>NC_071502.1:121615370-122855507 GCF_028408465.1 Anastrepha ludens | reverse complement strand
TTAGGAACAAAGTAGGTATGTAGGTGGGCTTGGTTGACCAAAAACTCCACTTAGCTGATAAGCCGTGAAAAATGTCCACTTCCGAGTCGAATGCTGTGAGGTGTTACTCAGCTGTCTAATTTTGACTATGACTGCATTTCAATCTACTACGGGCGTTCGCTGCTCGCACACCGCCAGGCCAGTCTCTCGAATGCAGCTTCCGCCACTTACCTTTTGGAGTATTTTCAATTTCGAACTTTTTTAGATTTAAAATATGTGTCTATTTTTTTTTTTTTAATCTGCTGTACATTTTGTTCCGCATTTTTCCGCTTCACTGGCGTTGTGGCACAGTGGCGCGCGGTGTTTTATGATTGTAGCACGGGAAAAAGTAGTGAGGTGTAACGAGTTTAGAGCTGTTTAGAGTTGCTTCGAGTGGTGTGAGCTTTACAAATATTGGTTAATGAATACTACAAACCGTCGAAAATTGGAGTGAAACGTGACATGATTTTTCTCGACCTAATTTTTACAGAAATATTTCTATTTCTTTTCCCACAATGCGCTTGAACTACTTGTGCATGAATTGAATGTTCGAAAGGCAAGGTGCAATATGTGGTTTGCGGTAAGCGTTTATTTTTGAAATTTTACTTTTAGTTTAGTTGTTCTTTTTTTGTGCTCAGCGAATGAGTTGTAGTTCTGATATTTCTCACATTCCTGGTTGAAGAAAGTATCTGCAAGTTTTGCTCAACAACTTTGTACTAGTTTTTTGCACAAAGTGAATCGAAGAAGGAAAAGTTTAGCCGCGACTCATTCCGCGCTTAGATACTAGACACTGTTTGCTAACTGCACTAAATAATTTTTGCGGTACATACATCATACATATAATACATAAACGCACACAATTAACCATCTACTTAAAAAAAATGAAAGCGGAGCATAACAATTTATAATTATTGGTTGTAATCCATTTACATTCACACTTCAAGTGCATCTGTCATATACGGGCACCTTATAGTTCCAATTTATATTCTCATCCGTGAAATGCTGGAAAAATGTACAATAACGGGAGTTGTTTAGCATCTACTTACAATTAAAAAATTAAAAAAACCTAAACTTACCAAAAACAAGGAGGTAATGAACGAGCCAATACCAGCGAAAAGGACGATTGTATTCTTTATATTCTTGCGCGTGTAATTCTCCTGCCAATCGCCTTCCGGTATGGGCAGATCATTCATGGTGCTATGTGAACCTCCATCGGCAAAAGGCGATTTTGGTGATTTGCTAGTGTAGCGCAGCGGCACTGAACGCAGCGCTGGGTAGCGCGCTGGCAGTGAAAAGGAAAATAGTGATATTTGAGGAGAAACCATTAATTTTTATAGATTATTTGTAGCTCAAGAATAGGTATGCTTTTTATAAATTTAATATTTTTTCATGGGTCCTTTTGTCCACCAACTTACCGCTGCGCAGCGTTCTGCTAGCATTCAGTAGTCGTCTGGTTAACATTTTATGTAATTGCTCCTAGATTTTTTTGATATTTTTATTTGATCAAATATTTTTGTATTATAAAAAATCGTTTCTTCCAAAGACTGCTGAGCGAGCGCACCGGTAAAAATACGAAAATTATTTGAATTATTTGAAGCTTTTCGTATTTTTTCTCAAATCAAAGGCAATTATGATCTACAAATTTTTTTTTTCACCGTTACATTTTTTGTGGCAGTTTGTTGCAGTTGTTCTTGTAAAGGCTTGACTAAACCTTGCTAGGATCGGTGAGCTTGTTAATTACTCTCTTTGAGTATTTGCAACAGGACCATATCAAAGCAAAAGTGGTGCTATATGGGTTGGATTAAAGTCGAGCAGCTACAGAAACCCGGCCTGAAGCAATGGGTGCTCAGCACTTATTGCTTCGTGAATTTTTCTCCAATCGACTTGAAACTTTGAGGTAATAATCTTGAGATTTTATGCGTTTATTTCAAAAAAGGAAATTAACACATTTAAATAACTTACCTCCACCCTAAATGGGGGAGGGCGTGGGCGGCTAAACTTTTCCTTCTTCGTGACCACATAGGCAGTCGTATAGAAAACACGTTTAGTATATTGAAGTCCATTCTGGATTTAAAAGTTTATAGTACTCATAACCTAACTCCACGAAGGAATTTGTGTCATTTCTGAGCTATGGGTGAGGTGAAGTTCGCACCATATCCGAGTGTTCTTTTAACTGGCATACCGGTCAATATGAAATGAAATATGAAATTTGCTACAACGTTTTTTCTAAAGTCGTTCCTCTCGCTCAGCAAATACTAAAGAACCTCAGAGTGCATTTCAGAAATGAAAGAACTTCACGTAAAACTGATGGTCTTTGTAAGTAAGTGTAATAAAAGTGTGGCCATTTGTAAGAAAAAATCAATGCAAGCACTAAAGCATTGAAAAAGCCAAAGTTGGCCAATGACATAATGAGCAAAAACCCCCAACAGATACCTTTTCAAGGGTCCACTACTTTATTTCGAGTTTTATTGGGTTTTAGATTAAGGACTTGTCTGCTTCAGAGTGAGCCTCAATTTTTCAATATGTACGTCGAAAAAAAATTATTTCAGGGTAGCAGCAGTAGTAGGATTACAACTTTGACTTTTCCTATTCATTTGTCCTCTAAATTGTCATATTTTATAAGTTACCTTAACCTGTCAATCTTCGTTTATAGATTTCAACATTCTAAGGACCAAAAGCAAAAATAGATCAAAATATTGCTCTTACTGTTTCTGTTCTGCTGCTGCTACCTGTTTAATGTGCCTTGGTTTGTTGCGAAAAAAGGACGAATAATAGGAATGGATTCAAAGACATTCAAACCGAAAAATTATTTGAAGTATAGAGGCTTTTGTGTTGACGAGATTAGGAGTTGTAGAAGTTTTATAGTAGTATGCACTAGAATATTTCCATAAAGAAGCAGAGCTTATGTTGATGATACTTTACTCCATATTAATGTGTGTTCATGAGTGAGTTCATGCCTGAGTTCATTTGTGAGCTTATAAATATGTGCGATACATATGCGGCTCAAGAATAGCCGTTAGTATATAAATGATGGCCAATATTTTTTTAAACCGAAGTCAGTGAACCCCAAAGATCCCATAAACACTAAGCATTATTCCATCAAATGTCATGTAATAAGTATTATGTATCTCAAAAACAGCGATTTATAGTTTTTTGACTGAATATCTGATAGCAGAAAGTTGGCGCACGATAATGCGTCATATCATCGATCGACGCTTGTGAATAATTTCCAAACGCCCAATTCCGTAACTGAATAAAGCGCTGAAAGCCACAACACCTCCAACTCATAATATGGAGTTTTAACTTATGCGCATCAGTTTGATTTGAAGTTTTGGTGTAGAGAAATCACAGAAATTACTTGAGTGTTTACTTTTAGAAATAGTTGAAAATAAGGGAAGTAAAAAATATATCAGTAAAGATTGTCGTAACCTAAATTTTTGGCCAAACAAGAAAGGCGTTGATTCTTTTTCAAGATGCAATAAACACACAAATATTGGTTAATAGATTTCTGTAACCACCTAAACATACTAATTTATTATGCTTTTACACACATACATACATGCATGCGTGGTCCATAGCTACATAAATTGAAAACTTTTGTCGTTACTGTAAATCTTTGCTCAACTTTATATGACGCGTACTTATATTATCTTATCAATTAGAAGGCATCTACCAAATACTAAAAAGCAATAAAGCATAACTGTAACACAGCTGCACTGCTGAGCTTCTGCAAATATGTGCATACACATATACATATACATAAACACATGTGCATCCACAGGTATGCAAATATAGGTATTTGTAGTTGCAACAGACGGCCCCAGCAGCGTTGACTCACTGTTATGGTGCTTCTACAGGTGCTCCATTGCACTTGCTGCCCGAAACTGTCTGACTACCTATCTGCTCGTGTGCACCTACCTATAAACCTCACCTCGCCTCAGGGGTTAACTCATAGAAAAGCTAATGTTTATGCTTAAGAGTTTTGTTTGACTTAGCATTAGTTTTTAGTACAGTTAACGTGATTTATATTACATACACACACACACACTTTGCGATTATGCGAACGCAAGTGTGTGCACTTTAACGCTTATTTTATGATTCTATTTACTGCTCGCCGTGTGGCTGTTAACTCTCAGATAAAGGAACGTTCTATATATTGGCTGTAATGCCAATATTTGCATAAATTCTTATTTTATTTGGTGTATATTTTTTTAGTAAAGAGCTGCGTACATAAAAACTTTTATTGTTTACTCCCCATGCCATGAGCTGATAATACTCTTTTACTACATATCTACGTATATACAAACATACATACACACATTCATACACATTTTTATATACTTCCGAGTCTTTATTTTCTCATTTTGTTGTAACTTTTATTTATTTACTTATGACTTGAGCGCTTTAAGCCGTTAATTGGTGATACCATAAAAATATATTATTATTACTAACTTTTATTTAGTGCCCAGCTAGCAGCGGTACTTTAAGGCACCCGCAAGCATATGTATGTATGTACTCGTAGGTGTCTATGTGGATATACACAAAGTCGTTTTGAGATTTTTACTTCCTCAAAGAATATGGCTTGCGCTAGTTCGAAGGTGTCGCATGCAAGCAGGCGTAAAATTTAATACTTCATGTGTAGGGTGTTTCATTAGGAACTTATCATAGCTTTTGTTGAGCTTGCGTGAAGAAGTTTCAGGATTTTAAATTATCAACAGGCTTTACTACTTGAATTATTTGGTTGTGCTAAGGGTACAGACCAACATCTTTCGGAAAAATTAGGCACAAAGTGGTCGGAGAGATACTCAATTTGTGTGAATACAATCAAAACTGATGATCGTTTTTTTCGGTTTTTTTTTTGAAAGTTCATTATATTTGTTTTTTTTTATGAAAGCATAGCTCTTTGCTTAAAAAAACCATGCAAACCCTAATTTCAAATTTTATACAAAAATTAGAAGAATTCCCTAAACATTTCATCGCAATTCCACAACATTTAATCAGAATTTTTAGAAAAATGTTTGGCATGCAATTCTATAGCTTATTCCATTTTAATACAGAAAGGTTGAAATTACTTAAAAATTCTGTTAATTTTTTATATTTCTTTTAGCGCAGGTGTTATGCATTTTCTACGTAAAAAGTACTTTTTATATGGATGAAAGCGCATTGAAAGCGGGAAATCCCATCAACTTTTTCCATTACATCAACAGCTCTGGTTGGCTGTTGATATCTGCCCGTTGGAGGTCTCATAATGTTATCAAAACGGCCCTTTAGTGCTACTTCTGGAGTGCCAGACTGGTACTTGAACCATTTACCTACCTACCTCACTACACAGTCTTCTCTCTCCTTCTCTTTCTCTCTCTCTCTCTCTCTCTAACTCAGCTTAAGCCAGATCAAAGCAATTTGGCCGTTGATGTCTGCTATTGTGTTTCCAGCGGTTCTTAAAACGATTCCCAGCGCCTTGAAGTCATTGGTCGTCGTCGTCTAAACTAAACAAACCATTGTTACCTCTTAAGCCCCGGTTTCATCTTCCATGCCGGGACAGCTTCCTTACGAATAAATTCTACGATCTTTGGTGATTTTTAAATTAGGAAATGTTATACCTATTTCCGTTGCATTGCAAATCTTGTCATCTCCACCTTAAAGCGAGTTATGAGAGTGTTTAATATAACTCACGTGCCAACATAGCTCATATTAATAAATTCATAGTCGTGGGTTTTTTATGAAAGAAGAATATACGGTTGTACCTCTGTTGCCTTTAGCCTTCATCGCCTCGTAATTCGGGGCCACGGTTTCAAAAGTTGCAGGTATCAATATTAGGAATCTGAGATTAAGGATTTGAGGCGACGCTCTCTCGCCTTTATTTCAACTAGATCAGCTGATCATCAAAAAGTATTGATATTGTTCGAAGTTAGAGAGCCAGTTGATTAGACTCACTTCCTCTGCGGCGCGCTATCTAATCATTCAAAAAGTTGGGGACAATCTGGTTCAGGTAGTAGGCATAATCGTGCGACTAGAGTTTGACAATACCCAGATGCATAATTGGAGTATTACGGCGAGCTCCTCATCGAATTTGTAGTGTGCATCGTGGGTTTGCTCCACAAATGGAGGACGCCGAACAGCAGATGGTTTTTTATGAGGAGCTTTTTCATGGCAGGAATACACTCAAGGGTTTGCCATTGCCAGTCGAGCTGTAACTGTTATTAGAAAAAAATCGTATGGTCTTACAGGCTTATCATAAATTACCGCTTTCCTCACAGTAGTAAAACGCCAAATTACATCTTCGTAAAGTAAATATGTGTGCTTTCATAAGAGCAGTGGACCCACAATCAACCTACTTCCATTCGAAGAAAACGTTTTCTATCACTAAATGTGGGCTTCCACTCCGGGATCTCTGCCTGAATCAACCTCAACCTCGACTGCAGATTTTCAAGAATCCTTGTATTCCGAAATGCCTCATTTCGACACGCGATGGAAGTGTCATTTACATCCCACTGAGGTGAACAAGTCAAATACTTGGCGTGATGTGCGTGTGCGAGACAGCGAAATATGCAATCGCGTTAAATTTAATATTCGCAAAAGAGGAAATAGCTCATTGTGACCACAATGACACCACTAATGGCTGCAATAGCAACACCACCTACAAAAACAAGAGCAACAACATCCACAATAGTCACAACGCTTATATTAAATAGCGAATAACAACAATTCTAATGACAAGCAACCGCAAGTCAGTCAAACAGACTAAATTACAAATTGCAATCGTTGTAATAGAATCTTAAATGCCATTAAATGCAATTGTGGCAAAGTGTTGTTTTGTGGGGTTGCAAGTAACAATCAACATCTTGCTGTTCTTTGATTGTTTGATGTTATTTTTGCTGTAGTTGATGATGCCGTTTGTTGATTCATTACGCGTAAATATTTGTTATCAAGTAAGGCGTCGCGAAGGCGTCTCAACGCTGTGGAATGCTTTGTGATCCATTTGCAGCAATACAAAGCACATCATTGTTGGGCGCATGCCACAGGCAACATCAACATCAACCGCAATACAATGGAATACAATGCAATATGTGGCAAGGCGGACAGCAGATGAAATAATAAACGCATTGTTAACGGTGCATTGGGGCGTAAGCGGCCTCAAATGAGAAAATTACGAGGAAAGCATCGAGAAATGCGAGAAAATATGCTGCTACTGCTGCTACTACTGCCTAACCCATTTTAAATTGAACACTTTTTTCCCCCCAAACACATTTTCCATACCTCGCCCGGTGTGTCCCGCTTCATTGCATGCCACATATACTAATATCGAACGTTGTCTGTTGTCTTTGCTTTTCTTTGCAGTTTAAAATTATTTTCGCTTGCGTAAATCACAACTTGCAACACAACGGTGCGAGCGCAGCTGCTAACCAGTCAGCCAAACAACCGGCCAGCCGCAGTCAGTCAGCCAGTCAATTTGCAACAGAGTTCAGTACAGTTCGCTTCAGTTCGTCGCTGTTGATGCGTTGCAAGTCACTTTTCAAATCAATTAAACGCATTGCGAGTGGCAAAAATACACAACAATAACAGCAGCAACAACAATAATTACGTGATAGTGCAATAGCCGCGAACCGTTGAAGCGGCGATAGTCGGTCAGCGGACAAACCGACGGACGGGCGAAGTCGCAAAAGTGTGGCAGCAACGCATTCAAATCTTGTTGATGCACAGAGCAGGGGGTGAGCAGCTTGTGAGCTCTCCTACGAGCACTACAACAGATGGACGCATCGGCGAATGAACAGTGGAAGTGATTGCTCACAAAGTGTTGGGTTGACTTGTTTGTAGCACTCGCAGTTGTTGCAACGAAATGAATCACAACACACATTGTTTGTGCCGGCTAAGCGGAGCTTATCATTAATCAAATTAGCTCTGGCAACAACAGCAACAACTTCGTTTAAGTAGCAATACTTGTATAAAGGAAGGCGAAGTCAACAAACCTCAGCGCGACAGATAAAGCGGCAGATTGAGGAAAAAGGCGATCACTGTGAAAGAAACACTTGTTAACTCTCGAGTTGCAAAGTAAATAAAGAGAAGTGCATACATACACAATTTGGAAATAAAATCATAAACAAATTTATAACCCGAAAAATATCGTTTTATAAGTGCAATTCGTATTACGTCAGTGTGAATGATTTGAAACTCCACTGCAGAGATTGGTGAAACACATAGTTGGGCACGTAGTCGGCGAACGACGCTCCAATAAAACGGTAAGTGATTGACAGTCATAAATGGATTTACTACTTGGCTAATATTTTTTACGATGACGTGCCATACTTTAAGCTTTGCAATATAAAATATTAATTAATTTTGGCAAACGGGCCATCTGAAAGGTAGGGAAATTAACCGGAAATTTGTGAACTTATGGGTTTCACAGTACAATAAATTTTATTTTTTAATTGGAACAGAAAAGCTGTCATATAATGCTGAAAGTGGATTGTGATTATACTACTTTTGAGCAACAAATTATAGTCCTGCACATCACAGATGTTTTTTCACAGTGGGTCAAAGTTTCCAAATTTTGGACACGGAAGTATTGAAATTACAGGATTACGTAATGGAAATGCCTGTTAAAAGAGCTTATACTGTATTTGTTTCTCCATACAATGAATCTCCAATTCTTTTTTTGTATGACAAATGTTAAAATGCCGCTTGATTTTTAAGCGTAGTGAGACATTTTTTTTCTAAATTCAGCATTTTGATAGATTTAATATTTCTTCGTAATTGTCGTCCATTGTATAGGATATTTCTGCTACTTTAACAGAGTTTTGGTTTGGTTTTTTGTTAGTATTTTTCTTCCAACTAAAAAAATCGAGCATTTACTTTGTATGCAAGAAAATTCGTGAAATCTCAGCGAAAGAATTGTCGAAAATCACTTAAAACTTGTACTTTGTGAGATAGAATTCAATGAGCTATAAAACTGCGTACCCTGAAATATTCTAAAAATTTTGTTTATAAAGTTGAAAGCTTTGATGGAAGTTTTAAAAATTTTATCCAAATTTTAAATTTTGTGCTATATGGTATGTGGTATGAACTCAATTAAAAAACAAAAAATAGTCGTGCGATTAAAATTTTGCCATTTTGAGCCATATGAGAGAAGCCAATTAAAGGAGCTTACTTTTTCAAATGAAATTCTAGTGAAACACACCATTTTAATATTGAAAACTTACTCATAGTACGCAGTGACATATGAAAAATTCAGCTAGAAAAACGCGCGGAATTTTTTCGGCCCTTAAACTTTGATGCCCTACACGACAGTTTATGTTGCCCATAAAGTTATTCCGCCACTGCTCATGGCAGTGTGTCAACCATATCATTCCACGCTTGCGCCACCTAACTAGTTAATCCCTCAAATCCGAAACTTTCTCATAATAAATTATTTTCAAAATATTTAAAATATTGGCAAAACCGCTTGAAAATTTTAAATGCTTTTATAAACATTTGCCAATAACCCCAAGTGACTGCAGCTGTCCATAAATCTTTCAAAACAATGTTCGCAGTTTAGATAGTTGATTGGAGTTTAAGTACGTACAGCTCGTACTCGTTAAAATGAAAGTGATCCATTGCCATTTATGGTCGCTGCCATCAGCATCACCAATGTTATCATCATCAGCGGCAACATTAAAATGCCCGTTTCTCGTTTTCGCCTGTGACAGAGTTGCGCAAAAACACACACCGACTTGTCTATTTGTGTACGAGTAGACGCAATGTGAATTGTCCATTTAAAGTGCGGCAGCCGCCGTAATCATACGTACAACAAACTTTCGAAATCAATAGCAAACGCGAGAAAAAAGATAAGAAGAATAAATGTAAAAGTGCATAACCATCTCATGATCTTGATTTCCACGCTTTTGGCGACAGCCCAAAGAGTGGAGCTGAGTTTACTGACATCGATGCCTTAAGATGCTTTAAGACGTTTTAATAATGAAAATTGTGATTACAAACTAAACACACACACACATACGTACACTTTCATTTATTTTTTGAAAATAATTTTTTTTCACGGTTTTATGTGGACCACAACATAGTTTTTTGCCACAGAGTAAATTTTTGCATATTTTATAGATTAAAGACACTTGCGACCTATTACAACTTTATTTGCTTGTTGACCACACAGACTGCCGCGATAAATATTGACATTTCACTTGAGGACATGGATTGTCACACCTTTTTTGTTGCTCAAGTGCGCTTTGCTTTAGATTGCAGAACAAACAAAGTGGTATAAAATGGAGTTGAGTGTGCTCTCAATTTCTTTCAAGACAAATACTGCGCTTCAGCTGGCCTACTACCACAACTTTTCTACCAACTCGTCTGCTTTGAATGCAAATACAGCGGGCGACATTGAAATTCAAAATTCAACCATCCACTTTCGTTCTCTGAAGGGTGAGCTTTTAGTGTAAGTACATCTACTTACCACTTATGAGAACAGTTCACAATATCACTTTGGATCAGATAATCGATTAATGCGATCTTTTGTAAATAAATATCCCATATCTGATCATTTTATACCACTCACAGTGAACATCAAGTTTGCGGAATCAGTTTTTACATTTTTAAATTGAAAACCTTAGTATATTCTCGTGCCTCTCATGTCATTTAGTTAAACTAGTATTTACTTGAGGCGTTTTTCTAAGCGACTCAACATTGCCTCCGACTGTGTGAATAGTGTTTACATTTTCTAGAAAACTGCCCAAAGCAGACAGGCGATGAGCTTAGTTTTATTTTAGATTAGATTAGATTTGTGGGGAGCTGGACAAGTCCAAGCACTCAGTCAGTGGACCATTGTACTACACCCGGATAGATATCAGTAGAAAGGATAGAGATAGGAAAGATAAAAGGTGGATGGTAAAACCGGATAAATTAGTTTGAGGTCACTCTTCCACAAATCTCTTGGATTCATTGATGAATTTTATGAGATCCAGAAGAGGAAGAGTATGAACTTTGTCCTGATTCTGGAAAATGCAGGACAGCTACAGAGAAAATGCTCTGCAGTGTCGTCATTCTCAAGACAGGATAGGTATATCGGGCTGTCCACGACCCTCATGGTAGCCATATGCCGACCACAGACGTTGTGCCCTGTGATTACACCCACCAGTTCTCTCAGGTCCTTCCTGCTGAGTTTTAGGAGAAAGGTCGCTTTTTACTGTTTGGTCCTTTCACAAAGCACTTGGCTACTCTGCACGAGTTCAACTCAGACCAACGATTTATGTGGGTAGACCTCATGAAGTCCTCAATCCATAGTTGAATCGATGCGGAATTAACACCTGGAACGGGTTCAGGGGCTAGTGGCATACTTGCAGGGCCTTTATTTACCAATTTATCAGCTAACACAAGCTTAGTTTACTCTTATACGAATTATCAGAAGCGCCCAACAATTCACCCTGACGAACCCATTTCCTGAATTAAGGTCCAAGTTTCCTTTTCTCAGGCAACTTTTCAGACCATGACAAATCCCTTACAAAATCGCCTCTTGCAAATGTAGCTAAACACTCGGCGCTCAGTTAAAGATATTTAGTGTCCTTAGAAGTGTCTGTGAAAACTTTTCGTTCCGGGTCCGTATATTCTAAATACTTTCTTGTCGATAGCTGATCGGGTACCAGGACACAGTGATACATATTTCAGAAAATTGTATCAATAAAAAACTAGTTAAACAGGATCCCCTCTTGGGTAAGTGGTTTTAAAGTCAGCAAATGTCATGCAAATGCTAGTATGTGTAATTTTTCAGTGTCTCTCCTGCTCAGGGTGAATTGAAAGCGTCGTATGGTGTCAATGGTAATGATAGCTTGAATATTACAATAACTAGATTTTTAAGCGCGCTGTATGTCCCACCAAATACCGTCAATGCTAAGCTCAATAATTTTTGAAAACAAAAATTCAGTCAGCTCCTTCCACATTTCGAAAGAAAAAAGGACCGATGATGCCGCACATAAAATGGATGAAGTGCTCTTTGAACTTCGTGAACAGTTTTGTTTTTAACAAAGTAAATTTCCACAATTTGGAAACCTTGTTCTGGTGTTAATCGATTCATGATGACTGGCCAAATCTTACTGTACGAAAATGTCAACACAGTTTGCCAATCTCAGCTGTCAAACCATAGTTATCGATTTGGACAGTTCTCATGCAGCTACAAAGATATCTCTTCAATATCTTCCCACTTACAGTAAAAAGGAAAATCTTTTGCCGGAAGAGCTTTTCATTTTAAAGTTTATTAAATTCTCATAGCAATTGGCTAACTGATTATGTGGAATTGTTTGAGCTTGTGGATGACTTTGAGCGCGCTTACAATCCTAATATTAAAACTAGTGCACAGGTGTGGTCAAACTATTAGTCAAAACAGCAACTACTTTCGTGTTCTTTCACTTGAGCGCACGTTGTCTCTCCGCCAGTATAGCTAAGGTGTTAATTTAAAAAATAAAAAGATTTTAACAATCCATAAAAGCGCTTCTTTAAAGATAAAACTAATACATCTTTTATGACCACTACTGCATCCAATAGCGGACTATTTCGTAATGGCTCTATATGCTAAATAAATTAAAAGTTATAATAAAATGTACTATGGAACACGGTTTTTCATAACTTTGATAATTGCGCTAATTCGCACGCACCAACCAAGCTATTACTTTTTTTGTATTTTAATTTTTTTTTTGTCCGCAGTTGGCGATCTGCCTCGGCTGCTGAATAACTATTAGCTGCATACAGCATTCAACGGCCGTTAATCCTACCGCCTAACGGCTTCCGCATCTGCATGCGATGATCTTTGTTTGCTTGCACTTCCTCCTCTGCCCCATCTACTTCTACATACCGCTTGTCCACCGCGATGGCATCTAGCCGCTATTAATTCTATAACTCTTTTAAATTTAACAACTAATTTTCTCGACGTCTAGTGCTATTCACACTTTTATCGCTTTGTTATGGTATGTGCGCATTCTTCTTCAGCTACACCACGGAGCAGCTGGAACATTTCCGCAGTTAGACGCCGCGGCAGGACACAGCCTACTAGCATACAAACATATGTGCATGTGTGTATGTGTACGTATTTGTATTTATTTTTTAGTATTCCTTTTGGCTATTCGTTCTTTAATGTACTGTTCTAAAAGCGTATCGTGTAGATACACTTGTTCGATACATTCAACACATACATATGCATATATTAGCTTGGAGCTGTGGTAAGTTTGTGCGCCTGTGCTTTGCCACTGTCAGCGACGCTGCCACCATTGCGATTGCGTTTAGCAGCAACTAATGATGCTTGTTACGCTTGCGCCCTCCTGACCCCCTCTCCATTTGTTGCAGCTCTTTGTGTGCTTCCTTTTTTGCGTTTGTGTTGTTTTTTTTGTGTTGCTGCAGTCGTCAACCTTGTTGCGACAGTTCTAATTGCAAGTCAAATAGACGCGTCGAGCTGTCATTGCGATAAGCGACAAGCTCATAGCCGACAACGCGTGTTGCACTACATACATACATCCATATATATGTACACACACATACACCGGCATATCTTCGCAGTAGTATCTTGGAGTAGCTTTTGTGCAAATTGACGGCTTCACGCGCCCGCAACTTGGCCACTTCTCAAGCTATTCATCAGCGGTTAGTTGGTTTTCCACACTTGCCTGCTTGATTTTTACATTTTTCCTTTTTTATAATCTGCTATCCTCTACCTTGTTTTTGCGATTCGGTATCTATGATTGCATGTATTATTGTTGTAATTTTGCGCGTTAGTCTGTTGACAAAAGATCAACGACATATCAAGTCACACTGGTTGTAGCGTTCCAAGTGTTCACTTCAATTATTCCGTCACGCCCCATCCTTCATTTATTAGCAAACCAAGAATAAATGACATATTCTTTCACCAACGAAGTTACAATAGCACTGGTGTCTCGGTCTCCGAACTTTTGTTCAATTGTTAACAGTTACTTCTTTCGAAGTTCGCATACTTTTCTTGCTGCAATTATTCACATGAAGCAGTAACGGATTATGTTAAAATAGTTAGGGCCTCAAACTGACAACTGCGATTAAGGTCTTGCTTTCCTCATTGCTAAAATTGCTCCGTTTTAGTCAAAAATAAATTCAAATCATTAGATAGAAAATATGCAGCAATACTCATTACTATCCAGAAGGAGCTGCAAATGGAGTCCCATGGAAAATATATGAAAGTAATGCAATGGTTGCCCGATTTTTGCCTTTGGCGTCCCATTTTGCAGCAATTCTTTTTCAGAAATTTATTCAGATATTTAATGAAAAAACCTTCTCCACTGCTACTTACTTATTTAATATGAATCGGGCAAAACTTATTTTTTACAGCACAACATTTTTTGTTGCGGTCATATATTAAGGCCTATAATGGAAAGGAAATATTCCCCATTGCTAACTCTTCCATACTTTTTCAGGAATCTTAACAGCCTATCGAGGAAATATAATGTAGCTCGTCCATTCTCAATATATCCAATCAAAAATCATGCCTACCTATACCTGGCGAAAACCGGAAATCGGCAGGGAAAATGCTTTGTACTTTACTATCCTCATCCGCCAAACAGTGGATCGTTGTGAAAGCTTACTCAAATTGCTATTGCTTGCTTGAAAACTGGTATGCTTTTAAAATAAAGAGTCACTTAAGAAACAGTGCTGGGCTTTCTAACCATAAACTTTGAGCGACACTGTCTTAAGTGATGTTAGACTACATAAAAAGTGAAGTAAAAAATGAATGAGTGAAAACTAGTAGCGGTAAGAAATAATTGATTACCACTTGGAGCTTCCACTTTCAATGTCAATGGCTCTTGATGAGGTGCATAATTGATCTCGAAACGTGAATTTTAAATAGATTTCAATCGCTACACTTCGTGCTCCGAAGTGGGGGGAAAAATTGAAAAATATGTGATTGACTGCGCATTCACATTTTTCCCACACTCAGCAGACGTCGCATGCTACTGTTTTTTCCACCAATTTCAGTACCTCAAATTCACTTTCGCCACACATACATATGCAATGAATTTACTACTTGAATGGCTTTTGAAAAAGCGAATTATTTTATTTTTAACCTCGACTGATTTATTTTAAAATGTAATTGTCTTTCTTTCACTGCTCTTGAAATCCGTTGCATTTACGCTTAAAAACCCATTTAACACGCAAAATGAGAGAGAAAAGACAAACAAAAAATCCAGAAAATAAGTACCTAAAAAGCATTCACGAATTTCATATGTAGGCATAAATTAACGAGGTAATAAACGAAGAATGAAGCGCACGCACAGGCTGTTACACAAATTAGTCGAGACCTGCAAAATGTGGAAGTTGATGAAAAAACTAAAAGCGAATGGAAATAGTTAGAATTAACTGTACTTGGAGTTATAAAAGTGAACTTCAAAATTGTGTGACTCACAAAGCAACAAGAACAAAGCCAAGTGTGCGCCTGTTAGTGAAAAAGTGGCGTTAAAATAGTGAAAAAAGTGGTCGACATAATTTAGAAAGAATCGCGAAAGTGGAAGAAATTCGCTGCGAAGTTTTATTGAAACTTGCAAACATTATTCACGTTACTCGCTACACAAAAAGGCAGACAATTAACCAACAATAAAAAAAATGCAATAAAAAACAGCTAACAGCAAAAACTAGTTTCATTGAAACTTTTCCAACACAACTCTAAAATGTTTTGATTACACGAAGAATTATTGAAACAAATTAAGAACGGTTACGAATGCGAACGCGAACTCATTTGGCGTTTAGTTGAAATTGGCCAACAGCAGCAGTTAACAGCAATAATAATAATGGCTCACACAACTGGTCAGTGAACAATCAGAAACAACCATTAAATAACAACAACAACACAGTACCAGTGAACAGTACCAGTAGGTCAGGTGCGCAGAGAGTGCGTGTGTTTGTGTGTATGTTGTACGTGTGTGCGTGCCAATTAAGAAAGTAGCGAAAAAATAATTACTAAAGAAATGAGCGCTGACAGTGAAAATTTGAAAAATAAACCAAAAATACCATCTAAGCTATTCATATACCTATACATACATACATACACACATACACACAAATATTATGGCATACGAATATCCGTACATACATATATACATACATGCATAAATCAGCCAGCTGTGAGACTTAATGGAAATCAAATTGAATTGCATCGCAAAATGATCAATCAGACGCTTGGCAGCACGAAATGACAGCAACTGTCAAAATAGAAGCGCAGCTGCCAACCAATCGGTTGTTCAGTCATTCGGTTCGGTCAGCCAGTGTTGATCAGGTGGCAATCTTTGCTGCGCGCGCTGCTGACATAGCTAATCAAACCGATTTGTTCGAGCAGATTTCATTAGTCACATACTGCGAAAGCCGGCGCGCATGCGAACACGTGTATGTTTGTATGCATGTGTAAGTTCATGCAAGAAACTATGTTTCTGCTGGTTAAGTGCGTGCCAGTGGCATGTAGGAAATTTCTGTTTTCGTATTCCTTATTTCTCTACCCATTACGTGCGAGGCTATGCTCTGTCAGCTTCTTCCGTTTGCTGTGGCGAATTGCTTGACTTACAAGTACCGGCTGTCAGTCGGCCAGCCGGCCGGTAGTTGAAATATTGCATGTATTATTAGTATATTTTTATTTTCAATTTTCAGTACACGTTTTCAACTTGTTGGCCTTTTTCCGCATAATTTCCATATTTTGCTGATTCATTTCCTTCTCTCTTTCTTCTTTTTGTCGATTCAGTGAAGTAGAAAATTATTCTTCGATATTACCTTATTAGCTCTCTTTGGTGTAGCCTTTGCACAGGAAGGGGGAAAGTAATGTTAAATATGTATATTGGAAGCAGTGAAAATAGGAAGAATTTCAGTGAAAAAATCGTATTTTTTTAATAATGTCATCATTAATTATGATTACACGGCCGGAAGGCAAATTGATATTTTTTTATTGAATGTTCGGAAAAGCAAAAATTGATCAAAGCTTTAGAAATGTGATGGCTGCTATTGCAAAGAATCCTGCATCTTGTCTTTACCTTCAAACCAAATCGAATGCACGTCCCTCCTTGTTAGATATATATTAGTATAACGAGGGCTGACGACAGCTTTAGGTCTTCACAAAGCTCCGTCCAGACCCAATGTTCTTGTGAACTCTAAAAATATTCCGTACTCGTGGCGGCCACCTTAGCCGAGTAAGCTGCTGCGTGACTACCATTTGGAAGTAGAAATCACGTGCACGAAATACCAATTGTTAGAAAAAGTTCTTTCTAATGTCTGTGGCTCCTCGGCAGGCAATGGCAAACCGCCGAGTGTATTTTGACTCATAAGAAATATCTGCAGTACGGAGTAGGCGTAGAACTGTAGGTCCCTCCATTTGAGAAGCAATATCAAGACGCACACAAGAAATAGGGGGAGGAGCTCGGCCAAGCACTCAATAAAGGTTGTAAGCGCCAAATTTATTTAGATATATGGTAATCGTATGTGCTCTTCTTTTGGTTCTACTGAACCTAGACGCGTCGAATTTCAGGAGCAACAGCTGATATATCTTGGATCGATTCGCAAAAGCGTATGGTCGCTTTTCCATTGTAATTAAAAAAAAAGAAAATATGTACCTAAAAAGCATTCACAAAACGCATTTACATTTTTGATTACAAAAAAAAAAAAATTTTTTTTCTTTTAATTTTTTTACAAAAATGTTTCTTACATAAAATTCTGTAATGTATTGGTATGTGAGTATGCTTTACTTTTAAAGGATGTGAATTCTATAAAAACTCAATCTTTTTTTGTTAAAAAACTTTAAAAGATGTGTAAAATTTTAAAAATTTTAGAAACTTTTTTAGATTAAGCATTACAAGAAACTTTTTTAAAAATTCCTTTTAAGTCAAAACTAATTTTATCAGAACACTCAACTAAGAACTCACTCGCACACACCTTAATACTACACATAAATATGTATATGTAGGATTTTACAACAGATAAAAAAATTTATTAAGCCAATTTTTGTGCTGCCGCATAATCTATATTTCAGATATAGACAGATTTCTCTAAGATGAATACTAAAATTTCATATCTATTTTCACGGGCATCATTGGAAGCTTGATTGTAATTTCTTTTTATTTTTTTCCTTTTGATCTGGTCGGCCTGTTATTTTCATATTTACTATTTACATATATATTATTTTAAGTTTGCGTCGAAACCCGCATTGACCTTCCTTAGCACTCCAAGTCCATGCATTAATTACTAATTAATTACAATTTTTTTAATTCATTCCCATTTCTTCCTTTTCCAAGCTCATCAAATAATTCTCTCAGCCACTCAACCATTTAAAACATCCGATTTTTTTTTGCTTACAGTAGTTTTACGATTTCAACCAATTCTTCTTATTCGTTTTTTCGCATCTCACATTTTATTCCTACCTAATAACGGCAAATCTCTACATAACTGTCGCTTATTAAAAATTCACTCATTTTGTACATTGAAAATCATTAAAGCACCGCACCGCCAATGCAACTTGCCACTGGAGGATGTTGGAGGAACCCGTTGGTTGGTGCAGCCGCTGCGGCTTGCTTGTACTCACAATGTATATATGAATGTGTGTATGTACATATATTTATATGAAAAGTGTCCGCCTGCTGCCAGAGCCGCTTCCAAGCATTTATTGCCGCCCCCTGTTGCATGTCAGCCATTTGGCGCGTGTGTGGGCCACACACACACAAGTATGTACATGTAAATATGTATGTATGGGCGTATGTACATTCAGGCACTCATCAAAATTTTGTTGGCCATTATTAATTCCTTCGGCCAGCCTTTGGCATGTCGTTCGCTACTGCTTACTTAGCCACTTACACATACACACACACATGCATTCCTGACTTGCTGCGACGCCTGTGGCACACTTTTCACTCTCCTCTTTGTTATGGTTATAAATTGAATTATTTATTAAGAACAATTTCATGCTTCCTGCAGGAAAGTTTGGCCTTTGCGGTGGTACGAGTAAATATTTTGGTAAGAGGGCGTCTGCCGATTTGTCTTCAGATTTTTTCTCATTAATGCTTCATCTTTCACCATAAAATTTTGAGTTTTGGAAACTCTTTTTGGAGTTGGTTACATGTAATAAAGTAATTAAATCATGACTATGCAATTTGTTTTCTTCGAAGATTTATTATGTGGTCAGTTTCTGGCGTCTCAAATTTTTGTGATAGATGCGTAAAATGATGGATCATGCTGATCGTTTAATTTGTAGCAGCAAAAAGTGTAATAAGTTGGAATAGTATGCAGAAGAGGCTGCAGGTTACGCGTAGTTTTTAAAATTTTTGTTATATGTACGAAATTTTGTGTATGGCTATAATAATAAGGGGGAAAAAATATAAAAATATAACGCGATTTGTCAGCAAATTAAAACTGCATACCAAAATTTTTTGTAAGAAATTCGAACTACAAAACCCTGGAATTTTGGATCTTAACAGTTTTGGCGATCCGCGTTATTTATTTTCTCAATCGCTTACCTCAAAAAAGATAATTCTGAACAGGCTTATAAAATAATTTATTATTATTATTATAGAAACATTAACGAGTCTCAAAAACGGCAGATGAACTCACCCCAAAGCCTACTTTTCACACTTCTCAGTAGCAACTATCCCCTTTCTCTCAAAGCTAAGCATGATCCTTCGAGCCGGAGTCCAATGACAATATTGAAAAGTTGTTAGACAACTAAGTCGCCTTGAGTGATTAGAATGCTTGGCAGGTCGCGCTGGTTATTTTTAAATTCACATTGCATAGTCGTACATACATTTCCCCATTTGCTACAGGATGTCACAATCTAAAAATCCCTAATGTTTATCTAGAGGGATGTTATTAATGCGTATCGGTTTGAATTTATTGCTGAGTAGGAAAGAAACCCTTGTGGTCATTTCTGCAAACTTATTTCAACAAATCTTCTTTTTTTTGGATTAAGACACTCTGGCAGTAATGCCAAACATTCTTCCTAAAATTCCGCCCAAAGATTCAGAAAAATCTCACAATCACCCACATCGCACAAAATCCCACATAGTGTACAAAACACATTTTTCAGTCGTAAAACATTCATCTGTGTATATATATGAAAATATATGTTTTCTTTTCATTACAAACAGCTTTACGCTGCAGCAATCGAAAGCAAGATTTGGTTTTAAAAGTTTTAATTCTTCGAAAGTGTTGTCAAAAGGCAAGAACAGGAAATTTACAAAAATTCAAATACTTTTCTTGGAAAACAACTCTATCTCTCAAACTTAAATTTGACAAGATTTCTTCGCATTTATAACCAACGTTAATATCTGTGACGATAAATGCAAGTAAATATTTTTTTTCCTTTAGCTTCTATTGGAGCAAACGTCGTCAACTACGCCTCTTCGCCAACGAACATGGTTTAGAGCTATATAAATATCCCAGTTCATTCCACGTAAGGCTAAGGAAGTTCATTTCAGATTCTGTTGAGCACCTCCAGGTGGTACATGGCGTACCCAGTGTGGGTTCCAACGCAGAGTCTGCCTAGCAACATTGTCATCACTTTTGTCCTTTCAACTGCCACTTCCTTTTTCGAATTTCAGTCGCCGCGTCGAGCTGGTTACCTATTTTCAGCAGATCCGAGTTGGATATTATACGGGACCTAAACATGCGAGTAAATATGTATGTGGATATTTAATTTTTTTTAATAAGATTTCTACGGAATTGTGAAACAAATCGAAGTTCAAGAAATTTCTCGAGTAATTGTTATCAAAGCACACTGCGAATGAAAATATTCACTGAACGATTAGTTATGCAAGAGGAACGATTATTCTTACTAGAATTCTCATCAATTGTGCGTAGATAATTGTGGTACAAGAAAAACCCTTTAATTGCTAAAATGCCCCTTTGCAAAATATCTCTAAAATAGAGAAATTTCCTACAATCTGGCATCACTGCACTCTTACAGCAAACGCGCGATATGAATTCTTCGCTTAGGCGCAATTGGAATTCGCTGCGTGCTGATGGAATTTTCTATATATTCTGTACCCTTAGACATTTAACTCTGTGGCGCAACTCAAACGACTGTTCTTGCTGTTTCTGACCGTTGCAATAGTACATAGGTGGAATAATACTAGCCTTGTCAGCCTCTTTGTGAGCGCACAAAGTCACGATCTCAACTATAAGCTCAAATAAAAATTCCCCAACCTTTTAATTCCCGTTCACTCTTCCTTTGTTTCGGTAGAATAATCGTTCAGCGCTTGTTCAAATTTCAGACTTTTTAATAAATGTGTATTGAGAAATTTATACAGCCCCGAACGCTCCAGACTGTAATTGTACTTTCCCCTTTTCACCACATTCATCCACAACTTAGCACTTATTAACTTCTACTGATTACAGTTAACTGTTTATTTGCTGACCGTAACAACAGTTATTGTCAACACTCTATCAGTTATTAATATTACTTCATTAGGCCCGGACGTTTTGCACCCGGAATTAGCTTTTAAATAAATAAGTTTTAATTTGTTCACACTTAAAACACTCAAAGTATCACTTGTTTATTACCGATATTTGCTTCCAATTAATTGAATTGATAAGCGAAAACTGTCTCAACCCTAGACAGACACCTATAAATAGGCGCTGTGCAGTCCAGCAAAAAACAGTTCAAGTGCAAGTGTTTCGAAAGCAATGTTCTCCAAAGTATTCGCGGCAGTTCTCGTTGCTGTGGCAATTTTGCATCAGGCTGCATCAGCCAGCGTGCCGGATTCGCCGGACTCGCCTGACATACCAGACACACCGGAGGCACGGGAAGCGCCAAATTCATTAGATGCCCCATTAGAGCCTGCTATAGAGATCGAAGGACGTGCTACCGATTTTCTTGGTGTGAGAAACTGGAATGAAAACGCCATCGATAAAAGATACAGCGTTAGTGATTTACCAGCACTGGCCTTTGCTTTGGACAATATCTACAATGGCAATTTTGAGTCCTTTAAGAAGATGGTCAACCTGCATTTGTATTTGTTCAAAAAATTTGACGATAACGGCGATGTGAATGACAAATATACCTTCAATGTGGCATATTATTTCTCAAAAATTAAAAATAACGGCTTTTATTCGAGTTTAACCAACTCCGTGAAGAGAACCCTGAATAATTATATCAGTTATTTGCCACCTTCGCTCGACTTCTTATTCTTTCAATCATCTTTCTGCCTAATGAACCGTAAGTACTTGACCTACAGCTTTGCCTCAGATATGCATATCGATCAACAGCGCGACTATGTTTTCGTTTGGAATAATAATAATAACCAAAAAGTCGCTTGGACGAAAGAATTGAGCGACGTGTCAAATAATCGACAGACGAAATTGAAATTCTCACTGAAAAATCTGAAGACTAGACGTTACGCATATTTGGAACGCAACAGCTACGCTGGTAAAACAAATTTACTGACAGTTTGGCGTTCCAGCAATGGAAAACCCTCCCATGCCGATTGGACTGTCTCACTCTACCAAAACCAGCTGATATTTAGCCAGAGTGGACGCGTCATTTGCGCAAGTACTTCGCTTTACGATCAGAGCAGACGCTATGTCTATGGAATGGTTGAAAATGGAGAGGCTGTACCAGCGTGCCAATGGTATGCCAAGGAATGCCCATAAGGGGATTGCCAATGATGGAGAAAGTTACATACAAACATTTTTATGATGAAAGGAAGCTGAGTCAATTTTATCAATGTATTTCGCTTAAAAATAAACACGCTAAAATGTATGCTTTAGTTTCATCCTTACAAAGAATTGGTCAATAAAATTAGAGTTCGTCAATTATTCACTGTTATTTGGTTCGTACTGTTTCATTTCAGGACTTCATCCATTTTTCGCAAAAGTGCTGCTAGGATAATGAAATTTTTTATGCTCGAGTTTTTTTGTATAAAGATTATTATAAGAAAAATAATTATTGGCTCAGTAAAAAAGCATTCCAGTCGTTTCTTTTTCGCGTCCAAATGCCAAGTGCAGCCGTGTCCTTTTCCACTTGGTCCTTCCAACGCAGTGGAGACCATCGTGTCTCCATTCGTCTTGCTGTAAACTAATTGGTAATATTTATTTTTAGGTGGTCGTTTGAAAAAACCGTACAAAACTAAAACCTACTTAGTTGTTTATTAATCTAACACTCAGACGAATTTCAACTAAACAGGATAACATATTTTACTTTTGGAATTTTATTGAATTTGGCTATAAATAAGAGACGCATGAATATTTTTCAAGCAAACTTTCTTCGTCATTTGAATGTAATCCGCGGCTTATTTTAGAGTAACCCTTGCAATGTCACCAATTTTTCAGTACTTTTCCAGAAGCTTCGGCCCTTATCTGGCCAACGGCAGCTTTGATTTCAAAGTTCGCTCTTGAAAAAGTGTCTGGATGGTAAGCCAAAAATGTATGCTTAAAAATAGTCTAATGGAGTTAAATCGAAGCTTCTAGGTGACCAACTGACATCACCGTTTTAGCAGATTTCTCGATTTTCGATATTCGGATTTAATATTTTCGAACTTCTTTCGTGCAAAAAACGACGCATTTTGTAAAATTTCTAACCAAAAATAAAATTTTTAACACGTCACTCTCAAAGTCAAGTCTGCAAATCAAGTCTCAAAGTCAAAGAAATATATATATGTATACATACATATATACGCTAGATTGGCCACCCTTTATGTTTTCGTACAGTAAATTTCATTAGGCGCTTAGATTGAAACTCGGCTTATGGCATCCGAGTATTAATTGAGGTTTGTAATTAAAATTCAGCCCAAATGGTTTACTATGAAACAATTCAGTTTACTTAAATACATTTGCCTTTGCTTTTTGTTTTTACATGTTTCAGCAGCCACATCATGCCTTGGCGCGTTCAACATTAAAGAGTTTTTTATTGTTTTTATTTTTTCGTTTTAATTGCCGATGTTTGCAATTCGCCTCTTACGGTTGCTTATCAGTGGCAATTTCTTTGACCTACTTTCGATTGCCACATGCCACATGTTGCACAACTCGCTACAGCTACTGTGCTTGCATTCATAGAACATTTTCAAGAAAAATAGTGAGCTATTACTCTAATTGCATGCACTATGCAACAAATTAGCAAATATTTTATAACTAAATTAAAGAGGCGGTGGATGGCTTCAGTACATGGTCAAAAAGTCATATAATGCTTTCATGATTTATTCCGCTTGAACTGTATTTTATAAAAAATAAACCGTAGAGTACTCGACAGATCTGTCAAAAAATGTATGTAGATAGACTACGTTCTTTTGGGAGATTGTTTTTGAAATTAAAAACTTTGAATTCTAGGTAGCACCGTCATTTGTTATAATCTTCAGGGCCTTATCGGCTCACCCTCATCTCATGCAAATCTTTGGATCTATTGTTTTCATTTCGTTAGGAGTACTCCAGTATAGATGCTTCTGGTTTCCTAGAGCTTTTCCACTTCGGTCATTTATTTAGCCTCTAAAATATCTAAATGTATTTATCTACGCCTGTAAATCTATAATATCCAAGCAAATGGTCCTTTTAGTGCAACATTTTCATGTCTTCATGCTTAAACTGACCATTTTATTGGTCAACATTTTTTTCGTCTCGTGAGTAGCAAGAAAACTATAGCTATTTAATTTTTGGTGTAGATCAGTGCTCTTTGAATGTAAATCGATTTTTATACAATGCGAAGATGTTGATGTATATTGTTCACATGTATATTTTAAGCACACACGTGCATACGTTTCGTATATTCATCTTTAAACGCTGAGCTTCATTATTTTTCTTGAATCAGCTAAATTATTGTGGCATTTACGTCCAAGCCAATAACAAAAATTGTTGGAGATTTAATTCGCAGAGAATGGCAAACTCATCAAAGTACTGTCGATGCGACAATACACTAAATATTTCGTTTTAGAAAGGTTCAAATTCTTACTTTAATTTTTATATAATTTCCTTTGTTTCTTCTTCAAATGTTCTGTACTCTCGGTATAAAAATAAACGATAAATATTTTTGCACTGAGTGCAATTGTTTTCAGTCGTAATATTTATCTCATTTTTCGATTTGTTCTTTTTTTTTTTAGCACTGCGATGAAGGAAAATGTTATAACAACATCTTAGCTGATTCCTCTGTAACAAATATAAAAACAGCCATTCGTAGGGTTGAAAACAAATTCTAATATCGAAATATGCAAAATATATAAACCCCTCACACACAAAAAAAAATCCATTCTTTGGTTTATATTATATTCAGGAAACGGTACCCCAAAACTGGTGTTCACCAGGCTTCGTATATCAGGCTGAGAAACCGGAGTTTTACGTCATATATACATATGTACATAGTATAAAGATTTAGAAGCTCCGCTGGTAGAGTTGTGTTTTACAAATGAATAAAATTTAAGTATCGATTGAATGTTGGGAATATTTTTTCTACGTATTGCTAGATCTGCAAGAATGATAGAAAAAATATTGCGCCCATGAGAGAGTACGTGAAGTCACGTTTTTCCAAGTTGTGCAGTATTGCCAACTATTTGCTCTTCGCAATAAATTTAGTGCTTTTTTATACCGCAAATGCGAAAATTTTGAAGTTTCGTGTTTGTTTCTTTTTTTTTTAATTTAAAGCTACCGAAACTTTAAGTGAAAAAAAACTGTATTAATATTATACAAAAGAAGGTTAAAAAAGGCCACTCTGAGAAGATTTTAGAGATAATGAAAAGTAGTTGGTTCTTATAAATTTTGAAAGTGTGAATTTAATTACAAAAAGAGTACCTTATCTAGTGACATAACCTGAAATATAAAAAAAAAGTCGTTCCATTAACCAAAGGGTTTCTCTTAACAAAAAAAATAAAATAAAATTAAATTGTACATAAGCATAACAAATTTAATAAAAAAAACAAACGCACATTCTAAAGACAATTTGTCACGCGTATAAAGTTCTTACTTAACACAATAAAAATTTGTTTTGTTATTTTCTTTGAATGGGCATTTAGTGCGTTTTTATATCCAAAGCTAGGCAACACTGCAGTAGCGAGAGAGAGATTTGACTGCCGAAAGCAGAAGAACACCAACAACACCTGCAATCGCGGGCAATGCCACCAGATGTTAAAAAAAAGTTAACCTAAATAAAACTGAATGAATTATTTAAATAATTATTAAAAAATGTATATTTTACAAAATTATAAATATTACATTTTAATTAGAACAGGCTAGAAAAATGTCATGAAGAAAGAACTAAAACTCCGAGACTAAATAACAAAAAAAAAAATGCTAAATCAAGTTACGAAAACGGTAATCTGGCCATATTGGAGCTAAAATCACGTAACTCGTTGTCAAATTCGATGAGAGCAAAGTAACGGGACCACGATAGGCGCCATCTCATTATTCTTTCCATCATGCTAGATCTGCTGGTGTTCAATTTTTTGCTTCAATTTGAAGTGCTATTTAATTTCTGTATAATTAGGTTGAGAATTCTAGACGCGCTGTGCTGAAATTTTTGTACATAATATAATTTTTATCTTTCCAACACTTCTTTCTTAAGAATGGAAGCTTTAAAAGTCATAAAACGAACATGAGAATTATAGTTTAAGGGAAAACGGGAACTTTTATAAACAGTTCCTAGATAATGCAAACTGTTCCCACCTTCAAAAATGCAAGTATCGCTGCTAAAGGTACGCTATTAACCTCTAAATAACTTTTTGTAACTTATGTATATTTTTTTGTTCTTGTAAAAGTAGTATCTACCGAAAGAAAATTCACAAAATTTGCTCGAGATCAATGGAAAAATAATGAGAAGCATAAAATAAAAACTTTTGTACGAATAAAGGCACAATAGGACTGAAAGTAGGTAATCTGTTACCTGCTGGGGGCCTTCCTCTGCGTCGGGAAAGCCGTTGGCTTTCACTGCGTTTTCTTCATTTCGTCGGTTAACACGAGGAAGGAACCCTAAGTGCGCTTTATTTAACTTGGCAAACATCTTTTAGGCAATTACTGCTCTTACAGGTACTTTTATTGTGTACTCAATGCCTTAAACTGAACTATTCGTAACACATAAATCATCCTTAAGTACAATTGATCTAAGACAGAAATAAAATAAGGCATCAGTTTTCTTCAATTCCAATGCTAGCCTGTAGCTTTCTTAGTTGCTATCCTAAGCATTGTAAAATCTATATTACTTTCAATTGGCAATAAGCACATTATAGCTTCGTTAGGATTTACTCGTAAATTTTTTCAGACCCACAAAAACTGTTCAAACTTATTTCACTTTACAAAATGATTGCAATTATAAATTAAGGAAGTTCTGTGTTTAAAAGTTGTAAACGTAAATTTTCCGGTATAATTTTTAAAGTCTTTTAGTACGCTCACGAGATATACAGATATTTTGCGAGCAAGTTTGTAGTGTGTAAAAAGCTACTATTGCAGAAGCAAACATAAAAAAGGAGTTCCCGCAAAATATTATACAAATTGCCAACCAATGAAATGGAAATAGAAATGCTTAACAAATATATAGCATTACTTTTGATTACATGACCATTTATGAAAAATTAAAAATTTCACTACCTTAGGTGCATTCGCACATTAACATTCGCTCATTATGCAAGCGAGCATAAAATCTCAGCAGCGTAGGCTCAGCACTGCCTACTGCAAAACATTCACGCACACCCTCTCACACGCATACGAGTTCGTACTTCAAGTAGGTGAGAAGATATTAACAAACAAAGTAGTAATAACAGCAACACTCCATCAACGGTCGCACTTAAAATTTGCTCTTCTTCATTTGTCGTCAATTTGTTGTGTTTTTTTGTTGGTGGTGCTCATTCCGACTCATGTGAATACAATGAAACGCTTCTGTGTGCAGAGTTTCTTGACTCAACCACTTTTACGATTACTCAGCTTACATCCATCATTACTCAGCAAATCTTATGTTTGTTACGGTTTTTTTCTCTTCTTTTTCTGTTTTAAAGGTGTTGGTGTTATTTGTTATTTGTTTATAACTACCCACTATTGAAATGTTAATGAGTTGGTATGTGTGTGATGCCATAATTTGCCATCTCTTTATGGTAATGCCAATGCTAATGGTAATTACTTTCTATTTCAATAGCGAATAAGGTGAACGAAATGTTTGAATGTACAAAGGAATGCGAGTGAATTTCATTTAGTTTTTAGTTAATTTTTCTTCGCAATTTAAAACATAAGTGGTAATTGTGTGTTTTATGAAGTATAAGAAATTATTTTTTTAGTACTACGTAATTTTCGCATACATAATGTTTATAAAAATAAACATAATAGTAAAGTATTTGCTACACTGTGTTCAGATGATTCAATCCTTATCTTTAATATAGCACTACTTGTGGTCAATGAAAAAATATGCAATATAAAGCGATGATACACTGCGCATACACACTCTGTATTTATGCATGTATGTACACACATATACATATGTACAAACTAATACGTATATATGTGGACGTATGAGTTCATAAAAGCACGTACTTATGCAATACTCATACATACATACATATGTATGTACATTCATGTTTATTTGCGAACTTCATGCAATAATTTAATAAGGGAAATATGCATACAACTTTCTTATGAAGTAAATGGATAAAAATAAATTTATTTTTATCGACATTTATTAGAGGGCAGACAGCAAGCAGCAAAAGTACCCATAAATAGTGTCGCCATGACTTCCGTGAAAATATACGAGTATGTGCATAGATGCACACAATGACTGTATTTATATGAGCAATATTCTTACATACATACATACATATGTATGTATATATAAAGTAATATGGTTGCAAATTTACGTTTAATAATAATATCTTTATTTACAAGAAGTATCCTGTCAACTTTAAAAAAATATATTTCGTAATTACTGTTAACCATTTCAAATTAATGCAACCTTTTTATGACTAGCGAGAAAGAGGCCGGTAAAAGTCTCGAATTATTATTCGTCATATTTTGGGACATTACATCGAAACTTTTTCAAACTGTTCCCAGTGAAAAAAACTGTTCTCACTCACAAACTTATTCACATTTAAAGAGTTTTTAAAGGCTACCTAATTAGGAATATTTAGTTTGATTTTTATATTTGTGAGTTCCACATTTTTGGAACAAAAAAATGTTTATTTCAAATTATTAATCAATTTATTAGTTTCAGTAGGATGTTGAATACACTTTATTTACAAATTTCCAGACGAGCTTATATTTTCTGTTCTCCAATGTTTTATTTCAATTCGAGATTCTATTAATATTCCAGAACACATTTCATTTTCAAAACTTTACACATTTTAATTTCTTCTCGTCTCATACTATTTATAATATTTATTTAAAACGTTTCAAAATTCATGAAAACTTAGGAAAACATATTTTTGAGCACAATGATTAATTTATCAAACTGTTCCCAGATAGCAAAAACTGTTCCCACACGTAGAAATTTACACCATATCTACGAATTGCATAGAAATAAGTTGACAGGCTCTCCAACAATGTTGATATGTCACGCTTGGGTACATTGAACCATTGAGCAAAAATGGAACAAAATCTATTCTAGAGTTCTGGAAATATTTCTTCGGCAGTTGAACAGAAATTTTTGAAGCTGTTCTCAAGTAAATAAAACTGTTACCACTCGTGAAAACACGTGTTGTTCTTGCTTAAGGTCAAAATCCGACATTATAATTTGTCTGGAATATCTTACAAAGACTTGCAACAGCAAAATTGGAAAATCCAAGATACAAAAATAGAATGCATAATTCCATAAAACAAATCTACCATCGTTGAATTTTTCATCCAATAATCTTAAACGGTTCCCAGCAGTAATAAACAAAAGTTTTCATATACCCATAAATATTTCATGCCTCTTTTATTTCCTTCCACCTTGTCTGCATTATCGCACATTATCGCATACGTCTTAACAGGCGAACACTTAAAATAAATTGCTTAATTAGCTCCTGCATTCAACTACGACTCTAAGGGCTGTGTGAAGACGAGTGTAAATGCAACAATGCCTACCAATACTAATATGTCAACACAATAACAGCTGTACCAAAGCAACAACATAAACACTTGTCATAAGTAGTACTATTGTTGCAAAATAAATTGCGTTTCTTGCAACAATCTAATGCAGTTTGAGTTACAGACGCTTTTCTCTCTTTCCACTGCAGTATGAGCGACAAGGGAAAGTGTGTAACAAGTGCCGCAATTGATGAATGCAATGGCAATTGTTGTCTGTTGTATTTGTATTTGTTATTATCTAACTGCACTTGTCGTTTTCAGTTATTGTTTGACGAATATTGTTGCTTTGTTTGTTTGTGTGCGTCTTTACAAAAGTTCAATTGCTTTCCGCAACGTCAACCAACTAAATCAACAACAAAAAAGCACTTCAACCGATAAGCAACAGAAAACAAACACTAAATAAGAATACTGATTTCACATTTTTTGACGCCACACTGTCGGAAAATCGCTTATTTATAGCTGTTTTATTGAATTGTTTGTTATGCACCTTTCAGTATTCGCATGTGCACGGTTTTGTTTGTGTGTATGCCTGTGCTGCGTTTCCCTTTTCCACAATTTTACTTTCTGCCGCCGTTTTACTAGTTTTTGGTGCGCTGTCCGCGTAATTAGTGGAAAATTATTGCTTATTAAATAGCGATTGCAACAATAGTTAGCAGCAACAACACTTAGGCGAAGAGAAGCATAAATATGGGCGAATGCATGCATATCTCTTTATACACACACACACACACACACACACATATGTATGCCCATGTGTACATGCGCAGTTATACACCAATAACATATCTACAGGTGGTTTTTGTGGCATGACTTCTGTTGTACTCGTGCATTGCCTGCCTTGTGTTGCATGCTAGCATAGGCTATGTCGCTGTTGCTATTGTTATTGCGTGTATTTATTATTGCCGCCACGTTTTACCGCACAGACCGCGCTTCAAGCTCGAAGTTTTGGTTGGTTGATTGGTTGTTCGGTTAACTGTCTGTCTGTCAGACTGACTGGCTGGTCGCCACCGCCCCTTACAAACGTCATATGACAGTTTTTTGACCTTTTAATAACCGCTGTCGCTGTCGCTGCCACCTCTGCTGCTGCTGCAGGAAGGTTGCGCAGTGCTTTATGCGTGGTTGTCCCAGCTTTAAACCGTTATGCTTACTGCGCGTACAAACACACACAACCTAGCGGACCTACCAAAGGGGGCTTAGCCACTTGTCGTTTAAGTCATGCATTGCCGTAGGCTGCTTTTTTATGTTTTCATTATTTTCTTGTTTGCATGTCATATTGCTTACTCATATGCGACGGCGCTTTATTGTCAATAGACGACTGTGCATCTTAATGCAACCAAAATCATGTTTACCTTCTAAAGCCACTGACTTGTTTTTGGTTTTTCTGATTATTGTTCATAAATATGTTGTTATGCTTAAAATAGCTTTCCCCCTTCATATTTTAATTTATTTTGAAATGCAGTTGAAGTCGCGCTGGTTGCATAAAAGTATATGAATATTTGCATGTGTGGGTGCGTCTTCGTGAATGATGTGCAAGTTAATTGAGTTGAAAACCCAAGCTTGTATCGAAAGTAAGTTAAGTCACAAATGTGAGCAACAACAAAAAACAAAAAGAATTTTAATGTGCTTTCTGAATTCTGCAATTAAAAATCATTTGCATGCGTGTTTCTTAAATAGGTTAAGAGGCCTGGTATTAAAAATTTAAGCTGCTCACTTTTATTGGCTAATTTTTTTGTTGATTTAATTGTATTTCAAGGTGTTTAAAAACCTTTATTGGAAATTACTACTTGCTAAAGATGACCAAATGTGTAGGCTGCACATAATCTATGCAGGCCATATTCTTTTTGTTGTAGATACAAACCAAGGAGGCAAGTAAAAATTCATTTGCATGCCATGTACACCAGAATTACTTACAAAGTTAATATTTCCCATATTTCGAGGATGCATCAGAGGTGGATGTTTTGGTAGCCGCGTGACCGAATAGGTTTATGCGTTACGGTTGGTTTCGAGTTTAAAGCCCACTGTAGGCATGAAATAACCATTGATAGAAAAAGTTTTTAACAGCGGTAGGTTTTATAATCGAAGGCTTACTTTGAAGCTAAATAAATCTGTTCCCACTTTAATAAAATATTTTATACCTTGAAGACCGTATACTGTATAAAATTCATTTAGAGCCTTTTTATAGATTCCTTTAAAAACTGTTCCAAGGCTCATACAACTGTCCCCACCTTTGAATGTTTTGAAAATCCCATATTCGGAACTAGATTTTCATTATAAATCTACATAGAAAATCTACTTGCAGGTACCTTTAAAAACTGATTAAAACTTTTCTCATTCATACAAAATTGTTCTAACTCGGAGTACTTTTTTCTTAGTTATTAACTTTGTAATAATGCACACAAAATCTAATTGTGGAAGTTTTTAAAAATTGTGCCCAGGCTCATAAAACTGTCCCGACAGTTATCTTTAACAACTTATTAAAACTGTTCCCACTCACTAAAAATTGTTTACACTCTGAATACAATTTTCTTAGCTCTTTATTCTGAAATAATGTACAGAAAATCTAATTGTGGATGTTTTTAAAAAATCGTCTCAGGTTAATAAAACTGTTCCCACTTTTAAATGTTTCAAAAATCACACCTTCGTAGACACATTTATTTGTATTTATATGTATGTACATAGAAAAGCGAGCTATAGCATATTCCCACTGTTCCACCTCCAAATTTTAAATGTAGACAGCTATCATTAATAATTTAAAAAATATATTGCAATTTGGCTAATTATTTTAACATCTACCTTTGAACTGTATATAACTGCTCCCACCCAAACAAACTTGTTCATCCTTTGAAAACTTTAGTTTAGTGTTTTGTTTTAAAATAATCCATACAAGAGCTAAAAATATCTTAAAAAACTGTTCCCACTTTAATCAACTAAGATGTAGTTATCGTTAGCAATTTAGCATTTTATTATGCATGCAATTGCTTGCCCCGACCACTATTATGGGGTTAGGGATACGAATTAATAGATGATAGTTTAAAGTTTGAAAATATCCCTCATATAGAAGGAGTTCGATTGTAGGTTTCCTTTGATTTTTGCTGAAAACTAAGAAATTTTATAATTTGACCATTTTAATGATAGGTGGAAAAAATGTCTAGATTTTGTAAGAAATTCGTCTAATGGCACTGTCTGCCTGAAAATATTTTGTAATGGGAGGATAGGTCTCTTATGTTCTCTGGTATAATCTCATGTGGATTTATGCTTACTAAAATAGCCAAGGAGTTGAAAAGGGAAGTAAGAGTACAGTTCGCAAACAGGACACAGAAATACTCTAATTTTGAAGAAATCAAAATACGAGTATACTCGTATGCACACATTTATACAATTTTAAAAAATATATTTTGGTGACAGCCAGTACATATGCAAATACATTTTCCATAATGTAAAATGTCTTGGCACACTTCAAATCAAAAGAATCACATTCTTCGTTTGTAAAGCAAAGCATATAATTCTTCCTTCCCCCTTCATATAATTACTATTTATGTATTTGATTTTCCAAAAATTGATTGTCCCACTATAAAGCTACCTCAATTGAAATTACACGCTATGATTTCTGCAGGCGTGCACAATATGCCAAAAATGAAACAGACAATGGATTTTTTTCTATTGAAAATATAAACAACAATTTAGCTATTGTTCATTATTGTGGCAGAGGAGTTTTTGCTGAAAAATAAATGACAAATATTTTACCATAAAAAGTAATGAATTGATTTTAGCAAACAATAAGACCATTAGGCAAAAAAACTGAGAAAAAACTAGGAAAGCTCTGGAGATAAAAATCGGCAACCACCGTGGCAAATTGGTGTTAGGTGTTGACAATCTATGGGTTTCCGCATTGCGCAAGTTGCACGGCAAACATACACAAGCCCAATTATTTAGGTATACATCCATATGTACATAGTCATACATGAATGTTTGCTTATGCCGACAAAATTATGAAAGAAACACAAACGAATTTAAGATACGAAAGACTTCGAACTGACATATGAAATGGTTTTAAAATTTAATTAAAACTTTATTTTTCTCCACAATGAGTTGGCACTCATTTTTTTAGAAATTGTGCCAGAGTTATTGCTTATTTTTTGATTTAAAAATGTGTTAACAAATTCTCAAAATTATTATATTTAGCTTAGATTAGCACAGCGAGTTATTTCGATTTTTCTACACCTGGTAATGCAAAATTTTTTATTGCTTCAATGATTTGCTTCATTTCATCGACGCACTGCTTACAACATTGCAGCAATGCATTAAAAAATGCCACTAAAATAAATAATCCACCATTAGCATCGCTTACTTTTTACGATCAGGCAACAAGTGACTGGCATGCCCAGCAGCATAGCATGTTTCTGCAACAAGTTGCGCCGTCACAACAACCTGTAAGCCTGGCTGGACGGCGGCAACTTTCCATTTTCAATTTTTGTGCAAAATTTTCCACAGCAACAACAGCAACAGCAGCATTAGGGGCAGTTAAAAGTGTGTAAACAGCAGCAAAAACCAGCCAACGAAAACGACTTTTCATTTTTATGAATCGCTCGTTGGTTGTGCCAGCCAATTTTTTGTTTGTTGGTGTCGTTGTTTTCAATGTATTTGCTATTATAGTTTTGTTGTTGTTCTTCATATGCTGTTTGCGATTTTTATTGCCAATTCGGAAAATTGCATACGCAAGCCAGGCAAGAAGAAGAGAAGAAGAAGAAGAAGGAGCACTTATGCGCCACGCTCAGTCGCTTGAGACGGTCTTAATGTTGTACTGTCGGCTTATTCCGTCAACAAGAAAATAATAAATTAAAAAAAGAAGTAGAAACAAAAAAAAACAAAAATCTGCAAACAACTTGTCTGGCCATCTGCGTGTTATAGCAACTTGCATTTTCATCTTCTCACTTTTCAAATTTATGACCGTTCGTAATTTTAGCAGACAAATTTTCCTGTCTGCCATCAGCTGGCAGCTATTGGTGACTGTGGCTATGGCTGTGGCAGCCGTCTAGCCGGGACAACGCATCTCCTTGGGGATGATTTTACTTTTTATTACAATTTGATGGGTTGCTGTTGCTGTTGTTGTTTCACATTTGCACATTTGACGTTGTTTTTCCTTTCACTAAAATTTTAAGCTCTTTCGTTTAGGTTTTTCAGTTTTACCACTCTTGTTCTTGGTTTTTTTTTATTATACCTTTTTGTGGCAAGCGAAATGGTGAAAATCGTAGCAAAATATTGTTACCATTGCCATTGCTTTATTGCGTCTATTATGGTGTTTTTGTATTGTTGCCAACGGTCGCGGCTGCCTGATGCACTTTCCTTGCTTTTGGGTGCACTTTAGGTGTTTGGCAAATGGGATTGAAATGAAAGCGCAATTTTGCGTTAATCATGGGCCTTTATAGTTGAAGGCAGAATATTTTACAAGCTGAGATTTTTAATAAATGTTCACTAAAAGCGTTGTTTCTAAGAGGTCGCGTTACCCACATAATGTTGTATAATTTTTTTTTTAACTAGCTGAGAAAAAGTTTAGGTAGCTGTCAATTGTGTAAGAGTAGGGCTGCTACCCAAATACTGAACATTTTAAAAGAAGCAAATTCGGAAGTACACAGGTTCGAATCTCCGTGCATGGAAGAGGGCGTCTACATATTTATCAGTCAGATGAAGTCAGATATCTTCTATCCATTTCCATTATTGCAGTTTCTAGCCGACGACTGGCTTAGACGTCACGCCTTCTAACGTGAAAACCAAAGGGCTAATTCCAGTAAGAGCGGCGGGCAAGTCTGGGTTCCGCTAATAAATAGGATAACGTTTTAGGGTAACAACCGTTGAAAAATACTTAATAACGAAGCAAAATAATAGTCAAACATAAAAAATGCAAGCGGAAGGGAACATTTTTTTTTGCTTTATTACTTCTGCACAGCGCCTTTGGATTGACATTATTTAAACACTACAACGCTAGACAGGAATGGATTCCCTGCCTAGGCCGTTTCCAATAACTGATAGAAATTTGTGATATTCTGCGTACTGAGTGCATTTTTTACCTCGTCGCAAAGGTGTTCTATTGGATTTAAGTCGACACTCGAAGATGCCGCATCCAGAAAAATGATCAAATCGACTGCGCAAAACTTTTTTGCCACACGAGAAGTGCTTTGGATCAATGTCTTGTTGAAATTTACAAATCACCGATAAGTTCTCTTACGCATATGGCAGCATTATATTTTGAAGTGTCTGGACCGCATCCATATTTCCTTCAATGCGATGGATTGGCCCGACATCGTTCCCAGAAAAGCAGTCCCACACCATTAATGAGTCTCCCGCGTGCTTTATGACTGGTGAGACAAACTTAAGGTCGAATGTCGAATGTTGCACGTTTTGGCCGCCGCACGTATTTTCTACCATCTAGACCGGCTCTATTTATTTCCGTTTCTTTGCTGAATAAAATATAACGCCACTGATTTCGGCGTTGTCATTGAGATGCTGCTACCAATGGCCTCTTCCGCACCAGTTCACCTGCTTCTGCCAATCGAGGTACGACCCAATTACTACAGATGGTGGTGGTAATTACCGCTTTTTATTAATTCTATAATATACTTTTTGCTTGAGGTCACCTAGAAACCTTCGCTGGCAAGCTCACCGACGATCTCATTCCGAAGTATGGGACGATGACCAGGAGCCCTAAATGAAACCCTATGCTCGTGCATAGCTCTCTGTTTCTATTCAAAAGTGTGTCTACTTTAACTCTAAATAATTTCGAATCCTATTGAAAACTAATATTTGGCTCATACCGAAGTTAGTGAATTTTGATTTCATACATAGTTTTTAATAAGCTTAATTAAAAATTTTCAGGTCTGCAATACACTATGTGGAAGCTCATAATTTGTTACCTCAGTAAATATGTGCACATTATTATTATAACATTTTTTCAATGCACCCGAAAAAATTGCATTTTCATCGTCACACAGCAGTATTATTTGTTAGTTTTTTAATTATAGCAAATATTTGTACTCAATTCAGCCACAAATGAATCGAATAAAGCTTTGCATTTCCGCCAATTATCTGAAGCGTGAACATCAGCAAAGTAAGACATCCGTCCAATAAGCCAATCAACTAACCCAGCAACCCAACAATCCACCATTTCACTTCCGTTTCGGTATTCAATAGGAAATCGCGCGCGTTTGAGTAACGACGACGAGTCTCTCTGACACTAATCGAACGAGTGAATGGGTGAATGGAAACAGGGTGAATGTAATTTTTGACCTCAATTGGCATATGAAACTGTGTTGTGAATATGTTGATGATGGCTTGAAAGCGAAAATTATAAAGGTAGAATGTTTTAGGCGTTCTCTAATCACCCAAATGACGCTTGCCAAGTTTTACTAATAATTTGTTTCTTCTTTTTTATTTGCAGGTAAGCTTAGTGCGAAGTCTCACAACTCGTTTTCTCTGGACTGCTACAATTAAATATTAATGCATGTAGTCTCTCATTTATGTACGAATGAATGTGTGTGGAATTTTATGAAGTAAGTGAGTAGTTATTACATACTTTTGATTAGATATTTCTTACACACATGCACAGATTTAAAATGCCGAATAGTGAAATATCTTCTATTTTTCCCCCTAACGTTGAACTGTTAATTGCTGCATTCAAATGCTAGTCGCGCTGTCCACTTAGTTGCATGCTTGTTAGTCAGTTTGGTTCTGCTTCAAGGTTAACTTGATTTTAGTGTGAAAAAAAAATTGTTCACTTTGTTTTTCTTCCCTTTTATGTGCATTGCTTGTGAAAAAAGCAGTAAACCAAATCATCAAAAGGTATTTGAAAGCGCAACAACCTAATTGATTGCTGACTGATGGTGATTTAGTATGGCAACAAACACTATATACTGAACACTGGCGTGCAGCAGATTACCATTCGCTTATAAATACGTACGAGTATATGGGTTTATCTATTGAAAATGTAGACTTTACTTCACTATTTAGTTAGCTAAACGTCATTGTATTAATTCATTTTTTTATTTTTTGTAAATACTTTTCAAGTTCTATACTTTTCAACAGTACTGTAATTGCTTTATACATGCACAATAAGTGACCGAATGTGCGCCGTCTCCGATTTGGCATTTGGCCCGCTAACTTTGCCTAATAGAGGCCAACCGCATTTGTTGGATGGAGAGCTAATTCTCATAAACATTGAACTTGAACCTTTTCTTGCATATAAATTAATTCTCCAAAAACAAAAAAATATTTGCCGTTCATGCTTTTATAGTTCACATTTGTTTTGTAAGCGTGGATGTTGAATGATGTTAAGTGGTTATTGAAATAAAGAGGTTAATCGTTCAAGTTTTTCTTGTTTGTCCATTTTTAATTTACATTTTTGGCATTCTTTCGTGCTTAAATCTTGCAAGCAATATAGTATTTTTGTTACTTTTGATTAGTCACATGAATGAGAAAAAAATTTTGCTAGAAAAATATAAATAGAAAATGTTCTGCAAACACGTGCTTGGGAATTTATAACGCGCAGCTATGAAACAATGCTAGTAGTTTAGAATTCTCAATTTTATGGTTTGCAAATGCAAAATGCTTTCACTTGCATACCGAAACTTTCACAGAGCTTTCGCGACAAGGTGCAGATAAATGCATGACATTTAATAAGCATTAAGTCAACTTAGGAAGTGCAATAAAATATTTGAGATAAAGGTAGAAGATGAAGTAGGAAAAATCGAAGAGGTGGAGAGATTTATCTGCATAGGAAAATGTCCAGCTTTAGTATCTTTCGAGTGTAATTTGAAATAAAAAAGCACTTTATAAAAACCATTTTCCGTTCAGAGTCGGCTTTAAACTGTAGGTGCCTTCATTTTTGGAACAACATCAACACGCACACCACATAGGTATAGGAAAAGGAGCTCGGCCAATGACCCAAAAAGGTGTAAACGCCAATTACATATATAAATGTTACGCTAAGTTAAAAACAAAGAAAATGTTATTTTGGTTTAACTATGAGCTTTCACTGATGTAAACTCCTATTTTACTGAGTTTTCGATTGAGGATTGAACACTTTCATATGAATGCTTATGCTCGTATTATCCTTACAGTTTGCATTAAATATCTGCTTTGTAACGCTGCTTTCATTTTCTATTACAACCAGCATCTTTCTCATTTGGAAAACTTTATAAATGCTTAAATTTTGTATACGTTTTACATCCTCATTAAATCCATATATCACAAAAAAAAAAACATACAAAAATTATGGCCAGGGATAAAGTCGCCTACATAAATATTACTATTATTTGGAATTTGCATTCGCTGGTCGCCTTACGAAACCACATGCGGCGAATATTAAACGCGATTTTTTTTTTAATTCGTTTTCTGTCACTTGGTTCGAAGTCTGCTGCGAACAATAATTAAAACACCCAACACGTAGCTATGGCATAACGGGCTTCATATAGCTGTGAACTATGCTAACACTGTGGAACAAATTCAGATTAGCAAAAATTAGGTCCATTCTGAGAGTGGCGGGTGAAAATAGAGGCGAAATTAGAAGACCCGTATCGCGCCGTTTTTTATGTTAGTTCGAATTTTTTTTTAATCGGCCTTCGAAGTTCGAAATCGGAGCAAAATTGTTTATATGGTTTTTTGGCTATAACTCGTCGACTAATTGATATTTTTTCAATCTGTAAAAGCCAAATTATTACTAGAGACCTGTGCAACAATTACAATTTTTGAAAAAATTGATTTCGAAAATTTTTGTGGTACTTATGAAACAATATACCGAAAATCGGCTCCGATTTCGAACTTCGAAGGCCGATTAAAAAAAATTCGAGCTAACATAAAAAAACGGCGCGATACGGGTCTTCTAATTTCGCCTCTATTTTCACCCGCCACTCTCAGAATGGACCTAATTTTTGCTAACCTGAATTTGTTCCACAGTGTAATAATATCAACAGACGCCGTTTGTCCGATAAAGAAAAAAGTGGAATGTTCACAAGCGCAAATACTGGCAAAACGTTAAATCGATTTTATATAAATCTGTGTCAAAGCTGATTTAAATTCTTTTATTATGCAAAATGAAAAAAAAATCATAAATTAAACAACCAACCAAAACCGACAAGGAAATCGCGTAAAACCGCTACAGATAAACTCCATCTGAGACGAAAAAAAATCGCATCGACTTTCAGCAAATTTTTATTGTCTACACTGTAATACATGTAGTGTTTTTTATCTGACTTTAAATGCTGTTCTTCAGTTTGTGTATTTTTAAATTTTGTATATAAATTTACGCTAAACGCATAAAACGGTGCTACGAGCTACTGACAATTGGCGACTCATCGGCCGCTCAGCGACATTATTGCACTGCACTGACGCCGCCAAAATATTTTGCTGAATCGAAATAACAGCCGCGAATTTGTGGAACACAAAAACGCACAAATAAGAAATAACATGACACAGCTTGAAAAATAAAGGTAAGAAAACGTTAGCCATTGGCATTCATCGCATTCAAGATTCAACATCAGCACCAGCTACAGCTACAAATAACGTGTTGTCTTTTAACAATATTTTAGGCGTTCTTTGTGATTTTGTGTGTTTCTTTTCCTTTATTTACAATGTTGTTATTTGGTTTTCCTTTGTTGTGGGCTGTTTTATAAGCAAGCGTACTTTCTGTGCATGCATTTGTGTTTACGTAGCTGCTTCTTTAGTTGCGCTCTTAATTTATGTCAAAATACTGTAAAAGCGAATGTATGACCATTGTGAGGTTGAAACAACATACAACATGAAACAACAGCTACTGAAAGCGCCGATAATTCGGCAAACAATCGAAAAGCATGCCCATGTTTTTGTTTTTACAAGAAAGAAGAGAAAATATTTTACAGAAACGGAAATAAATTTTTTTCTATGATTCCGATATAATTTGCTTTAGTTTTGTTAGCTGATTGTCTGATTGTAGGCCTTCAATCAAGCGACGAGACAAATCGGTCCTTTAGAATCCTATTTTAGAGAATCTGTGAAATCTAATTAGTTAAGTGAAGTTTTGAAACGTGTTTTACTTACTGTTTTTTTTTTGGACCATTTTAAAGTTTTTTATACACAGTGCGGTAAATAACTATAACTGAACCTATTGGCGAGTTTGGACATTTTATTTTATTTTATTGAATTTAAATTTTGGCCTAATAAAGTACAAGTTTGAAGTAACTCAAAAATCTTATAGATTTTTGACAAGGGTTTGTTGTTTTGCTGGATGACTGGTGCATTTTATGTTTTTATAAGGAAGAACACACAAATTTGTCAATAAAAAAATGTCAAAAATTAAAGCGATTTTCGAGCTATTTAAATATTGCACTATATTATAGCAAAATTTAAAGTGCAATAAAACTACAAACTGGGAATTTTTATGGAAATTAATTTTTTTTTAATTTGCGCAAAGTTTGAATCTTTGATTTATACGAATCTTCGAAAATTAAGAATTAAATAAATTGCCAATCAATCCCTGTGCTGTAATTATTTAACACTCTTTATGTGCACTCAAAGCTAATAAAGTTTTTAGTGGCTTTAGAAAAAAGTCATTTTAAATTGGTTAAGTTTTTAATTTTTTTTGCAGTTTTCCGCACTATTAAAAGCTTTTTTTGCGCGTGTCCCCTTTGTATGGTATTCGGCAGAGCTCCTCTTCAAATTTGTGGTGTTCGTCTTGCAGTTTTCCTAGTAGCGAAGAAATTTGCGATACTACGCAGTATCTAAATGCTCGATGGTTTTTTATGAGGAGCTGTTTTAACGCAAAAGCAGGCTTCGGTTATGCTATTGCCTGCCAAGGGTCAACCGGTATTAGAAGCAAGTTTTACTATCATTTGATATTAGAAAAAGCTCTCGTGAGTCCTCATGTCTTTAGTAGATTTCGAGGCCAGGGCCAACTGAATGACACTCACGCATAAAGTTACTCGAACACGTCGGTCACATATATACCTATATTTAAAAATTACAAGTATTTCAGAAGTACTATACTATTGATGAAGCATTTATAAATGTTTGAATATGGCGATGTCAGCCTCTTCTTGCATTTTCTAATTACTCATTCGCAGTTGGCATGAGCTGTATCTAGCCCAACCGGATATTAAATTCAAATGAAGAAAGAGTGTATCAAAGTTTTCAGGTAATGTTAATCAAGTGTCAAAGTTTTCAAATAATGTTAAGGTCTGCCAGCATTCCTTCTTGAATTATTAGCTTGAATACAAATATGAATATCAAATAGTTTCGGAATGGGGGAGCTAAATTGAATTTGTTGGTGCACATTTTGAGCCGCTTCAAACTTTCATTTTATTGGACTAAAATTTAATAGGTTATAAAACTGCGTTCTCAATTTTTTTTTTAATTCTGATTACAAAATTTTAAATTTTGATGAAAATACTTCAAATTTATTACAAGTATGATATAAGGCTTGAAACTTGAATCCCTATGATATTTGTTGAGGAAAGAACTGCAAAAAATAAAAATAAAATAAATAATTGGCGCGTACACTTCTGTTAGGTGCTTGGCCGAGCTCCTCCTCCTATTTGTGGTGTGCGTCTTGATGTTGTTCCACAAATGGAGGGACCTACAGTTTCAAGCCGACTCCGAACGGCAGATATTTTTATGAGGAGCTTTTTCATGGCAGAAATACACTCGGAGGTTTGCCATTGCCTGCCGAGGGGCGACCGCTATTAGAAAAATGTTTTTTATTAATTTTGCTTTCACCGAGATTCGAACCGACGTCTCTCTGTGAATTCCGAATGGTAATCACGCACCAACCCATTCGGCTACGGCGGCCGCCACTGCAAAAAATTAATGCAATTAAAAAAATAAAAAAACTAAAGAAAAGTGGTCAAAATTAGTCAAAATGTTGTGGTACTATAATTATTTCGTGGACTGTAATTGGTCTATAGTAAATTGTGTTGTGTCTGATATTTGCGTACAGGTATGCTTTTAAGAATACCGTGTTCCTTATTGGAGTAGCAAAACAATCATTGACCAATAAATTTTTAAACTGCAAGCAGTCAAACATTTCAATTTTCAGTTTTTAATTTAAAATTCCCGTAATTTCGGCAGACCCAAAACTTAGTGCTGAAAATATTTACAATTGATGATATTGGTTTCCTCAACAAAAAACTTAATGGAGTCATCATGTCTTAAAGTTGCAACAATTTAGGTGCATAAAATATTTTCTTTTATAAATATCAACTCGTTCTCAGACATTAGGAAAGACCAGTATACAAAATAAAAAAACAAGAAAATATTTAATTGCTTGTAAAAATGTGAATATTGCACCTAAGCCTAATAAATTTCTAAGTTTTAAACATCAGCTTACATTTTTTGAACATTTATATCCTGCTGGGCCATTAAAAGCGTGCCTCTTTCTTGTGTGAGTTACAACAAAAAAAAAATACAATACAAAAATAACGTAGATCGGCAAATAAAATTAAATTCGACGTATGATCATAAAAACAACAAAATGTAAGACAAAACTCCAGACCGCGGCAAAGCAAATATATCAAATTCCAAATCTTTAATGAAAGCAGCTCTAAATGATTTTTATTGCTACATTAAATTGTTGAAACAAAATTTTTAAATGCACTTATTTGCTTTTGTTGTATATTTAAGTGCCCATTTACCTTTCAATGCAATACAATTTTTTTCCTACATATTGTTGTTTTATTTTATTTTCGACTGCATATAAAAAATGTATGTCAAGCCCTTCTAAAAAGCTTGACCCATACATCTGAGGCTCATTAAAGCTTTGGCGCAGAGCAAAAGGGTGCTATAATAACTCTACAGGCTGCTTTTCTTGTTGTTTGTAGCTTTTATACTTAAGCTGTCAATCAAAATAAGTTGTACTACTAAAGTTGCAGCTTTAAAAGTCAGTTGTAAATGAAGCTTGGTTTGGTTTATATCGATTTTATTAGATAAATATTTATTTAGAGCGCTTGCGTTCCAAGTTCGCTACTTAAGTCTTCGGTTAAGAGGGGGTGTCGTAGAGCTGGGTATATTGATTATATTGATTTGAGTAAGAGCGTTGTTGAAGTGCTGGTAAAAGCGTTTTTAGCTTGTTTAGTGAAATAACTCTATTCTAACTGAATATGAAACTGCTGATGAAAATATTAAAAAAAAAAATACGCGACAGTAAAAATTCTCACACACTTACAAATAATTTCATAATGGTGTTAGAGTGACAAAGCAAAACTAAATTATTAAAAATTATCTAAAATAAGCTGCCAAGGCTATTTTAGAGATTTCACAATATTCAGCTAAGTCAACAATGTCTGCTTGTGCGTCCAGTCTTCTCCCAACCAATTTAGGCCTTCAGACTGTAGCCAAGCCAAAGAAAAAAACCTTACGCGCCAGCATTTAACTACAAAAAAGAATATCGCCCATAGCAGCAAAAGTGTCATCAATAAAGCCAACTTACGATGCAGACCAGTAGCAACAGGCAATCAGTTAGTCAGCCAGTCGTACAGGCAATGAACCAGACAGCCAGTCAACAGCAGCAACGCCATCTTCATCATTTGTGTCAGTTGTACAAAATAATCGAAATCGATCAAATGTTTATCTAAACAGGAAGAATTCAATATCAACGCTACCAGCAACAGGAGAAAAAGAGACGTAGAAGTTCAGGCAGAAATACGCAATATGGTACGTATGGTACAATGCAGAAATGGAAGAAAAAATAATCAAAAAGTAGTGGAAAATAAAATAAAATTAAAAATATAAATCGTCTAGCTTGACATCCTGAAACCGTCCACTTAAATTGTTTGTTGCTAAGCTCACCAATACACACATGCACACCGCTCTTTGCATTTTTAATCTTTTACTTGCCACAAAAACTTGCGATAAGCTCTGCAAGACAAAAGCCTGTGGCACTCTCCTCTTTTGCTGCACTTATGTCTGCATGCGTGTGCTTATGTAGCCTACCCACTTTGGACCTTAAGGCCATAAACCACTACAATAACTAAAACAGCAACTGCAACAACAATGACGACACAAGCGACATACGAAAAGTGGACGCTTGTACGAGCACATATACAAGTAGTTAGTGTGGCAAGCAAGCAAATGACGGTAGCAAGCAGTAGCTGTTGCAATATCAGTAGTACCAGCAACAACTCTAATGAAATCCCATTTAGGGTCTAACATCATGCCACAAAAGGCGGTTTCGCTTTCGCCTGAAATGGTGAATGAATAAAGAATAAAACAAAATCATTTTACTTGCCGTTGCCGCGGCAAACAGAAAAAGTACTAATCGAAAGGTTTTCGCAGTTTGTCGGCGGGCCGTGGTTGTCTGTTGTTGTTTGCTTTGTTAGGTACTTTTGCAAAAATTGTTTGTCTTTTTGTTGTTTGGTATGCGCGCTGCTGCTGTAGTTACTGCACTTTGGTTTAGGAATTGGTTTGTTATTTGTTTTTGTCATTGTTGTTGCTGTTGTCGCGGGAAAGATTTTATTCAAGTCAAAAGTTTTTAGTTACCATTTTAATAGAGCTCTAGCAAAAATTTATGTTGCTTCTGTGTTTTTTTTTAATTTTTTTGCTTTTGTTGTTTTGTGAATTTTGTATGTTTTCATGCATTTGACTTATGCTTGGCACATGTTTGTTTATATTTGTGCATTATTTATCATACATTTTTCTTTGAATTTACCACATATCCTTTTTTTGGTCTTATTGCCGTCAGCCATTTGCGCATTGGTCTGTGGATTACGTACGATTGTACTAATTAAAAAAATAAATTAAGAGCTGCTACTTTTATAGAAATAAAAATGCGTGTAAAAGTGTATGTGCATACATAGAAAATAATATTATATTTAATAATAAAAAAATAATTATTTGCGATCAAAGGCATTTCGAAAATGTCCATGACCGTTTTCTTATCTAACCAAAAAGTCAGCTTTACAAACCGAACCGACTAATTATTACCTTGGCTTTAAGTGCTTCTTTCGTTATATCCCCTGTTTATCAAAGATAAATTTGCTAAGTCTAAAATTACGGAAAGGCTGGGCCAAAATTACTACTTGCTCAACTATTTCCAATGCTGTTAATATAACGGGTGATTTTTTAGCTATTATCTTTTTAAACAGTTGGTTTAAACAGCGGACGCACGTTTCGTGTTTTGTTTCACTGTCAAATATCTTCAGTTTGGTCTATAATTTAACCATGAATCGTCTTACAAACGAACAACGCTTGCAAATCATTGAATTTTATTATAAAAATGCGTGTTCTGTTAAGAAAGTTTATCGCGCGCTTCTTCCATTTTATGGTCAGTTTAATCGACCTACTGAAGCGGCTATTCGAGCTATTGTGACTAAATTTAGAACCAAATTCACATTATTGGACATCAAAGCACCAACGCGCTTACGTAGATTGCGAACTGAAGAAAATTTGGCAGCTGTATCGGCCAGTGTTAATGATGACCATCAATTATCGATTCGTCGACGTTCGGAGCAATTGGGCCTCTGTTACTCAACAACGTGGAAAATTTTGCGAAAGGATTTAGGTGTAAAGCCTTTCAAAATACAGCTAGTGCAAGAATTGAAGCCGAACGACCTACCGCAACGTAAAATTTTTGGTGAATGAGCTCTTGGAAAGTTGGCCGAAGATCCACTTTTTTATCGAAAAATTGTGTTCAGCCGCGAAGCTCATTTTTGAATCAATGTGTACGTAAATAAGCAGAATTGTCGACTTTGGACTGAAGATCAGCCAGAAGAATTGCAAGAGCTACCAATGTATCCAGAAAAGGTCACAGTTTGGTGCGGTTTATGGGCTGGAGGTATCATTGGACCGTACTTCTTCAAAGATGCTGCGAATCGTAACGTAACTGTGATATCCAACTTTTTTTTGCCCAAAATGCAAGAGCTTGACTTGCATGACGTGTGGTTTCAGCAAGACGGTGCCACATGCCACACAGCACGCGGAACAATGGACTTGTTGAGAGGCGAGTTCGGTGAACATTTTATTTCACGTTCGGGACCTGTTAATTGGCCACCCAGATCGTGCGATATAACGCCATTGGATTATTTTTTGTGGAGCTATGCTAAAGCTCATGTCTACTCAGACAAGCCTGCTTCAATTAACGCTTTGGAAGACAACATTAAAGCACTTATATGTGAGATACCGGCCGAAATATTGGAAAGAGTATGCCAAAATTGGACTAAGCGGATGAACCATTTGAAGCGCAGTTGCGGTCAACATTTGCATGAAATAATCTTCAAACATTAAATTATATGCACTGTACTATCGATTTAAATAAAAATTTCATGCATTTTTCTGAATTTTACTGGGCCATTTTGTGAACATGAAAAATCTATCTTAATAAATTTAGAAATTTTATTAAATTAAATAAGGTCTCTTGTAATAAGAAGAACATTTCGAGCATAAAGAGTTTTTGAGAAACGAACATTGAAAAAATCTGTTCGAAAAGTGGTCCAATATAAAGTACAATGGGCAATAAAACTGTGTACCCGATTTTTTTTTTAATTCTGATTAAAAAATTTGAAATTTTGATAAATATTCGTCCAAGTTTTCCACCTTTTTTATAAAGTTTGAAGTTTTGTTGTTTGTTTTTTAATTCTGATTAAAAAAAATTTAAAATTTTAATGAAAATTTCGAATTTTTACAGATTTTGTACAAATTAATCCCCTTTAATATAGAATAAAGTATATATTTATGAAAAATAATTTAAATAAAAAAATATAACAAAAATAGTACAAACCTGTCAAAATATTCTATATACATTATTTTATTTGCTATATTTTTTCGCCACTTATCGTCATTCACCAATCAGTTAGTTTCCCAGCGTCTATTTCTTGCCATGCCGCTAAAGAATAATGGCTACACCAAAAAAATTTATACAACTAGCAATAAATTGAAAGGTTTACAAATTTTATAATCTCTTTTTATTCTTTCACAAAAAGTTAATTAGAAAGTCACCTTTCTATTTGATCAGAGTAATAATAAGTGCATACTTCATGTTTAAATGTTCTGCTTGAACATTCGGTGTCCAATGTCCTATAAAAACGGTGTTTAGTGTGAATGTATATTTTCCATTTAATTTCATATGTCAATAGGAAGGCTATAAAGTCTTGCAAACTTGAAAGCCCTTTCACATGCTGTTTTTTGGATTTACACAATAAGAAATCGAAGAGTTAAATTCCCTTTTTCCAGTAGTAAAGTTCAGATTGGCTAAAAAGCATCAAACAGTTTTTTAGTTTTTATTACTATACAGAGTTATAGAATCTGATTTTCTGATGATAGTAAGTACGAAATGAAATGTTCTGAATCAAGTTTTTATTTGGATTTCTATTGTACAATGTGGACAGCAGTTTTTTATTTAATTATTTCACTTTTTGTAATTATGAAAATAATCTCAAAATCTATTATCTTTAAGTAAGAAAGAAAAGATATTCATAACAAATTATTATAGTGATTATTGTGTACCGAAAATGGTAAACACGGCCTTGAATTGAAAGCTGCTTATAAGCAGCACGGCAGGCAACGTATTAATCCATTCCGAAAAGGTTCCACATATACCTTTTTTTGTTTATACGCTCAACTAATTTTTGCATTGCAATTTTTCACATGATTTAAGATAACCAATTCAGGTTTTTACACAAAATTTTCTTTCTTGCATGAATTTCAAAAAATAAAAAAAAATCATACCATACAATAAGACTGGTACGAGTAGAAATGGCATATCAACCCGACGACCTTCCTGAAAATCATCCTTTAGCAAATTGGGACCTCGATTGAAGTCATAGTGGCTTGAAATGAAAATTTATTATCGATAGTCAAAGTATGTTGACCGCCACATTTTTGCTTATAATTCAGGTGGAAAGGCATAGAAAATTTAATTAAAAAATATTCACGATTTAATTCCAATTTTCGAACGAAACGAAATCTTCAGGTATATGTAAATAACAAAAAAGTCGCTCGTATGAGAAAACGTCCTGAGAGGATTACCAATAAAAATATCAAACTTTATGACTATAATGTCAGATTTTACTTATCACTCATTGATATTATCATATCTCACAACTTAAGTGGCAACCTTCGTAAGAACAACTATTTTACTGAAAGACTGAAAAGTCACGTTCTATTGTGTGTCAAAGTCAATTCGAAGTATCATGAAAATACCAAAAAGTTTGCCAAATATCTGCATATGTATGTGAACAAATAGCAATAATGTGTTTACAACTGAAAAAATGGCAATGAATGCTTCTCTGCCGTTTGAAAAGTTGGTCAGCAAGAATAAATATTAGTCAAGCTGCGACACACTTGCTGCAAAACATACCTACCTATGCACACGACCACGCGATGATGGCAGTGTGTCGAAGGCAATAAAAAATGTGCGTTACTGGATGAGCGAAATGTATGCAGCTAAAACAAAGGCCGCTGGTAGCAAAACCAATAATGTGACAGTAAATATGAGCAGCATCATGCGCCACGGCTGTAAAAACAGGCAGCTTACAAGAATAGCAGCAGTCATGATGGGCTGATGGACCGTTGGATGAGAAGCGCAAACGTTTTGTAAAGAAAATATTCAGTTGAAAAACATGGATAATCATAATAATTTAAAATGACTAGACAAAATGATTGGTTAAATGCAAACAAAGGGCGGCATAAATGATCAGTGAAATGGCGAAAAATTCAAAGATGCACACCTAAGCACACCGAGCTGCTGTTTGAGAATTCGCGCGCGCATGTGTGAAACAGAGAGAGCTTGGCAGATTAAACAACTGTGACTATGTGTGTATGTATATGGTCTATTGAAGGCATTCTGAGCTCGTGTGCTCGTTATGCGCCAAGCATGCTGCGTCAAGATGAGGAATGATAATTATGATTTCAATAAATATTTCTTTCTAAATGCACGCAACACGCATCAAAGCGTTTATCGAGTGGCAAGTGAAAGAAGAATTTTGATGAAAAATTTCAGCTTATTATAGGTGAAAAAAAAAAAAAAATTAATTACGGTAGCAACACTGAAGTGCCGAAAAAAACTACTGGAATATTTATCTGAATACTTTGTGTAGTCATGCTTCCTTATTTGGCGGCAACTGCAGCATTTCTCTACGTGCCACAAACGCGTAACTGGTAATCACAACATACAATACAATTTAAACGGAAAGTAAAGAAATATAATGCGTTGCATGCCACCACACAAAAAATAGGTAGTGTGATAAAACGCATACTCTGCTCAAGCGCAAGCGAGCATAAATACTCGTAAATTGTGAATTAAATTGCTGTGAATTCACGCGCTAAATATACATTTTTTAATAATAATAAAGAAATAACAACTGTTAGCGCGATGAATATGAACAGGGCACATTTTCAAAGAAAAACAAAATTCAATACTACAATACTTTTTTATTAAATAAATAAAAAAAATCAATACCAAAATAATTTTTATTAAATAAATAAATAAAAAAATAAATAAAAAAATAAATAAAAAAAATTCAGTACCTAACAACTTTTTGTTTGTTTTACTAAAATATTGTTTTTTTATATCATTAGTAATGCATTTTTGGGGCTAAACTACTTTCACCAAAAAGATTTGTTTTTATAAAATATAAATAAACAAACAATTTCAATACTAAAACAATTATTTTTTTTTTGCATTTTTAAAGCTTTCATCAAAAGCAGACTTTTTTATAATTTTATTGTAATGCGCACACCCTAGTGCTTAGAAGGCTTCTACAAAAAAAAAAACAACAAAATTGAAGAAGTTAAAAATATTTATTTTCACAGCTTGTTGTTATTTAATCTGCTTTTCATCTAAATGTTTTTTCATAATAATATTTATAAGCCAACGCATGCGTTGAACTCAAATAAATCACCTTCGCGCTGCGCATACGCGCTTGTGTCTAGTCGAGTCGAGTCGAGTCTCTTGATATTGTCTACAGCATTGACGTATTTATTGAAATTATAACAATAGCCTCACGTAGAATTTGGCCAAGTAAACGGCATACGAGTTTTATATTATTATGGTTGTTGTTGTTTTTTTCATTGCCTATTTGTTTAGTTATGACGTTTTGAACTGGCTAAAATAACACTTGGATATTGAAGAGTTCAGCTGAGTTCGTTGTATATAAAAGTCGTTTGCTTTTCACTTTGTTATGCCATCACCTGCGCTCTGTCAATTTATGCGCACATTAAATGTTGCATACAATTATTGTTCCTTTTCTGTTTTGTTTTTTTATCTGATAAAATCTTACATATTTGGTTTCTTTCTTATTGTATTTGTTATGGTGCTTGGATCATAGCGGTTTTGTTGATAATATTGACAGTTCAAAGAAAAAATAACTCTAACTCTCAGCTTAAGATTTTGTACAAAAGTTAAAAATACTCAACCAACCTGCATTTTCTCGATATAGAAAAAATATCGAGCATTCGTTATATGGAAGAAAATGCGTACCACCACCAATAAAAAATGTTTCAAAAACTCAACGCCAATTTTGAGCCACTTAAAACTTGTGTACAACTGCATAACCACCATTTTTGTAAAAATCCTAACTATAAAATTTTAAATTCTGAGGAAATTTGTGGACATTTTAAAATTTTTGTACAAAGTTTGAAACTCGTTTTTTGTTATAATACATTTTTTTAATAAAAATATATGAGCAAATTAGTGCAGGACATTCATTCAAAGAATTTGTTCTGAAATTTCAATGTTCATTTCTATTTTTTTCACTTAGGCCCATCGATGTCCACCCCTGTTTTCGACCCATCACTAAACGATATCTGTATAGCTTCATATAGTTTTTGAAATTGGGAATAGTCCATTTTTATACTTGGCAACTCTACCTGACTCTCTCATTCTTCAATATACATATCTATTAGCGAAATAAAGTGTCCAAGGAATAAAGCACATGACCGTCTCGTTTAAGCAAATTTAATTGTGTGAAAAATGTGATATTTTCCTATGACAATATATAACCGCAATACTTAGAGAAAACATTTTTAAAGCAGCTAAGTAGTTTTGTAGTTCAATTGCTTACGCGATTTTGGCCGAGTTTAACAAAACGCGCCAGCCGTTTCTTTCTCGTGCTAACCGCCGCCAATTGGACACACCAAGTGAAGCCAAGTCCTTCTTCACCTGATCTTTCCAACGCAGAGGAGGCCTTTCTCTTCCTCTGCTAACACCAGTTGGTATCGCATCGAATACTTTCAAAGCCGGAGCGTTTGTATCCATTCGGACGACATGACCCAGCAAAAGTATAATTTTTTTAGGTACCTTTTTTATTATAGTTGCTTAATTCACGCTGCTTTTGTCTTAATGGCCATATTAGTCTTTGCCTATCATTCAAATCCGCAGCACACATAATTAATCGCTTAATAATTTATTTCAATAAGTCCCGCCGCACGTTCTAAAGCTTTGTTTCAATTTGCAAAGACTTTGAATATAATTCTTTATTCTTATTTCGTTTTTGTTTTGCTTTCGCAAACTATAAAGATCCCAGCAGCTATAAAATATGCAAATTACAAAATATTACATCAGCATAATTTTTTTAAGTCTCTGTGTTTTGTTTGACTTTTTCCTTTCAATGCCTCGCGGTAGCTAATAAATGTTGGTGAACTGTCAATAAGTTGCATAGCGCATTTAAAATTATTCACTATTCAAAAATAAACGGTTTACAGTTTTGGAAATGTTTGTCTTATTCTTTTCGAATGTTCACACTTAGAGTTTATAAAATAAAACGCGAACGGTTATGTTTTGTTATATCGAATGCTATTGAACGGTTTTCAATGTCTGCGTAGAAAAAGATTTTGTGTATTAAAAATTTATAAGCGAAAGGTAAAGTATTAGTAAGCGCTGAAGAATAAAAAATTTGTGGTTATTGTTTAAATTTTCCTTTGTAAACTAAGAAAGGGTTTGAAAAGTTAAAGACTACCACTGTTCAAATTGGCTTCATGAATTGAAGCAAATCTCCAATAAATGGAAATTGCATTGAAAATGAAAAGTTAAGAAAAAATAATATATGGATCAATAAATTAAGAGAAACTTCTACTTACACCTGAACAATTCGATAATCATAAAGTATAATTAAAATCCTCTCAGCTTAATGAACCCATAGGGTTTGACGAACGAGAAATGTTGTGTATTAATTTAGTTACGACGACTTTTATGATTAAATAAGGCTTCTGAAAAAGAGGGCAAAACAATTCTTACGTAAGAGAATGCTCTAGTAAGGTTAGGTAAGATTTTAGCGGTAACTCATCCATGGCTAAACGGAACGCTGTAAAAACGTTCGCGGCTATAGTCCTGAGGAGGCTCAACCCCATAGGAGAGAACGCCCCACTAGGAGAAGAAAGCCCAGAAATGATAGCAGCAGGTGCAACTTCAGCAGCAACAATAACGCCAGAAGCAGAAGAAGCAGCTTGGCAGTGCAGATGAACTGTTTCAGATAGACCGAGGATAGATATAGAGGATAGTATTAAACAGAAGACAATGCGCTCGTTTGTAAGTATCGGACTATTGCACATTTTCCGGTATTTTATTTCCCCCGCAACCAGGAATGCAGTGGCAGAAGTGAATACTATCGATAGCGCAAAATCTCCATACGCACACAGGAGTGGAACCTGGACGGAGGAACCTGGTCGGAGCAACCTGTTGTGTCAGTAGACTTAAACGCGGCTCCACATTGAAGAAATGCTAACGCGGTTCCCGGGTGAAAATCAACCAAGAAGGAGGAATGTTATAGGGTTAGTGGAAGCACGCCTCATATACCACTGGTATGACGGCACCTTTGATAATGTTTCTGGCATTTTGATTCACAACAAAATAACCAGTGTGAACTTTTAAATGATTTTCACAATACTGAGATCTTCCAACTCATTAAAAAATGGTGAAAGTACGTGTGGATAAAACAGGTCAATGTCACAGAAGGTGTGAAATTTAGAGAGCTTTTGCAGATGCCATTCGTCATGGTTTAGTTGAGTTCTACATATGTTCGTTTCAAGGCCAGTCGGATAATTTTAGTTCATCGGGATAGCTTACAACTAAAATGATCACACTGGCCCGATGAACTGAAATGATTCGGATTTATGTACAGGTGCACTACGTTAAATAATTGTAGGACAGGAACTTATTGATAAATTTTCTCAAATTTATTTGTTCTCTATTTAATTTTTTTTTATGAAAATAAGATTAATTCGGGCATGAAAACCATGTAACACCACCTTAAAACTTCATGCAAAAAGCAAAAAATTCAAAAAATGTTTATTAAAGTTTAAAATTCTTGTTCAGAATGTTCAAAAAAAAAGATATCTGGGTACACAGTTTCATAGCCAATGGAATTTAACTGTTGCGTGTTTTCTTCTGTAGCACCGCGATATAAAATCGATTGCAGGGAAAAACGTGTCTCTAAAATCTAAGATTTCGGGAGAGAAATTTTGTATAGGTATTAACGCAAAGGGGATGCTTGGTAATACTGTTAATTTTAATGAGTAATACAAATATGTGCTTTATTGACCAATTCCTGGTCATTTGATTTTTACTGTGACCTACTTTCGATTGACCAGCTTTGAATGAAAATTAATCTACTATATACATATGTACGTAGGTATATGGTGCATTTGATTTGGTTAATCCCCACTTCAATTGCAAAACAATAAACAGTGAATAGGTCATGGTGAGATGGAAAAGTTATTATTTATTGGGTCCATTTTCTGGATTTTTACATAGTAACTGTGGGTAACCAAGTTGGTCGCAGATTTTTCAATTATGGCTATGCACAATGGATTTTTTCCAATACAAAAGCAGCAATTAACCGAAAAAGGTCATTGCAATATTAATACAGTTACACCTATCATTTTTTTAAACACAAATACCTGTATTTTTGCCAACTTAAACTTTTGCTTACCTTTCTGCATTAAGAGCATTTCCACAAGACACTAAAACTCATAAAGTCTATGAAGCTTGAGTTCACATCGATTTGATTGCTATTGAGTTCTCCATTTTTTTTTTTAATTCTTTATACTCGTACAGAAATATACGTAAATTCATATGCAAAGCGCCTCAATCGATATTTTATGCTTAGTTTTGGTAAGCGGCAATTACAAACTGTACATAAATGCAAGGAAAGAAGCAACAAAAAATATCACACATGTATACACAGAGGTACATATGTATTAGTATAAATGTATGCATATGGACTTCTAGCCGTTCAACATCACATTTGTTCTTTGCTGTTGGCGCACGTACGAGATATGTAATTGAATTCGAAATTTGTTTCTCATCGAAGTCGGCGATTCGAGGAGACTGAAATTAGTATTGTAATATAACATAACAAACATATTTACATAGATGTATACAGCATTTTTATATGAAATTACATACATATTAACAACAACATTTTCGCCTTTGAATGTGTGGTAGTGCGCATGCTCATAACTGGTATGCAAAATAATCAGGTGTGCAAGAAGTCAGCAGCCGGCAAACAATATACAATTAACATGTCAGTGGCAGACAACAGAAATCACAGCACTAGAAAATAACATATAAATGCAAAGAAGCATAGCAATAAAAACCAATTACAAAGCAATCGCTCAGTTGCAACAGCAGCAAAACATCAAGTAAAATCAAAAATAATTGGCAGACAAGCACTTTAATGCCAATCATTACAAACAAAAAAGCAGCAACAAATCGAACATTTTTAATAACTATAAGTAGAAGGGAAAAGCATATGTATCTCTGTACATTAGGATGCAGCACAATCCATACCAAAAACAAACAAAAAAAAAAACAAACAAAACAGCAGTAATGTTCTTCCATCGTAATTATAATAATTTGTTATATTTTATGTCTAGTGCCAAAATATTTTTGAAAAATATTAAGATTCACGCGAGTTGAGCCAATTTTTATGCAGACCTTTTACAGCATACACTTTTCTATCACTTGGGGCGATTTGTGTAAAAAAATATTAAAAAAATCGAATTTTATTTATAAAAACTTCAATTTTTTGAGGTATTTTCAAATCGGCTCAGCTATCGTAAATCTTAATAATTTTATTTTTAGGGGAAGTCTTTAAATATAATAAATTTCATAATTCTCTTGAAAAAATTTCAACTTTTTTGGTGAGGCATCCAAATGTACATACCTAATATGTGTAAAAAGACATTCTTTTTTATAATTCCCTCTGTACTCGTTAAATATGTAAATTGCTTATCTTGTGAAATTTGCGCTTTTTCTTTCCGACCCATCAAGCCCATAGAGTTTTGTTCTTTTTCTAGCATTTGAGAAGCTTCATATAGTTTATTTAACAATCTTCTACATATATCTATGGTCACAAATCGCGTAAGTGGAAAATCATGCTTTCGAGATGAAGGACTAATTTCGACTATGCATTATTCTGCTGCGCTTTGGACATAGAAATGCGATACATAAAATGTTTCACTCTTAAACCAGGTGCCACCCGCATGAAGATGGATATTTTTTCGTATCAAACACTTTTAAAATGTTGCCTAACTCTTTCGTGGTATAAGCAAAGAGCGTTAGAAATGTTATAATAACTGAAGTACGTGCTGTTTTCACATATTTTTTTCATAATTTTATTGATTTTTTCAATGATTGTTCGAGTTTAAACTTTAACATCGAAATTTTTATTTACGTCGCACGATTTTGTAGAATTTTTTCTATTAAATGTGTGCTTAAAATCTATCTGCACTAATGTACATATGTATGCGCTGCGCTTATGTAGTAATAACAATCACAAAAAATAATAAAACAAAAAAGAGAGAAATGATTAAAAAACAACAAATAATATTTTCGCAATAATGTAAAAACTACTCGTTAACGCCTAGCGGCAAACCATCAAGCTAACCCACTTGAACTCAACAGGTTTGTGCCTTAAGTCTTTTATAGTTGTGGGTGTCATCCGTTGATGGTTGTGCAGGGTGGCGAAGACGCCTAATAATAATTATTTACTGCTTACACGCATGCATTTGCTTTAGTGTTGTTTATAATTGCATAACAATCAGCGTTAATGTTTAACATTTTTGCAAAAACAATAACAAATAAAACAAATTTTGAAAAAATAAGAGCTAATAAAATCGTGTTAATATAAATAGAAATACATAAGCAAACAAATATTACAAGTTAATCAACTCAGATGCGTTCAGCTGCGTAAACCAATCACAGCTAGCGATGTGCAAAACAACAAAGAGGTGCGCAACAAGTGTTTGAGGCATGCAAGGTAGTCGAACAAACGCACGAACGTACGTACATGGCGTACACATAAAATATAAGCAAGCATGGCAGCAACAACAATTTAAATTTTTTGCCGCCCGTTGGCATTTTCGTTGTTGTTTCAGTGGTGCGCTTTGTAGTTGCCTACCTGGCTGCTATGTGCATGTATTAGTATGTTTTTGTAGCTGCCTCAATTGCCGCATTCTGCATAATTGTCTGGTAACAGCATCAAAACAACAACTAGTGGCTGCAAAGCCACATCATTTAGTCATACACCATCGATCATTATGACACAATGAATATACAGGCATGCAAGCGTTCATATGTATGTATATGCACTTGCGTATATTGTACATCTGATCATCTCTGCATACTTCTGAGCTCATTTTCATAATATTTTGCTTGTCGCAGCTGTGTGAGCCTACTGAGATGTTGTAAAAAAAGAAGTAAAATAGGCCACACACAAGCAGCAATGCGACAAAAACAGAGCTAATTACCTAAATGGTATTGCGGCAAAAATTTCATAAATAATGGACTCACGCAAACACATTTATATTTGGAAAAGTATAATAATGACCACAACAAGTAGATAACCGCCGCTATTATTGTATTACAAAAGATTTACTTTCAAGTCGAAGATTCACTAAAATTTTCCCTTTTTTTAAATATATTTAAGACCGCAATTTTAAAGCAAATTTGAACAAAAAATAACAAACCATTGCATGGGCATGTGCAGCTGAAATAACAGATTTTTCTAAGCTAGTAGGCTTCAAAACAATAATTTTTATACTCTTAAAGAAAAGAAATGATAAGAAGTTCTGCACGTTCTCTTTCAAACCATTTTTATTTTTCAACCAAACTATTATTTTTAACCTTCATATTCGTGGCCGCCGAAGTAACAAAACTCTAATACTGCCGTAAATTACATTCTATCGCCTACTCTTAAGACTTGATTTGGCCAGCTGCCTCTCATTCTACTATCTCAACAACAGTGTTAAAAAAGGCAAAAGGCTAAAAATCAAATCTATATATATAAAAGAAAGTCATGTTAGTTACACTATTTATAACTCGAGAACGGCTGAACCGATTTAACTGAAAATTGGTGGAGAGGTGCTTAGATCCAGGAGACGGACCTAGAATACTTTGGGTCGATTTTGCGCCCTGTGGCAGCCATTTTGTTTTGGTGACATCTGTGAAATCTTTTGTTTATTATTCAGTTGCTTATGCCAAATCATCATGGCTAGTTACACGATTGAACAGCACGTTCAAATGATAAAACTTGATTGTCAAAATGAGTGTTCATTAACGTAAACGTTGCGCGCATTGCGCCCATTTTTCGGTAGACGTGGTGGCCCTTCCAATTTCTTATGGCCCATATTAAACCATATGGACCTAGACGACATGTGGTTCCAGCAGGACGGCGCTGCGTGCCACACAGTAAACGCCATTTTATTCCATTTCAACATCTACCCGCCCTTATTGAAAAACCCTTTATAAATTTTGTCGGAAATATATAATCGCAGTAATTTGTATTCTCTTTGAATCATCATTATCAATGCAGCGACCACGACGATCGAATCTTTCCCGACAAAGCCGTAATGCAAGAAGGATACGAAACATTGCGAATTAAATGACTGAAGAAGCACAAGGAATTGCCTGTGAAGAGCGCCGCGTTAGTATGGCTCGACTTCGTGCTTCTCAAACACAAGAGCAAAGCGAGGCAGCCCGTGAAACGGATCGGTTGGCAATGCGAAGTCGTCGAACGAATAACAGAGTTCAATAAGTAGATCATTTCCGACGCACAAGAAGAGAATTTTCAAGTGCTGATTTGAATCGAGCAGCGTTTCGATATGATTGCAACACTGATTACTGCTTGCATCCTAGCGTTTGCATTGGGCCAATGAACGTTATTTGCGAGTATTGTGGCGCATTGAAATTTTCCAAAGAAACGCCCGGATTGTGCTGCCTTAGTGGAAGAGTGATATTGCCATTATTCCGCCAAACACTGCCAGTAATTCCAAGATCAACGGCTGCTGACAAAATAAACGCTTGTTTCAAATCATCAAATCTATGGCGCTATGTGAAGAAACTTCAGCTGATAACAAACATGAGAGTTGCATAACTTAATGATACATCTACTGAAGATTTCTCTGAGCAATTACTGACTATCGGTAATGGTCGAGTACCTGTCGACGAATCGAAAGGATTGATTTCATTTCCTCAGAATTTCTGCAACTTTGTCTCATCGAAAGACGAACTTATCAATAAAGTATTCTCAAACATCATTACGTCCCCTTAGTATTAAAATAGCCTATAAATTTTTTGATGTTTTGAGAAAATGAATTTCAAACTTTTTGTCGAAAGTAGCTCTCACTCAAATCTCGTTATGTCTGTAAATATTTATTAATTTTTGACTGACGTTTTGACCCACTTTGTCGAAATAGAATTTGATAAAATTTTGACCACTTATGAAATCGACGATGGAGAATCCAAAAATTCAATAAAAAAATAATAGCCTATGAGCACATAGGCTATTGTTATACTAAGGGGACGATTAATAACTACAAAAATAATGAATGGTTGAGTGAGCGAGCAGTTTTAGCGGCTAAGAATAAAGATGTAGATGACCGAAACTACATAATTCAAAATGATGTCATTGGAACAATGCATTCATTCAAATCCATTGACTGTGTAACAAATGAAGATGAAGCCACCAACTATCCAATTGAATTTTGAAACTCCTTGTGCCTGGCTTACCGTCGCACAATTTACGCCTAAAAGTTGGCTCCGTAGTAATCATGCTTCGAAACATAAGCCCACCAAAATTTTGCAACGGTGCGCGTTTGGTGGTAAATAAATTGATGAACAATGTGATTTACGCGACGATACTCAAAGGAAAATTCGAAGGTGAAGAAGTTCTCATTCCGACGATCCCGATGATTCCAATCGATCTTCCGTTTGAGTTTAAAAGACTTCAATTTCCTATCCGTCTTGCATTCGCCATGACCATTAACAAATCACAAGGCCAATCCTTGAAAGTTTGTGGTCTGAATCTAGAAAATCAATGTTTCTCACATGATCAATTATATTAATTATTCAAGTTACGGACCTGTTAAATCACTTACAATCGCACCAGCTGAGTTTGAGTAGATTGAATAGGTAACTTTGCCTGTTATCTCTATCCATATAATGAAGAATAATTCCTTCACCTTGATACTTCCTTTAGAGGGAACTCGTGTAAATACGCCATAGTTCCAGTGATTTTTTATGCCACTTTATTGCAAATTTATTAACTTTTAAAAGAGTATTCTTCTTTTTCTGTCTGAAATTGGAATTCATGACTTTGAAGGCTTTCACTTATTATGGCTATACCAGAGATCACTAATTACGGCTATGCTGAATTGGTTCATTTTTCTCCCTCTACGGTGGTTATATACTACTTTTGTTTATACTACAACAAAAAACCGTTTCAACTTTTTAACCAGTACTTTGAGAACTCCAGTATGCATTTGTATACCGGGGCGTGCAGTTTTATAGCTCGTTGAATTTTAGTATAAAAAAGTGCAAGTTTGAGGGTACTACAAATTCTTGATGTTTATATAATATACTAAATTCATTCATCTCATGTTTAATATCTACAATGGCAACTGAACCAAGAATCGACCTAGTCATCCTAGGCACAATCTTACCTAACTCAGCCACTCATTTCGTGTAAACAAAGATATACTTATAGTACTAACTGAGTGTGAGAACTGTGGGGAGCCAATAAGTCTAGGAGAGTATAGCCCGTAATACTACAGTGATTGTTTAAGTTTGCTTCCCCTCTATTCGATCAGCCCTTATTGGAAGAAAATAACAAACATCCAATTGAAGTACATTGACACCATGCATCGTAGCTATAGCAACAATAATAATAATACAAGCTCCAAGAAACACTAAAACGCCCAATTATTCGAACAACAATTTTTTTTTTAATTTTTCCAAGCATTCAACCGTCCAGTTGGTAACAACTGTTGCTTTAAATGTTGTTGTGTTGTTAACTCACTCTTTAACTGTTCGTTTATATTGCTGTAGTGTTGTATGAAGCTCTTTCTGACGTCGCTATTGTAAGCGCATTTCTTAACCATCATTTAGTTGTTCCCGTAATTTTTTCGCCACATTTTTTTGCAAGTTTTTTCCTCCCCATTTTAGTTGTCAAAGCATTACATGCCATCAACATTTGTTACGGCCGCTGTTTTTGTTCTTGCCGTTGCCGTTGCCGCTGTTGTTCGCCATATAGCGCTTGACCTAAACATTCGCGAACATCTGTTAATGCTATTATTATGTGGTAACTGTTGTTGCTCGGTATCGGTATTTATTCAAGTTAGCAGCATTGAGTTGTTTAAAGTTGTTGGTTTTTTTCCGTTGCAGGTGTTGTGGCATTTAGAATTGTAGTGTTTTTGCTGTGGCAGCGGCAACAAACACTTGAAAAGCTTGCCTTTTTATGTTGCAAATGCTGTAACGTACACAAAGTTATGTGTATGTGTGTACGTACATATATACAATACAATGTACAGCAACATAGTGTCTTTTATGGAGAGAATCATTGCTACACGCGCTTAATGTTACTGAACAAAATTATATAATAATAATACAGAATTTAAAGTCAAGTTTCCTTTTAAATAAAGTGTTCTCATTATGGGAACAGTTTATTCAAACTGAATTCAATGTACTTTGCTATTAAAATACCAATGCGTTTGTAATCAAAGCAGCACAAGGAGCCCACTTCTATTTCCATACAATGAGAACAATTTTTTCCATGGTAGTATTCCCCTTTTCAAAAGGAAAACCATGCTATTTTACTAGTTAAAGCTGCATAACATCAAAAACCAACTGTTCTAACTTTCGAATATAATTATTTTTAATTAAAATAAAATTAGTTTAGCTAGTAATATAGGTTTTTATTTAAATAACAGCTGCATATTATCAAAAACAAACTGTCCCCACCTTTTAATATACTCTTTTTTTAATTTAAATAAAATATTTTAAGCTGATATGAAAGGTTTTTATTTATTTATGTATATAGCAAAAGCTGCATAATATCAAAAACAAACTGTTCCCACTTTTGGATATACTTTTTTTACTTCATTTTTTTAGTTTTAGTTTAGGCAATAGCCAAACATCACAATAAATAATTTTTTCATACACATAAAATATTTTGAATTTCAAAAATGTGCAAAATCTGCGCTCCATCGATTTCATAGTACTTTTAAATAGTAGTTGAGAATAGTAATATATATGTTTTACTTTACTAAATATAAATTAATATTATTATTTTTTCTTTGCTCCTGAAATATTTTCGGTTTAATTAATCGCCGCCTTCAATTTCGTATGCCTAAGTAAGTGTAAAAAATTTCTCACAGTGTCACAATTTCACTTACTATGTCTAACCGCATTTCTCTAACTTTTGTTTTTGCTTTTTTGTAGTAACTGCCTACTTGCTAATATTTGTATGCAACTCTCACCGCTGTCAGCCCATATTTGTAAATCACTTAAGCAACTGGCCATCGGCAATTTTGACAAGACAGCCGTCGAAAGGCAGCAGCCAGCCAACTCGCAGAGGGTGAAGAAGGTGGGAATTGCATTTGTTAAGTCCTGTGCGCTCCGCAAAACAATTTACCGATTTTGGCTAAAAACGCTGCAGCAGCGCCCGTGGCAACGGAACAACAACAATTAAGCACGCTTAGTGCCGCAAGCGGCAGCCGCGCTAATGGCCGCCAATTGCAGTAGTTGTCTACATTGCAACACGTGCGTTTTGTGTCTAATTCCAATTGTGTTTGCTAGTTTTATGTTTGTTTTTATATCTTTTGTGGCATTTGTTCTTGTTGGCCATTTTTTGTATTGTTGTTGTGGTAGTGACAGTAGCGCACTGGTCGCTCCTTGTTTGTGATTTTCGCGCGAAATACCCATACGAGCATTCGGTGGACGCGCGACGTATGCGCGTGCGCACGTTTTCGCCACAAATGGAGTTATCAACCAAAAGCGTCTTCATTGCATACACAAACGCACACACGGGCAACTATGCTGCTGCACATGACTTGCAACATAAATTGGCTGGCGTAATTTTCCAAGGAAAATGTTTGCACGCTTTTGCTGCTGCCACACCATTTGCTGTCACTGCCACATTGTCGCTGCGACTAATGTTGCATGCAACATGTGTTGTCTGCGCACTTATTTCGTGCGTAGTTGTCAGAGCTATTTGTGATTACGTTGCTTTCCCACCCCTTACGTTCGGCCACTTTGTGGCTGGCTATTTCATTTCCAGTGATTGCTGCTTGATTTGCCATTGCAACTAATGAAGAGAGCAACATCACACATGTACCCCTGCAACGAAAACACAAAACAACAATAAGTTGTTGCATATAAATTAGAAAAGAATACAATAAAAATGCAATACTCCAGGGGCATACACACGCAGGGGCAGCACTTAAGGTTAAACACTTATTAGACATGTTTGGCAACTAGAAGTCAAAGCAAAAGCAATGAGGATGTAAGTCCATGTTGGAATGTCTATAGATGTTGGTAGAAATGCGAAGAGAAGAAATCATTATTATACGTTTAGAGTGACTTAAGCTCTCACTTTTTTTTTGTTTTTTTTTTTTGAGTAGAAAATAGACTTCTGAAAACCAAACAATTTGCGTGCGGAAATAATGGTTATATAAATTTTCAACTGTCTTCAGTTTTTAATACAAAAAACTAGTAAGCTGGCGACAATAATGAGTTTACTTCTTGAGAAAAATTGGGAACAGTTTATATATTTTTGGTAACTGCCTGCGACAAAAATTAATTTACTTCTTTAGAAAAAACGGTGCTTACTAACAAGTATGGAAACGAAGGAAAAATTGAGCGGCGTAAAGCACGACTTGTAGCTAAGGGTTATAGTCAAAAATACTGTGTGAATTATAATGAGACGTTTGCTCCTGTTGCGAGGTTGGAGACAGTCCGACTGATGTTGGCATTGGCCATTCATTTTAACTTTAAAATTTGGCAATTTGAAGTAAAAAAAAAAATAAATAAATAAATAATTGGCGCATACACTTCTGTTAGGTGTTTGGCCGAGCTCCTCCTCCTATTTGTGGTGTGCGTTTTGATGTTGTTCCACAAATGGAGGGACCTACAGTTTCAAGCCGACTCCGAACGGCAGATATTTTTATGAGGAGCTTTTTTCATGGCAGAAATACACTCGGAGGCTTGCCATTGCCTGTCGAGGGGCGACCGCTATTAGAAAAATGTTTTTATTAATTTTGCTTTCACCGAGATTCGAACCAATGACCTCTCTGTGAATTCCGAATGGTAATCACGCACCAACCCATTCGGCTACGGCGGCCGCCAGCAATTTGATGTAGTTACAGCTTATCTCAACGGCCCTTTAGATAAAGACGTATTCATGAAGGTTCCACACATGTTACCTGAGATACTGAAGCGTATTGTGTCAAAACGGAGCGATAATTGTCCTATTAGTATATGTGCTGGAAATAGGCTCACAAACTTACACAATGGTGGTAACGCGTGTAAGCTTAATAAGGTTTTATATGGCCTCAAGCAATCTGGTCGCCGGTGCTATATTAAACTTCGAACAAAGCTATCTGAAATGAGATTGGAGCCATTGAAAAATGAACCCTGTTTGTTTTCTGGTATAATCTGTGATGAGGTTTGCTTGTTATTGGTGCACCTCGACGATTTATTAATTTCAGCGAAAAGTTTGAAATGCATTGAATACGTAAAGAACCAGCTCTTGCAAGAATTTGAGATCAAAGATATGGGTCAAGCGAAATATTGTTTGGGACTTGAAATAAGTCAATCTGCAGATTATATCACTTTGCGACAAACAGGTTATGTAATGAATTTGTTGAAGCAATATGGTATGGAAAATTGCAATCCTGTAATGACGCCATCCGAAGTGAATGTTAAGTTTCCAGATTCGAAAAAGCTGTCTGAAGTAAATCATTATAGAGAATTAATTGGAATTTTGATGGGGTTGTCAGTGGCAACGAGACCTGACATAGCTAATACTGTATCGCGTTTAGCACAGTATGTAACTAACCCATCTATGTGCCATTGGTTGGCTGCGAAGAGAGTTCTGAGATATCTTGCTGGCTCGGCACATAGGGAATTAGTGTTTCGTAATTTCGTGTTTGATTAGCGGCGCTGCGATTACCTGGAAGTCGCAAAAGCAGCGCACGGTCGCACTGTCATCAACGGGAACGGTGAAGCAAATGCATCCACAATGGCTCACTGTTTGGTGCGGTTTTTGGTCTGGCGGCATCATCGGGCCATTTTTTTTCGAAAATGAGCGAGGAGCCGCGGGTACAGTAAGTGGGGAGCGTTACCGTGACATGCTCAACGAGTTGTTTCCAAAAATTGAAGAGGATGACATGGACGACATTTGGTTTCAACAGGATAGTGCAACTTGTCACACTGCCAAAGTTACACTCGAACTTTTGGCTACCGTTTTTGAAAACCGAATAATCAGCCGAAATTTCGGTATCAATTGGCCGCCTCGGAGCTGTGATTTAAGCCCGTTGGACTATTTTTTGTGGGGAGCCGTTAAGGACAAATGCTGTGCGAACCATCCAGAGACGATTGATGCTTTAAAACACGAAATCGAAGTTTCATGAAATTGGAGCTCAAACAATCGAAAATGTGCTTAAAAATTGGGTTGGTCGAATGGCCTACTGTAAAGCCAGTCGTGACCAATAATATTTTTCATTCATAAATGACAATGTTCAATCTTCAAAATAAAAAAAAAAGTTTAAAAAAATATTGATTAGTTTTTTTTTTATAGCCGATTCAAAAAGCAAATTTTACATGGCCCACCCTATATTTACAAAAAGCAACAGCAAAATTTGACATCAAGAGTTAACTTTAAACTGTTCTCACTTCGTCTTTGATAAAAAAATACATGTTTTCTGAAGTATTAGATAAAATGTAAAATTTCATACATACATAAATACATATAAAGCCCTTCTAAATTGAAATTTTAACTTTTTTAAGGAAAAATTTAACTTTTTAGAAATCATAAATACATTTACTTTTTTTGCAGCATATGGGCCAGTGTTTTGTTCAAGTTAGAAAAGCAATGGAAATTCACTTCAGTAAAGTTGTGGATGAAATCGTCAGTGAAATTATTTATAATTAAAATAGAACATTTATTTCTTATGTTAAATTTGTATTTGTAGTTCACGAAGCCTCCTTTATTAACACTCTAAGGTTAAAACGTTTTTGATGTTAGCAAATTAGTGATATGGCATATAAAAATATTTCTGAATTCAACTAAATCCATTCCCACGCTTTTCCTTTCCAATATAAACTATTTTTAAACCAGTCAATAATCATTTCTTCAACCACTGCCTCGGATGCAGATCAACTATTTCCATAAAATTACTACATGCCACTTACTGTTCAAAAAGTTGAAACACCACTTCTGCAATTTTGTTTTACTCTTGTCATTATTATTGTTGCTTTTGTTGTTGTCCGCGTTGTTGACATTTATTTTTACTTACCACTCATCAATTGAGAAATTGTTGTGTGCAATTAAAAAAATTACATGTACGTGCCATAACATTTATCATGGCAACGGCATGTGAACGCCTGCGCTTACTTAACTGCAGCAGCGACTGACATCCATCATGCGATGCGGTGCACTCGCTTGATTGTATGTAGCAGCAACTAATGCTACGCCAAACTGGAACACGAGAATGCCACTGATAACAGCAAAAGCGTGCTCGACTTCATAGAAAATTGACAGAATCGCCACTTGAATGCCATCACATCAGTCCGCATCATAATCGCTGAGATCTTCAACATGCGAAGCACAAAGCTGTTGGTACATGCAATAGCTACTGTTATTATTGATATTTTTTGTCTTGGTTAAGTGTGTTGATACCGTCGAGAATTCTTCATCCTGTGCTGTGGTTAATGATGGTGATGTTGCCATCAGCGGACAGCCAAGTCGAAAAACTAAAAAAAGTTATTCAGTTACAAAGAACGGCCTAAATTACAACACTCTTTACGTCCTTTTGTTGTAGCAGTCAATAACTTCCACTGTTGTTGATCTGGTTTATTTAACGTTCGATGCTCATCAGCTTTGCGCGCTCGAATTTACCAAAGCATACCTACAACAAAGAGCGCATAGCTATCAGTGCATATTTTCTGCTGCATTGCTTTGCTCGCCTACCATCGTTCCATAGAAGTTATAAACAGAAATGCTTAATAACATATATCATTCACACACAACAAATACTGGTACTATGGCATCGTGACAGGGAGTGAAAAGCATTGAAACCAATGAAGTCTGCTTGTATAAGTATACTCGTATACTCCCATTCCAACAGTGCAAATGTACAATACAAGCATACATATGCATATATGGTAGGTAACTAATCGTTTATTTTTCTTTCTGTGGATCATTGAATGCTCAGAGTCGATTGCCAAGTCGTTGCGAAATCACAAAACGCTAATGATACGATTTAGTTGGTATGTGATTAAGATGAGGAGACAAGATGCAAATAAGAGTATGCGTGTATGCACATATGCGCATACATAACAAATACACATACACCCTTTGATGCACAAGCAACTCTATTCAAAGTAGTGAGTGTATTTTTTATGTGCTGCATGTAGAATTCATACGAAACTCAAAAATTATAAACGCCTGCAGAATGATAAGTAGCTAGAAGTGGTAGGAAGTGCGCAAAATAGCACGAACACTAATGTTTGCAACAATGTTGCGTAGTACATTGCATTATAAGTAGCGTTTAGTACTCCTTCGTATTCGATTCGTTTCTAAGAATGCTTTCTGAAAATCAGACATATGTTTAAATTCATTCAATGTCGAGAATAGTGCTGTTTTTAACTTGAAATGGGTAAAAATCAATTGGGAACAGTTCCTTTAATTGGGAACAGTTGAAATATTTGAATATACAGACGGTGTTTGATATAGAGGTTCACAATAGGAGCGAAAGAGAAACATTTTTATGAAAGAAAAAAATTATAAAGTGGGAACAGTTTATTTTTACACAACCTAATGGTCTAAACTAAACTAGAACTAAAAAAACTATCCGTGGCATCTTTAAAATTTTAGAAGGAATTATATTTGATTAGAAGTTTTTCTATTTATATGTCTTTTGGATATAGCTCGAAAATCTCAGACAAAATATGTTCTATTCATGCTGCATAAAATCGGTATACTCGTAGTTTCTGTCAACCTATGGTCATCTTTTTCGTGTATTGTATTCCACTTAAAATTGTAATAAATGTTAGTCCATATGTCGGTAGTATAGGACAATAAATCATATCAACAACCTCAGTATAAATTAGGCAAAATATAACCGAACATTGCCTAATCTAGTAGGAAGCCTCAATTCATTCAATTTAAGTTCATTTTGTTGGAAAAAGCTTCACTACGAAGCTGACTTGTACTAGACATATCTTTTGAGTTAGCAGAGTTGCTAGGGGCAAAATCTTCCTGCAAATATTATCAGTTTTAACGTACGTTACTGCGACTTCTTCTTCTTGCCGTTTGTTGGTTTGGGCCTAGACCAAACAATCTCGTCTATTGCCTCGTCACGTTCCAAGTGACGACAGGTCCTTGTACATCCGCTTCTACCATTGTGTTTCATCGCTCAGACATCGTTTATCATTACATACATACTTCAGTGAAAACTGAGATTATATCCCAAACATATTTATAGGTTGTACAATTTTACAACTTCATTATCATATTTCTGTACTATAACCTCAAATATATCTATTAAACAAAAACAAAATTATTCTTGATATTAACTGATCCCAACCAATATATGTAACAATCTATTACAACTCAAACTTGGGCTGCCGTAGCCAAATGAGTTTGTGTGTGCGACTATCATACAGTAGAGCTCGAGTTCGAAACTCGCAGTTAGCATGAAAAATCAAATGATATAACCAATTTTTTTTAACAGCGGTCGCCGCTCAGCAGGCAATGGTATAGTAAACCTCTGAGCGTATTTCTGCCATGAAAAGGATTCTCTTAAAAAACCATCTGCCGTACGAAGACGCCATAAAATTGTGAGCCCCTCCATTTGGGGAAAAACATCAGGTAGTACATCACAAATAAGGGGAGGAGCTCGGCCAAACACCCAACAGAGGAGGTACGCGCCATATACTTACGAATATATAAACTAACTAGTTACGTTGTAAGCAACACTCGCATATTTGTCTCTCAAAATTAATCACTGGCGCCCATTTTTTGTTTCAAACAGAAATGAACACATGTAGTAATTTTAAATTGACATTGTTGTCTCAAAAGGTGCGCCTTACAACTTAACATTCTCGACAATGTAACAAAAGCAAATGTATAACTTCGGCACACACACAGACACATCAGCACACAAAAGTAGCAGCAGCAAAATATACGATGCAACTCTCTTCTAGCACTTTGTTATATGAACGATGGAGCTTGTCCGACCAGTCAGACAGCAGCCAGGAAGACACACAGGCAGGTACGCAGGTAGGCAGGCAGTCAATCGAGTGGCGTGATGTGGGGGAGACAAAAACAGATCCTTGCCAAAGTGCGTTACCATAACCGCCTGTAACTCTATACCAACAACATGTGACACTGTGTTGCAAATGTTGTTGCAAGAAGAAGTCAGTTGCTGTGTAGTACGTAATATAAGATAACATGCAATCACAAAAGCGACATTTGTTAGTGTTGCTTCATTTAACCAGGTGTCGACACTGATCTGTAATGACAATAACATATTTTTGTGCGCATGCTCACCTCAGCGGCGAAGCGCTGAAACCGGATCGGGAAGAAGGAAAGCAAAAAACGAAAAAACAACACAAAGAACAGCGAATGAATATTGCATGAGTTGGATTGCAGCATATACTCACAAACTTATACGTAATCACAGATTTTGAAATATGCAAATAAGTATACAGATTTTCGGGAAGACGAAGAAATTGTGAAATAAATTAGTTCATATAATTAACTGAGGCTTTAAACAAATTTACTAGTAAATACAACATATATATATGTAGTAAATACAGTGGCTCAAAATAGTTTTGGCACAGTGGTTTTTTTTCTTATTTTTTTAGTCAGAATTTGTTTGTTAGTTTCGCACAATAATAATATAATGTATACTACAACAATTTCAACATACTTCAAAAAAAAATACACAAATTTTTCTCAAAATTCGAACTGTTTACTCAGAAATTTTAATTTTTTTGTGGTAAGTAATTAACAACGTGCAAGTCTTAAAATTCTGAAAATTCTCGTTAATTTTTTTCTTGCCGATACTCTTGTTCCTATTCTTTCACACAAAGCTTGAACACTTAAAAGAAAGAAAATGCAGAGAAAGTCAGCAGAAAACATATTAAAACTCAAAGAAAATTTTGAGCAATCTCAAACTTGCACGCTGCACTAGAATTCAATGATAAACATTTTGAAATTCCTGAAATTCATGAATTTTTGGTAATTTTGGACAAAGTCTGAAACTTCGATTTGTACATTCTTTTTATACGGGACGAAAAACTATATTTTCATTAAAATTTACCAAAAATATGTAGCATAAAACACACTGTGAAAATTTAAAAACAAAAGCTGTACCGAAAATTTATCGATTCCCTGTATGTAAGCATCTGGGCACCAGCATTAACACCGAAACTAATGTTAGCCTTGAAATCCAACGGACAATCTCGCTTACCAATAAGTGCTATTTTGGTTTAAGTAGGCAATTGAGTAGTAAAATCCTCTCTCGACGAATCAATGTAGCACTCGATAAGGCTCTCATCATGCCGTCCTATCGTATAGCGCAGAAGCTTGGACTATGACAACATCCGATGAGGCGTACATTGGAGTGTTTGAGCGGTATCGTATGCTATGAAACAATTATCTGTATGAATTTTACGACGACATAGATATAGTGCAGCGAATAAAGATGCAGCGGCGTCGGTAACTAATCTCGTCCGAATCAATGCGAACAATTGTGGTATCTGCTATTTATTGGTGGTAAGGTGAGTTTGGACACCTTAAATTCCGTCACAAATCCTATTGTTAACCAAAGGTTGCATCGGTCAAGTCGAACCGTCCGTAAAAATCAACACACTAAAGAACAGAAGTTCTCGCCCTATGCTGCGACTAAGTGCGATAATACATATGTGCAGAGAGATGGTTTTTTTGAAGCAGTTATTTAGTTCTTCTTAAAGATGTCATCTAAAAGCATGTATAAGTAATATCAAGGAATAAAGATAAGCGTTACATACATACTTGAGCATGTAAGCTACTGCTCAGAATGCTTTGTATCAGCTCGCTATTGAGCTACGCTGGCTATTAACTGAAGTGAAATGGTGAAGTAACGAGATAATCCAAATTCTCAACTCTTTCCTCTCTCGCATGTCTATGTGTCTGAAGCTTTAAGGTAATTATATTTGGATGAAAAGACTCCGCAGGGTCCCATGGAACTAAGGCTGGTTCGTTTTTAATAGTATTAGCTAATTAATCGAGCTGTGGTGCAAGAGTTTGAGACGATCTTCTCTGGCAAATCGTCATTGATATGTCATGACATTGCCCTACAAAATATTAGGTGATCTCCGAACTGAAAATACGTTTTTACAAAACGTTCTGCTGGTAAAACTGAACTAAGAAATTCTTCACCACCATCTGAGCCAACTGGTCGCACGTTTCATACGTTTGCGGTTGTGCAAGCAAGAAGTGCGGCAAAAGCGGGGTGCTCTTAGTGAATTCATCCAAACCGAAAGTACATTAAATTAATTAAAATTGTTCCCCTTTTAGAAATCTCTATTAGTGGGATGCAGCGGCAGTGTATTTACTTTGTGCGGTGTGCTGCTTAGGGCATTTTCAAAAGATATACACATGAAAATCATATTATAAAATATGCACTTTAATCATGCATGTAAACTTAGGAATGCGTGTGCGGCTTGAGTGAATAGATTTAATATGCAACAATTTGGGTGACTCACTCGAATGGCGCTTAAATATAATCATTCGAAAGCGGTGTGGAAAGCCGGAGGAAATAAAATAAACAAATCTAAAGATTCTTAATTATCTTGACCGAACGGCCGCCATACAGGCAGTGGCATCAGTGTTCAGCTCATTGCCACTAACTACCGGCAGCAAGCTGAACAAAAGAAAAACAACAAAAAGCACCAGCAGCATGAGAAAATGCACAACAACACTATACAAAGTACAACAACATGAGTAGTATAGGCAGTTCTGGCGACCCATCCAGGCGTTGCTTGCCATTGGCAACGGTAACTTGTCAAACAGGTGTTGCAGCCGGTGCAGTTGAATAGCAACAGCAACAGCAACAACAATAACAGAACCGAAAACAAAGAGAACAAAATTTATATCAATAACAAAAATAAACGCAAAATAACAAAAGCAGCTAATATCAACAAAATGACAACAACATTTGGACACTTGCTTTACTTTGGTAGATATATCCGATATGAAGACATATGTGTGTATTTTTTCTTACATACATACATACATATATACCTACTTCGCTGTATATTAACCATGGCATGCAACATAGCGCGCGGCGGCGCTCACAGTGAAGGTCAGCAACTTGTCAATACAACAACAGCAACAATAGCTTTAACGATAGCAACAACAGCAGCTCAGTGGTCTGCCAGAATTGTGCTGCCTGCGCTTGCACATTCGCCTCTCCCCCTGCTCTGCCATTAGCCTGGTAATCCGGCCTGCTTGTCTGGCATGCCAGCGACATGATCATCGCCAGCATTGCTGCTGCTATGGCTACCGTATTGTTGTTACACCGGCTGCTGTGAGACGCAATAAAAAAGTTTAAATTACAGCTACTTCATGCGATAACATCCACAGACACAGACACACGCATATATACGAACACAAATGCAAATTTATATGCTTGATCAAGCCAGAATGCACGATTGTGTGTACGGAAGTGTAGGGCATAAAACAGAGGAGCTGCATAGAATATGTCATGTGGCGTCTAAAATGCAAATTGTTACATATTTAATTATGAAAAAATAATGGATTCTAAATTTATTTTTAGACTGCTACAGCAGGTTTTCCATAAAATGGCATACTTGAGCAATTTCTTGCATGGGAATAGTTTTATGTGTTTGAAGAGTTATACTAATTTCCTCATTCCATTAATAGAAAGTAAAGAAAAGTTGGTTTTATGTAAAATTTCTATAATGACGTCTGAGAACAGTTTTTGAGAAGTGAAAACAGTTTTTTAGAAAAGTAAAAAATCTTGCGATTATGAAAATTGAATTGCAATAATTACAAGATTTACATTTTTAAACCTAATTGGAACTCTACAAGTCAGTAAAGTAAAAATTGAAATTGAAATTTGAAAAGGTCGAGCCAAGGAGCAGATTTGGTGGCTCCTAAAACACTCAGGCTAAAGAGCCCATTGTATTTAAAGCTCTGGCAAGGGGGTGGATAGTCAAGGAGGAAAGGAGAAAGGTATCAGAGAAAGAGATAGGAAAGAATAGAGACAGAGATAGAGATAGTTAGTCCTGTGAAAATTTTCCAGATTCTTTGGCAAATCTGTAAATATCCTCCAGTTTTAGAGAACGAATATTACTCATTCTCATGACATTGGAACCCAATACTCGTAGTCGTGCTCTAGCAAAGGCAGGACACTCACAGAGAAAGTGCTCAGTGCTATCCGCCTCCTCCAAGCACGACAGGCCTACCGGGTCCTCGATGATTCCAATGGTGGTCATATGCTGACCCCATGGGTTGTGTCCTGTAATGATGCCGACCATCAACCGAATGTCTTTCCTTCTAAGTTTCAGTAGAAAGTTTGAAAGTTTTCTGTTCGGACTTGCCACAAAACACTTTGCAGTTCTGCAGCGTTCTACACCGGACCATCGCTCTTTATGTAGATTGCCTACATAATCGCTGATCCAGTTCTTGATTCCTGCGGAACTGATTCCGATTATTGGCTCTGGCCCCTGTGGGTTGGCCAATTCGTCGGCAATTTCGTTTCCTTGAACACCGGAGTGTCCCGGGACCCATATAAGTACAAGCCTGTTTTGTCTTGCGACAGAATTAAGCTTCTTTTTACATTCTTGAACAATCTTTGAGGTTTGCTTCGCGTTCTCCAGGGCCTTCAATGCAGTCTGACTGTCACTGAAGACTCGAATCTGTTTGCCGCTCCATCTCCTCTCGATTATCCATTCGGTTACTTTCAGGATGGCAAAAACTTCTGTTTGGAAAACAGTTGCTATTCTCCCCATAGCATAGTGATACTTATTACTATCGTTTAAGTACCATCCGGCTCCAGACTCTATTTCATTCTTGGACCCATCGGTAAAAAAAATATCCGTCAAACCTCCCTGCATGCATTCTGGGTTGCTCCATTGCGTGATTGCTCCAAATCTGACATCAAATTTCCTTCCAAATGAAACTGTGGGTATCAGGTCATCCTTAGGTGCCAAAAACAGTGGATACTGCTCCGACAGCAACTTAAAGATTTCTCTGTGTTCCGAAGTTCCATCTTCGTGCCAGAATGTTGTTAAATGAAACCAGCAGCTGCCTGCACTTTCAGTTTCCAATGTTAATAAAAAATACGCACAGAAAGACATATCCAACTGCCTAGGTAAAGTGAATGAGCACATTCAGCATACCAAAGGCATGACGCAACATATAGTACCATAATAACAAACCGCAGCCGCCATAAACCAGCACCAGCACCGGCACTAGCAACGCCACCAAAATAGCCACAACTAGCGACCTCAGAATGCCACGCAGATATTTGTATTTGTTTGTGTGTATAGGTTGTCCCAAAACGAAAATTCCATACGTAACCCAGACAAAAGGCAAACGAAAAAGTGAAAAACGCATTATAAGAAAATAGGTATAAAAAATATATGAGTATTGTATAATAAAGTCAAGAAGGGAAAAGAATGTTGTAAATCGCTGCCACAATTGCTGCGTGTATCCCGGCAAGTCAAGTATTTAACTGCTTTTGTTGCGTTAGAGCGACAGCAAAATGCCAGTTGCAGCGCACGCCCACATTGCTGGCGCGCTGCGGCGATGCCAAAGAGGAAAACGAACGCAATTTGCGTGCAAGTGGATACAAAAATATGTGTATGGAGCAACAAAACAACAAAAAGGTACAGCAAGTAAATGGTAAGCAAAAGTGCGAATAATAAAAGTAAAAATGCTTAAATTGCTGAGTTGCAAAACCGCGCAATTCAAGCCTATGGAATAATAGGCTGCTGAGAGGGAGAGTTTGCGGCACTGATTGTGGCAAGGTAGGCGGCGGTGATTTGAAGAAGGTAAATCCTCGAGCCACTTGCCATACTCATTCATATGTATGTATGTAGAAACATACAGCTAGAAGCCATAATTGATGAAGTATGAAAGATAATTTGTTGAGTAAGAAACCCTGCAGAAACTAAATATGCGTGAATGGTAATACGAAATACCAAATAGTACTACCAAAAATATAGGAAAATACGGTTAAACTTCAAACCCGTTTCTTTTTGTAATGTTTTAATTACAACAATAGTAGTTATGTTTAAGTTAAGTTTTCCTATGCAAGTATCAATTCTCAATTATCTCCACTGGAAGCCATTATCAACAGTAGAGGACCCCCTTAATTATGTGTAGCCTCATCGCCAGACAAGGCTCGGATTGCGACTTGAGTTAGGTAGTACGATGTTCTCAAGCCTTTGTACTTGAGCTAACCTCCATTAATTCCTACGCCAACGATTTCTTCTCATATACACTTCGTTGCAAAATTATATATACGAGTACACCACTGCTTTTTATATAAGGCAAAGTTTTAAACTTTGTGCACAATTTTTCAAAACTTAATCGAAACCTCAAACTTGTAACCAGAATTTTTTCTGGATAAACGGTTTTTTTTTTACAATAATTTGGTAGATAGTTTCATGGCATTTATTTTTCGAATACGATATCCGCCGCGGCTACGACTTGTTGGAACCAAATATGGTCGGTGTTTAGTTGATTATTTCTTGGAAACAAAAATTCAGTATGCATGGCTCAATAGTGCTCGCCACTCACCGTAACGACAGCTCCTTCCTCATTTCGAAAAAAATAATGACCAATGATACCGCCAGTGCTGTATAAACTTCGTGAACAGATTTACTTTTTTAGAGTGCATTTCCACAATTCGGAAGCGTTGTTCTGGCGTTGAAGGATTCACAATGACTTTCCAAACATTATATATACCTGTATATATAATTGGCACGTACACCCTTTTTGGGTGTTTGGCCGAGCTCCTCCTCCAATTTGTGGTGTGCGTCTTGATGTTGTTCCACAAATGGTGGAGCCTACATTTGCACCCCTACTCCGAACGGCAGATATTCTTATGGGGAGCTTTTTCATGGCATAAATACACTCGGGGGTTTGCCATGGCCTGCCGAGGGGCGACCGCTATTAGAAAAATGTTTTTCTTAATTTTGGTGTTTCACCGAGATTCGAACCTACTTTCTCTCTGTGAATTCCGAATGGTAGTCACGCACCAACCCATTCGGCTACGGCGGCCGCCACACATTACTGAACAGAAGTGTCAACACAGTTTGTCATCATCAGCTGTCAAACCATGGTTATCGATGTCGATAGTTCTCATGCAGCTAAAAGCAGACACTCTTAACTTTTCTGGTTTCAAAATTTTTCTCTCGTTTTGTTTAGTGATTTTTTAAGTGAACATTTCCAAAAATTAGATAAAAAAAATATAATAAATGTCTGGACCTCTGGTTGAATTTAACTGCTGCTGTAGTGTACTGAGTCCTTTCAATGGCCATTCATGTTGGTTGTATTCGAAAATCTTCCTACTGGTAAGCCAGCATGCATAATATAGACCACAGCAATAGCAAACAAAAATAGAAAAAAAAACACTTCTCGGTTACGGGCAATTCACTTTGAAGTTGGCAACCTTTGAAAGAATGCGGACTTGCCAGTTTGACACAGCAATAAAACCAATTTAACCAACGTGACCGAAGCATGGAAACAAATAGTAAGATTTTACACAAACATGTGCACACACATACATACAGACATATAAACGATAAGAAAATAACTGCAGCAATGCCGAGTAGAGGACCGAAAGGGAACGCCTGCAGCAGCAAATAGGTGTGAAACAATTACACTAAAGAGCAAAACTGTAACAAAATGTAATACTTTCTATTTCAACACATTTTTTTTTAGACATGTTTTAACAAATCAAATATTTTTTTTGGCATAACTTTATTGGCATGTATGTACTCTCTCTCTCAAACCGGTTTGGTGTCAATGCAACAACAACAACACTAGTAGCAAGCAATAATGCAAATAAAGACAAATGTTACAGTTTTGCACTCACTCCTAATTTTCAAATTTTCCGTTATTTTTCTCGTAATTATATATTTGGTGGATTTTTAATTATTATAAACGTGACCGTGAATAAGACAAAATGTTAAATCGGGAAGTACAACGCCAAATAATTGATTTGCTGAAGAAGGGCGAGTCTATAAGAAAAATAGCTAAAAAATTCGAAGTGAGCCACATGGCTGTGCAAAGGCTGCGGAAAAATGTACCAGACGCTGTTCCCAGTAACAAAGGAGGCCGGCCAAGGAAGATAAGCGACCGCGATGCCCGCCATCTGGCAAATTTGGTAACAAGCAGCAAGGCGGTCACTCCCAAAGAAGCACTAAAGATGCTGGATATTGATGCCAGTCAGTGGACAGCCAGGCGCAGCCTGTCAAAACTGGGGCTAAAGGCAGCGGAGAAGAAAACCAAGCCAATGCTGACAAAAAGACATGTGCGGTTGAGGCGGGATTTTGTTGCGGCTCACCAAAGCTGGACAGTTGAAGATTGGGATCAGGTACGTCTTTATAAATGGATTATAAAAGACCTTTTTTCATAAAATTTCAAAACGATTGCAGGTTATTTGGTCTGATGAAACCAAAATCAATCGATTTCAGTCAGATGGTCGGGCCTGGTATTGGGTTAAAGGCCCAAATGCCGTCCAGCCACATCACATCAAGCAGACAGTAAAACATGGTGGTGGCTCCATTATGGTATGGGGCTGCATTTCCAAAAATGGTGTGGGTCCTTTAGTACGAATAGACGGTATAATGCGGAAAGAGGAATACCTGGCCATATTGCAACAAAATCTGCCGGGTGTAGTGGAAAGTATGGGTCTTGCTGCTGAAAAAGTAATTTTTCAGCAAGACAATGACCCAAAGCACACCGCACATTTTGTACGAAATTGGATGCAACGCCAAAAATTTCGTAACTTGAAGTGGCCTCCACAATGACCGGACATGAATCCAATCGAAAATTTATGGAGTCATGTAAAATCGAAGCTTGCCGAATATTCAAGTCCGCCCAGTGGAGTTAATGAGCTGTGGGAGCGAACACGCGATGTATGGGATGCTATTCCGATATTGGACATCTTATTAATATTTATTTTATTTATTGTAAAAAATAAAAAATGGGTTGAGTGCAAAACTGTAACATTTGTCTTTATTTGCATTATTGCTCGCTACTAGTGTTGTTGTTGTTGCATTGACACCAAACCGGTTTGAGAGAGAGAGTACATACATGCCAATAAAGTTATGCAAAAAAAATATTTGATTTGTTAAAACATGTCTAAAAAAAAATGTGTTGAAATAGAAAGTATTACATTTTGTTACAGTTTTGCTCTTCAGTGTACCTCATATGTACCTAAATATGTATACACGTGTATGTATGTACATAGCTGTATAGAAATAAATTCATAATGATTTGCGTGCCTTCATGATTTTATTTACATTCAAAATATAAAAAATAAATATAAATGATAAATACAGGGTGGCTGATGAATTTTGCTACATTAAGAAACTCAAATAACTTTTTTTTTAGTGTATGGAATTCATTTATTTTTTTTTTCAAGTTGAAGGTCATTAAATTTTATTAAATGTAGCTTAACTAGTTTTAAAAATAATTGAATTTAAATGCCCCCCTTGCTCGTTGACACAAGTGCGGCATCTTAGTAAAAAGTTGTTCATTGCTGCTTTGAGAGTTGCGACAGGAATAGCCGCAATTGTTGCCCGAATGGATTGTTTTAGTTCATCCAAATTTGTTGGCTTTGTTTTATAAACTTCTTGTTTACATAAACCCCACAAGAAAAAGTCAGGTGCAGTAAGGTCAGTTTATTGGGAAATTTTCGTCGCAACTCTGTCATAACAGTCTGGGCTATGTGAGACGTTGCCCCATCTTGTTGAAACCACACAGAGTTGAAAGGAATTCTCTTTCGGCGTAGTTCTGGATAGAAAAATTCTTTCAGCATTTTCAAATAACGGTCCCCAGTAACCGTAACGATGTGACCATTTTCTTCAAAAAAATAAGGCCCAACAATACAGCCTGAAGAAACCGCACACCACACTGTCACGCGAAGAGGATGCAATTCCGTCTCGTGGAGTATCTGTGGGTTAGAAGTACTCCATATTCGACAATTTTGTTTGTTCACATTACCGTTTAAATCGAAATGGGCCTCATCAGACATGAAAAGGCAGTTTAACATGTTTTGGTCTTCTTCCACCATTTGCAGGATCTTCTGGCAAAATTCCAAGCGAATCGGCAAGTCTGCTGCATTCAGTTTGTTAACCATTTGAATTTTGTAGGGAAATAAGTCTAAATCTTTGTGCATTATTGTTTGCAAAGACTGTCGGCTGACACCAAGTTGAGCAGATAAGCTTCTTGTTGAAACCCTTGGATTGCTTTGTATAGCTGCAGCTACAGCAGCGATCGTTTCCTCCGTCCGAACTGGTGGGTTTCGATGATAAGGCCTTCTTGCGACTGTTCCTTGCTCAGCAAAATTATTCACCAGTCTCATTATGGTCCATCTGCTCGGGGGATCGCCGCCAAACATCCGCATGTACTCTCTCTGTACCAAAACTACGGACTCCAGTGAGTGATAGCGGCGGACTATCCAAATTCTTGTTTGCGAGTCCCAGTAATAACTTAAAAAGAAAAAAAGTTATTCAATTTTTTTTTGGTAGCGGCTTTCATCAGCCACCCTGTAAAAGCTGCATCGCGCTGAAATGAAGTCAGAACTAGAAAATATGTTAAGGGAAGAAAGATAAGGTGACGAAGGAGGGCAGAGAAGAACTCGTTTAATTTGTGGCATATGTTGCTTGCTACTCCCTCCACTACCGTGCAACAAGAGCTACATTCCATGCAGCTGCCGCCTAGTCGCAATCGCTTGTCGGCAGTATAGAAAAATTATTGCACGTGCTAGTGGATTTGTTGTGGAGCGTTATGCGGTACAGTGGCGCTTGCGGCATGCAATAAGTAGAAAACAAAATGCATACTCGTATACGTAGTAGTCTGAGAATGAAAATTAAAGCAGCAAAAATGTTGCAGCGCAAAATTCTTACCACAATAGTGTGGCATGCCGCGCTGTTGCACGATCCAATGTGGTTTGTGGCAGTCTGACCATTACCGCCGAATTGCGGTGCAGAACAATCGACCTAAAATGAAACAAAAAAATGGCTTTGAGCTGCTCAGTGCAAGCTAAACAGGCAACGTAGTGGCAGGGGGAATGCAGTTTGAGGTCGTTCAATGACTGTGCACGTCTGTTGCTTGGTTGTGTGCGCAGCATTTTTTCTCATGAGAATTTTGCTTACGATTATTTTATTTATTTGCTAAATGTAAAAAGGTAAAAGTGTTTCGTGCTGTGTGCTGTGAAAATGCAATGCGAATAAAAAGAAATAAACCGTTCTCAGGCACGATGGCGGCGGAGATAATTTTTGTGATGAGATAATTTTTGATTTTTAAATCAATTTGGACATGCTGGCTGAAGTGTTTACATGTAGAGGTATGGCTACGATGTTCTCTGTCAGTTGTACAATGAGTTCCGTAGGATCTGTACAGACGAGGAAGCGGCAAAATTCATTCAACAAAATAGGTTTCTGTGTGAATGAAACGTATCTCGAAAATGCGGTTGAAATGCGGGCTGATTGACCGTGTCAAAATATACACTCATGGGCAACAAAATAGCTGTGCGACATTTTGAGACCAGTTTTGACTATTTTACTTACGTGTATTTAGGTCTAGTATTTTTTTATAAAATTGTAACTCATTATATAACAACAAACAAATAAATGGGGGTTTCAAACTTTATGCATATACCTATTATCAAAATTCTACAAATTTTTACCACAATTCAAAACTTTTTAATCAGAATTTTCAGCATAATTTTGGGTATGCAGTTATATAGTTCAATTAATTTTATTTTAATAAAATGCAAATTGCAAGTCACTACAAAATACCGCTGGTTTTTGACACATTTTTGACGTGATAACGTCTTATAATTCGATTTAGCCGGCTGCACGCACGAAAAAATGTGTCGTTACCTTGCTCATTCGTCGTTACCTTGCTCATTTGTCGTTACCTTGCTCATTTGCCGTTACCTTGCTTATTGTCGTTACCTTGAATGAACTGCAAACGAAAGCGCGGAACGAACGACAAAGCAAACGAACGGCAACGTTCGACATCTTGCTCTCTCCTACTTAAGTGAGCGTATATTTGTATGTATATGCGCATATGTACATATATAAATTCACGTATTTGCATTTGCATATGCCTTCTTATTGATTATTATTAATTTGATTTACTTGAAGAATTTAAAATAAAACCAAGTTTGTTAATAATACCTGTTGTTTTAATGTTATTATTATTAATTTTTTTATTATATATGAAGAAAAAAATGTATGGTAATGTTTGCCATATACCTTATAAGATATGTTGTATACCAATATATGTACGTATATAAACATGCATACATACATATATTTTGGTGCAATTTTCATAGTCTAATATTCAAATGTCCTATGCCAAAACATATAAACATGCATATACATATATTGTACAATTTGTCGCAATTTTCAAAAAGAACAAATCTATATGTAAAGATGCATACAAATCATATGGACATATCAAATATATTATACGAATCTATTCCGTACGCAAGCAAATGTAAGCTAATGTGCTTGAACTGCAAGCGAGAGCGCGGAACGAACGACAAAGAGCACAATCGGCCCCCGCGTTCGGCAACGTTCGACATCTGGCTCTGTCCTACTTGAGTGAGCATATATATGTATGTATATGTATGTATATGTATGTATATGAGCATTTGTATATAAATTCACATACTTGTATTTGCATATGCCATCTTCCTGTGTGCATGGTAATGAACCATTTCTCTGTTGAGAATAGGACGATGATAGAATAAAAAATAGTTTAATAAAACTAAAAAACACGCTTTTATTGCTAATCGAACTAAAAAGTAGAAAATAAATAATAGTTTAAAAAAAACTAAAAAAGACCTTTTTATTGCTAATCGAACTAAAAAGTAGAAAATAAATTTTAATGACAAAGGGACCTATAATGAAGTAATAGCAAATCGAACGATCAGTCATAGTCAACTACCTCAGAACAGAATTATAACAAAAATTAAGATACAAAAAGAGTAATTCAAATTAGAGTTATTCTATTGGCAACTACCTATGTACAGAGGGTTATGAAAGTGAAGCAAAATCCATCCCACGCTTTTAACTCTAAAGGCAAATCGATGATGGTGCCTCTTAGTGTTGATGACTTATTAACGTCTGATGCACAACCGAAATTGAACATATCTTTCATGAATTTGATAAATGTTTCGTCATTTTTCACATTTGTGTAAATGTAACTTGACCTATTCCATTGCAATTCCATTTACCTCCTCCTCTATATCCATACAAAATATCTATCAAAGAAATAAAATTAAAATTTTGTTTTGAAAATTGCAACCCTTACATCAGTATTTTCTTATGACGTTGTCACGTTAAACTATCGTCAGTAAACCGACTTTACAGACAACCTTTTTTCTTTTTTTGCTGACAGTGAACGTGTCTTTTTACGAACGTCTTTTTACGGAAGAAAGGCATTACCATAGGTCTCTCTCGCGGGCCATGTGAATCTTTGTTTTAGAGCGAGCCATCCAATCCAACCTTAACTAAAGATAGAAATATGCTATAAGTAAGGGCTGTGACTGAATAAATAAAGAAATATAACTCTATTAGATAAGCACAATACAAAATGAAAAGTTTACATCAATTTATATTTTCTACATCATATACATTATTTTAACTCATATTTCATATTTTTTCTTCCTCGTTTTTCAGCGATAACTCCTCTCCACCGTTTCCTCCATCCACTTAACTTCAATATTGGTCTAATCACCGTTGGCCGTTTAGCAGCCTAAACTATGCGTCTCTTCAAGACACGCAAGTCGATCGACACTTTTGGCAGCACTACTACCAACACCACAATCACCCCACAATTCCAACAGCAATATAGCAGCGCCTCACAAACGGCGACTCCAACGCCGACAGCTGCAACATGCGCCGTCAAATTCAGCAAAACCATAGCCGGCAGCACATCCATTTCATCTTCGCTTCCCGATCTGCATGATTCGCCCGTTATGATTCTTAGCTGTACGAACCTGAGCGCTAGCCATACGCCAACACCACGTACCCCCACCAGTGTAGGCGTGCTCTGCATCAGCAATAGTGGCGCCTCGACACATATTCATTCACCTGCCACAGGCGCTGGCTACACACACACCTATAGCAGCCTCAACAGCAGTGGCCGCCAAACACCATCAGCTCTATCGGTGGCTTCATTCAATGACGCTGCGCTGCAAAGGCTTCATCATCACCAACAGCAACAACAGAAGCAGCAGCAGCAACATCATAGCGCTGCGCGATTGTTTCAAAATGGCAGTGCTGGCGGCGGTGGTGGCAATAAATGTAGGAGCAATACTTTGCTAGTTAACTATGGTGGTAGCAGCAACAACATTGCTGCCGTGCAACATTACTACCAAAAACTCGGTCAACAGACTTTGGCGCAGCAACGTAACACCTCGTCGTCGAGTAGTTGCATCTACGAGAAGAGCAGAAATGCTAGTTGTCACAATATTTCATTGACGCCAAATAGTGGCAAAAGCAGTGGTGGTGGTAGTGGCGGCGGTACGCCAATGAAAAGTGGCAGTAGTTCGACAATCTCGCTGATAGCATCAAACGGTAAGTGAAATCCTGAAAAATGTTGCAACTATCACAATTTTTGCTTCCACACATTAGTATATGTATCAAAAAAACTTGGAGTTAGTAGAGCTCTTCAGACCACTCACACTTCAGCATTGACAATTCTTCCATATGCATACGTAGCTAATCTGCCCATATCACAGAGTAGCGATAGGGGTTTGTATCGCGTTTAATACCTGCTTCCAACTTATTTCAATCGAAACGGATCGCTATGAGCAAAGAAGTTTCCATACAATTTTTTCTGTATTCAGATTATCAGTGAAAAAAATTTGCTCCTATATGCTGAGATGACAGCTTTTTGTCGGGAAGAACCCGTGCTCGGAAAGGCGTTTTTGTTTCGCATTGCGTATCGCTAAGAAATATTTGTCTATTTTCTGTTTTTCCGAAAAGAATTTCATATTTTACTTAATGAAATTGCTCCAAATTGTGTTGCAATCAGAAGGTGGTAAAAAAACAGTGTTTATTTTTGGATATATTTTCCTTTTTTAACCTTCTGAAATATTACAAATAATTTTAACGCAAATACTTAACAATTTCTTTTTTTGTATCCTGTGCGCTTTTTGTTCAACTCGCTTCATGTATATTTATTTTCGATTTCTTCTTAGGCCATTTGCCCAATTATCAACTGGTGACCGCTGTGCCTGTTGTCATTTTGGATGACGAAAAGAAATTCACTTCAAATACCATTCCGATAACCGCAAATACAGCAACGACCACAACAACAACAACCACTACCACGGCAAGCTCAGTAGCCAATAGTGCAACAAGAAATGGTAAGAGAGTTTTAAAATTATAAATACCGTAGATTCTGTTTTTATGCGGTATATACGTTCCGCAAGAAACAGCATAAAAAAGCTACCGGTTCTATAGTAAAATTATAGATACGTTTCAAAAGTGCTAAGAACCGCATAAATCTGAAATAATGTAATAAAATCGCATAAAAAAAGGGTACTAGTCCCATATTATAACTATAGATACGTTCCAAGACCGCATGAATCTGAAATAATTAAATAAAATCGCATACACAAAAAATTGTATTTTTGAAAATTATATCTTTATTTAAGAAACGTCAGAATCGAAAAATAAATTTACATCGTCAGAAATAGAATCAGACAATAGCCGCATGTTGCGTATTCGTTTAGGATTTGGCGTAAAATCACTTCCGTCACTTGACGAAATATACACGTCTGATCTGGATGGTGATGCAGGCAGTTCCATACTTGTAGGGTTAGCATTTTTGATATAATCTGTGATGAGTTTTTGCTTAGCTGGTTTAGAATCTTGTTTATATGTACAATTCCCGATAGATCGACATGCATTTTTTAATTAAAAAAAACCGCACTATTTCAAAACCGCATAAAAAAAACTGCACAAAAACAGAATCTACTGTAATTGATTTTAGATTTACATAAGTCGGTGGTAAATTAAAAAGTAAAAATAATATGAACATATTGAGTGCCATGTTGCATGTTATATACGACACCTACAAGTGTTGGGCCTACAACAGGGATTGTTTCAAAAGTATCCCCTGTGACACTGTAGACAATTTTGTATGTTTTTAGAGTGCCCTGATATTTGCTACAGCCGAATGGGTTGGTGCGTGAGTACCATTCGGAATTCAGAGAGAACGTAGGTTCGAATTTCGGTGAAAGACCAAGTTTTTTCTAACAGCGATCGCCCCTTGGCAGGATATGGCAAACTTCCGAGTGTATTTCTGCCATAAAAAAGCTCCTCATAAAAAATATCTGCCGGTCGGAGTCGACTTGAAACAGTAAGTCCCTCCATTTGAGGAACAACATCTAGACGCTCGCCGCAAATAGGAGGAGAAGGCCGGGCAAACATATATATGATAATTTTTACGACTCTAGTTCCATCATACAAGGTCATATCGTACATGAAGAAATAAAAATAGTTGTAAAATCCAAAATAAACAACAAAACGGATCAGGGATCATTGAGAAGTTAATATATACGATACTATAAAACTTTTACACCACTTTCTAATCAAAACCCTGTTTAGTCTCCGGCGAAAGTTTTCGAAAAATCCGCTTGGCAGTCATTGTGTTAAAAATTAAAATATATGATTGCTTCTATGCTTGCTAATGAACCTTTCATTGTTACTAATAACTTTGGGAGCTCGCAATATGGTTATAATGGGCTGGTCACTTGGACTCAGGAGGACTATGAAGACATAAGCGTCCGGTAGCAAGATAGACTAAACACCTGAAAATTATTGTCAGACACGCTTTTTAGAAGGGTTTCTCTTCCGTTCTCATCTCAGTAAGCAAATTTCTTCAAACACTTTTGCCACTTTTCTAAGGAACCTGAAGAACACAGCTCCAGCAATATAAAGAATCTAATTAATCCTTAAACATTGCACAAGTTGCTATTAGGAGACAGAGGCAATTGTAACCCCAGCTATTAACCCCAGATATTAAATAATATTCTTCGCCCTCGTACGTGAGCGCAGTCAGAAATTATATACTTATATATTCTTACAAATAAACTTCACGTAAAAATATAGAATTTTTTGATGCTTTTTTTCTAATTCATACAAAATATCATTGTAGTAGTAATTGCTCTTAAATGTCAATATGTGCAAAAATGCTGTTTTTGGTAGATGTTTGGGAATGTTTAAGATTGCAAACATCCATCCCACGTGGTGATTTCGAATAATTAAAGCATGAAATGGAAAATAATATTCTGTCGAAAACTTCAATTCAACCAACATTCGTGTATTATTGATAAGTAGTGCAGAACTGCTGGCGGAAGAAACCTTTCAGTATTCAAATTAAATACACGAGTAGGGTAGTAGTCATTTGTGCTAAGTAAATCATTTATTTTATTAAGGTAGTCTTTAACGTTCGAGGTTGAGTATCTCTTTGCAGCTTTTAATTCATCTATTGAACAGAATATTTTTTCCTAACAGCAGCCACAAGGCAATTGGTGTAATCTAAGTGAATTTTTGTTGTAAAAAAGGTTCTCAAAAAATCATCTGATTTTCGTCGGGGACATGTTACTTTGTGAGATAACATCAGGAAACACGCTGCGAGTGGTATGTTCTCATAAACCTAATTCATGCAAAGGTTTTATGCCATTATTGTTATTAAGAGTTCCAGCATCAGCATTGAAAGCATGCCTTTAAAATGTTGGCCGTAATTTGGTCATCCGTAAAAACCAATTCTGAATGACTCGCTGGAGGACTTCGGTCAGTATCTCGTGAATAACTTTAGTAATGTTGGCTTCCAATGCCTCAATTGAAGTTGGTTTATTCACAAAGCGTTTAGACTTAATATATTCCCACAAATAAAAATCCAAAGATCACACGATCTTGATGACCAATCCACAAACCCGAGACGAGAGATAAATTGCAAGCCGAATCGACGACAAAGTAAATCCATTCTTTCACGGGCTGTATGTAGCGTCTTCTTATTGGCACCAAATATTATGGATATCACAAGCTTCAATTTCCGGCATCAAAAATTCGTTTATCATAGCGCGATAGCGTTACCAAACGGTTGTAATGGCTGTTCTTGGCTAACGTCGGGTTGCTCTTCAGCCCAAATACGGCAATTTTGCTTATTGACGTAGCCATTAAGCCAAAAATGGGCCTCATCGCTGTACACCATAGGTTGGCCTGAGCGCGCGATGAACACTTTTCACAGAGCGTTGTTTTTCGTAATACAATTTTACGATTTGTAAACGTTGTTGAGGCGTAGGTTTTTCCATGATGAAATGTCAATGAATACTGAGAAAAATATGTATTTAGTTTGATCTGTCAAAAAACCCCTATTGGAAAAAATTCCTCCAATCTGATAATGATTTATAATATTTGAAATCGATTTAGGTATGTATCCACACCGGTCGACAACGCGGGCAGTGATGTACCTATAAATGTTAAGCGGTACTAAGATAGAAAAGCGACACGAGCTATGTATGCGCTTAGACTGCAACATAACATAAAAAGGACTTTTTTAAACAAATATTTCGTTGGCATTTGAACATATTTACAGTATTTTCGGAGAATTTCTGACCTTAGAAAAAATATATTTAGTACTCTTATATTGGCAGCAAACTATCTGCGCGATGTGTTCGGATTCAGCAATCAAAGGGAGATAGTTTAGATACAAAGGTATATGCACGCGCAGGTCTTACATGTATTAGTATCTATGAATATACCATACGTGACAAATACATTCAAGCGCGTGAATTCCACTCCCGCTTTCCGTTATATATATATATATCTAATGAATATAAAAGTATTACATATACGACTCTAGCACGTATTCGTTTACCACGAATGTAATGTTGCGGTGGCGATTCACATCAGCACGTCTAACACTCTATCCTCATTACTTCTGGAGGTATAAATTTAAGTTCGAGAATTAAACGTTCGTTAGTACTTACCGAGATGTCGTCAAATTTGTTACTGTTATTTTCGCTAGTACTTTTATGTGCTTTTAGCGCGTCTGCGAACTCCACAGTCGACTGGTGGGAGTCCGCCACTCTCTATCAGATCTATCCTCGATCCTTCATGGATAGTGATGGTGATGGTATAGGAGACTTGAATGGTATTACATCCCGTCTGGAATATCTCAAGGAAATAGGGGTGACTGCTGCATGGCTTTCACCAATTTTTGATTCTCCGATGGTCGATATGGGCTATGATATAGCTAATTACACTAAAATTTCGCCGATTTTTGGCACAATGGAGGACTTTGAGGCAATGCTTGCAAAGGCTCATGAATTAGGACTGAAAATTTTATTGGATTTTGTGCCAAATCACACGAGTGATGAGTGCGAGTGGTTCCAGAAGTCGATACGTCGTGAAGATGGTTACGATGATTTCTATGTATGGGACGATGGCAAAATCGACCCAGAAACGGGCGAGCGTATACCGCCAAGTAATTGGGTAGGTAAACTCTTACCTCGACTATCTATTAATTTCTAGTTTTCTCCCCGTCAAAGTGTTCTTTTTTTTTGTTGTACAGATAGCAATATTTAATGGATCCACATGGACTTGGAATGAAAACCGTCAGCAATACTATTTACACCAGTTTTATCCGGAGCAACCTGATTTGAACCTCACGAATCCTATGGTACGTGAACGTCTGATCGAAGTGTTAAAATTCTGGCTCGATCGTGGTGTGGATTCTTTTCGCATTGATGCGGTACCATTTTTCTTCGAGAAGCGTCTTGAAAATGGTACATATCCAGATCAGGAGAAGCTTTACGCCATCTATACAAGAAATCTCCCAGAAAATTCCCTACTATTATACGAATGGCGCGAGTTCTTAGATGGATACCAGGAGGAGCATGGCGGTGATACTAGGTGAGGCACATCTGATGTGAGAAGAACTCATACAGTAAATTATCCAATCGTATTTCTCTTTAGGATACAAGTCCCAGAAAGCTATGCCACCATTGGAGTTATTAGCAGCTACATTACCAACGGCATGAACGCCGGTTCCCAAATGCCATTGAATTTTAGCTTTATGAAATTATATAGAAATGCCACTGCAAAGATTGTTGAAGACTTGGCCGAATATTGGATGGATGTAATGTGGACGAAACATAAAGTAGCCAATTGGGTGGTGGGCAACCATGATAGAAGTCGTCCAGCTACCCGCATAGGAGAAACTAGGACAGATTTGATGACGATGTTAGTGCATATATTGCCCGGTGCATCTGTTACTTATTACGTAAGTGCTAACTGCCAATTACGAAAGTGTTTATTATCACTGGGCAAGTTCTAATTTCAAAAATTTAGGGCGACGAGATCGGCATGACCGATGGAGAATGCTCAGCCACTTGTGAATTCCGAGATCCAGGGCGTTCTCCAATGCAATGGGACTCTTCGAAGAATGCCGGCTTCAGCACAGGAAACTCCACATGGCTACCTGTTAATCCTAACTACAAATATCTCAATGTAGAGGCACAGCGGTGGCCGGAGCGTAGTACTCTGAATATATTCACGGGGATGACCGAACTAAAGAAAACAGCTGCTTTCAAGGCATTCAAAGAAGAAGGTGGCTTTTCGTATGGGGCTTTGACGGAACAAGTATTTCAAGTTGTGAGGTTAGTTGAAATTATAGAGCGATCAAAAACTTTCTGTAATTGATTGAACTTTCGTTTTAAGAACTGCTGCTGGTATTGAGGAGTACCGTTTCCTAGGTAACTTTGGTAACCAAACAGAATATTTGGATGGTTTGACAAATAAGACCATGGAGTATGTGCTACTCACTTCCTATTCTCCACACAAATATGGGTGAAATACGTGGAAGTTGGCATTTTCGAATAGTTACTTACTATGTATTTTGTTCTTGGATTTCAGTGATACAGTTGATTTAAGCGGACGAATTTGTTTGGAGCCCCATGAAGCGGTCATTCTACGATGGACTGCGTAAAGTTTATATGGCACATTTTGTGCATACCAATTCCAGTTGACTATTTTAACCTAGAGTATTTTGTTTTTATTGCCTTGTGACCAGTACTTGATAAAAATAAAATATTATATTTTTCCGTTCTCGTGTGTTTGTATTTGTCGATTCGCACTTAGACAATAAGACATTGGCTACAAGATTGCCGAGTGTACACTCTCTGCTCCAAAAAAACGAACTCTTTATACATAATAGTAACTTATGGCGTCGGCTTTAGGGAAGTTTTTGATTTCGATACAACTATACATAAATGTATAATTGGCGTGTAATTTGCGCATACACAAATTATGAGCAGGGCAAATGATTTCAATCAAGCAGGGAAATATGTTACATAGGGGTAATGTAATGCAATCTCGCTCAAAGAGTGGAATACCTCTGGAGAATATGAAGAATAAGAATAATTTCATTTAAGAAATTATAGAATTAGTGAAACAGGTCTCTTAAGTAACTGTGTGTTACGTTTGATCAAGTGGATAATGTACCATCTAATGGGTCGAGAATTACGAGCGAATCTCCATATAAAAAATCACGAGATATGCTGTTCTTAAAGTTCGATAATTTTCAATAATTTTAACCCGATCGAATATATGTTGCTCGAAAAATTTGGAAAGTTGACTTACTTTTTAAAAGTACCTCGTATTTGCTAGTAACGAAACATTCATACAAACTTAAGCGTGGTGAATTGTATTCATTAATTTTTGGTCGAGCTTTCCTTGCTTATCTGCAAATTTCGCTTTTTTTGTTAAATAAATTACAATTTATTTCTTTGGAAAGCCTCCTTCCACTATGCATCCAATGATTAATATCATCACTGAGATTTGGTTGGTAAGCACCCTAAATACTTTCGATATAAAAATATTCGTCGAAATAGTTTTCAATAACTAACAAATAAAAAATTTCGAGATTTACATCACTAATTCAGCACTCGGTAATTTACTTCAATCATTGAACTGTTAACACACATTCGCAGAAAATACGATTATTTTTACTCTGCTATCTTTATTCTTTCAAATTGGATTTTTCATATGATCAATTTGTTCTTTTTCACTCTTTTTCTCCTTCTTTATTCTATATGCTTTTATTAACTTCAAATTGGCTTAATTTTCTTGCCAATCAACTGGGGCAATCTGCAGACACAGAGTCATTCTTTCTTTTATATAAAAATATTATGGCGAGTCTCTGTGTTACTTAGGACTTAATGCATGTCTAAATGAAAGTAAAATATACTAAAGTGTTTCTTATATAGACGAGATATAAATTTTAAATTATGTATACTTCTTTGAAATCAGTCGTAAAATAATTCACACCAAACACCATTCAATAAACTGAAAAGCGTGACTTAAGGGGTAACACCACTGTAGAAATTTCAAAAAATTGATTTTTTTTTTTATAAGCTTAAAAAATTCTTTGAACCTTTTAAAATACAGAACAAAAAGTTTTATACGTTACCGAAGTTTATTTCATAAATATTTTAAGCTTTTAACCAAGCGTTAGTGACTGCTACCTAACGATTTCTCCAAATTTCCAAACTTTAAACGGGTTTTTCTCAAAACACGTTTTCTGAAATTGGCACGCAGCATAACTCAAACAATTTTAAATATTTTTAATCAGGTTTTTCACTACGTCTGTATAATAACCTTCTTAAGAGAAGAGCGTAGGGGATTTTCGATAGATTAATTTAAACGATTGTTATAATTATTTAAGTGCCGTTTTTTTAGTCCAAAATAGAGTATTTTCCTTCAAATGCTTGCTAGTTCCACAAAAATAAATATTTTTTAAATCCCCTACGTGTTTCTCTAGCTATTCTTATCTAGATTAAGAAAAAAAAATTTCCTTGTTCCAGATTAATATTTGCACCCTCTGTGCTGCGTGCCGCGGAGCTCCTTCAAGAGAAACCACATTACAAAAATGTCTCCAATGCCGCCATTTTGTAAAATTTTTCGATCAAACTTTGTAGTTTTGTATTTTAGTATATAAGTATATTAATAACTTCCCAAATCAGAGTGATTGTTTTCCTTTTCTTTCTACACAAAAAAATTCTTTAAAAATCGTGTTTATTTTACGCGTGTAGAGTGGTGTTACCCTTAAGAATTTTAATCATTCTTCGGTTATGCAAATATTTGTTTCATGTATTTAGGGAATGAATTTTGTATTATATTTTTTGAAGTCTTCAGTTTAGTGTCGACTTTGAAGTTTTGATTATTAAATAAATACACACAAACATACATCGGCATGAAAGGCAAATATTTGCGCAGTAAACTATCAAAATCCACTTAATTCTGCATTAACGCAAGCACATAAATAGCAAATTCGTATGCTAAATTTAAACAAAAGATTTGCGAATTTTTATTGTTATGTATTGATATATAATGAAGCAAATAAAGTTAGATAGTTGTGACCAATCACTAGTTTGAGTGCTCAAATAAAAGTATTCCAAGCCTTCTAAAATAAAGTAATTGCAAAACAAACAAACATCACACAAAAAACAGGGCATACATACATAATAAAAAAACGTGTATATTTTCTGTCATAGATGTTCTGTCAAATAAATTATATATATGTATAATTGATCGCATTTTATTTTCTTAAAAAAAAAATCCTAAAAAATATCTATAAAAAATGAGTATTTGATCAGAGTCAGCGAGTTGTTTTCCCGCAAATCCTTTCTTTTTTGGCGAATTGCTTCACGTAAACGATGAGACATCTGATAACGCCCAAATAATAATCCCTATGCACTGTCTGACCTTCTGCCGAAAATTTGTGGTGTACAAACCGTTGTAATCCATAAAAACCGTGAGCATCACTTTCTTTTTGGACTGAAAACGAAGTGTTTGTTTTTGCCTGTGTTCGTTCGGAACTCTCCACTCACTCACCGGATGTCTGGATTGCGTTTCGTACTCATTAACTTACGTTTTGTCTCCAATAATGATGCGTTTGATCAATGTTAACCATTGGGTCCTATTCAGCCTTGGAAATCATTTCTTTTGCGATATCGACGCGGCTTTTGCATGTTTGCATGAAATTAAGGTTCTTTAAGACCAACTTTGCAGCAACACGGCGCAAACTCAAATCATTAACAACAATGCCTTGAACGGACTCATAAGCAATGTTCAAGTCCTCGGCCAGCTCTCTGATGACTTATTTAATTCCAGTGTAACAAAGTGTAACTTTCAAATTGTTCAAAATTACCGTTGATCAATTTTGTGAATGTTATGTAAAGCTTGAAACTTTCAATTTTTTTGTTTTACGTAACCCTTTCTTGTAATTCTCTGTACTTGCTTCTCCTATTAAAGATTAAAGGAAGGCAAATTATTAAATGTTTCGGTGGTAAATTAAAAAGTAAAAATAATATGAACATATTGAGTGCCATGTTGCATGTTATATACGACACCTACAAGTGTTGGGCCTACAACAGGGATTGTTTCAAAAGTATCCACTGTGACACTGTAGACAATTTTTTATGTTTTTAGAGTGCCCTGATATTTGCTACAGCCGAATGGGTTGGTGCGTGAGTACCATTCGGAATTCAGAGAGAACGTAGGTTCGAATTTCGGTGAAAGACCAAGTTTTTTCTAATAGCGATCGCCCCTTGGCAGGATATGGCAAACTTCCGAGTATATTTCTGCCATAAAAAAGCTCCTCATAAAAAATATCTGCCGGTCGGAGTCGACTTGAAACAGTAAGTCCCTCCATTTGAGGAACAACATATAGACGCTCGCCGCAAATAGGAGGAGAAGGCCGGGCAAACATATATGTTGTGACCGTGTCACGCGTTTATTCTTATTCTGATAATACAAATTAGTTTATTTCATTAATCAAATAAAATACAATGCACAAGAATTAAAATTTATAGAAAATGCGTATATCAAGATCGTCTGTGTCGCTTCTGTTCTTCTTCTCGCACTCGTTATTACGAATCGCTGTCAAAATCATCCGAGTTATGTTGAGTGTTGCCACATGCTAAGTTTTTGGATAGGATATCCAACATCTCCCCTTTTAACTATACTGCGTATTGCTGATGCCAAGCTGGAGGACGTCTAGCACGATTTGAGCGTCTCAAGCTTGTTTGTGTTATATTAGCATCTTCACCATTTGCTGCATCATCTTGCTGTCTTGAATCTTCATTTTCCAGCTGCGTTGACGTTTGGAATGTTGGATTATTATCAGTGTCAGGTTCGAGTTGAGACTGATCAATGTCGAAATTGCGATTACGAATTTGATTTGCGTGTGACTTAACATGCTTGGTTCGGTCATTTTCAGTGACTTCTACGTTGTAATTAACATTGCCAATCTTTTCTAGTACGATACCAGGTTGCCATATCATTTTATTGTTTTTAGATATTTTAACGAAAACTTTCTGGTTAACATCAAACTTCCGAAGTTTAGTTCCATGCTTGTTGTTGAATTGTGCTTCCATTTTAGTATTCTTTTGTACATTGCCCAATTGTGGTTTCTTTAAAAAGTCTATTTCTGTGCGAAGTTTTCTACCTAGGAATAATTCTGCTGGTGTTTTTCCCTCCCCACAATTTGGATTTGGTGTTGATCGGTATTGTAATAAAAATTCTTGGAGATTTGAGTTGTCTTTCGTTTCCTCAGTAAAACATTTTTCTAAAGCTCGCTTTACTGTGTCTACGTATCTTTCTGCTTGACCATTACTCTGCGGATGGTATGGAGCTGTTTTTAAATGTTGAATGTTTCGTTCCTTGCAAAATTGTTCAAATTCTGCACTAGTAAATTGTGTGCCATTATCTGAAACAATACATTCCGGGTAACCGAAACGATTAAAAAAATCTGATAGAATTTCTTTGACTTTAACTGTTGAAATTGTTGTACATTGATACGCTTCGGGCCACTTCGAAAATGAATCCACTATAATAAGATAATATTTTGAACGAATAGGGCCTGCGAAATCAATGTGAATACGTTGCATGGCTCTTTCTGCTATAGGCCATGAGCTTAAATTAGATTTCGTGGGAGTTTTCGCATTAAACTGACATTTTTCACAGTTGTGTACATAATCTTCTATGTTTTTATCTATATTTGGCCAATATACATGACTACGTGCAATAGCTTTCATTCGCTGTTGTCCTTGATGACCTTTATGTATGGTTTTCAAAATTCTATTTTGGTATGTCGATGGAATGACAATGCGTTCACCATGTAATAATATGTTATCAACAACTGATAGTGATTCCCTGCGATTGAAATATGGGATCAATTCGTTGTTTTGCAGTGACTTTGCGTCTTTTGGCCATGTTGTCTGAACATGAAGTATTACTTGTTGTAGTATTGCGTCTTTGCTTGTAGATTCTTCAATCATATGATGAGTAACTGGTAATGTATTTATACTATCATGTACGATTGCTCTGATGTTATATTCGAATGTTGCACATGCTATGACAAAGTCTTCATCATCAACTTGCTTTGACGGTATCAATCTTGATAAGATGTCAACATTTCCGAAATTTTCAGTTTTTATGTGTTCAATATCAAAATCATATGACATTAAAGTAAGAGCCCACCTCTGAAGTCTACTTGATGAGTGTACAGGAATGCCCTTTTTTGAACCAAAAATTGAAATTAAAGGCTTGTGGTCAGTGCGTAGTATAAACTTTTGACCATATACCATGCGGTGAAATTTTTTTACTGCAAAAACTAATGCTAATGCTTCTTTTTCAACTTGGCTATAGTTTTTTTCTGCGGGTGTCAGTGATCTTGATGCGTGTGCAACAGGTTTTTCTGCTCCATTTGGCATAATATGGGAAATTTGTGCTCCAAGCCCCTGCATAGAAGCATCTGCCGCAACTATAATTGGTAGTTGTGGGTTGAAATGTGTAAGCATCAAGTCTGACGTTAGAATAGTTTTGAATTTTTGAAATGATTCTTCGCATTTTGTTGACCAATACCATTTCTTTTGTATTTGTAATAACTCATCAAGCGGTGCTCTAATCGCTCTCATTTCTGAAATGAATTTACCATAAAAATTTACTGAACCAAGAAATGCTCTAAGTTCACTGACATTAGATGGTCTTGGCAAATTAATGATAGCCATTATTTTATTACGGTCAGGACGAATGCCTTCTGCATCTACCACATGACCTAAGTATTTAATTTTGCTTTGGAAAAATTCACATTTGTCATAATTTACGGTAATGTTATACTCTGATAAACGCTGTAGTACTTTTCTTATTGATTTAACATGTTGATTGAAATTATTGCTTGCGACAATAACGTCGTCTAAATATGGGGTTGCTTCTTGAATGCCTGTCAAAACTTTTTCTATTGCTTGTTGAAAAGCCCCTGGTGCCGATTTGATTCCAGGTACACGCCTATTGAATTTATATAATCCTCGATGTGTGTTTATAGTCAGAATACTTTTTGTTGCTTCGTCAACATCAAATTGCATATACGCGTCATTAAAATCAAAACGTGTAAAATACTTACGACCTTTTAGATTTATGAAGATGTCTTCTGGCAATGGCAATGGATGAAAATGCGGTTCTACACATGCGTTGAGACCTGTTGAGTAGTCTGCACAAATTCTGATCTTGCCATTTGGACGTTTAACTATAACAATTGGTGCCCCCCAATCTGAATAGTTTGTTGGTGTAATGACGCCTGCATCTTGAAGTCGGTTTAATTCTGCATCCACCACTGTAATTGCTGAATACGGGACTGGACGTTTTGGACAAAATTTTGGAACTGCGTTTTGCTTTAATGGTAAATGAATTTTAATTTTCTCACAATGTCCAAGATCTTTACGAAAGACTGTTGGAAATTCTGGTTTGAATTTTCTTATTTGCGCCACTTCACTTTCTGAGAGTTGTACCTTCATACAAAATGAATTTATAGGTATATCCCAAAGACTGAATTCTTCAAAGAAATCTGCGCCCGCTATATTCAGATCATTCACATAAGTTACTAGTACTTTCATACTTTTCGTTTCACCTTGATGTGTGATGGTAGCTAAAAATTCTCCTTTGAAATTCACTTTGTTACAATTAGCGTCTCGTGCCGTATGCTTTGTTGCATATAACGTTGGCATGTTGATATTCTTCCACAAATTTTCTGAAATAATGGTGCAATCTGAAGCTGTATCTAACTGAAGTTGTGCTTTAACACCATTAATAAAAATTTCTATGTGCCTTCTGAGTTGTGCGAAATCTGTTATAATTCTCGTTTGCGCAGCTGACTCAATAGCTTTCGATGATTTGTTTGCTTGCTGTGTTTTCACAATTTGTTGCTGTTGTTTCGTCTGCGAACTGTCTTTTTGATGTTTGTTGCCTTTAAACGTGCTGTTTTCCTTGCATTGCAATATCCTTCCTTATGACCCATAGTTCCACATTGTGTACACTTGTGACTCGCGTAAAATCAAAATCGGTTTTATCTGCATCGTTAAGTTGTTTAGCGTCTTCGTCGAATATGTCTTGATACCTTGTATACCAAGTTTCGAATGTGTGGTCTTCATCAGGTGCATGCACGAATTCTTGAATTTGCTTTGATAGAATGTCCATCAACTGTTCCCTGTTAAGATTATTCGATGGTGCTGCTACGTTTGCTGTGCGGCTAGTGGTAATTTCTGCCATTACATTTTGAAGAAGCTGTTGTGTAGCTTTTTGCGTTTCATTTTGCTGTGTGAGCAGACGTGTTAAAACTTGTTCAATTGAAGTCGCCATGATGAAACCAATTTATACTTGTCGGCGATATTTTTTTACTCTCGTCGCCAACTTCTGTTGTGACCGTGTCACGCGTTTATTCTTATTCCGATAATACAAATTAGTTTATTTCATTAATCAAATAAAATACAATGCACAAGAATTAAAATTTATAGAAAATGCGTATATCAAGATCGTCTGTGTCGCTTCTGTTCTTCTTCTCGCACTCGTTATTACGAATCGCTGTCAAAATCATCCGAGTTATGTTGAGTGTTGCCACATGCTAAGTTTTTGGATAGGGTATCCAACAATATATATGATAATTTTTACGACTCTAGTTCCATCATACAAGGTCATATCGTACATGAAGAAATAAAAATAGTTGTAAAATCCAAAATAAACAACAAAACGGATCAGGGATCATTGAGAAGTTAATATATACTATAAAACTTTTACACCACTTTCTAATCAAAACCCTGTTTAGTCTCCGGCGAAAGTTTTCGAAAAATCCGCTTGGCAGTCATTGTGTTAAAAATTAAAATATATGATTGCTTCTATGCTTGCTAATGAACCTTTCATTGTTTCTAATAACTTTGGGAGCTCGCAATATGGTTATAATGGGCTGGTCACTTGGACTCAGGAGGACTATGAAGACATAAGCGTCCGGTAGCAAGATAGACTAAACACCTGAAAATTATTGTCAGACACGCTTTTTAGAAGGGTTTCTCTTCCGTTCTCATCTCAGTAAGCAAATTTCTTCAAACACTTTTGCCACTTTTCTAAGGAACCTGAAGAACACAGCTCCAGCAATATAAAGAATCTAATTAATCCTTAAACATTGCACAAGTTGCTATTAGGAGACAGAGGCAATTGTAACCCCAGCCGACGGCATCATAAGCCGTCATGTGCATGCTTTCAATGCTGATGCTGGAACTCTTAATAACAATAATGGCATAAAACCTTTGCATGAATTAGGTTTATGAGAACATACCACTCGCAGCGTGTTTCCTGATGTTATCTCACAAAGTAACATGTCCCCGACGAAAATCAGATGATTTTTTGAGAACCTTTTTTACAACAAAAATTCACTTAGATTACACCAATTGCCTTGTGGCTGCTGTTAGGAAAAAATATTCTGTTCAATAGATGAATTAAAAGCTGCAAAGAGATACTCAACCTCGAACGTTAAAGACTACCTTAATAAAATAAATGATTTACTTAGCACAAATGACTACTACCCTACTCGTGTATTTAATTTGAATACTGAAAGGTTTCTTCCGCCAGCAGTTCTGCACTACTTATCAATAATACACGAATGTTGGTTGAATTGAAGTTTTCGACAGAATATTATTTTCCATTTCATGCTTTAATTATTCGAAATCACCACGTGGGATGGATGTTTGCAATCTTAAACATTCCCAAACATCTACCAAAAACAGCATTTTTGCACATATTGACATTTAAGAGCAATTACTACTACAATGATATTTTGTATGAATTAGAAAAAAAGCATCAAAAAATTCTATATTTTTACGTGAAGTTTATTTGTAAGAATATATAAGTATATAATTTCTGACTGCGCTCACGTACGAGGGCGAAGAATATTATTTAATATCAATTTAGAAGTATCAAATTTTAAGTTGAAATACAACCACGAACTTTTAAATTGATTGGGGAATCTATATTATTTTTGTGACATTTTTTTTTTTTTGAGTTAATGCCTTTAAAATGTTGGCCGTAATTTGGTCATCCGTAAAAACCAATTCTGAATGACTCGCTGGAGGACTTCGGTCAGTATCTCGTGAATAACTTTAGTAATGTTGGCTTCCAATGCCTCAATTGAAGTTGGTTTATTCACAAAGCGTTTAGACTTAATATATTCCCACAAATAAAAATCCAAAGATCACACGATCTTGATGACCAATCCACAAACCCGAGACGAGAGATAAATTGCAAGCCGAATCGACGACAAAGTAAATCCATTCTTTCACGGGCTGTATGTAGCGTCTTCTTATTGGCACCAAATATTATGGATATCACAAGCTTCAATTTCCGGCATCAAAAATTCGTTTATCATAGCGCGATAGCGTTACCAAACGGTTGTAATGGCTGTTCTTGGCTAACGTCGGGTTGCTCTTCAGCCCAAATACGGCAATTTTGCTTATTGACGTAGCCATTAAGCCAAAAATGGGCCTCATCGCTGTACACCATAGGTTGGCCTGAGCGCGCGATGAACACTTTTCACAGAGCGTTGTTTTTCGTAATACAATTTTACGATTTGTAAACGTTGTTGAGGCGTAGGTTTTTCCATGATGAAATGTCAATGAATACTGAGAAAAATATGTATTTAGTTTGATCTGTCAAAAAACCCCTATTGGAAAAAATTCCTCCAATCTGATAATGATTTATAATATTTGAAATCGATTTAGGTATGTATCCACACCGGTCGACAACGCGGGCAGTGATGTACCTATAAATGTTAAGCGGTACTAAGATAGAAAAGCGACACGAGCTATGTATGCGCTTAGACTGCAACATAACATAAAAAGGACTTTTTTAAACAAATATTTCGTTGGCATTTGAACATATTTACAGTATTTTCGGAGAATTTCTGACCTTAGAAAAAATATATTTAGTACTCTTATATTGGCAGCAAACTATCTGCGCGATGTGTTCGGATTCAGCAATCAAAGGGAGATAGTTTAGATACAAAGGTATATGCACGCGCAGGTCTTACATGTATTAGTATCTATGAATATACCATACGTGACAAATACATTCAAGCGCGTGAATTCCACTCCCGCTTTCCGTTATATATATATATATCTAATGAATATAAAAGTATTACATATACGACTCTAGCACGTATTCGTTTACCACGAATGTAATGTTGCGGTGGCGATTCACATCAGCACGTCTAACACTCTATCCTCATTACTTCTGGAGGTATAAATTTAAGTTCGAGAATTAAACGTTCGTTAGTACTTACCGAGATGTCGTCAAATTTGTTACTGTTATTTTCGCTAGTACTTTTATGTGCTTTTAGCGCGTCTGCGAACTCCACAGTCGACTGGTGGGAGTCCGCCACTCTCTATCAGATCTATCCTCGATCCTTCATGGATAGTGATGGTGATGGTATAGGAGACTTGAATGGTATTACATCCCGTCTGGAATATCTCAAGGAAATAGGGGTGACTGCTGCATGGCTTTCACCAATTTTTGATTCTCCGATGGTCGATATGGGCTATGATATAGCTAATTACACTAAAATTTCGCCGATTTTTGGCACAATGGAGGACTTTGAGGCAATGCTTGCAAAGGCTCATGAATTAGGACTGAAAATTTTATTGGATTTTGTGCCAAATCACACGAGTGATGAGTGCGAGTGGTTCCAGAAGTCGATACGTCGTGAAGATGGTTACGATGATTTCTATGTATGGGACGATGGCAAAATCGACCCAGAAACGGGCGAGCGTATACCGCCAAGTAATTGGGTAGGTAAACTCTTACCTCGACTATCTATTAATTTCTAGTTTTCTCCCCGTCAAAGTGTTCTTATTTTTTGTTGTACAGATAGCAAAATTTAATGGATCCACATGGACTTGGAATGAAAACCGTCAGCAATACTATTTACACCAGTTTTATCCGGAGCAACCTGATTTGAACCTCACCAATCCTATGGTACGTGAACGTCTGATCGAAGTGTTAAAATTCTGGCTCGATCGTGGTGTGGATTCTTATCGCATTGATGCGGTACCATTTTTCTTCGAGAAGCGTCTTGAAAATGGTACATATCCAGATCAGGAGGAGCTTTACCCCATCTATACAAAAAATCTCCCAGAAAATTCCCTACTATTATACGAATGGCGCGAGTTCTTAGATGGATACCAGGAGGAGCATGGCGGTGATACTAGGTGAGGCACATCTGATGTGAGAAGAACTCATACAGTAAATTATCCAATCGTATTTCTCTTTAGGATACAAGTCCCAGAAAGCTATGCCACCATTGGAGTTATTAGCAGCTACATTACCAACGGCATGAACGCCGGTTCCCAAATGCCATTGAATTTTAGCTTTATGAAATTATATAGAAATGCCACTGCAAAGATTGTTGAAGACTTGGCCGAATATTGGATGGATGTAATGTGGACGAAACATAAAGTAGCCAATTGGGTGGTGGGCAACCATGATAGAAGTCGTCCAGCTACCCGCATAGGAGAAACTAGGACAGATTTGATGACGATGTTAGTGCATATATTGCCCGGTGCATCTGTTACTTATTACGTAAGTGCTAACTGCCAATTACGAAAGTGTTTATTATCACTGGGCAAGTTCTAATTTCAAAAATTTAGGGCGACGAGATCGGCATGACCGATGGAGAATGCTCAGCCACTTGTGAATTCCGAGATCCAGGGCGTTCTCCAATGCAATGGGACTCTTCGAAGAATGCCGGCTTCAGCACAGGAAACTCCACATGGCTACCTGTTAATCCTAACTACAAATATCTCAATGTAGAGGCACAGCGGTGGCCGGAGCGTAGTACTCTGAATATATTCACGGGGATGACCGAACTAAAGAAAACAGCTGCTTTCAAGGCATTCAAAGAAGAAGGTGGCTTTTCGTATGGGGCTTTGACGGAACAAGTATTTCAAGTTGTGAGGTTAGTTGAAATTATAGAGCGATCAAAAACTTTCTGTAATTGATTGAACTTTCGTTTTAAGAACTGCTGCTGGTATTGAGGAGTACCGTTTCCTAGGTAACTTTGGTAACCAAACAGAATATTTGGATGGTTTGACAAATAAGACCATGGAGTATGTGCTACTCACTTCCTATTCTCCACACAAATATGGGTGAAACACGTGGAAGTTGGCATTTTCGAATAGTTACTTACTATGTATTTTGTTCTTGGATTTCAGTGATACAGTTGATTTAAGCGGACGAATTTGTTTGGAGCCCCATGAAGCGGTCATTCTACGATGGACTGCGTAAAGTTTATATGGCACATTTTGTGCATACCAATTCCAGTTGACTATTTTAACCTAGAGTATTTTGTTTTTATTGCCTTGTGACCAGTACTTGATAAAAATAAAATATTATATTTTTCCGTTCTCGTGTGTTTGTATTTGTCGATTCGCACTTAGACAATAAGACATTGGCTACAAGATTGCCGAGTGTACACTCTCTGCTCCAAAAAAACGAACTCTTTATACATAATAGTAACTTATGGCGTCGGCTTTAGGGAAGTTTTTGATTTCGATACAACTATACATAAATGTATAATTGGCGTGTAATTTGCGCATACACAAATTATGAGCAGGGCAAATGATTTCAATCAAGCAGGGAAATATGTTACATAGGGGTAATGTAATGCAATCTCGCTCAAAGAGTGGAATACCTCTGGAGAATATGAAGAATAAGAATAATTTCATTTAAGAAATTATAGAATTAGTGAAACAGGTCTCTTAAGTAACTGTGTGTTACGTTTGATCAAGTGGATAATGTACCATCTAATGGGTCGAGAATTACGAGCGAATCTCCATATAAAAAATCACGAGATATGCTGTTCTTAAAGTTCGATAATTTTCAATAATTTTAACCCGATCGAATATATGTTGCTCGAAAAATTTGGAAAGTTGACTTACTTTTTAAAAGTACCTCGTATTTGCTAGTAACGAAACATTCATACAAACTTAAGCGTGGTGAATTGTATTCATTAATTTTTGGTCGAGCTTTCCTTGCTTATCTGCAAATTTCGCTTTTTTTGTTAAATAAATTACAATTTATTTCTTTGGAAAGCCTCCTTCCACTATGCATCCAATGATTAATATCATCACTGAGATTTGGTTGGTAAGCACCCTAAATACTTTCGATATAAAAATATTCGTCGAAATAGTTTTCAATAACTAACAAATAAAAAATTTCGAGATTTACATCACTAATTCAGCACTCGGTAATTTACTTCAATCATTGAACTGTTAACACACATTCGCAGAAAATACGATTATTTTTACTCTGCTATCTTTATTCTTTCAAATTGGATTTTTCATATGATCAATTTGTTCTTTTTCACTCTTTTTCTCCTTCTTTATTCTATATGCTTTTATTAACTTCAAATTGGCTTAATTTTCTTGCCAATCAACTGGGGCAATCTGCAGACACAGAGTCATTCTTTCTTTTATATAAAAATATTATGGCGAGTCTCTGTGTTACTTAGGACTTAATGCATGTCTAAATGAAAGTAAAATATACTAAAGTGTTTCTTATATAGACGAGATATAAATTTTAAATTATGTATACTTCTTTGAAATCAGTCGTAAAATAATTCACACCAAACACCATTCAATAAACTGAAAAGCGTGACTTAAGGGGTAACACCACTGTAGAAATTTCAAAAAATTGATTTTTTTTTTATAAGCTTAAAAAATTCTTTGAACCTTTTAAAATACAGAACAAAAAGTTTTATACGTTACCGAAGTTTATTTCATAAATATTTTAAGCTTTTAACCAAGCGTTAGTGACTGCTACCTAACGATTTCTCCAAATTTCCAAACTTTAAACGGGTTTTTCTCAAAACACGTTTTCTGAAATTGGCACGCAGCATAACTCAAACAATTTTAAATATTTTTAATCAGGTTTTTCACTACGTCTGTATAATAACCTTCTTAAGAGAAGAGCGTAGGGGATTTTCGATAGATTAATTTAAACGATTGTTATAATTATTTAAGTGCCGTTTTTTTAGTCCAAAATAGAGTATTTTCCTTCAAATGCTTGCTAGTTCCACAAAAATAAATATTTTTTAAATCCCCTACGTGTTTCTCTAGCTATTCTTATCTAGATTAAGAAAAAAAAATTTCCTTGTTCCAGATTAATATTTGCACCCTCTCTGCTGCGTGCCGCGGAGCTCCTTCAAGAGAAACCACATTACAAAAATGTCTCCAATGCCGCCATTTTGTAAAATTTTTCGATCAAACTTTGTAGTTTTGTATTTTAGTATATAAGTATATTAATAACTTCCCAAATCAGAGTGATTGTTTTCCTTTTCTTTCTACACAAAAAAATTCTTTAAAAATCGTGTTTATTTTACGCGTGTAGAGTGGTGTTACCCCTTAAGAATTTTAATCATTCTTCGGTTATGCAAATATTTGTTTCATGTATTTAGGGAATGAATTTTGTATTATATTTTTTGAAGTCTTCAGTTTAGTGTCGACTTTGAAGTTTTGATTATTAAATAAATACACACAAACATACATCGGCATGAAAGGCAAATATTTGCGCAGTAAACTATCAAAATCCACTTAATTCTGCATTAACGCAAGCACATAAATAGCAAATTCGTATGCTAAATTTAAACAAAAGATTTGCGAATTTTTATTGTTATGTATTGATATATAATGAAGCAAATAAAATTAGATAGTTGTGACCAATCACTAGTTTGAGTGCTCAAATAAAAGTATTCCAAGCCTTCTAAAATAAAGTAATTGCAAAACAAACAAACATCACACAAAAAACAGGGCATACATACATAATAAAAAAACGTGTATATTTTCTGTCATAGATGTTCTGTCAAATAAATTATATATATGTATAATTGATCGCAATTTATTTTCTTAAAAAAAAAAATCCTAAAAAATATCTATAAAAAATGAGTATTTGATCAGAGTCAGCGAGTTGTTTTCCCGCAAATCCTTTCTTTTTTGGCGAATTGCTTCACGTAAACGATGAGACATCTGATAACGCCCAAATAATAATCCTTATGCACTGTCTGACCTTCTGCCGAAAATTTGTGGTGTACAAACCGTTGTAATCCATAAAAACCGTGAGCATCACTTTCTTTTTGGACTGAAAACGAAGTGTTTGTTTTTGCCTGTGTTCGTTCGGAACTCTCCACTCACTCACCGGATGTCTGGATTGCGTTTCGTACTCATTAACTTACGTTTTGTCTCCAATAATGATGCGTTTGATCAATGTTAACCATTGGGTCCTATTCAGCCTTGGAAATCATTTCTTTTGCGATATCGACGCGGCTTTTGTATGTTTGCATGAAATTAAGGTTCTTTAAGACCAACTTTGCAGCAACACGGCGCAAACTCAAATCATTAACAACAATGCCTTGAACGGATTCATAAGGAATGTTCAAGTCCTCGGCCAGCTCTCTGATGACTTATTTAATTCCAGTGTAACAAAGTGTAACTTTCAAATTGTTCAAAATTACCGTTGATCAATTTTGTGAATGTTATGTAAAGCTTGAAACTTTCAATTTTTTTGTTTTACGTAACCCTTTCTTGTAATTCTCTGTACTTGCTTCTCCTATTAAAGATTAAAGGAAGGCAAATTATTAAATGTTTCTTCACTGGCATTTAATACAGAAAAATGGAAGAAACAGTAGTGTTATAATTAAATAATACAAAAGCCAAAGCAAATGCAAATTTCGAAGGCGGAAACAAAGCAAAATATCAAAAATGGAAATAACAAATCTGGCTTTTGGTGGCGCGTAAAAAAGTAATAAAATAAACATAATTTTCATTTATCTGCTCTATGCACTACATTTCTCATCAGATTTGTATAGGTGGTTTTGTTAGGTACTTTGTGTGTTTACAAAGCGTTCCGAGATCATCTCTGAATTTGGTGTGATAATCTCCTTGAGTTGCGGCATATGGAGGTGCTAATCTAAGCGATTGTCACTGGCCTTAAAAACATGCCGAAAACCTCAAAATAAATTGATTTAAACCCCTTAAGACGATCATAAGCTCCTAATTTGCTAAAAAAACAAAAGAAAATTAAGACTCACTAAGCTCATATATTTTCCCTCCTACTAGCGTTTCACACGCTCTATATGGGATTCCAAGGGTGCTTCTGCCACCGACGCACGACAGTTGCTTTTTACGAACCACTTTTTCAGGATAGATAAGCGGACGATAGGGAGGACTTTTATGGCTTTTTGTATTCAAAAAGTGTGCATTGAAGCCACTATCAGATTTAGAGTGCAAGCCTATTCGGCGCCTGTGGTGGTCGTTGCGCATACAAATATTTCAATACTGAGAGAGCTTTAGATTAAAAAAAACTGCACGAAAAGCACTTAACTTGCACATGTGCTTGTATTTGTATATATGTATGTACGTATGCGCACACAAAACTAAAAACCACGAATGATCGAAATTAAGTCAAATTAAATTGAAATAAAATACCTGTTGTCAGCGTAGTAAATTTTTTACACAAATACAAACACACTTGCATATGTAGCTATGTACTTAAGAGTATGCCGTTGTTGCAGCCAAATAAATTTTGCATACAATGCACGCGTGCAACATTTATCAACCAGCGAACCAGTTTGCTTGCTAAGGTTAATTTTTCTTATTTCTTTGCATTAAAGTTAACTTTTGCATAGTTTTTAAATCAAATTCAAAATCCAACACCTGCCGCCCCATTGGCTGTTTTGCACTTTGGTTTGGTGTGACGCGCCAGTCGTACGGGTCCGTTTGAACAGCGCAGACCTAGCCAGTGAAAAGCAAAACAAAGACACTCAATATGTTGGATATGCCTCAACTCAATTTTCAAACTTTGTATAAAAACGCTATAACAATACTCAAAAATCTTAAGCATTTAATGCAACCAATCGTGAAACTGAAATGCGTTTGAAATTAAAGTACTTTGCACCCTGTTTGAGGTCGAAAGCCAAAGTTGGCAAGCGGCCTTGGCAGGAGGCTGTACCACAAAAAAGCACCACTCTCGAAACCTTGATGACGAAAAGTGAATTGAATAGGAATATTGTAATGGACACTGAGCGGGAAATAGAAGAATTTGAAGCAGAAGAGGTGGACAATTTTCTAAATAGCAGGCCAAAATCTCCGATAATTAAGCGAAGAAATAAAAAAATCTTTAATAAAGGTAGGGTATATAAATAAATAATTGGCATGTACACCCTTTTTGGGTGTTTGGCCGAGCTCCCCCTCTCTATTTGTGGCGTGCGTCTTGAAGTTGTTCCACAAATGGTAAGATAAAAGTGATATAAAAATGAATTTAGTGAAATAGTTTTGAAATATTTAAGTTTTCTTTGAAAGTGTTAGTGATGGCTGGTTTTCACGTGATTTTAACTCAAAGGAAATGCATGAAAGGTGCCCTCATAAAGGCTGCCTATTTCGAATTTAGTGTCGTTTTATTTTTTGGCGATCGTAGAGCATTGCTACTTAACAGCTTTGATGTATGAACGTTGTGACTTAGAACAAAGTGGCTTAGCATGAGGAATCGCTTAGAAATTGTGCAAATCCACAAAAAAAGGGAATTTTGTCAGCTCCCGCCACGGCGATGTGAATTGCCCATCGTTGCACTATTTTTATAGTTTTTTTTTTAACTTAGAGTGTCTGCCAACAACTTAAGAAAAAGAAAAGGCGTGACATGCAGCGAAAAAAAAATTTCTAAAACCAACGAAAGTTTTAATCACTTGAAACTTGCAAATGGTTTATATAGTTGCATATACTCTAAGACCATTTGTATTTGCTGAAGCGAAGTGCTCCAATTTTTTTAAATGGAAGATAACCCTAGCTCCGGCAATTAAAAAAATGGGGAAAAATCAACTGTATTTCGTAGCCTCTTGGGACTTGCACTTGCACTAAAATTCAATAAGCAATAAAACTGCATACGTAGAAAAATTCTAAGCATTCAGGTTAAAAAGTTGAAAGTTTAAAGAAAATTTGAAAAACTTTGAAACTTTGCACTACCTGGTTTTTGTTGTAGTATGAACTAAAGTTGTATAAAAAAATAGTGGTGTGTATATAATTTTTCAACGAGTTGCTTTTAGTCACAAATCTTGAGAATTTGAATTAGTAGTGATTAGGGCAAGTATTTCCCTATGGGCTTAACAATTTCATAATTCATTTCATCCAAATGGCAAATGGCAAATGGCCAAATTTGTGTAATTACTGCGATCTCCAACGAAAGTTTGTCTTCTGCAAATTGCATTTTTTTATATCAACAAGTGTCAAGAAATGCCCGTAGCATACGTTTCCCCATACATAGAAACAGTTGGTTTTGCTCTCTGCAGCTAACTACCTATGAAATTTTTTTTGTCATACTGCTGTACTAGTCGCTGTTAAAAGAACCCTGCAGTCAAATCTACTAGTTCTGAACTACCTCTGCATCAGAATTATACCAGTTAATGAACTAGCTTTTAATAGCTCCATCAACATTTGAATTTTTGCAAACCTCATTTACAGCGTTTGAAATAGCCATATTTTTAGCAGTAAAATAATATATGTTTTGTACACACCTCCAATTGCACCATTTTGCAACTAGTACAATTCTAGTCACTCTCGTACTAGTATCAATTAAATACCAGTTTATAAACTAGAATGCTTGCTGAGTAGTTTGTATTTTCACTGCAAGGTATATACTTATGTACCCTCGTATACGTATGTTAGTATTTGTATTTACAGCTGATTGCATTCATGTCTAACTGTTCCAAGTGTGTCCAACGCCCACTAGCATATTAAATTCGGACTAAAGCAATTGAAATTGGAAAATTACGATCCAATGTGTCGCGTGTCAAGCCCACTTTTTGTCAAAGCGCAAATTATTATTTTCACTACTTTAGCTCTCTCCACTTTCCCCACCCTTCACATGCTATTGCATTTGCTTCCTTTATATATCCTAGAATAAAATATGTATAGATAAAAGTAGTAACTATCTACTACGTGTATGTATTTATATGAGTATGTAAGTGTGAATATTCCAACGCATAGACCACTCACAGCGTTTACATCGCGCTGGTGCATTGACCAGTCACGCCTGCGGTTTGGAGAATTTTTACTTGATTTTTCAACGGGCAACTTTTCATTTCTCGCTGCAACAACAATACATTCGAAAATTTTATCCGCTTGAATGCCTTAGGAAAGTTGAAATGTGATATGTTGGCAGCGCTTGCGCATGTGCCGCTCCTGACTGCTGACTGCTAAGCGCATGCCTTTTAGTGTTTTATTGCATCGAAATATTTCGAGTGTTTTACTGGTCACATTTAGTGCGCTAATCCTTGACTCTAAAAACATTTAATTCTTAGCATGCCGTCATTCGTTATCATTTGCCTGGCTGTGTGTAGGAGTGTGTGTGGGCTTATCTCATAAATATGTGCGAAGCGCAAATAAATATTATAGTTAACGAGTTATAGCTGCAACACATAAAACGGGTGTTAAACTTAAGTGAATATGAGTTATTTAATAATTTATTATAATGGATCCATGACCGAACTCAAATTACTTCAAAGGAGCTACGTCTTGCCAACTTTCATGATAGCTTATAAAAAGAAAAAAAAGGAAATACTCATACTTTATTGAAACTGTGCTTACATTTTATACATAGATACAGTGGCTCATATAAATATTTTGCATGTAAAGGCGATTAAGAGAATCTTTAAATTTTTGTATTTTTTTATAATTTATTTCAGAATTTATTAGAATTAAATTAAATAAATATTTCACTCAGCAATATTATTCACCCTATCGGAAGATTTATAATTTTTGCAAATGGCGTCGTACGTCAATTCTATTCGACATTTCTTAACTAGACAGCTGCAGTAAACAAAGATACAAGCAAGGGAGTGAGCAAAGGTCAAAATAAAGATTTCCATCACTCCACACAGATAATTTTGTTTTTATTTTGTAAAAAATGTATTCAAAAATACAAAATTCGACGGACCCATCTGGCAACCCTGTATCTTTTGACAGAGACGTCAGATCGCTTAATGACATACCGCGTTGGAAGCGTCAATCCAAGCAGACATGGAAAAGTACACGCCACGCGAGCGCTCCCACATTATTGAAATTTACATTCAACAAAAGATGTCAAAAGAAGAAGAAGAAGAACAAAATCATCATGTCCGATGAGGCTCATTTCTTATTAAATGGGACGGTAAAGTAAAATTGCCGTATTTACGCCACTGAAAATCCTCACGAAATCCAAGAGGTACCTCTTTACGACGAAAAAGTCACTGTTTGGTGCGGCGTTAGTGCGAAAGCGATTATTGGGCCGTTTTTCTTCGAAAATGAAGATGGTCAAGCTGTTACCAATTATTCGTCGAAAGCGTATGAGGCAGTTCTGGTTTCAACAAACGGATTTTTCGAAAACTTTCGCCGGAGACTAAGCAGGGTTTTGATTAGAAAGTGGTGTAAAAGTTGTATAGTATATATTAACTTCTCAATGATCCCTGATCCGTTTTGTTGTTTATTTGGATTTTACAACTATTTTTATTTCTTTATGTACGATATGACCTTGTATGATGGAACTAGAGTCGTAAAAATAATCATATATATGTTTGCCCGGCCTTCTCCTCCTATTTGCGGCGAGCGTCTAGATGTTGTTCCTCAAATGGAGGGACCTACAGTTTAAGCCGACTCCGAACGGCAAATATTTTTATGAGGAGCTTTTTCATGGCAGAAATACACTTGGAAGTTCGCCATGGCCTGCCGAGGGGCGACCGTTATTAGAAAAATGTTTTTCTTAATTTTGGTGATTCACCGAAATTCGAACCTACGTTCTCTCTGTGAATTCCGAATGGTAGTCACGCACCACACATTCGGCTACGGCGGTCGTCTATAGGATGATTAATTTTGTGCCACCTCGTATAATACTCGCATCCATATAAAATATATCTAAGGACTTGTACTATTTTTTAGCATTCTGTGTTCTAAGTAAAATATTGAAGTTTCAAAAAACTGTTCAAAAATACTACTGAAAAACTAAAAAACGGCTTACTACAACTGAACACTTGCCTCGCATACACCGATTTTTATATATGCCGAGGGTGGCGTCAGAGCTAGCACGTGAATGCGCTGGATGTTTATTTCATAACAGAAAATATTTCACCTTGGACTCCTTCACAAGCAGACCCCTTCGCTTTTTCTTCATGCTCTAAGTAAGCAGAAAAAACTAAAAATGCCCGCATTGCCGAGTCGACGAATTTGATATCAGTCAAGGATGATCGATTACTGATCCATCTCTGATCTGAGATCTAAATTCTCTCCACCGAAGATATCAGCAGTATGTCAGCAATTGTACGCCATTAGATATAGACTAAAAAGGCATCTAAGTGCTTCAGTTCTCTAACTCAAAGTATTTCCTGTAACGTCAGATTAAAAAGAAATCGTATGAATCAAGTCAGATGCTCAGAAACATTCTAGTTAACTTCTATGCTGAACCGTCTGCTTGTAAAGCACTTGGTCAGTTTTTGATGTTGGAATGCATCACGATGTACAGAACGCAGAAATGTGACCAATATCGGACCGGTAAACGGCTCTCAGCGAACTTATGGGAATCAGCTGATTTGCTGACGTAGCAGGGGTTTGTTTGCCAAAAAAACTGAGATTGTATTGGTGATATAATAAAAAATCAAGGCATCCATTAGTCATTTTCCTTCTTTGCTGTCTGAACGGGTTTGTCCTTATTGGTGTGCGAATACACTAGAAGTGAACTGCCGAAGAACAACACTATGACATTATCTATTCACACTAAAAGTTGCAAATTTCTGATAGAAGCATAATTACCCAACCGATCCCTGGAATCAAACCACACAGCCGGGAAAATATAAGGAGCTGAGTTAGCACCTGGTAATTTAGGTAATATACGAGTGCAAATACATAAAAAGCAATACATATACGTATTTACATAAATTTACGTATATAGTTTATCCCGTCCAAAATTAGTGAGTGATCACCGTAGCACCAATTATTAAAAGTCTCAGAGTGAAATGGCAATTTTTCACGCTTTAACGCCATCAACTGAAGTAAATTCCTTGTCTAAAAGAATAACGATACATTGTAGAGCAGCAAACAATGAAACGAAAAACAACTACATACTAAGAACAGAAACAGCAACAACCACTTAGAAAACTTCCAATATAATTTCTGCAATTACACTTCCACTTCAACGATTGGTTTGGTGAATTGAGTAGTTGGAATGCAACACCATATTGACGCCAATGGCAAAAATAAAAGCAAATAACGACAACACCGCAAAGCACAACAACAAGAACAGCAACAAAAATATTCAACTTAAACTAAAAAACTACTCCAAACCACACCGCACCGCCATTGCCATCAACAGCAATCAATATTAAATTAGAAGCCAACAGACAATTCCGACGATGACACCATTGCACCACACGATCGACGCTGCAATAGTAACAATATAAACAACAACAGCAACAGCAACGGCAACACAACAATAATAATAATAAAGATAACCAACTAATGCTAAATGCGCGCCAATGGCAAAAGTAATCAAAGCGAACACGTGCTGCGCATGCGGTCAAAAGCGGTGCGGTAGGGTGCAGTGCGGAGTGCTTTACAGCCGGGCAAGGCTAAGCATCGGACAGGCGATGAATGAGAATGCGAGGCACTTTCGCAGTTTGTAAGAAGCCGCCCGTGTAACCGCAAAGGATACGTTGCGGTATGGCGGCAGACGAGTGTGCATGCGAGTATTAGTTTGTAGTGAATATTTTTTACATAAATATCGACATATACATATGCTCATATATGTACGTATGTACGTATGTACATATGTAAATGTATGACCAGCAACAAATAGCTTCAGTCCCAACGAAGAGCAAGAAATAACGTAAAAAATCTTCAGACTGCACAGGAATGTGCGAACGCGAGGATGGCGGTTGGCCGCTTAACGGCAAAATGAGGGTGGCAGGACGAAGTTATCGCCAGTCGCCGCCAACCGTCACCAAACATCACAGGCGAAAGCGCCTTCGCCATTGCCATGACTGTTGCGCTCCACTGCATTATTGCGGCTTCTACTCAGCCAATATTTTTGAAGCCTTCAGGCGGCTAAGCGCTTGATTCCGAAGTGTGAGTTGGAGTGTGCTGTACGTCTCGTCTATCAATAACTTGCCTCATCAGAATGTAGAACATTGTTAACTAAAACAACAATTTGTTAAATGGAAGAAAAAAATGGTAAGAAAGCAAAGTGGCAGATCGCCACACGTTTGATTCTCGATTATTGCTGCTGGCAGCTGCGTCTCAAGGCAATGGTTGCTGCACAGGCGCCTGCAACATAATCGACAATTTTGTTTGAACGGCAAACTGCAAACGGCATTTGATTGCTTTGAATTTTTTCTGGCAACATTTTAAAGTTTTTTTTTCTATTTATGACTTTGCAAGCCACTTTGCCGTATGGTTTAAGTTTCAGTGACAGACTGTGGGACAAACATAGGAGAAAAGTGTTGAAAGAAGTGGAAGATATGCTTGTACGCTCTAAGCTCATAAATTTTACTGCAACTAAAGCAGATCCAAATGTAAAAAGGTATTACGGCTCATCTCTGAGTACATAAGCGGACGCCTTCAATCGTTTATCAACAAATGCTTTAGGATTATATGCCGCATTTTTTGGCCAAGAACAGTCTTCAATGCTGATTTTCTTTCTCTCACTGAAAGCCGCCTAATCAATTTTAAAATGAAAAGACGAAAATGGAACTGGATTGCACACATTATCCAAAATGGTTTACAATACAGCCCACAAGGAAACCGGCGAAGAGGGCATTTACGACAAACTTGGATGCACACAATACTAAATGAAAGCTGCTCCGTCTGTCATCTAAAAGTATATATCAGTGGTCGCCAACCCGTCGATCGCGAGCTACCGGTAGCTCGCAAAGGCAATTCTGGTAGCTCGCGCTGCTCACGTTGCAAAAAATCCAAAAGTCTGAAAATCATACCAGTATTAGCAAATTTCAGAAATTTTCATAATAAATAGATAAACACAAACAGCGGCAACACTGCGGTAAGCGATTTCGCACCGACAAACACGACGCGAAGTCGTGTCTCCGTTCTAGGATCGGCTGGAACCGATTAGCGTGTTCGAGAATTTTTTGGCTTTATATATACGCAATGCACGTCGACATTGCGCTCAGTTTAATACCATAGATGACTAGTTGTGAAACTCTTTTTCTCGTGAGAGCGCAGAAAAACGTGCATTTTTTATAACATTTTCCAATATTGCCACACCGGTAGAAACATGAATTGGGTATTTTCGAACCAAAGGTCTGGAATTTTTAGTTTCCACACCACCATTGAGGTTAGTATTTAGTGTGCGGTTGCCCAATAGCCTTATATCACTCGTAAACACCTACATATACTAAAAATAAGCACAATCCGTATTCTTTTATCTTCGATCTCGTTAATGGACTAATTGACTGCCCGTTTCTTCTAGAAAGAATACATTTTAATGTTCCTTGCAGGAACTTTCGCAGTGTCAAAATTTTTCATGTTGGCGTTAGGAGGACATTATATAGTTCCAAAGTGCCTCTTGTTAGAATGCTGTCTGACATTAACTATCTCGCCTCCCTTTTGGATCTAGACTTTTCCAGGGTGAAACATGTATTTAAATCCCAATTAAAAAATGTTTTCCTTGTAAGAATTCTAAATAAATACCGAGTATATTTTGTTAATTTAGTTTTCTAAGCTCTGATTTTGTTAATTATTTCTATTTATATATAATATAAATACTCTTAGTTCTATGTAGTCTGTAAGAAACTTGTCTTACTAAAATGACTAATCCTCCTCTTTAAGTTATAAGAAAGTTTATATTTTTCTTTTACTCATTACAATTGAAGCTAGTTAATTATAAGTTTAATCTGTTTTCATAGTCTGCAAGAAATACTGTATTTTTTAGACTATTAATTGAATTAAATAAATAAATAAATATGTACATAAATAAGCAAAAAATTTAAAAATGTATATGTAAATGAAATTATTTAAAACTGAAATACAAAAGTAAATTAATAATAATAAAGTAATGAACGCGAAAAACATAAGTTATAATTAAAAACATGACTTATTGCGATTTTTTAATATAACACAGAAATTGGGTAACAAAAAAAAAATTCTCAAACAACGAACAGAATAAGTTAAAGCAGATTACCTTTAATTTTTGTAAAATATCTCAAACACAAATTCAGTACCCTTACCTACGCTTTTCAACCATAGAATATTTACGTATATACAAATTTACATAAACCAACACACAGTTTTCAATAAAATTACATTATGTACATAAGACTAATTAAAAGTAGAAGTCGAAAAGGATATAACGAGCTTTGGATTCTACAAACTCACTAAATTCAAATTATTACATTTCAATTGAATTAATTTTAAGACAATTAATTATAAACATTTCAACACGTCATTTCTCCATTAAGCAAAAACGAACTGTTTTCGTCTGTTATTTTCGGCGCGTTTCTTCTGGCAGTCTGCCATTTCGCCTATCAGCTGTTCAAAATCCCATAATGTGTGAGTGCTGCCAAGTTTTGAAACGTCCTCATGGGCGCGCTCTCTCTCAAAATGAATAAGTTTCACATCTAGTTATCTATGTTTAATACTGAACGGCATTATCAACGTTCTGCGTGCAGCGGTTGGGTTAGAGTTCGAAACATTATGGCAAGCAGTAGTAAGAAGGCGAAGACATTGCTGTGACAGAAATGGAACTGATTGCTTTTCAAAGTGACTTGACTTTAAAATCTTTAGGTTCAAATACAAAATGTATATGGACTTTAGTAAGTAAAGATAAGTATTCAGTTTTATGTCGTGTTGCGTTGAAAGTGAAAGCGTTATTCAGTTCAACTTATTTGTGTGAATCTTCTTTTTCCAATATGAAATTTATTAAAAATAAATATCGCAATCGGCTTACAGATATACATTTGGATAACTGTATTCGAATGACTGTATCAAATTATACTGCAAATATTAAAAAAATTATCGATGAGTCAGAATGTCAACCTTCTCATTAAATATGCTCTTTTTATCTGCCCATATTTTATTTATATAATAATGTACTATTACTGTTTTGTTGTTTTTTTAAGTCGCTTGTGATTTGCCATTATGACTGCAAAAAATTTTGTTACGATTGATAGGTGTGAACATGGATGTAGTTATGCATAAGTATAAGCACTATAAGTCATAAGTTTATTATATATAGAACGTATATTAGTAAAATAAATACATGTATTGTATGTCGAATATAACTGTGTATTATTTAATTTATGTTGGCTTGTGCAAGTAGCTCGCTGTTTATTTCAAAATCTTGAAAGTAGCTCAACACATTGAAAAGGTTGGCGACCACTGGTATATATTATCAGAGAATAAAAAAATAAAAAATTGGTGATTGCCGGAGCTGAATGGGTTGGTGCGCGACTATCATTCGGTAGTGCCCGGGCTTGAAATTCTGTGCATGAAAGACCAAACTATAGAAAAAGTTGTTTGTAGTAGCGGCCGCTGCCCTGCTGACATTTTCAAATCTCAAACGTATTTCTGCCATGAAAAAGCTCTTCATAAAAAACCAGCTGCCTTTCGAAGGCGGCATAAATCTATTCATCATGCAATAATCACACCTCAAATTGGAGGAAGAGTCCGGCCAAACAACCAAAAAAGGATGTGAGCGCGAATTATATGTAAAAACAAATGCAAAAGCACAAAAATTAAAAATTATGAAAGTCCTTTTGAAAACCTTAAGAAACCTTTAAATATCAGCCCAGGCAAGAAACGACACAAAATATACAGACACTGAATATTAGCATAATTATATGCATAGATTCCTCGATAAGTCCAAGTTTTTTAAAGACTACATCGAATCATTGCAAGAGACAATCTCAAAGATTCTAGGAAAAATACATATCAAAATGTCGTTTCACGTGCCAATCAGGCCCTGTACTTTCATTAGTTGCTATTACCAACCAGTTATAAAATCATGGAAATGGTCAATCCGGGCCGACACATTTACTGCATCGCGTATGAATTAAGGAAAAATCAGAAAAACTATTTGGAAATATTTGCATACGAATTATAATTACTTTCATTTCATCATCAAAAAACAAAACGAAAACGAAGAAATGTTGAGAACTTTTTTACTGCGACCGATATTTACGACCTTCCAGATTTTTCAACACTCTCGCCCACAGTGCGGCAGTAACACAACACGCGTCACAACAACTCTGCTTCCTACCACGTTCTGCGCTTTGGCATAACTACTTGATTTGATCCGAATTCCGCTAGTCTACATAGTTTCTGCTATCATAACCTCAAGGCGCTGATACTAAACTCAACGAAGTGGGTGCTCTCGGGCAGGCAGCCAATCATACATACATTCATACTTATATATATCCACAAGCAGTTAGAGAAGTCCCCTTTCTAGTTGCATACTTTGCATGTTTGCCTCTACTGTGGACCGCTTTTTATCAGTTATTTTTAAGCAAGAATAACAGCTACATTTCCTTCCTCTTCTTCCTATTGAATACCACTCATTGTTTCATTTGCAACCGTCAATTTTTATGTTCGTCGCGCTGCCTGTTGGCCAATGACGGTTGCAACATAATTGATGGTCCTAGCACAGCCCACGCGATCAGCTGCGAACATTCAAACAAAGTAAGCTCACCAATACAAACACATACACACTTAGTTGTACTCGTATGCACGCAAATCAACCGATGTTATACCGCAGGCGCAAGCAGATTAGAATATTCAAATTATAGTTATTTATAGGGGCTTGTGTTTCTATAATATGTTTCTTTTTTTTGTAATTTTGTACTTCCTGCGCCTCATTTCCTTCGAGGCCAATAGAGGCGCACTTGCAGAAGCTGTTCAACATTTAACCAGCGGCTAATCGTTGTTGCAGTCGCAGAAACTTAGATTGGTAGGCGATGATAAAATTAGAGTAACGCGTGGTGCAGTGGGGGGAGATGAAAGCAGAATTGCGTTAGTAAATAGTAGAAGGATATATGACTACTGGCTCGTTTAAATAATATATGATTAGCGGAATGCTAAAATAGGTCAGCAATATGGGTCACTTGCGCCAACTTTGAATGGTTGCAGCTAATGTGGTCCGAGATTTGAGAAAAAATATTTATATAATACTTATATTGAAATACATACAATAATACTTAATTAAAAATCGACAATGCTCCTGTAGAAAGAGTAAGCAAATTTCGATGCCTTGATTGCCTCCTCAATGAAAATTGGGATGTCTGAACAGAAATAAGATGTCGCATTCAAATGGCAAGACCTGTCTTTCTTAAATATTTATGACAAAGTCCTACAATGTAGCGACTTCAACCAGCAACTAAAACTAAATAAATGGTCAGTTCTGCTATATGGCATGAAAACATGGACCCTGAAGACATGAACAGACTGGAAGCATTTGAAATGTGGCTTCTCCCGAGATTATTTAAAAATTTCAAAATAGAAATATTTAGACATTTGTATTACCTTAGTTCTTTGAATATGCGATTTTACGGTATTATCGAAAATGCGCTGTACGTGTTTGAATATAACTCGAAAAGTTATGGAGCTTATTGATTACTGAGAGTAATCTCAGCTACTAATGGGAAAGAAATCTGAGGGGATTAAGTTGATTCTTGAAGTGCTTATTGGTGGGAACTCTAAAAAAATCTTATTTCATGCTCCAAAATTTATCTCCTGTTTGAAGACAACATAAAAATGTAGGTGCTCTCCAAATGAAAAGGAGAGCTCAGTGTAAACACGTCTTACTTTCCTTTTTTTCAAAGACTGGTTCTCTAAGAAAACGCAACTCTTGGTTAACCACTGAAGCTGGGCTTAAGCGAAGCGCGCAGATGAGGCATGTCCTAAATTGAACAATTACATTAAATACTCCGCCTCTTGAGCCATGTCGAAGTTACGGTTATGCCTCATATAGCCTCCTTTAAATTTAGCTTATCATAACCTTAACTTAGCTATGTTTTCTCCATATCATTAATAATATCATTAATTATTCTCTCTTTTTACTTTTTTCAGTCTTCACCTGGGGAAAGCGTATGAGCCGCAAGTTGGATATACTGAAACGTAGCGACACCACTAACACACACAAGTCACATACCGATCTACGTTCGCTTTTTCATACATCCACGCACAACAACAATAACAATGATAACGCCAAGGACAACTATCAGACGCATACGCTGAAGAAATGCAAATCGGGTCCTATCGAGACGATAAAACAACAGCAAAAGAACCAACAGCAGAACGAGCAACTGCAAAGCCTACAACAGAAACAGCAGCAGCCAAATGATAAAAGTCATCAAAGGCAGGAAAAATCTAAGGATATGAATGCCAGCGGCACTCAACAATCGACGCCAGCACAGCCGAATGCGCAACAGCGCTCACAAAAAGCGATCAAGAACTTCTTCCATCGCATTGGCTCCACCGGTATGCTCAACCACAAGTCACACAATCTGATTAAAGCAGCCGAACCGAGCGGTTCCACCAGCAGTAATCTGTACCGCAGCAGCTCTACTAGTCAGCTGACCAGCTCATCGTACATAAAGTGTGACGATCCTACGGAGGGTCTGAACTTGGCCAACAGCCGTCAAGGCAAGTTACAGAAGGGCACCACAATCGCTGTAACAAATCTTAAGTCGAGTAGTTGCGATGATATTGCCAAAGTAAGCACGAGTACTTCACCGAATGGCGGCGATGCAATGCCAATTGGTGCACATACACAAAATGCGGCAACAGCCCAGGCAGTTGTTGCTGGTCAAGAATCGACAAATCGGCGCGGCGCCTTTCCATATGCTTTTCTACGCTCACGTCTCTCGGTATTACCGGAAGAAAATGGCGGCTCGGTAATGAAGCAACCGTCTCTATGTAGTTTACATACAATTGATGGCGGTGGTTTGCAAGAAATGCCACATCCGGCGTCACAGTACCTACAGGTCGGTCAGCAGCATTCACCAGTAGCACAGCATCGAAACTCGACACCGATGCTACCCAGTGAAGCAACAGCGCTGGTCGATGGCGCACTTGACTCAATATCGCTGGCAAGCACTTCTCCAAATCACCACCAAAAGGTGATTTATCGGAATGGCGTACTAATCAAGCGCTACTCCTCGGACGACAGTGCAATCAGCAATTGCTCACCGCAGCAGACGTCCAGCGCAAGCGTGGCGTGTATCAGTGGCGAGGTCATAGTGTCGCGCAACAACAGCCTCTCTTCAAAGGACTGGGAACCACTTTACCAAAGATTAAGTAGTTGTCTTAGTTCGAACGAGTCGGGATACGACAGTGACGGAGGGGGCGGCGGTGGTGTCGGAGTAGGTGTGGGCGGCGTAAGTGCTAATAGCGGCAGCGCAGGAAGCGGTGAAAGCGCATGTGGCAGCGTAATTTTCGGTGGAAATACCTCGAACGCGCAAATGCTGGGCAATAATCTTGGTATCTCCTGTGGAGATACGGAATCTATTGCATCGGGTACGCTGAAGAGGAACTCGCTGATTTCACTAACCTCATCGGAGAGTGGGGTGGGGGGTTGTGGTGGCTTACGTAGTAGTAGCATATGCAGTACGACGAGTGGCTCCGTCTCATTGGGTGGTTACAATTACGACTATGAGACAGAGACCATCAGACGACGATTTCGACAGATCAAATTGGAAAGAAAGTGTCAGGAAGACTGCATTGGATTGGTGTTGTCACCAAAGACTGTGATGACCTCGACGAATGAACAGCAATACCGTTACCTGATAGTAGAGATCGATCCGTATGGCATGGCGCAGAAGTAAGGAATTTTTTCTATTTTTTACTTTTTAGATAATAAGTGAGAATTTTCCTACTGTATAGTTATATATCAATATTCTCTCTCACACCTCTTTTTTCGCTCGTTCTACCGCAGAGATGGCCGCCTGCGCATTGGTGACGAGATTGTCAATGTGAACGGTAAACACTTGCGTGGCATGCAGTCCTTCCCCGACGTACAGCGTCTGCTCTCAACATTCCTCAATAACTCTATCGATTTGGTGATCGCTCATGACGAAGTCGCCACAGTCACTGATTTCTATACGAAAATAAAAATCGACAGCAGCTCTGCCCAACCGCATAATTCCATGCAGTCTCTACATGTTAGCAGCGAACCAGCGGCAGCGCCTGTATCAGCGCCGCCCTCTGCCAATCCACAAAGTGAGTACTTGGCGCGCGCACGCAAGCGGCTCAGCTATACGCAACGCACTCAGAGCACGGACAGCATAAACAACTATGATTTGCTTAGTCTACAGTTGGCGCTGGAAAGTGAGGATAATCAGCAAGCGCGACGTCCATCATCCGATGTGGTAAACTCCGCCGCTAGTGAGTTGGATGTGGATGATGATGCGCGCTCACTGGCCAGCGTAGCGACAATGCATTCGCTCACTTCAATGCCAACACCAATGCCGCTGATGCAGCATCGACGCTGCTCTACGCCACGACACTCAATGGACTCAACGGCCAATGGTGGTGAGTTTGTAGCCGAATATACGCGACGACGCGCTCGTTCCTCCTCCGGGCAACGCAATCTCGAGTTGACGCCGCTGTATAATGCAAACACTGAGTACACGCCGGTGTATGCAAATCGGGCATCCAGCATATCACTGGCCACGCACACGATCAGCGACGATGAGAAGTGGCAGTTGTTGGCGCGCAAGCGCTGTTCTGAAGGCGCGACATTACTGCGCGTTCAGCAGCAATTGCAGCACCAACAACACTCGCAAGACGAACTGGTGGCAGGTTGTGGACGCGTAGCGGACAATCGTAGTGCGTCGCTGACTTATGGTGCATCGGCGCCAACGGCTGCTGGGAAATTTTCGGTTGCCTTCGATAGCACAAGCGTTCAGTCGCAACTGCAGCAGCCAGTGCAGCTGCAGCCCTTTCCGTCGCGCACGCACTACACGCGCAACTCCATTAACCTGTCCAATTCGCATTATCGATCACTGCGGTTTGCGCATTCGCGGCTCAGCTCTTCGCGCCTGAGTTTGTTTATACAGCCGCAACCAAGTGGCGTTGTTGAGGGCAATAAACTAACAGCAACAACAAGCACAACAACCACAAATAACAGTAACTGTAATTACCAAAATTCGAAAGCCACTAATAGTACAAACACTAATAGTAAAACACAAACAACAACAAGCACTACGAGTACGACAACAACAACAGTAACAGCAGCAACGGTGGCTGCTATGAATATAGCCGGAAATAGCGCGGCAAATACGAAGACTACACTGAGCATCAATACCACCGATGATGATGCGAGCAATCAGCGAAGACAACAGCAGCAGCAGCAGGAACAACAACAACAAGCGTCGTCTGATCTCACTAACAACACTAATACAAATGCTAATCCTTTTCATCTCATTTCTTACCAAAAACAACAACAACAACACCATCCAAACCAACAAACCCACCTTCACCAACAACAACAACACCAGCGACATCATGCAACGCATTCACATTTATATCAACAACATTTAACTGTACCATCATCTTCTATGCCAACAGCTTTAACCGCTTCAAATAGTTCGACTACAACAATAACAAGTGGGAAAGCTTCAGCAACAACAACAAGTTCTTTAAATTCAGTACAATATCGCCATCGCCCTTCATTGCCCGCAGCCAAATTAACAATACGCGATGAAGAAATGGCCGAAGTTATACGCGCTTCGATGAGTGATGGTGAGTTGGAATAGGGAAGGTATTAGGAAGAGGGTTGAGTGGCCGCTAAAAACGCAAGAAAGTTAGTGAAACATTTTAGGTGGTTTCGGAGATTCAAAAGCTGAAACTAAGAAATAGGGAAACATTTCTGAACTACCTCTAAATTTTGGTGAATTCGACAAAGATTTTTCAAAACTTTAATTTTAACTTTTTTAAACAAAGAGATTACGAAGGTCAATATTCTGATCCAGTCTTAGTTGCAAAACGATGCTGATCTAGGCCTAGGCAAAACCGCATGCTGATCTAGGCCTAGTTAATATAGAGAATTTCGGGAAACACATTTGATATTTGCAAAAAGTTGTAAAATATTTACTTCAATACGGTATAATTACATGTACATACATACATACATATAGTAGGTAGGTTGGTAGCAGTGGTAGTCGGTTTACATATACTAATCATAAAATTAATTCAATTGCTAAAATTCAGGCGATAAAAGTAAATAAAATATTTTTAAGTCTGGGTTGTGAAAAAAATATTCTAAAAATGCGTGCCTTAGTTCCCCTACTTTTCTTTTAAAAACAATAACTGCATTTGTAAGAAATTACACTAAAACGCTTACATTTAATATAATAACGCTTATAATAGAAGAGTTCGCAAAGTAAGGTATCAAACAATTAGTTGTGAAATGAAACTGAACTAATCTACTTTTTATTTGCAGTAAGAAAATCGCACAAAACCTCTAGTAAATGGAAAAAAGTTAATAATTCATGAAAGATATGTTCAATTTCGATTGTGCATCAGACGTTAATAAGTCAACAACACTAAGAGGCACCATCATCGATTTGCCTTTTTCAAGGCACTTTACACTCGAAACACTCCCTTTCATTTCCTACTTTTTCTATCATCGTCCTATTCTCAACAGAGAAATGATTCATTACCATGCACACAGGAAGAAGGCATATGAAAATACAAATATGTGAATTTATATACAAATGCGCATATACATACATATACATACATATACATACATATATATGCTCACTCAAGTAGGACAGAGCCAGATGTCGAACGTTGCCGAACGCGGGGGCCGATTGTGCTCTTTGTGGTTCGTACCGCGCTCTCGCTTGCAGTTCAAGCACATTAGCTTACATTTGCCTGCGTACGGAATAGATTCGTATATTTGATATGTCCATATGATTTGTATGCATCTTTACATATAGATTTGTTCTTTTTGAAAATTTCGCGAAATTGTATATGTATATGCATGTTTATACTAACAACATATCTTATAAGGTATATGGCAAACATTACCATACATTTTTTTCTTCATATATAATAAAAAAATTAATAATAATAACATTAAAACAACAGGTATTATTAACAAACTTGGTTTTATTTTAAATTCTTCAAGTAAATCAAATTAATAATAATCAATAAGAAGGCATATGCAAATACAAATACGTGAATTTATATATGTACATATGCGCATATACATACATATATACGCTCACTTAAGTAGGAGAGAGCAAGATGTCGAACGTTGCCGTTCGTTTGCTTTGTTTGCTTTGTCGTTCGTTCCGCGCTTTCGTTTGCAGTTCATTCAAGGTAACGACAATGAGCAAGGTAAGGGCAAATGAGCAAGGTAACGACAAATGAGCAAGGTAACGACACATTTTTTCGTGCGTGCAGCCGGCTAAATCGAATTATAAGACGTTATCACGTCAAAATCTGTTCTATAAATGCAAAATTCGCTATACCCTGCATCTTCGACTTTTCCGCCGGAAAGTAGGCCACACTTGAGTAAAAAAATTCGCCGTGAACACGTGCTGGTCATATGTGCGCGCAAGCAATTGAGGACGCAAGCGTAAGAGCGATTTTCGATTTTATTTGGCGAACGGGTTGAATTATTTTGTTTTTTACTTCGTCGCCAAAACAGGCCGAAATAATTATACACAGAGAAACTTCGATTTAGTTACAAAAATAGCGTAATTATGATTATCCCCAAATATACAATATTATAACATTAAAATTAAAGAAGTAATTTGTAACTCCTAATATGATATTCTAATAATTGATCCTATTCATTTAAATACCAACATGGCTTCCTCCACTTCTGAATGCCAATAATTTTAACAATGAAACCCGAAGACTTTTACATTTCCCTTGAATCTGGCAGGAGTATCTTCCAACTGGGTAACTTTCGCCCTGCCTGCGTCATAGTAGTCGTTTCATTGCACATAAATCAGAAGAATCTAAAAAGAACGAGAATACAGGTACAGCGGCATAGCGAAGTGATCCGGTCTCTTGTGGCGCGCGAATATAACCAAACAAAAAAACAAATCATTTTTGTTCATTTACTATTGGTTTTGCCATAATATATTATTTGATTTTCTTATTTCAACTGAGCTAAACTTTCCTAATTATCCACTCATTTAAACCGAGTTTTTGACGTGATAACGTCTTATAATTCGATTTAACAGGCTGCACGCACGAAAAAATGTGTCGTTACCTTGCTCATATGTAGTTACCTTGCTCATTAGTGTTACCTTGCTCATATTAGTGTTACCTTGCTCATTAGTGTTACCTTGCTCATATTAGTGTTACCTTGCTCATTGCCGTTACCTTGCTCATTGCATTGAATGAACTGCAAGCGAAAGGGCGGAACGAACGACAAAGCAAACAAAGCAAACGAACGGCAACGTTCGACACCTTGCTCTCTCCTACTTAAGTGAGCGTATATATGTATGTATATGCGCATATGTACATATATAAATTCACGTATTTGTATTTGCATATGCCTTCTTACTGATTATTATTAATTTGATTTACTTGAAGAATTTAAAATAAAACCAAGTTTGTTAATAATACCTGTTGTTTTAATGTTATTATTATTAATTTTTTTATTATATATGAAGGAAAAAATGTATGGTATATTAATATTTACCACATACCTTATAAGATATGTTGTATACTAATATATGTATATAAACATGCATATACATATACAATTTCGCGCAATTTTCAAAAAGAATAAATCTATATATAAAGATGCATACAAATCATATGGACATATCAAATATACGAATCTATTCCGTACGCAAGCAAATGTAAGCGAATGTGCTTGAACTGCAAGCGAGAGCGCGGAACGAATGACAAAGAGCACAATCGGTCCCCGCGTTCGGCAACGTTCGACATCTGGCTCTGTCCTACTTGAGTGAGCATATATATGTATGTATATGTATGTATATGTATGTATATGCGCATTTGTATATAAATTCACATACTTGTATTTGCATATGCCTTCTTCCAGTGTGCATGGTAATGAATCATTTCTCTGTTGAGAATAGGACGATGATAGAAAAAGTAGGAAATGAAAGGGAGTGTTTCGGGTGTAAAGTGTCTAGAAAAAGGCAAATCGATGATGGTGCCTCTTAGTGTTGTTGACTTATTAACGTCTGATGCACAATCGAAATTGAAGATATCTTTCATGAATTTGATAAATGTTTCGTCATTTTTCACGTTTGTGTAAATGTAACTTGACCTATTCCATTGCAATTCCATTTACCTCCTCCTCTATATCCATACAAAATATCTATCAAACAAATAAAATTAAAATTTTGTTTTGAAAATTGCAACCATTCCATCAATATTTTCTTATGACGTTGTCACGTTAAACTATCGTCAGTAAACCGACTTTACAGACAACCTCTTTTTCTCATTAATTACGACTTAAAGGCTCTAGCCGTTCTACACAAAAGACGATAACATTTTTCAAAGGCGCCGGCATGAAATCGCTGGGCTTCAGTATTGTTGGCGGTCGCGACTCACCCAAAGGCAATATGGGTATTTTCGTAAAAACGGTATTCCCATCAGGTCAAGCAGCTGACGATGGCACCCTACAGGCTGGTAAGTGAAGAAGAAATCTTGTGGATAGTTAAAAAAAATTGTTAATTAAATTAAACAAAAATTGTATCTATTAACTTCACATTCAACTTCCGGAGTTCAACAAGCACTTTTGATCATTATTTGCAGGCGATGAAATAGTCGAGATCAATGGCACTTCTGTGCAGGGTATGAGCCACGCTGAAACAATCCGCCTATTCAAGGATGTGCGCGAGGGTGCTATAGTGTTGAAGGTGCTGAGGAGAAAGTAAGTACATTGGGTGGTATGAAGAGAACAGGACGACAGCTGCGGAGCGTAAACATAAATTTACGGGGTTTTGTTTTAACTTCCGCTTTGCAACAATTGAAAATGCACGTGAATTTTTTGGAAATGTTACTAAAATGGCACTACTTGGCAGTCGGGTATACTCTGCAGGAACTGATTGACTTTATATAAAAACACCAAATATGCAAAAATATAAGGTAACGTAGATTGAAATGGATAATTAGCGTCACATTGACATGACGTAATTGCAGAAGAGATGTGTGAGGGAACTGAGAAGAAAATGTTAAAATAACAAAGATTCGTGCACAAAAATAAAAAGCGAGGTTAGGCTTTTGTATAAAAGAAATAGGTATGTTGCTGTTGTAGCAGCTCACTAGACCCTTCCAGTGTGGTGTAGTCACCGATCGTCATCGTGTAACTCATTCAACGGTAGGCCCAGAAAACGTGCCGTCTCGACATGTTGGGTCCAGAAGGAGCGGGGTGTTATGTGAGTGGGATTGAGAGGCCATGTGAATAGGTGGTAGTATCGTGCGGAGTATTTTCACATACCCTCTTCGTCTGCAATGGGTGGCGGTCGGACTAGCCCTGTTGAGTGGGCTGAGCCTCACCACAAAAGAACGATAATACAAGGGGCAAAAAATCAATCATCCTATCGAAAGATTTAACAATTTTGCAAATGGCGTATTACGTCAATCATTTCTGACACTTGTGCACTATACAGCTGGTGTATACAAACAGACAAGTTATGAAGTGGGTAAAGATAAAGATTTCCATCACTAGAAATCATTTTTTGTTTTTTTTTTCGTTTTTTTAGTAAGAAAGTTCTTCAAAAACGATATTGAATAAATAATTTTCCGCCAGCTTGCAGAAAGAAAAAAGTTGCATGTAAATAAACATTTTGCAGTGCGTCGGTTCAACAGCTGATTTTGTCAAAGTCAAAGCGAGCCCTTCAGTTTTCTCTAAACCTTGGCTAAATACTGTTATTTCAACCATTCTACGAATGCCCGACGATCCGACGGAACGTCCCGGTTCTATATCCCGCCAAGCACTGTGGCTTCAGTATTTTCCAAATGAGATATGATTTAGGTCATTAACTGCTACAAAAATAACAACAGTTCTTTCAGCAAATAAATCGGAGACGTTGCGTTACCGCCTAAAAAAGTAGTTTTCCTGTTCTCGCAAATATGGGCACATTGAACAGGCAGTAGTATCAACAGAGCAAAAACAGCAAAACCAATGTATTTTGTTTCTGCTTTTGGTCTCTAGAATGTCGAAGTCTGCGAGCAAAGATAAGAATTCGATAATTTAAAGACCCAAAATGAAAAAATAAATTAACTGATTTGCTGCCACTATCTGTTCGACGACCCTTGGATGCTATGCATTTAATTGAATTTTCATTTACTTCTTCAATATTTTCTTTCCAAGGTTACAAAAAGCCAAATCAATGGGCGCGTAAGTGGAGGGAAAGCGACGACTATCTATCTGCTAAAATTAGAATAAAAATATTCACATCGTTGAACGTGAAAATATTACGGAATTAATTTATGTAAGAAATAGTTTCTAAATAAATGCGTGTAAATTATCAAATAAGTTACTCTAAGTGTGAGCTCGAGTTTCATGTTTAGGACTAAATTAGAGTATTAAATTGTATATAGTAATGATGTGTTTTTAATAAAATACGAAACAAGGAAGTATTACGTATTAAAAAAATTAATAAACCAATAATAATTTATAATAAAACTTTTATGCAATTTTAAACTTTGTTTGAAGGAATTATGCGAATTCGAGACAGCTTATGGGTGTTTAAAGAAAAGAAAAAGAGCAAACAAGTTAGTTTGTGCTTAATAACTAAAAATTAGCTTTCACGCCAAATGCAAAGTGTTTAATGTATGAAAAAAAAACAAAAATAATTAAATTTATAAAGCATAAAAGCACCTTTCGCATATCTAAGTACGATTTTAAGCACCAATAAATAAATCAAAAAGATTTTTTTTGTCTAATATTTAATTATAGGCAGAAATAACTGCATATTTACTAAAAAAAACCTTGCAATTATAAATCTATAAGAATCAAGTGTTAATAAAAGAGTTTTAGGAAATATAATAAAATGTGTTTGTGATTTTTCTTTTTTAATTCTAATTGTTGGATATGAAAAGTGTCAATAAAGGTAAGTTATAAATAATATTGGGTGTTTTGTTTTTTTTTTTTTGCTGCATGGATCTATCGGAGGATGGAGGATGGTAAACTGTTTCGACATTCCTATCCAGTAATATTTGGCAAGTCATCATGAATCCTTTAATGCTAGAACAACGCTTCCAAATTGTGGAAATTTACTTTCCTGGTGAAGTTCATAGAGCACTTGCGCCGTCATCGGTCCTTATTTCATTCATGACGAGCGCTATCGAGCCATGTTCACTGAAGTTTCCAAAAATTAAACAGCTGAGCAACGAAGACATTTAGTTCCAACAAGACGGCGCAACTCGCCATACAGGGTGTTTAATCGATTTATTGCAATATTCAAGCCACCATTCCATTGATGCCTACGGTCAAATTTATTGGAAAAAGTACTCAACAATTGGGCTGATCGAAGAGTCCATGTAACTCGAATTCGCGGCGGACGTATGCCGGATATCAGATTCATTGCAACATAGCAAATAAAGTCATCACAAAGTTGTAATGGGCCTCTCCCCCTCCGCGAAGTAATATCTAACGGTAGTTCCACGGACAAGGGAAACGCCGCAGGAGTGGGTTTTTAGTGCGGTGAATTGAAAGGAAGTCCCACACTTTGGTTTTCAATGCATTGTGCCACCTATACAACAAAACAAAAATGCCATGAAGTTATCTTATTCTTCTTGATGGGCGCGATTACAGCTGACGCCCTTTTGGCCGAGTTTAATAAAGCGTCAGGAGGAGGCCTTCCGCTTCCTCTGCTACCACCAGCTGGTACCGCATCAAACACTTTCAGAGCCGGGGCATTTGTATCCTTTCGGCCACATAGCCCAGCCAACGAAGCCGCTGGTTCTTTATCGGATGTGCTAGGTGTATGTCGTCGTAAAGCTGAAATTATCTACGAGGTTAAAACAAAAAAAAAATCATTCCAACATTTCTGTTATTTCATTTTGAGTTCTCAAGCTCTTAACAAAACACCCGATAGAAACCTGTGCTCTTGCTTGCAACTCCTTTATTTGTTTTTTATTACAACACATCCTGCACTCTTTGCTTTAGCTCAACACGAAACGCTCCTTTTATTTACATATAATATATAATTTTATTTCGATATTCTTTATTTTTGTGTTTTGCTGTTTTAAAGTTCTTACAAAAAGAAATGCAGTAATAATTTGACGCGCATTCGCTTGACAAATACAATTGTTACATTGACGCGTATTTTTTTAAATTTCTTGTGGTTTGCAACAAACAGTATAACATATAAAAAAAATATTAAATATTATAATAAAATTAGAAATTCGAAGAGGATAAACTTTTCAAACCATTTGCAGTTCTATTTCAGAAAGTTGTAATAAATTTGTGAAATTAGATTTTTTTATATAAAATAGAAAAAAAATGTGGATTCATTTTCAAACAGCACAAACTGTTCGATGGCTGATTTCGGAAGTTTATAAATAGCAAAAAACGGAAAAAAATTATTTTCTGATATGAAATTTGTATTTTCTGCACTTTTCTTTCTAATTTTTAAATTTTACATTTCGCGCTTCAGCCCCTTTAAGTAAAAATTGTACTTCACAAACTAAATTTTGGTCCGGCCGTAGATGAACAAAAGTATTGTATAAATAATTTCGGGCGCAAATAAGCAGCGAAAGTATTGGCTCAAAATTTGTACTTCTTGAAAATAAATCCATATCTGAAATTGAACTTCGAGTTGGTGTAACTGGCAATTACTTCTTACATAATTTCTTCTTGCTTCATGTTTTCCTCTCTTTCTGCATATTGATGAGACTAACTACTATACAAGGTTTCTAAAATGAATACTTATAGTACAAAATGATAAACACAATTCTGCTATGCGCCTGACACTGTACTTTTGTGTTCTGCTTTTATCAATTTTTATTGTTTCTCGAATAAAAATTATATTTCGTTTTTTACTTTATGCGCATCAACAGATTACAGGAGCTTGCATGTACTTGCATTATTTTCTCTTTCATTTTTGTTTAGTTTACTTTAAAAGCAACGAATAGCAATTAAAGACAGTTTCTAATAAGGCCGAAAATGAATTTCCATAATCTCATCCTCCGATGACGATGATTCTCGCTGCGCTTGCTCATTATCGTCATCACTCATAGACGAATTTGAGTTCACATCTACCCAACCATCACCGTCGTCGTCGTTACCATCGTTATCGTCACTGTCATCATCGCTATCCATTTCCTCGTCATCGTCGTCCTCGCCGTCCGAACGCAGCAAACGAATCCGATCGTTTTCGCTAATATCAAAAACTGCAAAATAATAAAAAAAAAAACATTTATTTTATATTCGTACGTCTTCAGCCTGGGTTGGCGTATATACGAGACTCACTGTCTGTTGTATCGCTGTCCGAACCGTCCTCTTCAGAATCTGGTTCTTCATCATCTTCCTGAAAGCAGAGACAACCAATTATTCACTATCGCATCTATCAGGTCTTGTGCTGCTGCGCCAGCGCCAGCGCCGATGTCGGGGCGCACAGCGTTTCCATTAACCATCAGGCCACTGCCAACCGCACGACTTATAACACCCCTGTTGATGCGATTGGTTCGTAACGCAATACCCGCACCACCTCTACTTGCGGGTGCTAATCTAGCGCTGTGAGCGCCGCCAGCGGCACTGGGGCGTGGCGCAGCATGACCATTGCTACCGCGACCGATCAGTACACCGACGCCGCCATTGCCACTGGCGGCTGCGGGCAACGCGGAGCTACGAAAGCTCACGATGATTTCCTCACCACCGCCGCCGCTGCCGCCGATGTGTCGCCGACTTGCGTCGATGTCGATATTAATTTCACGGATACGTCCGAAACGACGGATTTGATCACCATCACGACGATTATCAGCGTCGGCGTCATAGTCATCGTCGTTTGGATTTTGGTTCTGGTTTCGGCCAAGGCCATCGTCTGCACGTTGGCCTTCACCTCCGCCACCATCACCATCATCAACATTATCGATAGCGTTATTATCGTCATCGTCATAGTCAACAGCGTCCGCAAGATCAGCAGCGCGGTCTGTGTTATTGCTGCCGTCATTGCCAACGCTAACGCCTATGCACGACGCGTCGCCATGACGCACCTCTTCTTGATTCTCGATCTTCTTCATGCCTACAGCATAGATTTTAACGAAAGTCTCCGGCCTCGAATCGTACGCTGGTTGATTTTCCACTAACGCAATGAGACTGCCATTATCGCTGATGCTCATGTCGTAGATGCCACGCCGCACATCAATTGTCGATATTGAAGAATAGTCGTAGGCGTCAAGCACCTTAAAACTCGTTTCGCATGCAGGTAATTCTTCTAGCATCGCATCAATGCGTTCGTCAGATGCTTCCGCATTATAGCTGTAGATCACGCGCATTGGCGAAAACTTAAGAAAACATTGGTCAAGCACGGGAACAGTCTGCAGGAGATGGAATGTGCGCAGATCCCATACTTCGGTATTTGAAATTATCTGCAAATGAAACGATTCAAATGGAATTTAAATCATGTCTTTGTAACAAATAATGTAACATAATACTTCTAGGCCGTTAGGATGGAAAACCCCAGAAAGGCATTGATTTAGTTTGTCGAATTTGTGAATTTCCTTTCCGGACCGCACGTCCCATAAAACGCCATCTTAAAGGAATTTGTTTAGTAGTCGAAAGTAGATGCGGCTATGAGAACCTTACCAGATAATATAAGCTCATCGGTTGGACAGAAGGTAGCACGATTCTTAACATATTGATTCCCAAGCGTTGGCGTGAACGTGGAAATCTTATTCCCGCTATTTATGTCGTAAATTATGGCGCACTGGAGAGAATGTTTTACAGCCAATTGAAATATAAATAATATAAATATATAAAATCTAAAACGTACGTCATTTTGTGTTCCCAGCACTTTGTCCTGCGTCAAATTGTTGAATTCGCAATAGTAATCGTCGGCAAAGCTCAATTTCGACGCAAACTCGTTATGCTGAATAGACCAGAGTACGCTGAGCGGTGACCGCCAAGAGCACGACGTTAGCACTAAATCACCAGCACGATTAGAAATAATAGAATCGACGACATAACTGTGACAAACGGATGAGAAGACCTCTGTGCCTGTGGAAAGATTGAATGCTTTTACTTCACCACGGTGGGTACCGACGAGCAGCAGTTTGGAAGGAGATACTATTTCACAAGTGGAAAACTGCAAGGATGGGAAGTCATTGGAACGCACCGAACGCCACGGCGCAAAATTCGAATGTACATAACGACGGTCCAAGCGCGCTGTATTGTATCCCGCCTGTGCTTTGAAAATGCGCGCTGTCAAATTAAGATTATCTCCCACACGATTCGGCTTAGGATCAGGGCATTTGTGTGGCGTGAACAGGTCGAATTGCGGACATGTTGTCATGGGATTGTTACACAAGGCATGCTGGTTGGTGAGATATTCTGTAACAATGGTGCCGAGAGTAATGCCAGTCTGGTTCCCATGCTGCAGTGGTGGCGATCCACTCTCAGAACGCACGTCTTCTGGCAGTGAGGATATTTGTTTTTGCAGAGAACGCTGCGCATTCGCGTGCGCGATAGCCATGGCATTAGCATTACCGCTCAAATTTGTTGCAGATGTTTTTTCAGATTTTTTCACCAATTTAATAGGTGTTACAGTAATGCTGCTGGACGGCAGCTCCTCAATGTTAAGGCTGTTATTAAGCTGCTGCTGCTGATGATCATTTGCTATGCTATTGATAGCACTGTTCAAATCCTGCGTGCGGATGCGCAAACGCTGACGCGCTGATGACGATGGTACCACTTTGTAATCGAATGGCGATTGGTGAAAGTTTTTCGTCGTGTTGGAGGAAATTTGCGGCAGACCTGCCTCTTTCTGCAACATTTGTGCCGTCTGGAGTAGGCCCTTAGATTCTAGATGATCGTGTATTAGTTGATATAACTGTTGTTCGTTATACTGAATTTTAGTTTGCGCAATGACATTGGCTTTGTGAATGTTGGCGAGTGATGGATCCATCTTATTGGAAATCGGTTTTGTTTTGCCTGAAACGAGTTCTACTAACTCTAGTGCATACTTTTGGAACAATACGTGCTCAGCGCGTTTTTCCTGCAATATTGGGTCACGCATCAGCGTTTGAATTTGCCCATTTGCGAAGAGTGTCAATTTGCCGACGATTTGGCGCACGCGCTCAGACCGCGCAAGACCAGCTAACGCGCGGCAGGCCATACCTCGAATGCAATCCGCATCAGTGATCGGCGCTTTAATTTGCATCAGAGATAGAAGTATAATAATTCCATTGTTGGAGCAAACCGACTCCCATACCTTCTCGATTAATTCTTCGCAATAGCGATTATTCTGTTTATTACGCTTTGACGCACTAAATACTTTCATCACATTGTTAGGCTCTTTCTGTACAATAAAAGGGGTGATAAAATATGAAATAGAAAGTACTTTTACAAGGACATATTAGCTTACCCTCGCCAAAGGTGCACAGACACAATGAACCAATACGGCCAAAGCAGATTTTTGAACATCAGCGTCGGCAGTGATATCACCTGAAGCGGCGGCCAGTATGAAGTAAATTCCTGAAGCTCCCGCACTATCCGGCACATCCAATCGCTCGCAATAAACCAGGAAAACCCGCGGAATAACACAACAAATAGAGAGAACATCCAATGCCGAACGCACTATTTCGGACCTGGTAGAATTATGTAATAGGAATAATTTACAATTTGTTGGAACTTTTAATATTGAAGATCAGACTTAAAAAAATACCATTACCTCACACTATTGTTCCAATCATAGGAAAGCGCTATAATTTTCAAAAGTAATGTGATACCGCTCACTTTCAATAGTTTGTCCACAGGTGCCCAATGGGCACGCACTGAGGTGTTCTCCTGTAATGTGCGCACTTGTTCACTGATCTGTTCCAGACTTGTCTTTGCTGCTTTAGTTACAACGTTTTGAGAGAATTCAGTTGTTAGCAAACATTGTTGGCGCATGAAATTGTTATATTTGTAGAAAAGATGACTCTCCATGTAGCGTTTAAGTGCGACACACACATGTCGCACGAGTTGACGCGAAGCACATTCTAAATCGTCATTAAGAGGATTCTCATCATCATCGCTATTGGAAGGATTCAGGATTTTAAGGATAGAAATCTGAAAAGGGCTTACAAAATAATGTAGGTTCTTTTTCCAATATATATTAAATACATACAACATTGTACAGCTTACGAAGACCGTCTTGCGAGTCGAATTCATCCAAAATTACTTTGAATTGAAAACTTAAGCCGAAGAACATGGTGGCATGACAAACACCTGAATCGTAGGACCTTTCCATAAGCCATAGTGCGTAATGCACCAACTCCGATATTACATTTCTGGGCATACTGCAAATGCGTTCCATAGCTTCTTCACAATAAGCGAGGTAGTATAGTGTTATAGAAACGCCAGTAGCAGCGATGCTGGGACGTGGTACTTTGAGTAGCAACTAAAAAAGTTATATTGTTTAAAATATAATAAAAAGCAATTATAAAAAATATTTGATTACCTCCAATCCACCGTGTGCAATGAATTCTAAAGCAAATTTCTTATGACAAAGCAATGAAGCCAGATATTTTAGGGCTTCGAATCCCAAACAGGTATCGCGTCTGTCTAAATTCTCCAAATAACCGGAAACCAACTGCATGGCGCGTTGTTCAAAAACCGAACCCAAATAATCTTGATGATTGCCCAGTGCAGTAAGATATCGCAGCATTAGCGCTTGGCTTGATTCAACGGTAGGCGGGTGCAAGGGAATATACATTTTCTTATAGTAACGATGCCCACTTCCCTGGGGAAAAGCATCGCGACTATTCTCCAGTAGTGTTGACATATTCGAATTCGAACAGTGAGTGTCTATAGCACTCTTTGAACTTTGTGTCGCCGACGCATCAATTTTCGATTGATCTTCTGTTTGCGGTGATAGTAGAAATGGAACGCCGTTGACAATAGAAGTAGGCGTATGTTCGAATGAGTTATTGGCAGAATTTGGTTCTGATGGTGGTTGGGCATGCGTCGATTGACCAGATTCGCCGCCTGATTTGTATATTGCTTGCAACATATGCAACCGTTTCAAAATCTTTGGTATAAGGCGAGCGTTGTGTTCTTTGAATGATACCGCGATTTCAGTTACTTCCATAGCAGCCCCTAACAAACCTGTCGCATAACTTTGCAATGGTTCAATACTATCTTCAGCCCAGCCGAAAATTCTATGAATCAGATGTTCGAATTCTCCTTGGAAAACGGCAGATGTCTCTAAACCGGGAGCAATTACTAAGATTAATCGGCAAGTTAGAATATTCAATTCCAGTGAACTTTTCTGGATATTTTGACGGGTGAAGAAATTATCGCGCAAATAGTCGTTCACAAGCTAAAATTAAGAAAGCATTTTTAATAAATTAGTTAAACTGAGGATATGCGTGAGTTACCTTGTTCATGAAAATATCTTTTCGGAACAGCTGCTTGAGCAGAACTCCAAATTGGCACTTCGGGTCTGTCCGATAGGGGTGGCGGTCTTCGAAAGGGTCGTGGTCTTTACGCATATAAATTTCCTTTTCTTTTTCGAAAATTTCGGCAAGCCTAGAAAAGATTATGATTTTACATAAAGTTTATTTAACGTGTTTTATATAAAAAAAAAAACATCTTAACATTTAACATACATAAATATAATGCCATCTGAACAATATATAAATCAGACTCTCGTGGGTTCTACATACAGCATTTTTTTTTCTGTTTTTGCGGTTACTTACTAATTTTCTTTATATTAGTCTTTAAATGATAACCAAAAAACAAAAACTTTCTAAGAAGAAAGAAAACTCAAGCACGTCACTTCGGTGACGATCACCTTTATTTTTGCAAAAAAATAGAGAAGAAACTTGTTTGCATATGTAGGCAAAACATGTGTGTGTGTGCAGTCATTTACCTTTTCAACACTGGCACTGGATCGAATCCGGAACGTGTGTGCTGCGCTTCCCAAATTTGCAACACCTGTGACATGTCTTTACTATCGAAATTTGGTTCTTCATCTTCGAACCCATAAAAAGGATCAGCATCAGCGGGAGCGTTGGCATCAGCATTCTCACCAGCCTCTCCATTCCCTTCTGCTTCAGCATTGGCTTCGTGGGAGCCAATAGATCCATTTTCTTCCGCATTATTCATCTCTGCGTCCGCGTCCACATTTGCCTCAGCTGACGGCTGTCTCTCATCCCTGTTAGTGGTACCATTACTCTCATTTGAATTATGCTGTTGCGTCGGAGAATTTTCTGCATTTGCTGTTGCCTCAGTGGCCGATGTTGTTGGCTGAATATCTTCTTCATCACGCATTTCCGCATCGCCTTGCTGATGCTGTGCAGGCTCTATTATGTTGGGAGGCATTTAATGCCAATCCTTTTCGATATTTTCACCCAAATCTGTCCCTAACCTTACAAAACTTTTCACACTGGTGAGGGAAGAACGGAATTTTTCCTTTCTATTACTTCGCCTGTACAGTTGTTGTTGGTATTCACCCCTCACAGTTTTTCGGCTATTTATTATGCCCAATATTTCAAGGTTAAACGGATAAAAAATGCTCTTAATACTTTTAAGCTTTCGTTCACAAACAAATATTTTTGTTAATATGCACTTTTTAATAATATAAATAACAAAAAATGTAAAACAACGTTCTAAATATGTGCTTCACATAAACGAAATTCCACCAATCCAATAGACGGAAAATGCACGCGCTTTTTTCGCAGCTGTCAAAAATCAACTCTGCCAGTGCTGCCACTTCATAAAACGAAACTAATGCGCAGAAAAGTATATATTATTCATATTTTAATAATAAAATCATTTCAACTTCATTCCAGTTAAGAGAACATGATAATTAAACTACCTCCATATCAGATTTTATTTCTATTAGTATTAAACAGACATAAGTAGGCTAATTGGAGTTGAACCAAATTCTTTTTTTGAATATGGCAAGTTTCGCAGTCGTTTCTCGTCTATTCCGTTTCTTGATTGTCACTAAGCCAAACAGCTGATAATTGAAAAACAAACTTAAGGACGGTGACGTTTTATTTCACGATTTCTTTCTTGGTAAACAATTTCTTTACAAATATTGACGATAATATAATAAATAATTGTGAAAATAAATATACAACATGTCGTTTCTATATATACTGAGTTGGGTATCAATGGTGATACATATCGTCTTTATTACAGTCTCGATTGGTAAGCAAATGATGTGACTAATCCTATAGCTAATATCATTTATTCTTTATGACAGCGGCGGGTCTCTACTATATTGCTGAGCTGGTGGAAGAGTACACACAAACGGCGCGAAAGTTAATCACATTTATGATTAGTGCCACGGTATTTGTTTACATAATGTTTATGTTCTTCGATAATTTACCATGGAGCATGATTTTGTGTGGGTTTGCGGCGCAAGTATTCCACGGTATTATTATGAGCAGCTTTCCATTTATACGATTTATGTCAGTGCCATTTATTGGCGCTGTAGTGTTTTTAGTTATAAACCACTTTTTGGCTTTTCAATATTTCACGAGCATTTACTATCCATTTGTGCAGGTATGCTATGATCTTTGCATTTTGTTTAATTAATAATCAGTTTTTTTTATTTTAGGTGCTAGCATACTTTACAATATGCCTTTGGATGGTGCCATTTTCGCTTTTTGTTTCACTAAGCGCAAACGATAATGTGCTACCGACGACTGTTAATGACAGCATGGGTATGTTGCGTACATAAAGGTGTATACTAAAGTTCTACTTTTTAAGTGCTAATTCTCGTGGTTACAGGAAGCCAAGATGTCGTAACCAACTACTTCACACGTGGAAAAAAACAGGGACTACTTTCGCTTTTTAATTATGCTAAAGATAGCCTATTGCCGACAAGGAGCAAGAAAAGCTTTTGAGGATATTCACATTGTCCAATTTGGATTTAAAAACCCACTCCCAAATGCTTATGAAGAAAAGGACTGTTACCATTGAATAATTTTAGTTAAGGGTAAAAAGCTTGATAATTGTATTATTTATTACATTTGTAATTTAAATATAAAGAATAATTAGCTCATGAAGGTTTTGATATTGCTAATTAATATACGAACGATACACCCGGTGTCAAAAATTAAAGAAAGACCATTAAAAATTAGATATGAAATGTGGTATTAATCCATAATTTGTAATCTAAGTCTTAAACATCTTCCTACTACTTAACGCTTACTTTATTTCTCCTGTGTCTTTACACTACCATCAGCCATACCGAAGTAAGCTTTAACCGCCATACGCACAAATAGTCCTGTTTCAACGACGCCAGGTATTTGCAATAGCTCCATATTCACTTTTTCCCAATCGCAGTCACATTTTTTCGGGAAATGCCAATCTAGTATGAAATTACCATTATCGGTTACGCACGGCCCAGCTTTGGCCACAGCCATACGCAGCTTTAATTCGCCGCCGTACTTAGCTGCAATACGAGCTTTAATCGGTACATATGCCATCGGCACCACTTCAATAGGTATACCCTTATTATATTGGTCACCTAAATGTTCTGAATTTTTTGTGTAATCCGCAATTACCACCATGTTTTCTGAGCAAGATGCAACAATCTTTTCTTGCAGCAAACATCCCCCACCACCTTTAATTAAAACCATATTACGGTCCACCTCATCAGCGCCATCAATTGTCACTGCCAGTTTGGGATTTTGATCGAGATCTCCTAGTGTTAGCTTATGCTGCACTATTAGTTGGCGTGCCTGAAAGCTTGTTGGCACACATACCACATTCAAACCTTCCTTGTGCACTCGTTCGGCGAGTCGCTCCACTGCAAACACCACAGTTGATCCGCTTCCAACTCCAACAGAGGTGTCCGTTTTCACCCAATCGTCGACGGCACGGTGTGCGGCAATGCGTTTGGCTTCGTTGAGAGACATTTTGCTTTTATTTGCGTTGAGCGGCAGTGTTGTTGATAAACTTGTTAATGTTTTCCTAGTTAGGTAATTGAGATTCCAAGAGTAATCTATGGTGTACAGCAAACGAATATGTGCCCTTGACATAGGATGGCATTAAATGCAGCGTAACTAAACTAGATGGCCTGTCGAAGGTTTAAAAAATACTTAAACTATATGCGGACAAGAAAGGTCAGAAATTAAACGCATTTCTTATCAAATTTTTGACGTTTCTTTTGCGTATTATTCGTGCATTGTTGCATATGCTTCCGCAGCACAATTGCGTGAGAAATATTGGCAGTTATTATATACAATTATATACTAACTATTAACGTATTTTGTTTTGTAGCTATTTTATTATATCAAAGTCGTCAGATTTTGAACACAGTTCCATAAAAACAACAATATAAAGTTTTACAATAATCAAAGTTTAATTGATAAATCGACCATTCTAATCATATAACAATCAATAGTAAATTGGGCTCTGAATTAACATTTATCGGCGTCGTTGAACTCATTTAGGTCTTTAAAATAGTCGATTCTAAGTTACGCGCATTTATATTAGGCCAAGGATTTTCACTTAAGTCACGTTCCGTAAGATATGCATGCTGTTACATTATCAATTTCTTATTTACTTATTAACGCTATTGTAGCCACAGTAACTGATCTTCTAAGATTTCTTAACAAAAACTCATCATATTATACAATGTTCACATGGTTAGTAATTCGCACTCTCATTCGAAACAGAATTGACGAATTACTCAGAGAGCGCTGTCACATCACTTATTACGTCAGCAAATCAGCTGATTACTTTAAATTCCCCGAGAGCCGACTAACGCTTTCACGATGATACATAAATATACAAAAAAAGGGTGTCTCAATAGAAGAGGAAATGCTAATTTGTCAGATTAGAACCAAACAAGCTTCATATACATTTTTGTTTATTTCGCTTACCGTAGGTTTTAGATGGTATCTACGCTAAAATATTTTGTATATTACCTTTGTTTAGGTTTAGCTGGCGAAAACCGCCCCTGAACCCTGTGCGAGGGTGACGGCTGGTAATAGGTACCACCATTGGCCTGGATCAGGAGAGCTAAGTTAAAAATGCTGTAAGGCCTCGTTTTATGAGGCCTCGTTCTACAGAAAAGCGCATATAAAATATTCGCATTAAAAACGAGTTTACATGCCTTGAAAAAGTATACTTTCCGTAATTTTCTAAAATCGCATAAAACAAAAAAACGAGTTAAAACTAACTTGAAACCACTTAAAAAAGTTTGCAGAAATTAAAAGAAATAGGCAGCATTTACGGGTGAAAGTCTTTTTGCAACTTCATTCTTCTTAATTACTCTTACAAGAGATTCGCCTAAATTAAAATGATTTCCAACCGCCGTAGATCTTTTTTTCCAACGAAATTTATTGTCTTTGATGTTTTTTTTTCTCTATTGGGTCAAGTAAAATCTTGGAAAATAAATTAGAAATTTTTAGACTTACGATATTGAAAGGCAAAAACCTCTTTTCATGAAAATTAAACTTTACGACACTGACTTTAAATAACCAGAAATTAAAATTTGCTGCTTATTACTGCAACTTGAAGTCAGCAAAATTTAAGCTCGCTACTTATTACAAAAACGAACAAATTACCGCTAAAATAAAATTTAATTTTAAATTACAGTTTATACCTCTCAATGCGAAACTTAGAATGACGTAATAGCGACTTGTCGATGATAAGTATCTTGTACAAGGGGAGTCTCCGAATCGCAAAAGCTCACTCTAAAAACAAATCACTGACATCTGGATGTGAAGAGTTAAGGTAGATCTAGCTGTCCTTTTTATCCATAAACGTTATATGTCGGTGGAACAAATAGTGTGGGCTCCACAATATACGCACTTTTTAAACAAGCCTATATGGATATTTTTTGAATGAAATATAAACCGCATAAAAACCGACCTTACGTATCAATAATACAGCATCTTTTAGTGTATTTTCAACATGGTCGGGGGTAAAGGGCTTACGGAAAATTAGCGTAAAGTTCTTATAGATCAGGTACACGAAATAAAAATGAGAGCTAGGTTAGGTAAGTGTAAGCAAAACTCCACAATTTGGTTTTGCCAATTTCGCTGAGTGTCAAGTAGCGGAACTGTGATATCCGCAACCTTCTGTATTCTCTCAAGTGTGAATTTCCCCAGGTCTGGTTAGAGGCCCAGCTGTAATAATTTAGCTCAAAAAAAAACAATAATAATAAACGAGCTCACTGAAATAAATATTCAAATTAATTCCATTTAGCTCACATTTTCAGCCGATGCACCATTCTAAAAAAGTACAATTTTTCAAAGTGATAACTTCTATATTTCTTGAAATATTCTTTAGTGAGGTCTCAAAATTTCACAATAAAGATTTTTTTTGGAATAGACACTTACATATGTATGTAATCATGTAAGCGTCAAGACAAAAAAGCTTCAGTTGTTCATTAAGTTTTCTAACAAGCAGCAAAACCTATTGGTTTTAAGTGTTTTGGTAATCCTGTAAAATATTTTCCTAATTCCAATTCATATTTGTTAGTGGGAAAGGATACAACAAATAATAGACGATTGCAAAGCTAAGCGGCTTAGATTTTTAATTACATTTCATAATTTAATTCAATAATATATTAAATGTTGGCAGAGTTTAGTGTGTTGTACTGAAAAAATTCATACATATACATATGTATGTGTGTATGTGTGCTCGTAACTAAATGTTATTTTAATTTTAACAATTGAAGTTGAGTATTTAAATAGTAAGCCAGCGTTAAGTTGTCTTAACGTATTCCACTGAAAGCTAGTTAAATTTTTTTTATCCTCAATGATGAATATATGTACATACAGCTACATTTGTAATATTGTATATATGTACATACATGCGTATACGTTTATGCCTTCTGGCCCCTTTTGGAACTTGTCGTTACCAGCCTAAAATCGCTAATTCTATCAAAAAGGGATTTTCAAAAAGACAAATCAGCATAGAACCAGCAGACAATCGCACTTACCGCCTCCACTCCCTCGAAATGAAAATTATCGCAAGACACGGAAAATGTTTCAATAGCTACACTCCAATCACGCTTACGAGCTATTTATACTCAAGTGTACACAAATATATGTATGCCGGTATGCAATTTTATTTGTATGGCGTCCGCCTACTCATTTTGGCATACCCAAGCATTTCGTCAATAATGGCAATCAACAACCCTTTCGCCAGCACCAAAGCAACTGTCATAACTTCTGCGCCAATTTTACAACGATGATATCGCTGACGTAGGCGTAACTGTTGTGGATATAATTGTATGCCCCTTTCCGTTGCGGTACGCACATTTAGGTCCAGGATTAGAGAGCGCATTACAGGCGTATCCTTGTGAACCTACTAGTACATAGTATCATAATACTTGACTGCTTCAGTTGTAATTTGCAATTTTCCAATTCATTTGCAAATTTTGTTGTCTCTTTCTTGTGCGAATATTATGAGAAAACATCCATTCCACCTACTTGCTTCTTACTTTTGTTTCATTGCTTTATTTGTTCGTCGTAAAACTTTTTATGCGATGTACATACGTACATACATACATACGTATATAGTATATACATTTGTATAAGTATGTTGGAAAACTTTAAAAATAAATGTAGAGTTAAGAGCACGCGTAATTTCACTTTCAGGCTGCGTCTGGCCGTTTTCATGGTACCTAAAACTAGGAACAGCGGTTGTACCTCGGCAGGCAGACCAATGAGCTTATTTCTTCTTATAAAAAACAAGTCAAACATTAGAACGTAATCTTTCAAGTATGTATGCACCAGTTTATTATAATCGAGGATTGCTGATGATGGTGGAAGTTAGTGCGTCTATTTCCAGTCTATATTGAGGGCGAAATATTATTTGAGATCACCGAAGTGACTGCATTAGCGGAGAACTGGAAGTTTCGTCTGTTGAGAGCTAGAGCTCTACGCTATAATACAATCCAAGAGTCGAAGCCAGAATCGAGGTCCGGCGATTTGAGAAAATAGTGGCAGGCTTGCCTAGAATACTTTCTCTCGCAGAACACTTCCATAATACAGCTACATCTTTTTAATTTTAGAAGGTAAAAAAAAAGCTGCTAATTTGGTTTAAAGACGGAAGGTAGTCTCTCTTTAAAAATGTAATTTATTATTTTTTATTATTATATTATAATTTTGCATAACCATTTGCTGCGCTGAGGTAATTTTAGGCGTTTTCTTACACTTAAGGTCTTTTTGGCTAGTTTTCTAGTAAATATTATCCAGCAGCCAAATTCTGACTAAGTGACTTCTGATCTCTAACAAAGAGAAAAATATTCAAAATACATAGTAAACGAATATAAAAAAAGTAAACACTTGCGAGCTTTACGTGCAACTGATAGTTTATTTAAATTGAAAATTAAAACTGAAATAAATGGGATATGTAAGAATAATGGAAAATTCAAACAAGCTGGATATGCTGTGATCTCCAGGCACATTCCGTAGAATCCAAAGCAGATTTTCTTACTTTTTCCACATTCTTTACATTTACCTTCTGCAAGACTAAATTAAATTTTTTGATTTACTTAAATTATAGCCAGTTGTGCTCGATCAGCAGCTTTTTTGCAGGTAAAAAATTTTCAAGCTCAAACTGTCAGCTTCTCTTCTAAATCAAATGCCACTTTGCTCTCTCAATTTCTCTTACTTTACTGGAGATGTGCATAGATGAACGCCAAAAGTTGACAGTTATCAAAAACAATCAGCTTCGCGAATACGACTTTTATTACTTACAAAAAATGATTTTCTTTTTATCCTCCTTTTCCAGTTATCTTCCAAGTTTAAAGTAACACAAAACATTGTTTTTGTTTGCTTAAAAAGTTGATTATTTCGACACTTTCTTCCCAGTACTTGCTCACAGCTCATATAAAATTACGTCACAGCAAAATTCTACTTCAATACGCGCATACTTGTTTTATATTATTCCTGGCATAAATCTCTATTTTCGGCGTTTGAAATTTGATGGTTTTTTACTCAATAATATTACGCAAAAGTTTTCCCTTTGTAACAGTCAGCTAAAAAATTTTAATAATCGTGCAGGTTCTGACTTCACTTTCGAGTGAATTTCATTGGAATTTTCTGCCAAATGCCCTTAATAACTGTTTTGTGCCTTTGCTCTCTCGCCCTTCTCTGGCGATTTACGAATATTATATAATAGATTTAGAACTGCATACAGTTCAAAACCGAAGCGGCGTATATTCTTGTTAAATTTTTAGATGTTGTTTGTTTTTGGGAAAACGGTTAGTAGACCATAGTTCGCGCTCTCCCGACATTTAGTTCTACGTTATCGGAACGACCCGGATTTATATCCGGCTAAGGACTATGACTCCAGTAGGGGAATGCCCATACATGTAAGGAGAAATTTGTGCTGCTACAACAACAACAACAGCCATAGTCTCCATAGTCCCTATCGAGTAAACACTATTCCCGTTTATCAAATTCAATTAAATGGTAGGTGTTTCATATAGAAGTAGTATTTCGTAATAAAAATAATTTCAGAATTCAATTAAAAGACTGTGTTTCAAATAGTTCCCCAATAAGGACTTACATAAGTAGTGCCATCAACAAAACATTGTCGAAAGCTTTTGTGTCTTCTTCCCTTGGTTTGACATTTCAGCGAACTTTTAAAATACTTAAGCAAAATGAGCATTTAACTATAGAATACTAGCGTACCCTCGCCCGTTTCGCTAGGCGAAAAATCCAATGATTTGCTGAAAGAGAATAAAATTAATACGAAACAAAGCAAATTCTTTGATACAATTTCATTCGAACTTTATTGTAACACTTTTTGGTAGACAACGTTTTTGGTTTTTCCATCTTTCGCGTAAATGAATAATGACGATGGTTTGCCTACTCGTGAGCAAGCTACATACAATTGTCCATGAGAAAAAATTGTGTATTCTAAATTAATACCGCACATTTGTAGAGACTGTCCTTGCGCCTTATTAATTGTCATAGCGAAGGCAAGGCGAATAGGGAACTGCAAACGTTTGAAATCGAATGGTAAATCCGTCTGAATCAGTGGAATTCTGGGTATCAAAACGTCTTCTCCTTTGTACTACCCTTTCAAAATTGTTGCTTCGATAATGTTACCCATTAGCTTCTTCACAGCGAGTCTGGTACCGTTGCAAAGTCGTGGCACATTAATGTTGCGCAGCATAATAATCGGTGCTCCAATTTTTAATCGTAAATTATGAGGTGGTAGACCTGGCAAATCGAGTGAGTTTAAGAATTCAGTTGTATAATTTACGACATCATCTTGATCAGTAATAGTGTCCATTGACTTATACGCAACTATGTCACCAGGTATTTGATCTAAAATAGCTGAATTTATATCATTGACGTCCTTATTTTTCCCAGCTAAAATTGCTCTTTCGCTGAGCCAATCATGGTTTTTGTAATGTTGAACTATGTTTGGAAATACACTCTGTGTCAATGCCTCTTTAGACTGTGCAAAAGTGCAGAAATTGTTGGGCAATGTTATCATTCCTGTTGTTTTTGAAAAAAGGTTTATTTTTTTGGTTAAAAAGTGTTTTTTTAAGTTTTGAAAAACACTTCGCTTTAACAAATTTCTTCTCAGTTAATTGCTGTAAATTAAATATTTTGAAAAAACTATTTTTTTTTAATTTAACGTTTTTGAGAAAATTTTGTTCTTGAAAAAATTTCATACTTTTGTAAAAGTTTAAATTGATTTGTTAAAAAAGATTTTTTTCCGCTTTGAAAAACACCCCCTCGAAAAATGTATTCTCTATTAATAGTGGAATATGAAATGCTTTGAAAACACCATTTTTTTTTAAATTTTGTTTGGTTTTCAGAAGATTTTGTTTTGAAAAAATTTCATACCCTTGAAAAAGTTTTATTTTATTTTATTTGTTTAAAATTTTTGAAATTTTTTTTTTTGTAATTTTAGAAAAACACCTCTTCGAAGAAATTTCTTTTATCTTTTTGAGGAAAATTTGCTTTTAAAAAAATTTCATGCTTTCGAAATTTTTTTATTTTACTTTATTTCTTCAAAATTTTTGAAAACAATTTTGACGTGATAACGTCTTATAATTCGATTTAACAGGCTGCACGCACGAAAAAATGTGTCGTTACCTTGCTCATATGTAGTTACCTTGCTCATTAGTGTTACCTTGCTCACATGTAGTTACCTTGCTCATTAGTGTTACCTTGCTCATATTAGTGTTACCTTGCTCATTAGTGTTACCTTGCTCATATTAGTGTTACCTTGCCCATTGCCGTTACCTTGCTCATTGCATTGAATGAACTGCAAGCGGAAGGGCGGAACGAACGACAAAGCAAACAAAGCAAACGAACGGCAACGTTCGACATCTTGCTCTCTCCTACTTAAGTGAGCGTATATATGTATGTATGTATATGCGCAAATGTACATATATAAATTCACGTATTTGTATTTGCATATGCCTTCTTATTGATTATTATTAATTTGATTTACTTGAAGAATTTAAAATAAAACCAAGTTTGTTAATAATACCTGTTGTTTTAATGTTATAATTATTAATTTTTTTATTATATATGAAGGAAAAAATGTATGGTAATATTTACCATATACCTTATAAGAATGTTGTCTATACTAATATTATAAAGAGGAAAACTTTGTTTGTTTGTAATGAATAGGCTCAAAACTACTGGACCGATTTTAAAAATTCTTTCACCATTCGAAAGCTACATCATCCGCGAGTAACATGGATTATATTTTATTTTGGAAATAGGGCTCGAGATATAGGTCAAAACGTGGACCCGGGTAACCTTCGGATGTGTATGTACAATATGGGTATCAAATGGAAGCTGTTGGTGAATGCTTTAGTCCAGAGTATTTTTCATGCTGCTCCGTGACTAGGGTCTCGAGATAGAGACCAAAACGTGGACCCTAGAATGTGTTTGTACAATATGGATATCAAATTGAAGCTGTTGGTGAATGCTTTAGTACAGAGTATTTTTCATGCCGCTCCGTGACTGGGGTCTCGAGATATAGGTCAAAACGTGGACCCGGGTAACCTTTGGTTGTGTATGTACAATATGGGTATCAAATGAAAGCTGTTGATAAGTGCTTTAATACGGGGTAGTTTTCATACCTATTGATGGCTGGGGTCTCGAAATATATGCCAAAACGTGGACCCGCCGTGTCTTTGAACCGAATTAAACCAAACTTACACACATTGTTAAGTAGGTATTGAAGATGATTTCCGTATAGTTTGAATACCTATTGGTAGATAGGGTCTCAAGATATAGGTCAACACGTGGACCCGGGTAACCTTCGGACGTGTATGTACAATATGGGTATCAAATGAAAGCTGTTGGTGAATGCTTTAGTACAGAGTATTTTTCATGCCGCTCCGTGACTGGGGTCTCGAGATATAGGTCAAAACGTGGACCCGGCTAACCTTTGGTTGTGTATGTACAATATGGGTATCAAATGAAAGCTGTTGATAAGTGCTTTAATACGGGGTAATTTTTTATGTTATGTAATGTAATGTAATGTAATGTTATGTTATGTAATGTAATGTTATGTTATGTTATGTTATGTTATGTTATGTTATGTTATGTTATGTTATGTTATGTTATGTTATGTTATGTTATGTTATGTTATGTTATGTTATGTTATGTTATGTTATGTTATGTTATGTTATGTTATGTTATGTTATGTTATGTTATGTTATGTTATGTTATGTTATGTTATGTTATGTTATGTTATGTTATGTTATGTTATGTTATGTTATGTTATGTTATGTTATGTTATGTTATGTTATGTTATGTTATGTTATGTTATGTTATGTTATGTTATGTTATGTTATGTTATGTTATGTTATGTTATGTTATGTTATGTTATGTTATGTTATGTTATGTTATGTTATGTTATGTTATGTTATGTTATGTTATGTTATGTTATGTTATGTTATGTTATGTTATGTTATGTTATGTTATGTTATGTTATGTTATGTTATGTTATGTTATTTTGTGTTGTGTTGTGTTGTGTTGTGTTGTGTTATGTTATGTTAAAGTTATTATATTATGTTATGTTAATGTTAACTCATTCTCTATATCCATACAAAATATCTATCAAACAAATAAAATTAAAATTTTCTTTTGAAAATGCAACCATTCAATTAGTATTTTCTTATGACGTTATCACGTTAAACTATCGTCAGTAAACCGACTTTACAGACAACCTCTTTTTTTTTTATAATTTTTGAAAAACACCCCTTTGAAAAAATGTTGTCTATGTGTCATAGTGGTATTCCATTAACTTTTAGGATTATAGTCAAATACTTACAAATATCTATGCTTTCCCAAATAGCAACAATAAACAAATTTCCTCAAAACCAAAAAATTTACTTTTTTTCTAAAAAAATACTAAACAAACAACGTAATAAATTTAGAATTTTGTGTTCACTTGTGTTCACGAAAAAACAGTATTGTTTTTATTGTATTAACTGAAAACCAAAATGTTGCAAAAAATCAAAACAAAACTAAATTATTTTTTTGTGTTCATTTGGTCCATATGTTCCATAAAAAGTTGATATGGTAAATAATATGCAGGGTCTGATACACGCAAATTTCCATTGACCATTATAGTGACAAAATTATCGATCACCTATTCCAACAGGATTTCAAAATCATGGTATACTTCTGAAAAAATTAGAAAGAAACAAAATAAATCTAAAAATTCAAATTCTAACTTTATCTTGTGTATGTTCTTATTACCTTTGAATTTTTCCAATGAAGCACCATTCATTTTAAATTTTCCAAGAATTTTTTTATCATTTCGCGTTTCTTTCCTTTTTCATTCGATTCCAACATTTGTTCATAGCCGAAAACATCGTTTGCAAACGCATTCATTTCCATATAGAATTGGTCAAGGAAAGCATTGCTCAATTGAATTGAAACATTATTTCCATTCGAATCATTTGAAATTTCTGTATTCGACTCTTTAATTACAACACGACACAAATCGTTTCACATTAACGAAAAATTCAAAAAAAGTTGTACACATAAAATGAATGTCGATTCGAAACTTACTATAATCTAAGAATCGAGCAAGTTTTGTTTTGTACAATAATTTGATTTTTTCATTTTTTATATGAAGAAAATATTTAAAAAAAAAAATTTTTTGCTAAAAACCTTCCCCCAGTGGATCCTATAATATGAAAAAAAGAACGAAAAAAATTGGCCTCGTTTCGGCCCAAAAAATTGCGTACAAACGAACATCATTTCATTTTTATATATATAGATAGCGCGGAAAACAAAACAAAAAACCTTAACTTGTTAAAAGTGAAGTAAAGTAACTATAAGTAGTAAGTAGCGTCAATGCGTGAAAGTAGCACAATTCAATTACAAGCTTCATTAAATCGATTTACGCGCATTACTTACTCGTTGATGTTGTCATTCTGCAGTAAATAGAAGACGGAACATACATATATGTATGTATATACTTATGTATGGTATTTGTGTATGCATATATATAATTGGCGCGTACACCATTTTTGGGTATTTGGCCGAGCTCCTCCTCCTATTTGTGGCGTGCGTCTTGATGTTGTTGCACAAATGGAGGGATCTACAGTTTCAAGCCGACTCCGAACGGCAGATATTTTTATGAAGACCTTTTTTATGGCAGAAATACACTCGGAGGTTTGCCACTGCCTGCCGAGGGGCGACCGCTATTAGAAAAATGTCTTCTTAATTTTGGTGTTTCACCGAGATTCGAACCTACGTTCTCTCAATTCCGAATGGTAGTCACGCCCCAACCCATTCGGCTACGGCGGCCGGCGGCGGTGTTTGTGTATAGTTATGGAAAAAGTGCTCGCTTAACCCCTCCACAACACACTACACACTTCAACGTACATTTTTTAGCCAGTGAAAATGGTGAAGTATTGTACATTCAGGGAGTAGGCCAACATTTGCTCTATGGAAAAAGTTCAAAAATTACAAGTAGTTATAATTACTTACTCGTATAACTCAGTTTGACACTTTGAACTAAAATAAACACATACCTGAAATAGTAGGCAATGTCTCCCTGAAATTCACAAGCATCAATTTTTCATTTTCAGCGCGATATTTATATTTCGCACTAGGCGCCGTTTTTATGGACTTGCAGTAAATGACAAGTAAGCTGTCGCCGCACGGATGTGGAGCTCACTTTCAATAGTCTCATAATGACAATGTCATACTTAAATTAAAACTGAAGAAATATTTGAGATACAAGAACAGGCTGTTAAGTGTCTGAATTACCAAAGAAACAATTTTTTCGGGGAAATTTAATTGTAAATATTTTGCAACATTCCCTTTTAGCGGAATAAACTTGTTCCAACCTCCAGTTTTTTATGCCTTTCGAAAAATTAAAGGGTGATACCGATCTTGGATTGCAATTATTTGTGATTTGTAGTTTTTTTTCTTACTCGTACTACAGAATTTGGCAAACTTAATCATGGAGCGATCACCAGTTGAAGAATGTGTAAAAGTGATCCAAAAGCTGTATGAAAATGGTTGTTACGTAGGAAGTGTATTGAACGGATACGCTAACAGGCAGAAATGCCGCATTTGAGGTATTGAAAATCTACATGCCATTCCAGAAAAAACTATGCCCCTATGAGATGGTTTCAATAGGACGGTGCCACTTGCCACGCTGCGCATGAAGCGAAGTGAGCGTTGTAAATGAAGTTCCCAGAGTACATTATCTCACGAAACAATCAGGTAAAATAGTCGCCGAGATCTTCTGGCCTGGACAATTGGACTTTTTTTCTGGGGCTACGTGAAAAGTATGGCCTATACCAATAAGCCCCAGACGATCCAAGCACAAACGCCGATAGGCAAATAATCAAAAATAAGTGATGTATAGAAAATATAATTTGGAAGAAATTATATTACTTTTATCAGTTTGCCCTCGTACAATATGTAAATGAAACAGGTATTTAGAAAATAAGAAAAAAAAAAACAAATCGCCACCGTCCTTTTGATGCGGAAAATGATCAGAACCGTTTTTTTCTGGCAATTAAAGAAATGAAATGTCAATACGACAACGAAATTAAATGTTCAATTTGGCTACGCCTTTTTATTTCCCTTAGTTGAAAAGCAAACGATGCAGACGCTGCTCCAGAGTTGCCACAGTCGCGCCAGTCAATGCCCTGGGGGAGTAATCGAAATTAGTCTTTAACCCACATTCTCATTTAAGCCAAGTGAGCGGAGTGGCGAATGTGGGTAGGTTCAGTACCTCAAAATAAAAAAGTCAAAGTGAGAAGATTGGTGAATCGGTATGACTTCGCGGGACATTTTTTGTTTTACCACTTAAAAAGTAATTTGCGTCATTTACAATACATTTTATTGTTGTATTGAATATTTAAAATTTTTGCATTTGATGCTGTAGAACGATGGAGAACGAGGATATTTCGCTTTTTATTATTGTACTTATTTAACTTTTTATATTTTATTTATGGTTTCCAGGCATTTTCAGTTGAGATATACAGGCGATATTTAAAGCTTTGAGCATATTTGTTTGTGATCAGTAGATGTGGGTGAAACATTTCAGTTATGATTTAATTAAATTTATTATTATTTCACTTAATTTGCATTCTAGAACGAGACTTTGAATTTTGGTTTTCCCTATCTTTTTCAAAGTATTTTATTGTTTAGAAAAGAAAAAATTGTAATCTAGGACGCAACAGTTAAAGACGTTTCCTCATTTAACCAATAAAGCTAGCTCTGCTAAGCCAGGCGATAAACTATTCCTAACTTTAAAGTGCCCTTTAATCTTTTCGGTTTCTCATCTTTCCACGGAAAGTGTGGTTCCGACAGAGAATCATTTGCCACTTCCGCAACTCTGACGGGGCTGTAGTAAATATCTAATATTTCGTTCAACTATCTTCAAGGCTGGTAATCCAGGTGAGCAAAATAGCCTGCTATTTATTTAATTTCAAAATATTGTCCATCGCTTACTACTACTTTTTCCCATCTTTCTGGCAATTCACGGATTCCCTTTGTGAAAAATTCGGTCGGTTTTGCCGCAATCCACGAATCGATCCATTTTTTGACTTCATCGTAATTACGGAAGTGCTGGTCAGCCAGGCCATGTTGCATCGATCGGAAGAGATAGTAATCGGATGGCGCAAGGTCTGGACTATACGGCGGGTGGGGTAGGACATCCCATTTGAGCGTTTCTAAGTATGTTTTGACCACTTGTGCAACATGTGGCCGAGCATTGTCATGTTGCAAAATAACTTTGTCGTGTCTATCGGCGTATTGCGGCCGTTTTTCTCGCAGTGCTCGGCTCAAACGCATCAATTGTCGTCGGTAGACATCCCCCGTAATCGTTTCATTCGGTTTCAGTAGCTCATAATACACAACACCCAGCTGGTCCCACCAGATACACAGCATAACCTTCAGGCCATGAATATTCTGCGCCGACGTCGATGTTGAAGCATGGCCAGGGTATCCATACGTTGCCCGACGTTTTGGATTGTCGTAATGGACCCACTTTTCATCGCCAGTCACAATTCGATGCAAAAAACCCTTTCTTTTGTGCCGTTGAAGCAGTTGTTCGCATGCCATAAAACGGCGTTCAACGTCTCTTGGCTTCAATTCATACGGCACCCAATGGCCTACCTTTCGGATCATTCCCATGGCTTTTAAACGTTTGGAAATGGTTGATTGATCAACTCCCAAAGTTTTTGCAACCTCTTCTTGCGTTTGAGCCGGATCTTGATCGAGCAATTCCTCCAATTCGGTATCCATGAACTTTGGCGGCGCACCCTCGCGTTCTTCGTCTTCCAAGCCAAAATCACCACTTTTAAAGCGTGCAAACCACTTCTGGCACGTTCGCTCAGATAGAGCATGCTCACCATAAACTTCCACCAAGATACGATGACTTTCGGCTGCTTTTTTCTTCATATTAAAATAATGAAGAAGAATTCCCCGCAAAAACACATTATTTGGCACGAAATTCGACATTTTCAAGTGTGGTAAAAATATTGTTGTTTACGCTTCAAATAAAAAACTTATACTGACGTTTGTGCCTTACGACAGTAGCTCTCCAATGAATGTTTGGAAATGTGGATCGATGGAATAATAATCAAGTTACGCCATCTGTTGTAAAACCGCACGAACTTATTCATAGTATCCCTAACTTCACTTTAAACCTAACTACAAATTTTATAGCGTACATTAAATACTTGTGCCTTGAAATTTATTCAAAATAAGTTACATTTGAATAAATTTCGCAAAGAACCCCGCCTCGATTTTGCAGGGAGCCACGTGGTGTGGAGTTCTGTTACAAATAACGATCCTGGTGAATGGAAAAAAGTAGTAAATAGGAACGAAAATAAATTCAATTACTATTTTCGTGACTTAAGAAAAGAGCAAAGGTACTTTAGTCGATATCATCTTTTTCAGAGATTCGTGAAACATTTGGACACATTAATTGAGGCTACGTTGAAAATCTATGGGGAGGGCTCATGGGAATGAACAATTTGAAGACAAAAATGCTTTGAAGTTTTAGCAGGCTACCTGTAAAACTTGTACAAATCCATTCATCCACGTATTTACAAAGTAATTTATAAACAAGGTGGCAGCACAAACTATTAAGCTTTAAATAATAAAAGTAAAAAAGGCAAAATTTCCTATATTTGTTATTATATTTTCTTATTTGGTCAGTGCCTTTATCCAAGTGAGCCAATAAATCAAGCAAAGTATTAGAAGTAGGAGTTCTACTGCTGCAAAATACCGTTAGATGGTATAATAATTAATGCATATTTTTTTTGATCAAAGTATAGTTTTCACTTGAATTATCAGGAAACTTTGGATTACTAGTTCAGATCGGTTGCTTTAATAACCATTTTCTTCCATAAGAATTATTGGCTCTAATCAAGTGAACCGGCGTGTATATTAAATATACTTCTGAATGCGGGCCAATTTTTATATGGAAGAAAAAACCCAATACCGACCGCAAAAAAAAAATCCTAAAAATCGACGCAATTTTCGCATCTCCTCAAACTTGCACTTTATTATCGCAAAATTTAATGGTCTACATACAAAACTGGATGCTCGAAGTTTTCCTAAAAATTCTGATTAAAAAATTTGAAATATTGCTGGAAATTTGTTGAATTTTTTTTAAGTTCGCACAAAATTTTAAACTTTGATTTATATATTGTATAGTAGAAGATCCGGCCATAGAATGACCTTCACCCATCACGTTACGGGTTAAAACATATTTTTTTATAACATTTAATATGTCAGAAAATATATTTCGCAAAGGTTGCCTAGAAATTCCTGTGCAAAGTATAATTAATTAATAATTAAAAAATTAAATTTGTTTAACTGTGCACTTATTCCGTTACGTATTAAAATGTATACTAGTCGTAATTATGAAACTTGTGCAACATGCAGCCACTGGGTTGCCTTATATTTTCTTGTGCAGGTATACAGGTAAGTCGCAGTAGTATTTTGCACCTATCGATCAAATTAAAGTTAATTTTATTGCAAATATTATGGTATAGGGTTGACTGCGGAAAACTTGTGCAAAGTTCCGGTTGTCGATTTTGATGACAATGAAAATGGTACAGCACCTTCACGTAAAAGAAGACGTTTTAATGAGATTGTACGAGAAATTCGGTCATACTACTCGAAACCACCGACGAGTCTGTAAATGTTGCCGGGCGATTCATTTGTTAATACACTGGATGCAGGCAAAGGTGTTACAGAAATTGCAATTGATAAAGATTTATTATGGATAATGTCATTATCTGGAATAGATTCTCTTCCTATGTGGTTAGGCTATAACTGTATGATGTCAATTGATCACAGTGAAAAGCAGCAGATAGAGTATTTGCCTCCGATAAATTCTTCTCCAACATCTTATGCAATCGTCAACGAAACACTTATGATGGCCAAAGAAAAGCTGAAAAGTGCCACCAGCAACATATTATTGTGACATATGATTTGGCAATAGCGAAAATGGCTATGCAGGTTCAAGAAAAAGAAAAGCCTAAATTTGACAATATGTTTGTAAATTTGGGGGCATTTCATATGGAAATGGCATTCTTTAAATCAGTTGGGAAATTTATTGATTGCAGTGGGTTAGTGGAAATTCTAGTTCAAGTAGAAGTATTAGACGGTGGTTCTATGAACAGCTACTTGGACAGCAAGCATTTCAATCGTTGTAAACGCTTACATCCTTCGAATGCTGCTGCATTACAAATACTACACTTTGAACAGTATTTATCCACAACAAATATATCTTCCGAGGTGTTGCATGACTTACTAAAAACTCAAATATAGAACGCATCAAATCAGGCTGCATGCGACGTCAACGACAGAATAGAATTACCAGATTTATTAAGTCGCATTTCAAATACATAAGTATAAAGAGTTCTACAGAGAAACTTTAATTGGCTTCAAAGGAAAAACCGCTCAGTTTTATTATCTATATTGTGAGTTAATGAATTTATTCCATCGATTTTCAAGAAGCATCTGTACTAGCAACATTGCTCGATGGGCTCTGTTATATTTGAGTAATTTAATCACATTGTATGCTGAAAATCCGCCATTGGTAGAAGAATTTCGTCGAGGTGCTTTTGGAGTCAGACGAACCAAAGCCAATTTTGCTCGATCACCTGTAGACCTAACGCTAGAGCAGACTATCAATGCTGATGCTAGCAATCAGTTGTCTGATAATCTTGCCGTAGATGCAATATCAGCACGTCAAAGATGGGCGCTCAGTCACAGCATGAGGACGAAAATATTATCAACTGTAAAAGAAAATATCGGGCTGCGGAAGAAAGATGATACTTCACTCTCACTGCAACAAAGCAAAATCAAAAAAGATAGCAAAAACCTGGACAGTATTATTGAAGCTACTGTGAGCGTCAAAATAAAGTGTATAAAGCATTTTCTTATAATGTGGATTTTATTTCAGTCTTTTATAACAAAACAATATATTTTAATTTCATGTTTTTTAAATGAGTATTTGATTCTCTAGTAATTACTAGAAAACAACAAAAAAATAAATTACAACCACAAAAGTTGTAAGACAAAAACAAAATTTAGTGCGTATTTAACGCGTCAAAATAAAGTGTACAGAGATATATTTTAAAAAAATGATATCGATTTAATATTTTGTTGATTTCCCTTTTGCTTTAATAACGGAAGACAGTCTTCGGGGCATCGACTTAACTAGTTTTTTTGTCACGTCAGATGAAATTTTATCCCACTCTTCGTTTATAGCGAGTTTCAGCATATCCATATTGGTGATTGTCCTTTTCCGGATTTGGCGGTCTAAATGCTAACACAAATGTTCAATAGGGTTTAAGTCCGGTGACTGTGGAGGATGATCCAATGTCTTAGGAGTACGTTAAAGCAGCCATTCTTTTACTATTTTTGCTGTGTGCTTGGGATCATTATCTTGTTGAAAGATCCAAGATCCCTGCAAGTCTAATTTCTGCACACTGGTTAGTAAATTATTTTGTAAAATATTCAGATAATCTGTTTTGTTCATGGTACTTTCGATAAAAACCAAATTGCCAACTCCGCCTGCCGCCATACATCCTCACACCATCACCGAACCCTCACCGTGCTTAACTGTGGTTATCGAATTTTGGTCGCCATACTCTTTATTTTTGGTTCTCTAGGCTTTAACCGGTTTTTTCTGCCCAAATACCTCGAACTTACATTCATCGCTAAACAGGACATTATTCCAGAAAGAAACATCCCGATTTTCGTATTTTTTTGCATAATCAAGGCGTTTTTTTATTAACTGCTGATATTAGCGGCCTTTTTCGTGGGAGACGACCATGTAACCCATTTGCGTGCAACGCTCGACGTATTGTACTGGCACTTACGCTAGTATCTGATGCAGTTGAAACTTCTTGCAATATTTTGACCGCACTTTTAAAGGGATTTTTCTTCACATCACGCACTATAGACCTTACTTCAGTCTCATTTAAAATTTTTGGATGGCCTGCACCTGGGCGATTTTCTACTTTGCCGAACTTTTTGTATTTTTCAACTATTTTTTTTACAGTATTATGTCTTCTGTTGACAATAGAGCCAATTTGACGAAAGGTTTTACCTTCATTGCGAAGCTTTAGTACCAGTTCTCTAACATCAGTCGAAGTTTGTTTACCCATTATTAAAAAAAAAAATAATAGAATTTAATTTACTGTAGACAAAAACTTTTCACTCTGCCGATTGCAACCAATTAAAATACAATATGAAAAAAGTTTCAATGCATCGAAAAAGGAAGTAAACTACCAAATATAATGGTATTTTTTACCGTACAACATCGCTAAATGCTACTGATGTACGCTGTACACTTTATTTTGACGCGAAAAATATGCACTCAATTTTGTTTTTGTCATACAACTTTTGTTGTTGTAATTTACAATACTTTTTTGTTGTTTTCTAGTAATTAGTCCTGCACTTTTTTCATGTGCTGGGGAAATGTTTAAAACTCCTAAATCAACGTTAGCGAAAGCTTTAAAATCCGAAACTGAAATAGTCGAGCCCACAGGTATCAACGTTAATATAATTGATGGTTTTTACTTTTTACATTTGATCGGTTTACCATCAGTGCTACTCTTATGAAGTTCAGCAAAATTTCATTAAAAAAACTGAAGAAGTCGATTATGTATGTCATCACGAAGAAGCGGATACGATGATTTTCCATGCTTATAAAGTGGCACCAGGCTCGAAAATTTTGATAAAGGCCTCTGATACTGATGTTTTGATTATTTTGCTGGGAAATATACACAAAATTCAACAATCGGAAATTTGGCTAGCTAATCCAATAACAAAAAATAAACATCAACACCTAGAATGCATTAATTGCACCGCATCAGCAGAGAAGTTGGGATCCAAATTTTGTCAAAGTCTTCTGGCTTTTCATGCGTTTACAGGATGCGATTACACGGCAGCATTTTATAAAAGAGGTAAAGTAAAACCATTTTATTTATTATATTTATTTATTTTCAAAAAACGAGAAGTACCAAATGGTTTTTGCGTCATTAACAGATGAAGCTGATATTTTCATTAATGAAAAAATGGACATAGTTCAAGAATTCACGGCTAGCATGTATGGCATAAAAACTGCAATAGAGTGGATGAAACGAGACATCGATTTTTTTTGAGAAGTTATTCTTCAATGAAGTTAACGAAAAGTTTTTAAAAAAATTAAAAAGTTTCGACTCAAATACTATACCACCTTGCTGGTTATCAGAGCAACAAAAAAGTTTGCGAACGATATTTGTTAATTCCATGTGGTTTCATGCAACGGACCCTCAATGCCTAAAAATGCAGCCGGAAATATGCGGCTGGTATGTTGACGAAGATCTAAAACTAACGGGTTTCACCTTTAACAGTACAAGATATTATGGAAATGACAGAGCAAGAAAATGATGACGAATCATCTGAATTTTAAGACCAACACTTTTCTTCCGATGAATCCGATTTTGAATAATTTATATGCTATGTAAAGTTTTTAAATTCAAATAATTTTGTACTTTTAATAAATTAAATTTTAATACAAAACCTAAAAATCATGTTTCATAGTGTCATTGAATTTTATTTTTTGAAAAAATTGCCATTTTCTAGATTATTTAATTTAATTCCGTCTCCTGATATAAGATTATTATAAATTTCATTAGACATTATTATTAATTTAATATAGTCTCCTAATACAACATGAAAATTTTGAAGATAATATTATTTATTTGTTTATAAAAATTATTATATAGATATATTTATTAATTTTATACAATAATACACATATAAATATATACAAATCATCTTTTTATTTATTTACCTATTTATTTACTCATTTCGCGCAGATAATTTCATTTAATTATTTATCAATTAATTGAAAAAAACATTGTCAGTTGCTCTGAAATAATGCATATACTATAGCTTGTCGCTATCTTTCTCAAATTCACGTAAAAAGAGCATGCGCACTCGTTCTTATTCGAAACACGCGCTGAAAACAGCTGTCATGGTGCGCCCTATTTTATCGCATTAGATATTTTTCTCGGATCTCTCTGTCGCACATACTCAGCACACGAAAATTTAGATTTTTAAAAATCGACAACCGGAACTTTGCACAAGTTTTCCGCAGTCAACCCTATACCATAATATTTGCAATAAAATTAACTTTAATTTGATCGATAGATGCAAATTACTACAGCGACTTACCTGTATACACCTGGCTACCTTATACCTGCACAAGAAAAAATGAGGCAATCCAGTGGCTGCATGTTGCACAAGTTTCATAATTACGACAAGTATACATTTTAATACGTAATTTTTACGTATTTACGTTTTTAATTATTAATTAATTATACTTTGCACAGGAATTTCTAGGCAACCTTTGCGAAATATATTTTCTGACATATTAAATGTTATAAAAAAATATGTTTCAACCCGTAACGTGATGGGTGAAGGTCATTCTATGGCCGGATCTTAGACCAGTAGGTTTTGTAGGAGAATGAATATTATTTTCATAAAAAATCATTTTATAAAAAATGTATTAAGAAACAAATAAATTGTAAATAGTTTAACCTAATGCGACTACATATTATAAGGGACGCAAATAGAAGCTTACAGTTATTACGCCAATTGAAAACCCGAAACGAGTACGCTTTGGAAAAGATAAAAACAATGTGGCTGTTAAAAGAAAACTTAGAGTCAAATACAACTTCAAAATTCTTAGTCACCGTACCATTCTTTAGAATAAAGTTAGTAGCAGGGTAAAGAGTGGGAGTGACGTATTGATCTTAAAACTTATACGCTCTGCTAGACCCTCACATAATATTGTACATCGATGTCTGCATAGTCTGCATAAAAATGAAAGTAAAAATTCTACTCTTTCCCCTGCGTTAATTACAGTTTGTCGCGCAACATTTAAAAATGTTGTTCTCTTTGCATCTTTAGATGTCAGTTTGTCACAAAATTAATGCCAACAATATGAATTGCAACAACGACAGCAAAAAGGTATGCAGCAAGCGTCAAGCAGAAACAATTAAGTTGTCATAAATTTATATAATAGCTTTTCTAGCGGCAATAAGTAGCGATGCAACAGCGTTTGTGCAGCTGCAAGCATAAAAAGTTTTGCATTCACTTTTTTGCCACCATAGCTTCATATCACTTGCAGCAATGCTAAATGATGCGTCGCTTAATTAGGTTATTGGGGAATACGAAGGGTATATGTATTTATTTATATAGTATGTGTTTGTGTGTTTATTGGATGTATGAGTAAATATATCTACTGAAGCTTGTATCTCATTTTGGTTAATAGATTTATATTAGGTGAAGAATTTATTTTGAAAAAGTGAAAATAAATGGAAAAAAAAGTTGGAGAAGAAAAAAATTAAGAGAAACCCACGCATCTCTTTGACATACAATTAGCTTTCAGCTTAAAGTTGCTCGCACAGATTTAAACTTTCCCGACAACTGTTAAATATCTGAGTTTATTTAAAGCGATTGCTCTGCTTAAAATCTCGTTATACAACTGTTGGAATTGCTTTTTATGCACATCAATTCACTCGTTTGAAATTTCAAACTTCGCTGGGGTAGTCTTTGGAGACTAACCGCCAACCACAAAATATACAAAAAAAAAAAAAATGTAAATGACTATCATTTTTCTAATAGGAGCTCTCACATACCATCACACTACAATGTTGGACTCGCACTAGCGCTTGCTTGTAAGAAGGCACGGTCGAACACCGTCGGACGGCAACCTTTGGCATGAATGACGCAGCGCAAAGCTTGGTGGCCCCTGTGTGGCAGTTGACGTTAAATGATTCGACCGTAATGGTAGCGACCGCCCTGAAGGTCATTTATTGAAACAAAACGAAAGGGAAAGAATTGCAAAAGTAAATGAGGCTACGGGCAAAAGAGCTCCCCGCACACCAATAAGCATAAATGAATGGTAGAATAAAGGAAACTAAAAAAGAAATAAAAAAATAAAAATTAAATGAATGCAGTGAAATCAAACTGTAATAATGTTGATGATGACGAGCGTTGCCTCAACCGACGCCATCGCCATACTCCTTGCCTTTGCTAATACTTTTGTTTGTACGTTTGCACCACTGCAGCTTTGCGTTCCTCTGCCGGCGCTGTCAAATGAAAGGAAACGCATTTTTTCTATTTGGACTGTCCTGCCAAATGTCTCGACACAATAAGGAAAAAGGTAGAATGAATTGATTGTGTTTCGTCTGTATGCGATTCACTCACTTAGCTCACCTGATGCTGAGCAACTAACCAACCAACCAGCCAGCCAGCGAGTGGCTGCAACGGTTGTGAAGATAGTCGTATGTAAGTCGCCAGTCCGCAATCAGCAGTCGGCAGTCAACAGTCACAGCATAGCACCCAAACAAATGTTGGTCTCACCTAGCTGGCTGAACAAGTCTCTGACTTGGCCACGCATGATTGATTGAAACATTTTTATGGAATTGTGCGGAGTTGTGGAATTTTATGGTGTGCCTTCACTGTTAAATTTCGCTGCATTTTTCTTTAATGCCACAGTCACTTTTTTGTGCATTTGCTTTTGCATTGCTGGCATGCGTTCGGTTGTGGTGGTGGTGATGTGCTGGACCACAACTGATTGTGCACACTATTGGGCGCCGATGTTGGAGCTGCTGTTGTTTGCGTGTTGGAAAGTATACTGTGTTGTAGTGCCGCGCCTTGATGGCAATGTTTAAGCATTTAATTCACAATTTTTTTGCTGATGCCATTTTGATGACAACAAAATTGATTTAATGTCTTGGTTTTGTTTTTCCTTTTTGTATTTTGCTTGAATTGTTTTTGCTTTAGCTCGGTTTTTGTTTAGCCCCCTGAGTTGCTGCCGCATCGAACACAGGTGGTGCTTTCGTAAAACGCTTAATTGGTACACGTAGCGGAGTAAATGAGTGCTGAATTTTAATATAAATTATGCCACACAATCTTGCATACGGAAAGACAACAACAAGTATGCTTAGTTGCGCTTAAAAAGGCGCACTATGTTATTCACTCCGTATCCTATGATATAAAATTTATTAAGTGGTTTAACGAGTCTTATTAGGACGGAGCTTTTCATTGAATTAAGTCAGGTTTTTATGAAAACCGTAGCAAAAAAGGAGGAGGCTTTTGTATTTACTCAGCTCACGTTTATATCGCAAATAATTGCAGGTATTGGAAGAAATTTTTGTTTTGGTTTAATTTATTGTGCGAAATTAAAAAAAAAAAATGTTGTGTGAATTTGCTTAAGCATACAATGCATCCCCTTATACCCCCTTTATAAAAAATATATAAATTGTCTGGTGTATTAAATAAGTTTTCGCGGATTTTTGTGGAAAGCTATGCTTCAGTTATTATCGAAAACATAGACCTGCCATCTTTCGGACGACAAACGAGATTCGTGTTGAAAAAGCAACTCTTCCATCAGGATGTTAATTATTGGAGACAATGAAACATAAATCGAGGTGATTGGCACTTGAGAAAAAACTCTTATTTATTTCATTACTCAGCTCCATTGCTATAATTGCAGCCGCTTACCATCTCCAGTAATGATTTTATAGAATTTTAAAAGCGGCCGTAGCTGAGTGTGATTGTCCTTACTGCCATTCTGTCACAACAAAACTTATTTTCCAAAAGACTACAATTTTCGTGTACGAATTATTTCCAGGTGCTGTGAGATGTTTACCTGAAAAACTACTTCGCCAACAGAAAGGATTTGTGGAAAAACAGCTCGTGGATTTTGCTTTAATTTTGTCTCTAATTTTGTGAAATCTTCTGCATTTTCGCATTCGCGGTTTAGGGATTCGAATTTGCATAAGGCAAAATTCTGCTTACTTTGTGGTTATGACTTGTGGAAGATGATGTGGCCAGTGTGAAGTTTAAGTTAGATTAGATTAGATTTGTGGGGGGTTGGACAAGTCCAAGCACTCAATCAGAAGACCATTGTACTACACCCGGATAGAATTCAGTAGAAATAATAGAGATAGGTAATATAAAAAGTGAGTGATAAGACGGAAAAATTAGTTTGAGGGCACTCTTCCACAAATCTCTTGGAGTTTGAATTACTTTGGTGAGCCATAGTTGGATCATTTTTTATTGATATAACTTTATTTTGAGTTACGTAAAATAAAATGATCTGCACTCCTTTTGTGTTGGGCCAAAAATTGGTCTAAAACGTTCCTGAGACGAGCTTTGGCGTGTGCATGAGAAAGGTTCCATACAGATTGTCATACAACAGGATGCTTCAGCTTTGATAGAATTCTGTGCGGTACCCTTGATGGGTGCCTTCCTCTCCATTGGAAAGAGTAGAACTTTTCGTACTTCCTAGCACGTGCATGACGGATATTTTCTTTACCGATGGGTTCAAGAATGAAATAGGGCCTGGAGCCGGATGGTACTTAAACGATAGTAATAAGTATAACTATGCTATGGGGGGAATGGCAACTGTTTTCCAAACAGAAGTTTTTGCCATCCTAAAAGTAGCCGAATGGATAATCGAGAGGAGATGGAGCGGGAAACAGATTGGAGTCTTCAGTGACAAACAGGCTTGTACTTATATGGGTCCCGGGACACTCCGGTGTTCAAGGAAACGAAATTGCCGACGAATTGGCCAACCGTGGATCAGCGGTGCCCCCACAGGGGCCAGAGCCAATAATCGGAATCAGTCCCGCAGGAATCAAGAATTGGATCAGCGATTATGTAGGCAATCTACATAAGGAGCGATGGACGGTCTGGAACGCTGCAGAACTGCAAAGTGTTTTGTGAAGAGTCCGAACGGAAAACTGTCAAACTTTCTACTAAAACTTAGAAGGAAAGACATTCGGTTGATGGTCGGCATCATTACAGGACACAACCCATGGGGTCAGCATATGACCACAATTGGAATCATCGAGAACCCGGTATGCCTGTCATGCTTGGAAGAGGCGGATAGCACTGAACACTTTCTCTGTGAGTGTCCTGCCTTTGCTAGAGCAAGGCTACGAGTATTGGGTTCCGATGTCATGAGATTTAGTAATATTCGTTTTCTAAAACTGGAGGATATTTACAGATTTGCCAAAGAATCTGGAAAATTCTCTCAGAACTAACTATCTCTGTCTCTTCCTCTATTCTTTCCTATCCCTTTCTCTGATACTTTTCTCCTTCCCTTCTTGACTATCTATCCCCTTTCCAGAGCTTTAAATACAATGGGCTCTTTAGCCTGAGTGTTTTAAGAGCCACCAAATCTCCTGGTGCTCCTTGGCTCGACCTTTTCAAATTCAATTCAATTCAAGCACGTGCATTAAGAAAAGTGTGATATGTGTGGGGAAGAAGACATTTCGCCACTCACCTTCGATATTTTAAAATTTGTTACACATTCTTGTATTGAGTTTTTTTAGAAATACATATATGTAGCAAAGCTTGTTCTACTCTTTGGCATTCTCCTACCCATCCAATGAAGCAATCGCCTTGCCAATAGTCTCCACTCGTTTATTTCAGTGTATAAGATTTCTGTAGTATCAGTCTCTCTTGAACACTCGTCTGCATGGACTCGTATGTGAGTGTACTTTTACAAAAGTATTCAGAACAATTGAAAGTATAAATTGTCATGTTAAGTAGTGCTAACAAAAACTCCAGACAATTATTGCTGTCAACTAGATTCCTCTCTTTTTTCCATCTAGAACGTACACGCAACGAGCTCAAGCTTTTAAGTCACTCAAGTACAGAGACTTACTTGCATGAATGCCCCCGAATAGCTGTATCGTTGTCAGTGCTGATAGGAAGTAATGGGAGTAGTGATAATTGGGCACATAATGTTTACGTGTAACTGCTTAAAAAAAGATAAACACAAGGTGCTGCAGCATTAGTTAGTAACTACATTGCATATATACTCAAAACTAAGGAAAATAATTGGGGGAAAAATGTAATGCTTATCCATTGGTGAATGCGATTGGTGTGAATACTTTAAGAATAACCCAAGTATATTTTGAATTTTACGATAATTCCAAAACAACACGGATATGCCAGTTTTTATTGATATTTACCATTTGACTAAAATGGTTCCTGCTCAAGTCATATCACTTATTGTTTCAAAATCATACTCGATCTTGGGATTTGTTAGACGTAAGCTTCTCAGATCCTTACATGATGAAATTACTGTTTACTGCATTTATTCGATCTGGGTTCGGATATGTCTTATTTATTTGGATGCCTTATCACCAAGAATAGAACGGGTACAAAAGATGTTTCTTAAATATGGCCTTAGAATTTTTAATTTTTCTGTCCTATTTCCTCCTTATATGTAGCTAAGTAATACCGCACCAAAATTAGGAACACATAATTAATTTATATTTGCCTTTTGTAATACACATACAGTGAGATATCGCCATGTCGGTCGATTGACAATTTTGGAAAGGAAAAATTATTTCTTTTTTATACCAAGAAAGCGGTGCAAACCATAAATGTCCTTATCAATATCCTATTCAAGCTCCAAATTATTGTACTTCGATTGCTACAGCTCCGCCATGAGAGTCTATTTATTGATTTTTATCTAAAAAAGGAAGTTATTTAAAAATTTAAAAGACATCAACCTCTTTTAACTGAATACCTGTGCACTCTTCTTCGAATTCGAGGATTGATGTATTCTCACTTATGGAAGTCTGTAAATTACTTTCGTCCCCTGTCGGTTGTCTTTTAAACTCCAGCGAATATTCTTTAACTTTATATTGGACATCATCTAGAGCATATGACTCAGCAATTTCCAGCAAAACTTTGCAAAATTTCAGTTTCATATCAGGAATGATGATAGCTGTAATAACTGCATCCCAGGAGTCAAGAATATTTTTCAAACCTTCGCAGTAACTTTGATTGCATTTGAATATTAATTTCCGTTAGAAATTTTAAGTTTTCTGAAGCTAAACGTCTCACTGACACTAAAGCGGGAATGAAATAACCGAAGAATATTTATTTATTTATATGTAAGAGTTATAAATAACCAATACACTAAAATTTAACAAGAACTCTGGCTACTAAGGCTTTCGGCTCGAGATTTATACTTATAATACTATTTTAGATAAACCGAAGAATATATTTTGTTCTCTTGGAAGGTAGTCGATTGCTTCTGCGATAGGTTGCATTACTCTTGCGTATTCTTCCAATTCACCTTCTTCCTCATTAAAAGTGGAAATTCGCAGCTTGTATCTAAGTTCACCTAACCTGTTTTTGGCATTTGTTAGCTTCTGAACCGAATCGTACTGTGAGTTACATCTTATAACGCAAGGTGTGACCAGGTGCGTAGGTAGATAAAACTGTTTTTATTATTTCCGCAGATTTTAGCCTATTACATTTATTCCTTAGTTTTCTACCCCTGTGTTAGTTAAATGCAAAAATTTCATTTTCGTTTGGTATGGAGTCGAAACTATCTTCGAATGATTTCATTCACAAATAATAAATAAAAATGGTTAAGTAAGTTCTAAGTATAATCAAGCAGGGCTGAACAAATCCAAAAATATGTATCATATTTTATGAAGAAGAAAAGATAAACATATTTTAAGAAAATCAAAAGATAAACAGATTTTAAGAAAAACAAAAGATAAACATGTTTTTCCTAAACAGCAAACAAGGAAACTAATATACAAGTCATGTACCTAAAACAGTAAGATGAGGAATAAGTATAAATTCGACTGTCAAATATGTTGGCAGTCAGTCTAGTATTAACATAGTGTTAACAAATACCCTAAAATTAAATTCAAAAAATTTATTTTTATATTTTTCCAAACTCAAGCAAGTCCTTGACTATCTTCCAAGTCGTTAACTGGCTCTCTGTTAAACAACCATTATGATGAAAATACATGTAAATTTTTAATGAAAGTATTGAACTTAAAAAAACACCTTCTTCGCTATTTTGAAAAAATGTATTTAGTTAAAGATCATGTTAACAGTTATAAATTTAAACCAGCCAATGTTCGATGCTTTCAAATATTTGGTAGAAGGTCGTACGGTTACGGAATTTTTTATCACCTTAAGAGCAATTTTTTGACTGCAATTAATTTGAGTGCTTTATGCATGCATTATTTTAATTCAATTTTTTCATCATAATAATTCCATACTTTACACATTTGCATTACCCTAATCCCCTTTTGATACCATGACACACTGATGTAATACAACGAAGTATTTGCCTCGTAGCTTTAACTTAAAATCTGTACACATACATTTTACACAATTTTTACAGACTATGTATGAATATACACACACACATAAATATGCTTACTTGCAAACACAAATATTCGTACATACATACATGTAGGGCTCATATTTACCTGCAAATATTTGTTTTACTTTTTCCAATTGGTTTTATAGAATTTGAAATTAAAATGTACAAATAGCGTGACGTGTAAAAAATTACAACAACAAAAATGGCATATTGAATGCATGGAATTGATGTGCAAAATAGTTATGTTTGCAATTCTTTGCATTTTTAAAATAATTCACAAATAATGCACTTTGTATTGAGTAAATAAAACTTTTCATTTGTTAGCTTCACTTTTCAATTTGGTAAAAGTACTTGTATGTATGTACATATGTATGTATTACAATAAATATATATTATTAAATACCTTGAAAAGTGAAATTCAAAATATTTTAAAATCAACAGATGTCACTTGTGTAAAAAGTGTCCGCACACGAAATGCGTGCAATGCAAACTCATTAAAAAATTGCAACTCTTTTTTTAGAGACCTAGCAAAAAATCAGTACCTCAGTGGATTTAAGCTCTTTGGGTTTACATTGAATAAAATATTTACAAGGCAGGATGTGGCAGACAAAAGGAAAGCAGATAAAAAAAATGAAAAGAAAAAAAGCAATTTCAGTTTACACAGCAATACAAATGAAGAAGGCAGCACATAAACAGGAAAACAAGCAACAACAGGATTATGCAGTTGCAGTGGCGGACCTTACTTAGTTCCAGTTTCCACAAGTAAAGAGTTGAAGTGTAATCTGTTCAAACAGTCTTGGTTTCATTGCCACCTGGATAAAAAGCTGTGCCTCTATTTATGAGATACTGGCTAAAATTTCACGGTATTATTGGAGGCATCTTAAGGTAGATACTAAACTCCTGTCCAAGCTTATTCGTTTTTTTTCTGCACACAGATTATCGATCTAGCAGACGATCAACATTCACTCGACAACAAATGTTAGCAAGAGTTGAGAGAAAATGAAGTTAGGGTTACGCCCATTGTGATACCATACAGGGGAAAACAGAGGTAAACAGGAAGAGGAGACTTTAAATTAGAGGAGAATAACGACCAAATGGTGGCTCATTACAATTACATTAACCGCTTCAAACTGCTGAAGAAATTCACCAGGTGTGTGATATTTAAACCTACAGTATCCGCAGGGTAGTCTTAGTTAGCAGGACAGAAGGTGTTCAGGAAAATGCGCTGAAAAGATTCCACTTCATCCTCCAGACAGCTTCCGGAGAAAGGACTTGAAGCAATCCCAAGTCTCACGCATGGATACTTACCGGACAATACCCCGTAAGGATACCTACAAAATTCTAGAGCTGCCGATTTGTTAGCCTTAGAAGTTACCTCGAGCGCTCCCGCTCTATGCATGATGAGAAGCCTATATTTCCAGTAGCAGAGTACAGGATCTCAAGAGAAGGGAAATTAAGTTCACTCTTCTCTTTTAAAGTATGAACGGATGATCTTATAGGCACGCCAGAATGAGACCATTGCATCGGTCCGATTGATATGTCGTCCAAAACGTTGCGGAATGCTACAGTGAAAGTATAACTAGAGTGAGTATCCGAGATACAGAGAAAAGAGAGAGAGAAGAGTATGAGTTACTTAGTTTAAAGTTAAGGCAAAACCCCGAAAAGGGAGAGACATCGAAAAATTCAAGATGATGAACTGGATGATGTGCCGGCACTGAATGATTCAGCAACTCATGACATTTAAACTCACTTACTCTAACTGCATTAATTGTAAATATTATAATTGCCCACTATCCTGAAGAGCTGGTCCTTACTATAGTGCCAAGTGTTCTTCAGATTTAATTTAGAGGCAAAGAGATTATATATCGTGTGTTTTTTAAGAGGTTGAGAGCTCAAAATGATAATAAAAAACTTAAATATTGTTGGAATACATTTTTTTATTATAAGTTGGTAGATAACTCCATGACATTTATTTTTTGCACTTGATATCCGGCATATACATATACGCGGCGGCTACGAGTTACTTGGTTCATTCGATCAGCCCAATTTTTGACTACTCTTTCCAATAAATTTGAATAATAAATCTAAATGGGCCCAATCAGCAAAAATGCGACGTAAACCATGGCCATTTGGTTACAATTCTTGCACGAGCTGTATTTTATAGGTACGTAAGCCAAGATCCTACAATGTTTTACGTAGTCGACGGAGAAAGGTTGTTGAGAAAGGCGACGTATCGACATTTTGGCGTCTTCTACAATACTTTGCTCTATGAACTTCGCGAATAGATTTATTTTTTTCAAGGTAAACTTCCATAATTTGGAAGCGTTGTTCTGGCGTTAAATGATTCATGATGCATGCCAAACTTACTGAAGAGAAATTTAACAGTTTATCATTCTCAGCTGTTACTTCATTTTTATTCATATCGAAAGCAATCATGCAGTTAAAAAAACACCCAATACATGTTCAGATTAAGCGCTATTTTGGGCCGGATTTATTGATTGTAGATAAAATATGTAGTTACATGGCAAATAAGTGCAAAGTTTCTAATGGTTGAATTTGAAAACTTATACTAAGATTTCCAGGAGCAACATGTTTAAAATACCCAACCAGCAAATAAAGGTGTATTTATAAGTGTTTTGAGTTTGTTAAATAATTGTTTATTGTTTGTTTTTTCATATTATCTATTTATAACCGAAGATAAAGCCTAAAGGTTGTTACGCCAACGTAGCCCCGAGGAATGCTGTAAGCGCTTGCGGTTATTTTCGTATATATTTGGCAAGTAAATTTTTAACAGAGCCACTTAGCTATTGTGTGGCTGAGAATGCGTGCAAGCCGGTGTAAGGAAGGCAATTCTCGTATCGGTAACGGTAATGTTTGGGGCAATTATCATTAAGAGTGTGCGCGCCTGCAGATGCAAGGGCAATAAATGGCAAAAGCGGAAAGCGAGTAGAGAGTTGCGATAAACCAAATTGAATTTGTAAAGTAAACTAATAAATAATTAAGTTTTCTTTACACACAATGGAAATTTATAGAAATATATTTTTATCTGCTTAATAAATATCAAATATCACGCGCCTCTTGTATGCAGATATGCAGGCCAGGCACTTGTATGTAGTGCGGCCCTATATTAACTTACATATAAAATATTCTAGTTTTAGTGAAATTTATGCAACATAAATAATTTGATATTTATGAATAGCAACAACTGAATAAACATTGAGTGGATATTAATTATTTAGGGATTTCGGTGATATGCCACGAACAATAAACTGCGTGGCACATAGAGGAATTAGAATTGATACAGTTTATTTCTGTGCTTACAAACATATTTACTTTTAAAGGTAAATAATAACAATTAACAATTAAAATTTATGTAATAGTTTGCTGAAAATTAATACATATATATGAGGCATAAATGTGAATACAGAGATAACAGAACTCAAATTTTTAATACATATTTACAAGTCAATTGTTATTTTAATATAAGTGACATTAATACCATTTTGTACGAGTTCAAGGCAAAATATTATTAATATATTATTTTAAACGAATATGAATTATAGTAGGTTTTAATTCAAGTGAATAAGTAATAACAGTTTTACAAGGTAATAATATACAGGGTACGCACGATATTTGAGGACAACTTCAGGGTAAAATAAGTTTGGTTTTTATTTTGATCAGAATTTCCTGAAAATTCGAGAATTTTTTACACAGCGTTAACTTACTAAATCTATAAAATCATTCAATAAAATATCCATTAGCTGCAATATCCTCCTCGATTTGGGTCCGGACGATATTATTTGCAGCCTTCAGAAAAAAATGGTGTTATGCGGATGCTTATTGGCTTCACGCTCAACTACGCCCCATACGTATTGACCCAAGGGAATAAGGACTGGAGAATTAGGTGGTCAAAAGCTCCATGTTATAAGGTCGTGGAAGTTTTCAGCCATTCAATCTTGTATCGCCATCGCTTTGAGTGAAGGAGCAAAATTATGTTTCGTGTTGAAAGATGTGTGGGTTATCACCGCTTACCGCATCAATCCAGAGTGTGTTTATTGTCTCTATAACCTCGATATATGCAGCAGAATTCAGTTGATATCCTTGAGTAAAGAAGTGCCCTTCGTTGCTCAGAACACCTAAAAACATGACAGTGGTTGAAAACTTCTTGTGCATGACAACAAGAACTTGATCGGATAACTCGCTGTTCTCGTGTTTGCTCCGACATAAACTGCTTTCTGCGCATAACGTAGGATTTATACCGGAGATCCTGGAGGGACCTGCCGTGTTGCGACCGCTATTAGAAACAGCTTTTTCTTCATTTTAGTGTTTCACGGAGATTCGAACCTACGTTCTCCGAATTCCAAAATGGTCGACTACGGCGGCCGCAAGTTATAGTTAGGCATATCCTCAAAGTATTGTATTAAGAGAGATCCTTCTAACGCTTGGAATATAATAATTTTAAATTATTATTTTTTATTGGAAAGAGTAAATTTTGTCACTAATCCAAAATTTCATTCACTTTCGTGATCACACCACCCCCTATTCTTACTATCGAAACAAATGCCAACCACGAAAGGTTCTTTCTTCTACTGGCATTCATGTAGCTGGTACTTAATTGCCTCCTTTTCCGATAAAAGCCACAGTTAGCTTAAAAAAATCACAAACTCTCGCTACAACGAAGAAAGCGTGCGTGCTTGCCGAGCTAATTCATTCGCCTTACAACATTTCGCGTTATACTTATCAACTGTGGCTCAGATCAGCTCGATAAGCAAACGATCCACTGGTCACTTGACTCTCAAATAAATATTGATGATTTAAGAGGGTATTATCCCTAGTACTCATTCACTTGCTTTAAAACCAATTGTGAAAAAGTTAACTGCACTTGGTTTCAAGTGTTGCATCTTGCGTAATTCCGGCCTGAACAAATTATGGGTCATGCATTCGAAGCCAACACAGGAGCGCACTGCTCCGTCCTATAGCTGGCCATTAGACTTTATTAATATTTAAAAACCTGAATTTCCTGTGTTGCATTTTAGACACCTTCTATTCGCCATTTGCAGGATAACAGCTCCCTTTTCTTAATTTTGAAATTAAATTCCTCATACAAAGTATTCCCATTCACACTTCTTGTATATTTCCTATACTACATCACGAGATTTCTGCAATTGCACACCAACCGCCCAATATCCTGAGAACTGGTCTTTTCAAATTTTCCAAGTCTTCGCCTTTAACATTTTCACACCCAATTTTTTATGCACTTAACATAGCCAGTGTCGTGTGGCAATTGCTATGCAGCCCAATCATGTTGTTACCACCAAGCCCAACACGCACACACACACACAAGTAAATACGAATTCCTTGGATGAACGTTGAAAAAGAAACCTATGCACCGATAAACGGGAAGGAGTTACAAAAATAAGACGGTAGTAGGTAATCATTTCATTATAAATTTGCGCTCATTTTACTACTCACAAAACAGCAGCAGCAGCAGCAGCAGCGCATTCACCGCTCACACATACATACTGACTTACCCAATCGCACATAGTTACTCGTATATGGTCGTTACATATAGAGACACAGTATACTCGTTTGTGCAATTTATTTACCCTAATTCGAGGTTTTTTCCTAACAGCTCTATTTCGCTTGCTTGGCTTGTACTCTGACTCTTTGCCTGCCTCTTCGCGTGGGCTTTGCTTGGCCTCTTCTTTTACTGGGTCTTGTTCTCTTTAGGGCTGAATTTCGCGCGAATTGCACGGAATCGATAATTTATTAAAGGTGATTACGGTTACGGCCTGTTTGCGTGTTGGGGCAATTTGCGAGTAGTGTAGTGGCATCGTCGTCGGCTGCGGTCGCGTAGCATTCAGGCCCTGAGCGAACGGCTCAAAAATGGGTAATCATGAATTATGCGGTGAGCGGAGTTGTTTGCTATGTGCAAGTGTGAGTGCGGATGTATGTGCGTATGTGTACTTGTTTTTGTTTCCATTCCGTATATTTACATATGAAGATTTACTATTTGCACATGGGCCAACGAATTGCAATGGGCAAACTGCCAGACCAGCTATGCGCGCCAACGTTAATTGATAACGAGCTGGTGAAGAGTTCTGATTTGGGGTTTCAACTGATTTTTGGATTTATTAAGTTATTACTCGAAACGAAATAGCTTTAGTACGTTGCTAATTTCTCTTTTTTAGAAATTATGGCGAGTAGTAGGGGGATAACTGCATGAATATGTACTCTGAACTGTTCCCCCTTTGACAGCTGGTCAAAATTTTTTACATTTGTGGTAATTGGATATAACTTCACCGTTATGTAACAGAGCACGGGTTACTCAATTCCCCAATAAGGAGCGCACCGTGAAGAAGAGTTGATATTCCTCATCGTAGCACTTTTCGCGATGAAGGTAGGGTTTTACTACCAGCAAGTTTTAGCAGAGCAGCGGTTTTCTCTGACTGATCCGAACATCTTGAAGAACTGGGTAATGCTAAACACACGTTCGACACCCTCTTTCTAATATCCTCTTGCCTTAGTGCGAACCGACAAAATACAAGGACTCGAGTACTGAGAAATATTTTTTTTTTGTTTTATTTTACTTTATTTTATTTTATTGTATTTTATTTTATTTTATTTTATTTTATTTTATTTGAGGTTAATCCATCTCGGCTATTGCCGGAGATTTCACATCCCGGATAAAATTTTCAAGGGATTGTGCTCTGGTAGTCCAAGTTCTACGCCCATGCGATTACTATTGCTTAAATATTTAAAAATCTACGAACTATTGCACATGTGTCAAGTATGGTCGACTTCTGCATGTCTTCTAAAAGGTGTTGGCAGTCATACTTCTTCAAGTTTTTTATTAAATGCTTAGGCACTAATCCAGTGGACGATATAATTACTGGAATTATATTCACTTCCCTCGCTTTGTACTTCCGTTTCAGTTCTATGGCCAAAGCTGCATATTTCGATATTTTGGTGGAGTATGTGCTTTGGATGTTGCGATTAAGAGATACCGCTATATCGATTGTTTTATTTATCTTGTCGAACTAGATGATGTCAGGTTTGTTGGAAATAAATCGGTCCCAGTACAGTTTAAAATTTGCATTTTCCAATATTGCCTTTGGTTCGTATTTAAAATACAAGACTTCTGCTTGTAAGAGACCGTGTTTTATCGCAAGTTGTTGATGGATAATCTTTGCTATATTGTTATGTCTCATGACATATTCACGGGGGGCATCCAGCAATTAAATGGTCGATTATTTCACCGTAAATGCCGCACCTTCGGCACCTATCTTTTATTGCTTCGCCATGTATCGACCTTCGGAAATTCCTTGTTGGAATAACTCGGTCTTGGATAGCGATTCCGAAACCTTCTGTTTCAGAAAATAGCTTTCCTCTTTTCAACCATAAATTGGATGATTGTGCGTCTATCCATTCCATTTCGAGATCATGGGGATGGGCACCGTGTATTGTTTTTGCCTTCCTTGCTGCGATCATTTCTGCTGGGGATTTAACCCCCTCAGGTACTGGGAAATCCTGCCCAATCAGACTTAGCGAGGTAAAGCCATTATCTGCCATAGCGATTGCTTTAAATAGATGCGACTTCCTGCTTAGAAAATATGTACGTAGCTTTAAAGTTTGCGAGAAGTGTAGACTCGCTATATTGATGACTCCTCTCCCACCAACGTTTCGAGGAAGCGATATTCTTTCCACAGAGCTTTGAGGGTAATGGTTATTTTATTTTATTTTATTTTATTTTAGGAGGAAACGGTACTCTTCAATACCAGCAGCAGTTCTTAAAAGGAATATTCAATCAATTACAGACAATTTTTGACTGCTCTATTAATTTCAACAAACCTCACAACTCGAAAGACCTGTTCCGTCAAAGCTCCATACGAAAAGCCATCTTCTTCTTTGTATGCCTTGAAAGCAGTTGTGCGCTCTGCCTCTACATTGAGATATTTGTAGTTAGGATTAACAGGTAGCCATGTTTGCTGTGCTAAAACTGGAATTCTTCGAAGAGAGTCGAACGCTCTGGATCTCGGAATTCACAAGTGGCTAAGCATTCCCCGTCGGTCATGCCGATCTCGTCGCTCTAAATTTTTGAAATTAGAACTTACCCACTGGTAATAAAAACATTCTTAATTGGCAGTTAGCACTAACGTTATAAGTAATAAAGGGTGTTTTTTTTAGAGGTTAGGTTTTCAAGTTGGCACTACTTTTTTCGTAGATGGTCTTTTTGACAGCTGTCACTTGATTTATGCTCAGTTTGGTTTGCCATTTCATAATGAATAGACTTACACCTGAACAACATTTGCAAATCGTGCAAATTTATTACGAAAATAATGGTTCGGTTTTCACAAGAAAATTTTGTTCAGCGATGAAGCTCACTTTTGGTTGAATTGGTATGTCAATAAGCAAAATTGTCGCATTTGGAGTGAACATAATCCGCAAGCCATTGCTGAGACGCCGTTACATCCTCAAAAAGTCACTGTTTGGTGTGCTCTATGGGCAGAGGGAATCATTGGTCCATATTTCTTTAAAAATGAAGCCGGCCATAATGTTACAGTCAATGGAGAGCGCTATAGAGCCATGATTAATGACTTTTTCGTGCCTGAATTGGACGATGTTGATGTGGACGACCTTTGGTTCCAACAAGACGGCGCTACATGCCATACAGTCAACGCAACAATCGATTTATTGAAGGAAACTTTTGGTGAGCGCATTATCTCGCGCCGTGGACCTGTGGCGTGGGCTCCAAGATCGTGCGATATAACACCGCTGGACTATTTCTTGTGGGGCTATGTGAAGTCGCTTGTCTACGCAGATAAGCCCGAGACGATTGACGCCTTGGAAGAGAATATTCGGCGCGTTATTGCTGACATACGCCCCCCATTTGTTGCAAAAAGTGGTCGAAAATTGGGCCTCTCGGCTGGAATTTATTCGAGCCAGCCGCGGCGGCCACTTGCCCGAAATCATTTTTAAAACATAATGGCAAACCCTTATCTTTATAATAAAGCTCAATTCTTGGCCATAACATTAAATTATATACGTTTTATTTCATCTTGAAAACCTAACCTCTAAAAAAACACCCTTTAGTTGCACCAGGCAATATATGCACTAACATCGTAATCAAATCTGTCCTAGTTTCTCCTATGCGTTTAGCTGGACGACTGTTGTCTTGATTACCCAATTGCCAATTGGCTACTTTATGTTTCGGTCAAATGTTATTCATCCAGTTGTTAACTAACTATGTTTTCAACAGTCGTTGCATTGGCATCCATAAATGATTTAATAAAGCCTAAATTCATTGGATTTTGAGCACCGCCGGCTGTGTCATTGCCAATGTAGCTGCTTATAATATCAATGGAGGCATAACCTTTAGCGACTTGTATCCTGTAGAGAAATAAAGTTGGTTAATTTAGAAATAATAATGGTGTGTGAGTTCTTTCCACATGAGATTGCCTCACCTAGTGTCACCGCCATGATCACGTTGGCATCCATCTAAGAACTCGCGCCATTCGTATTTTAATTGGACATTTTCTGGGCGATCTACTGTTTGGATGGGGTTAAGGTCTTCCTGATCTGGATATGAACCATCATCTCGGTCTCATCACTTGTGTGATTTGGCACAAAATCCAATATAATTTTCAGTCCTAATTCATGAGCCTTTGCAAGCATTGCATCGAAATCCTCCATTGTGCCAAAGAGCGGTGCAATTTTAGTGAAATTAGCTACATAATAGCCCATATTGGCCATCGGTGAATCGTAAATTGGTGAAAGCCATGTAGCCGTTACCCCTATTTCTTTGAGATATACCAGACGGGAAGTATGAAAAGATCGAGAATAGATCTGATATAGAGTGGCGGACTCCCATCAATCGACTGTGGAGTACGCAGAAGCGCTAAAAGTACAGAAAAGTACTAGCGGAAATAGCAGACATAAATTTGATGACATCTCTGTAATTACTAACGGACCGCCAATACCCAAACTTATATTTAGACCTCCAAAAATAATAAGGTAAGTCTATTGCGGAGTTGTTTTTTTTCGGAAATAGAGTTTAGCATAAGATTCTTGGTAGACGAATATCTGCAGGAGGCATTTATGTAATACTTCTTTATTGAAGGTATCCCCAAATGTACTCAGCAGACATTAGAGTACATATGTATGTATACAGGTGTGTATATGTATAGATGTATGCGTGCATGTACGTATTTATTTACTAAAGTTCCAGTCCAAACTAGTAATTAAATTGGATTTGCACTCTGTTCACTCAAAGAGTGACAGCGACAGCCCATATCAACACACTAAACTTTGCTCAGCTGCTAAAATTCTCGCTTAACTGGATATACAATAAAATTTTACAGCTAGATATGCATAGGATGTTCTACATGCCAGTATATGTATGTATGTATACTATTTTAACCCTTATCACTCGATTAATTGCTTTCCTATTGATTTCTGTTATTTTTGAAGCTCCAATTCATTTGGCAGATTTCCCCAATTACAAGTCAAGGTATAATCTTTAATCTACAAAACAAACAAATGTATACATACATATGTGCCCATACATGCATACAGTTTGTCAAGAAAATATTTTGGCATACTAAAATATTCAAGCCATTTGTACTTCTTTAACTTCATCGCTTCTTATTGAATATTGAGAGCCTTTCAAAATTATTTTATTAATTTGCTTAGTTACCAGTACTTCGTAACGGTAAATGCAAAAACAAAACAAATGCTTCTCTCAGCTGTCAAGAAAGTGGTTCTATATATCTATTTTGGGCATCGTTTGATAAAATGATTCGATATATTGACTTGATACACAAGCGTCAATCATAATCAAAATATCAAATCGTACGTAAACTATAAAGAGAGTCACCTCGCTCTATTAAAGTTATACAATAGGAAAATGTGTGCATCAGCTATCAGAAACGTTTTATTTAACACGACAAACTATTTATAATATAATAATACAATAAATATTTTCATAGAAAGATAATCACAAACTGAAAATAGGCTGGTGGAAGACCACGGAAAATATCTGACCGCGCCGAAAGTATTTTGTTGAGAAAAGCAGCCGAGGGAAGCTTTGTTAAACTCAGCCAAATCGCGTAAGCGGTTATCGCCGCGTCAATCAAGAAGAAGAAGAAGAGCTCTCGTAAGAAGGCTTTGTCTCTGCATATCATATTGAAATGCGGTTGTCTTTCGCTAGAACACACATAGCTGAGCCAGATAGATACTGATATGATGTGATATTCTGCGATGAGACTCAAATCATCATTACAACGATGAACCCAATGGTGTGTGGAAGCAGCTATTAAAAGTACTGGAAAGGAGGAATATTATACCAACAGTGAAATATAGTATGGCAAACTTTCTGCATATCCCGCAAGGGAATGAGTGATTGTGTGTTCATAGAAGATAAGACAATATTTGAATATTCTGCAAGACCGTTTGATAAATAGTGCAACAAAATTTGAGAAAACAGATACTCAAAATATCGAGCACAGCTCAAAAGTGTTATTTGCGAAGAATGGCACAAAATACCTCAGGACTATGACGTTCCAAAATGTATTCATTCTATAAGAAGCAGACTGCAAGGTGTTATGCTATAGATGCTCTGGGTAGTCATACAAAATATTGTTTCACATTTCATTTTTTAAAACAGAACTAAAGCTATTCGCTGCCAAAAGACTTTATTGACAGCTGTGTTTGACGTGCGTATGTTTTTTGCTTTCTATTTTTGTGTTATTTTTAAACGAATACGTGCTTTCTGATATTGACTTATGAATTATTTATATTAGTCAAATAAAAACAAAGATTGAAATAAAAAAAAATACATATTTTCGTAAGCAATTTGTTCGATTTTCTCTAGATTAGTAGATGTCAAAACACTTCGTGGACAACCTGTATGCACCTGTAGATACCTGCGTACATACTAACCGCTTGAATGTAAATGTAAATATCTATGCATGGAAGCAATTAAACATCGCTGATGCTTTTATTTACCTTTGTCAGAACTTTTAAATGGAACGAAATGCAGAAAAATCAGTCGTTGGTAGAATTAACAGATGAATAAAAAATGTATTATACGAGTACTGCAGTGCCCTGATTAGGCACTCTTCCGCAATATAGCATCGACTACGGTGGCGGGCTTCAACAAATACTAAGTACTACTAATACTACCACTACTACTTAGTTGGCGTTTGCTTAGTTAGATTGTATGAAATATGCACACATACACAAATAACACACATGCCCACCTACAAACACACACACACGCACACAAGTAGACATATAAATTCACATGTGCTACTTGCAGATTGATCGCCAGTGTAGCAGTGGTATGAGGTAATAATGCCGTACTCGACATCCTTCAACACTTATCAGCTGAATCGTCGGTATGGCAGAAGTGCAAATAAAGGCGCTTACAAATGTATCTGGAGAAGTTACTTACTTAGCAACAACTACGGAGTATAAAAACCGTAGCAGCGCTAGTAATAGTAGTGCATAGAAGCAGTAGAGGTAGGTGGGGTGGTAGCAGTAGTAGTAGCGTTTTCAACTGCAACGCCATCATTATCAGCAGCTACAATCAGCATTCTCAACATCTTTCTTCTACTTTGTGGTAGCATCGCAGTCATCAGTGCAAACAAATTCAGGTGCTCGACTTTTGTTGCTGCAACATTGTGCTGTTGGAGTTAGTGCGATGCCAATTTTGTTGGTTTCCATAGATTGTACGTATGTATGTAGTTGGTTGTAGGATTTTAGCTGTAAGAGCTTTTTAGAAAATTACTTCGACATGCTCATGCCTTTCTTCGTTTCGAGTATCATCACTTGACGCAAATACCTACTTCCTTCTGCTTTCACTTGGCCATTTCCCATTTTCACATTTTCACAATTTCTGCATTTCCATTCGTCAAGAGGTTTAATCACATAATATGTTGCTGTATCATTGCCTCAGGAGTGGGGGATAATGTTTTCAATGTTTTCATTTCAACCTTCAGGTGTGAATGCATCAATAACATAAATGAAAAATTCATTCATTCGGCTAATGTTTCTTGTTTGTTTGTTGGTGTTGTATGTACTCTGGTCTGCTTTATCTTTGTTCTACTTTTGGGACTATTTTTGTATTTGTATTTTATTTATTTTTAGAGCCCATTCATTTCATTTCATTATTGAGGGCCAATGACCGATTGTATGCACAACCTGTACAACATTTTTATTTTTATTTTTTAGTTTTACATACATTAATGTCGACTGATGACGGGGGAAAGGTGATGTAGTCTTAGCATCTCGCGAGAAATCCTTAAGATTTTTTGTGATAGCCAAGCTGCAGGCTTTAGACCTCTACGCTGCTTCTCTTTTTTATTTTAAGCTGGCGCTGCATTGCCGCTGATCGTGAGAGCTCAAACCAGACTTCATCTTCAGATTCAGTCACAGATCACAGGAATATGGAGGAAAACTGCATGGCAGATGAACTTGCAAGCCAAGGTGTGCCATTAGTAAACTGCTTAATAATGCATTTTCTATTAGGTAAATTAATGGAAGAGAAAACTAAATCACTGCTTGTCAAATCTTAAGAGCTATATGACCGAAAAGTGACGTGCTTTGGAAAATATTTTATTGTAGCTAGAAAAAATCTATCTACGCAAAGATATGTAAATGCGAAGTCTATGGTACATACAACCTCTATTCTAGTTAACGGTATTAAAGTCAGAAGTTTAGGTAACGGTTGTTGTTTTGAAGGTTGACTGGCCGATTACAGCTTCTCGGCCGTGAAAAATCAGGAGCGGTAGCATATTTCTAATAATACACAACACTACGCATGCATTTCTTCTTTAAAATTTTTATTAAATTATTGACGAAATTCGAATCTACATATATTAAACAAACACGGGGCCCGATGGTATATATAGTGATTTTCGACACAGCCGCGCACTAATAAAAGAAATCGCTCACCAGCCGATCCTCAGTCACCAACTCTTTCCAAGGTAACCAATATGCTTTCTTTAGAAATTGTAAGAATATAAACTACGAAAAATTGCTTGAAAATTAGATTTTTTTATAATAGATAATGAAGGAGAATTTAGAATTTAGTTCTCGTTCTGGAGTTAATTTCATCATCTCACACACGAAAGTTGCGCCGCGCCGCTGAAATCAATATGCATTCAAGTCATTTCCACAAACTGTATAGAACGATAAATCCCCGAGCCTTATACTACACTGTTACCTGTAGACGGTGGCAATTAGATTTTTGTTATAGGTGGCTATAGTGAGCTTCAATTAGGCTATGGCCACTTGGATTACGTTATAATGGCCAAGGCACTCATCGTTTTGGTAGTGTTGCCTAATTAGGGTACTATGTTTTTTTGTTTTCGTTTGTTTCAAGTCTAAAACATAATTATAGTTTCCTCGGTCCGCTTAAATTACTACAGATATTTAAACAAATAAATTCAAGAAAAGAGTTTAGAAATTTAATTTGTTGAACCAACCAATGCGGTTTAAGAAATGGAGTCAGCTTTGGAGGCCCAAGTTGAGCCCAATATCACAAATGCTTGATAAGTGGGCTTCGATGTCGGTTATTTACATATAAGTTGCTCGAGTATTCTATTCACTATTTATCCTTACAGCTTTTGCAATAATCATTGCTGGTGACTATCAGCTATATACACTTCTGGTCTAAAGTGTGTGGCCAAGGTGGGAGGACAAATCCACTGTTGACCTTGGGTTGGTTTGGTACCATCTGTAGTAATGCTAAAAATGTTGCCTTGTATTTTATTTTCACGGTGAGCTCGCTTAAACTGGATAAATATTGTGCCATAAGTACCTGTCACAGTTCGCTAATATTCATAAAAATTTCTTCGAATTTCGAAGCCATAAAGCCACATCAGAAATAAGTAAAAGTAAAACTTTCTCTTCGCAAACAGAAACCTGTTGAGCTAAATTGTGTTACGGGAAATTCACAAAGTTTAGCAAGTGATTTCAAAACGTTAAAGCAATTTAAGCGGACGTCAAAAATTCAAGTATTAAAAATTAAAATTTCATATTCATTTATTTGCGAAGTTGGACAGCCCCTTGAGTGCCTAGCGAATGTCGGTGCCGTAATGCTTATTGGTGCATGCAAAACTTATATTTCAACTTGAAATTAATTTGAACAAAACGTCAATTCCCACATAAAACATAAATCCACATGCATACACACACACACCCAATCAAATTCATGGCATGAAGGAATAAGTTCAAAGTAAAAAGAAGTAGAAAAGTGGTCGGTGCATCAGACTTTCACGCATACTAACAAACAAACAAACGAAAATCGAGGGTTGAGAGTTGAGTTGCCAACCACAGAAACTTCCCATTTCAGGCGAAGTGGCACAACAAGTCGCCCAGCAGCTAAGGTTGGGAACTGTTGAGTGGTGAGTGAGGCGATAGTAGAACGTTTCGGAGCTGAAACAGTTGAAATTATGTGTAGTAACGCAAATCCGGTAAGTAGACGGCAAAACTTTCGAACTAAGCAAATTGCAATAGTGCATTTCGCTGGAAATCCACCAGAAACACTAAAACAACAACATTCGAAAGCTACTGCTGCAACTGTTTTCAAATGTGCAGTCCAAATTTCGTGGCAAAGTAAAAGTTTGCAAAGCATATAAACAGGCGTAAAAACACGCACTTGTGCTCAACGTATGCGAACGCAGGCACACATGCATATAAATTCATACAAATATTGACATGCCCAAATGCAAACACATACATACATACCTAAATGCTTAGATGTTGCACGCACGACGTCTGATGAGTGTGTGTATGTGTATACCGACGGTCGACTGATGGCAATATTTGTGAACTTTGTGGTGTGTACACACACCCACCATCGTTGATAGACGATTTTGGATAGACGGCAATAGCGTCGTTTGAGTCGGACAAACCGACCGACAGACATATTCACTTGCACTCATGCATACGTAAGTAATAACTATGGCATTTCCAATACACTAACAAGCAATTGTCTGCCTGCCAGACGGACCTGCTGAGGGAATGCACGTCTGGTTGGCTGTTGCAGTGGCAGGCGAAGCGTGAACTAGCACCGCAAATACCTTTAAAGTGTTTATTAATATTTTGAAAAGTGCTCACGAACAGCAGCGTATCATTCGGGCTAGCCAGACAAGCGCACTCGCACACACGCTTGCATTCATGAACGTATACCGTTATAAGCATGCCACTTAAGCAAGGATAGTTTCGAATGCGGCAGGGGCGTATAAGTAAAGCGCCGACATGTGATGACGCTGTGTGTACGCGTGTGCGTGTATACGAGTTCGTTGCTGCTTTTGTTTATGCAATTCATTTATGCAATTATTTCTGGCCCGACCACAAATTACATTAGAAATTCTTCAATGCTTGTGAAGCATATTTGAGGAAAAGTTTTTTTTATTTAAAATGTTATTGTTGTTTACTGCAGCGCTTCAATGGTTAGACACCACTGCAATATGAGCAAATTTTTGACATTCCATAGTAATGTGAAATGTAGCATTTTCACCTTTTTCAATTTTATGCGCAACAACTCGAGGGAAGAAGCAAAATTGAGAATGCATATAAGCCATAGGAGCTCCACTAAATTAATTTTACAAAGGGTCTTTCAAAAGTGACGCCTAGATGTCTGTAGTACCGACAGACGGTATCGTTTTATGTAATTTTTCATGAAACATCAATTCAAAGATGGTGGAAAAATTCCAAGAAACTGATTCTGTCGAGGATAGAAAAAGGCGGTTGAAATCACTTGCGCTGCTCGTAAATTTGTGTATAGGGAAATTAAACGCCAATTATACATATATATATATATGTATATACATCGAATTAAAATATTTGCCTAAAGATGATGCCGTAAGTTATTTTTATGCATAAAGATTTCGTTTTTTTGGAACAGAGAGTGTACGCTCGACACTCTCTTGCTAAAATCCTCTTGCCTAAGTGTTAATCGAAAAAAATACAAACACAGAAGTAATGAAAACTATTTGATTTTATTTTTATCAAGTGCTGGTCACCACGTAATAAAAACAAAACACTCCAAATTTAAATAGTCAACTGGAACAACTGTACATACCAACAAAATGTGCCATATAAACTTTACGCAGTCCATCGTACAATAACCGCTTCATGGGGCTTCAAATCAATTCATCCGCTTAAATCAACTTTATCACTGAAATTCGAGAACAAAAAATATAGTAAGTAACTATTCGAAAATGCCAACTTCCACGTGTTTTACCCATATTTGTGTGGAGAATAGGAAGTGAGTAGCACATACTCCATGGTCTTAATTGTCAAACAATCCGAATATTCTGTTTGGTTACCAAAGTTACGTAGGAAACGGTACTCCTAAATACCAGCACACAAAGTTTTTGATTACTCTATTAATTTCAACTAACCTCACCACTTGAAAGACCTGTTACGTCAAAGCTTCTTCTTTGAATGCCTTGAAAGCAGTTGTTTTTTTAGTTCGGTCATCGCCGAATGATTTGCGACAGCTTGTGCATTTATGTGGGTTTTCGCCAAAGCCAGCACGCATTAATGGTTTCAAATCGCTCTTGACCACTAGTATTATTGTCAATGATGTTAGATCACCAGGTTTCCTATGGTGAAAAAAATTGTGTGGGGACTGGCTGCTATGTCACGTGGGATATGTTTCACAAATTTAGCTTGTGTTAGTGATTTACGATAAAAATCAACACATACCGTGTCAGCGGTTTGTTTACGAATTAGGTAAATACAAATGTGCGAATGTGCGAAAGTGCGTAATTTTATTGTGCAAGTGAGTGAGTTATTGTTTAATTAGAGTTGATATTTTTAAACTTCAATTAACGCACAATAAAACTACGCACTTTCTCACATTTGTATTCGCCGCAAAATATATTTTCTATGTGGGGTGCAAAAAATATCAAGAATAGCAAACAATTATTTTGTATGTGGGTGCTAGTACTGTCACCTTATTTCCACTCGAAAATATAGTGCATCTCCTTTTTGCATAAAGTAGGGGGTATAAAAACCACATGATACGCAAATCATCGTGTCGAGTAATAAAGGCGATCAATGATGGCTTTGTTCGTAAACATAAAGAGTAAACGCTCAATATGAACAGTGGGCAAAAACGGATGTGCTTTGATTCAAATTTGTTCCTTAGTGGGCTAGACTACTCCGAATCCTTGATATTTGGGTTTTTTTTTGGTTTTTCATAGCTTTTATATTTTCGATGAAATTAAGTCTAAAATGAGGGTTAAAAATGTTTTTTTCTGAAGCATTTCAGCAATCCAAATACGTCTATATGTCGGACAATAAAATTTCTTATTTGTGTCCTCTTAGAAGACACTCTGCAACCCAGCCAAGTAAGATCTGCGCCGGGCACACGGAAAAATGAATATATATATAGGTATATGTAGATACACTGCAGAAAAAAAAACAAAAAAAGGAGCAGTCTTGTTCCAAAAAAAAAATGTCTCCCTTCACGACTAAATTACTTATTTTGTGCATTTTTTATTGATTGGATAGTCCCATACGTGAATATATATATTTTTTAATTAAGTATTTATCTTCTATAAGAGAACAAAAAGGTATGGGTTTGAAATTTTCAGTAGTACGAAATGTAGAAGGCGTAAGCTAATGGCAACTTTTGTTTACATTATTAGTGTATAATTCTGCGTGGACTTGACATACAAGCAGCTAAACTAATCACCATTCGCTTCGACTGTCACAAAAATTGACGATTCACCAAATATTTTTGTCTTCCTCAAGAGTAATAGGCTTAACAGCTTAGGCGGGTGATGGAAGATGTGGCGGGCTCGTTTTATAAATGGACGAGCTTTGCTTTGAGAAAAATGCGATTGCGTTTGAGTGAAACAGTTTTTGATGTATTGAAGAAGATTTTAGTACTCTTAGCGGCAAAGCGGCCATCGCGTTGCGCATGCTGCTGCTTCTGCGTCTATGAAGGTATTTTGTTTTTGTAAGTACAAAATTTTGAATATCGACTGGGGGCAGCAAATTTTATGGAATAAATAATAAATAAAGGGTACATATTTTTATTAACCTTTATAGATATATACAAATATATCTGAATGTATGTACAGTGCCGCTCAACTGAATAGGTTTGAAAATGATTTCTTCTATTTTTTTTCTCTCTTTGTTCCTATGGCATTTTTTCCTTCTTTCTTTTTTGTTTTGAACATTCATTTGTTTACTTATAATATGTATCAAAAAATGTAACGGGTTCTATGCAACGGTAAATCAGAATTTTGCTTTCATCGTGAAATTCGCTACATGTGTGGTCTATTTTTGGCTCATCTGATTAAGTTTGACTTCACTTTTTGATTGACTGCGTGATTGAAAACATATAATTTCTGTGGTATACTTAAATTTAAAGTAATTGCTACCATTTTTTTAATATGGGTCGGGGAAAATCTTTAACCGAGTTTGAAAAAGGTCAAATTATAGGCTATATTGAATCTGGCCTAAAATATAATGAAATAGCAAAGAAGATTGATCGAAGCCAAAACCGGGTAAGCAATTTTCTTCGTAATGAAGCCGATTACGGGAAAAATGAAAGGAGGAAAAAAATATGCTACAACGGCATCAGAGAGGCGACTAATCCTTCGAACTGCTTCGAATTCCCACCTCTTTGCCAGAGGAAAGAGGAATGCTTTTAGAGTCGTCATCACTCCTGAACTTGCGAGCTACAGTTTGTTTCATCAAAGATGAATGCAAAATCTACAAGACTGTGCTCCAAAAGGCTTTTCCCCAGTTTTCCGATATTTTTGGACATATTCAATGGACGTACCAACAAGACAACGCCCCTATGCATACAGCCCGGGTTACAAAACAGTGGAATAAGGACCAGCATGTCAACTTGCTCGAGTGGCCCCATACTCCCCAGACATAAATATTATCGAGAACATTTGGGGATTTTTATCCAGAAGAGTGTATGAAGGGGGAAGACAATTTCAAGACTCGGCGAACCTGGTTGAAGCGATTAAAAAAGCCGGGTAACCTATTTCACTGAGTGAAATTGAAAAATATTACGATCCCTTATCAACTCGAATGTTTGAAATAATTAAGAATAAGGGTGGTCATACCAAATATTAAATAATGCAGAAATAGTGTCTTTTATTATTTAGGTTGCCAAGTGCCATGAAATATTTCTGTGAATAATTTTTTTTTATAGTTTTGTTGGTCAAACCTATTCACTTGAGCCAAAAATTATGTCATGTTATGTTATTATCAGCTATGTTTTTGAAAATATGTATAATAAAAAAAAAATATGAAAACCAAACCAAAAAAAAAAAACTTTTGTATTTTATAAATAATTGATCGTTTTACTTAACAAAATTTATTTGGTTTAAATCCGAGTGCTCGTTATGAAGATCCTATGTTCTAAGTCTAAAAAAGAAGTCAAGCCTATTCAGTTGAACGGCACTGTATGTACATCTGCATGTGTGTGTGTTTACCGTACTTTTGCTCAGTGCTTAGGCAAAGACAATTCGGCAACGCAATTGCTCGTGCCGCATTCTTTTTGTGTATACGAGCAAAGTCATTGTTCTTGCCAATTAGAACTCATCACGATGTTTTCCCTTTTTCTTCTTTTCAACCGACCAACCGCATATGCCCGTATGCCAAAACTGAGTGATTGTGACTCTATCTTATTACTTACCTACTCAATGATTAAATTCAATTATTCTCTTAATTTTTTACTATAAAATAAATAAAATTCTTGCTCTCAAGTTGCAGTAGCCATACTCAATGGTCATATGACAATTTTCGATGTTTAAACAGCGACGCAGATCAGTTGTATTGTTAAAGTAGTAGCGGCAAAAACAACTTGGAGGGCAAGTACGTATGCAAATAAATGTACAGCAAGTAATTCAAATTCTTCAAACATTGTAGGTATTTTATCTCTATTGAATATTTCGTTGTTGGTGTATGTTCATACATATGTATGCCTTTAACATGCGCGAGTTACATATTTAAAACCAAGCACTAACACTATAGATGAATTCATTGCAAGTATGATTAAAGACAAAGTGTAATACTAAACCTACCTCCGTTTTGTTTACAGAAATTACTATTAAATTCATAAATCAAAATTATTTTTCGGTCGCAATTCCAAGAATTGCAACCGTCCCAAAATTAACTAACTTCACTGTCTGCTTACAATAAATATTGTCAAATCAGCATTTCCGTTCCCACACGAAAATGTAATATTAATAAGTATTTTTCATAAACCAATGTAATTAGCAAGTAAGAAAACAAAACTGTAATGTACCGAGTAAGCAAATATATATACATATGTAAGCTTTGATTTTACCTGAAGTAAAATAATAAAGTCAGTCTTGTTCCTCCCTTTCATCGGAGTAGTTTGTTGGATTTAAATAAATAAAATAATTAGAAACAAAATTAGTTTTTTTTACGCAACTTAACGGCAAAACACGTAAATCGCGCGAAGCGTTGCTTCTGAAGGAGTTCGAAATTACGCAAAATCTTGCTTAGACAGCTTGGATATGAGCGGCGAAAACTGACTGAAAAAAAGGTATGAGTTTATTATTAATTTCAATTTGCAGAAATATGTATATAAATCGCCGCAATCTCACAGAATCTCGGTAGCTGGCACCGAAGGTCGGTTGTACTCATTGGATAAAGGTGTTAAGTAAATAATTATTTGGTGAACTTAGGAAAAGCTATACATGTATGTAAACTTCAGTCTTGATTGCAGATGTTGTTTTTGAACCTTTTCATTTATCTTTGGAGGTACCCCGCGAAAGCTACAAAACAAGTTCAGGAATCACAATTAGAGCTAACACTAGACTTTTCAGTCGATCATCTTAAAAGCCTCCACTTTCAACGGGCGGAGGATGTTGGGAACCGCTATAATAAATAGAATCCAGCCGTTTGGCTTTGCGCTTTCATGTATTGTCCTTTATACGCAACGTACTCACGCATACTAAACTTAAGATATCTAAAGAACAATAAAGGCCTCTAGAAACTTAAGCTTTACTTTGCTTGGCTTGTTTGTAGGCTCGAAATAAAAATATTATTACAAATATCTTTTCAATATGCACATGAGAGGTAAGTAAAACTGCATGTGTTGCAAAGCTGGTCATTTATGCCATAGCCATATTTTATTGTTATGTGCGGAGTTACTAAGAGGGGCAACCAAAAGAAGCCGAAGGATAAGTTAGCCAAGCAAAAAGAGCAAGCCACGAATACAACACGCAAAGCCAGAAGCTGTTGAGATAAAACCCACAGAAAGCCACACAGGGTGTAAGCACCAATCATATATATACATACATATATCGTTTTCTGGAATAGAGTGTACGTTCGACACCCTCTTGCTAATATCCTAAGTGCGACTAAACGAAATACATATATACACACTAGTACTGAAAAATACAACACTTTATTTTTGTCTAGTGCAAAGAGCAAAATACTTCAAGTTTAAATAGTCAACAGGAATTGGTATGCACAAAATTTGCCAAATAAACATTACGCAGTCCATCGCAGAATGACCGCTTCATGGGACTTCAGAACAAATCGTCCGCTTAAATCAACTTTATCACTGAAATGCAAGAACAAAAATCATAGTAAGTAACTATTCGAAAATGTCACCTTACACGTCTGTACCCATATTTGTGTGGAGAATAGGAAGTGAGTAGCACATACTCCATGGTCTTATTTGTCAAACCATCCGAATATTCTGTTTGGTTACCAAAGTTACCTAGAAAACGGTACTCCTCAATACCAGCAGCAGTTCTTGAAACGAAAGTTCAATCAATTACTAAAAGTTTTTGATTGCTCTATTAATTTCAACTAACCTCACAACTTGAAAGACCTGTTCCGTCAAAGCTCCATACGAAAAGCCACCTTCTTCTTTGAATGCCTTGAAAGCAGTTGTTTTCTTTAGTTCGGTCATCCCCGTGAATATATTCAGAGTACTAAGCTCCACGCACCGCTATGCCTCTACATTGAGATATTTGTAGTTAGGATTGACAGGTAGCCATGTGGAGTTTCCTGTGCTGAAGCCGGCATTCTTCGAAGAGTCCCATTGCATTGGAGAACGCTCTGGATCTCGGAACTCACAAGTGGCTGAGCATTCTCCGTCGGTCATGCCAATCTCGTCGCCCTAAATTTTTCAATTTAAGAACTTTCCCACTAGTAATAAAAACATTCTTAATTGGCAGTTAGCACTTACGTAATAAGTAGCAGATGCACCGGGCAATATATGCACTAACATCGTCATCAAATCTGTCCTAGTTTCTCCTATGCGTGTAGCTGGACGACTGTTGTCATGATTGCCCACTACCCAATTGGCTACTTTATGTTTTGCCCAAATTACGTCCATCCAATTTTTAGTTAAGTCTTCAACAATCTTTGCAGTGGCATTGGTTTTTAATCTAATAAAGTTAAAATTCATTGGCTGTTGGCAACCGGCGGTTGTGCCATTGCTAATGTACGTGCTTATAACATCAACGGTGGCATAACCTTCAACGATTTGTGCCCTAAAGAGAAGTGCAGTTGGTTAGTTTAGACAAAATTCTTACTGTGGGTGTTGTTTCCACAGCAGATGTGCCTCACCTAGTATCACCGCCATGCTCACGTTGCTATCCATCTAAGAACTCGCGCCATTCGTATAACCATTGGGGATTTTCTGGTTGATCTTTTGTATAGATGGGGTCAAGCCTCGGCTGATCTCCATATGTACCATTTGCTAAACGCGTCTCGAAGAAAAATGGTACCGCATCAATGCGAAAAGAATCCACACCACGATCAAGCCAGAATTTTAACACTTCAATCAGACGTTCACGTACCATAGGATTGGTGAGGTTCAAATCAGGTAGCTTGACTAAAAACTGGTGTAAATAATATTGTTGACGTTGTTCGTTCCAAGTCCATGAGGACCCATTAAATGCTGATATCTGTACGAAAAAATTAGGAAGACATTGCTAGATAGAAAACTACAAAATAATAGATAATCGAGGTAAGAAGTTACTCACCCAATTACTTGGCGGTACACGCTCACCCGTTTCTGGGTCGATTTTGCCATCGTCCCATACATAGAAATCATCGTAACCATCTTCACGACGTATCGACTTCTGGAACCACTCGCTCTCATCACTCGTGTGATTTGGCACAAAATCCAATAAAATTTTCAGTCCTAATTCATGAGCCTTGGCAAGCATTGCATCAAAATCCTCCATTGTGCCAAAGAGCGGCGCAATTTTAGTGAAATTAGCTACATAATAGCCCATATCGGCCATGGGTGAATCGAAAATTGGCGAAAGCCATGCAGCCGTCACCCCTATTTCCTTGAGGAATTCCAGACGAGATGTAATACCATTCAAGTCTCCTACACCATTACTATCCATGAAGGATCGAGGATAAATCTGATATAGAGTGGCGGACTCCCACCAGTCGACTGTGGAGTTCGCAGAAGCGCTAAAAGCGCAGAAAAGCGCCAGAGGGAATAAGAGTAATAAATTTGATGACATCTCCGTACGTACTAATGAATGTTTAATGCCCGACCTTATATTTATACTTCCGGAAAGAGTAAGGTAAGTGTGTTGCAGATAACGCTAATTATACCGTGAATGGTAAAAATGCCCTTTATGATCTTTCCACCATCAATTAACAGCAGTGCGAGCTGTAAGAATTATGTTTTCGTAAATACAGGTAGAGTTTAGCATATAGTGATGTCAATTACCACCGCAACATAACATATTGGCAGTACATTAGAATGTCACTAAGAAGGGAAGTAGAAAAGAAAAAGAATAGAAATAACTGCATGAACAGCCGACATGAAGTTGGCATTAGAAACATACGATGATGGTGGGGATGGAAGAGTTTTCCTCATTCTATTTTGTGCTGACATGTTCATGTACACGGCGAAAGAAAAAACACAAATCAGCTGGTCAACTGATACCACCTTTGGCAGATTCGCCTAGGCAGTAAAATTATAATTTTGTGGAAATAGCGCATGTGTCTCAAGGCTAAGCGCTGTTTGTTTTTTTTTTGCTATTGCATCAAAATCATGTCATCGAAATCAAAATCATGTGGGTTTAGAAGATTTCTGAAGTGACAACACTGATGCTGAGCCCTCTGACTGTGACTCTATACGCAGATTAACGAAAAACGTACCAAATATTTGATTTTCAGAGGACCTAATAATTCTAAGCCCGATCAAATAAACAAAAATAATTTAAAAGTACATATGTAGTTGTTAGAAACAGTTGTGTCAACAATTGCTATGGTTTGTTTTTAATTTTTGGCTATGAAATATTTATTTATAAACTGTTATTTTTGTGAAATGTACTATGTGGGATGACTTGAATGTTTAATAATCTTAAGATGCGTGCCTTTGTGTGTGCGTATGGTTATAACATAACTGATGAGAAAGAGGTTAGTACATAAAGAGATTTGAAACTGCCATTTTGAAGCTTCTAATCGATTTCATACATTTAATTGGCACTGGTAAATAATTTCATAGTGGCACAGCACTAACAAAGAACGATCCAAAGGCTGTCAATATTTTAGATTTTGGATCAAGATACATACATATATGCGTGCGAACAAAGTTGAATTTTTGAAAGAGATATTTGGACTAGCGGTATTTTATTAATTATATGAAATAAAAATAAAATATTGCGCACTTTTAGGTAATTTTCCTATATGAAGCTTAGAAAATTGTTTATATATAACGAAACATGATTCAACTTTCATTTAAAATACAAAAATCTGGCAGCATTGCTTAGAGCTATTTTAATTTATTTTAGACTCACAACTAAGATTAACATATATGTTGGGAACCGCTGTAATAAATAAGGCCCAGCAGTTTGCTTTGCAATTTCTTTCACTTCTTGCCATTTACACTGAATTAGTACTTAAACGTTATATACATACTCTCACATACTAAGCTTGAATGAGGGTACCATTCAAATAATTTTGCCTACTATTATACTTATGTGCATAACTGTAACATCTTCTATATACATACATTCATGTATTCAAGGGTCTTTCTCGCTCCAACATAAAATATCGGCTTCTTAATTGATCAACAATGTTGCTCACTCTAAGTTTTCAGTTATTAAAGTAGTAAAATGTAAACTTCTTCATGCTAAAATTTCGTTTGCATCATTTACTTTTCTCTCAAAATCGATAATTTTCTAATATTGATAACGACCAATGTGGTACAATTTAATAAACCTTTGTATTTGCAGGTTTCATTCTGTTTTTAGGTATCGCAATTTTCGTACACTCAGCTCATCGGAACGTGTGCAGTTCTCTTGTGTGGCCAGTGATCATCCCATTTCCACTCAAACATGTTGTCCCGCTCTTTTCTGTAAATAAAATAACAGTATAGACAAATCATCGTGTCGAGTTATAAAGGTGACCAATGATGGTTTTGCTCGTATTCACAAAGTGAAAACGATGCCGAGTGCTGCGACTCAATGTATAAATAAACAGTGGGCAAACATGAAAATTAAAATGGATGAATTTTGATAAAAATGTGTTCCTTACTGAGCTGAAAAATAATAGACTCAGCTGTGTGAGGAAAGAAGTGGGGGGCTAGTTTTATGAATGAACGAGGCTTGCTTTGAGAAATACGTGCTTGCGTTTGAATGAGATATTTTTTGTTGTATTAATGCATATTTAAGAATGTTTAGCGGCAAAGCGGCCATTGCGCTGGGAATGCTGCTGCTTCTGTGCCTATGAAGGTATTTTGCTTTTGTAAGTAAGTAGTACATTATTTGTAATATCGACTGAGGACGCAAAATTTCATTGAATAAATAGTAAATAAAGAGCACATATTGATGTGATAACGTCTTATAATTCGATTTAACAGGCTGCACGCACGAAAAAATGTGTCGTTACCTTGCTCATTAGTGTTACCTTGCTCATATGTAGTTACCTTGCTCATTAGTGTTACCTTGCTCATATGTAGTTACCTTGCTCATTGCCGTTACCTTGCTCATTTGTCGTTACCTTGCTCATTGCATTGAATGAACTGCAAGCGAAAGCGCGGAACGAACGACAAAGCAAACAAAGCAAACGAACGGCAACGTTCGACATCTTGCTCTCTCCTACTTAAGTGAGCGTATATATGTATGTATATGCGCATATGTACATATATAAATTCACGTATTTGTATTTGCATATGCCTTCTTATTGATTATTATTAATTTGATTCACTTGAAGAATTTAAAATAAAACCAAGTTTGTTAATAATACCTGTTGTTCTAATGTTATAATTATTAATTTTTTTATTATATATGAAGGAAAAAATGTATTTTAATATTTACCATATACCATTTAAGATATGTTGTCTATACTAATATTATAAAGAGGAAAACTTTGTTTGTTTGTAATGAAGAGGCTCAAAAACTACTGGACCGATTTTAAAAATTCTTTCACCATTCGAAAGCTACATCCTCCACGAGTAACATGGATTATATTTTATTTTGGAAATAGGGCTCGAGATATAGGTCAAAACGTGGACCCGGGTAACCTTCGGATGTGTATGTACAATATGGGTATCAAATGGAAGCTGTTGGTGAATGCTTTAGTCCAGAGTATTTTTCATGCCGCTCCGTGACTAGGGTCTCGAGATAGAGACCAAAACGTGGACCCTAGAATGTGTTTGTACAATATGGATATCAAATTGAAGCTGTTGGTGAATGCTTTAGTACAGAATATTTTTCATGCCGCTCCGTGACTGGGGTCTCGAGATATAGGTCAAAACGTGGACCCGGGTAACCTTTGGTTGTGTATGTACAATATGGGTATCAAATGAAAGCTGTTGATAAGTGCTTTAATACGGGGTAATTTTTTATGTTATGTTATGTTATGTTATGTTATGTTATGTTATGTTATGTTATGTTATGTTATGTTATGTTATGTTATGTTATGTTATGTTATGTTATGTTATGTTATGTTATGTTATGTTATGTTATGTTATGTTATGTTGTGTTGTGTTGTGTTGTGTTGTGTTGTGTTGTGTTGTGTTGTGTTATGTTATGTTATGTTATGTTAAAGTACAATAGATTATGTTATGTTAATGTTAACTCATTCTCTATATCCATACAAAATATCTATCAAACAAATAAAATTAAAATTTTCTTTTGAAAAATGCAACCAGTCTATCATTATTTTCTTATGACGTTATCACGTTAAACTATCGTCAGTAAACCGACTTTACAGACAACCTCTTTTTTTATTAAATTTTAATGATACGATAAATGCAAATATTATATATGTATGCATACATACAGTATTGACCAAAACTAAAGCACCCCCTAATGGTATTTCAAATAATGTCAAATAACTCAATAAAACAACATCGAATATTACTTACTTTTACACCTTGTTTCTTCTTATTACCTTCGTGATTAATAAACATAACAAAATATTTTCAACATTTCTTATACTCGTATTAAAAGTTAAATTAAAAAATATTAATATTATTCAAAACTTGTCTGGACAAAACTAAAGCACTCCCCATTAAAAGCGAAAATAATTGCTTTTATTCTTCAGTATTTTGTACTAAACCCATTATTTTTGATAACTTCAGAACATCTTTTTGGCATAGAAGGTATTAGGTTACTAATAATTTCCGAAGAAATGTTGTACCAGGCTTCTTTAACCGCTTCAAACAAGGCTTCCTCTGTGCTGCAATTTTCCCTATTAATTTTCGAATTTATAACACGGTGTGACAAAAGAAAAAAAATTAAATATACCTTTATGGAGATCTAGCACAACTTGTGGGCATAGAAAAACTAAAAAAAATGGTATAGCAGAAATTTCCAATACACCCCCAAAATCTCATTTTATGGCCATAAAACCGTTTTTCAGTAGGTTGATGTGAAGAATCACTCCTAACTTCGCCAATTTCTATCCGACTTCGAATTTGTTTTTTTAATTCGACAGAACAAAAACAAACCTTTTTGACAGTATGTTGACATTTTTTCTGAAATGACAACTGAGGAAACTGTAGACGGAAGTATTTGGATTTTTTTTATTTTTTCTCTATTTTTTCAACTTTGACATAATTTTTACGATATTATCCGTTAGTGAGGATTTTTTCTAGTACACTACTGTTATAATATAGTAAATTTGATTTTGCGTCGAATGAGCTATGTTTGACTGTAATTGAATTAAAATTAATGGAGTTGTATGAGTTTTAAGATTTTAGTTTTTTTTTTTACTAATTTGGTATGTAGGTATAACTTACGATAAATGGGAATAAGGACGTGTTTTGATGCGTTATTATAGATACGTAATATTTATTGGAGTATATATGTATACATAAGAGTACACTGTACTGCATACAACAGAACTGGTTAGAACTTACGAAAATATCTGACATATTATAGCACTTTTTTTTTTTTTAATAGAAATATGAAAAAGCTCCCAAGTGTACCAAAGTTCAAACAATACATTGATTAACAAAAGAAGTTTGTTATTATAATTTAACCTTATTAAAACGTCAAAGTTTTATTGTTTGTTTCATTGAAATTCAAGAGATATAAATCAAAACGTTGCCAGAAAAGTCGAATTTCTCAATATTCTCTGATGATGTGGCATTATCAGCCTTATCATAAACCAGATGATTGTTATTTTTATAAAACGGACGTAAACGGTCATCATTATAAAGCTCGAAAGCACATAAAGTATGCTGATGTTGCAACTGTTAAGAACCCCGTCGTCTTGGACGATATGATTGACTCAACTGCAGGTCATGAACTGAAGGAAGTTCAACTCATTGCTGGTGATGATCAAACTGATAACAATAAACCTGATGATGAAGAGTACTTTCTGTCTGGTTCTAAGTCTTCAGAACGACACATTGTATCAAATTCAGATTTTCAGGATCTTTCTCGTGATTTACTTCTATCGGGAAGACAATCTGAAACGCTCGCTTCTCGATTTAAACAATGAAATTTAGTTGATCACGACTTCAGATGAATGACGATGATCGAATTTTTCACAGAGAAGTATTCAAAACTGATGAAGAGAATGACAAATGTACCGTACCATACTAAACTCTAAAGGGCCGTTTCCAATGCATTTTTAAGGTTGGAACCAGTTCCGTTGTGTACTGCACCGTACCATACCGTACAGTGCTGCACTGCACAATACTCCAATAAATATTATGTGTTTATAATGACACTTGTTATCATTTTCATGCTTCGAAACGCGCCCTTATTCCCATTTAGCGTAAGTTATACCTACATACCAAATTAGTAAAAAAAAACTAAAATCTTAAAACTCACACAACTCCATTAATTTTAATTCAATTACAGTCAAACATAGCTCATTCGACGCAAAATTTAATTTACTATAACAGTAGTGTACTAAAAAAAATCCTCACTAACGGATAATATCGTAAAAATTATGTCAAAGTTGAAAAAATAGAGAAAAAATAAAAAAATTCCAAATACTTCCGTCTACAGTCTCGTCAGTTGTCATTTCAGAAAAACTGTCAACATACTGTCAAAAAGGTTTGTTTTTGTTCTGTCGAATTAAAAAAACAAATTCGAAATCGGATAGAAATTAGCGAAGTTAGGAGTGATTCTTCACATCAACCTACTGAAAAACGGTTTTATGGCCATAAAATGAGATTTTGGGGGTGTATTGGAAATTTCTCCTATACCATTTTTCTTAGTTTTTCAAAACCTACAAGTTGTACTAGGTCTCCATAAAAGTATAATTTCACTGTCGCACAGTGTAATCTCCCACAAATTCTCAATGGGATTGAGATCGGGAGATTGGGCTGGCCAGCCTAAGACCTCTATTGCATTTTGCTGTAACCACGTTTTACAGTGCCTAGAGGTATGCTTCGGATCATTATCAGAGAAACCACCCCAGACCAAAATGTTCCCCCCACCATACTTGGTAGTTCCAATACAATACTTCGGATTTAGTCGGTGTTGCTTTGGCCTTCTTACTCGCCTTATTCCATCTGAATGTTTCAAATTATATTTGGATTCATCAGAGAATAATACAGTTTTCCATTTTTGAACTGTCCAATTAATATGCAATTTCGCAAACTCGAGTCTCGCTTTTTTGTTTTTGGCGGAAATAAATGGTTTTCTAGCAGGTCGTCGACTGAAAAGTCCTGCCTCCACTGCTCGTCTTCTGATCGTTCTAGAACTTACCAGCAAACTTAAAACAATTTTTATTTGTTCAGAAGAGACTGTGGGATCACTCTGAATTTTTCTTTTAATCGTGGAGTCGTCTTGTCGTTCAGTCTTTCGTGGCCTTCCTCCACTATGGATTGCAAAAATAGAACCCGTTTGTTCAAATTTTTTTATAAGTCGCGATATTACACTTCTATTTATTGAATATTTCTCACTAATTTTGTGTCGCGATAAACCACTTTGCCAATCACTTATTATTTTATTTTTAAATTCATTTGAATACGCATTTCTGGCCATATTTGCTGATTGCACGTATGGAATGTTTTGCCCTACTAAATCCGCACGTGTTTTGCACAAATTATTCTAACGAACTTTGACTCAGCTTTAAATACCGTTAGGAAGAGAAATTAACTTAAAAACAACAAAACAAAGCCGTAGAAAGCAAAATGTGGGGTGCCTTAGTTTTGACCATTCAGTTTTTAAATAATATGAACATTTCAATTTTTTTTTCAGTATAACCAAAACGCTTTATATTTGGTATTATATTTTATAAATACTTAAGTAACAAGGAAACACGTGACATATGTAAGGCGTTTTTCAATAGGTGCGTTTCAACTTTTTTCCGATAGGGAGGGCGAACGACGCAATATTTTTTATTTTTCGCTTGTCATTTGTAAACTTCATTAGTATACATTTCATCATGGAATGCTACACACTTGAGCAACGATTGCAAATCGTGACAATTTTTTATGAAAATAATCGTGCAAATTTTTTATGAAAATTTATAAATTTTCTAAAAAATCATATTCAGTGATGAAGCTCACTTTTGGCTCAATGGCTTTGTCAACAAGCAAAATATGCGTTACTGGTCAGAAAGCAATCCACACGTGATTCATGAGCCACCGTTGCATCCCGAAAAAATCACTGTTTGGTGCGGTTTACATGCCGGCGGCGTAATTGGCCCAGAAATGGACCGGTCGAATGGCCGCCGCGCTCGTGTGATTTGACGCCTCTAGACTATTTTCTTTGGGGTTATGTGAAGTCATTGGTCTACAGTAACAAGCCGGCGACGATTTGTGAGCTCAGAGGCAATATTGAACGCGAAATTGCTGGAATTTCGGCCGATTTATGCCAAAGAGTGGTCGAAAAATTGGGTTCAACGATTGGACTTCGTAAAACGTGCACGCGGTGGTCATGCAAAAGAAATCGAATTTCATACTTAAATGTATATGTTCAAACTCGATAATAAAAAAAAATTAGTTAAAAAAGTCAAACCGTTTGTGTTTTATTCAAAAAAGTTCAAAAGTTGAAGCGCTCTTACTGAAAAACGCTTTATATGCCATATTTCAAGATGTTTGATTGAGAGATTTAGCATTATTTGAAATGCCATTAGGGTTGTGCTTGAGTTTTGACCAATACTGTACATATATGTATATGTATATAAGATCCTCAAACTCCTAGTTGGAGCATAGAACGTCTAATGGTAATGGATGGTCGGTATAAAACTATCTACTTTTATGCGACGTAAATATGATATATTGTAATATAATATTAAAATAAAATAACTATAATATATTTTATATAAAAATCCTACACAAAACAAAAATAGGCAAATCAAAAGTTTGCCATAGGATAAAATATGCTAAATGTGTGCGTACATACAAATGTCTGTATGAATGTGTGTATGTATGTACATCGGCAATCGTGTATGTTTACCGTACCTTTGCTCAGTGCTTAGGCAAGGACAATTCGGCAACGCAATTGCTCGTGTCGCATTCTTTTTGTGTATACGAGCAAAGTCATTGTTCTCGCCGATTAGAACTCATCACGATGTTTTCCCTTTTTCTTCTGTTCAACCGACCAACCGTAACCAAATGCCCGTTTGTCAAAATTCTCTTAATTTTTTACTATAAAATAAATAAAATTCTTGCTCTCAAGTCGCAGTCGCCATACTCAATGGTCATATGACAATTTTTGATGTTTAAACAGCGACGCAGATCAGTTGTATTGAAGAGCGCAACGATTTGACTGGAGGTCGCTCTGAGAATAAAGTAATAACGGCAAAAACAATTTTGAGGGCAAGTACGTATGCAAATAAATGTACAACAAACAATTCAAATTCTTCTGAACATCCACATCGAATTCCTCTAATGTGGCTCCCTGCGATGTTTTTCTGTTTGAGTGAGTCAAAAACTACTACGGGGAACCTTTCGGCGTTTTAACACGAGAATGGAAGTCATGGAAAATTGGAAGTCAGCTCTGATAGCTATACTGAAAATAGAATTCCAGGAATGTTTCGAAGATTGGATCAAACGCTGGCATAAGGATGTTGCAGTTGATGGGGAGTAATTTCAAGACGATAATCTCACTTTTCAGGAATTTACACCCTACTAATATATATATATTATATTATTGATCAGGGTGGTATTTCTCTACTTGATTGAAATCACTTCTGCTACTCATAAACTCGTTTATGGGATAAAAAATCATCACCAGGCGGGTTTTGAAGCATTTAGCACTCTTCGGTAAAATATTTACTGTTATTACACAAAACCCAAATGAAGTTGTGTGCTTGAAACTCATTTTCCGCCCGCAGTATATACTAAGAAAGATTAAGAAATAACGAAAGCTTTTTATATCCAAACATCGATATATTTTTGTCCCAATATATATATTTATAATAGTAATGACTTGGTCTGTGATTATCATTCGGAAGTGCACAGGTTCAAAGGCCCGAGCTCGAAACGCCAATTGATAGAAAAAGTTTTTTCCAATAGTGGCCACCCCTTGGCAGGCAATGGCAAACCTTAGTGTGTTTAGGCCATGAAAAAAGCTCATAAAAATACTATCAGCCGTTCGGAGTTCTTAAAACTGTAGGCTCTACATTTGTGGAACAACATCAAGACGCTCGGCCAAATACTTAAAAAAGGGCGAAAGTTTCCCTAAAGATGGCGCCACACGTTATTTTTACGCATAAAGAGGTCGTTTTTTTGAAATAACGTTCGCCACTCTGTTGCAAATATCCTCTTGCCTAAGTGCTAATCGAAAACAATACAAACACAGAAGTACTGAAAACTATTTTATTTTAATTTTATCGCAACGTAATAAAAACAAAACCCTCCAAATGTAAATAGTCAATGTGCCATATAAACATTACGCAGTCCATCGCAGAATGACCCCTTCATGGGGCGTCAGAACAAATCGTCCGCTTAAATCAACTTGATCACTGAAATGCAAGATCAAAAAATATAGTAATGGTTAATGGTTGTAGAGGGTTTAGGTATGGCCCTTTAGCACTGCGACCATATTGATCTATTGTGCACCCTATGCTGTCTATTGACTGTTAAGTATGCTTATGAATTGTACCAGCTCCTTCTGAGGGAGTGATTGAAGGTCTTCATCTGTAAGCATGAACTTGTTTAAAAACCTTTTCCTTCTATGTGTCAAGCCCGGACATTCGATAATGAGATGTTCTATAGACTCCTCATCTTCGCAGCAAAATCTGCAGGTGCTGGTGTTAGTTATGCCTAATTTATGTAAGTGTTTGTTGCAGGTGAAGTGACCCGTGAGGGCGCCTGTGAGAGTGCGAATGCTCTTTTTGTTTAACGTGAGGGCCGTGTTAGCTCTTTTAGCGTTGAAACTTAGGAACTTTTTGGAGTGTCTAAGACCCTCTACGTTGTTCCAATGCTGATTTAATAGAGTTTTGGCCCAGTATTTTACTTTTTGTTTTAGGCTGTTTTTGTTGAATCCGAACATGGGACTAGGTCCGATGAAGTTTACATCTGCCCCTTTTTTGGCTTGAAAGTCTGCCTTTTCGTTGGCGTCATATCCCTCATGTCCCGGTACCCAAATTAATGAAATGAAATTAATAAATGTTTTTGAATGCCAGCTTATTGAGTGCCTTGTGGCATTCTAAGAGGGTTTTTGAGTTGTAGGTATAGCTATCTAAAGCTTTTAGAACTGATTGGCTGTCCGAGAGTATTTTGATCTTAACTCTCTTGTGGTTTCTACGTTGCATGATGTTTGCTGCTTCCATTATTGCGTATAGTTCCGCTTGGAAGATGGTGGTGTCCCTGGTGAGAGTGTATGATTTGTGGATTCTGGGCCCCAACACTCCTGCTCCTACACCATAAGGTGTTTTTGATCCATCAGTGTACCATTTTTGTGAATCATCATTCATCCGTTTTGGATTTGTTTTCCACTCGATCCTCTCAGGAAAGGTAACTGTGTATCCTTTTGTGAAACAGAGGGTTGGGTCAATGTGGTCTGAGACTTGAGCCATGCTTATGGAGTTTTTGATTTTATTTAGGATACTTAGGTGACCGGTGAGGTTGCCTAATTTGAAATTTTCTCTCATGTGTAGCATGAGTGCTTGCGTAGCTGCTTCCTCTTGGATTGCTATATGAAGTGGTGGGAGATTAAGGAGTGCTTCCATGCCAGCTGTTGGGGTAGTTCTCATAGCCCCTGTGATGCGTAGGCAAGCATGCCTTTGTACTTTTCCCAGTTTGGTTATCGCTGTTTGTTGGATAGATTTGCTCCACCATACTAGTGCCCCATACAGTATGATTGGGCTAACCATTTGGGTGTATATCCAGAGGGCCATACTAGGGCTGAGGCCCCAGGATCTCCCTAGTAATTGTTTGGTTGTCCACAAGGATTTCGTGGCTTTTTTTGTTATATTATTTATATATGATTGATTGAGTTTTTTATCTAAGGTTAAACCTAGATACTTGACCTCTTCCTTTAGTTCTATCACTGTTTCATTTATTTTCATTGTAGGAAACTCTAACTTTCTTTTTCTTGTGAAGGGGATTATTGTGGTTTTGTTAGGGTTGATCGACAGCCCCTCCTTTTTACAACATTCCCATGTTGCGTTCAAGGCATTTTGCATTAAGTCTGTTAGTCCTTTCATGGTTGCCTTTTATTATAACAGATATGTCATTTGCATAACCAATGGTTATAAATCTCTTATTGTTTAGGTGCTGCACCAAGTCATCAACTAGTAGGGACCATAGCAGTGGAGAAAGAACTACTCCTTGTGGATATCCCTTTACTGTTGTGACATTAAGTTCAGCTTGGCCTAACGAGGCTTTAATAATCCTCTGATTAAGCATTTGACTTATCCAATGGTTTAATATTGGGTTTGCACCTCTTTTTTCGAGTGCTGTTTCCATGGTTTTGTAATTAGCGTTGTTGAAGGCTCCCTCTATGTCCATAAAGGAACATAGGGCTATTTCTTTTTGATTTAGAGCCTTTTCTATATTGACAACGAGTGTGTGCAGTGCTGTGACTGTGGATTTCCCTTTTTGGTAAGCAAATTGCAGCTTATGAAGGGGAATGTATTCCAATATTAGACTAGCTCTGAAGATTTTCACCATGACTCGGATCAGTTCCACAGTGCCTTTGGATAGAAGTGCTGGGAATATTCCATCCGGGCCTGGTGATTTAAAGGGTTTAAAGGAGTTAATTGCTCACTCTACCCTTTCGAAATTTATGATTTTATTGACAATGAGACCGTCGATCTCCGTTGATGGTGAGTTACCATGTCTAGACTATTGTCGATTGATGGGTCATGACTTTTACAATCTGGGAAGTGAGTCTTTAGAAGAAGCTCTAGTGTTTCTACGTGTGTTGGTAATAGTTCCGTTTGGACCGTTTAGTGTGCCTATGGGACTTGAGTCACCTTTGGAAGTGATTTTTGGATTCTAGCTGTTGCTGGAGTATCTTTTAGATCCTCGCGGAAGTTTTTCCAAGAGTTTCGTTTGGATTTCCTTAGTTCTTTGTGATAGTTAGGTAGGGATTTCCTATATTCGTCCCATTTGTTTGTTTTCTTTGCAGTGTTGAATAGTTTCCTCGTTGCTTTCCGAAGTTTGTCAAGTTCGTTGTTACACCAGGGAACCCTCTTCATGGAGGATTTCATTTTTAGTGTACAACAGTCTTGATATGAGGCCATGATTGAGTCATTCATGTCTGTTACTATCTCTTCTAGCTCCTCTGTTGATGTTATTTTGCTTACGCTGTTATTAAGCTTAGCTGAAAGACATTCATTGTATCTTTTCCAGTTTGCTGTTTTTGGGCTTCTGTAAAATGTGGAAAACTTTACCACCCCATTTAGGTCAAAGGGTATGTGTTTGTGGTCAGACATTGAGTCCTCATCCGAGACTCTCCAGTTACTGACCATATTCAAAGATTTGTTAGTAATTAGAGTTAAATCGAGTACCTCTTGTCGTATTGCGTTTACAAAAGTGGGTTTATTACCCCTGTTTACTACTGTTATATTACTAAGTAATAAAAATTCTAGGAGTGACTCACCTCTGTTGTTAGTATTCGTGCTGCCCCATGCCACATTGTGGGAGTTGGCGTCGCATCCAATTATGAGGGTTTGATTGTGGGTTTGGCAATACTCCACTAGGCCTTTGATTTTCTCTGGTGGTACTATGTCGGCGTCTCCGGGGAAATTAAGCTGAGGCGATTACGACCTCTCTCTTGCTTCCACCAAACTCCGCTTCGACCAGTATTGTTGATGTGTCGCCATCGAGGAATACTGTGAATGGCAAGAATTTAATGTTGGTATCTATGATTATCGCAGCCCTAGGTTTCACAGCGCTTTTGTCATAAATTACCTGTGTGTTTTGGACATTGAGGCCTTGAGGACGGCCTCTGTAGATCCAGGGCTCTTGGATCAGCCCTATGTTGATACCTCCGGCAAGTCTTCTGCTAAGCTCAGTGGTAGCAGCCTGGAGGTTTGCCTGGAGGCACCTCATTTTGTTTGTTGGTTTTCGGAGTCTTTGGGAGGGCTTTTATCCTCTTCTTGTAACTCCACTGCCTCCATTTGGTCAACTAACTCTTCGGTCGTTATGTTTTCAGCTTTCAGCCTGAGGGTCACTTGGATGAAACGGTAGTTTACTCTACCATTGTACTCCTTCAGGCTGGCGGCTGATTTTTGATCTATCGCTACGACTAGCGTTACGTTGGAGCCTCTTTCGCCTCTTTTTAGCAGGCGCCAGGAATCAACATTGAGGCCTTTGTTCTGCCCCTGCACAAAGTCCAGTATCTTGGCTGTCTCGACTTTGACGGAGTTGGGAAAGTACCCCACTGCGATCCGAGAGTGAGGAATTTTGGATTCCTCTGTGGCCCACAATGTTGCACCCTCCTACGGCGACGCATTTGAAATGGCCGCCTTGACCCATTCCGCCGATGTGCTCTCCTTACAATGCAGGACAAGGTATCCTGCCTTGTAAGTAGTGCCCAAGAACGCTGGTTTTGTGGCCATGTTTTTCCCCGCCAGTATTTTGTCTAACAGAAGTTGTTGGATGGAGTCCATTTGTTCGGTTGTCAGTACCGTATTAGGGTAGTCCCTAGCAAGTACTGCCAACCTGACTCCTGTTGTTACGTCTTTGTATGTAGCAGTGGGCTGCCACTTTTTGCTCCTTAGAGCTGCGTCTTTCGATGTGGACGGACCATCATCTTTAGGCCGCTTTTTTGCTGTTGCTTCGGGTGGTGTGTCCTCAACCGACCTTAGTCGTTTCGGCCCCGTCGTTGTTTTTCCGGTGTTTTTGGTCATGGGCTCCAGCGACTTAGCATATGCTTCTTCTCTGGTTAGCCCTTTTTTTAGGAAGTGTGCAAGTCTTCTCCTGCCCGCACCACTGAGCTTTTTTGGCTGTTCCGTTGTCAGCCCTTCGCCATCGGTGTTGTTTGGAGTCGTCTCGGCAGTTCTCACGCCTTCAACTGCGGACCGTTCCTCCTTATTAGTTTGAGGCATGGTGGCCTCTACCTGTTGAGGTGTGACCGCCTCTGTTTTTTGATGTTTTTTGTTAGCCTCTTGGTTGAAGCCTTCTTGGCCGCTTCCGCCATTTTTTGTTTTTTTCTGGCTGGTATTCATTTTGTTCCCACGAGTAAAGGGGTATATCGGTCACCTGCGCCAGTGCCCCGATAGCGCAGGAAGGCATTTTTGAAATGGGGCCTCGCCAGGGCGCCCCAAGTCCGCATACTAGCGACTAGATCCCCCTCTAGCCAAGCATCCCTCGGCGTATGCTCTTCCTCCTTGGATTGGGGATTTATACTTACCCAAGGAAGTTTACTCTTCCCGCCCGACTATATTAGCCAGGACCCCAACAGAGACATGACCGTGCTGGGGTATCCTGTTTCCAGTGGCCACCACGGGGAGGAATAGTCGCACTTTCGACAGTCTTGCAGTTACGGCACAAAGTCCACGAAGGCCTTTGCGTTGTTCTCCCTACAAAGACTGCCAGCAATGACCACCAAAAAATATAGTAAGTAACTATTCGAAAATGTCACCTTACACGTCTGTACCCATATTTGTGTGGAGAATAGGAAGTGAGTAGCGCATACTCCATGGTCTTATTTGTCAAACCATCCAAATACTCTGTTGGGTTACCAAAGTTACCCAGGAAACGGTACTCCTCAATACCAGCAGCAGTTCTTAAAACGAAAGTTCAATCAATTACAGAAAGTTTTTGATCGCTCTATTAATTTCAACTAACCTCACAACTTGAAAGACCTGTTCCGTCAAAGCCCCATACGAAAAGCCACCTTCTTCTTTGAATGCCTTGAAAGCAGTTGTTTTCTTTAGTTCGGTCATCCCCTTGAATATATTCAGAGTACTAAGCTTCACGCACCGCTGTGCCCAGTGGCGTAACTACAACATCTGGGGCCCGTGACAAATTCTAATTATGGGGCCTTATCAATAAAAATCGTCACGTTGTACTCAGTTTAATTAAAAGAAACAAATTTTATTTCAACAGATGATTTTAATAAACAAAACAACCATTTAATTTGAATAAGTTATTGTATTTATTAAGAAAAATATTGTTTTCGAGATTTCTGTTTCGCAAAAGTGTCTGTAACATCATCGAAGTTTAGAAATCGGGCCATAGAATTTTCAATAGACAGAATAGCTAAGTTACATAACCTGTCTTGTCTCATAGAGTTTCTTAAATAAGTCTTTATCAATTTTAGTTTTGAAAATTATCGTTCAGCTAGTAGTCACAGGAATTGCGAGAAATAACATTAATGCAATGCATACTTCAGGAAAGCTGCAAGACATAAAATAATTTTTTATTATTAATAAATCAGAAAGGTCTCTAATACCCGACAATTTTTCTATTTCGTCTCTGAAGGTGGATCGAAAACTTAGAATTTCTCTGCTCAATGATTCAGATATGTCTTTTTTATAAATCTCAACACACTCTTCTTTTAACGTGGAAGGCTGTAAAACATTGAAATTTGAAACCATTTCATTCATTGGAATGAAACGCGATTTCAGTTGGTTTATAATGATATCTAATACTCGATAAAATATATTCACTCTGAACAAACTTTCCGAATCTTGGAGGCGCTCATCTTTGCAGAGTTCGTCAAAATGGCGTTTTACCTTCCTCTGACGAGTATTAGAAAATTTAGGGGTGATGGACCATTTTTCAGCTACTCTATTTGCTTCCATCTACAAATTTTCACATTCATGTCGACACCTTTCCAATACTTCTAGGCAGATTTTCAAACGTTTTACGGCATTTGAAAGATCGGTGGTTTGAGACTGAAGTGCTTTAGTGGCTGCATCGATAGTAAGTAAGATCTTACAATGGAAAATCAGTAACATAACAAAATTGTAGTTTTCGATCTTCTTTTTGAGTGAAACAGCTTCATTTGATTTATTTGATTTGCAATTTAACAGGATTGTTTTCGTTAGCGCTTTTTGCACTTCAACAAACCGAACTTTTAAAGCAAAAACGGCATCATAACGTCCTGCCCATCTAGTAGGGTTTAATGTTTTCAATGTTATTGAATTTGAAGACTCACTTTCTTCATTAGATATCAAACTTGATAAAATATTCCATCTTTTGATACTATGCCCAAAAAAATTATAAATCTGTTGAATTGTTTCAAAAAATGTTTGCATATCAATAACCTCTTTCACTGCATCATTGAGTACTAGATTTAAATTATGAGAAGCACAGTGAACATATACGGCATTTGGCTCAACATCTTTTACGAGTTTTGGAACTCCACCATAAGTCCCTTTTATTGTGTTAGCACCATCATATCCTTGCCCTCGACACTTATTTAGAGGAATGTTTTTGTCATTTATAGATTTAATAATTTGCTTGGACATTGCTAAGGCAGTTTGATCCTTAACTTCCTGAAATCCCAAAAATGTTTCTTTAGTGACAAGTGCCTTAGGGATCCCATTACAATCTTTTTCGATCATACAATAAAGTTCACACATTTGATAATTTTTTGAAATATTTTGCGTGGTATCGAATATGATATAGTAGAATGGTGCTTCATTTATTTTTAACACACTTTTATTAGCTCACGTTGTATGTATGTATTTATGTATTAATTTTCACTGGCTTCTAAAAATCTGATCGGCTTGAAATTTTGCACACCTATCAAGGACCGATGACAATGAATAATTTGATAAAAGTTTTCCATTATTCTTATTAGGATTGCCAGGATTAATATTTTCTTTTTTTTACTGTGGGCAAAAAGTAAGGTGAATTTGGTTGTAAAATGAAAAATCTTTATTTATTCTTGTAAATCAGTTTCTCAGGCTCCCTCCACGAAATAAGTTCTTCATCACGATTACTTCTTTATCACGGCCGATAACTGCATAGCTTTAGACTCACAGTCGATAAGAAAGGTATTAAATATTACACGAATATATCGAATCATTTATTCACTGACTGCAATGATATCAATAATTTTCATTCATAATAAAAAATAGTTAAAAAAAAACTAAAAAACACGCTTTTTTGCTAATCGAGCTAAAAAGTAGAAAATAAAAAATAGTTTAAAAAAACTAAAAAAGTCGCTTTTATTGCTAATCGAACTAAAAAGTAGAAAATAAATTTTAATGACAAAGGGACCTATAATGAAGTAATAGCAAATCGAACGATCAGTCATAGTCAACTACCTCAGAACAGAATTATAACAAAAATTAAGATACAAATAGAGTAATTCAAATTAATGCTCACCCGCGCTCCAAAATATGTAGAAACCAATGGATGCATTTTAAAATTAATAAGATCCTGCAATTATCGGTATTTTGACTGACGGGTTTTTGACGGTCATAAGTAAGTAGAATTACTCGTCACGCGTGCTCCTCTAAAAATGAATAAACATCTTTTTGTTAAGTTCGGTTGAAATGCTTAACGATTTATTGATTGGATTTTAAGCAGAATTTATAAAAATATACTTTCACATAAAATAAATTACTCATGTACAATATAAAAAAAATTCTTGAGCTCGCGGCACGTTGCATTTCGCCACCCATGCCACCCTATTGTTACGCCACTGGCTTTGCCTCTACATTGAGATATTTGTAGTTAGGATTGACAGGTAGCCATGTGGAGTTTCCTGTGCTGAAGCCGGCGTTCTTCGAAGAGTCCCATTGCATTGGAGAACGCTTTGGATCTCGGAACTCACAAATGGCTGAGCATTCCCCGTCGGTCATGCCGATCTCGTCGCCCTAAATTTTTGAAATTAGAACTTAGTAAACACATTCCTAATTGGCAGTTAGCACTAACGTCATAGTTTCTCCTGTGCGGGTAGCTCGACGACTGTTGTCATGATTGCCCACTTGCCAATTGGCTACTTTATATTTCGGTCAAATGTTATTCATCCAGTTGTTAATTATGTTTTCAACAGTGGTTGCATTGGCATCCATAAATAATTTAATAAAGTCTAAATTCATTGGAATTTGAGCACCGCCGACTGTGTTATTGCCAATGAAGCTGCTTATAATATCAATAGTGGCATTCAGCGGCTTGTATCCTGTACAGAAATAAAGTTGGTTAATTTAGACAAAATTATTACTGTGTTGTTTCTCTCTCATGCCTCACCTAGTGTCCCCTAGTGGTATCCATCTAAGAACTCGCGCCATTCTTATAACTATTGGGGATTTTCTGGTTGATCTTTTGTATAGATGGGGTCAAGCCTCGGCTGATCTCCATATGTACCATTTGCTAAACGCGTCTCGAAGAAAAATGGTACCGCATCAATGCGAAAAGAATCCACACCACGATCAAGCCAGAATTTTAACACTTCAATCAGACGTTCACGTACCATAGGATTGGTGAGGTTCAAATCAGGTTGCTTGACTAAAAACTGTTGTAAAAAATATTGTTGACGTTGTTCGTTCCAAGTCCATGAGGACCCATTAAATGCTGATATCTTTACGAAAAAATAAAAAACACGTTGACAAAAAGAAAACTAGAAAATTATAGAAATTTAAGGAGGAAGTTACTCACCCAATTATCATACGCTCACCCGTTTCTGGGCCGATTTTGCCATCGTCCCATACATAGAAATCATCGTAATCATCTTCACGACGTATTGACTTCTGGAACCACTCGCTCTCATCACTCGTGTGATTTGGCACAAAATCCATTATAATTTTCAGTCCTAACTCATGAGCCTCTGCAAGCATTGCATCAAAATCCTCCATTGTGCCAAAGAGCGGTGAAATTTTAGTGAAATTAGCTATATCATAGCCCATATCGGCCATCGGTGAATCGTAAATTGGTGAAATCCCTGTTTCCTTGAGATATTCCATTCAAGTAATTCCATTCAAGTCTCCTACATCATCACAATCAGTATCCATAAAGGATCGAGGATAGATCTGATAGAGAGGGGCGGACTCCCACCAGTCAATTGTTGAGTTCGCAGAAGCGTTAAAAGCGCAGAAAAGCGCCAGAGGGAATAACAGTAATAAATTTGGCGACATCCCTGTAAGTACTAACGAATATTTAATGCCCGACCTTATATTTACATATACTTCCAGAATGTAGAAGGTAAGTGTGTTGCAGAGAACGCTAATTATACAGAGAAAGTTAAAAAAGATAAAGTTTGCGTAAATAGAATTAAGCGTGTGATGGTGTCAATCAACCGCGACATAACATTTTTGGTAGTCGAATACGCGCTATAGGCACATACATACTTAAACATAAGCAATACTTCTATATGGGTTATTGTTATTGGTTGTTTTTAACTTTTGGCTGTGATGTATAACAGTTTCCAACCTGCATATGTGTGTGTGTATGATTATAACACAATTGAACAGTTTTTTCCTTTCTAGAATTCTTTGAGCGAAAATAGAATAATGCTTTTATTTATAAAAAAAAATCCTTTTCTTTTCGGAAAGTTTATTTTGTGCAAGATAAACTTGAAAAGTCATATCAGCACCAAAGCTCTTGACCGGCGAAGGCAGCAGACTTTGAAGCTGATCTATCAATGAGGAACAATTTAAGGGATTCGAGATGGGGGTGCCTGCTCTTATTGAGGAAGAATATATGAATGGGCTCGATTCAACAGCAGAAACCTCTACTTCATTTCATTTCATTTCATTTATTGCCCAAAATCATTTTAACATAGGAGTTTACAAAGTTATGATAAAATTAGATTATTTAGCACTATCCTAACATACATTTGTATTTATCTAGGAGTTTAAACCTTATTTTTCTTTTGATTATACAATAGGTTGTCATTATTATTTGGAATGTCTTTGGCATAATTTTAAAACTTATTTATATTCTCCCAAAAAGGGCTTAAAAAGGAGATAACGTACAATAAACTTCTATAATTTATTTGGCCATAAATTGATCAATGTTATAAACTAAATTTTCATCGTTGAAGTTGTAAGTATTGTATCGCCTATGATAATATATTGCTTTACTATTTTTATGTAACATATTATTATTTTTTAGTATTTTTAAATATATTGGTGATAAATATTTTTCTGTTAGAGGTAATGATATTTCCCTTGCCTGTGACAGATATTTGTTTATCAGTTCATTTTCTATGAATGTCAGTTTATCAACAAATCTTACTGACGATTTCATTAAGAAAAAGTCTATGCGTGATATTTTACATTTTTCATACAAACTTTTATTAGAAACTCTTTTCCGAAAAGTACCACTTCTGTAAGGTTGGCGATTAATACCGCTACAAATTCTTAAAACATATCGTTCAAATCGTCTGAGTCTCTCCATTTGGCTCGACGAAATGTTGAACCATATCGGATGAGCATAAGACATGATTGGTCTAATTATTTGTTTGTAAATATTTATTTTAATACAGTTCGATAGTCCACCCTGCCTTCTTAATAAATTACAATAGCTAAAGAACATTTTTTTTGCTTTTGTCAAAATGAAATCTATCTGTTTTACAAAGGTGAATTTGCTATCCAAAATTATGCCCAAGTATTTGATTTGTTCTTTGTATTTTATGTTGAATCCATTTATTTTAATTTGAGGCTCATATTTACGAGCATTTGGATATAAGTTTTTACGTATTCCTTTAACAATAGTTGTTTCGCTTTTATTGAAGTTTAGTTTTAGCTTCCATTTGTGAAAGTATGTATTTAATTCATTTAGGTATGAGTTAACGGCTTCATTAGCTTTGGTTATGCGTTGGTGAGATCCCAATATAATTATATCATCTGCGTATATGAGCACTTTAATATCGCAATTATTAATTCCAGAACTTAATGGTGGGTCAGGGAAATCAGCTAAGAAGATGTTATAGAGAATTGGCCCCAACAAAGAACCTTGTGGCACTCCTGAGCTAACGTCTCTTGTCAAAGAATTAAATATACCTTCATTAACATAAAATGATCGCTCTTTTAAATAACTATACAACATTATGCAAAGATTTTTTTCGAAGTTGAACTTCCTGTACATTTTAAATAAGATTCCTTCCTCCCAAGCAGTATCGAATGCTTTCGTCGATTTAAATTACTACCTCTACTGAAGTATACCAATTGAATAAAGTGCATGGTTTTAGGTGTAACTTACTAGTGTGTAAATTTTTAGGGAATTCCACTAGTTATTGAAGTAACATAGGAATGCGTGATTTCAACTTCACGTTCGTCGCTTGCAGAAACTTAAGTGTCATTTATGGGGTCTTCCCGTGTCCATTTCATTTTTTTATGTCGTCTTTGAAATTTTTCAAGGAGAGAGAAAGACAATTTTCATGAACGAGCAACGCCCTTAAATTATTGAACCTTATTGTATAAATCGTCAGATGGTCGATCTTTATGAACAACATATCGCAAAATTCGAGAATCGACTGTTTGGCGGACTTATCCTGAAGACCTATTCATGGTGGATATTTAGATGATGCAATTGTCCGCATATAATTGTTAAGAGCCGTCCGTATCTTGAATAAAAATAGTGGAACCTGAAATAATCTAAATTTCTCGATGTTTTATTTCATAATACTATCTACCCGTGTCGTTTGAAATACTTCGGACAGTTTTGGCAGAAGAACCTGACGCTCGAATGTGAAAATTCGAATTACGTAGAGGAGGTCTCCGTAGAAAAATGAGAGAACCCACATTTACTTACTTTCAGATAGTCAGGCGGCTTTGGAAGCCCTTCTATCAACAGTAGTCACTTAAAAATAGTAAATTTCCTTATCTCCTTAGAGAATTTAGTATTATTAGGTTGGGTTGTTGAGCATGAGGGATATGAGGGAAATAAAATGGCTGATCGTTTAGCTAAAATAGGGACGAACATGCCTCTAAATGGTCTCTTGGTGACTTACAAAAGGCCACATTAACGAATTTGCCAGATAGTGGGAGGAGAAGAAATTCGTGGAAAATTGGCGAAATTCAATTGGACAGCGCCGAGTGACACAACTCCTATCGCCGGAGGGAGGAAGTTTTAATAGGCTACTTTCGCTCAGCAGGGTATACTTAAGACTTTTAAATCGTTACTTTACTCTGAGATATAACTTTAACAAAATTGGTTTCTCTGAGACCATCATCAGTTGATTCCGTGATGTGGACTCTGAAATTTCAGAAAACCTTCTTTGTGAATGCCCTGCAGTAGACTACACCACCTTGGTGTTATATAAAGTATGGAACAATAAACCCGAGAATGTGCTAATATTCTTAAAAAGCCTTCAAATTTAGTGTACCCCAGCAGGCAATAGATCCCTTTTGGTCGCAGTGCGCAGTAGTCTAATAAAAGCCGAATTCCTGTCAAATATTTTATTTTCTTCCAAAAATTTCTGCTTCTACTTACTGAAAAATTGTACCCCATAACTTGAATTTACAAAAGCTAAATTTGGTGTTGCAAGCATTTTTGAATATATGAAGCTATGCCACTTTATGAAGATTTTGCCTGCTGCTAACAAATAGAGCTTGTTTGTTCGTATACTTAGAAATTCGGCTGCTTTACATATAAAAATGTATGCATGTGTGTGTAGCAACAATTTATTATGGTATTTTACTATATTAGCAACAATAATGTTGTTAAATATTTGATGCAATCGGGTAACTTTCTACAATATCACTATGCAACAACATACCTACCCAATATTCCGGCGCTGAAGGTGCCTATGGCCGATGTATGTATATGTGTGTATGGCACACATACTACTAGGGTGTGTGAGTGTTTGTTATTAATGACTTTATTTATGTGTTTAGTTGTATGCCATTCGACAATTTATTAAGATTCCAATTGCATCGAATGCCGACATGGACGTCACTGCCACTGAGAATGGGGCACCTTCATATATTAAAGTTATGTATGTATTTCTCTTTGTTTGTTTGTGCCATTACATACATATGTACATATGCGAGTAGTGAGCTGAGCAATGCTGTTAGGTTAGTGGCTTACAACATGACCACCAACAAATACATAACAGTACTTTATATTCCAGTGTTTGTGTGTGTGCGCGGACACTTGTATTGGCTTCATTGTTGGGCAATATTACTAGGAACAGCAGCAGAACAGCGGCAGCAGTGAGCGCACCGACATTGCCACATTGCCATATTACCAACATTGGATTGGAGATGCTCATAAATTGTATCCCGACCTGTGTGTATGTAACTGGAATAAAACCACTATCATATATAGGCGGGCAACAGGCATGCAGGCAGCAAACGCAGTCTACTATCCAAACGCCCGAAAGACGGCGGCGGGGGGGAGCTGGGCATACACGTAGTACAACAAATTTACATGACACTTTTACAAGTTTGCAACATGTGTACCACTTCAAGGCACGGACCAGCTGAAATGGGCCTAATAAGGGGAGGCGGGGTGGAGGGGGAGTGTGTTTTGCCAGGCTAGATGGATAGCCATGCGGACTTGCCCACTTGGCAATTTATACTCATATACATATGAACATTTGCATATTTAATACCCGCTTGTATGCGTTTTTGTGTATGCAGTTTATAGGCCAATCACATACAAACTCATTTTGTTACTCTACTCATTTACCTATAAAAAAAAGCAAATATCAATTTTGAAATTTTGAACGATAAATTCAGCTGCTCTGTTAGGTGGGTGTTGCAAGCTTAGAACTTTTACATACATACATTGCAACTGAATGCGAGTACACTTCTAGTTGAAGTGACACTCGAGATGCCGGACAAAGATAGGCAGCCCAGCCGGCAGACAGACAACATGAATTTCAGACATGCAAAGTGGCATTAAACAGCAAATACGCCTAGCAAGCACATTTGATAAAGCGTACTACGTGTTACTCGTACATACATATATATTTATGTGCGCTGATATATGCGCAGCTGTCCGTTATATTTTCCCTATCAATATGTCATCTATCATCATAGGGATCACAAATATTTCATAAGGTTTGCCAAAAATGTAGGCTCATATAAATTGTGTTTTATTCTTCACCCCACCTGCTCTCTTCTACTCATCCGCTCTGCTCCTAATCAGCCATCAGCTTTCATATTCATTCGCGTTCATAGGAGTACAAATGGCCGATCGAAATGTGCTGAACAGTTTTTGTATAACATTTTGCCAAAAAGCAAAAACGAAAGGGTCTTTCAAAAGCGACGCCTAGATGTCCAGTAGTGGAAAATTCCTAGACATGACCTTTTTTATGCCATCTTTTTCTGTGAGGTTTTGTTGTGGCAAGTTAAAGGTGGGGAGAAAAAGTTTTGGTTCCGTCATGGATAGAAAAAGGCAGTCTATCAGACCAAAAATTGGACCTTCTGTTGCGAATATTGCTGCTGTAACCGTAAAGTGTTGTTGAACAACCTTCAACATCAAAATCACGACGTTCTCAAGAATTACACATTCAAGAATTGACTATTTGGCGGCTTTTACTTATAGATGTACTCATGCTGGATATTTAAATGGCTTAACTGTTCGCATAAAATGGTTAAGAGCCGTATTTTGAATAAAAATAGTGAAGCGTGAAAGAATCTAAATTTTTACATGTTTTATTTGAAAACAACATCTAGTCGTCTTTTGGAAGACCCTTTACCCAGACTAGCATTGCCTCATAATTCAGATACCAACGCTAAGGGCATACCAACCAATATTGCTTTACTTCAACTCTAAATCGACGCACCCACACAGTGTAGCATCTGCTTCAGCCAGCATATGGTCGTAGTTTGTAGTCTGTAGTCTGACATAGGCGTCACCACTTGCCCCATACCTTCTTACATACACACTAATACTGCATAAGCATGCCACATACCCTGTCATCTCCTACAGCTGGCTAAGGTCTATAAAATTTTCTATGCATTTTCTGCTAAAATATTTTGCCTGGTTTTTCCCTCCTTTTCGCTGTCTCTTGTTGGTCCTTTTCATTTGGATTGCTGCCAAGTAGAGTTTATTTTCCAGTCCGATAACTTCATCGTTGCAATAAACATTTTATTTCTTCATTGTACAATAAAAAGGAGAAATATATTATAAAAAATTGGTGACAGAATTTATAGTATATATAGGGGCGCAAGAGCTTGCTTTATGCTTATTTATTTCATGAACTCCCAAAAGATACTGTCAATTGTTTTTACATTTATTTCTTTACAATTTTTTTTCTTTCCTCTATTTTTTATTTTATTTTTATGTTTATGTACACGCAAATCGTGAAAATGCATTTAGTTACGTTGTTTGAAGTTACGATTGAATCCGTGGCCACTTTGAGTCGTTTATGACTGGACGATGTTGTGTGTTGGAATGTTTTAGCTGTATGGGTAAATATTTGTTATTAGAAGGTGCATATTACTAGGGCTGAGTAGCAGGGTCAAAGTGTTAACAAATAAGGGGCTAACAAAGGAACTACAAACTATAGCGTCATTATTTCACACAACGCATTGGCGGCCGTCGTAGGCGAATGAGTTGGAGCGTGACTACCATTCGGAAGTGCACAGTTTCGAAACATCCATAGCCATAAAACAAATGATAGAAAAAGCTTTTTCTAATAGCGGTCGCCCTTCAGCAAGCAATGGCAAATCTCCGAGTGTATTCCCGCCAAGAAAAAGCTCTTCATAAAAAACCATGTGCCGTTCGGAGGTGGCGTAAAACCGTAAGTGGAAAGCATCAAGATGCACACCACAAACAGTAGGAGGAGCTCGACCAAACAAGCAACAATTCTGTGTACGCACCAAGTTGAGAAAATACAGAAGCTTGCGTGTAACGCAGTATCGCTATCAAGCTGTCAGTGAAGTTAACAAGATCAGCTGTTGAGCTGACGTAATTGTAGAGTTTTGTTTAGATTTTTTCTGTTTACAGACGTCTTTTCTCGTTCTATCGTTCTTGTTTATATTAACGTAACCCAACTTTTCGCTTTTGCTTACTAAGGCTGACTATTTTGACGCTCTCTTCATATTTCTCTCACACACATCATTCATAGAAGCAAAACTCACGCTCATTTACGCGCAATTAGCGTGTACTCTTCTACTCTATAATTCTTGAAACGCACGGAAACGGATAGTTGAAATGAAAAAAAAAAGATGTGTTTCGGTTACAATATTTGCATCAAGAAAGGCAATGTCAATCTTATGAGTAAGTTTCAGTAAGCTCCTGTTTCTGAGTAAACGTATCCTACGGCTTCCAGGCTACATAGGAATTACTGCGAACGAAGTAGCAGATAAATTCGCCAGGAAAGAGAGGCCTGCCGAATTACAGGCCCATAACCAATTTGGGGTAACTTCACCTCTTTTATTGTGTACCCAAGGGAAAGACAAAGAAGATCATACTGGGACGATCGACCTGGTTTATCGCAATCAAAATTAATGATGCGGAGCTTTAATCCAAACCAATTTGAAGATTCTATGGAATTAGATAAGTATACTTTTTGAATCATTAGAGGAATTATAACAGGACATTGTAGAATGAATCATTAGCTTACTAACCTGGAAATATACTCGAATGGAATTAGCAGGTTCTATAGAAAAGAAGATGAAACTGCCAAAGTGATCCATTAGCGGCATAAACACCTGGGTAAACATATTGCATTAGAGGAGGAAATATAGTAAAACTCAATAAAATAGGACAACTACTAAAACTTATTGAGGATGTTGGTCTCACAGAAATACTCTGAACCCATGATATCATAATAGATCTTTCAGGTTGCAGGGCTAAATCAGCTCATAATAATAATATTGAGTGAAAAATTAAGTCTGGTCATTTGGTACGCTTCCGGACCACTTCAGTATTTTTTAAAGAGGCATTCGATTTGATTCAGCTCAGCGAGTGCTAGACAATTTGCGTAGTTGCAAAATCTTCGAATGAACTCGAGGTGGTTGACGAAGTTTTTGAGGTCAACAAAATCACACATATCGTTCAATGGGAACGTCATAACCGGGTACTCTCCGTTGGGAATCCATGTGGTGAGACTCACTTTCTGATTTAAGCGCCTGGTGGATGGTGAGGTCGAATCACTTCAAATAATGTCTCCTCAGCCATCCATTGAAGATATACTCCTTCCCTTTTATTTCTCTCAAATATAACGAAATTTCTTCAAAGAAAATAATCAAATCGAATACTAAAGCAGACACCTTTATCTGTAAGGTGGCGCAAAATTAATTATAAAATTATTTTGGCAAAAAATTGATCTTGGTATCTCTTATATTTTCACACCTAGAGTTCAAGAAACATTAAATAAGGCACAAATCGTGTTGAATACTACCGCCCTATACTTACATACACACATTCTGGCAGTGTTCAAAATTCAAACATCCAGTGATACGCATTCTCCGAAGCAACTAAAACTAAAATAAACAGTGCCAAGTGGTTATTTGCATATTCGAGTGAAGAAATGATCGCAAGCGCCATATTTATGTAAATTTATAAGCACATTGCCAACTGGCCTTAATGTTTCAATAGCACACTGTAGCATTTACTTTGCTTCTTATGTCGGAACTAGCGCGTCTGTTATTGCCGTTATATGTGTATATAAGGAAATTTGCAAGTGGAAGAAATTGTCCTAGAAACACATAAATTTTGCATAACTGCATTCTGGTGCGTTCAATACTATTCCACGGTTGTTACTTTTTTACACGGCTAACGTGCGAGCAAAGTCTATAGGCTGTGTAAAAATTCACTGGCCATGCTTCAGCGCTATCTTTTCTTTATGCAACCAGCTGACGCTTCCTGGTCACCGTCGGCACCCTTCGTATTCTCTTCTGTCCATTGCACTCATTTCCGTTCGCGCCTCTCATACTGAGATTGCTTGCTTTTTTTAATGGCGCAGAGCCATCTGCCCGGCCATTTATTTCATTTACACTATCACTGCCTGCCAAAGTTTTGCCAAATCAAGCAACAGCAAGAGCTAGTCTTTGAGCCCCCTTTGCTCTTTTACGGCTTTTCTTCTTTCAATTCGCTTTCGGCTAAGTTTTGCATGCAACTTTGCCTGTTTTGACTCTTCTTTCGGCGCCGCATGGCAACAATTCATTTTGATTTATAGTATTTGACCATCAAAATTGGCAAGACGCGCTCAGTCCATTCCAAGCGAACAAACAACAATCAAAGCGGTCAGCCGGGAGTCAACCAAGCAACTAACCAGCCGACAGCGCTATCTAATCATCCTTTCAGCGCCAACAAAACTGCATCGGCGTCATCACACACAACTCAGCGCTTTTCATAAAATTTTTCAGCTTTTCAATATCTTTTTAGATGTATTCCCTCCAATTTACATACATAAAGGAAATTTACGCATAGGCACCCATGTGTAGATGGCAGTGCTAAGTCGTAAAAATGTTGCCAGCTTATGTGCCAATATTGGAAAAAAGAGGTGAACGACTGTTGGAAGTATGTAAATGGAATCCAGCGCCAAAAGCTGTCAAACTAAGGCGCGCTGTTAGGGGCGAGGTATAACCGTAAAATAGTTGTCTCCCTTTCACACTTTATACCCCTACTTTGGTAATGGTTGTGCTGGTCCATTGTTGGCTTTGTAAGTAGACCTATAATTTTTACACTCAATTTCAATATCGTAAATCTCTGGCAAACTAAAGAATGGGCTTTGCCTTGCCTATCTGGTATTGTTGGAATTTTTACTGCCTTCCAAGGCATTGACCGCAGTTTGGTAATGATGTGGGATGGACAAAAAGTGAAATTGAAAAGGAAAGAAAGCTAAAAAAGAGCGTGGAAAATGGGCATATTACATAAATACACTACTAAAATGTGTGGGCGAAGCTAGAGATGAAATTTTATTATTGTAATTTTAGAATTCTATGTCGGCTCAACGGTATTTATTTTAAAAATAAGCGAAAATACATATAGTAGATGGGGCTTGTCAATAAGAACCACTATAACAGGCACCACATTAAACTTAGTTGCCACGACAGTCGGTTCCACGTTAGCGGAATGGCCTTGATTTATATCCGCCCAAGGACTGTCACTCAGCAGCCTTCCTCAAATATTTATGAGAAATGTTTACGCTGCTATAATAACAACAACAGCCTCATGATTTGAAAGAAACCAGTCGCTTTCGATAGATTTGATTTCCCTAAGCAATGACTCCAAATGGTTTCAGAAATTTTTGGGGAAACTTTAAAAAATGACCCGTCAACGTGAAACAGAACTTTTAAATTGCCTCAGATCCAAAATGCATCTGTAAATTTTGTTGTTTGTATTTTTTTCATTATGAAACTTAGTTATACAGGGTGGCGTATAGTCAATCACCTTTTCAGAATATTTATAATTTTCGCTAATGGTATCCTCATATTTGATACTTGTGAAATAGTAAGAAAAATAATAGTGTTTTTAAAATTTTTTTCCAAAATTGTTTTTGTTTTTTGTTTTTAGAAAAAATTTTGGTTTGAGAATAATTAGAAAAAAGTTGGAGTGTTTTTGAGATCCGACAAAAAATTTTTGTAATTTTTCCGTTCCTTTTAATATTTTTATACATCTTGTGTTTAATTTTAAGGGATAAATTACATGTAATTTAAAAACAAATTTTAATTTTGTGTGAAAGTAATTTTATTCTCATTTGTTTTGTAAAAAATGTTTCTATAAAAACAAAAAGAAAGAAATTTAAAAAAATTGTGTTTTTTAATAAAAAATTTAAATTAAATTTTTTTCCCAAAAATTTTTTTGTTTGAAAATAATAAGGAAAATATTAGTGTTTGTTTTCTCCACAAATGTGTTTTTTGTATAACATGTTTTAGGTAACATAAATAATAAGAAAAAATTTGTATTTTTCAAAAACCAAAAACTTGATTTAAAAATAGTAAAAACAAAAAAATCTCTAAAAAATTTTTTTTTTTTTTAAAATAATAAGAAAAAAAAGCAGGTAGGATAAATTAAGAAAAAAATTAGTTAAAAATAATAAGACAAAATTTTCTCAAATATTTCTTACAAAAAAATTGAGCTTTTTCCCAAAAAAAGTTTCTTTTATGTATGTGTATTTTATGTATATGTTCTTATACGAGTATGTTAAAAAATGGTTTAAATAAATAAGTTATTGTCTGCTTCAAAAAAACAAAAAAACAATACCCAATTATTATAAAATACTTAATTTAAGCCTGGTTTTTGGCGCTCAGCTGAATTCTTTTAATAATTTTTTACTTTATAGCTCCTCCTTCCTCCATCATAATTGTATTTGTTCTTTCAAAATATGTAAGTAAGTTTGGTAAAAGTTATGTATGTATGTGTGTAGCACTGAATAAATTTGTGTATGTGTGTGTATTCGTTTACATTGAATTTGTAATTAAATTTTTTCAATGGATTTAACTATGTACCCCACAAGCTCGACACTCATGCCACACACTTAATCGAATTACTCAAACTACCTGTTCCACTTTTCACGGCGCATTAATCATTATTTCACGAAGAGTCTCTGTTTCACCCGTGTAACAAGACTCTTAACTAACACTTAACAATTATATTATATGTATGTGTACATATTCCTTTCTTGTGAACTAAATAATTTTTTAAATGCTCTCAATGACTCCGTCATTGGGTTCGTTGACAAGCAATTTATTTTTCTGTGAAAGCAATTTACATAAAATTAATTCCGAACGTAAAATTAAAAAAAAATATATACATATATATAAGTAGAGAAAATACATTAAGCAGCAAAAGTGTCACTATTGACAGCCAATAGTGACAGAACATAACACAAAAACAGCGAGTAAAAAACCAAAAATAATAATAATAGTAACCACGACCACTCAAGGCAATGCATCGACAGCAAAGGTGGTAAAAACGCCCCACGGCTCAAGTGACACTTGCACTTCTTCCAGAGTGACAACTTATAAAACACACGCACTGTTGTTGTTGGCCAGCTCTTAAACACGCCAGCTACCAATGAGAGTGTTGCGTTGCTGACCGAAGGTGCTGCTGCTGATAGGGGAGGCGCGAATGATGTTATGATAGCGATCGTAATGATGTTGACTGACTGCACAATACGTTGGGGGATATCAGTGATGGACTACAATTACAAAAAATACTCACACACATACATACATACATTTTTGCATATAAATATGCATATGCGTTGCCGGCTACCACAGTGATGCTTCAAGTAGTTGTTGTGCTATTGTTGCTCCCGCTTGTTGCTGTTGGCGTGGTTAATAATACCGCAATACCTGGCTCCAGCACCTTTACTGCCTGCACGGACTGTCATTTTTGCTTATCATCATCAGCCAGACATGATAACCAGTCATTGCTTTTTGCTGGAACAGCCTCAAAGAAAAAAACTAAAAAAAACAAAGGCAAAACTAAATAGCGTTAACTGGTGTCACTACATACAAAAACAATAGCAACACTACAGTTGGTTCAGCGTAGTGGCAACTAAGTTAAATGAAGCCATGGCAGGCCATGATGGCGTGGCATGCCACACCATGCCCCTGGCGTATCTTAAGTGTGGAATCACGCCCATTTATCAATGATGGATACAACACACCGCCTGTGACAAGGAGCGCCATAGCGCCAACAACACTCAAAGTCATCGCCTGCCGCGCTACGAAGAGCGGAAAGCGAAGAGCAGGCGCTACTGAGGCTAATTGCAGTTTATGCAAAAAACATCGTTAATCAACTCATTGACAGTTGGTTATTTGTTAAACAAAGTTAATGGCGTAATGGCATGATACTACACACACACCTACATACACATAGATAGTGTCTGAGTTTATTTTTTGGTTTTTTGCTGCTTTTCCGCTTTAGTGGGGCACATCCGTTTTCAATTGCACACGCTCCACAAGGCAAAACTCATTTCTCTTTTTCCAGCTGCTTGCACTCGAGCTTTGTGGTGCTGAGCTAGAGGAATGCCACCTTGACTAACGGATATCTAATATAGAATATATACTATGTTTATGCTTACACTGCATGAAGCAACTACAACCGCAGAAACAACACCAACGGGTGGTAAACATTTCAAAAAGTGTGCAACAATAATGAGCAAACGCTAATTACTGACAGTTAGCTATATTTATGCTGGTTTTTGCTCAGCTGGCCACTGTCAAAGAGGTATTAATGAGGTGGATAGATAGGTGCATGGTCGGTCAGAAATGTTTGTTAATGACTGCAACTAAAAAATTACAATATGTCAGACGCTGCATAATGACAGCTGGCGGAAGTTGGAACTCAGCTGGCAAACAATGGCTTGCATGAAATTGAAGATGAACCGAATCGGAATAAAAAATTACAAATTTCACAAATTTGAAATGAACGCTAAAATTTTCGAATTTATACCAATTCTAGATATTTGAACTTTATGATTACAACTATACAAAACTAATGTATGACAGGTATGATAGAAAGAAGAAGAATGCTTCTGGTCTCTCTTCTGGTTCGAGTTCCACAGTAAGTTGTTCTCGTCGAGATGTACTCAACGAAGCGAATAGTGACTACGACCACACATCGCTTTGTGCTTCATTATTTTCGTCTGCAGCTTTTTCACACAGTGCCGTTAATAACTGTAGCACAGGGACTCAAGTTTTCACTATTTATTTATTTGCTATTTAGTTTTTATAATTTTGTTATGGAAATACAGTTCGTTCTCCTACAAGGCCATATAAATCTCAATTTCAAACTATAGCACTCACTGGATAACGTGAACTGATTAAAATCAAGAGAGTTCATATTAGCAAAAGTGTGTATATTTTCTAATGCGAAACAGACGCAAAGTCAATACATATTTCCAAAATTGATATTTTATTGTTGTATTGTGGCGGCCGCCGTAGCCGAATGGGTTGGTGCGTGACTACCATTCGGAATTCACAGAGAGGTCGTTGGTTCGAATCTCGGTGAAAGCAAAACTAATAAAAACATTTTTCTAATAGCGGTCGCCCCTCGACAGGCAATGGCAAACCTCCGAGTGTATTTCTGCCATGGAAAAGCTCCTCATACAAAATATCTGCCGTTCGGAGTCGGCTTAAAAACTGTAGGTCCCTCCATTTGTGGAACAACATCAAGACGCACACCACAAATAGGAGGAGGAGCTCGGCCAAACACCTAACAGAAGTGTACGCGCCAATTATTTATTTATTTATGATATGAAATAAAAATTAGGAAGATGTTTTTTTAAATCAGTCATTTTTTTGTACTTGAAGCACAGCTTTCTGCTTTAGACGTCTCAATAAATTGTTTGTTATGTTTGACCGAGTTCCTCCTCTTATTACTCTTGATGTTTTTCCATAAATGGATGAATCTATAGATGCCAGATACTTTTTGTGAGGAGTTTTTTCATGAGAGAAATACACTCGGAGGCTTGGCATTGCCTATCACTTAAGGGGGTACTCTTATCAGTGGCTTCAAAAAAAGGTGTTTTTTCTCCATTTTTTTTTTGAGGCGAAAAAATCGACACACAGGAATAATAAACAATTTTTTAACATAACTAAAAAAACAAAATGGCGGACATATGAGGGATCTCGCACAGCTTCTCGTTGCGCGCTAGTAAAACGGTGTGTAAGATTGCGGTCGTAGTTTTCACCTGAAACACAAAAGAAAAATATTGTCTACTCTTGTATAAAAATATGAAAAAATGAACACACAATTAATTATTGAAAGAAAGTGCTTTTTCGCTATTTTTTCAAAAAAGGTGTTAAATAACATTAAAGGAGTATTTTTTTTTGTATTTTGTTAGTTAATTAGTTGCCCATTTTAATTATCTTTATATAGATTATCTGTTTGAAACGATAACTTTCGTCGTTTTTTTTAAATCTTACACGCCATTTTCAGAAACATGGTTTTGAGAAAACGTATTTTAAAGTTTTCAGAAGGTCGACAGTATATACTCACACGAGGGACGGTACACAGGCCTGTAACTTCGAAATCACTTTGAATTCCGCTATAAAATTTTGAGGGCATATTCTCCTATAATATATCTATCGAAACCGACTGATAAGAGGCCCCCCTTAAACAAAAACACTTTTTCGATTATTTAATGTTTCGAACCCGGTCATAACTGAATGGTGGTCACGCTCCAACACCCTCGCCTACGGCAGATGCATTTGAGTCGCATAAAGTCATTATATTCACGATGTAAAAAGAGTTTTTCGCTCATGGGAGATAATTCCTATCAGGTACCCCCCAATCTCGTCATTGTGACATCTTTCATAAGTGACGCCTAGATGTCTGTAGTTAGTAATTCCTAGGCGGTACCTTTTTCATTTCGTTTTTAATATTTGTCAAGTAGACAGATGTTCGATTTTATCTATGAATACCTTCAAAGAAAAACCACATATCGCAAAATTCGTGATTTTTTTCGTAATCGCCCGAATGAGTTGACACTTCAAAGGTTGGTGAAAAAATGTCACTGGTTCTGGTTCTATCTAGGAGAGAAAAAGGTCTGACGGACTAAACTGGGTACCTAACGGAAGGCGAGGATGTTAACTCTTGGTGAACCGCTTTTTGAAAACCTCGAAGAACTGGGCTGTAAAGATGTAAACAACCGTATGAGGTTTCTCGATCGCACAGACTGGATTTAGCGATGAGCTGGAACTAACGATTGTCTTTCGTTACCGCTCTTTTTTCGTAGTCCAAAAAAAGTACTAAATTTCGATATTCTGTTCAGCTTGCCTTATTCGATAGTTCCACTAGATCCGAAACTGGCAAACAGTGCCAGCGTAAAAAAGTTGATATAAATATATTTTCAGTTCATATATCCTACCTATTTCTTCTCTTTCTTCTTCTAACTTCCCAAAATTAAACTTATTATTATTTCCTGGTAATTAAATTAAATTTGTGATATTTGTACGTAAATATGTACACACTAAATATGAATAAATATTATGCTTACCTTCCAAATCACATGGTTTGTATTTATATTTGTATTGCATATATATACCTACATATTCTTTTAAGTCGTCACAAAGCCAAAATATTTTGCGTTACAAAATTCTTTACTAAGAATTTACCAATGCTGTTATGTTGGCAAAACCATAAAATCTAATTTCCAAGTAATTTGACAAACAATTGTGACAATATACCAATGTGTACCTGCCAGAGGTAGCAGGGGCACAAAAACAAGAACAAACACAAACAGACAGGGGACACACTGAAAGCCTCCGCGCACAATCGACTACTCATTGCTGCAGAATAAACAGGCGAGCAACAACAGAGCAAGAAAGATGAAGAAAATGTAAGGGGAAAGAATTACACACTTGTGTGAAATTACTAAGAGAAATTGCAAGCGAACAAAGGAAGTGCATAAGCAACTGTGTGGATAAGATGAGGAGAGTTACGCGGGAGGAGATGATTGCAAAGGGCATCAGCAAGCGGCGAATAGTGCAAGTGACCACCAAATAAATTTTGCAAGAAAAAAAGGAAAATACAAATACGTGTTAGACCAGGCCAAGGAAGAGGTAAGACCATGCAGCATATCTAGTGGCCGCTTGATGCACTGGTTAGATGGCTAAGTTCCTTGTTTGCTTTGCTCCATATAACTACGTACACACATGCAAGCTTACATACATATGTATGTATGTATACAAAAACCAACAATTTGTTTTCGCCTTTGTTGTTGTTGCCCAATATTTGTATGGCTACTATTGCAGGGTGTAGAATATTGTTGCGGTAGACCAATAACAGAAACACCTCAAGGAGTAGCCAAGAAAAACCAGAGCAGATAAATGGAAAATAAGGAAAATGTGTAGCAACCTACAAAAGAAAATGCGCACAACGCAAAACGAAAGAATGTTTGTAAAGTAGTGAGTGTAAACAGTAAAAAAGTAAATAAATGGACAGGTGTACATAGAGATGAAAAAAATAAAAAAATAATAGAAGTAAAAAATAAAAAATCAAATGTACCAGCACGCAAGCTGAAGCGGAAGAGAAACGCGTCAGCCTGGAACATACAATTTTATAAAAAGGATATTAACGTAACGCTGGCCTCCGGGGAGGGTAAAAGCACAATTGCTTTATTACGCTACAGTGAATAGAGATATGTACTTATATGTATGTGAGTTGTGGACCTGCTGTTGGCGGAAGCGTCTGGCCATATTGAAATAAGCCAGATGCAGAAGCTCTACCTGGCATGAGACTGGCTGGCTGCTTGGCTGAAAGGATGGCTGGGCTGTGCTTGGCTTTTGTGACTTATGCGATGAATTTGCACTGCTGGCGGAATTGAATTGAATTGAATGAAAAGCTTACAATGTGAAATATGCAAACATTTGTTTTATGTGGCAACGTCATCACCTGCACAAATGCGCAGAAGGTTGGCCTACAATGCAAACTACAATAAAAATATCAGCAACAACAACCACACAAATACAACACCATTGGAATGCTGTAATGACTTCACGCAGCCATTGAGGAGCACTGCCATGTGCCGGCGCTAACGTCCGTCACTTGCCAGACGCTGTTTGTACTCAAGAGAGGAGGAGTGGTTGCGCTCGAATACACGTCCCGTTGATGCGAAAATATTCAAACTTCCGTAGGCAATTTTTTGCAAGTTTTGAATAAAAATCAGTAACAGCGAAATAGAAATAGGCGGCAGCCGCGCAGTGCTGTTGCTGCTGACGTTTTGCTGGCAGCCGGCAGTCGGCTTTGGCAATAATAGCCGCAATAGCAAATAAACGCTGACACAATGATATTTTCGAAATTCACATTTTGAAAAGAATTTCCCAATTATGTTAACAAAATTACAGTTTTGTTGGCGGACTGCAACTTTTGAATGGCAAGTCGGCGGCATAGAAAGTGTGGAAGAAATGAGAAAAGGTGCACTTGGCGTGTAGGGAATAGGAAACTTTTATTCTTTATAATGTAGTGCAGAGGAAATGCATGATTGCAGTGTAGAGGGCCTCGAGAGGTAGCAAAATCAGATGTTAAAAAAATATGGGTTTGACAGTTGCAAATTGGTCATTGGTCTTGAAATGTGCTTCGATTGTTTACTCGTCCACGGCGATATGGTGACCAAATATCCAGCACGAAAAGCGAAGCTAACGCGATCATACGCTCAGCGGTTAGGGAGAAACTCAAAAAACTCTAAATTTAAAACTTAATTTTGCCGCCGAACATCCTGCGTATTGAGTGAAAATATGTTTGTAATGTTTGTATGGTCATACGCAGCCGCTGTAGCCGAATAGTTGATGCGTGACTACCATTCGGAAGTGCGGAGGTTCGCTCGAATCAGGTTTGGGGTGTTTGGCACTGCTGTGTTAAGAAGCGACCACCTTGGCTCCTTGGTACCACAAGATCTAATCAGATTTCTTCGGAGATCAGGTCGATTTAAAGAAAATTAAAAGGGAATCCAAGTGTAGTACACTGGACTTAATTAATGTCTGAGTGTTGCACTTGCTAGTTGTCCCGATAAAGAAATAAAACAAGTGGCAAGATCGTTGGGAAAAATCCACAAAGGGAAGGTGGACCTATACTCTAATTCCAAATATCGAAAATGGGCTAAACCGAAGCTATATGGTGAGCTTAACTTACTACTAACACAATTCTTGATAGGCCATGGTTGCTACCAGAAGTACCTACATATGCCACGAAGAGGAAGGTGCAAGGCATGTGTTTACGATTTGCGATTATCAAAGGCAATTTAGCTGCAAATTTAATCGATATCATAATGCCTTCGAAGTAATCGTCGGATACAATTTCCTCAGCAATCAACGATATGCAACATTTATTAAAGCACGCAGACATACCCGAGGTAAGCAGCAGCTAAACAGACGATACTTGACAAAGAAACGGACTATAAAGTCGAAGTGTTACAAGCATGGCGGGAGAGGGTGGAGAGACACAGCTGGAGTAGTTTTCTTCGGAAATAATCAACACTAGGGGAGGATTAAAGTACAAGCAACTTTTGACGGACTGCATGTGCAAGAGTAACTTACATAGGGTCTAATGCTCAACCGCCTTCCCGGCGAATTACTTAACGGTTGTAGGGAAAGATTTATTTATTTTTTTTTTTTTTTCAAAGTAAATTTCCGCAGTTTGGAAGTGTTGTTCTGGCATTACAGGAGTGATGATAACTTACCTAACTTTACTGAACAGAAATGTCAACACAGTTTGCCATTCTTAGCTGCCCAACCGTAATTATATCGGTAGTTCTCATGCAGCTAAAAAGCCCCGATATATCCTAGCTTTATGCTATCCATATCATACAAATACCCAGACATTGAGTAATTATATATACCAAAAATCCATCAAATGAAAATCCGTTGAGTTATTTCGCGGATTAGATGAAATGAACAGTCCACATGGACTAATCTTTTGAAAATATTTTATGTGGAAGAGTGGTAATTTCAAAATCACAGACATCCACTCGGCTTGTATTTATTGATATTTTAATAAAAAATAATAAAAAGAAGAAATCTACTCACCAAATTGTGAAGAACTTTTAACCAACGTTTGAGTATTGCATTCTTTCTCACAGTATTAAATTACCTAACCTCAAAATCAATAGCTTTGCCATTGGTAATGAAATTGTGAAACAGCGCAACATAAAAACAAATTGAAATTAAACGACCTGTAAGCACTGCGATTAGTATAACTCCAAAACCGGAAAGTATGTTTCTGTTTCTCGTTTTGCTCGAGCAAGCAAGTTTTACACCAAATGCCAGTGTAATGTGAGAACTTACGAAAAAGTAATTTGTATCATACCTAATACCATTGGAAGGGTGAAGGGGAAGTATAAGAAGCAATGAACTCGCTTTGGCGCGCATCTAATGGCAGCGCTTCCTTGAAAAGTAAGTAAAAAGGGGCCAATTGATAAATTGAATTAAATTTTTTATAAGCAACACTGGCAAACAATGTGAGAGGGGCGTTGCTACAACACTAATGGTATTGTAGTAGGTAATGGCTGGAACTGGTGGCAACTTTGCACAGGGCAATGGCTGCCAATAAAGTTATTTAGTTAAGTGAAAACTCGCTAGTGCTGTCCCAGGGGAGGGGCAACGATGTAAGTGAATGGTTGAATATTTATAAATGCTTTTACTTGCATAGACACTTTAAATTTCTTATATTTTTACTCATTTTTGCTTCACTTTGCAAACTCAAATACTTTACTATAATTTTTCATTTTAGTTACTGCTAACCTTTACCTTTGCCACTTCACTATTTGACTTTTGCAGTGTTTGCTTTTTTGGTTGAATTAGCGCGAATTCACTTATTTATTATTTAAATGGTGAATTTCCAATTTCTTAAATCAATCAGGAACTACTCAGACGTAAATTTCCGCTGCATTGCTCAACGCTTTAGTTCCTTCGCTGGCTTCAATTTGCTGTTTTGATGGGTTAAAGGGATTTACAGAGGTGGCCTTAAAAATCCAGTAAGTGCAAGGCACTCCTTTTAAGTGAAAATGTATTTATGTATGCACTATGGCCTCTTCGTGAAGTGTTTGCTTGTGCGGTTGCGCATCTGAAAAGCAAAAGAAAAAGTGAAAGTCAAAGTGTGCCCAATTTTAAGAAAATTACCAGTGACAATAAATTGTGAAATAAAATAAATAAAGTGGATTTGGTTAGAACGCTGTCAAATATTTCTTGGAGAAATTATGGGAAGATGCATGAAGAAGAACTGGCCCGTTCAGGATGTACCAGAATAACTAGATTGTGTAAGCATCGCTATCTGGAGCGTGTGCATTTTTAAAAGATATTCAAAAATACCTAAGTCGTTTGGGATGAGTGTATAGAAGACAGAACATTGAAATTTGTAAGAAAAAAATACATTGGAGTATTCAAGAAGAAGATACAATATACATAGGTTCCTTCCACGCCTATCTGGAGCACAGGGCGTCAGCTACTCTGCTTCCGCAACGAACGCAGTTATGTGATAGCGATCTCAAATCATTCTGCATACAGGAGAGGGTACACGGTCTGCCGTATTCCTCCACCGGCTAGCTGAAAAGGACTCCAGCGCAGGGTCTGTTCAGCAACGTAGACGTCGCTCTTTCTCAGTATATGACCGATCCATTGCCATTTCCCTTGCCATATTTCGGTTGCTACATTCACCTGTGAGCCTTTGCTCAACAAATCGGCGTTGTCTATTGTTCGCGGCCAGAAAATTCGCATGATGCGCTGAAGACAGCGGTGGATAAATGTTTGCAGTCGTTTCGTGATCGTCGCAGCTACTTTCCAGGTGGTGCAGCCAACCGAAACATTCTCTTAACACTGTAATTGAATATGCTTAGCTTTGTGCCAATACCAATATTACAGTTTTGCCACACTGGAGCGAGGATACCGAAGGAAGATTCGTTGAGAATTTGAAGATGCTTAGCGTTATAGCGACCAGTGTATTCGGTGTACCGTTAGACAAGTTGGTAGCTAAATGAGTTGGGGCATTTCACTTTTGACCACAATTGAAGATATAATGACCTCACTTATTATGTGGTATCACAGCAAAGGAACCACTGTAAGTGAACAGTAGAGTCACGCTCAAAATCCACGCTTGAGCGAATGAATCAGTTGTTGGACTGACGTATTTGTAAACTTGTGATTAAATTTCTTGTTTATAAAACTTGTTTTTCTTCTACTCTCTTTTTTCTCCTTCTTCTTAGTTCTCGTCATCTTTTCTTATCAACAATTTCAGCCAAGTTGCTCTCATCTTCAACGCAATTTTGCTCCCTATTATTTTTACTCAATATCAGCATCATTATAGAGAAAGAGAAAAAGATAAAAAATAAATTAATACAATTTTGGATGTGACTTCGTGATGGACTAGACCTTAGATATATAAAACACCATGCTGTCTTAGTTCTACAAAATATGTAAATAAATGAAAAGAAATTGTTTAAATGAGATATGAAAACGTGTTCGGCCCACTCTCTACTCACTATACAAAGGCTTTTTGCGAAAAAAGTTATTTCCCACTCTTTGACCCCGGTATTGCTCCCAGGAAATTTTTCTATTTAATTGTTGTTTTTTTTGGCCTTGCTTGTGCTTATAGTGAAAGCAATTATCGAAATACTTTTTGTAGGGCGGGTTTCTTCATACATACATTTCGCGTGTTATTTTAAGCGCTTGAGAACTTAAAATGATAATATATATATATATATAATTGGCGCGTACACCCTTATTGGGTGTTTGGCCGAGCTCCTCCTCGTATTTGTGGTGTGCGCCTTGATGTTGTTCCACAAATGGAGGGACCTACAGTTTCAAGGCGACTCCGAACGGCAGATATTTTTGTGAGGAGTTTTTTCATGGCAGAAATACACTCGGAGGTGTGCCATTGCCTGCCGAGGGGTGACCGCTATTAGAAAAAAGTTTTTATTAATTTTGCTTTCACCGAGATTCGAACCGACGTTCTCTCTGTGAATTCCGAATGGTAGTCGCGCACCAACCCATTCGGCTACGGCGGCCGCGCCGCTACAGAACATAAATATTGTTGGAATGAATTTTTATTTATTATAATTTGAAAGATAGTTTTATGGCATTTATTTGTTGTTGGTTACGAGTTACATGGTCCATTCGATCACTCTACTTTATTCAATAAATAAACCCAGTCAGCAAAAATGCGACGCAAACGATGGTCATTTGGCTTCAATTCTTGCACGAGCTGTATTTTATAGGCACGTAGACAAGATTCTCATGTAAAATTTTCCACGTAGGTGAAAGACAAAGACCAACAAGTTGAGAACGGCGACGGATCGACATTTTGGAGTCTCCTTCAAAATTTCGCTCTACACCAGCAACATTCTCTTTGGTACGCACATTTCTTTGTCCCTGAATTTATTTTGTCTTTGAATCGGAAGAGTAAAATTAGTGCGAAAACGATCAAGTACTGCTCGAATTGTTTGCTCACTAGTCCCATTATGTTGACCGTTAAATGGACGAAGGACTCTATGAGCTTCGCGAACACATTTATTTCTACAATTTGGAAGCGTTGTTCTGGGATTAAACGTTTCATAATGGCTTGCCAAGACTTACTGAACAGAAATGTCATCACAGTTTGCCATTCTGAGCTATTAAGCCATTGTTATTGATATCGATTGTTATCATGCAGCTAAAAGAAACCCTTTACCTATTGTAACGGAAATGCACTACGATTGTGTAGATTTTAAGAGAATATCGGTCAACTTTTGGGAGATATTCATTTGGTCGGCTTTTCTACAATTTTCGCTCCTATTTATTGAAAAAGTTTGAGAAATGAAGGAAATATTTTTTTACATGTTCGAAAAGTTCGTAGGTTGCGCATGCTTGCGAGTTTCTTTACAACAATAAAGTCAGCTTTACTTTGCGAGTATTTCGTTTACAAAAATGTATGTGCTCTCGTATATAATTACACATATACCTGAAGACAAAAAGGTTTCTCTCCACTATTTCAACAAAACTTTTCATTGCTGTCTACTTACAATACAAACATACATACATATGAAATCGAGTGAGGCAAAGAAGCTATTTTTCGGTCGTGTTTAGTTACCAATTACAGGACGTGCTGTTGTTTTAGTACTTGCTTTACTATTGCCTGTACAAAAATAAAACAGCTCTTGGTACATTTTTTATTCCAGGACGATGGAAGTATGAGGTAGCAGGCATGTTATTTAAGTGTATGTTATGGGTTCAAGTTTTAACAATGGAAAACAATAGTAAAAGTGAATGCGATCTGCACAAAAGAAAGTTTCACAAACGAGATGCGAAACTAGAGGGGAAAATAGCAAGTTAAAAAATACGAAATTATGGAGTGAAAAAGTTAATTATTAAGTGTGTAAGAAAATATTGACAAAGGTAGAGCAAAGTTAAAAAATAGAAATGGTTCAAATAGTCAAAGCAATAGTTGACTAAATTTGTGAAGGACTATGTCAGCGCGAGAATATGGATTCCAGGCTAACAATCTATAGCTCAGAAATCATGCTACTGAAATCAGAAAATGAAGTATATACCATATGTACATAAATATGAAATCAAAATACAATATTTTACAGCGTTAGTCTCGTTATTTAATAGCCACACCTCGTGTGGCAGTTGCCATTTTTCTGATATTACATTTTTATCAACTCCAAATCTTAACTTCTTTAGTGCTCATCAAAACTGTCATTTAAAACGAATCCGCTTAGCTTTAATAAACAGTTCAATCTGTCTGCACACAACTACTCATATTAATATAGAGACCACAATAGCCACGGATACTCTCATTTTGCCATGACCAGCGCAATTCAAACTTTCTCATTGCCAACATGGCACTGACACTTGGTAAACATACCACACATACACATACACACACACCCAAAGGGAAAGCATGCAGACTATAATAAACTGCGAAATAAGGCACTCAAAGCGCTGAAGCTTCTAGATTGCGAAGACATGCGACATACGCTTGTAGCAATGGTGTGTACTTTGGCATAGCGACACAAATGCAATCAAACTCTCTAAGAGCCAACTAAGCGGTGGGTACATACAGATTGCTTACACCCATGCATGTATGTGAGTACGAACGTCTGTGAATATGCTTGTATGTGGCAGTCATTGTGAGGTAAACACCATTTATCTGTTGAAATTGAATCAAGTTGATCCTTCAACTTAACCCACACACGCACACCCCAACGCCACCACTGTCGGCCTCACTGGCAAACTTTAAATTGCCAAAAATGGCGCGTGTGTTGACGTGCAATAGCCGGCAGCTGCCAACTACCAGCTCACGTTAGATGCTGGTACCAAGTAATCACTCCTATAAGAGTCACTAGCCGGCACTGCACTGCCGTTGCTACGTTGCTGCGCGCCTTTCTTGTGTGACGTTGCATAGTTTTTTCAGTGTCAGCATCAGCTGGCGGTAGTTGCAGTCAGCATAGGTTCAGGCAAACCTTCCGCCCTTTGCCCCGGACAACGTGCAATGTGCATGCGCTGTACGTTAATGTACGGGTAATTCATGCATTCATTACTGGGGACTAGCTTAATATGCGGTGGAACAACAATAGCAGCAACAGCCATCGCATGAGCGGAATACTCGTAAGCAGCAATGACCAGCGCAATCAATGCATGGCTAGCTCAGATCACAAACACACACACATTTACATGCACACAAAGAAAGACGCTTTTCGTAGAAATCCGCCTGGAATAGTGCTATGTATTTATTATTGGTTGTTGCCTGGCAGCCAGCGTCGCTGCTCGATGGAACCAATGTCATTCATTATGTTGACCACGACTGCATGTACGTGACATTTTGCTAACTATCGTTAGGTGACATTGGCCCTTTTCACACATACAAACATGTCATATATGAGCTTCCGAATAATGCTGGTGCCGAAAATGAGGAAAAATTCATACACATTCATATACGTTCGTGGACGACATTCGTCTGTTGCGAGCAATCACTGACCAGTAGTAGCTGCTATTTTTGGCTTGGGGTGGCAATATAGTCAGTGGCGCCGTCAGGACGTCTGTGCTGATTGCAAAGATGGAGATGAATGGCTGCCTTTAGGAGTCTGTATATTGAAGTTAGAGGTGGGTTGGAAATGGGGAAGCATGCCATGGCAGAAATTTCAGTGAACTATTGATTTGCAGCAGCCTTAGAAAGAAAATAAGTATAAAGTTTTTAAGAAAAAAGAAACAAAAAAAGAGGCAGAGGTAGACACATGAAAGAAAAGTAATGCAGTATAATGGAAGATGTGTGGAAAGCAAGGAAAGAGTTCTTGGAAGTGAATTTAATTGAAGCCAAATGGCCGAAAAAGGAAGAAAATTTAGCCCGTCTTAAATGGCAGAAGAAAAGTAAATTATAGAGTATTTTTTCAAGAAGAATACGATTATTAATTCATCGGCAGAAATTTTTGTAATATTAATATTGGGAAATGATTTCGTTGTCAATGTGCACGACTGCGGCGCGTCATTCTGCAGCACCAATTTTTGTAGACTTTTTTGCGCATTTGAGGAAGTTTGACATATAACTGGCACTTACAACTTTTATTGGGTGCTTGGTCGAGCTCCTCTTCCTGTTTGTGGTGTGCGTCTTGATATTGATCCACAAATGGAGGGACCTACAGTTTCAAGCCTACTCCGAACGGCAGATGTTGAATCAAGATGGTTGTTATGAAGAACTTTCTCAGAGCAGAAATACACTCAGAGGTTTGCCTTTGCCTACCGAGGGGCGAAAAAACTTTTCCTATCATTTGGTGTTTCATGTCCGGAGATTCGAATCTGGACACTTTCGAATAATAGTCATATACCAACCCATTTACCGCGATTTCAAGTGGCCTTTCAGAAAACAGAGATATTCGACAGGCGTCAAGTCCCATAAACTTCGAGGCCAGTAGAACATTTGTAGAACACTGAAATAGATCTTGTTGTTGTAAAACAAAAAACATTCCTCTAATACTTTGGAACGATACAAATGTGGGCTGTTCGGCTAATAGTGAACTGACTGTGAGGGAACGCCAGTGGCTCGTTGTTTTCTCTGGCCACTTAGAATTTGGCATGGCCCCGCTGAGCGTTATAAGGTTCCGGATCCATCTACACAAACTTTGGGTAACAACAAACACTTGAAATTGACTCCATACAGCTCGCCTTTGCCTTTGGTGGTTCTATTTTCTTCTTTATAGCAGTAAGACCCGAATATATCTTCGGCCCACAAATTACATCATGCACTATGCATTTCTACAGAGTTCATTGCAAATTGATGAGAGATCTGTGCATGAGTGTTACTTTAAATACGACAATTTTGCTAATTCCCTGTAATTTGATCAAGTTACTGTGAGACACTTTTTCCATTGGTGTCGGGCATTTGCACGATTTTTATTCACCGTACTATTGAATTCTTACAGGATATTAAAACATTTTTAGCCGATAGGTAGCGCTGGAGGTGGCGAAATTCTAAGAAATTTATTTATAGTCGTATTCAGTTCACATTTAGAATATATGAGCATGATATTTATATATGCATATATTTTTTACGCAGAAAAAAAAGCTTTTTACGAAAACTGTTTTGATATTTTGCGCGGGAGTTGAGATTTTCCAAAAAATATTTCGACTCGCAAAAAGTCACTTTTTTGTAGCTTAGGACTTGCAGTAAAAAAATTGTTAAATAATCTAATCAGGGCAACATTACTGCCGGAAAACATGAAGCTAAAGATGTGCTTCTGTAAGGAATTCGAGTCTCACCACAGTTCTGCAGTTCAAATTCAGAAAACGGCTGGTTTTTGAAATACAAAAAATATTTCAAAAACACACTTTATCACAAAAGTTATAAATATTGAAGAATGTTTGCAAGTAAGAAGGAATTAGGTTCCCGCCAGCCACTATAAAAAATATGTGCGTATGCACTTTTACCGCCAGTGCTCCATTTTCTCGCGTGCCACTCACCAGCTCAAAGTTTCACATTTCAACGCCTCAGCCACAAAGGTGTATTCTAACTTCATTGATAACGGCTTCAATCTACAAATTCTAAAACAACAACGCCAATGCTATCAATGTCTTCAAAGTCATAAACACCGACATCAGCACTCAGGCACGGCAATGATGCCAATGAGTTCGTTCGGTTGACATTAGTAGGCGTTCGAAAAGTAATGAAAGAGAAAGAGTTCTCTGAATCGCATGACACAATCAGAGATGTGCCACCATAAAAGAGGTGGCAGTAGGTGCCCACAAAGCGTATATTGCTTATTATTGATTCTTAAATACACACACACGCGTACACATGAGACAGCCTGCAATAATCAAGGCATCAGCAGCTTGCGAATTTTTAGTGTCCTCTTTCTGGCAACCATCCTTCCGCTTGCTGCCACTCACCAGCCGAAAATCCACAAAATGAACTTGTATAATTCTAAATCGAAGTAACTTGCTTGATGGCTGCCTAATCCCGGTCGCAGTCCATTACTTTACCTTGCCACTGCTCAATTTCCTGCTCAGTGGCACATGGAACTGCCACATGAAATTGCTATTGCAACTGAAAATGCTGCCACTCCCGGCGACGTGTCGCGCATAATGATTGCAATTGCCATTTTTGGTTGTGTCCTCTTGGTTGATGTTGTCGCCATCGTAGCCAGCGTCACCATATCTTCGTCCTCGAGTGCTCAACGTCTAGTTACTTGGCGTTTTGGTTGTTTTGTGCTGTCCTCGTGCGAATGACACGTCTCTGCTGCATACTACACTGCAATAAAGATGAATGGTTGCATGTTGCATGCAGCTACAACAGCATACATTTTATATTATATATGTAAGTAACGCATATGAATATGTGTCGCCCATATGAATTTACGCAGTCATGCATTGGCAACTTTGTAGTTGCTTATGTGCATGGCTACTGCTTGTGTGTGTGTGTAGTTTGCTGTTGGCACCATTGATAAATGTTTACACTCGATGGCTGGCGTTGAGTGGTCTCCAACTGGGCCATGTCTCGCCTGTGGCAGTTACTGCATGCGATTCTGATTTGGCGACCGTACGTGCCACACTCATTATGTGTCGCCGCAAAAGAAGCTGATTTTGTGGTATATTTTTAAGTTTATGTGAAGAGGTAGTGGGCAACTATAAGATTTTGAGTTTGGAAACTATTTTACCTACTAAAATTTTGAAATTCGCCTAGCTTTGAGGTTTGCGAAAAGTTTTCGCCAGAAGACAGAAACATTTAATATAAATGGGCTTTCCTGAGGCCAACCCAAAAGTCTTGACCGGAATTATAATACCTATAGGAGTGCAGGCATTCCTGGCCAAAATTATCTTGGTGTAAAATATCGGTGTTGCTGAAAATGTTTCCTTTCAGTTTAAAGTGGCAGCAGATTCCTCAGCATATGCAGAAGTAATATCACTACCATACGAGTACCATACACGGCGGCTTTTGAGCTCTCGAATTTAGTGGAAGTCCTTGCCGGGAATTACATCCATGCGGGGTCATATGGGATTGACTCAAGTCCTTTCTATCTGGAGGATGTGGTAGAATTATCTCAGCACCTTCTCTTCAGTTGTCTTGCTCTCGTTGGGAAGATTCAAATATCTGGGCTCTCATTTTTTTGCTACAACTGCGAATGTAGCAGGTTTAAACATTACGCACCTGGTAAATTTCATTAGCAGTTTGAAGCGATTAACTCGTAATTAGTTACTGCTTGGTCATCATTCTCCAATCTAGAGCCACTTCTTCCTTATTCCCCTCTATGATTTTTCTCTGTTCGACATTACAATGGACGAATTTGATTCCGAAGCCCCACTTGGGCAGCAATTATCTTAACCTAGCCTAACCATACACGGGAAACCGCAACTTTTCACTTTCTACCAGGAGAATTCGGCTCCTCGAAATCCTCCAAAGAACCTTCGACATTCAATGGAGATCTTTCGCAAGGGTGATGATGTGATGATGGGTGATGATATTCCGCCCACTTTCCCTCTTTTTTTCGGTTCTATAAAAACCAACTATCTCTATCACTAGCTGTCCCCCGTCAGCTATTTGCTTCCTTTTTCATATCCATTGCTAGCGATTGGTTCGCTGTATGCTCTGTATAATAGTAGGCAGGCATAAGTTTCCCCTCTAACCGAGCTTACGCTAACTTGCATATGTACTCATGACTTTTTGTTGAATGAGGCCTTCAGAATTCGTGACTTTACCACAAAAGTAAATATATATAATATATATATAATTGGCGCGTTCACCCTTTTTTGGGTGTTTGGCTGAGCTCCTCCTCCTATTTGTGGTGTGCGTCTTGATGTTGTTCCGCAAATGGAGGGACCTATAGTTTCAAGCCGACTCCGGACGTCAGATATTTTTATGAGGAGCTTTTTCATGACAGAAATACACTCGAAGGTTTGCCATTGCCTGCCGAGGGGCGACCGCTATTAGAAAAATGTTGTTTCTTAATTTTGGTGTTTCACCGAGATTCGAACCTGCGTTCTCTCTGTGAATTCCGAATAGTAGTCACGCACCAACCCATTCGGCTACAGCGGCCGCCCAACCCATCACAAAAGTAAATACCAGACGGAATATTCAACACTCGCTACAAAATTGCATCGGAACTCTATTGCCGGGACGATGGTGAGCAGAAGCTTACTATAAGTTACATATCAAAGTGGGTTCCAGAAGAAGTAACAGTTATAGTGAAAAAATCACGAAAAGGCTCCTTTAGAGCTGTTTAGAATGCTCCTAAAGATAGTGGCTACTGGAGTTCATCCATCATCGTTTTCATAAGCTGGTTGAGAATTAGTAGTGGAGCGCACCAAAAAATAAAATTTTATGAGTTTTCTACGTGCGGGTGAAATTTTATTAGCTAATTCGATATTTGTTTTAAAACAAAGCCCTCACAAAATCACTTACAACACACATGCAACAAATGCAGTATAGAGACACATTTGTTTACGTACATTCACTCAACCAACAGAGCCGAACGAATGATATAGACATAAATTTTGTGGGCGGATAAATACGATAAAAAAACAAATGAGGATTTATGTTGAAGCGGCTACGATATGGCCAAAGGATTTGCAGCAGACATGACAACTTAACTAAGACAATGCTAACAATAACAAAAACAACAGCAATAACAATGACAATAAGCACAATGGATGCGGTTCGCGGACAATGCGCCATTTCACTAATCACTGACATAATGAAGCCGGATAAATAGGTATCATCGACGCTCGCCAAGCAGCCAACCAACAAGACGGACAGATGGGCAAAAGCTCATGGCGAACAAAGGCCGCGCGATCTACGGGCATTGAATATGCGCTTCCTTGATTGTTGATGGTCGCTAAGGGCAACTAACACAACATGCATACATACATAAACGCACGCACACAAAAGCACACTTTCATACCAGCAGCAATACAGTATGCATGAAAGTGTGTGCTTGTAAATGCCTTGCCTCACGTGCGATTGAAACGCTCGCATATATAACTTCCACATTTGTTGCGTCATACCGCATGACTTGCGGAAGGTCTGTCGAGACGACCAAAGTGCTAAATGGCACAACGCGGCCTATCAATTTTCGCACTAATCCCGCACTACGTTGTATAAATCTTCATTGTGTGCTGGGAAATATTGAGACGCCTTGCAGACCGAATCAGGGCCAACTGACTGACTACTACGTTAGTGCCACAATACCAAAACACACACTTAGCTGCAGCACTCCTCAATGCGCTGAGGTCTAAACATACCTACTTATATACGTACGTATGTACTAATATGTATGGCCATACTTTGCTGGTGATAAATTCCATTGACGCAACACTTCCAACAGCATCAAACCGACCCAGCCATTCCCTTTGCTTCGTTTCACTCCCACAATTACGTTTTTGGGTGGCAACCACAAAAAGTGCGCGTCGCGAATGTTACTGAAGTGATCCATGTGGGGAATTCAGAGGAAGGACATAGTTTCTTTTTGAAGTTTTGAAGAGAGTGCGGCATCAGTTGTAGCCTTTAATTTATGCACTTGTGGGAGGCTACAAGCCTTAAATTTAGGGTGCTAGTAGTTTTTTATGTTTATTACTTTATTTCTTGTGCCCTTTTTCGTTGCGACAAATTACTCACGCGCGCCGTGAAATGTGCTAAAATCAGCTGACTGTAGCGGCTGCAACTCTGACAGCTGTCTGACAAGCATGGTGTAAATGAGGAGTGGATGCTGCGCCAAACTTGCTTATTTATGTGATATTTGACATTGTGACCCTAAATTACAGTTGAGTGCGAGTGCCAGCGGCGTAGCGTGGAGCTCGAAAATAATTTCAAAGGACAGAATAAAATATATAAAGGAGGCAGGGAGAATTGCATTACGTTTTGTTAAAAACTATTACTGAACACCTTTCAAAATGAATTCAAATTTCAACCTGCTGATCAAGCGAAAAAGGTAACCATCTTTGTTCTCAAGGCGTTACTGCCTATTCAAAAAGTACCTGGAAGTTGTCGATAAAAGAAAAATAGTTAAATTATTGATTAGGATTTTATTCTCTACATAGAATAATAAAATAAAAGCTCTATCATAAACAATACTCACATTTCAACATAAAATACTTGAATCATTTTTATATTTTCCGCGACAATCGAACCAACATATGTAACTGGAACATTCAGGACTTACTTATGGCGAAAACTTACTTCAGTGGTACATATATACCAAAAATTATGGAGAATATTTTATGCCGTTACAACATCAAATGTATAGTATTCCTTATAGCATCAAAAGCAACCAGTCACAACGGGCTACGTGCGATTAATACAGAGTCTTCGGCATGGTTATAACGATGGTGTGGGTCGAATGCTCGCGTATTAGATTAAAAGCGAGAGCCGGTGCCCTGCTGTGGTGAAGAAACCTTCAGTTCTTTCTCATAATTCTGACTTTTTGCGACGAATATATTCTTCATTGTTCTGGTGATAAGAACATTCTGTGGGCTACAGCAAGACGATCTAAAAAAGCAGCCAACAAAGCTTTTATTTTTTGGCCGAAATGATGATGGTTTTTGAGTCTGTACCAAAATTCTCAACAGTGAATAAATGTCAAAATTAGAAGTTCAAAATTTTTGCATCTTACTTCTTATTATACTGAAGCTTTCAGAAAAATTTTCGAAAATGTTCAAATACTTGGATCACTTCACATTATTTTCTGGAAACTTCTAGGTGCCCATGCATAGATCTTCAGTACAGATCTCGAGTACAGTTTTCTTCTACGCTTTCACTAGCCACACAGGTGCGAACGGTGGAGAACTCGAACGCAGAAAATCATCAACATCCTGTGCCTATGCAGGACTGTGTCTCATACGAACATTTTCTGACAGATTGCGTTCAAGATTTTAAATGAGTAATTTCGGGTACTTCTTGAGTAAAAGGTTCTATTATTTAGCAACTAAAATTGATCATGAAATCGTTACTTTGCATTTTCCGTGTGGCATTAGAAGTAATCAAACATCTCTCCTTCATCTGAGCTAATTTTCAGTAGCTAACACACAATTCTTTCACTCAGCTCCGCCACGCGTGACCTCAACACATACAACCACACTTAGGAAATTCATTGGAGCATGGCAGCACTTTGAAATTCTACCTGCAGCACTCGCCTTAAGTGGAAATTCGTTGCAACACTGCACCATTGTACGGAAGGCTTCTCAATGTAGAGTGTCATTTGTAGGCACTTCAGTGTCAGTTGACCTATTTGTAAATGCGATTTGGAAGATGAGGGCACACGCTGATTGGCTCGATTGCGAATGGGAAAACAGTAAAATGCGTAAACAACCACTTGTATGTAATATATTTGTACTCATACAAGTGCCACAAATCAGCGCAATAAGAGCTGACTGCTGAAGTTGCAACAAGGCAGCAGATACATCGAGCAGGTGACAATAACGATGCAAAGTGAATGAAAAGAAGCATTTAAGAAGAATGGAGGTGACATGAACAGGCGGACCGTTAGCTTGGACAAGCAATTGAATGTTCACTCCATGTTACCGCCGATGGACAAGATAAGTAAGCACTGACAACAACATTCAAAATTGATAAAAGGAAATGGAAAGAAGGAAAAAATCATCTTATGAAAAGGTGTAGCAGAGCAAGATGCGAGTGGATGCATGAAAGTGAGCATAGGTGAGTCAGTGTCATACACACAACGTACATAACAAGTTTCACAGTTATATATACACTTTATAAATACAGGGCACATACGGTAGATGAGGACATGCGTATGTGTGGCCATAACTTTCCGAAACCAATATTTTTCTTTTTGCTCTTTTTCAGATAAGATATGGGTGACTACAACTTAACTCAAGAAATGAGGAGATCTGGAATTCAATCAATCAATAATTGGCGCTCCTCCTATTTGTGGTGTGCGTCTTGATGTTGTTCCACAAATGGAGGGACCTACATTTTCAAGCCGACTCCGAACGGCAGATATTTTTATGAGGAGCTTTTTCATGGCAGAAACACACTCGGAGGTTTGCCATTGCCTGCCGAGGGGCGACCGCTATTAGAAAAATGTTTTTATTAATTTTGCTTTCACCGAGATTCGAACCAACGATCTCTCTGTGAATTCCGAATGGTAATCACGCCCCAACCCATTCGGCTACGGCGGCCGCGATCTGGAATTATCGTTGCTTAATGTGCAAAATACACCGATTTAGAAATCTCAAATTTTCTTAAGTACGTCCATTCATTCACTCATAAGGTTTGCAGTGAATTCGAAGCATTAGGCGGTGATGCCGAATCTGTTGCAAAACGCAAAGAAAACAAGGAACGTTCTGACACTGTTCCACCTGCAGAATTTATACAGCGAAATCGCTTATTGGCGAGGATCCCCCAACATCAATAAGGCGAGGGAGCTTAATGTTTCTGAAGGTCTTATCCGTCGAGTTGTCCATGAAGATCTCCGGTATACAAACCTGCGGAACAAAATTAAACACCCTGAAGCATCTGGGATAGAATGGTTTTTTTCTGCCTAAAACAGTTTTGACCGAGGCCAAAAGGCCAACCGCAGAAATAACCGATGGCTATTATCCACTCACACAGAGGTCCCTGTGGTCATGCACATGCCCAAGGATTTCGAGTGAATTATGCACTCCCTGGATTGATAGTGTACGTGTCAGCGCCCATAGATCTTTGAACACAACACATACAACAAAATTATGGCTGTCTTACTCTGCAGACCTTAGTCCCCTGGATTACTACGTACGGAACGTAGTTGAGCGTGAAACCAATAAATATCCCCATAGCACCATTTCTTTTCTGAAGGCTGCAATTAATACCGTTACGGTCAATATGATTCAGGCATGCAATCGTTTCCGGACCCGTATCGAGGAGGTTATTGCAGCTAATGGAAATTTTATTTAATGGTTTTGTAGATATATAATAAGTTAATGTTGTGTAAAAACTCGTAAAGTTTCAGTAAATTTTGTTCAAAATAGAAACTAATTAGTTTTACTCTCAAGTTGTCCTCAAATACCGTACGCACCCTGTATGTATTTATGTGTATGTAGGTGCAAGTGTGCATTTGAATGGCCATTTGGGCTAAACTTTTGAAGTGATTGCACGACTATGTGCCGCAGTTGTTTCGAAAGCTGTTCAGATGCCAAATCAAGTGATAAGATTTGGGTCCCATCATCTGCGTACTGTTTGTTGTTTTTGCATCAGTAACGCTTTGACACACTCGTTTTGATTACTCGATAGTGTGATAGTGTTGCTGTAAGTAGTGCGTGTTGTCATCAACAATAATTGCAAATTCGTAGAGTGGTTAAAACGATTAGGTGTCTGCTTGGCCAATTAAAAGGCTTTCAAGGTAAATTGGCATTCAGCCAAAAGAGGAGCAACAAAGTAACGGAGAGCAGGCATATTTTACTCGTAACATAGGGAAATGGGGGATAACCCGATTTGTATTTAGTATGCGTTCATAGTCACAGTGTCATTGAGTGTTGACATTTGAATGTTGACAACTTAATGAGCAAAATTTAAATGACTTTCAGAGTGTAGGCAGTCGGCTAGCTCGAATAATGTGATTTTGCTTCAATGTGTTAGTGAGATTACAGACAAGATTAGAGTTAAAGTAGAGAAGTAAATTTTGAGACCAAATGATTTATTGAGTAAAGTATTAGATGAAGTTTTGAGTGGGCAGAATGCTTGTGTTAAATTACCGAGCACTGAGTTTCATTAGAGAATTAGCAGGGTTTTATTGCTCAAGTTGGATGTGGGAGCAGACTTGAAATGAAATGTGGCGACTTTGACATGGCATGACATGAGCGAAGACGCTGTAGCTTAGCGTTAACAAAAAAATTGAAGGAAGCGGTAAGCGCTTGTGCCTTGCTACATCCCATGCTCCAAAAGCTACCATGCAAGGCAATTCAGATAAGAACTTTCCGCCCTATATTGCGTTTTCTGTTAGAATTACGGAACTCTGGGTTTGAGCGGTTTTGTGAAAAACTTAGCCATCCACTTGTTTGGTCAGGTGAGTTCGGTACAAATGTAATCCTGCTATTGCAAGAATTAATGAAACTCGGTAAAAACAGACTGACGCATAGAAAAGAAGCCTGTGAGAAAGAGTAGTGAGAGCTTTTCATTGCTTTTAGTAGATCTACACCATAGTGCCGATCACTGTTTCCTCTCGGTTCGTTCTCAGTCAGGTACAAAATTATTATCAAGTAGGAAACAATTGTGCATTCATATTATCCGTAACACCCAAATTCGAAGCTCCACATAACGATTTTTAGAAGTGCAATGCGGCTAGGAACGAGATAAAACCATTTCTCTGTGAAAAGTCCGCACCTCAAAGAATGTGATTCAGCTTGAAGAGGGATTCATTTTTGATCACCGTGCTGAATGGATTGGTGCGTCCCACCATTCGGAAGTGCACAGTTTCGAAACATCGAAATAAAAGTTATTATATGAGATATTTTAATTTATCTCTCTCTATAGGCAATTTATTTCCTATATTATTTATTACCTTATTATTTCTTAAAAAAATAGCAGAAAATTAAAAAGAGTAATTAAGGAAAATCTTCTAATTGAGCCACAAATATTTCATTTCGTAATGCACCTTTATGGGTCAAGCCTTCGTACCATTCTGCTTTAGGCTTCTTAGGCATTTCCATTCTCTCCAGTGCCATTTACAGCTGCCCTCCTTTCAGAATTGGTAAGGGCTTCTAGGCAACTTAAATCTTAGTTACAACTTGGAATTATATTTACTTACACACATCTATATCCGTGTGTATGTACTAATGCCATATGTACGCTTGTATGCATGTTGAGACCGGAGAAATGTGGCAATTATAATGCACCAAAGCGGACAAAAACAGCAGCCAAGGAGTGTCAAAGCATTTTTAGCATAATAAAAAAGTACTAAAGCACCAACATTACCGACTGGCTCATAAATGCTAGCAGATCACGAAAGTTGTGAGAAGCAACGTAAAAAAGTATATTGAAATTAGTAGTATAAAAAACAGTAGAGTGTTGCAAAGACAGAAAGCGTAAAAAAGGAAAGAAAAAATATGTTCTTTTCTTCCTGCAGACTACACCTCGGGTCCAAACACACCTTCTAAGCTGCATCCGCTTGCTTCGCATTGAGCGCCTCAGCGCACTTAGTGGCACAATGTATGGCAACTATGTAAGCTCTAAGCTGTTCCACCTCCTGCTGCTGCTGTTGCTGCTGCCACTGTTACTCCTTTGCCTGCGTTGACGCGCTTGTGGCCCATATTTTCATTGTGTTGCAGCATTTGCGCACTAAGTAGTCGCTATGGTATGCACAGCAACAGGCGACAATTCCGGATTTTTTTCCAGCAACACCGTCACCCACAGTAGCATCACTTGCACAGCTACCACAGGGCAGAATTTTTCTGCCATTTGTGGCGCTTGTTGCATGCTTCACAAATACATGTTACCTCTTTGTGCTTATGTGTGTTTGTGTGTATATATATGTATGTACATCCTCCTGCGTGTACGGATGCCCTAGCAGCTGATAAAGTGACAATGTTGCCAATGCATCAAACAACGCTTCAACTGTGCCGTTGTTGTTAAATCTGCTTGAGTTTTTTATTTTGCGCGTAAGCTTCAGCCGCTCTTTCACGTGCATGAGTGTGTGTGTGTATGTGCGGGGGAGTGTTTGAGAGTGCTAAGAATATGTTATGCTTAATGCTTAAAACTTGCAACATGTATGCTGGCGCTACTGCTGCGTTGGCGCTTCCGCTGCTTGGCGTTTGTCGTTTGCTTGAAGTGATGACTTTATTAAAGCTTCGCAAAGCTGAGTGCTGCTACATTAGGAAATGAAGTGTTAAGCACAGAGTTTTATGACACTCGAGAAATGAATTAATGAATTTAGCGAATGAGAGGTGCATTCAATGCAGCGCTGAATGGGATTATGTAAGAGTTATAGTGATATATACAGATCCAATGCCGGGTTGTTTGGATATGGAAGATTTTGAGAAAAAGAAAGTTCTATAAAATTAGTAAGTTAATGTAAGAATAGTTAAGAATTGGTCGAAAACCCATTTAAGTAAAAGTCTACCTCCAGTAAAACATTTTTCTTCTAATATTTACTGTTGTCAAAACGATAGTTGACTTTCCAATTCATAGGTATCGATCTGGGAAAACTTCGTCTGTGAAAGTGTACAGTTGGATTGGAGTTAAAGGAAAACACTTATGCATGCACTTAGGGCCATAACCTCCGTATGCGCTGGGTACATGAATCGACTGTATAGAAGCGATTCAACTGAATCGCATGGAAACTGGATGTTTTCGGGAAAATGATTTTAAATTTGCCTCGAGTATTGAACAAAATCTCTGCATGCGTGTATTTGGTCGAAAGAAGTATAATTTTGAAGGCTATAAAAGAGATTTTAAAGAAACTAGATATGTTAATAAATGGCTCGTTGAAGGTGTTGAATTATTTGTGTGCAGGGGATATCCCTATGAAGCAATTTATGGGCTAATAAAAATATTTCAATCAAAATGAATTAATGAAAACTAAAAAAATACTAAATATCATCCAATAGTGTAGCCTGTACTGTTACACGGCGCTGAGCTATGGGCAACGACGGCCAGCGAGTTGATGTTCATCGTTGTTTTGTTCATGTTAATACGCTGGCGCACACTTTCAGCATAAAGCGTAAGATCAATAAGCATTGATTGCATATCCTTCGCTTTTTCTGAAATCAGCACAAAGTCGTCAGCGTGATCCAGGTCGTTGAGGTGTTCCATTCCCTGTGGGTGCCAAACGATATGCGCAGGAATAAACATTTTCACAATTTGCTAACTGTTCTTAGTTTTAGGAACATAACTTTATATTTCCCCAAAAATATGTCCCGTGTTAGTTGCCCCTAATTTAATTACTAAGAAACCGCTAGTCTTGACAGCTCAATCTAACCAGACTGCCGTGCCGCTACGTAAACACAAATTGAACGAGAAAATAAAAAAGAGTCTCAACCAACGAATCACTGTTGTTAAGCGCCTGACAGCATGCAAAACCAATACGCTGGAAATCGAGATTCATTAGGTCACATAAAAAATTGCAAATTTTTTGCTTTACTGCTACCCTATGAATTGAATAGGCTTGTTGTTTCCACGTTTGGTTTAAGGCGTAATATGTAAAACAATATGCCAACTAGCGCATGTTGCTAATTATAATAGATAAATATATTGTATAAGCAAAATATGTTACATAATACAAGAAGAGAAAAGCCCCAAAAACTAACGGCGAATTGAAAAAAAGCAAATGACAAAAGTTGTTGCGAAATTATGTGGTAATTGCTGTACATGCCACGGCACGATGCAGCGGGATCTGTAACAAGATACCAAAATGTAAGCCTAAAGCCATAAAAAAAAAACACCAAAAAATATGAAATATGCACTTGCATGTGTAAGCGGAAAAAAATACAAATGTCGTAGAAGAAATGTGGCACGGCTAGAATGTTGCTTTGTACTGTGGCAAAATGCGCGAAACTCGTCTGTGCTACTCGGGAGACTCTACAGACTGTGGAAGTGCTGATAGTAGGAGTCTCTTGACTGACTTAAGAATGACGCCCGAAAGAAAGAGAGTACGCAATGTTTATACTCCTACATTTCGAGATTTGTCTGCATGTAAGTATACAGTTCCATATTTTAAGAAGTGGCTCGACAGTATAAGAAATGGAGTTGGAAAATATTTTTCTTTGGATAGACAAATTAAAGGTTTAAAAATAATTCGAAGAATATTTCTTGCTTGTAAATTTGTGTAATCTACGGCTGTTCCTTTTTTTTAGCTTTTGCTAACAAATACGCTTTCTTGGACCCACTCGGTAACATAACAGAACTTTTAGTTAAATAATAAATAAATTAATAGAAAATTCGCTGAAAGGAAAGTAAGGTTAGGTTTGGCTAGGCTAGGTTGGATTAGATTATGCAGCCCTTTATCATACCACGATATACCTTCTAAACTTTTGACAACTTGCGGCTATTGTATTTTTTTCTAACTTCTGCTCTTAAATATTCCTTTTGGAACTATGCGGTAGATATAACCTCACCAACGATCGAGCTAGATATAAAATAGTGGAAAATAAGTTAGTCAAGCTAAGGCCGCCGTAGCCGAATGGGTTGGTGCGTGACTACCGTTCGGAGTTCACAGAGAGAACGTAGGCTCGAATCTCGGTCAAACACCAAAATTAAGAAAAACATTTTTCTAATAGCGGTCGCCCCTCAGCAGGCAATGGCAAACCTCCGAGTGTATTTCTGTATGAAAAAGCTTCTCATAAAAATATCTGCTGTTCGGAGTCGGCTTGAAACTGAAGGTCCCTCCATTTGTGGAAGAACATCAAGACACACACCACAAATAGGAGGTGGAGCTCGGCCAAGCACCCAAAAAGGGTGTACGCGCCAATTATATATATATATAAGCTAAGGTAGTTTAGGTTAAGTAAGGTTAAGACCGCTGCCGCTTCTGGGGTCGTCCTTTATGAAGTGGCAAGTGTTGCGATGTTCGACGATGTCAGGATCCGCAGGAAGGTACGATCGAGGTAAATTAGCAACTTAGGTTAGGCTTCATCCACGTTTGTTCGGTTGAATTGTGGATTAGTACGACAGCAGTGCCCAAAGGGCTGCACAAGTATTAATAGAACCGATTTTTTTTGGTCTGAGATGAATGAGCATCAGAAGTACCCAAATTCTGCCAGGGCGAGATGTGTAACGACTAGTAGCTCTGTGACCAAAAATCCGAAGTTTGGTGCGCATGGTTAGTTGTTCGGAAAACCAAATTTTTTTGAGGTTTGCAAAGATTGTTTTGGCTTTTTTGGTTTTGGTATCAATATCTCACTGGGGATCGTCATAGCCGAGTGGGTTGGTGCGTGACTACCATTCGAAAGTGCGCAAGTGTCGAAAATCCGAGTATATTTCTGCCAACCTCCGAGTATACTCGTATTTCTGCTTTGAAAATGCTCCTTGTAAAAAACCATTTGTCGTTCGCAGTCGGCAGAAAAAGGAGGAGGAGCTCGGCCAACCTCCCGGAAAGGGTATATATATACAGTAGACTCGCGGTTGAGGGAACCCCTGATTGAGGGAACTACTCGGTTGAGGGGACCATTAAAATTCTTTCATTGAGTACTCTGTAGAGGGAACCTTTGATCTAATAAGTACCGAGTAGAAGGAACCTCAACATGTTTATGCAATTTGAGTTATTTTACAGTTATGTTAGAATGCGTATATAATTGGTGCGTATGTATTGGTATATTATACTAGCAACCCGCCCAGCTTCGCACGGGTATAAAATATATACCCTATGTCACTCACTGAAAAAATGATTAAAATCGATCCAGTAGTTTTGGCTTATTCATTACTGCCCGTGGCCCGCACGCGTTAAATTTGGAGTAAAACAATTCCCCTTTCTTTATAGCATGAAGATTTCCTGCTATCTTTGGGATATCTAAATTCATACCCTACATTTTTGCATATTAACTTTTTGCATTTTTACATATGTATTTATTTTATTTTTACAACAATTACTATATTACAGAATGTCTTTATATACAACGTTCATAGCCTTCTTGTCATTAGACAATACAAACATGTTTTCTCTAGAGATTACTCTTGAAAGAGCGACATACAGTTGGCCATGTGAAAAACAGTCAACACTCAAATCTAAGCCTGCAACGTTGAAGGTTTGACCCTGAGATTTATTAATGGTCATTGCAAAAGATGTCTTTACCGGAAATTGTAAGCGTTTAAATTGGAATGGTAGATCCGATTGTATCAGAGGGATTCGGGGAATCAATACATCTTCTCCGGTACCACATCCTGTGAGTATTGTGCACTCTATTATGAAAGTTTTCAGTGATTTTACCATCAAACGCGTGCCATTGCAAAGTTTAGGTGGACTTAGGTTTCTTAATAAAATAACAGGACAACCTATTTTCAGCTCCATTTTGTGAGGAGGGAGACCAGACGGGTTCAAAGAATTTAGAAATTCTGTAGGAAATTGAACAGCTTCTTCCAAATCGAGAACAGTATCGACCGAGTAGTATATTTTCGTCGGCGCATCAATCTTTGAAATAATCAAGTTATTTACTTTATCTACTTGTTCGTTAGTTGGTGACAGAATAGCTCTTTCTTTAAACCAAGATATTGTTTTATAACTTATGTTATCAATGTCAGGATAGACATTGTTGACTAACTCTTGGATGTTGTCTATCAAAACACAAAGGTTTTCTAGGTTAATCCTTCCCTCACTTTGTATTAATTCTCCATTGCCAACTTTTAGTAGCATCTCTGGAAATAGCCTGTTCTCACGTGAAGATGACGAAACCCTCATATTAGTTTTAAGATCTAATTTATTGACATGCGACCAAAGGTGGGATCTTTTTAGCGAAGCATTTATTTCGTCAGCACGTGTTCCTCGAGTCACAACTGGTAGGATTTGACGGAAATCTCCTGAGAACAGAATTGTACATCCACCCATAGGTGAATTTTTGTTGCGCAAATCGCGCATTGTCCTATCCAGTGCTTCCACAGACGTTTTGTTTGACATGGTAGCTTCGTCCCAGACTATTAATGAGGAGTCACGCATCAATTTTCCTGTATTGCTCTGTCTAGAAACACGACAGACGCTGTTATCATCATCGGTGGCGATTTTCAGCGGGTGCTTGATTGTAGAGTGTGTGGTTCGGCCTCTTTCCAAAAGAGTAGCGGCAATGCCGGATGACGCAACAGCTAACGCAATTTTTCCGGTAGATCTCAATTACTAATTACTGATGTAATATCTTGAAAAATATTATTTTTAATTATATGCTGTAAAGAGCCATATACATAGATCTATATGAAAACAACAATGTATTTAAGGTACTTAATTGGATAAGGATTAATGTTGTACCTATTTGTTGAAATCGCTTCGAAAATAAGCTATTAGTTGTCGTAAAAAGTAAATGACAAAAAATGTTATTGTATGGAATCGATAGCAAACTAAACGCGCTCCGAATCAATAAAAACTATTCAAAACCTGTATTTTAATTATGTGCGATTTACTAATATAGAACCTGAAAATAGCGTTTTAATTCGCTGTAAAATTGTATGTACATATAATTACATGGAATTCAGTACATACATAGATACATATGTACATATGTCCGAAATGAAATAATGCGAGCGATTCGTAAATACATACATACATACGTCACCATACGATGTAATTCAACATTAATGAGGTGTGGTGAGATTATCGCTTAACGCTTGTTGCTTCATTCGGTTCACAGCGAACAAACACACAAACAGCTTTTTTTGGAAAAAGAGCTGCTTTTGTTTAAACAATTTTGGTTAAATAACAAATAAATCAATTATTTTTTTTGATGCAGAACGAAAGTAAATATTTCAAAGTTAAACTTCAAGAAAGTTTCATTTTAATTGGTTGATTCGTTTATGATTTATGGCCGTGAAAACAAAAAATTTATGTTTTTTTGCCACATTTTGACCGATTGCCACGCCCCCTTTATATATTTCTTCACATTATATAGATATAAACCTTCCTCTTCAATCAATCTATCTTTAGAAAAAAACCGCATCAAAATCCGTTGCGTAGTTTTAAAGATTTAAGCGTATAAGGGGACATAGGGAGAGAAAAAGCGACTTTGTTTTATAATATGTAGTGATGTATATTGTGTACATTGTCCAAGCTATTTAGTTTGGTTCAGTGCGTTGAAGCAATTGTGCGAAATAAGATAGTGATAAAAAGATACATTTACTTTTGCTAGTTAACTATGAAAGCGAAAAGGTTTTTACCCCTCAAAACAAAATCTGAAATTATACAAAAGCTCGATAAAGGCTTTACATTAAAATCATTGGCTTATCAATATGGTGTTACCAAATCGACTATATCACGTATAAAAAATGGCAAAAGAAAGATTTTAAAAGCGAAGTCTCTGAAGAAGAGTGAGTTTGCTAATATGGAAACTAAGCTATATAAATGGTTCATCACTCAAAGAAGTCGATATATTCCAATATCTGGAAAACTTATTAAAGAAAAAGCTAAAGAACTACATGCAAACATTTATGGAAATGGAAGTGGCTTTAACGAAAGTTCGAACTGGCTAAATGGATTCAAGGCTAGATTTGGAATTAGATTGTTGAAAATTTGCGGTGACAAACTATCTTCTGATCAAGAAGCAGTGCCAGCATTCAAGGCAAAATTTTGGCGGCTAAAAAATGGTTTACAGTTGGATGAAAACCAGGTTTACAATGCTGACGAAACTGGATTATTTTGGAAATTACTGCCAGACAAAACATACGTTAGCTCAAATGAAAAAAATGCATGCGAAAGAAAAAGTGAAAAGGCGCGAGTCACAGTTTTAGTATGCACTAATGCAACTGCCAAACACAAATAAAAGCCCATAGCAATAGGTCAACCCAAAAAACCACGATCATTCAGAAATTTTCAGCTTTCGTTGAACTACAGGTGCTCAAAAAGAGCATGGATGAATGTGGACATTTTCGAAGAATGGTTCCACAATTCCTTTGTCCCAGAGGTAAATTAAATTATTAAATCATAACATAGGTAAATAATAAATTGAACTAAATACATTTTTTGTTTTTTAGGTTGCCAAATTCTTAATACACGAGGGTCTACAAGTCAAAGCTGTTTTGATGTTAGATAATGCACCGTGCCATCCAAAACAAGAGTTATTAAAAACAGAATGTGGTTCAATTTTCGTTTTATATTTGCCACCAAATGTAACACCCCTTCTCCAGCCGATGGACTAGAATGTAATAAGGTTAACCAAGTTGTACTATAGAACAAATTTATTAAAATCAGCTATTGGTAAAGACGAAATAGCCGACTTTTAAAAAAAATTACTTTGAAAGATGGCATTTGCCTTTGACCCAAGTATGGCAAAAAGTCGATGCCGACGTTATTAATAATGCTTGTGTCCATTACTTGACTATAAACATCCGATAGACAATGAAGAGTGTATCGAGGATGATGTGCCTCTCAGTGCACAGTGGGCCAGGAGACCTTTATAAGTGGCCAAAATTCATAATTCCCAAAACACCAACAATTTATAACTTTTAATACCGCTATGTACAGGTTTTGGGGTCTCTGATTACGAATATGAAGTCAGATTTCAACAATTCAAAATGGCGGATCCAATATGGCGGACATGAAATTTAAAAAATTGGATTTTTTTCACCAAATTTGGTATTTGGGAGTTTTGATGGTCTCTGATTACGAATATGAAGTCAGATTTCAACAATTCAAAATGGCGGATCCAATATGGCGGACATAAATTTTTTAAAATTAATTAAATATTTTTTACCAAACTTAGTATTTAGGGGTTTTTGGGGGCGCTGATTACGAGTCTGCTGTCAGATTTCGAATCCCTTATGCGGACCTTTTTTTTAAATTTTATCTGATTAATGTGAAACTTGTTACTCGGGCTTTTTTGTATCGCTGTTGACAAATCTGCAATTAGATTTAAACAATTGAAAATGGTGGATCCAATATGTCAGATAAAGAGACACGCCTGCAGTTAGCCTACATAATAAGTTGTAGTTTCCGGAATCTACCACGAGGAGGTTACAGTGCGACTTCAGACTCCTTCTTTTTTTTTTAATTTTTTGTTGTTTTAAATTTTTTTAAGTTTTTAAATATTATTTTATTGGTTTTTATTTTTTTTATAAATTTTTTTAAAAATAGGTAAATACTAACTGCTTGCTCTACGAGGTCAAATATCGTAATTTACATCAGATTGTGAGTCTTCTTCCTCGGATAATTCTATGTCATCTAAATATAAGATTTTTTCTGTAAAATCAATTTCCTCAATTTCATATTCATCCAGTTCTTCACTTACCTGTACGTAATTGGTACTTCCTGATTGATTAGAATCTATTTCAACCTCTTTCAATAAAAGTTGCACTTCTTTAGGAAGAGATAATTGAACTTTTTGTTGAAGGCGTTCTTTTAAACGTAAACTCGATAAAAGAGGATCAGAGGTGTCCATAGCTCTACAAAACAAGTTTTCCAAATTTTCCATCCTACTATGCTTTCTACTATGCTGGAGTCTTAATTTTTTGTAGTCCTTATTTCTCGCTTCAGATGCTTCTTCTCCGAGCATACCTACCGGTATTGTTTTTTATTATTTCTCCGCTATGAATAAGAATTTTGTGAACCGTTTGAGACATAGGGTACCACGAATAGAGCGAGACATACAGTTTTGCAGTAGAGGTGCAAAGTTCTTCAAATCGACTTGAATCGAGAGGAAGATGACAAGAGAGGCTAATTAAAATTACCTTAAAACGTTGAAGCAATTCGTGATTAAGACCAAGGCAATCAGACAAAAGTTTACTATCTTTAAATGCCCTGCGAGCTGTGTTTCCATCATTGCTGGTACCACTTCCTCCAGGCTTTGGTTTATCCACTCTGAGTCCCATTTTTTCCCACAGAATTGATTGCACCTCTTGTTTTCCTAATGCTACCTGTTCTTTATTCTTAGCGCCTTTGGCATCCCATCTTTTGATAACCAATTTAAAAGAAACATGTAAGCAAAATTCGAAAATTCTTATCCAGGCATGCAAAGGGCTGATTCCATGTAACAGTGACTCCTCATGAGGCATAAATTTCACACTCTTTATATTAGATAGATCGTTAAATTCTTTAGGAACAGCATGACAGATAGCACAAGTTTTCATTGATGGCGTGTTGGTGATCGTATTTAATACCCTACCGTCAATTAAAGTCATTAATAATGTATATTGTACTTTAAGACGACAGCCTTCAATCAAAATTTCAAAGGCTTGTAATTTCAGAATTTGTTCTTCGATGGCCTTCTTTTGGGCAAGAATTACTTCTGTTGATTCCTTTGCGTATCGAATTTGAATAGGGCGACAAAATCTTGGAGATTGAGGTGTAACATTATTCCACAAAATTACATCCACTTCACTTGATAACCTTAAGGGGATAAGTGTAGTAACGAACAGATTTTCATCTGTAGGTGTCTGTTTCTCATTGACACTATCATAACCTTGTTTGTAAGGCGAATGCCCACTACTCCCATCAAATCCCAAGAACACATCAGAACAGTTTTGAGCTCAGTAATTTTATTTTTTTGAATAAGACAGTGTAAAACTTCTCTTTGTAGTTCTATTATTATATTCACCGTGTGGTTTAAAAGTTCTTGAAGTGATACTTCAGCTAACGTTTCAGAAATTTTAATTGACTCTTTCGACGGTCTTAACTTTTCTTTGGCTTCTCTATACGCAGGCCAAATGTCTGCTCCACTAGATTTGGACGCTAATCGCATATTCTGATAGACTTGTTTATACATAGTATTATCGAAAAGAAATGCTAAAGCCACTTCTGGGCTTTTCTTTTCTATTGTAGGAAAAGGTGTTGCCACTATTTTTCTAATTTTCTTAGCCTGTTCCTCGCTTTTTGAAAGTTCGTTAAGTACCGATCGCAAATCTGCTTCCCCTGAAACTCGTGCCGCATGACTAGTAGCCATTAATAGTTTCTGACGATCATTATCATGTTCTTCACTGATTTTAGACACTTCTCGTCTTTTCGATCTAGTAGATTTTTCTGCAAAATCGAGCGATGGACGACCTCTTTTAAGTATTTCAGTCTTACTTATTTTAGCTGTGAGGTCTAAGTCAGGAATAGTAAATTCAGAATCTAACCACTCTGAATTTTGTGACTCAAAGACAGCTATTCTCCTACTGCAATGCTGATATTTTGCATTTCTTTTTGACTTTAAACTATTTAAAGCATTTTTCAAGCGTTCCAATCCTTTACAAATTGCATCTGATTTATTCATACCAATTTTAGTTAAAATTGAATCAACGGTTATATTCATGTCATTATTACCTAACATAATTTGAAAAACCTCTTTTTTCTTCAATGAAGTCATTATGAATTAAATAAGTTAAAATTGTGTGACTCTTAATACTTGGTTAACTTTTTACACCCTATTGGCAAATGATTGATATACAGTCAACTCGCGCATAGATCAGTAAAACTTCATTTTTTTTTAAAAGAAAATGAAAAACCGCAGCAAACCGCACCTTTAGCTTGTTACACATGAACTACTGAAGACGTTAATGTAAAGAAATTGTTAATAGCTTCTGGAGTTTTGCGCAAGGCTCAATCGGCGTATTAACAAGTAGTAAAAAAAAACAAAATTTTTCACAATTATTCTCAATATTTCTAACATCAGATTTATTTTTTCAGCTATTGACTATTTTCACATACTACATGATTGCAACTAATGAGAAAATGCAATATAATTAATGACAAATACTACATTTCAGTAAAACAGTGACAGTTTAGAACAATAGCTATATGGTGATCATTTAAGCCTTACACTTATATCAACTTATTATACAAGCTTAAATATTTCATTAAAACTTATAACATTTACAAAATAACTACTTTCACTTATCTATATGATGATACTATATTGCATTTTGAAAAATCTTTCAATGACTTTTGGCCAAATTTTTTGGTCTTCTGGCCCACAGTGCAGTGTTTTAAGACAGCAGATAGTTGCACAACAACATTCCGAATTTGAAGAATTACTCAATTTAACTGAAACTGCATTTCCACAGGCAAAAAACACAATCATTACAGTTACACGTGCTCTTAACATGCCATAATTTTTTTTTATTTCAGTCAAACCTAAGTGTCAACGAACTAAGAATATTGACAGGAATAGATGACAATTGCGCTAATGGTACTGGTGCGTTATCGATGATGTTAATCAACCTGCTGAGGCATCTGATGAGGATGAGGATGAGCATGACGAAATAAACGGCGACAAGTGTACAATAGAGGCAGCTGAAGCCATTAAAATTTTTGACAAAGCAATCCACTGGACCGAACACAATACCAACTCGCTCGAACACATCATTTTTCTTAACAATATCAGGGATATTGCAGTAAAAAAATCACTGGAAGCTAAGAAACCCCAAAGTACTATATTGGACTTCTTTAAATAATATATATCACTGCACAAACTATGCACCTCTACCTTACATACAACAATATTAATAAAATATTTATAATCCGCCCACTTCTGTACATGTATAATTTCAATCTCAATTGAAGGGAAAGTCCGGGTTGAGGGGAATAGCCCTTGCACGAATTAGTTCCCTCAACCCCGAGTCTACTGTATATCAATATCTCCATAAATGGTGAATGTGTGTGGCTCAAAGTGTTGATTTCGAAGGGTCTTACATTTTTAGCTCGAAGCTTAAGTCATTACGTTTGCTCTGCATCTATCCGCTATGACAAGAGTGCGATGATAGCTAGTCAAGGTTGCCTAGATGTTCTCCTTCCGGGGATTGTATCGGGAGCATTGCTTGGTACATCGATAATGACTATTAAGAATAATAGAGGACGCAGTATACAGTAACTTGTTTGACGCCTGCTACAGGCTCAATAGGCTCGGAAAATACACCATTGCGTAGCTCTTTGCATTTGAACTTCAAGTATTGGGTTTGAATAATTCTGGTTGTTTTATCGCTGAAGTGCGCGCCAGACACTTTGATGTGGCAGGCTATGAAAAAAAACCTTCTCAAAGTTCACGAAAACAACATGAAGGGGCTTTGCAATTCATTTACTTATTCTGCAATAATTTGAAGAACAGCTATTTGAACCCCACTTGATTTCTTTGGCCCAAAACCTGCTGCTTGCGTACTGTGTGGTCGATTTTGTCACCTACACGGTTGAGAATATCTTTGCAGCGGACCTTAAGAGTTACACAAAGCAGTGTTATATCCTCCCAATTATCACACTCAGTTGGGGCTAAGGTTCGAATAGTCCATTAATCTCCCTCAAGTCAAGCAGTAATACACACGGATGTTTATGTTTACCCACTGTGCGCCCAATACTTGCATATCATTATGTTTACTGAAATTTTTAACATAGAAAATGCGTAATTAACTTTTAATACTGCGTATAATTTTTTTTACAAAACTCTTTTCGGTTTTACTGCTTCTGCAAAAAGTTCTCGTATGCATGTTTGTATGTATGTTGAACCGGAATAACGTCAGCGACCGGCGTTAGTTTTTGGTAAAAATGGGTGCAGCTGTGTGTGACAGGAGTGTTTAGTATAAACGTGGTTTTGACTAAAAAGGATTAAGAAAATAAAAAAGGACACAGAGAGCAAATGTGCATAAAATTTGACAGCAACAACAGCAAAGGAGCTCATCAGCCATATAATACAATATTAAGTAGCATGTTGATGAAGTAATGTATAAGTAGTAGTAAAAAATAATGATAATAATTTTACGAACCCTAAATTATACAAGCTGCTGCAACATATGGTGGTAGGTGGTGATGGTAGTAAAACCACAACAACACGCCATTTTCATACACTTCGCAAACCATCAACATTTTCCGACGCTGCTAGTAGCGGTAGTTAATTACCAAACCTTTTACAGTTAGATTATGAACGACAAGCGCACACACACACATACACACGATTTGCATGAGGGAAGCAAAATTATGTGGCCACAAGCCCACTCAAAATAAAATGCGTGAAAAGTGTGTTTACTATTTTGTGCTGTACGGGGGGTGCTAATCCTTAATGCATTTGATTTCGGAATTTCGGGGTACTTTAAATGTAGTCCCGGCATCCCGAAATTCATATCGGGATATGACTTTTTTTGTAAACAATAGAAGCAATTGAATTTAATCCGTAACCACGTTACCATAACCAAGAACTTTTAAGGTTAGCTAAAAATTTAAGATAAGTTTTTGAATGCTAATTATTTATTTCAAAATTACACGAACAAACAGTGTTAAAGACAGGAACCGGCTTATCGCTTCTTTAATGGTATCATATTTGGACTATATCAGCTAAACTCGGGATTTTCGGTACGGTGTAGCTTTGTCCTGAACTCCAAAAATCCTCTTCACACGATTCGTCGCAGTCCCGAAATCCCGGTACAGACACCTCTATACTGGATACTGTAAAAAACAAAACGCGTATAGAGGTTCTTATGTTAGTAGCAGCATATATTTGAACTTGTGACGACTCGCGCCTCATCACGCTAATAGCCGTACTCAAAGCGACATACTCGTATTAAGTGCTTACATTTTGATACCAACAACTAGCTGAATGCATCATGCAACATGATTATCAAAATGCAAGAGACTATATTTAAAATAAATTAATTTTTAGATGAGTTATATTTTGGAGGAAAATCTACAAAATTGCATGCATATGTTAGATATGTATACGCACGTACAAGCGGGAAATTTTGATAAAAGGTTCCGTTATATGTAGAGTATTTGTAATCGAGTGAGCCATTTCATTGCTCGAAAGCAATTTTCTGACACCGATCGACGACAAGTAATCAAATTATGTATGAAATTGACGGGGGAACTCATATCTGTAGTTTGGTTATGGGACTGGTAGAGAAGTACCGTTCATTAGAGAACTGCAAGCCTTCCAAGTAACCCATATTTGCGGTCCGATTTTACCATACAACGTTACTAGCTTCGTTCATAGCCAGCACAATGAAAATAGTATAATCCAAAGCACTGGAATCAGGCATTGTAAATAAATGTAATAATTACGGGCATGGGTCGAAAAGGCAAGTCAGCGAGACAGGAAATTGTAGATATACTGCCACCATTTAGTCATCTGTTAAGGAAAATGGACTAATATGCCACAGTCGTACCAAATGAGCTATAGACCTAACGCGATGCTTGTAAGGTCTTAAGGTCCTTATAGCCATGGGTAGATAAAAGAAAGGCGAGTGAACTCTTAAGACTCAATAAGGGGGCGCTAATGTTAAGGTTCTTCTATTGCACTATTTCACCTAATATACAATGATGGGCAATTAGGATTGTGTCTACATATTGAGCTTCGCATTTCTTCCTCTTTTTCTTTATCATTTGGCATAGTCAGCGGCTTAGCAGAATAATATATTGATTAGCTGATGAATTTCGGTTAGATAAATGTGTCTCCCCCAAACACTCACAGAGGAATTCGTAATAGGCAATTATGCCTCTGAGTGATAGTACGACATCTTCTCATACACGCTCTCTCAATCTAATTTTCTCTATGGATGTATAATTCACGAAGCATAGAAGCTAATGCCCTGCTGGGGTACATGTATTATAAATAGGTAAATACATATTTACAAAACATTTATAATCACTTGCACAAAATGCTCAACGTAATTTTCTAAACCATTAAATTGTTGTTGTTATGCAGTGATTATGAGTATAATAATGCAATGAGTTTTTTTAGTGCTATTTTTGTTGAAAGCTGTTGAACACAAGTATTTTCATACGGGCTATGAATGAACTACGACTTATGAAGTTAATTATTTTAATTAAGATAAATTCGAAATCATAGAGGAGAAAAAAATGATAGTAAAAATAACTCTGCAACTCTGATTAAAAATTGGCGCATCACCAAAAGTGCAGCAGAGGATTGGAGAATCAACAGCGAATTGCATTTAATTAATCAAAAAATTTAGAGATAACTTAATAGAAACTAAAATAAAATATACCAAAAATTTTAAATAGAATATAACTATATTATTAAAAAATAAAATAAAGCAAAATCAAATACAACAAAATAAAATAAATCAAAATATAAAATAAAACTGAAATAAATGAAATAAAAAATAAATATTAAGTATAAGAAAAAATATTAAGTACAAAGACAAAAGGTAAAAAATATGACAAAATAAAATAAAGTGAAATCTAATAAAAATAAACAAAATTCAACAAAAAATTATTTAAAAAAAAAAATTTAAAGAAAAAATGAATAAATGAAATAAAATGAATAAAATAAAACAAAATAGATTAAAATAGGAGAAAGTATAAAACAAAAGATATAAATAAAAAAAGGTGCCTGTAGCGTAGTACACATAACAGAAGTGAAACCTTCAAGTACGATAAAGAAAGAGGGAGAGTCCCGACATAGAATGAGAGAGGGAGAGAGGTAGAGAGAGAAATAATATATGTCCAAATAAATTAAAAACATTTGCAGATAATACAAAAAGACAAAATTTACAAAAATAAAATAATGGTTAAAGATAAATCAACACTATTCGTATTTCAATTTATAGTTTATGTTATCGACGGCAAATTACATATGTATGTATGTGCATTTGTATATGAAAAACAATAAAGCACAAGCGAAAGAACATCATCTCCCTTTCATATGTACGTATGCGTGTGTGCCCAAATAACCTTGACTTATTTATTCACATGTCACAGCACACACACATACACACATACACACTACATAGTGAACGAGTTTCTTCCTAACAAGTGCAAAAACAATTCTCCTCTAAAGCCTGTGTAGGTGTGTATGTATATATACCCACTTTAAGTCCTAGCATGCATACATACACACATACCTACTTGCCTTCTAAGCTTCCTACAAAATAATTGTATTCATATGTAACTATATCCATGCACGTTCAAACATACATGCATATATGCGCGAGCATAGCGCTCCCTTCTAGCTTCCGTGTACTTTTGTCTTCCACCAGTCGATATTCCGAATATTGCGCTAACAAAAACAAAATACCTCGATTGACGGCAAAGCAGCAGCAAGCGCAACACGAAGGCCACTTTGACACCCCGCATTCCAAAATGTTCTAGAACACAACCAAAACACAGCGCTTTCACTTCATACCTCAATATACGTATGTCGTCCAAGTCCAAAATCTAAGCCTAGCGACTACTAAAACAAAATAAATTCGTAGGCGCAGTCGCGGCGGCCATGATTCTTTTAGCCGCGACGGCGCTGACCAATTTAGAATATTATATGGTACAAAAACAAAAAAAAGGGAGACGTAATATAAGATATAGCTCTCTCTCCTTTTCCTCTACGTTACATCTTTTTTCTCTCTCGCGGAACGAAAATGCCCAAAACGTTGCATGACCTTGAAATTTTATTCTCCATTCTCGCTCGTCCACCGACGCCTAAGAAATTTCACTTTAAAAGAAATAAATAAAATAAAGCGAAATGAAACACAATAAAATTAAATTAAATTTAGTAAAAAGCAAATGTTATATATTATATAATAAAAGAAATAATAAATAATTAGATGCCAATCATAAAGTAGTAAAAATAAAATAATATATATTCAATAAAATAAAATGAAATCAAATAAAAAAAAAATTAAGAACAAAACCAAAATTTAGGAAAAATAAAATAAAACAAAATTAAGTAAAATAATATAAAATGTAACAAAAGGAAAGAGAAATCAAAAATATGAAAAAAATAAAATCAAGCATTGAAATCAAAAAAATTAGAATTAAAAAGTAAAATAAAGTGAAATCAAATATAATGGAATGAAAGATATATAAAAATATAAAATAAAAAAGAAGCCAAAATTAAAAAATTTAAATAAAATAAAATTAAAAAGTAAATAAAGCAAAATATATTAAAATATAATAAAGAGAAATCAAATAAAATTAACAAATATAAAATAATATATATGGTGGTTATAATAAATGCAGCACACGCACTGTTGCAAGTTGTTCTTCAAGTTTCTTTTTATTAATTTTTACGATTTTTTCGACAACAATTCCTTAATTTTTCAAAACATTTTATTCCTTTCATATTTTTAATTAATAATAATCTAGAAATACAGTAGTTCTTACATATTACTTTTACCTTTCCTTTTAACTTTACTTGAAATCAAATGATTTGCAAAATCGCGAATTTTTCCTTGATGCACAACAGGAGTATACTCGCATACATATGCACATTAGACCGGAGTGAAATTCGTAAAGTTTTTCAAATCATATCGTAATAGCAGGGAAAAGTTGCTACATATCAATACAAATTCAGGAAAAAAAAAGAAATTTCAAATCGGTTAATATCTTCCGTTCGCGCATTGCATTTAAAAATTACAAATTTTATCCCAAATCCAGCTGATTTACGAAAACTTGTAGAATTTGTAAATGATTAAAGATCGAGCTCACTTTTTATACATATCACTTTCAGCATTCTAATTTACTAATCTATCCATTTCTGTGGTTCTGAGCGATCAACTTTCACCAATTTTATAACACATCTACTAAGGAAGGCTATGCCAAATGAGGCTTGCGTGAAAGCGGCTTACGGCTACTATAACACGTCTGTGCTTTAGATCGACTTCCACTTGATTACTTGTATTTCATCGTCTTTCTTTTCATTTTGCTTTTGATTCTGGCACACCGATAAACGAAGTGCACAGAAGAGCTAGTACTCTCTGGTCATTACCAATTCTGCTTTCACTCTTGTCGAACAGCGCTGTTTGGTAAAAAAAAATTCTATTCGATGTTCTTTTGAATTACATACTTTACACAATTACTTAACATTAAATCGCTTCAAAGATTTTAATCATGTCTCTTACTCGTAAGGACATACACTGCCCATTTTTTGGTGTACCTAAACCACTGCTGCCATCGGTCCTTCCCACTAATACCGACATTATACAATGTTGGCAAGAAGTGAGGTACAAAATGACAGTAGAATCTTCTGCTGCCAGTTCTGGTCAGAAGTTAAGCTTCACAGTCGCAGCAGATACTGTAGCTAACCAGACTGAGTCCCTTTATTCCAAGGCTTCGATTCCAATAGTTTCCCACACAAGAGTTGTACAAAAGATCAAACATCTACATGATCGATACTACACTCCTCGTAAATCTTATTCAAGGGACAAAGACACACCTGAGGAACAAAAGAAGTACAATGATTTTATTGAACAATCTTCAAGTACATTATTTGACATTTCGTCCTGCAAGTGCGAGATGACACCCAATTGCTTTTGTCAAAAAAGCTTTGACAAGTGTATTTGTCCCAGGCCGATAACTATCAACTGCACATGCCCTAAAGATAGAAAGATACCGCCATTAGAAATCAAATTTCTATATGCTCAAAGATATCTCGGACAAGGTAAGATTGGGACAGTAGATACCAAAGAAACTCAAAAGCTTACATTAAAGTTGCAGAGAAAAGCTAGTCACTTAAGTCAGACCAACTTACCTGGACCTTCTTGTAGTAGCATTGATTCTGAAACAGAGATAACTCCTGAAATTGACAATGATAAGAATGATCCCACGCTCTATTTCCTCTCAGTCAGCAAGTTCAAAAATGCACAGGTGCGCTTATCACTTCCAGCAACGGTTTTAACAAGTGATCGTTTTGGAGTATCTGATAGAGCAGCAGCAGCTATTGTGTCTAGTGCATTTAAAGACGTTGGTCTTATAACGGACAAAGATACTTCTTTTGTTGTTGATCGAAGCAAAATTAGAAGAGAAAAGGAAAAATGTAGACTAAAACTTATCGAGTCGGGGAATGCAATAGAGCAATTAAACGACCCGATGTGTGTGTATTTTGATGGCAGGATGGATGACACTTAAGTTTTAGTTGAAAAAGGAAACAAACGTTATCAATCTATAAAAAATGAAGAGCACAAACATTCTTCTCTCGATGGTGATAGATGACAGAGAGCATGTCCGCGATCTTGGATTGAGGCGAGTTCTGAAAATAAAGGAAATCCCTTCAAAAGACAAAAATATTAGAAACTTTTTGGTTCCTAAACTAAACTTTGAAGCAAATAAATATTTTGAATTAATTAATTGGTCTGAAATGATACTTACCTGCCCACCAATTTTAGATAGCCTTTCTTCTGAAGATATCTTGCAATTAATTTCTGATAAAGAAAAACCAAAATTAACCATAGATTTAACAAATATTCCATGCCATACGCAAGTTGTAGAGCGTTGCGTAAAACTAGTAACTCAAGCGTCCTCAAAAGTGTATGCGAACGAGAGACGTGATGGGTTTATAAGAGCAGCACTCACTTCTCGTACAGTTATGCCTCAATTGGACACTAAAGCAGACTTTGCCACTCCCGAATAAATAATTTTTCATTTTTGGTTGGTTGGTTGGGAAGGGAGTGGATGGAACTCGTAGTACAGTCACCTTCACGCGGTGAATTCTGAGTCGTCCAAAAAGGGCGGGCCAAGAGCTGTACAAAACTTATTTAAGACAGTGTGGTTAGTGGGCGCGCTAAGAGGGGAATAATTTATTTTACTTATATACTCAAGAACACTTATACAAAAATTAAAATAGAGAAACTAACCACCCGCAATTATGTAAATTTATACAAAAAATGACATTTTCCACTTCTTTTCAGGGGCTGTAGGGGCTTTGATAGAGCGGTAGACGTTTTTCTTTTCAAACTATGCCTGATGTTGTAATAGTCTACAAAAATGAACTTTATCTAACATCATTTCCACCTCTTACAATTTTTCGAATATTTGTTCAATTTATTATAAAATTTGTAAATTTGAAATGCAATGCGCGAACGGAAAATATTAACCGATTTGAAATTTCTTTTTTTTCCTGAATTTGTATTGATATGTAACAACTTTTCCCTGCTATTACGATATGTTTTGAAAAAATTTACGTATTTCACTCCGGTCTAATGCACATACACACACATCGTAAGCCTTTACACCTTTATGCTTCAGATTTTATTACTGATAAGGGCAGCAGAACTTCGAATGGTCACGTGTAAATACTTCAATTCACTTACTGACGCAATCCTGCAAATACAATGTACTCATCTCACAACCCTTTCGACCCGCTGATTTTATGCCATCGCATATAGGTTAACATAAAAATTTCATATGCCTCTTTTGCTGGCTGGAAGGATTATTCAGCACGACACAATTGCGTTACATGCATTGTTGTTTGCTGCACTTGCTCTATATATTTTTTATGTAGTTGTATGTATAAATACAGCTTAACCGGAAATGGAAGAGAAGTACTATTTTTAATATACAGTAACGGCCATAAGAATCTGATCACATAAATTTAAGTTGGCTAAATGTCAAGCAGGCAAACGATTCATGAGGTGAATACGACTCCAGTACCAATGTTGGCAAAATGTGTTTCATTAATTAGTATTAATAAAACTGTAGGTTTAAAAAACTTCGACAAATTGAATTGTCTGAAAAGAAGCTTGAACAACAAAAAAAAAAACACTTTCAAATATCAACACTATTTTTCAGCCACTAAAATTCAATGAGCTAAAAATTGTACAAACAATTAAATTAAATGAAATAAATAATAGACGCATACACTTCTGTTAGGAAATTGGCGGTTTGGCCGAGCTCTTTCTCCTTTTCGTGACGTACGTATTAATGTCGTTCCCCAACGGCAGATATTTTTTATGAGGAGCTTTTTCATGGTAGAAATACCTACACTCGAAGACTTGTGGGGGGCGATCGCCTTTAGGAACAACTTTTTCTATCATTTTGCTGTTTCATACACTGAGATTCGAACCTATGCATTCCCGAATGATAGCGTCGCACCAACCTAATCGGCTACGGCGGCCACCAAATAAATTGAAAGAAAGAAATTGTGAAAACGTGCGATTAAGCCCCTTGCTTTAGTTATTTAACGCCATCTAGACGAATTACCTTGCATTTCAAGGCGATTATAGGAAAATTAATGAGCTAAACCAACAATTTTCTTGACGTTCGAACATTTTTGTCAACAACTGTATTTATATCGCACTTTTATTTAACTAGCAATCTTATTTTTCGGGATTTAATAGCGTCGGTGTATTTGTGTGTGTGTGCTGCTAACTGCTTAACTTATGTTTGGGTATAAACTCAATGCGCTGTAACTACAGAGAGTAAAAGGTGCCTCAATAATAACGATAGTTTTGAATTCTGTGTCGGTGCCTTTTTGACAGCTGGCATATGTGGAATTAAACGAGCGCACGACGCATAGCGATTGGTGAGGATTTAACGAAGTTGGCTAGAAAATGCTGACACCTTCTTTCGGGCCGATAAGATTTGCCAGATGTTGAGATTCTTTGAAATTTTTTGAGCGAAAAGTTTATGATTTCAAGTAAAAATGATTTCAAGTAAAGATGAAGTCGTGATATGAAAAAAGGGATTTAGGGTATTTTCATTGTCACAATAAATGAGTTGTGTGCCCGAAAACACGACGAAAATTGATACAGGCAGGGAAGCACTTCGAGTCAGCAGAGAGTGAGTCGATGTGAAGAACTTTTCCTCAAGCTGTTGGTGTCAAAGCATCTCTAATATTGAAATCATGGTTCAGTGACACTACCCAATGGCTATGAAATTGGCGCTTCAAGTACCTAACATTTACAACTCGACAAGAACATTACATTCCATTATAGCTCAATGACATCGAGATCCTATAATCAAACGAAACCAAGTATTTAGGTATATATGGACTCAAACATCACTTGGAAAACTTACATCGTCATGAAAACAAAAGCTTTGAGTTTAAAATTTTGCTGTTGTTGCTGTTATTGCAACAGTTTACTAAACTCTGCTCGGGCGGTGTAGTCACCGATCGTCTTCGACTAACTCATCCAACTGTAGAACCAGAAAACGTGCTGTTTCGACAGGTTGGGTTCGGAAGAAGAGGGGCGTTAGGTGAGCGAGTTTAAGAGGGCATGTGAACGGGTCGTTAGGGTCGTGCGGTGTGCCTTCACATGCTGGACATATGTTGGGTATGGTTACTGATATTGGTTATTGAACAGAAAATCCCAAATATAGCTACTTAACAAAATTCTCTTGTGTAATGACATTCTCAAACCCATTCGGGAATACGATATCCAGCTCTGGGATACTGCAGCTCAACTCAATATCGAAATACTACAGAGATTTCCGTCTAAAGTACGCAGGATGTTACTAAATTTGTATGTGGCATATCTCCAATGCCAAAATCCACAGCGATCTCAAATGATATTATTCTTGAACCCATATACTTTGGCATCATTCCAATGAGAGAAAACAGCCGCCATAAGAGGTTTACAAGAAAAACCTGCTTGAATTACTCTATTGAGGTGATATTTTTGTCGACGGATGCATCCGCATAAGTTAACCATAGGAAATTTAGTTGCATTCTGGCGCTAAAACTAAATGCGGCAGATCAGAGATAGCATACTCCGCATCCATTTTTCTCGATAGTTCAGAACAAGTATTAAATTTGCAAAAATAATGGTGGTTTTAAAATAGGAGCATAACAATCGGAATAATATCGGGAATTCAAACGAACACTTCAAGTGATAATATGTTCTTACAAGATTGTAGCCCAAGATCAGGATATTTAGACAAATTTAACTTAAATTTGGAATGAGAGGACCCCATTTATATGAACGGCGTGGAATCAATTGATTTGACTAATTGTGAACAGAAACTGCGAAAACTTCGGCCTTTGTGTTGAATATGTTGACTGTTTATACCTAATTTATATATATTTTTTATAATAAGTTGCGCTTGAATTAATATTGTTTTAAAATAGGTTCTCAAATATTGCAAATGTTAATTAACTGAAGCAATAAAAATAAATATAAAAATGGGATTAGCAATGTTTTTTTTTTTTAATTTTTCGGAAAAATAATTTTCTAAGAGGATTGATTGCGTTGTTAATGAAATGAACCAGGCACTATGCCAAATCTCATTCCCGGAAAGACCAATGTACGAGTCGCTGATTTATCTGACATTACGTTCTACAACTAAGCTTCTACACTCTTTAGCTCAGTGAAAACTTGGTAACTTTTCAACTTAACACTGCGTTTTTGCCAAAGCTTCAAATAATATATTCCTTACTGGCCACCCTCTTTAAATATCCCAGCACATCCCACTTTACTCTGAAATGTTACTAAAACTGGCGATATTTCGCAAAAGGAAGACTGTGTTGGCTAAATGAAGTGATTACAACACGCATTTCCCGGTAATAACTTTGATTACTATTAGCAAATAAAATGCGCATAAATTCTTGTCATAAAGTGTGAATAATTCATGAGCCGTGATGGCCAAGCAGCGCGAGGAGGCATAGTGCGTGCGCGGATAAATGGTTTAAAATGGCAGTAACGACTGCAGATCTCGGTGATGGGTTAACATTAAAGCGGAGCTATGAAAAAGAGATGCCGCGCTAATATAAATGAGACTGAATTTCATTAAAATGGTTTCGTATGAAAGGTAAGTGACATTGGCTGGTGCAAAATGTAATGCGAAATGCGTAAAGCTGCTTGAGGCAACAAGCTGGTAGCCAGTCGAAGATGGTACGAAATTGTGGTGTGATAATCAGAAGTTCCAACCGTGGCTTTGGCGTTTTAGTGAACTGTACTCTTGGCCTAGAAATGTACGAACAAAAGTCTGTCAGTAATTTGGTGAAAAGAAATGCATTTTTGAAAGTACACACAGAATATTTTCATAGCAATTTGTGGTTCTGCTTGTATTGAAACACACTGAGAAATGTGTAGGTCCTGCTTAAAGGCAAAAAAACATGACTAAATCGAAGGTGCTCGATTTCGTCAATTCTGAAATGTAACCTTGAAAGTGCGGTGTATGCTTTAGCGGCCAGAAAGTAAGTTTAGTGGACCCAACGATAAGAGGCGAGATGTTACTCGGTGGGTGGATTTTTCATACCTTAAACCCAGCACGAAAGTCTTCTTAATTTTCTACTATACACAATGTGCTCTTGCCTTAATTGGAGAGTGTCGTCAAGGTAGCCAATCAATGCTTTGGTGCTCGAATGGTGGATTTACCTGCAAAAAAAAAACATTTGGAGAATCTCAGATTAGTGCTTTAATGCATAAATGATGCAGTTTTATTTAGAATAACTTGGAGCAGATTTGCATGGAAATAAGAATAACTTGCGAAACATAAAAATTGTGTAACCCATAACTTCGAGGCAAAATGAAAAATAGAGAACAACAACAACTGGCCTTGCAATCTGCCATTTGACGTGTACTTCATAATACTTCGCGATGCAACTTGATACATTGCTTCCTTCGCTTATTCAGGCCTTCACTCATACCTACATTTAGGCAGCCAGTCAATCATACCGTCAGGCATAGCAGCAATAATTGAAAATTACCGCAAGCACTTTGCCAAAAAACAGCACTCACACACACGCACGCACGAAGAGTGTGGCAACGTCGCCATACGGTATTTGGTACCTTTTTTGTTGCTATCTTACAATATTGCTGGTAATTCTTGCCATTGCTGACATATTTTCTGCGGCGGCCTGTCACGCTGCAGCCAGAAACGGAACGTTAGATGTGTCATTAGTGACGTTCAATTGAAATAAACAATAATTAGGAGCCGCCGCAGGTTGATGTGGCATGATTTATGTCGGTTAGTTTGTTTGCCAGTGTGTGCGTGTGCCTCTATGTTGGCAGGTCTTCGCCTTTGGCTGCCTGCAAAGCAAATTAAACCAAATTTGGCGTATGAAATTACCTTTATTGGTGATATGAAACGATTTCCAAAGTGTTGCATTGTAAATTTTATGTGCAACATGCATTAAATTTGACAGCTGTCAAGTAATGAGCGCAAGTGTATGTGTAGCTGAAGTGTGCTTGCTTATTAAAGGCTACAATATGACCATAACATTTTTATCAGGAATGTGGATTTGCGATTGTAGATATGGTCGGGTATGGTAGCAACAACAAATCAAGAAAAAAAAAAAAAAAAATTTAAATAAATACATTTTTTATTTATTATAACGGCTTTTATATTTTATTTGTTGTGGGAAATATAATTTTATCACAGCAATTGCGAAAATTTAATTTTGCATGGCATTAAAACCATCTACCAGACGCCTTTTAATGCAATTCCTTTAAAAATTAAAGCCTCATAGTTTAAACTGCTGAATTAGCCCTTGAGGAGGCTTAAGGGCTTAACCCTTAAACGGCGAGGCATCTTTCCATCGGTAGGGAGATTTCTGATAGCGAATATAACTGACCCAATGCCTACCCCAAAAGATCTGGCCGCTGCTTTGGTTTCCCGAATAGTTCATTAACGTAATGGATAACTTAAAAGAAGTCTGTTTCGTGCTTTGGCTTTCGAATTACTGCTTGATTATACTCAAAATCAGAGTGACTAGACAAAAGACTTGCCTCAGTCAGCAATAAGTAGGACGTACCAAATTACGCTGCGCTCATCTGGTCGCCTGGTACTAGTGATTTGCAGTGGACAAATCTCCAGACCAGTCAAAATACTGGTGTCAGGACAGCCACTGAACGCCTCCTGCTGTCCCCATGCAGCACCTTCACAACGAGGCTTCCATGCTCCCGGTCAAGGAGAACAGAAAAATATTCAGCAAGCAATTTCAGTTTGGGAATCACCCCGGCAGACATATGCTAGAGCTTGAGCCATCCCCCAGGCGAGTCAGGAGACATCTCTTTGATGCAGATGACACGCGTAACACTGGCCCAACTACGTTCTGGATACTGTAGCAGGTTAAACTCCTACTCCCAGAATTGACCCTGACATACTAAACATATGTCCGACATGTGAAGATATTCCGCACGACACTAACCACCTCTTCACAATCCCCCTAAAACCTACTCATCTAACCCCTCTCTCCCTCTTTACTCAACCCGTCGAAACAGCATGTTTCCTGGGCGTATCCTTAGATGAGCCAGACGAAGACGACCGGTTATATGCCCTACACTGGTGGGGCTTCTATTACTGTTAAAAAAAAAAAAACAACAACAACATCTCTTCGATTACACCGATGACTACACCTACAGGACCAAACAAAACTGCAACTACTCCACCGGACAGTAAATGACAGGCATTAAATGAAGACTCTCTCCCACTCCTTCTCTCTCTTCTCTCTCTATGGACACAACCTGTCAAAGCAGCATGTTTCCTGGGCCGACCGTTGGATGAGTTAGTCTAAGACGACCGGTGGCTACTCCGCACTAGCGGAGCCTAGTGAACTGCTACAACAAAAACAACAACATTGAGACTCTATTTGAGAAATATTTTGTGCTTTAACAAGCACAACAGAGGTGACAGGCTTTCTGTTAAAGAGTTCATAATAACATTTTCATACTCGGTGGGTCATTCGAGCATTATCAAATTCACAACCTCTCTGATTAAGTTCGAAACAAGTTGAGCTGGCTCATGAAGTCTTCATTACACTTCTAAAGTTATTCTCTTAACGCGTGCATGCTGCTCTTGTGATAAATAATAATAATAAAATATCTAAATAATTTGAAATTTGAAATTTTTGCATAAGCTAACATTTGTACTCATAATTTTTCTAAAATGTTTTAAAATTATATTGTATTCATTTAGGCTCATTTCTCAATTTTTATACTCGAATACAACAACTTAACTATTTTCCTATTCTTAATGTTGCAAGAAGTTTAAGTAGTCCAAAATATTTAACATACCACTTGCATGCCATTTCATTGAGTTCCACATACATACATAAATCTACAACCTGCAGTTGCTATAGTAGGTTTAAGTAAATCTCTCCTGCCAAAAGACGTATTAATTTCGCCTTACATTTCTAGTATTAAATTCTCCTTGTATGAAGTCTAAAATTTCAATGTTTGTGTATCGTTTGATTTTCGTGCATCTGCTAGCTATTCCCCGCTTGCATGGAAACTCGCTGTTCGATGATATTAATGATATTCAACAACCCTACTGAAATACATGTGACCCACAATCCACAGTTGAAATCATCCCTTCGTAATAGCGGAGAAATCTAAGTTTTCTGATATGTAAGGGGAAGTTTTCTGGCGTTGCCAACCACTTTCTTTTGTGGATTTTATAAATGCATTCCATACCTATAAAAATGGATTGTGTTTTATAGCAGTGGATTGCAACCCCAACCTACGAAAGTTTAGGAAATATTGGGATAGGACATCGCACGTGGAATGTGTGATAGAAATTGAGAGACAGCGAATGGGTAGGGGAAGAGAAGCAAATGCTAACAATTGGTATTGGTTTTCACGTAAAATATTGTTACTTAATACACAAATATATAATAGGAAAAAATTGTATCTGGCAAAACAAAGCGCACGAGTCAAATGAGTTACTGAATGAACTAAGTAATCAGAACTGTATCGTATTAACAAGAAAATTGATAAATGAAAGGCTTGTGATTAGCTTAACAAGTATTGAGAGCCGATTTGTGTTTTGTGTTTTTGTTTTTTAATTAAGCGTATACAATGTTAATAACTATTTTATAAACGGAGCTGTCATGTAGCGCTAGCATCAGCGGCTATAGCTGAAGGAGAGCCGATTATAAAGAGCAGAAGTAAGGGGCGGAATGCGGTGTATAAATCAGTTATCCCCTTAACCCTCTTGCGTTGGAACACATTGCCATTGCAATGTTGCCGTCGACAATGTTAGGTCTCTTCCTTCGTTGCTTGCTGTGAGGTCCTGCAAGCTAGTATACTGGGCCCGTTGTATTTTCTTTGGTTTATCAATGATATTTACTCTTGATTCTCGTTCGCAAGATTTCTGCTTTATGCAGATGACTTTAAGATTTATTCGGCGATTACTAGCAGTCTCCATTGCAAATTGATTTAGATAATTTCAGTAACTGGTGCATCAATAATCGTGTACCGCTGAGCATAAATTTGTGTTCCCAAATTACATTTCTAAGCGTGCCACTGTCACTGATACTTCTTATCACATATCTAGCACACCTCAGTCACGAGTAAGTGAAATGAAAGGGATGCAATATTTGATTCGAAGCTTGGTTTTGCTAGTCCTTTCAATTTTAATTTTACCAAATCTTACGCCATGCTTGCTTTTGTTAGGCGTCATAGCTCCGATTCTACGATCCTTATACGCTCAAGCTTTTGTATGCATCCCTCTTTGGTCTCCGTATTACGCATTTAATTATAGCCTTTCTGTTAGAAATAAACGAATCCATAAAGTATTCTTATATTTCGCATTGCGTAATTTACGCTGTGCATGATTTTGGGAAGTGAAAATGAAAAGGATGAATTTAATAATTTTCCAAAAACTAATGCTGTCCGAGACACCTCGAATGATGCAAATAATATTTTGCACCTTTATTTCTAGGACAAAAAGCCAACTTTCTGCAGACCTGCCAAGGTGATTAAAAAAACCACACACCCTAATGTAAAGGGTGGTTAAGTTTCAAGGGCCGGTATTGATTTTGAATAAAATAAAATTTTTTTAGAAAATTATTGTAATTTCTTTTTATTATGATAATATTGGTATGGCTCAATTACGTATAGAAGAAAATATCGACCAAATGGCCGCCGCGTCCTCGGCCGCACACCTCCGAAGACCACCAAATGCAAATAGTTCCTTATCTAAAGGAATGTTAAGTTTTAATGGCCGGTGTTGATTTTGAATAAAATACAATTTTTTTAGAAAATTATTGTAATTTCTCTTTATTATGATAATATTGGTGTAGCTCAATTACTTGTGGAACAAAATATTGGCCTAATGGCCGCCGCGGCCTCGGCGGCACACCTCCATCCGATGGTCCAAATTTTCGATGACGCTGAGGTATAATTGAGGTTTATATTTATTGATGTGTATTGAAAATATATCAAGCCATATTAAAAAAATAAAAAAATCCTCATTTTTAATTTATAGTCTCATATTGCAAAAATCTTGGAATTACGCATCTAAGGCTTTGCAATTTTAGAGTTCGTACTGTATGTACAGGGTGGGCCATATAGCGTTTGGTTTTTGAACCACCTATTTTTTTGAGAATGGTAACACAAATGACATGTCAATGTGTTCCTAATTTACTTAAAGGTTTGGCATTTACGAAATGGGACGCTATACGCTTGAACAAAATTGGGAAATATTGAAAACCTATTTCCAAAGTGGTGAGACTTCTTCTTCTTTTCTGATTTTCACATCGGTGGTTACGACAATAAGCAAAATTGTCGGACTTGGGGCTCAGGAAATCCACACGTTACTGTAGAGAAGCAAATGCCTCCACAACGAGTCACTGTTTGGTGCGGTTTTTGGTCTGGCGGCATCATCGGGCCATTTTTTTTCGAAAATGAGCGAGGAGTCGCGGTTACAGTAAGTGGGGAGCGTTACCGTGGCATGCTCAACAAGTTGTTTCCAAAAATTGAAGAGGATGACATGCACCGGATTTACACACGGAGACATCTGGAAGGGAGACACTGGAAATTCTCTTTTCATGTCTCATTCGCGGCCACATGGGCAAAATTGTTTTCGGCAACATTTTGACATTTAATGCTTTAGCATCGTCTGGTTCGGATGTATTCTCGCATGCGCTTACATGTAAAGCGGAAAACGTTCGTCAACAATTTCTTAAATATATGAATGAAAAATGTAAACTTTTTAAATAATAAATAATTTGTTGTTTTTTTATTTAAATATATTTATAAATAGTTGTACTTGAATAAAAAAAATTAAATTAAAAATACTTCATACATAAATAATTAACTTAAAATTAACTTGAGTATCTAGAAAAGCGGGGAAAATTAGAATTCAACATAAACATGCCCCATAATATATTTTAAATTATACCTACTTTACTAGCAAAAATAATCGTGCATTTCCCAAGCAGTGTTCGGATGTTTGTCATCTTTGTTATCTTCCGTTTGCTTGAAAACCAACACATAACTCAGAACCTTCTCCCACAAAAGAAGAAAACAAATGAAGCAACTGTCAAAAATTGCTTTAAGATTGGAAATACGAATAAGAAGAGCAAAGCGTGTCGCCAGTACAGGAGACAAATTCCCTTCTCTCTTCCGCGGCCGTCCTTCACCACCGAATAAAATGTTTCCCTTCCAGATGTCTCCTCGTGTAAATGGGCACATGGACGACATTTGGTTTCAACAGGATAGTGCAACTTGTCACACTGCCAAAGTTACACTCGAACTTTTGGCTACCGTTTTTGAAAACCGAATAATCAGCCGAATTCCGATATCAATTGGCCACCTCGGAGCTGTGATTTAAGCCCTTTGGACTATTTTTTGTGAGGAGCCGTTAAGGACAAATGGTATGCGAACCATCCAGAAACGATTGATGTTTAAAACACGAAATCGAAGTTGTCATTAATGAAATTGGAGCCCAAACAATTGAAAATGTGCATAAAAATTGTGTTGATCGAATGGCCTACTGTAAAGCCAGTCGAGGCAGTCATTTGAACGATATTATTTTTCACTCATAAATGACAATGTTCAATCTTCAAAATAAAAATAAAAGTTTAAAAAATATTGATTAGTTTTTTTTATAGCCGATTCAAAAAGCAAATTTTACATGGCCCATCCTATATAAAAAAATTTATATTTAAGGGAAAATATGCAGCGCAAATTTGAAAGCGAAATGCTCGTAAATTTTGTAATCACTTTTTACCGCTGCATATGACATTTCAACATCAACATCACCAATCTAAGCGGATACTCGTTTTCTTATTTGCGTCTTTCTCATTTAAATGCCATTTCGGACACTAAGTTGTCATTGATCATAAAAAAGCTATTTACTTCGCGAACAGTATTTCCCGCATACGTGATAAGGTTGGAGCCAGCGGCAAAGGAAGAAAGGAAAATCTGAAAAATTACAATGGAAGTAATTAAACGACGCCGTTGGTGGAAGACGAAGACGTTTCAATTTAAATTTTATTTTGACATTAACGTTAAGTGCAACGCCGCGCTGCTGCCAACTAACGGCTTACGTGTTCACATGTCAACTCCACGCGTATTTGGTCGCTAAGCCCGCGGTGCGGTGCGTGCACGCGAACATGTAATAAGGAAACCTGCAACAAATCTGTAATGAGCAACAATCAAATAAAAATAATTAAAAAAAGGAATCAGAAAAAGTGGCAGAAAACGCAAAACCGATAAGAAACTCGCACTCGCACACAGACAGCGCAGGGGCAGCGTGCAGAAGCGCACAAGGAGTCGCAGCTGAAATCCGCTAAGTGGGCAACATGCGATGTAATGAAACGCGACGCACTGACACGAATGCTGTCGCTGCACGCCGCTCGCTGCTCGGCCGTGATTTGCGTTTCTTCGCACCTACCATCACAATTCCAGCCAGCTAGTGCGGGAACAATAGCGCGCAACAACAATAGCAAAAACAAAAGTAACAGCACCATAGTGTCTTAGGAGGCAGCAGTTGTTTTTGCTATTGACATTTTTGTTCGGTTTTTTGTTGGTACATTTCGTTGTTGCCGTTAATATCAATGGTGGCTGCTTAAAATTATTGCTGCAGCACATAAAAATGCGTAATAATTTTCACACTTTTTTCTGCATTCTCCATGGTGCACTCAGAGCTCGCGTTCAACTGCTTAGCGTTGCATGTGGCATGCAGCATGAAATCTTCTGCTTCGTTAAATGGAAAACGGCGAAGAAATGTGGCATAACGCCAGGGCAATGATGGGGAGAAGGTTACATATACACAGCTCCATTTGGCGGCGTAGGCGGGCGGGTGGGCGTTTGTGCGAAGTGCAAATTGAAATGAAAATCAACGAAAATTCCAAGTCAGGGCTAGCGGCGGTGTTAGGCACATTCGGCGCTCCTGCTGTTGCCGACCCTTTCGTCACCATGGACGCATAAGTTTGCTCTTTGGCGCCAACGCTAGGCAAGAAACAAGTCATTACGGAAATTAATATGCGAGAAATTTTTATGTGTCATTCCCACAAACTCCGCGTATGGCGCTTGAGTGCTGTACTCAACGGAAGATTACAGTTTATAGATGGAAGTAAGTGAAACGTAACTACCTACTTTATTTTTGCGAAAAGTTTGTTACACACACACACACGCACCCATATATTAATGTGTTGAAAAGAAAAAATGGTATTAAAAAAATTGTAATAAAAAAACATTTAAATTTGAGTTTTGACAGCGTACACTTTCTGAGAACTATTTAATAAGAAGAGAACTAACCGCTAACTTTATAGCTCATTGTATCCTGCCGATAAGTACTCTTTTGCGCGTTTGTTCAAAACCCTTTTTGAACTCTTGGGCCGATTGAAGGTTAGTTGATGTAGCTCTTCAAATTTGTGACTAGGTTTAAAGTGAACAAAACTGAATTTAATTAAGTTGATTTAATTAAGAAAACTAATTTCACTCACCTGCATTACCATTCTTGTAGGTAGTTAAATAAAATAGTTAACTTTCGTTGCAGCCTTGCCGTAGATTCGGAATTAGATTCGGAATTTATCTTTGTCAGGCTGTTGCGAAGGCTAAAAGTGTTAAAGCGCACTGTAAAGTTAATAATAATTGTTTTTGTTGTAACAGCACATGCATTACACGTCAAGGTGTATGGAATGCTGCTGCAGAGTTAGTCCTTGGGCGACTATAAATCTAGGTAGTACCGGTAAAGTAGAACCGACTGCCGACGGAACAGGTATAGTTTATCGGCTTGGTTAGTAAAGCTCACTTTATTGGTCAGATAAGAAAATAAGCACGAAGCATGCGTAAGGAAATAAAGGGTCTTTCAGAAGTCATGGTAAGATGTTGTTTTAAAGTAAAACATCTAGAAATTTAGATTCTTTCAGGCTTCACTATTTTTATTCAAAATGCGGCTCATATCTTATGTGAATTATTTGTGGAAAAAGGCATCATTTAAATGTCTGCTATGCGATCTTTTCGGATCTGTAGTGCCCGTAGACGGCCAGAACTGCGCTTAGATGCTAAAATTGCGGCTTGCTTGCATTTTTACTACGTGTTTGGACGTTGTTTCGATTTGCCACTGTCTTCAGTTTCCAGCTGTATAGTGACAGAATAAATAGAAATTATTTGCTTCGACAAATCAAATAAGTGAATAATAGAATGTATAAACGTCAATATGTTTTATAGTTGTTGCCGAGTATGACGCAAACAGCTCCAATTGTGGGAATTTTTTCCTGTTGTTCCCGAAAATTCAAAATGTGGGAATACTTAATTGATTCCAAATACGTATGAATACTTAAATTGTAAGTTATGATGTTAGCAAAAATGTGTTAGTAAAAATGGGTTTTGTTGCTGTGTTTTCTCTTAGGTGAAAACATCTTGCGAGCGTGCTGCCCAGCTTCTGTCCGTCTTCTGGGTGGTCGTGCTTGTGGCCTTATAATATTTGGTCCAGCTTTGATAACTAATTTGTCCATTCTGTCAGAGTGCAATCTTTCAACAGGATTTCGCCATTCTTCTTTTATTTTTCTGTTGAAATTGTTGATAGCCTCGATTTCACAACCCTCACCGATCTCGGCATTCGTTTTTCTAAAGTGCAGAGTGTGCTCGGTGATAGCTCTAAGTGGAAGCATTTCAACAGTTGTTGCTTGCTGTTGTTGTTGTACCAGCTCTCGATTCTGAAGCATCCGTTAGCATTGGTCGCACGCTTGTTTTATAGATACGCGTTTTACTTTTTGTACGCAAATATTTATTACGCCAGATTATATCTTCTAAGCCTCCTGATATGACATGCGCTTCAGTAACTTGGATTTTTGATTCCTTTTTTAAGTTTTTGTCGCTGGTTATTAGCATTCCAAGGTAGTTGAATTCAAGCACTTGCTCAATTGGTCTGTTATAAATGGCGAGTTTACACTGAGGAAGGTCCCTGGATGTTGCCATAAATGTAGTTTTTCCAGCTGAGATTTCCATATTGAATTTGGCACCGCTTTTCCAAACTCGAACAGAAGTCGGTGAAAGTCCCTTTTTAAAGATAGGAATTGTTATGCTAAGCTTTCAATGAGCTGGTATTTTTTGGTGTTGAGCGGCTTTCGTTAAAAGCTTATGTAGTTCCGACGCTAAAGAGGAACCGCCGTACCTAAGTATTTAGCTTGCAATATCATCATTTCCGGAAGATATTCCATTTTTAAGGTAGGTTGGATCTACTAGATTTCATATTGTGTTGGACCGGGGTATGGCTGAGTGTCAGTTGGTATTATTTCGGGCGATATTGGTGTTGTGAAAGCCCCATGATCTTGGACCAAAAGCTCGGTGAAATAGGGCACCCATGTGTCTATTGGTGTGGTTGTTATTGGGGGTTTTCTGCTTCTTAGCGTGTTTCAAACCGTTTTTAGGAAGCCCAAAAAATTGTTTTTTAATTTTGCAATCAAGCCGTTAAATTTATTCCTATTTTCTTTGTAGCAATTTTAGGTATGTTATTTCTTCTCGCCTGTATTTAAGATAGTTGTTTCTTTTCTCATTGGTCAGAACTTTAACTTCTTCACAATACCATGGTTTATTTGTTTTTTGTTTACTGTTTGTGCAGACTTCTCACTTGCCTAGAACTTCTTCCGCAGCTTTCAGTATATTTTTGTGTATTCCAAGCGGTGTCCGCGAAATTTAAAATAAAATCCATACACCCTAAAGCTGTTATATATCTCCCTTGTGTGTTCGAAGCAGGAATACCACCTTGATCAAAAGGTTCCCGGAATATATTCAGAAAATTGAAAATACATTATCACCTTCAAAGTACTCCTCATCAACTGAAACATACTTATGCCAAAGTTTGATCCAGCTCTCAAAACATTTTTCGATTTACCATTACTTCCTTTCGGTTGTTAAAACGCCGAAGCGCTCCCGAATTTGCAAGGGTCCATATCAGGTGAATTCGATGGCTGTGGGTGGTATTTCTTTCGTTTTTGGTACAATAATTGATTGTTAGAGTTGTTTTCTCACAAATAATTCCTTTTCTGGCGAATTGCTTCACGTAAAGGTCTCACAATGCCCAAAAAACTGTCTGTTTCTCAAGTCTGAGGTGTTAATTTGATTGGTTCAAAAAGGCAGATATACCCTCGTAAAGTTCCCAAAATTGTCTGACGTTTTTTAAGGGTACTTCTCTTCTCCTTAATTGGCGCTATAACCGCTTACGCGATTTTGGCAAAGTTTAACAAAGCGCGCCAGTCGTTTCTTTCTCGTGCTAACCGGCGCCAGTTGGACACACCAAGTGAAGCCAATTCCTTCTCCACCTGATCTTTCCAACGCAGAGGAGGCCTTCCTCTTCCTCTGCTACTACCAGCTGGTACCGCATCGAATACTTTCAAAGCCGGAGCGTTTGTATCCATTCGGACGACATGACCCAGCCAACATAGCCGCCGGATCTTTATTCGCTGCGCTATGTCTATGTCGTCGTAAAGCTCATACAGCTCATCGTTCCATCGTCTGCGATATTCGCCAACGTGCAATGGTCCAAAAATCTTACGCAGAATCTTTCTCTCGAACACTCCAAGCGTCGCTTCATCGGATGTTGTCATCGTCCAAGCTTCTGCGCCATACGTGAGGACGGGCATGATGAGAGTCTTGTAGAGTGTTAGTTTTGTTCGTCGAGAGAGGACTTTACTGCTCAGTTGCCTACTTAGTCCAAAGTAGCACTTGTTGGCAAGAGAGATTCTACGTTGGATTTCAAGGCTGACATTGTTATCGGTGTTAATGCTGGTTCCTAAATAGACGAAGTCTTTTATAACCTCGAAATTATAACTGTCTACAGTGACGTGGGTTCCAATACGCGAGTGCGCCGACTGTTTGTTTGAAGACAGAAGGTACTTCGTTTTGTCCTCGTTCACCACCAGACCCTTTCGCTTTGCCTCTTTATCCAGTTTGGAGAAGGCAGGACTAACAACGCGGTTGTTAAGGCAAATGATGTCAATATCATCGGCATACGCCAACAATTGTACGCTCTTATAAAATGTTGTGCCTGAGCGATTAAGTTCTGCGGCTCGTACGATGCTCTCCAACATCAGGTTAAAGAAGTCACACGACAGCGAGTCACCCTGTCTGAAACCTCGTTTGGTATCAAACGGCTCGGAGAGGTCCTTCCCAATTCTAATGGCGCTGCTGGTGTTGAGCAACGTCATCTTACATAGCCGTATTAGTTTTACGGGGATACCAAATTCAGACATCGCGGCATAGAGGTAACTCCTTTCCGTACTGTCGAATGCAGGCTTGAAGTCGACGAAAAGATCGTGTGTGTCGATTCTCCTTTCATGGGTCTTTTCCAAGATTTAGCGGGTTGAGAATATTTGGTCGATGGTGGACTTTCCAGGTCTGAAGCCACACTGATAAGGTCCAATCAGTTGGTTGACGGTGGGCTTCAGCCTTTCACACAATACGCTCGCTAGAACCTTATAGGCGATATTTAGAAGACTAATCCCGCGGTAATTGGCACAAATTGCAGGATCGCCCTTCTTATGGATTGGGCAGAGCACACTTAAATTCCAATCGGCAGGCATGCTTTCATCCGACCATATTTTGCATAGGAGCTGATGCTTGCACCTTACCAGCTCCTCGCCGCCATGTTTGAATAGCTCAGCCGGCAGCCCGTCGGCGCCCGCGGCTTTGTTGTTCTTTAGCCGCGTTATCGCTATTCTCACCTCGTCATGATCGGTTAGCGGAACGACAATTCCATCGTCATCGATTGGGGTATCGGGATCTTCACATTCTCTATGACATGCGCAGCTGTCACCGTTTAACAGGTTCGAGAAGTGTTCCCTCCATAATTTAAGATTGCTCTGTACGTCAGTCACCAGATCGCCGTCTTTGTTCTTACAGGACAACGCCCCGGTCTTAAAACCTTCTGTAAGCCGCCGAACTTTCTGGTAGAATTTTCGGGCGTTATTCCTATTGGCCAGCATCTCAAGCTCTTCGTATTCACGTATTTCGGCCTCTCGCTTCTTCTTTCGGATAATACGTCTCTCTTCCTTTTTCAGCTCTCTGTAGCGACCCCACATGGCTCGCGTTGCGCCCGATCGCAGTGTGGCTCTATAGGCGGCATCCTTTCTTTCTGCGGCAGCATGACATTCCTCGTCGTACCAATTGTTTTTTCGGGCTCGCCGGAATCCGATTTCTTCTTCGGCGGTGGTACGTAGAGAACGAGAAATGTTGCTCCATTGCTCATGCATGCCGGTTTGTTGGGCAGTGCTCTCTGAGAGCAGGAGTGAGAGTCGAGTGGCGAATCTTCTGGCTGTCTGTTGTGATTGCAGCTTTTCGATCTCGAACATTCTTTGCGTAGGTAGATGTACGTTTTTTGCTGCACAGAAGCGTGTGCGCGGTTTGGCTGCAACAAGTTAATGATCCGAGTCGATGTTGGGTCCTCGGATCGTACGTACATCTAATACACTAGAAGCGTGTCTTCCACCTATCACAACATGAGCGATCTGGTTTCGTGTTTTTCGATCAGGAGACAGCCAGGTGGCTTGGTGAATCTTCTTATGCTGGAATCTGGTGCTGCAGACTACCATGTTTCGGGCCCCTCTGTCCGTTGCCGGATGTTTCGCTGTGCAGGCTGACATTTTCGACTGTGGGACCAAAAACTCCGTCCTTGCCCACCCTGGCGTTGAAGTCGCCAAGCACGATTTTTATGTCGTGGCGGGGACAGCGCTCATAGGAACGTTCCAGGCGCTCATAGAAGGAATCTTAGGTCCTTCTTTTCCGTCGGAGCGTGGGCGCAAATTAGCGATATGTTGAAAAAACGGGCTTTGATGCGGATTGTTGCGAGACGCTCGTCCACCGGAGTGAACGACAATACTTGGCGACGAAGTCTCTCTCCCACAACAAATCCGACACCGAATTTGCGCTCCTTTACATGGCAGCTGTAGTAGACGTCGCAGGGTCCTATGGTTTTCTTTCCTTGCCCCGTCCATCGCATCTCTTGGATGGCAGTGATGTCAGCCTTTACTCTCACGAGGACATCAACCAGCCGGGCAGAGGCACCTTCCCCATTAAGGGACCGGACGTTCCAGGTGCATGTCCTCAAATCATAATCCTTAGTTCGTTTGCAGGGGTCGTCATCAGTATAGGGAGGTCTCATCTGAAGCTTTTTTATCTTTTCATTGGGGGCGATTTTTAAGTGGCGGGTCCCAAACCCAACGCACAACCAGCTATCCTGGAATGTTTCGCCTTCTCACGTTAGCTCACTCCCGAACAGATGTTCGGAAGCTACCCAGAGGATACGTGGGCTAATCCCGGCCGTTGTGAGCTGCTTGAACCATATGCAGAAGAATCGTCCTGGCCATTCCCAAGTGAATGGCGGTCAGTAACTTTCCCCACTTGCGTGGACTTCTACACATGGAACCGTCCTCCTAAGGGTACTTAGGCCATCATAATTTATTATATCTAGTGCCAGCAGAAGAAAGTGGATAGCTGCTCTGTAATGAAATAACCAAGTGGAGAGAAAGCAGATACAGACGCCACTCACTGAATTTGTGCTACTTTAATTTACGCCTAGTTGCCCAAAAAAGATAAAACAGCTGGTGCGTAAGTTATTGTAGAATTCAATTATAATGGCCTCTTCGCCAAAACGCCATTTAAGAACAACAAAATGTTATGAAGTTTAACGTTTTTTTATTTTTACAAAAATGTTCGCCCACCTTAACCATTCAATGCCTCGATATAGTTGCCAAAAATAAATTCTTCCAAGGCCCAGACAAAACTCACGTTTTCAACTTTTCTACAATTTTCGTGTAATAATAAATTGATTCGAAGCGTGCTGCCTGGTTATATTTGCCATGCCACATGCTTGCTTGTACATGCACACACTCGCAGTGACATACAAATCGACATGAAAAAGTTAATTTGTGGCAAACAGTGGAAATTTCTGTTCACATTTTTGTCGCCGTCAATTTTGTGGCAATTGCCATTGTTTGTTGTTGCTAATTTGCTCCTGTTGCTGTTGCTAGTTGCACTTTTCGTTGTGTTGCTTTTATTTTTTTTGCTGCTATATTCCATAACTTGGTGTATTTTTTGCTGTTTAAGTTGTTTCTGCTTTTGGTATTAGTGTTCTCTATGGGACACAATGCTTACAATAACACTTTGAGCGCTGAAGAGCTGCTTTGCAATTGAGTGGGTGGGCGAAAAGATAGAGAAAAACAACAACACTGCTGCTAAAAAGTTCTAACAAGTACTAAAGCAGTGCATGTAGCAAATGTGAAACAGCAGAGGAGAAACAACAAAAAAAAATTGTTGATACAATGGTCAAATGCAGTAACAGCAAACAAAAAAATATCAGAAGGAATGTGGAGGAATAGCAACAAAAAATGCTACTGGGCTGCAGCGGAAGTGCAACTCTCATATGCTGCCAACATACACAAAAACACACAAACCTGCATACATGCACACATACATAATGGCAGCATATTTATGTCAACGCAGGATATGCATACGTGCGTATATGAAAATACATGCAAACAGACGAAAAGAAAAGCGGGTGCCCTGCAAGACTAGAATGAGCTGGTAGCCAATTTTTAAAGTAAAAATTTAAAAAACTGAAAGTCTGTTAGAAAATATTTACAGTCCGTTGGAATTTTTTGGAATAAACGAGAATTTGATATATTTTAAGGGGTTTCTACCAAGGTGTTTTCTACCTTTCTATTCGAAGCTTTTCCAAATTTTCCAAGGAAAGGCTGAGAGAGAGCAACAGGTGTCGAAGTACTATTTAACTTGTATATGCAATATAAAGAAATAAAAAGGAGCCTGAGATAACAGTTGCATGTAAACGTTCCCTCTAAATTTATTTTCACAACATTCTGTATTATTAACTTATTATTGATAATTGTACGCAAATTCAAATCTATACATGTAATTCTAAAAAAATTTTCAAAATTTTATTCTAACATGGCTTTTTCAAACTGTTTTCTAACTGACTTCAAATGAACTAGCACAAAAATTTAAAATGAGTAACTAATTAGTTGCGGGCTGGTTTTTAAGAAAGTAGTTTCATTTTTACTTTACACTAGTTTTTACTTTTTACAAACAAAATTTCAAACTGCTACCTTTGCAACCATATGAAAAATTATACACGACTTTCACCTGTTAATTAAACAAAGGCACTCGCAGATCTACACCAGAACAATTCACTAAGCATCAGCAAAATTTCTCGACGGGCTGCTCACAGGCAAATATCTATTTAGTAGCCATACAATTATTTTTTGTGTTGCATTGTCGACGACGCGTTTGTTGCGGCCCAGTCGTGTGGCATGTGCAATGCGGTTGCAAGCTTGGTTTTTATTGTTGTTGCAACACAACGCATTTTGTCGCGGGTGGCACGTTTGTCGCTTGCACAATGGCCAACAGTAGCGAATGAAAAATGCATATGAAAACAACAAATTCCTATTATTGTTGTTGCTGTTACTTTTGCAGGGCTTTGAGTGCAACACTGCATGTCTGACCAACATCCGCACAGCTGACCGGCCGCATGCGTCCGCTCACCATTCGTCGCGCCATCCGCGTGCTTCATCGTTTGGCAGGTCGGTCGGTTGGCTGCCGTTTGTGACAGCAACAACAAAAGCCAGCCAAAGCACCAACATCCACGGCAACGGAAGCGTTAAAGGAAGTGGCATGTGGCCAGTAGCGGGCGAGCTGGCATGCGTTGCGTACATACACTCACACATACACACACACACGTGCTTGCGCATTGCCAGACTTTTCATCCGCAAAACCAATTTTGCTGTCATTCTGCCATGGATGTTGTCGGATTCGCGTATGTAACAAGCGGCGACAACAAAAACGCAGCGTCTATAGCAGAGTTGAGGGAGCAAAAATCAGCCGACAAGAATGTTAAACCAGCCAACATGCCGGGCAACAGCAATATTAATAACAATGACAGCGGTCGAAAAAGCAACAGCAACTGCAACAACAAGAACACAAATGCTAAAATGCAACAACAACAAAGGCCAAGCTGTGCAGCCAAATCGATGGAAAAATGGACAGCAACTGGCTTAAAAAATATAACAAGCAATATGATTGTAAACAGGCAATATAGAAGTGCCAAAACAACAACAGCAACATAAGCGAAGAGACATAAGAGCAGCAACAATACAATGACAGAAAAAGTGGATATCCGCAAACTGAAGTAATAACTTCGACGAAGAGTTTAAGCGGTCACCAAGCGCGAACGTGCTGGAAAAAGGGCAAAACAATAACCAGCAAAAACAACAAATACCAAAAAAAAAACGCAGTGCGCCTAGCCAGTTGTCAATTTGTAGCAAAATTATGTGTTACAAATACTCCTTAACTGTTGCCACTGGTGGTGCCTGAGTACATGCTGCAAAAACAACAACATAAGCAGCGGAAAAAGCAAAAACGATGATTTTCATTTTACACACACAACAGAAATTGTGTTAGCATCAACAACAACAGCAACAGAGGAGTGTATTCAATCCATAGGAAAAATTGCAAAAAAGTAAAAGAGCAACAAAGTGGCGAAAAATATGATAAGCCAAAGAGCACAAATAAATAAAAAAGAGTGACGTCCCACCAGCCACGACTGCCAACACTAATTGTGCAACAACAACTGCCACAACAATTGCCTTGATATAGCTGCTGCAGCAACTATTAGTAGCGTTGCCAGAAGATGAAGTGTTTGCGATAAGACCCCAGGGGAGGTAACTCACACACATTGTGCGCAAAAAACATGACTACTCGCATGAGCATGAGCTGTGGGACGTTGCAAAGAGGCGGCCAACAGGCATTTAAATAGCTACCAAATAAAACTTAGAATAAAACAATATAACCACGCACGCTGGAAGTGCAGAGGAGGGAGGTAAGTGTGACGAGAAGTCGGAGAGGCTGTGATGACAATGAATCGGCCGAGCAAGTTGCGGCGGCTATATAAGTATTATGATAGACGTACGTGTGTACATATGGACAGACGGTTGGTATTTTGTTGGCGGCTAGTCGGCTGACTGCTACTTATTCTTGGAGTGGCTCTTGCTGTAGTTGTTGGTAAGCTTGCTGCTGGCGTTCAGATATGGCAAGAAGATTAACGCTATTGGTAATTTCACAGTTTAATTATACACCGCAGATTAGATGATTGGATGGAATGAGCGGCAAATTATATTCATTTATATTTCTATAAATGAACGCATGCACGTGGCAAGATACGTAACACCGAAACGGAATGTATGAGAAAACTGTCAAAACTGCAACTAAAGTGAATTAAAAATGCATTTTTGAAATTATTTATTATTTAGCGGTGTTAAAGTTGTAAAAAAATGGAAACATTTTAGTTACTGAATACTCCACCTAAATTACGGAAATTGAGAAAAAACTATGAGAAAATTCATAAAAATACTATTTGTAACTATATACTACCAGGAATATACCTTTGAAACGGGAATTCATACTTACTAAATGGGACAGATGGTAAATTTATTTTTATTCGAAATTCAGCAATGGTAGATTTTAGGGTTTTATCCTTCGGTAACAACATTTGGCTCTCAACAACAACATATTATTCTTACCGTAATTAAGCATCGGTTTATTTCTTTGTGTTTAGCATCGATGAAGTCGAGTGATTTTACCTTTCCATCACGACAATGCACCAGTTCACGCTTTAGCAGTTGAGGTCGCAAAACTAATGGAAATAGGGTTTCAATTCGCTTCATATCCCCGCTATTCTCCTGACTTGGCTTCCTTGGATCCGTCGGACCGCTATTTGTTTCCCAATTCGAAGAAATGGCTGACGGGAAAAAGATTTTATTCAAACGAGAAGGTGATTGCAGAAACGAATGGCTATTTCTCAGACTCTGACAAATCCTATTATACAGACAACAAACAAAATCAATTAAGTAGTTTTTATTTTTGCACTGACTTTTCAAACTCGAACATTTCATCACATCCAATCACATTTCATATCATAGCTTTTCATATGAATAAAATTACCTGAAATCACAACATATTATAAAGGGTTTAAGGTGGTGTTACTTTGATATTCAAAGAAAAATGCTATTTTTTAATATAAATGATCGGATGTTTATTTCATTATAAAGAGGAAGGTATGCCGTTAATAGTGGAAAATAACATCAGGCAAATGACCACCAGGACCTAGGACAATATCCTTTTCATGAAATTTTTTATAACCGAATGGCAAAGCGGCTACCCTATGTCCTCGATAGCCTCACGAATTCCATCTTTGAGGTCTTGAATTGACCCTGGGCTGTTGGGGTAGACCTTCTCTTTCACGTGGCCCCAAAGAAAAAAGTCACAAGGTGTTAAATCACGGTGGCCAATTATGATCACCTCTTCGAGAGATAACACGGCCTGAAAAATTTTCCCGTAAAAGATCAATGGTTTCCTTGCTTGTGTGGTGCGTGGCGCCGTCGTGTTGAAAGTAAACGTTGTCCAGATTAATATCATCGAATTCCGGCCATAAAAAAATTGTTAATCATCTCTCGATAGCGATAGATAACACCTGTTATTGGAAAGCCCTTTATAACATCACAGCGCCTCACATCATATTATATCACGTTACATTATATGATATGATATCACATTTCATCATATCATATGACATGCCATAGATTCTCATATCAATCACATCATATATATATAGGTATATACATAAAACAAAAATATATATATAAAATATAACATCACAGCGCACCAAATCATACCACAACACATTACACCAAATTATTTTCTTCGATTCACATACCATGGTCCTTCATATCAATCACATCACATCGCATAATATACCACAGATCTTCATCTCAATAACATCACATTACATTTCAACATGTCATATCACATATCAAAGCTCCTCCTGTCAATTGCATTATATCAAATTATAATGCAACTCAACACGTGAGATCACATTTCATATTACAGCTTTTCCTATCAATAACATCCCATCCGATCACATGACTTTATACATCAACGCATCATCATATTATCACATCGCATCGCCTACCATCACATCACATCATATCATATAACATATCATGGCTCTTCATATCAATCCCATTACATCAAATCCCAACACAAAATGTCAGATCGCATCCCATCACATAATATTATACATCATCATTATATCACATCACATCACATAGCTTTGACTTTATCACTTCATGACTTGGTACATCATCACATTATAGCGCACTCCTAACATTATATCACATAAAGCTCTTCATATAAATCACATCGTACCACTTTGACTTAATCTACATACATATTTATTTGATCTTATCAGATCTATCCGACAAGTAAGTGAAATAGAGATGAAAGAATACATTACTCAAAATCAGACTGTTGTACTCGTAAGAGGGAGCAATTTCTATCACTTCAAAATAGAGTAGACCGTGTTCTGGTTTCTGTAGGAATCGTAATTTTCGTACCGTAAATATAAAGGGTGGTTAAATTTCAAAGGCCGGTTTTTCTGCATTTCATTTGACATTTTTTAATTCTAGACTAACTTAATTTGAACCGTGAAAAGATAAACAATCGAGCAACGCGTTAAAGTTATTCAGGTTTATTATGAAAATGAATGACCAATTTTCGAAGAAAATCATCTTCAGTGATGAGGCACATTTTCACCTCAGTGAATTCGTCAATAAGCAGAATTGCCGCATTTGGGCGAATGATAATTCAAGAGAGATTGCCGAAAAACCAATGCACCCACAAAGAGTTACTGTTTGGTGCGGTTTATGGGCCGGCGGCATCATTGGGCCGTACAACTTACAACCCATTTGGCCAACATTTTGTTTCATGCGTAATTGAGCCATACCAATATTATCATAATAAAGAGAAATGACAATAATTTCTTCCAAAAATTGTATTTTATTCAAAATCAACACCGGCCCTTGAAACTTAACCACCCTTTATTTCGTTGCTACACCTACAATGGGATAGTTAGCCTTCTTTTATGCCGACAGCTTTTGCCTTTAAACCTTTATACACATTTCGATTAAAATTCCTCCACCTTTGACTCATCGGAACCTTTGTCAGCGAAAAACACTATTGAGCTTTCACTTATACATATAAATACAAGAATAGATAAACATAGATATAGATAAACTAATGTTTTAATAATAAAACGTGAAGAACTACTTCTATGATACAACGGTAAAGAGCTACAAAATTGCATTTAGAACACCATTTCAGTACTAGGAAACATTCAATGTATGAGCATTAAGACGCTTCAAGAACTCAAAAGACTCCCAAGTGATATTCATTGTGTTGCTGTATGGAGAAATCGCCGCTAGCACAGGAATTGAAACTATTTTGCATGATAGTAAAGAAGCTAAAAGGCTAAAATTTTTAATAAAGGAAGAATAATACTTTAATACATTTGCTTCTTGATTTTGCTGAAATGATTTTGCCCAAACATACTCCAATATTCAAAATTTAATTTTACGCTAAATCTCGATGCTGCAGTGACGGAATTAATGCATACTATACTCGTTCATAAATACATGTATACATATTTTCTCTTTTAGCTATGCGCAGTACGAAAAAAAATTCCCATTCATCAACAATTTACAGCAATTTAAACACTGATCACCTTTTGCAGTATCAATTTTTATTTGCTTGTAAGCCGATTTCAGACGAATTGTTCATGTGCACTCCGTTCAAGCCCCCTCCCCAAACACCTTTGGTGGATTTTGTGCAAGACGTGTCCGAGCATATGAACTCAGCCTGATTCTGTACTCTCTATGGCATTGCTTGTAACACCGCTACATGCAGGCATATACTCGCATGCCGCTATTATAAATAAGTAAATATGTATATGTGTGCCTTTACTTGTTTATTTGTGTACCAATTTGCAACAAACTTTTTATGCAATCAACAAGCGGCATGCAACTTACTCATTCTCAAATAAACTTGCAACGATGTGTCGCCGGTGCATTTACATATACAAACATATACTTGCAATGCGTGTGTGTGTGTGTACGCCTGCATTGTTATGTATAAAATCGGCGTGTACACTTCTTTCAATATTGCAATGCTACGTTTTTCAATTAAAATATTTATATTTGAGGCTTGTCAATAGAGAAAAATGAAAAGCGATCGAATGTACATACATACAAATACATAATTGTGTATAGAACGAGTATATGCGCATTGGTAGGTGCACATGTACAGTGGCGAGAATTACTAAGTCCGCGATTTTTTTTATTATTTTTCATGCTCTAATCAATGAATTAAATGAAACTTTATACAAAATTTTATAAAATTCAAAAAATCTTCATCTAAACTTTCAAGTTTTTGACCTGAACCTATAGCAAATTTCCCCGTCGCAGTAGCATGGCCCGTGATATTTTAGCGAAACAAGTGCGGTCACTTCGACTTTTAATAATTATTTTCTGACGAGGTTCTGGACTTTGTTTTCTATAAAATAGCACTTTTTGTGAAAATGCGCAAGACCGTATACCAAAAGCCAAAAATTAAAAAGAATCAATTCCAACTTGTTATATGAACACCAATAACAAAAACCAAAACAAAAAATTTTGTTTAAATCAATGCGATTGTGCTGCCACTTAAACCTAATATACAATGGCCTATTGCTTACCCGAAATTTTCATATAAAATTAATCATGAATTTTGTTTTGGAATATCTATAGAAAAATTATTATTTTGAATGTTGGAAATATTGATCTTGACCTTTACTCGATTGCTTGTCTACATATTTACGTACCGCAGCTCTCTGGTTCACAAGTGTCAAGTGTGATTGACGTCCGATGCGATTTGCAAAAATTATAAATCTTCCTATAAGGTCATTAATTTTACGCCATCTGTTATAAAAAAGTTCAAAATTTAGATGGATATTTGTTGAATACTTTAAAATTTTGTATAAAATTTGAAAGTTTGATTTTTAAGGTTTTGGTCAAAGAATGAATAATGTTTAAAAAAAGAGCAAAAAATTATGTAACTTGTACATTTTGAACAAAAAAAGAATCTGCACTCAATTTGCTCACCACTGTTTGCAATTATATCACTATAGGTATGTCCATATATCAGCATTTCAGTAATGTAATTCAATTTGTAGAATTGGGAATGCTGTTTTTGAACTCAGCGGTAGAGATTGAATATGAGCAATATTTCTGTGGAATGGCAACAAGCAAGTATGCATGTATTAGGGTGCTCCTTATTTTTTGATTCAAAATTATTTCGCACCCTTTGATGCGGAAGTTGCTTGAGTAAAATTTAGTGGAGAAATCCGGTTTAAGGATATTTTTCAATAATAAAATTATTTGTATATTCTTCCGATACACAATTCCATACGAATACAATCGCTGCTGCAAACAGAATTTAGCATACATTTTCAGCAAACTAATCAGAATGACACTTTAAAACGCTCCTTTGCATAACTACACCTCTATTGCATTTTGAAATATATGTTTGTATATATTTTTGTAATTAACCCACACAACAATTTATAAGGTTTACCTGGTCCACATTCTCGTACTCATTTTGTGTAACCAACTCGTAAGTATGTATGTAGATGAGAGCACGTATAACTTCGCCCATACGAATTTCTTTTACCAATGAAATAAAAACAAATCGAAAGTAAAAAGTTCCAAAAATCCACAATTGAAATGAATTTGTGCGCGCATCAACGAGCTGCCAGATCAACATTTCCCATTCAATGCAGACTCATCAATTTGCCAGTTCCGGCGGCAGAACAATAAGCTTCCAATAAAAAAAATGTTTGAAAAAAACACCAAGTGAGCCAGCAAGTAAGCATACGTTGAAATATTGGCGAGGTGTTTGATGCTCTGACACTCACTCAAATACTTACACTATCTGAAACCCGACAGTCAATTGAAATTTTGACAGACTAGTGCAACACTGAGTTAATTTGGCACAATACCAGGTTGCTCTAATAAGGAGCAAATATTTTCAGTTGACAACATTTAAGTGGTGATGCCATTTGGAGCCATTTAGGACTAGTCCTGAAATAATGGAACAACACCTGTATAAAAGGCAACAACACCAGGAATCACAGACAAAACACAGTACGAGTATATCGTATTTTAAAATCGTCGAGTGACTGAAAGTGACTGTGTGCACAATGGGTGCCGCACTCGCTGACTTTCTCAGCAATATTTACAGCGTTTTCGAAAGGATAAAAAGTATTTTGTGCGTCAATTCATCACTGTGGATGAGACTTGGGTCCATCACCATGTTTTCAAATCGCCAATCGGCCAAGAAGGTGTTAGCATCAGTTTTTTTGTAACGCGAAAGGAACTTTGTTTGTAGATTACTTACAAATTGGTAAAACCATAAATTCTGAATAGTTATTACTTAGTTATTAACCTTTTAGATCAGCTAAAGGAATAAATTCGTGAAAAACCCCAATTTGCAAAGGGTTTCGAACTAAAGTACGATTTTTTTGGAACATGCATCGTATTCACCAGATTAGGCCCCTAGCTACTTTCGTCTGTTTACAAACCTAAAAAAAATCATGCCTAGGAAGCGCTTTTCATCAAATGATAAGGTCTTAAAACCGGTGGAAGCGTACTTTCAGTCAGTAATTTAAGTCAATTTGACTGTAAGATCATTTTATGTAGACTGGAGTAAATAAATAAATTGGATAAATTGAGATTATCACTATAACAGCTGAAAACAATTTGGAATTTTTTTTCATAGGAACAACGAAATAAATAAAAAATTCGAAAGTCTTTTATTATTCATTTACAAACCATATTAACTAATTTTCTTTCAAAACAGTTTAAAATAATAGGACTATGAATAAGTTCGTTTCGGTTTTACAACAGATGGCGTAACTTGATTATTATTCCATCGATCCACATTTCCAAACATTCATTGGAGAGCTACTGTCGTAAGGCACAAACGTCAGTATAAGTTTTTTATTTGAAGTGTAAACAACAATATTTTTACCACACTTGAAAATGTCGAATTTCGTGCCAAATAATGTGTTTTTGCGGGGAATTCTTCTTCATTATTTTAATATGAAGAAAAAAGCAGCCGAAAGTCATCGTATCTTGGTGGAAGTTTATGGTGAGCATGCTCTATCTGAGCGAACGTGCCAGAAGTGGTTTGCACGCTTTAAAAGTGGTGATTTTGGCTTGGAAGACGAAGAACGCGAGGGTGCGCCGCCAAAGTTCATGGATACCGAATTGGAGGAATTGCTCGATCAAGATCCGGCTCAAACGCAAGAAGAGGTTGCAAAAACTTTGGGAGTTGATCAATCAACCATTTCCAAACGTTTAAAAGCCATGGGAATGATCCGAAAGGTAGGCCATTGGGTGCCGTATGAATTGAAGCCAAGAGACGTTGAACGCCGTTTTATGGCATGCGAACAACTGCTTCAACGGCACAAAAGAAAGGGTTTTTTGCATCGAATTGTGACTGGCGATGAAAAGTGGGTCCATTACGACAATCCAAAACGTCGGGCAACGTATGGATACCCTGGCCATGCTTCAACATCGACGTCGGCGCAGAATATTCATGGCCTGAAGGTTATGCTGTGTATCTGGTGGGACCAGCTGGGTGTTGTGTATTATGAGCTACTGAAACCGAATGAAACGATTACGGGGGATGTCTACCGACGACAATTGATGCGTTTGAGCCGAGCACTGCGAGAAAAACGGCCGCAATACGCCGATAGACACGACAAAGTTATTTTGCAACATGACAATGCTCGGCCACATGTTGCACAAGTGGTCAAAACATACTTAGAAACGCTCAAATGGGATGTCCTACCCCACCCGCTGTATAGTCCAGACCTTGCGCCATCCGATTACTATCTCTTCCGATCGATGCAACATGGCCTGGCTGACCAGCACTTCCGTAATTACGATGAAGTCAAAAAATGGATCGATTCGTGGATTGCGGCAAAACCGACCGAATTTTTCACAAAGGGAATCCGTGAATTGCCAGAAAGATGGGAGAAAGTAGTAGTAAGCGATGGACAATATTTTGAATATTAAATTTGTAACCATTTTACGTCAATAAAGTTTCAAATTTCGAAAAAAAACCGCACGAACTTATTCATAGCCCTAATAAAATGGACGAAAGGCAAGCAGCCAGATGAACAGCACTTACAATTTTAATTTACGGTAAGCACAACCTTTTTTTTTTAAATAGATGAGCAATGGAGTGCGGTAAGGTCAAAATAAAAATTTCCAACATTTAAATAATGGTTTTTATTTGGTAAAAAATTTAGTCAAAAACAAAATTGCATTATTAATTTCGCACCACTTTGTAACACTCTAAAGTTTTCGATACTGAGAGCAACTGTACTTAAATTTAAATGATTAGTATTTTGAAATTTTCGCCATTTAATATTCTCTAATGTCGTTTTTAAGTTGTTACGTGCTAAGTCCAAAAATAAAATACATATTTTTTAAAATTTCTTGAATAGCCTAACCGCAAAACAAAGATTATTTTATTCTTTCAACTTTGGTAGCTGCCCACTCAACTCCATTTCGACTCATGTAAGTGATAGAGAACTAGTTCCTTCATGCGACTATTGCACTTTTTAGAGCAGGGTGCATGGTGCTCTCCTATCGTAACTCTTGTGCACTTATATATCCTCTCCACTGCGAATTGCATGCAACGTCATCGTATCGTTTTTGTCGATTTAAACGCGTAAATGCGTGCAATCTGCTTGTTCTTAAAATTGTTGCTATTGTTGTTGTTAGCAAACAAATGTTTTCATTAAGCACACTCTCACAGGCATTCGGCTCACCTGCGTGCCAATCTCACAATTGGTACAGTGTAATGCAATAAAAAAAGGAGCATACTTTTGTGCGCATACCTACCTGCAAATGGCTATTGTTAACTCTTTACTCCACAACACATACGCTTGGGAATTACAATGCATATTTCTTTTTCTTTTACCTTTTCAATTTTGTTTTTGTTGCGTAGCATATTTGATATTCTTTTACGGCATAAATAAGTCTACCAATTTAAAAATGGTGCGAAAGTTCGTAGTTTTATTTGCACAGAGCTCACACAAAAAGGCCAAGTTTACTAAATATTTTTTCCTCGATCAATAAAGGCACTGAAATTGCATATACGTTGCTTAACTATTTTAATATTTTTTCCAATATTTATATGTTTTTAATTTACATTTTCATCGAAAATGTAAAGGTATTTTTGTAATTTTCTGCCTCTTAATTGTCATGAAGCTTCCGAAAACGGCGCAAATTTGAATGGTGCGAGAATATAATGGAAAAATTGTAGTCAAGTAATATTGATACTGAAACTGACTGCATTGCTTTGTAATATATTTATACAAGGTAGGGAAAAATTGAACAACCAATTTTGCTTTTAAATAACTTTTTTACTAAATACAAAGAGAAAAACATGATTTTGAGTGATGAAAAATTATTTTTGATGATACGGTCGACATTTCTTGCCTGTTTGTATATGCTATTGCAGCCGCCTAACAGTCCAGTTTTGACAAATTTCTTCTATATAAAAAATATGGCGCCATTATATGGAGATATGTACAAGACCACCACTGAAAAAATTGTCAAAACTAAACACGATTGTTGACCTATTTAAAACTTTTACTTATTTGCCTCAAAAAGCAGTGGACTATAAATCTGCGTATGAATAAAAAGTGTGAAATTTTTATAAAAACTTGCTTATTTTTTTTTATTATGCACAAAATTTTACGCCAGGATCAATATGATTTCGTAGGAGAGGGAGAAAACAGAAACAAATAAAGTCTGAGTACTTGTCAATAAATCCCTGTGTAGGGTGGGCCATATAGCGTTTGCTTTTTGAACCACCTATTTTTTTGAGAATGGTAACACAAATGACATGTCAAATGTGTTCCTAATTTACTTAAAGGTTTGGCATTTACGAAATGGGACGCTATACGCTTGAACAAAATTGGGAAACATTGAAAACCTATTTCCAAAGTGGAGAGTCTTCTACTCAAACTGTGAGAAATTTGAAAAAAAAAAGATTTGCTAACAAGACAGTTTGTTAATCAATTTGTTAATCGTGTTCATGAAAGTGGATCGTTAATAGATAAAACAACACGTGAACGTGCTCCTACAGTGCGTATACCCGAAAACATTGCTGCTGTAGCCGAAAATGTGCGTGAAGATCCAACAACCTCAACTCGTCATCGTTCTCAAGAATTGAACATTTTACGCACTTCTTTGAGGAGAGTTTTGCTTAAAGACTTCGGTATGAGGGCTTACAAAGTTCAATTGGTGGAAGAACTGAAGCCTAATGACCATCCAATGCATTTTCGGTTCGCTAAATGGGTAGAAAATCGTTTGACCGAAGATGAACATTTTTACCGAAAAATCATCTTTTCTGATGAAGCTCATTCTCACATGCTTTATGCTTTAAAACACGAAATCGAAGTTGCCATTCATGATTTTGGAGCCCAAACAACTGAAAATGTGCTTAAAAACTGGGTTGATCGAATGGCCTACCATAAAGCCAGTCGTGGCAGTCATTTGAACGATATTATTTTTCATTCATAAATGACAATGTTCAATCTTCAAAATAAAAAAAAAAAGTTTGAAAAAATATTGATTAGTTTTTCTTTTATAGCTGATTCAAAAAGCAAATTTTACAAGCAAAAGCAAACGCATAATAGTTATGTCTGGAAAGAGACGCCTTAATTTAATTGCAGTGGAATTTTAGTAGTGTTTGGCGCGTGTTTTTTTAGTTTCGTCATGGAAGTGAATAACGCACTTAACAAGCTATGCAGGACATGACATTTTCAAAACAGAATATAACCATATTTTTCCCTTCCTCTTCAATGACAACCGAAAAATGGAAATGAATGTCAATAATTGCCTATGAACGCATCTAAAATTGCACCTACTTCAATATGGCGACTACGTCCGCTGATGCCTTACGCTATGCTACAAGTAACAATTTTCTTCTTTATGTGGGTGCGTATGTTTCTATTTTTATCTAAAAACACCTTGGTATGCATTATAGCAGACATGCATATTTTTATTAATAAGTAATAAGAAGTAATAGCTTCGCTGAAAGTGTGGACACAGTGACAAGGTATTTCAAAGCTTAGGGCTTAGTTGACATTGATTTGAACACATTTAGAATTTTGTGTTTGCATTGATTATTTATCGCCACTAGCTGTCTGTAGTATATGAACAGGCTTGCTAGCACTACTACGTATATACATACATATATTCTATATGGCTGTAGTTTCACGTGTCCGTCTGCCAACGCTTTTGTTGATGATTGTGACAAGTTAGCCACACGCGACAAGTGATTAAATGTGTTTATAAATGGGGTAAAAAGAAAATATTATATATTGCACTTCATAAATTTTGGTTAAGAAAAGAGGTTGGCCTGCTTTGGCTACCGTTTAAGTGGCAGCGGGCTTTCAACACTGTCCTTTTAGTTTTCCATGTAATGTAATATACTGGTATTTTTTGGGAAACGCTGTCGAATGTCCAAATGTCCATTAACTGCAAGTCCACTAGGTGCTCAAAGAACTATTACTAAGATGGCGATGATACGCTGCCTACCTTTTCTACAACACTGGAACAGCACCAGAAGGCATTTGAGAAGAAAATCATTCGATGGTACTTAGCAGTATCCTCTCTAAGGCAGTGTCCAGTAATAATACCGACCATTGCAGGAGTCAGCGAACGGTCAAGGTTTATTAGAGATTTAGATCTACTTTCATCGACCCTGGGATGGATCTAACTTGTCAGTTAGTACATACATTTCCAGGTACTTCTGCTATTTGGCTACAAAATAAATGAATATTTTGTCAAATGAACTAAAAGTTCAAAATGAACCGGGTTGTATGGCCCCTCTCTACTAATGACACCATTGCGTATGAGTAACCATATTTTCCATGCCAGCCGATGACGTGTTTTCATGAGGAATTTTCCATGCGGCATTAATAATTTTTTTTGCACACTTTTATTTTTAAGTCGTTGAGGCATTGAATATTCCTACAGGTTTGTGAGAATTCGTGTTACGTCCTTAATTGTCTATTTGCCTTAATCATAAATGATACTTAATTCAAAAAGTAGTTATATTCCTCAATAATGTGTGCATTCATTTCCGACTGTCTTCCGATTAATCATAATATTCTACGACTGACTCATTATAACAGTATTTTGTCTAATACAAAATTAGTCATAATAACAAGCGACAGGCGGTCGTGCTGGTTTGCACAAATACTTCTGTGGGGGGTCAAAAGGGTGAAAACATTAAATTTGCGTACCATCATTTTCATGTGAATTTGTCTGCCGCTGCTAATCACTCCAAGTGCGAAATGATGGAAAACTTTTTGCGTCAACACAGCAACCAAAACGGCATGACAACGCAAAATAACGAGAAAGTATGAAGAAATAGCAGCGCGCAACGACTTCATCCTTTATGATCGTCTGCCCTTAAGTATGCATTGTCTTTTGTGTCAGCAGCTTGAGGTTTTTCTGATTGCGAATTTTTACTTTTCGGGCATAATAAATTTGTCAAAGGATTATGCGTTGGCTAGCAGGCATTCCCTGCTAATGCTGCCGTTGAAGGCGGGCGTGGCAAGCCGTCTTTTGGGAAATTTTTCGCTTAAGTATTTTCTGTACCATCTCCGACTTTTTTACGCTGCTGCTTTCTGCTGCAGTGCAATGCTTTTCATTGTCTTTGGTATCTCCTTATTCAGTTTTATATTTCATCTTCCGCGGTTTTTTATACTTGCACTTGTATGCACTGTTTGCATATCTAATATGTTCGTATTCATTACATTTAATTAATTACGCTTATAATTAATGAATTCCTCGTTCCGAAAGGACATTGAAAGATGATGATAATTTTTGACAGAAACGAAAGGAAACAAAAAAGTTTATAAGATATTTAAAGGAAACAGTGGTGCAAAAAGAAATGTTATTATAATATACTCGACATATTATTTGGCAATGAACTGAGGAGAGGATTTATTGTTTGTGGTTTGTTGTAATCAAAATGATATATTTTTTGTTATGCACTTAAACAAGGTTAAGAAGTGGAGAGTAATGGAAGTTGGCTACTTCGGCAGTTCAAAGTATCCAGTCATTCAACTTTTATTCAGCCTTTTGAGATCGAGTTCAAGAAGGAAATCTCATATGTTGAAAGAAAGAGAGTATCGATATTTTTTTAAATAATAAAGACAAATTAAACAAGAAACACTTTTTTTATTAAAAAATAAAAAACCAAAACTATTTTTTTTAATTAAAAAAAATAATAATTTTTCTCTAATTCAGTAAAAGTATTCATTAAAAAAAGTATATTAAATTTAGTTTTTTTGTTTGATAATACTTATATAGCGATTTGTTGGTAATAGATACCGGTAAAATTTACACTTTTTGTATAAGAAAAAGAAAATTCATTTTAGTTATTGTATTATTTGTAAATTCATGAAAGGGAAAGCTCAGCGTGCGTCTCGAAATATGCTCAGTTGTCCTGTTAATTAGCCACTGCTTTGTTTTGCGTTTCGTATTAATTATAACAATTTATTTTGTGTTTTTAATATTTTATGAGTGTTCTAAAAAAGGAAATACATAAAACTGTCTCTTTTCTTTCACTCGCTCACAAAACTGAACACACAAAGTTGGTGTGGAAATTCCGCAGAGAGTAAGCCAGCGGCATCTAAATTATGTCAACCACCAGTTAAATACAATTAATTACAATTTAGAATACCACCATTATATCGGACACCATTAACCCTCCATTGACCTATACAACAAACAGACAGTCGGACAATGGATAAACTCACAATGCGACTGCAGGCAGATTTGCACAGAAATAAAAGTAACAATCGAAAAAGGGACGACAATCGGAGCATAAACACACACACATACAAACTCTCAACCACACATACGTACACATTCATTTCTAAAGCAAACACAATGAATGGCAACTCGAAGAGTTAAAACAACAAAGGAAACAACAAAAAAGTGAAAACAAGCCACAATGACCACCGGGCGTTGAAAAATTTCGAGAATTTGTTGGCACTGTTGACCAACCGTAGGCTACTTAAATACCAAAGCAATTCATACATACACACAAACAAATTCAACCTACACTCTCACACTGTGAAAGAAGCAGGGGCCTTAGCATGGGCACAAACATGTTGCTGCTGTGATTTCCGTTTGCTGTAAACTGTCAATGTAGCCAAGTTTTATTTGCAAGGAATCCAAGTTTCTTTACGCAAATGAATATGCATACCCAAATACATACATTTACATAGTTACAAATTGCTTTGCACAATGTTGCTTTTACAATTTCCCCTGCCCTTATACACTCTTGCTGTAGTATACCTAGTGTATTTTAATGTCAACCGCTTGCACAGCCTTTTGTTTGTATAGTTGACAGCCTCTCAATTAGGTCCGAAAAGCTTAGTTGTGTGTGGAATTTTGTTTGGGCTTAGGGTAATTTTCTAAACAAATTGTACATAAATGTTAAGTATTGTGTATTTTTATTTGCCGTATCAAACGATTAACGATAAAATTGTTGAAATGTTGGGAAAAAGAAAATGAAAGACGAGGAATTTTTTTCAAAGGGTTTCAACCGAAGTTGAGCCAATTTGGCGTAGGAGTGAAAAAGGCATTTCATCTCCTTATTGTTAAGGAGAACTCAGTATCAGTAAAGTGGTCTCATTTGTTTAAGCTTTTGTTTCTGTGAATAGACCTAGGTAATCGCAAATAAAAGAATGAAGAGCAAAATATTCTATGGGATAAGCTTTTTCTTCTAGCGGGTAGTGAAACTTTGTTCTTAAATAAATAATTACTTCATCTTTCTCACTGCATGGAACAAATTTATGTTTAAGTAATACTTTTAGAATTCATGAAAAGACAGAACCATCTAACCAGTCATAAAGAAAGCAAGGTAAATACAGACATACGATTATGTGCCCAGAAATGTTCAGAATGAGGACAGAAGTTAATTCAGCCACGTGTTTTTCCCAGTCCATTTGTGTTGGTAGTGAATAGGTATATAAATACGTTTATACTTGTTAGTCAGTACTGCCTGACTCTCATAAGATGGTAATATAGAAAAATGCAAAAAAAAGATATTTCAGTAACGAGCGAAGCATACATCGGCAGCTTTTTTAGCTGCACGATAACTATCGGTTTCGAAAACTATAAAGCTTGGCCTGGTTTAACGCCAGAGAAACTCTACCACATTGTGGAAATTTACTTTGAAAAAATAAATCTATTTGCGTAGTTCATATAGAATTGGCGGCATGCTCTACCAGCTGGTGGTAGAAGAGGAACAGGAATGCCGCCTCTGTATTGAAAACATCAAGAGGAGAGGGATTTGGCTTCAATTGGTGTGTCCAATTGACATTGGTTAGCACGAGAAAGAAACTACTGTCACACTTTGCTAAACTCAACCATAAAACTTGATAAACATGGTCAAAATCCCATATTGAAAATATTTAGACTTTTTAATACTTAATTTTCATCATGCCCTGTTTTATGATAAAGGGTGCTTTGAAAACATTTGCTAGTTTGCATAATTTCATAATTTATTCAGTTCACCTACGCCATAGAAGAAATTTTTTTAAAAGTAGTCCTTAGATGCGTTTTTGGGTGCTCATATATTTCAAAGTACTTATAGATTTAATGGAAAATATGAAGAATTTTTAACTTTGTCATTAGACGCCCTATCGTGGTGATAAACGGCTTATCGCATTCCAGGCAGAAATTTGGGCGGCGCCCCAACTGCTAGTGGGAACCGTTTCAAGGGCACGAATAATCTAAGGCCGAAAGTTATTAGAAATAATTTGTATATCCTGCTCACACTTCACTTCGAGTTTGAGCCAACCTTATGATAGCCGCGAGCAATTCACTGGGTTATGACGGCTGCAAAATATAAAGCAGCAGTTTAGAGATGTGGTTGGCATACCATAGGACATGAATACCGCCAGTTTTAATAGCCTCCGTTGCAGTGGACAAGCTGCTTGAAGCAGCCTCTGAGCTTCCTGGCTTAATGGAATAAATGCGAAGTCTTAGCGATTACGAAATATGCCCGATGTTGCATTATATTTTGAATTTGATTTCTGAGAATCTTAGTCACAAATAATTAAAAAAACGCAAAATGCAGAACATTTTTGAATATATACAACGAAAAAAATTTGTACGAAGTTGATTCGGAATTATTATTAATCGGCGGATTGTTTTCTCAAACAATTTTTGAAATTACAGGTGTATGACAAAACGTAAAGAGCAATATTAGAACTCAATACAGGTGGCTTTCATGAGATTTCACATTCCATAGGCATTTTTTATGTACCTGTATGCTCTCTATGGCTGATTTCTTAGCCGTCTCTTGGTGTTGTAATTACTAACATCCATAGACATAAATAAAGTGGCATAAGCATAGTTCATAAATTTATGTTTATGCCCACTTGTAAATCAAATAAAAAAAGAAGAAGAGAAAACGTCTGTACCTATGTGCATATGAAAAAATAGAAATGCTAGTAGCCAGACAGGGAATAAAAATGTCACAGGCAATAACACATAAAGGCACACAATTTTATTGCAGTACACTAGAACGATAACAACAACCACAATATAATATAAAAATGCACACAAAAAACAACAACAAAAATGTAAAACTATAAAAAAAATGCGAGGTGCAATCGAAATGAATGCGAATGAAAGCGAAATAAGGTTAAAGCGTGCAACAGAACTATAAAAGTAGTGGCTATGAACTTTGCATTTACTAGTTGTGTATAAGTGTTCATATCTACATATCTATTGCCTGCATCAAAAGAGGGTGTACACCACATATTGATAAGTTCTGATTATTTATCTTTTAATTTTAATTATTTTTTCATAAAAACGTAGCTCATACCACAACAAGAACCACATAAAGCACATTTTCGAACTTTGTATAAAATTTGTAAAAATTTCGCAAAAACATCAGGATTTCATATTTTAACCATAATTTTTAGAAAAAAGTCGGGTATGCAATTTTATAGATAGTAGGATTTTGGTATATTTTCTAAATTTGTTTTGCTGACGGCGTTGGATGTCCCATATATAATAAAAAAAAATATTATTCCACAGGCGTTAAAAGGAGAAAATACCGAAAACGGCGACGGCAAAATGTTCTAAAAATTAAGTGTATAAAATTGCGCACCTAAAATTTTTCTATAAATTTTGATTAAAGGTTTAGATTTTTTGGTGAAATCTGATGAAAATTTGCAGAATTTTTACAAAATTTTATACACAGTTCGAAACTTTGCTTATATGAGGTTCTCGTTGTAGCATGAACTTTTTTGTTAAAATAATAATGGTAATTAATAAATAAATAAATATATAATAAAAACTTTCTATATTTGGTGTACACTGTTTTTTGACGTTGATCGTATACAGTGAGTCACCAAAGAACGATATTTAAGATTATTTTAAGGCCGGCGGGCCAATTAGATGTCCTAAATTCAGTAGTTTTCGCGAAGCGTTGTAGGATGAGAAAAAAAACAATTAGCCAAATGAAGTTTTGGGGATTAATATATATTTGAACTAAAAAAAAAAAAATTTGTACAATCTCTAACAATATATTGTAAGCCGAGTTATCAATAGATTCCGAGAGCGCCTGTATCCAACTTCTGTACAAGATACAACTTGCAATTTTCATCTGAAAACAAAAAAAAAAAGATTATTAATTTTGGTGTAATTATCTTCGATGTGAACTAAGAAAATTGGGAGAAACACGTAAAATTCGAATTTTTAGGGAAGGTAGAAAAAAAAGTGGTTTTTCAAGGAAAAAAAACTCTTCAACTGGGTAAAAAAGTCGCTTAAAAAAAGTTTTTGGATGTTTTTATTAGTTCACATAGAAGATAATTACATCAAAATTAATAATCTTTTTTTTTTTTTGTTTTCAGATGAAAATTGCAAGTTGTATCTTGTACAGAAGTTGGATACAGGCGCTCTGGGAATCTATTGATAACTGGGCTTACAATATATTGTTGGAGATTGTACAAATTTTTGTTTTTAGTTCAAACATATATTAAACTATCCCCAAAACTTCATATGGCTAATTGTTTTTTTTCTCATCCTACAACGCTTCGCGAAAACTACTGAATTTAGGACATCTAATTGGCCCGCCGGCCTTAAACCAGATATATTTTCAAGACACCTATTTCAAAAATTTAAAACTAATTTAGTTTGGCTGCTAAGTAAAATTCTACAATTTGTAGAAACTTTTGTGTAAAAAAAATAAATTCCATAGAAAAATTTTGCAGTCTAGGTCTTACAAATATTAGAGTTTTTCGAAACATTATCAACACGCTTCAGCTTATGAATTACGCTATTTTACCTTTCATTCGAAAGTCAACAGTATTTTGTTTTGTATGGAGGGCGAGACACCTTAATATGAACTCAAATGCACATGAACTACCAAACATACATCGAACCACTTTCCACCCAACGTACCTACATATGTAGTTGCAATGTGCTGAGATATGCATATATATTTACTCTACATGTATGCCTGCCTTAACTTCCGTTCATAGATATTTCTTATGACATTTGTCTGAAGCAACTTTTCGTGCAGCGCAACGAAGGGACTGCATTCATCAATCCATCACACACTCATAGTTTCATTCATGCATTACTGTATTCATTCACCTACTCATTCATTCAATACGTTTAGTTTAGTTTCACGCTAACATGCACTCAACCAATGCTCAGAAACAACAAGAACCATAGTGCACTAAAACACTAAAGCACTAAAACCACTTTGCACTTAGGGGAATGAAATGCAAGAGCAACAAGCTTTAAATGCAATTCATATAAAAACAAAAGGTAAATAAATAAACAAACGCAGTCGTACAAAAACACACATAAATAAATACTAATGTATGTATGCATTCGTATAAGACATACATATACTATATAAGTACATACATCACCGCTAGGCACCCTCTTAGTTTTACTACACATATAGCTGACACCCTCCGTCTGCTCTTCTACCGCTAAACCTAAGCAATTTTGATTTGTGACTGCTTACTGTTGTTATTGTTGTTGCTTCAATGTCATTCTACCAACTTGTGCGGTTTGTACTAAGCACACAATAATATGTAAATGCAAATATCAATAAAAAGTGCTGTGCAATGCGATATGCAATTTTTCACGCTTCCCTTGGCTTCCCTTTTTTCGCTGGTGAAAACTCAGCAGCGGTGCGCGTTGCTGAGAAAAAGTGATATGAAAGTGTGCATGCAAAGTGTGCAATACATCATAATATTGATTGAAAGTAAATAAAGCGTTAAAAGTGTGGCACAAAAATGCGCGTTTTTTAGTTCGAATTCAAAAATATTACTCATACGCCATGGCGCGGCATTAAAGTGAATGTGGGGAGGTGTTTGAAAGTTAAATGCAGCGATCTATTATTTTGCTCATTTGCATGAAATGATAAACGTTTTACTGCATTTCTAAAAGGTATGCAAAGCACAGGACATGAGAGAGTTGTAATAAATATTTAACCTTAAAGGTGATGGTTGGCTATTTAGAGATAACAATATTTTCTTCTCTTTCTCATTTTTCTTCACTTTCAAAAATTTCAAGGGAAGCTGACATTTACTCAAATTACGAAATGTTCACAGCAGTTGCTACAAAGTGATAATAAATTTAGATAACGTGTGAAATACTCAAATTTAAATGCTTTGTTGTTTCCACCATCAGATTTTTGTTGTAGTAAATCATAAATTTCCGATTTTTTGCCACGCATTGGTGTTTTTAGAAAGAAGAGAAAGTTTAAGAATGTGTTATGCGCTGGATGAGTTACGATATTACAGGATAACATTAAAAGCCGTAACAGAATGGGTTGATGCGTGACTACCATTCGAGAGTGCATGGGCTCGAAACCCCGGGCACGAAACACTAAACAATACAAAAAGTTTTTTCTGTTAGCGGGCGCTCATCGGCAGGCAATGGGATACCACCGATAGTATTTCTGCCTTGAAAAAGTTCCTTATACAAAATTTTCTAATGTTCGAAGGCAACATAAAATTGTAGTGCCCTCCATTTGTGGAGAAATATCAAAACGCACACCAAAAATAGGAGGGAGATCTCTACCAAACAACCAGCCAGGGTATGAGTGCCCGAAATCTCGGTACGTTAAAATATTTCCAGTTTTTATTAGAAAATACTTATTGAGATTTTAATGAATTTAGAAATTTAGGTACCAAGTTTCGGTGTTTCGGGATTATATTAAAAATATTCCATAGCCAGTGTACGCTAAAATATTGTTAGTTTTTATAAAAAATTTGAATTTCCCATGAGTTCTATAAAGTCTGGATGAGTCAGAATATTTCGGTATTACAAAAGTAACTACTTGAAATCCCGGAATCTCTAACACTAGTGATCTTTTGGCGAATTTAAGAAAAAAGTATGCCAATAAGAGTCCTGATATTTTGGAAATTTTCGCTAATATTGGCATCTATACGACTTTTAACAGAAAAACATAAATTATTATGGTTTATTCGGGTTCATTATTAGGGTCCAGTCGGGTATCGATATCTCGGGACTATATTGTATTAAAAATATAATGGAATATCCAATTTTTGCTTATATTAGTATCCCTATATATCCACCTCAACAGAATGAACTCAAATTGCAGCCCCCAAATACAGTTTTTAATGAATTTAGAAAGTTATATTCCGGGATTTTAATAAAAATTGCCCGAAATCTCAGTAGATTAAACTTTTCCTAGTTATAGTAAAAAGAGACATGCTGAATTCTTAGTGAATTCAAGAATCCCGCAAAAACTCCGGTATTTCGGGAACTCCAGTTTCCGCTAATATAAACATCCCTACTTACTACCTTGAATAGGATAAATGAAAATTTTTAGCTCTTGAAAACACACTCCTCTCCGACGCCGGTAGGAAGTCTGCGATAGATTAATCCATAAATCTGTCTCAATAGCAAATATTCATGATTGTTATCATGGTTTTGCAAAGTCTTGACGCATTTGCCATGAATAACTATGAGTAGGAAAACTCTTTGTCCCGCTGTGCTACTATAAAAAGCTAAAAGTGGGTGGCTGCAGCGCCAGCAAAAATTACGATTATGATAATATAAATCTTTGCATACAATTTCAATTTATTTGCTTTTTAAGCTTTCTTAGTTCTTTTTTACAAACACAATTTTGGTACTTTCGCATTTTGAAGCCTTGCATTGTCCTTACGAGCAATTTACATATGTATTCATACGCTTCCGCAAACCACTATCTATACACATACATAATATGTAAAAGTGTGAGTAGGATAGAAGGCCAGCTGTAAGTATAAATGCAACAGCAATGAAAATAATGTGCGCTGTCATATCGTTTTTAATATGCCACTCGACATTTTTGACATTTGAAATCTTTTGCTCTTATTCTTCTACCTGCTGGCGTACGCTCTTTCAAGCCAACAAAAACAATAACAAATAAACTTAATATTATAAATCGTACAATCGCATAATATGTATTTGTGCTGGCAGACAGACAGACAAATGCCAAGACGAACGGACCGTTTCAACCAGACGCAGATGAGTTGTTGGTGTCACAGCAACAGAGGCGACGTTGCTGCTTTTCTGCAGCCATTACTATTTCAACTGATGATGCTGTTTCTCTCCTCCTCTTTTGGTGCAATTTTCATGTTGCGTATTTATGCAAATGTCTTTGCAATGCGTACATTTGTAGGTGTGTATAAGATCATCCTTATCTTTGAGGAAGATAAATGAATTTTATTGCGATCCACAAATGCGAATTACAATCAAAGCAAAAGTGCTGTACGACGCACGTATATACAGATGCCTTATACAAAATAATTTATTTGTTCTCAAATAAGTTTTTCACAGCACTCGCAATTTTTTATGCAGGTTATGAGGAGATTTTACATCTTTGGTTTATTCCTGTTTTCCTTTGTCATAAAATATTTTTATTCGTTAACTTTTTCAGTAAAAATTTATGTTGGACGCCATTTTATGCAACAAGACAAACATAAAAAAGTATCAGAAAAGGTACGTGAACAGGATTCAAGCAAAAATCTTCAAGTAAACTGTTGATGGAATATTATTACATTAAGTTTCTGATTTAGTTTGTTCTTTCTTGTCGAATGATACCTGCATTCGGGACAACAGCGGGGGCTTTTCGAAAGTTACTTGAGCTTTGAATTAACAATTCGTTACCCGTGACAAAGAATTGCTTGTAATCGTAAGTATTTAACACTCTACTTTTTTCTTGCTCATCTGTGCCTCCATAGACAAACATTATCATTTACCTTGCACCGGGTTCAAAGGCTACAGCCGACATGAAACTTTAAATAAAAATAAAATGTCAGATAGCAGTAACCTCCTCGTATAACTTCCAGCATATTTCCTTGAAATAGCTGCTCATGAAAGTCATCTGCTACTCTGAGTTAGTGAATTCAAATTTGAGTGTAATATTAAGACTCAAACTTCAAATTGAAGGAGGAGCTCGAGCTACTGGTAAAGTAAGTAGTGAATAACATAATTAGGATTATGAGGCATTAAGCACCAAATGATGGTAATTATTGTTTCTAAAGCGCTCACCCTCGTGAGGCAATGTCAAACCTCCGACTGGGTTTCTGCCATAAAAAAGTTTGTCATAAAAAACGAGCTGCCGTTCGGAGGCACCATTAAACTGTAGGCCCCCATTTATTCAAAAACATCAATACGCAAAAATGGAAGAAGAGCTCAGCAAACATATAATAACCCCGTGGTGTACTTAAATCCCAATATAGCATTCAGCGAAGTAATGTGGACTGAGATTACCCAATACAATTTTTTTCTTGATGTCTCTTTGATGTTTTTTAATTTCTATCTTGATGTCTATAACCATATAAATAAATATTTTTAATAAAAATTGAGTTTTTTATTTTTTAATTTTTTATATTTTTTTGTAACTTTGCGGATGTTCTCAGGGTTTTTTATAAAAAATTGCTAACACTTATTTTTATTGGGATACCACTTGCTTTGTTTGGGTATAATTATTCGGGCATTTTTGTTGGAAAATTAAAAGAGAAGATTTAATAATACCGAGTTGTACACATTTTATATCGTTTTACAGAAAAGTGGACTCTTCCCTCCAGAATTCAATGGTATTTTTGAAAGCGTTGACGGTACGAGTAAATTAAAAAAAAACTTAAACTTAGGTGTCTCAATTTTTTCCCAAAGAAGAAATAAGGGGGTAGAATCAAGAAAAAAAATGTGTGTTCGATTCCACGTAATTAAATACGACTCAATAAAGGTATCCAGCAGGAGACCTTAAAAAGCTTTTCCTTTTCCTTTTACAGTTTGTTGGTTGCATGAAATTACTCTGAAGCTCCAAATTTTCGAAAGTAGTTCCCTACATTGGAGTTAAGTGGCTTTAATGAAAAATTGGCTGACTCCATGTTTGGTGGCACTGCGATTGTAACTTTTGTTTTGAGTGAGTATGAGAGATACTCGGTGTTTCAGTTCCAAGGGTATTCTTTTTCGATACAAATTCTTACAAATCAGTAAAAAAAAAACGCAAAATAATTATAATAAAATAAAGGCGTATCAGCTACTCTTACAGCGTTACTATATTACGCACACAGGCCCTCGAGTGAAACGAAAATATATCCTTCGAACTGTTGCTTTTTATGCATCTGGTGCCTAATTATCAAATTCACGTTCCGAAAATTTCCAATTAAATCCCTTTACATATTTTAGGTCATTAATTTTAAAATAAGAAATTTCAGAACCAACAAAAACAAGAATTTCATGCCCTACATTAGCGCCACATTTACTTCAGCCGGTATGAGTAACCAGGCCAACCAGTGCTAAAACCCGTATCTGTGCCACATCACCATTCGGCTGAAGGGCAGCATATTAAATTTATGTATGCGCGACAATATCATTAAGCTGCAATTATGTATTCAAAGTGAAGAAATATACGTCTCATTAATATTCCTTTGGCATGCCGCAGAGATAGAGAAACAGAAGCAGTTGTATATGCAAAAAAAAAAATCATACAGATGTATGGCAGCGCTGCAAAGGTAGTTAGTGTAGTGCAGCTACTTGTGGCACGCTCCAGTTATAAGCTATCAAGTAAATACAGCTCGTTACAGTTCGACTTGCTGCTATTTATTTCCTTAAGCAGGAGAAGCGCTTAGAAGCAAAGCGTTTTGTGGTTGGCGCAGGTCAAGGTTTATTGAAAGCGCGACTGATAGATGAATGTCGTCAGAAATGTGTGCATATATACATACATTTGCAGTTGATGGCAACTCAAAGGATTTCAAGTTAAGCATATGCATGCATTTTTTCCCAGCCCTCTATGTAGCTTTAGTGCTAGTATCCTGTAATGCTGATATGAAATGGGGAAAGCCAATCGTCAACGGACTGATTAATGTCTTGCGGTGCAGTGGCATATGATTAATGAGCAATTATTCGGTTGTCTCTCGCGGCACAGCTCGCCGCTCATCTTTATGTCAGCGTGCCCTTCATTATACAAATGCGAAGAAATTATTGTAGCAAATGGAACCTATCATTAATTATATGACTTATTGGACGACGGAAAAGAAAAATAGTGGCTGTTGTTGTTTGGTTTTTTTTATTAAGCGCTATCGAATGGTCGGCTGATCACATAGAAGGCAACTCAACAAGTGCCTGCTTTACGTTTATTGACATCACTGTGGCCTAAAGTGCATTAAAAGCTGATGAAAAAATAAAGGAGGATTTCTGGTATTTACCATTTCGTTTTCAATGCAAGTCATATAATTCATGTTTCTGATATTTAAGCTGGGGGATATCTAATAATGGACAGCTTTCGAGGAGAGTTAAAGTTTTGAGGCTCACTAACTTCCACTCTCAATTTAAGCTTTAAAAACATAAATCTTTGGGTCACTCACTTGGGGTGAGCAATTTTTGAATATATTTAAAGTTCGGCCTATTCGTATTTATATTCCAAAGGCTCTTGATTTTGAAATTAAATCTGGATTTTGAAAGTTGAATTTTCAAGAAAACTTCCAGTTTCTTTGAAACTCGATATAATCCCATTTCGATGCTCACTGGTTCCGACATTGAATGCACGCTTTAAAAGCTCAAATTAATGGACTCAAAATGCGGACAATTTCAAGAGTTTAGCTTTCCCAAATTTATATGGTGGAATGCAAATGGCGTGCAATTTTCGAAAGGATGGCAGAACTCAGTTTAGATTTACTTCGCATCTTTAAAGGGTTTGGCCATTGAGTGACAAAAAGAAGCACATTTGTAGCCTTTTTTCCACGGAGTAATAAAATATAATATGTGAAAATTCTGCTCAAAGTATCATACTTTATTCATAGAAAATGATGGCTGCACAGCTTTTCTGCTATAGTTTTTACTTAATTCATTTTTTGGCTTTGGGAAATTATAATGCAACAAAACTCATATAACTCAAAGCTTCAAACTTTGCACAAAATTCACAAAAATTTAACAAATTTCAAAAAATTATCATACAAATTTTAAAAAATTTTAATCAGAAACTTTATAAAGCTTGGCGGTATGCAGTTTTATAGCCCATTCAATATTTATGTCATACAGTTTAAGTTTGAAGTGGCTCAAAAATCGCGTTGAGTGTTTTGGCATCCGATGGTGAAATGTTTCTTCCGTATAGGGCATATGTTCGGAAGTCTTTTGTGTGAAAGAAAATGCTCAACACCTCAGCGAAAAAAACTGTCAAAAATCAACGAGAATTTCCAGGCATTGTGAGTGAGCTATAAAACTACGTACCCAGAATATATCTTAAAATTCTGAATAAAAATTTGAACATCTTAGTGTATTTTTGTTTTTTAATTTGTTAATCTTGTGTGAGTTTTGTACAAAGTGTGGACCTTTGAGTTATATCGTTTTTTGGCAGAAAGAAAAAAAAAGAACGTAAAAATAATTAACAACAAAAAATATTTGTAATTTATCTCGGAGCTATAATTTTTGTAAATGCATCGGAACATCAAATCATGACTAAAAACGAATAACTATTTATAAAAATGTAACAGAATTTAATTTACCGTATTAAAATTTTCGCTCCAGTTATCTGAGAGCCGACAGCAATGCAAACGCTTTTCATGGCTAATTCTCCTTTTTTATTTGTGGTCAGTTTTATTTCTCCATTTACTCAATTAAATATTTTCGCCTGCTTCCTTTTTTTGCTGTTCAAACAATTTCGTTGATAAATTTCGCGCACATCGATAAATCTCACGTTAAACGGCCACTTATCGCAAGGTTCACATACACACACAAACATCTACTAGGCGAGCCAGCACAGTTTCGGAAATGTCGAAGCTCATTTGCATAAATTAACAATAATATCAATGCGCCTGCTTGGCCAACACAAGCACTATATAATATGAGCTCACAAAAGCAACAACAACTATGCACTAGTACTACCACAAGGACGACAAGGATATTCTGCATGTGCGCATAAATAAAACGGCGAACAAAATGCGACAAAATTGATATCAAAAGCAGCAACGCCTCACTGGGTTAGAGGCCACTTTGCAGCGCTTCATCCTCATGCTTCGTCCAGCTTTTTGCTGTAGATTTATGCAGCCTTGCATCATTTGAACTTTTTGATCGTCTGATTGCCTGCGAAATACTTAATTAGCGTAAATATTAAATTCATTTGCGTCACTTCTGCGGTGGTCATGGAAAAAAAAGTATTTCTTATTTCTGCTTTGAATTTTTGTGCTGCTGTGTTGGGTTATTGGGGAATAGGTTGATTTTCAATTTGAACTCATTGCCGGGAATTTAAAGGCAAACGGTGGAGTGATATCTATTAATGCATTTTTTATTATTAAGTAAACTTAAAACTACAGGTTTTTCTTTTGGTTTCTCTAATATAAAATGGGCGAAGATTATTTGATGAATCGCTCAGTTCCGTTTTTTCTCTCGATAACAACGACCTAAATAAACATTACTTTTTGATATGAATAAAACCAAGAAGTGGTAGATCTATGAGATTGGAGTTTCTGATAGAACGATATTTAAGTTTCCTTTGAAGGGACCTACCTCTGCTTGAAAATCTGCAGACAGAATACAAATTCAGAATTTATTAGAAGCTTTGTCATGGCAGAAATACAATGGACCAAAAACTCCAACATTTCACCAATCAAGTGGTAGTCACACACCAAATTCACTGCAAGTTGTGCCAATGATTGTGAAAAGTGGATTGTTTTTATTACTCGCAGTAATTTCTGCGAGCACAAGTAATCCCTCTTAAATGCATCAATGAATTCATCAGTTTCAAACAACTGGATTTAATTAGCGACCTAAACTGGTTAGATATTATGTTGAAAAATAACGTAGTTACGCAAAACTCTGCAAATTTTAAAATCCCAGCAATGCATTACAAATCTCAAACAAAGCCGCACCACCAATCGAATTAAAAATCAAAGCTTGCTATTGCCAATTGTAACAATTTCTGTACCGATACAAAAGCAATTCACTGGTCGAGCACTCAGTTAACAGCAGTGCACTGAAAAATTGAGGCAGTCTGACGAGTGTAATACCACCGCCCATTCTCAACTCGCCCACTTGCAACATGTCAAGCGGTTGGTTGATCAACCGCAGTAGCAAACACAGGGAATATACCAACGAGTGAACAGAATGGAAAATAAAGTGCATTTAGTTAATCGCCTACAACGCAGCGTGGCCTCAACCATGGCCAATGCCACCATTAGTTCAAAATCCTAAAACCAAAAACCAAAAATTGGAAAATTAGAGATTTGGAACTAAAAACACAACAACCAAAAAAAAAAAAAATAAATAAATAAAATAAGCAATCGACCATCACCAATTTAGCGCCGATTTTAGTTTAATTACACGACCAAAGTGCCCAACATGCACACTCCGACACGCATATGCGTACATGCAAAAATTGTAAGCGGCTAGGTGCGCTGCAACACGTGCCACACTGCTAATGGAGTGGCAACACAGAATGACGCCAATGCGGTCAGCGCAATCGCCTGCCTGCCAACCCAATTAAACTGTCGCATTGCAAGTTGATGGGGGCCAACACATTGACGTCAACATTTTGCCTGACGCTGTTCGCTTACTGCTGTCTGTTGTCTGCTGCCCGCCTGTATCGGCAATTTAAGCGCCGAATTACATTTTCAAAGTGTCGAATATTGCGCATCGATTGGTCGGTTACCTCCTTCTGTGGCTTTTGGAAAAGATTTTGCTACATTGATGGGACATTTTCATTTTACTTACACTGACGTGATAGTAATGACCTTTAAATTTAAGGAGTGTGAATGAAGCAGAAAGCAAGTTTGATGTCAAATTTCCTTTCGTCGTCTTTAGGTGTCGTCTTTAGGTGCCAAAAACAATCTTGAAGATTGCTGTGGGTCCCGAATTTCCGTCTTCCTGCCAAAAGTCATATTTTTGGAGTCTACACATTGCTTTCATTGCTTTCTGTTGCATCTTAAGATCCAAGGGGAGCAAATCAAGCATAGCATTAGGGGTTTGATGTTGTTCCACAAATGTTGACATCCAAGAGTACTCCTAGATATTTAACTTTCTTAGAGAGACTAGGTGGCACACCTTTTAGTGCTGGAAGACTAAGTCCATCCAATTTTCATTTCCTTATAAACAAGACTAAGGTAGTTTTGATCGGATTTACGGAAAGATCTTGTCTCGTGCACCAGTCATCGATTTTATCCAGAATTCTTTGCGCTTTCATGCAAAGCCTTTTTAGGTGCATATACTTGGATATGAAATCCAAGTTCCTGCATCTCCGTTAGCAGAGAATCTATGACGAAACACATCAACAGAGGAGTAAAAACCCTTTTTGAGGACATTGTTTGGCCCTGACGGTAGTTATTTCATCACTGTCTTCGCCAGTGGTTGGCCTCCTCTCAGAGAACATGGAATGCATCAATTACAATGATTTGATTAATTCCGTGTCATTCGGCAGAAGAACATATTGAGCCAAAAGTGGCATTTTCAAAAGCACTCTCAATGTCCACGAACACGCCCATTGTGTACTCGCCAGCTTCTAGCGCAGCTTCAATCTTTCCACTCTAGTAAGCGTGTTGATTTCTACTAAGTGGACTTCTTGGCAATACCCCCACTCGAATATGTTTTTCTATCACTCGTTCCATACTTTTCAATAAGATCGATGTCAAACTGATTGGTCTAAAACTTTTAGCTGGGGAATAGTCATCTTTTTTTGGTTTCGGTATAAATACTACCCTCACGCCTCGCCATTGGGACGGTATGTGACCAAATACAAGACAGGCTGCGGACATCTTTTTCATGGCTTCAATAAACCTCTTTATTCCTTTCTCTAGCATTTCTGGGAACATTCCATCATGTGCATCCAAAAGGTTCTACCATTTTTACCGTTAATGTCAACGATGCTTCCTACTTCAGAATTTGTTTTACTATCCAGAAAATGGGGTTCAAGTAGAGCATTCAACATTTCCGATTTGGAAATGGTATGTTAAGGTTAAGAAGTTTTCTGGACCGTTCACACAGTTTCGAGAGTTCAGCGTTCCACCAAAAGCCTCTTTCCTTTGTCTGATTTGCCTGAGTGGCCAAAGTTCCTCAAATCAATTGGTTAAACTACTTTCAAAATTCTCATTGATATCTTCGACCATTTTTATTGATTTGAGTAGTTTCAGGTTTAGTATCCGCTCTGTTCTAAGCCGACTATAATAGTCCCACTCCACATTTCGAGGATTCCTACCAGAAGGTATTGATAGAGTATCAGTTCTCAGTTAGAACTCGATAAAACGATGATCTCAAGGAGAGTCTTCTTACAAAACGCGCCATTGGTTGACTTGATTTCCAACCAACCTATGTAAGTATTAAATCAATCACATTTTACCTCCTCTTGGTCACAAAAGTTTTTGGGGACTACCGCATTCTGCGTACTGAACTACTTCTCTTAGCTGCCTCGAAGGGAGCGGCTGTAAAGAGCCATAGAGTAGGCAGGCCGAGACTACGATAGCTTCGACACTATTCCCACTATTCCAGTATTTGATTTTTGCAACAAAGATATTTCTAGAGCATAACTCTTTTCGGCCGCCGTAGCCGAATGGTTGGTGCGTGACTACTATTCGGAATTCACAGAGAGAACGTAGGTTCGAATCTTGGTGAAACACCATTATTATGAAAAACATTTTTCTAATAACGGTCGCCCCTCGGCATGCAATGGCAAACCTCCGAGTGTATTTCTGCCATGAAAAAGCTTCTCATAAAAATATCTGCCGTTCGGAGTCGGCATGAAACTGTAAGTCCCTCCATTTGTGGAACAACATCGAAGCCTCACACTTCCTCCGCAATGAAGTGTTTGCCTCACGACATAGGTATGCTTTTGACATACCCTTGGTTCTGGTATTATTATTTTTCATACTCCTTCATGTTCCTCGTCCTTAGAATTTTTTTTGGACGTAAAAATTAAAAAAAAAAATATTCAAGGTCCTCTTATTTTCTCTCATTACAAATTTTCCACTTTCTACAGCTAAGGTCTGTTTGCCACTTGTTACTACTACTGGATACCGTCTGCGAAATACTGGCGCAAACTCGAGTTTCGAGTGTACTTTTGTGACACAGCAACTCTCATATACGTTCCACTAAGAGTACTTGCAGACATGCACTTGCAACTTTTACTTGCTATTTTTAGTTTAAGTCCTGCTATATACAGGATTGCATGTGTGAAGAGAGCTGACTTCAGTGGAAGGATTTTCCCACCTCTTTAGTTAGTGTTTTGATTTTTATTTCAATTTAATTACATTTTGCTTGGCTTCTCATTTCAATTACCAAAGCTAAGTGTGAGGCATGAAAATGTGTTGAAATAGCAAAAGCAACAGCTCACATTCGAATATAACTTATGTGTATTTCTTAACTTTGGTGCAAGGGTAACAACAACAACAAGTGTTTAGACAAATGAGAATGGCAGCAGGAGAACTGTTGAAATATGTGGCAACTGTTGTAACAACAACAGCAATGCGAAAAAGTCGGCAACTCAACTGAGGTGCAAAAGTGCAACAAGTAGGCAACACTTAATTATAACGTAAAATAACTCACTGCACTCCCACATTCACGGATTCGCACACACAAGTAAAAGGGTTAAACCAGTGGTTTAACTGGCAGTGCGATGGGGTGGTGAGGGCGGTTGAAAAGCAAGGTTTGGCTGTTCGTTACTGTTTGGTACTTGGTTGTTGGCATTGGAGTGCATTGCATAATTATGGGCGCTTAATAAACGAGGTAACAGTGCAGCAAGGCGTAAATTTTTACACATTCAAGTGTAAAATTACGGCAACAAAGCCAAGAAAAACGCTGAGAAATTCTTAAACACATTAGTAGTTGAGAGCTGATTAACTGAGTAGGGGCTATATAGAAGGTTGAGCAGCCTGAGTGCGCCTGAGTGCATGACTACTTCAGAAAACAACTTTTTAATAGGCAAGTACTTGTAAATAGAGTACAACACAACATAACACAGGGGCAAAGCGTCAAGCTATTATGTGAAGTTTGTGGAAAAAGAAACCAGAAATGAGAGAAAATCGTTGTGGAGGAGTGAGGAGAGGCCGAACAAAATCATGTACTACTACCACAGCCGTACAACATCTTTGAAGCGCCATTTAGCAAAGACAATGAAAGTGTGTATGTGTGTGTTTGCGGATTGCAAGCAAAAAAAAAAGTGAAACTAGACAACTCCAAAGTCGGCATTATAGTTGATGAAAAGTGAAAACTAAGATGTAATGCGAGTGCGTGCCATCAACACAAGCAACGTGCGTCAAAAACTTAAATTAAAAAACTTAAAGCTGTATCGTCCCCAACGAAAGCGAACACGGAAGCCGCAGTTGTCACGTATAGCCTTGTTTTCCAATTTTCCAACTGCCCCTAGTTTGACCAAGTTCGCAATGCTTATCCAATCAGGCAGTGGTCGCATTGCGGTGACAGTTCAACAAATTGTTGGTTGCGCGAATTGACCAAGTACTCTTGGCTACTGATATGCTGATTGTATGGAGAGGAATGAGGAGTAGTTTGCGAAAAGTGGGCCATTTGTGGAGATAGTGAGTGAATTGGGATATCTGTTTGTTCGAATTTTGAGGAAAAAAATCCAGGCAACGTAATTTGAGGCAGCATTGATTGATGATAACATATTCGGTTGCTTCCATGCTACTCACTGAAAAAGTACAGCGCATTATGGGCAATAGCTGGGTCTATGTGGGTCTATGTGGCAACGCTTAATTTCTTTTATAAATATAATACAAAAATTGGTAGGAGCAAAATGTTTTGAAATATTAAAAAAAGTTTAAATTTTGCTTAGTTTCATTCAGTAAGGAAAACATGAAGCTAAGTTTAAAAAAAATCGTTTTTATTAGGGTGATTCACCATTGGCTGGCATCATTGCATTTGCAATGGCAACACAACAGTAAAGTGTATGGACTTTATTGAAGGAAAATTAGTGGGAGATTCCTCTGATAATTTTCGGCTAATCACATAGCCAACGTGAATTCTTTAAGGGCATTATTATACAGGTGATTTGATTAGACTATATGACTTGATTTCCAAAACTTAGCCGTTTTCGAGATATTCGATTTTAAAGGTTATTTAAAAAAAAGGTGTTTGCTTATACGACCATTTTATTTTTAATATTAGCTCAAGTGTTTGATATTTTTCTAGCTAAAGCGTATGTTTTATGATGAAAATCATCAATAAAATTGTAACCAAGCACTGGCAGTTAAAAATAGCTGCCTGATAGAGTTTTGGATTTACGATTTTGCACTGTTTCCTACTTCATATTATTAAATACAATTTTTTGTATGGAAACTGTTCATCAAATTATTTTAAAAGCTGGTATGTCATTTAGCTATTTTACACGTGATGCCAGGCCATTCGCATTGCAATATATGAACTTATAATATAGAACCTATTCGTAAGTTTTGACAATTTATTTATTTTTTATTTAGTTTGGAAAATGCGTTTCCGAAAACCATATCAAAATTTAAAAAGATTGAAAAAAATGTTTCTCAAAACTTCACAATTCATAATCAGAGTTTAAAAACAAAAATCGAGTGTGTAGTTTTATAGCCCATTGCATTTTGGGCAAGTTAATGTGCCAGTTTGAAGTGGCTGACAAATCCCGGTAATTTTTGACAAATTTGTTGCTGGCGAAGTGTATATATATATGCATTCTCTGTTCAAAAAACACCAGTTTTTTTTACAAATATAAACATCTCGTGTACCTGTATATTAGGTGAGAAATAAGGGGTGATCAGATTGGAGGTACTTTTTCCAATAGGCTTTTTTGTGACTACTGTAAACCTAACTACATTTTTTTTTTCAGTATTAATTGACATTTCATCATTGAAAAACCTATGCCTCAACAACGTTTATAAATCGTAAAATTATATTACGAAAATCGACGCTCTGTGAAAAGAGTTCACCGCGCGCTCAGCCCAACCTATGGTGTACAGCGATGAGGCCCATTTTTGACTTAATAGCTACATCTATAAGCAAAATTGACGTATTTGGGCTGAAGAGAAATCCGAAGCCATTCAAAAACAGCCATTGAAAACAACCGTTTGGTGTGGCCTATGTCTGGAGGAGTCATCGGCTCATATTTCTTCAACGGTGAGGCTGGCGCCAATGTAACACTGAATGGTGAACGCTATCGCGCCATGATAGACGACTTTTTCATGGCGGAAATTGAAGGTTCCAACAAAGCGGCGCTACTTGCCGCACAGCCCGTGAAACAATGGATCTACTGCGTCATCGTTTCGGGAGCAATTTATCTCTCGTCTCGGATCAGTGAATTGACCACCAAGACCGTGTGATGTCACACCTTTGGACTTTTATTTGTGGGGGTATATTAAGTCTAAACGTTTTGTGAATAAACCAACTTCGATTGAGGTAATGGAAGCCAACAATATAAAAGTTATTCGCGGATACTGACCGTAACCCTCTAGCGAGTCATTCAAAATTGGTGTTTACGGATGGTCGAATTACGGCGCAGTTGCGGCCGACATTTCATAGGGATTATGTTTCAAAATAAATGTATACAATAGTTCTACATGAAAATAATAAAGACTGCTCAATCAATTTGAATTTTCGTTATTTTATTTCAGTTTAAAATCCGATACCTGAATTGATCACCCTTTTTTATTATTGTTAATCCGGTCGCCGTAGCCGAATTAGTTGGTGCATGACTACCATTCGTAATTCAGAGAGAACGTAGGTTTGGATCTCGGTGAAACACCAAAATTAAGAAAAATATTTTTCTAATAGTGGTCGCCCCTCGGCAGCCAATGGCTAACCTCCGAGTGTATTTCTGCCGTGAAAAAGGTCTTCATAAAAATATCTGGCGTTCGGAGTCGGCTTGAAACTGTAGGTCCCTCCATTTGTGGAACAACATCAAGACTCCACAAATACAGGGTGGCCCATGTAAAATTTGCTTTTTGAAGTTTGAACATTGTCATTTATGAATGAAAAATAATATCGTTCAAATGACTGCCTCGACTGGCTTTACAGTAGGCCATTCGATCAACACAATTTTTATGCACATTTTCGATTGTTTTGGCTCCAATTTCATGAATGGCAACTTCGATTTCGTGTTTTAAAACATCAATCGTTTCTGGATGGTTCGCATACCATTTGACCTTAACGGCTCCCCACAAAAAATAGTCCAACGGGCTTAAATCACAGCTCCGAGGCGGCCAATTGATATCGGAATTTCGGCTGGTTATTCGGTTTTCAAAAACGGTAGCCAAAAGTTCGAGTGTAATTTTGGCAGTGTGACAAGTTGCACTATCCTGTTGAAACCAAATGTCGTCCATGTCATCCTCTTCAATTTTTGGAAACAACTCGCTGGGCATGTCATGGTAACGCTCGCCATTTACTGTAACCGCGGCTCCTCGCTCATTTTCGAAAAAAAATGGCCCGATGATGCCGCCAGACCAAAAACCGCAATTTGCTTATTGCCGTAGCCACCGATGTGAAAATCAGAAAAGAAGAAGAAAACGCACCACTTTGGAAATATTTTTTCAATATTTCCCAATTTTGTTCAAACGTATAGCGTCCCATTTCGTAAATGTCAAACCTTTAAGCAAATTATGAACACATTTGACATGTCATTTGTGCTATCATTCTCAAAAAAGCAAACGCTATATGGCCCACCCTGTAGGAGGAAGAGCTCCGCCAAAAACTCAAAAAGGGTGTACGCGCTAATTATATATAATCCGTATTTTCGCAATCTTTTTTAGTAGTCAATTTGCAAGCTCTACAAAGCTTAAATAACTCATGTATGCCCTTTTTGGGAGGGTTTTTTAGAGCAGAGTGTATATGCAATGTAATAAGCTCCGCATGGCAGTTGTAGTGAACTCTGAGCACTTCCTCATTTCCTGAACTCCACTCCGTTTACAGCTGACACTGCAGTTAGCTCATATTCAGTGAACACGTTCATCCTCGCTCGTTATATCTCATTAATGATGCCAATAAAAGCGAAAAATAGCTGAGTGCGAATTTCTCTTGCTCAGCTCGCATAAGTCATTGTCATTTTTACTTGCTTGCTGTATTACTTTGACAGTTGTCACATTTTAAAATTGAGAATAATGATAGAAACCAGCTGATAAGGCGAAAAGTTATGGTCAGTGATAATTGGTGGGAAGTGCAGTAACCACTAAGCTGTGAATACTTCAAGTGTATACCTACATACACATATATGCGTCCAAGGATGAATGGGCTTCAAAATTATAAGTGTATATGTATTGTGGATAGGTTTTCAGTTAGACTTTGGTTCTTATTATGACTATTTTAACTCATTAATCATTTTGAATGTTCTGTTATTTGAAAAGGCGAAGAAATGGAAATTAACACATCTTTGTCAATTTATACACATTGAGGAGTGAAAATAAGTCTTCATCTCTCAGTTGCTAATGGTAACTTCATTAAAATAGACTCATGCATGTTTTTACTAACCTATTGTTTTACTCTAATTTAAGGAGTCTTGAGGGACCTACAGTTGTAATTAATATTCCTAATGAGAAGAATTCAAAAGTGATTACTACATCGCATTTGCAATATACTGCAGTGGCATGTTGCATCAAGTTTTTACTAAAATATTTTCCAATCTAAACAGAAAAGCCGTAAAAAGCATACAAAAAGGGGGGTAAGGAAATTTTGTAAATTGTAAATAAATACAAAATATTATACTAGAAGATATAATATACGTCAGCCGAAAAATTATACTCGCGAGAGGAAAAATAAAAATGGCTAACTCGCTTCAGAGTTGGATTAAGTAAGTAAACTTTTATAATATAATTCCATCGCGAGTAAGTAGTTGAAGCGACTCGCGTGCGTAACATTTTAACTTAGGAGCAAAAAATTCGATATATCATGATCCAATATATACAACTCGTAAGTCAAAAAAATTATATTCGCTAGTTTTAAGACAAAATCGGTTTGAAACATTTCGTTGAATCCTCCAGCGGGCATATAAAATGCGTGAGTTTAAAAAAGTACTCTCTTGAGTCGAAGACAGGAAGCGGTTTGACTCGCTTCCGAGCAAGCTAAAGCAAAACAAGTTTTGTATTTTTATTGCAAACGAGCGACCCTCAAACGCAAATCCTTAACTGAGGAGCAAAATTTAAAATATAATGTTGAAGAACGTAAAATTCGTTAGAAAAAAAGTTGTATGTCTTAGTCGAACGGGAGAAATTAGTTTAAATCATGTAGTTGAAGGGGCTCGTGGCTGAAAAATTTTGAAATTTTGTATCTAAAAAAATGCAAATTGCAGTCAAGACCAAAATACTTGTTTTATTCATGAGTCAAAAAATAAAGCCGTAAATAAAGTTTTCAATTGTAATTTCAAGGAAATATCGTCCCCTTTCTGTGTTAACCTCGTAACTTCATTTATTTCGAAATTGAGATTTTTAGTGAAAAACAATCCTTAGCGTAAAACAAAGCAGTCAATGTTCATAATGATTATAGATCTTTTTTCAGAGCGTTTCGATTTTTCTCGTATCTACATGTTCGAATTCAAAAATCTCGTATCTACTATAAGTATATATATATATATATATACTATAAGTAACTCCAAACATTTTTATCGATTTACTGAAAATTATGATTTCGTAGATACGTGGTTAACACAGAAAGAGGACGATATATGAAGTGATTCGCAAGCGTAATAATTTAATTCTTGAGAAAATGTGTTTTGCTCCTGGCAAGGCTAAAGTAAAGCAAGCTTTATATATTTATGACGAGCAAGTAATTGTAGCGATATATGGGCGTGATTTTTTGATTCATGAATTGGGAATTTAAAATGATGAATGACACAGGAAAAGAGTTGGAAATAATTTTTTATTATAATCTGGCAGATAATTTCATGAACTTTGCGAACTGCTTATTTTTTTTTTAAGTGAATTTCTACGATTTGGAGGTTCACAATAATGTCAGAAATGTCAATACAGTTTGCCATTCTCCTCTGTCAAACCGTATCATTAAGATCAATAGTTCTCATGCAGCTAAATGAACACTCGATAGAAATGGTGAGTAAAAAAAATTATATCTACCCCTAATTCGAAAAGCAGAAACTGAATGGAGTTGTTTTGGAAACTACAGCATACCAAGTTTTAACTAACGCGTGTGCGCAATGTTTTGGCTCGTGAGCATATTATCCTGCGATCAGTACGTCAGTTGAAAATCGGTACATTCAAACGGCTAATATGGGCTGTCATGTGTATAATAACATGAGGAGAAGCTTTTTCCAATTCAAAAGTCGTTTGGCTCCCGTGCAAGTTTTCGATCATCTTATGAACGCCCTTCTAGGCATCTGTATAAGTGGAAAGTGGAGAATTTGGAGAATTTTCCTTCAGAAATACTTATTAAATTTTTTATTTATTTTTTCTGCGAAAACTGAAAACTCAGGAAGATGGAAACGTTTCCCAATATCATCAACTCTTTCTTCGGAAAGTTCCTTCAACTTCATGTGTATGACTAATCCATATTCTAAAAAGTCGCTCTACAAATCAGTCCTCAAGTTAACAGGCCGAGTTGGCAGAAATGAGGCCAGCAAATTTGCATAGAAAAAACATGAAGTTCAAAAATATCGAAAACTATAATCGGTTTCTACGCATGCTGGCGCATTTTAATTGCTGTTAATTTTATTTTACATACGCACACACCTTCACATATTGCCAATAGTGGTAGTGTATCGAAATTTAGGTAAGAACGACGGCATACGTATGCACTTTCGTATTGTTTGTACTCAGGTATAACAGTATTGCTAAGTTTCTTGTTGTTGTTTGCCTGCAAAACTTCATTTCACACTTGAGAAAATGTGTTGCAACGAAATTGAAATACTCGTACATAATTGTGCGACGCAACAATGCAACGGTGACAGGCCATGCGTGCAAATAAATGAAGAAGCAGGAAGAAGACGTAAAGCGGCAGCAGCAGTAGCTGCAACACAAAGGAAGTGGCACAAAACAAACCTATTATTTAAATTAATATCCAACCAGAAAAGCAACAATGAATAACAAAAAGTCACCGAAAAAAAAGCAAGGCAAGCCAAGGCAGCAGTAATGGCTGCAACATTGAACTCAACAACAGAACAACAGCAGCAGTTGCATAGCATTGAGGTGGAGTACGTTGCCAGCAACTTGCAATTTTGTCACACACTCTTGGGCATATGTAAATATTTCACACTTTGTTATTCGCAAGCTCTTCCCTCGGCCCCCTCGCTTGGCTGTTTACCCTTGTTTACTGCAGCTTTATGCAGCCGTGCCGGTGTGTGTAGCACGTGTTGCCGCATGCCACATGCTCTACTGCCACGGTGACATACAGCGCCGCTCCATTTAGATATGGTACATTAGTGGCGCTGCTCTGCGTGTAAATGAGGTGAAGATGAATGGTTGGTGCGGAATTGATGCAGTGCAGGAGAAAGAGCGGTGAGCGGTGGCAAAATAGCAAACGGAGTTGCAGCATTTTGTAGCAATTAATTAATTGTTTAGTAAAAGGGGAGAAATAGATTGCAATTACTTGCCTATTTCGGTTTAGTTTAAAGAGAAGGAAGGGCTTTAGTGAAATGCCATTAAATACAAAGAATTTGGCTTTTGTGAGTCACTAACACAACGATGATTTGTGGCATGTAAAATGCAGATGAGTTAAGAAAACTGTCGCGTATTTTTGTATTACAAAAAAAAATCTATTTTTGAAAACTTACCACCTAAAATGTACCTACTTCTCGAAAACGTTGCCACTTTCTTAATATCTGACTCATTATTTGGATTCAACGTTAAAATTACATAGGAGACCATATGCAAATCCTACGGATAAAATGTATGTTAAATATGTTCTCCAAGTACAAGTTATGAATTTCAGATGCAGCGGGGGAAAGTGAGAGGTCCTCGTTTCTCTAAATTTTGAATTTCAAAATTAAAATTAAGTTTCCCCTTAAAATAACAACTATGAGATATGGGAAATGGATATGACGCCTATGAAGGTGTGAAGAGACGAATTTAGGCATGGAGGGCTAGGTTTTGGAGTCCCAGGTTCTGGAGGTTCGATTTGTGATCCAGTAAGAGCGAGATAAATGGATCAACAATCTCCACTTTCTTCTCGTTCTTGCAGCTGCAACAGAAGTCGTTAGAGGAAAGCCCCATACGCTTCCCCTGTGCCGACTCAGCTGGTGATTGTACCAATTACTGTACTAATTGAAGATTGATCGAGATTGACCAGGGGTCAAGTGTTTTCATTGTAGCCCCGATCAGAGGATATGTGAACCACATGCTTTGGTCGAACGTCAGTAAGCAGCTACGTGCTGATAATAAGATTCCACAGTTGGCCAATATCCAAGCCAGGTATCACTTAAATCCAGGTCTCCCATAAACGTCGCAGCTGAGATTACTCCATCTTACATCTAACATCTCCTAATGCAGCATAGACTTTAAGCTGTGTTATTCTTCACTTCATGGGCTTCCACTCGGTTAAGACTCACACTTCTAACGAGCTTCATTGCTTTGTTGTTCCTGGAAGCTCTCCTAACGCCCATTGGTCGCCTTGTGAGTGGACGGACTGTACAAATCTGTTATCAACAGTGTTCGTTCAGATCTAGCTGATCTGACTCAAGACCAACTTTTGCAAGAGCAAACTGGATGAACCGTTATTTTCTCTTTGCACCGGGAGGCCAGTTCAATGCTGGCCTGCTTAGTAAGCTGATTAGTAAAAATCTCTCTCTGGTCTGGTTCACCTTCATAAGCCTAATAGCAAAATATTCAGATTTGACCTCCTGTCAGGATATTGCAGTAGTCAGCAGCCAGTTGATTATTTTTTTGAAAATACTGCAATGATTCGAGAACCTAAATTTACACCTGCGCCAATATTTCCAGCGAACTGTGAACCATTCGCGAAAACATGTCCTGGGTGTCCTTTGATTTGAGCTGAATGACCTCAAGGGTGTAAACAAAAAAATGGGGCCCATTAGGAAGTGAATATCTTAAATATTTTTCCAGGAAATTGCTCAAATACACTTGAGGTTTAAAAATTAATTTAAAAAATTTAAATAAAAAAATAAAAAAAATATTCATTACTCAAGCTTTGAAATATACGAGTAAAAATAAATATGGCACAAAATTAGTCACCCTATCGGAGGATGTTATAATTTGTGTAAATGACATCAAACGTCAAAAATATTTCACACTTGTGGATTAGTCAGCTGTAGTATACAAAAAGTCAAGCAACGGAGCGCGCAGAGATCTAAATAAAGATTTCTATTTCATCATCATAATTTTTTAGTTAAAAAAGTTACTCATAAAGAATTTTAGATGAATAATTTTGCGCCACTTTGTATATATGTATTAAAACATATTTCTCTCCTTAAGTGGCAGGTGATGAAACTATCGATATTTTTCGGGCCTTTTGTACTCATATCAGGTCTTCAACTCATATCAGGGCAGAAACAATATTTTTTAATTTTAAGATTTATTTTTGTTTTTTTGCACGATATGCCGCTCAGTATTTACCTATATGCCATGAATGGCGCACAGGTCACCTAATTTAGTTTGCTGACGCGCACTTTAGCGATAAATGCAAAATGTGTATTCGAAGTAAGCATAGAAAATTACAAATGCCATGTAAACATATATGAACGCATAGGTATGTACGCATATGCAAAGCGATTGCAAACATCGCTGCCTACAATTCAATGCTTTAGCAACATGCATGCAACATTTGTGTTTGTGTATATAAACATTGTGAGTGGAGTTGGTAGATTTGCTTGCTGTTACTACCTTTGCACTTCCATATACTTTTTTTTACATTATTGTTATTGCTTTTTTTTATTGTGTGTCCCTCTGGCCTATAATTTTTATACATTTTTTGCTATTTTGTTTGGTACTAGTTGCAGCTGTTGGAATCGCAATCACCTTTGTATATTGCGAGCACAAACAAGTTAAACTTTGTTTCTCTCTGCTGGGTTTTGTATCGCATTTGTTCTGTTTTGATTTGCCCTCCAAGGGCGATTCCATAAAACGAAAAGTGAATTTATATGCGGCACTCGGTGCAATGGCTGTCGGTTAAGCTCCAACAAAGACGTTGGGTTATGGCAGAGTGTGGAATGGTTGTAAGAAATTCTGGGAGAAAAGTTGAGATATTAAGTGAGATAGAATATGTAACACCGATTACACATTTTGAGATATTTTTCGTAGACACTTTAGAGACTTAGAGAAGTGCTACAGAGTTTTAATAACTGGCTTACTGGAAGTGATTTAATGTCTTAAGCTTTTCTATGCTCAGAGTAACAAACTCTGGCTCCAGAATCTACTAGCACCATGTACAAGTGTATTTCTTTCTCAGAACCGTACCTTTCATTGCTTTTACGGTATATCATTAACTTTATTAACTTAATGCAGCAAAGACTTGCAGCTATGTTATGCTTCCCTTCATTGGCTATATAATAATATCGTTCGATTGCAGCTTGTTATCGTAGACCTGTGATCTCGGAAAACCTCACAAGAAAATGTCAAGCTGAGTGACATTAAAGAATTTGGGTAGCCACTTCATGCTTTATCCGTAAAAGATATTTGACCATACCTTCAAGTCATTCATGCAAAATGTTTATTTTGGTGTTTTCATGGTGAAGTTCGGCGAGAGCCATATGTTATCCGCTCCTAGTTCGTAATATTTTACCCCCAATAGTACTCAACGTTGACGATAATGATCTCATCAACGTTGCTTTCGAAGACTTATGAACCAATGCTATCGCCAGCCACAATACGCAGTAAATTTTTATAGGTGCATTGCTACATAGTGAATCTCGTGAGATTTTAATTTCGTCCTTTATTTTTGCAACTTTGCTTGTTAGCAAACTTCTCCTGGTCGCTAAATATGATTTTCCGATCAAAATTGTGATTGTCTTTCAATTACTTTGATGCCAAGTATGCGCACAAGCGATGAAGCCTTTGGTAATTAACTCTCGGTATCTGGCTCAGTTGGATTTTGTTTGGTTTAGTTTAAGTCTACTAAAAACCGAGTTCCAGTGCACGGCGAGTAATTCACAGCCTCGAGTTGGGAAGTATTCACAGGCAGCGAGGAGTTTTCAGCCAATGTTGGTGAGTCGACTTTAAAGGATCATCGCGCCGGATATAAAAAACCCGTTACGCGACGTTTTCACTAAGGAACAAAAGACACTTGTATACATTCAATAACTTAGCCATTGCCAAAGTTTGGATTTTGTGCTGTTATAGTCTGCCAGTCAGTGTGGGCCATCACTGCTCCAGGGCGAAGTATTTCCTTTGAGACAGGTATTTATTTTGTGGCTGGTTCCATAGGTATGTGAGAGAAAATGTTTGTGATTTTATTTATTTATTTATTTATTTATTGTCTTTGAATGGATACATTCTTACAGACTATATTAAGCTAATGTACAATAGTTTAGTAGTTACTAAGAAAATAACGATTTAAGATGATTGACTAAGATGCCATACGGCCATGTAAAATCAGCACCAGAAGAATTGAAAAAACATATTTAAATCTGCACATGCCCTAGGAATCGGAGCATTCATCCCATAGTTGGTTCTCGAGAAGCCAATTTTAAAGGTTTCGTACTGTCGGAGCCTCATATTGGGTATACCTTCTGCTCAAATATGAACGAGACGTTATCAATAAAACGGTCCGCGGATGACATATGGCAAAAATATTTTTTTTGTTTTTTGGAAGTACTGTTATAAGCTTACATGGCATATTTCAGCGTGATATGTCTCATAGGCCCCTATTATGAGCAACATTCGATCTTCGACTGTAGTCGAAAGTGCTGATCGAACGAATTTTCATTTGGTATTATGGTGCTCATTCGTTGAAGAATAGGACTATTGTGAATTTCGATCGCTCGACGCATTTACAATAGATAATTTTTTCTCAGCTGATACAGCAAATCAAAATAAAAAAAAACCGATGGTGTTGAAATTCTTTGCTAACATTATTTTTAAAAGTTAAAAAAAGTATTTTCTGTGAAAATGAGTACAACGGAGTTGTGGTTCGACGATTCATCGGACGATGAAAGATTAGTGGAACTAGCTAGAAGTAGAAAACAGTTGAGGGACGCATCCAACCCCCTAGAAATGGCTTCCACTGAGTAAATTTAGAATTTTCAAAATATGTTGACGTACTTAATATGACAGAAATTTCCTTACAGATTTTTAAAGAACTTTAGATTTTCTAAAGAGGCGTTTGTGAACCTACTGTCCAGTACAGAAACCCAGTTGCAGCAGTGCACCCGAGCCAAATTGATTCGAAATATTTTAAAGCTAGCCACAGTTCGGCGAGTTTGTGCTCAGGGATCGTACCAATTGAGTATTGGTAATAAAGGTATGCTAGGACTTGCTCAACTCACTGTGTACGATGATGCTGAAGATATTGAAGTGGAGTCAAATAACGGAGAAGTAGAAACATAAGAAATGAAATTTTGAGAATATTATAGAAAAATCTAAAAAGTATTAAATAGAAACCTTTACGCCACAGTTTCTGTTTTATTTTTGTTATAAATTTTCTTTATTCAATTATTCGTCATTCGAAAAAAATATGTATTTCAGTTCCTCTACGTATTTCAGCCCATACCTGCCAAGGGAAAACAAAAATGTATTTCTATAAACATCACAAAAAAAAAACCATTATTAAGATTAATCCATTTTGCTGCCGTTCTCACTGGTGGTCCCAAGCAATTCAGCTCCGTTGTAAATTCCTCCCATTTTTTTGCTGCTTGAACTTTGGTGCAAATCCCTTTCGCGAATTGTGGATTAGCCTTTCTAATTGTTGTTTGGTACTAACGACTTCCAACCTGCATAAAATTAACAAAATTAGTATATATTTATTATTGGGTTACTATAAAACCATAAATAGTCGCAAACAACTTACACTTTAACAAGTTTTCCCACAATACACTACACAATCGAAAGCAAAATTGCATTCGGCTCTAAATTCGGTAAATAACGAAAATTTCGATAGGGTTGCACCGCTCATAATACCAAATTGACATTCGATTTTCGATCTTCGACAACCAGCGAATATCGAAGATCGAATGTAACTCATAACAGGGGCCATAGTTTGTTTTCTGTGCTATTGTAAACAAGTCAAGCTCGAGTGTGTTCTTCGAATTTAACGATGGAAATTCAAGTTGAACAAAGAATTTGTTTGAAATTTTGTTATTCCAACAAAATTTCGGCTTCAGACGCCTTAAAAATGTTGCAGACATGGGGACTCTGCTCTATCGCGTGCACGTGTTTTCCAGTGGTACAAAAGTGGCCCCCCGGAGGAGTCGAAACCCAAAAAACCACGCTAAAGTCGCTCAAAATTAAGGTTATGCTGACTGTTTTTTTCGTTTACGAAGGTGTGGTGCACTCGGAGTTCCTTCCGCAAGGCCGATCGGTTAACGCTGAATATTATTTAGACGTTTTAAAGCGTTTGTGCGAGAACATTCGTCTTAAAAGGAAGGAATTGTGGGACAACAAGTCATGGTTCTTGCATCACGATAATGCACCAGCTCACACATCACGTCTTGTTCGCGATTATTTGAACAAAAATAATGTTAATATCGTTCCGCAAGCACCGTATTCGCCTGATATGGCTCCATGTGACTTTTTCCTGTTTCCCAAGATCAAGTTGCCGCTCCGTGGAAAACATTTTGAGACAATTGAAGTCATAAAAGAGAATTCGAAGAACACACTCGAGCTTGACTTGTTTACAGTAGCACAGAAAACAAACTATGTGACATATCACGCTGAAATTTGCCATGTAAGCTTATAACAGTCCTACCAAAAAACAAAAAATTTATTTTTGCCATATGTCATCCGCGGACCGTTTTATTGATAACGTCTCGTTCATATTTGAGCAGAAGGTAATAAATTGAATTTTACTTAAAAGGGAAGGACAATCAATAGATCCAGAAATGATACGAATAATAAATGAGCACGACAGAATAGATCGTCTGCTATCAAGTGGTTTTAAGTCAATCAATAAACATCGAGAACGGTACGATGGTACAGCTTCAGAAAAGTTTAAAAATCGGAGCGCAAAACGAAGAAAGCCTTTCTGAACTCCCTCAATCCGATTAGACAGACCTATTTGGTACAGTCTCCAAATAATAGCGGCATACTCTAATCTTGATCTAACAAAAGCACAATACAATGTTTTGAGTGTGTGTGGGTTGGTAAATGCAGAACAATTTCGGCGTACGAATGCTAGCATCGCATATGATCGTCTTATGTCATGGTTAACATGACTGGTGAAATTCAGCTTAGAGTCGAAAATAACGTCGAAAAGGTAATCCAGCAATACTATACGAAGTATGCAAAGTATTGTTTGATTTAGCATATTTTACGTGAAAGCATTTGCTAATATTTAGTGACAAACGGTTTAAATAGCACCAGTTCCGGACATTGTGCAAGTCGGTTTACAACTTTTCAGAGTCCCTAACTCTGTTAATCACCGCAAATATTTAAGATCATCTGCATACAACAAGTGTTCTGCAAACGAAAAGCAAGAACCAATATCGTTAATAAAGAGTATAAAGAGAAGGGGTCCTAGAATACTTTCCTGTGGGACACCAGAAGACGCAATAAATGCACGGGATGTCGTATTATCAAAGGCTACAACGCAGTGCCTGTTGGACAAATATGTTTTGATCCACGACAAAAACGTGGAGTGTATACCCAATGATGCAAGCTTCGACAAGAGTATTCGGTGCGATACTTTGTCAAATGCTTTATAGAAGTCTGTATAAATTGTATCAACTTGAGATCTGTTCTGGAAGGCTGAAATGCAGTTATCATTGAAAATAGACAAATTAGTGACAGTGGAGCGACTTGCAACGAAACCATGCTGGTTAATAAATAAATAATTGGCGCGTACACTTCTGTTAGGTGTTTGGCCGAGCTCCTCCTCCTATTTGTGGTGTGCGTCTTGATGTTGTTCCACAAATGGAGGGACCTACAGTTTCAAGCCGATTCCGAACGGCAGATATTTTTATGAGGAGCTTTTTCATGGCAGAAATACACTCGGAGGTTTGCCATTGCCTGCCGAGGGGCGACCGCTATTAGAAAAATGTTTTTATTAATTTTGCTTTCACCGAGATTCGAACCAACGACCTCTCTGTGAATTCCGAATGGTAATCACGCACCAACCCATTCGGCTACGGCGGCCGCCTTTTATTAATTTTGCTTTCACCGAGATTCGAACCAACGACCTCTCTGTGAATTCCGAATGGTAATCACGCACCAACGCACCATGCTGGTTGGTTATGATTTAATTGGTAGTACACGGCGCCATGAAAAATTTAGAACTGAGCAGTTCTCTGCAAATTCCTGTAGTAACAGTGTTTTTAAATCCGTTTCTATGAATGAAAATAACGCTTTTTTATAAACCCTGTGGCGCCGCACAGCGAAGAAACCCGTGCTTTGATCATCTCCAACTGGCAGCGACGGTGAGCTTGGTAAGCCTTTTAAAAGTACTGCAAAGACATTGCGCACGCATTTTTTTTTTTTTTTATTTCCATTATAAATTACGATCTGTTAATATTAACAATAAGTAATTGGTGTTAGGGTTTGGAATTAAAATGTCCCTTCCCTTTGAAAGAGAACATTATTGTCTGTGGTGGTATTTAGTTACAATTTTACTAATACATAGTTTTCTATATTATTATTTTATTTTATATCACTGTACAGGCAAGATTTGTGGGTGTTTTGCGCTTTAGTCTTCTTGGTTTAAGTTCCATTTCCGGTATCAGTCTCATCTCATGGTTTTTGTGCTCTAATAGTCGCAAGATGTGCTTACTGCTGCTTCTTTTTACTGCTTCAGTGACAGTGGCTATGCCGAGGTCGCGGTGAATATCGTCTTTTTTTATGTACCAATTTGCGTTTGTGATGGTTCTTAGCATCTTAGATTGACTTCTCTGAATGATTTGTAGGTTTGATTTACTGGCAGTCCCCCAAATTTCTAGTCCGTAGGTCCATGTCGGTCTGATTATTGATTTATATATCATTTGTTTATTAAGTTAGCTTAGGGTTGATTGTTTTCCTAGTAGCCAGTAGAGTTGTCGGAATTTGTTTTTCATCTCGTTTCTCTTGTTTAGTATGTGTTTTTTCCATGTGAGTTTTGAGTCAATCGTTATGCCTAAGTATTTTGCACTTGAGTGTATATTTATGTCTTCCCCGTTAATTTGGATTGGATATCTTGCAGATTTTCTCTTCGCGTATATTACATGTTGTGTTTTGTCTTTATTGACCTCAATGCCCCATTTTTCAAACCATTTTGTTGTAGCTGATAGCGTATCTTGCAGTGTTTTTGTTGCTGCTTCTTCATTGTGGTTAGCTGACATTAAAACTGTGTCGCCTGCAAATGTAGCTATCATTGATCCTCGTGTAGTTGGCGTTGGTATATCTGCTGTGTATACTAAGTATAGTATGGGGCCAAGAACGCTTCCTTGAGGTACTCCAGCAGACGCCGTCAAGATAACAGAGCACTCATCGTCATATTTTATGAAGAAGTGTCTATCAGTCGTGTAGCTTTTAAGGATATAAAATATGTTAAGTGGTAAAATGGTTTTTAGTTTATATAGAAGTCCTTTGTGCCATACTCTGTCAAAAGCTTTCGCGATGTCCAAATACACGGCAATGCAATATTTCTTCTTATCGAAGTCGTCTGTAATTTTGTTGACTACTCTGTGAATCTGTTTCACAGTTGAATGTTGTTTTCGGAAACCGAACTGGTGTGAGGGGATAACGTCTTTTTGTTTTAGAATCGGGGCAATTCTGTCAAGCAGTATTTTTTCAAACAATTTAGAGAGGATGGGCAGCAAGCTAATTGGTCTGTACGAGCTAGCAACAGTGGCGTTCTTGTTTGGCTTGGGGATCGCTATAACTTGTGCAACTTTCCATGCTTTTGGGAAGTATTGTAACCTAATTATTCCGTTGAAGAGGTCTCGTATGTATTTTATTATAGTATCGGGTAGTTCTTTTAGTATTTTCCCATTTATTTGGTCATATCCCGGTGTCTTTTTGTCTTTAAGCTTCTTTATATAATATTTGATTTCTTCTTTTGTCGTGTTTTGTATTGTGTGGTCTGCATTCTCAATTGTGTTCGGCAGATCAATGTCTTTATTATCCATGCTATTTGTAAATATTGTTTTAAAGTGGTCAGCTAATGTTTCAGCCTTTTCTTTGCTTGTTCTAGCCCATGTGTTGGAGTTTGTTTTTATTGGAGGCTTGTGTATGGTTGTTTTAGTGAGTTTTTTAGTTGCTTTCCATAGGGAATAGTTGGTAGCTGTAGTTGTTTCGAGGCTGCTAAGGTACTTCTTCAGTTGGTTGTCATTATGTTCTTGGAGAACTTTTTTGAGTTCGTTTGATGATTTGTTTAGTTTAGCTTTATCGGCTGGGTGTTTGGAGCGTTTCCAGTCTTTCCTGAGTTTGCGTTTTTGTTTGATTTTGTCTAAAATAAAAGCAGGGATTTTCTTTGTTATTAAGGTGTCTAATATTGGTGTCGATTGTGTTACTGCTTTTATTATGTTATCGTTTAAGTATACGATTGCATTGTCCAGTTCGGAGGAGGATTTCAAAGAGACTCGAGTTTCCATGTTTTCTTTTATGACATCACGAAATATATTCCAGTTCGTCTTATGGTTATATAGCGAGGTGATGGTTTTTCTAACAGGTCTATCCTGGAGCGTTATTATTAATGGTGAGTGGTCTAATGATAAGTCAAGGCATGATTTTATTGCAATGTTTTCGTGAGTCAGGTTTTTCGTAATACGGAAGTCGATTAAGTCAGGAAGTTTTTTATTGTCAGTTGGCCAATACGTCGGTTCTCCTGTGCTTAATATGCTGTTGTTATTTGCCTTAATGACCTCATATAGGTGTCTTCCTTTCGTGGTGGTTATCCTAGATCCCCATGTTACATGCTTGGCATTGTAGTCTCCCCCTGCTAGGTATCGATTTCCAACTGATTTAAGATAATCAAGGTATTGGTGTGTTGTATTATTATACTTGGGTGGACAATAAACAGCTGATATATTTATTGGGCCAGTCAAAGTGTTGATGCAGACTGTAGTCGCCTGTATATGTTCTGCTTTATAGCCATCCATTTCTACGCATTTTATTGCTCTTTTTATTATGATAGCTGTGCCTCCATGAGCTTTGTTGTCAGGGTGATTTGTATAATAAATATCGAAGTTTGGTATGTTTATATAGGTCTTCTCAGTGGCATGGGTTTCGGAAATGAGCATGATATCAATTGCATTGTCTGTTAAAAATATTTTCAGTTCTAGTAAGTGGCGGTATAGTCCGTTAGCATTCCAGATAGCGATTATTAATTTATTGTTTATCAAGTTTAGTTACAAGCAAGGTTATGATATTCATCATGTTGGTCATTTGAGCAACTAGTTGTTTCATCATTTGTTTCAATTCTTGTAAGTCGTCTTGTTGTTGCGTCAGGTAAGTGTTAGTTGTGGGAGAATGCTGTTTATGGCTCGTTGATGAAGACATATTTTTGGTAAGTGCTTCTGCGTACGATATTTGTTTATTTGTGCCAGAGTTCTGATACTGATCTGTGGGTGGCGTTGGCGTTGCTGGTAGTTCTTTTTTACGGAGGGAGGGGAATTTTTGTATTTGTAGGGCTTTGTAGACCATGCATCCTTTATAATTTGCGGTGTGATTTTCGTCGCATAGGGCACATTTAATTTCATTTTTGTTGGAGGAGTGATGGATTTTGCAGTTAAGGGTGTTATGTTTACCAGCACATTTTACACATACTGGGTCTTTTGTGCAATAATTCTTCGTGTGGCCATATTTTTGGAAGTTTGTGCGTTGGGGGATTGTCCGCTTTTGGTGAGGTGGCTCAAACGTTACTCTGCAGTGTAGAAGGGTTACTATTTTGTCGATTTCCTTGTTATTGTCTTGCTGGTTTAGCTCTATAGCGAAAAGCGGGAGAGGTTGTTTTGTGTTACTGCGTTGAATGTTGTGTATGTTTAGCACTTCATGACCAAGTTCTGCTAGTTCCATTATGATTTCGTTTTTATCAGTTGCATGATGAACGTTGCGAAGTATTACTTTGAAGCCTCGTTGGTCTTTAGGTTTAAATGTGTAGAATTTTGTTTCTTTACCTTTTAATAGTTTCAGAATGTTTGTGTAGTGAATGCTTTCTTGTGGTTGGATTTTAATTTCATTTGTTGAGAGTGCTTTAAGTTCGTATTTTGTATCAGTTAGTGATTTAAGGGCTGTTGTTAATGCATGTACATTTTCAACGTTTTGCACATAGATGGGTGGCGGTTTAAGTTTGCATTGTTCTGTTTGGATTTGTGGTTTTGTTTTCGGTTCTGTCCCACTGTCAGTATGTAATTCATTCGTTTCAGCTTCTTGTGCTAGCAACTCAAAACGGTTGCTTGAATTAGGCTTGTCCAGCCAGTACTCTTTGAGTGTCTTTTGTGCAGTGTTTTGAGTTTTGTTTTTATGTTTTTTATTAGTGTTCATCTGTTCGTTTGAGTTGTTTGGGGACTGTCCGTCACGGTGTCGTTTTAGGTTTTCTTGCTTATTTGGTTCTTTGGGGCTAATGGTGTAAATATTTTGTACTTGCGATGTTGTGGAAGTTTTTGAAGTTACTGCCGAAGAGGAAATCAGATGTACCAGGGAACATACTGATGTTGTAGCTGCTGTGTTTGCTGTTGTTGTTGTGTTGGTTGTTGATGTCATTGTGGGAGGAAGAGTGGAGAGAGCGACCTGTTGGCTTGGTATTGTTAACAAAGTGGAGGAGGATGTACCGGTTGATGTTTTTGATATGTGCGGGAGAATTGGAGTTGATGGTGATGCGCACTGGGCACTCCAGGGAGTATTGATATTGATATCTCTATCAGGCGCATTAAGGCAACTGTTACCTTGGGTGTGGCTTGATGCGTGTGAATATGTGAAATATGCATTATTCACTTTTGTTTTTGTTAGAGGCTCTCGCCTTAGAGTTTGAGCGTTATTCACGCTCATTTTTTTTTTTTTTTGGTGTTTTAAGAAATTAATATGTGTTTTAGGAAACGCACGCATACGATAGACCATTTCGCTGGCTAGGCCTTTCTCCGCTATATTAATAAATCTGGGCTTTAATGAATTTCCTTGAGGAGCAACAGAAAAGCTACAACATTCGTATTGGGATAATTGATTTGAGAACATTTGCTTTTTTCTTATTCTCAAAACGTAAAATTCCTATTCGCCTCTAATTTCTTCAAAAAAAAAAAAATCCCATCCAATTTGAAGGTTTATTCTTATTCATTCGCGGCCTTTCCAGTGAACTACCTTTTGTTCCGCTGTGGCAACATGAGGAACTTGAGTGAAGGTTACTGCAATTGCAGCCACGTCTGCTGCTGCTATTTCACCTTAGCGATTCTCCTTCGCCATCGCAATTGCACACGCCCAGATGTCACTAATCTAAATTTATGTAAATTGCTTGGCGTTTCGCTTTGGCACAATGCAAATGCGCGCTGGCCGCCGCCGTGAAAAAAAAGAGCTCGCGTAGCAGAGCTCGCTGAAGTGCATGCTTCTACAACAACCATTCCAAAAAACGAGGGAAAAATGTTGTAAAGGTACGAAGCTGGAGAGAGTGGCAGCAATGCGCCGGCTAAATTAAATGCCACTATGAATGCAACGCCGTGTGTCTTCTATACAACCGTGCAACCGATGGGCAATTCATTTCATTTCATTTGCAAATGAGCAGCCGGCGATTCTTGTTGCCAGCGCGTCGCCGGCGTTGCGATGGTGGAGACTATTAATTTGAGCCGTGGCACCATCAACAGCCAACAACCAGCGCGCGCATGTGTGTGTGTGACTAGGAGCACGCCATGCAATCATATAAAGGAACAAACTGGCGATGTTGCACGTGTGGCAATGAAATGTATTGTATGCGCTGTTGTTTCGACTGCTGCGAGTTGGCATTTACCAGCTGCTGTGGTCCGGTGGCAAGATTTTTCTTTGTATTTTATTAAATTAGAAGGCACTCAAAGGTGTTGCATGCGCAAAATGGCCAAATGATGTGCTGCTGTGTTCACCGCCTCTGCTGCAACATCAAGCATTGTAAGTGGCAATGTGTGCACGAATTTCGTATACCCTGTGCTACTTCTAGCGGAAGCAGTAGCCGCGCCATTGGCGCAACATTTTTTGCATAAGTTAATTACTAACTTACAACAAATGCAGCAGTAGATAAGTTTGTAGCATGCCCTTTGTGAAGCTGGCGTTGTAAATGCAAAATTATTATGCCGTAGCGAGTTGCACTCCATTCGCGGTGTTGTGTTTGCTGCAGCTGTATTGCCTAAGCGCATCAGTTCTTATCTAAGCAAATGAAAATGAATTCCTTCACTTATGTATGTATGTGTGGTTTACTTTAATTATCACGCGCCTTAATTGATGACTTGTGACTGCAACACACCGCTCACGTGGCCTGTTTGCCTCTCAACATGCATTTGGAGTGAAATTTAGATAAGATAATTGTCCTGCTGTTTGTAGTTGTGGCATGGTAATTGGCGTCTGTCCATTCGTTGGCCAATTTGATGACGTTTCAACATTCGTTTAACGGCTGGCGGCAGCAAAATGCTGGCATTTGAGACGCATACTTTTGATAAAGAATTCTCGGAAGAGTTGTTTGCTTTTTCTAATGGCAAATAATACAAATCGGACTTGATATGAGTGGAGAATGAGGTTAGTGCTTTTTGAATACGTAAGAGATCAGTGGAAGGCAATCGAGAAGCGGATTAGAGTAAATTTTCATTCTGCTGATGCAATAGAGATTTTAAATAACCAGGAACACAAATTACGGAAAACTTGAAAAATATTTATTTTTGAACTAACTGATTCTCTTGCTGGATTCGGACTCATTTCAGTTTATTCCGAAGAACATTTGCCATTCACACTGTAATGTTCGCTATTACCTGCCGATTGGCGAGCACTATTAGAAACAATTTTTTCTATCATTTGATAGTTCGTGGCCCTACATGAGTCGGCAGGCGCAGTAAGAGAGCTCTTTGTGAACCAATGGTGGTAGCATCCATAGACTTCCGGGAAGTCTACTACCATTTTGTTTTTAGTTATTAAATCAGTAGTCCCTACTAAGCACTCGCTTTGATCTTATAAGAGGGTCCTTTGAAAAGTCCATGCAAAGTCAGAGAGATGGCGCTACTAACGCGCATCGAGGTTATTTTTAGTTAGTAGTATTTCTTGGAAGAACACACACCAAGGTTCAGCCAGATAAGTCTATTTTTTGTGTTTATCGTTCGTTTGAATAAATGAAGTCGAGTGATTTTGTTGTGGTGGCGAAACTAATGGAAATCGGGTTCCAATTCGTTTCACAGACTAGGCTCTTTCGAATCCCTTGGACTACTATTTGTTCCTCTATTTGAGGAAAAGTCTGGCTGAAAAAGATTTTACCCAAGCGAGGTGGTAAACGATTGCCTATTTTTCAAAAGGGATCAACAAACTAGAACAGCGCTGGAAAGTGGAGGGGGACTATGTTAAAATAAGAAACATTTACCCCAAACAATTAAGTAGGTTTTATTTTTGAACGGACTTTTCAGACGACCTCCTAACTATCGCGGGAAATCTATCACCTTGGATAAGAGTTAATTTGGACAGGGATCAAAACGTCATCAATGGAAATCTCTAAGGGATAATCGTATAACGAGAAATCTCCCTGCCTCGGTAGCCTACACATTGGATTTAGAGGTGCAAAATTTACGTAACATTAACGCGAGTTCATCTATAGCAGAAACCTCAGAGGTTCTATGCTCCAATGGGAGATAAAGGACACAATGATGATGTATGTATAGCTGTTAATGACTGTAAAAGAACGATATAAGACGGGAATAACACATAATCATTTGCTTTCAAACCTATTTCTTCCCATATACCCAATTATTGTCCTATTATTATTCTCTTCAAGTCTCTAACCTCTTTTCGATCGTCATGGGTCTGCTATGTATTAACGGTAAATTAATATCGATCCCACGGCGCATTGGTAAAGTTAAAATGCCTTAATTACTCATTAAAACTACGCTATACCCTTTACCATGACAACCTGCTTTAAAGCAACGGAGCAGCTATAAGAGTTTTTTACGGAATTAGAAACATTAATTGCATAAATCTTATTAAAAATATTTACGCATTGGTCGAAGATTTTCCGTGATTCAAATTAACAATTTACATCTCCTGCTTGCACAGCACAAAAGATTTACTGACCAATGAGGGACATATTTTTTCATAGAGCAACTTTGATACATTTTAAGCCATAGAGTAAATAGCAATCAATCGATTTTAGCCAAAACAAACGAAATGTCGTCAGGACGTAACTAAGAGTATTCGCATAGAATTCGACGTGGCTATCGATAAAGTCTCGCATTAATTAAAATTTCTTTGAAATGTCTATAGTAAAAGAGCTGCGTAAGGAAGCCAAGGAAGAAATAAACGTAACAAGCTTGACGGTTGTGGAGTTGGATAGCCAAGAAAAATGCTGTTTAAATCAAATAGAAGAGACGGAAGCTGAGGCTGAAATACAAGCAACTCAGTGAGAGGGTAGTGAGAGATAAGTCAATTGCAGAGGAGGTTAGGGAGTGACAAATAGAAACAAGAAGTATACGAATTGTGTGATGAAATTGAAAATAAAGTGGGTAAGTAAAATGCTTAAGCGATAATTGGATAAATTAATGCAACACATCAATAAAGCCAGCGATAGTGAGAGTATATCAATAAACAGCGACGGGAGGTAGCACCAAAGTGGAAGCAACGTCCTCAGCTGAGATGTTTGAAAACAAGCATCAACCAAGTTTCGGAAGAAGTGAGAAGTAAACAGCAATAAGATCAAAAACTGGAGGTGGGCAGCAACGTTACAACTGACTACGAAACAACAGAAGCAGCAGTAACAATTAAGTGATATGGGAGACGATTTAATTGCAGCAGGAGCAGTAGCGCTGACGACATCAAAGAAAGAAAATTAAGAAATTTACGAAGCTTAAAAAGAGCGACTGGCGAAAGCGATGCTAAGGGGACAACAGTAAGTGAGCAGTGAGTTTAACTAAATGAGCTAAAGGAAGGTGGAGATGATGCGCACAAACTGAGCTGAGCTGTAAAAACATGCGATGGCCCATAATACGGTAGTTATGGTAATAAAGGAGTACGAGAATAATGGAAATAAAAAGAAAAAAATGGATCAATAACAAAAACAGTGCAATAAAACATCCCAGCATCCAGCGCTACTGCAAGGACAAGGAGCGACCAAAAGCGCGCGATGTAAGAAAAAACTTCAAACAGGAAAAAATAATAAACAATTCTATTAGAGAGTAAGTTTTTAAATTATCCTTCGCCGTATTAATTACAGCAGTGGCATTGGCGGTGGAGAATTGCTAAATACTCATAATATACATACTGCGTACACACCCAGCAAATATTTGCGAATAGTTGTTGGGAAATGCTGTGGAAGTCCAAGTGGCTTGCGAAAGGCGATTGAAGTTTCGTAAAATTTTTATATGTATGATGTGAAATGGCGGGCAAGCGGTTACTACGTTCGGTACGTCCATATAAGAAAACTGCAGTGACTGTAATTTAGCTGCCAGTAGAATGGGCGAGCAAAAAACGGAAAGAAATATGAAAAAGGGATGAATTGAGCAAAGGAGAATCGGATAATAGAGGGGAGGATTTAGTTTCGTAAATATTAGTGAAATATTATACTTCTCGACATGGTGTTGGTACACTTAAATGAAATCGAGCTGATAACCGTTGCTGCCATTCTGTGGCCAACGCTTGACTGGGAGGAAGATAGGGAATTTAAAGAGAGTAAATTTTGCTTCGCATTTAAAGAGTTAAGCCACTAGAATAGCACAAAGAAATAATAATATTTTGGGAATTTTATCAGCGGCAAGTTTTATAGAGTTTTTATTACTTTCTTCATATTGCTTTAATGAGTGTATACTTTATAAAATATTCAAGTCGGCCGAAGCGAATCTCGGTGAAAGCAAAAATTAATAAAAATATTTTTCTAATAGCGGTCGCCCCTCGGTAGGCAATGGCAAACCTTCGAGTGTATTTCTGCCATGAAAAGGCTCCTCATAGGTCGGAGTCGGCATGAAACTGTAGGTCCTTCCATTTGTGGAACAACATCAAGACGTACACCACAAATAGAAGGAGGAGCTCGGCCAAACACCTAACAGAAGTGTACGCGCCAATTAGTGCTTCAAATAAATCAGAATCCTAAATAAACCTTTTTTGACCTACTTTTTCTTCAAGAAAGGTCTTCAGACATTCTTCTCTATCTTAAGCTTTTGAATGTTTAATTTTGAAGGCATAAAGGTGGGGACGCCTTTCCCCTCTTCCCCCCTGAGACTTTTCCAATGGTTTAACTAAAGCCCAGGATATACTTAAAGTCTAATGTGAACTCTTTTAACTTTCGGAGTATACAAACTTTTTGGGAGCTTTATTTTCTATTCTAATTCATTTCTTGTTTTAGATATTTCACTATCATCATTTACTAAAATCAATGACAAACTGATACTATTTTTTCATGAAGCATTAAATCAGCTTTATATTTCTATGCATTTACAGATAAGACTATATCATATTACCAACCTCCCCCTCAAACTTTTATTTAACAAATCACTTTTGCCTCACTCCTCACACCATTGACAATTTATTCTTTAAAATTAACCAAATTATCTTCCTTTTCAGTCACCATCTCCGGCTTACATTCAGTTTTCTCCTCTCACTTTTTAAGTCTTCATTATCAAAGTAACCAAAATCTTTCCATCAACTAAGAATTCGAACCTTGGCGGAATTGCGTATATTCGCTATTTTTAATTAAGTCGAAAGTGATTGTGCGAGGATATTGCGCCTCTACTTTGCTTTCGATTTGGCGCCGTGGTTACGCACGAATATCCCTGTAGGAAAATCTACCCGTTTTGAATTGATGCATTCCAAGTACAATAAGAACAATTTCTAGCTCGCGTTCGTTCTCGCAATTTTTACCATCAGCTGGAGAGTTTTACTCGTATACGATGATGCTATAGAGGGAGACATAAGGTTACCGAGAAAGAACTTTTCCAATAGTTTAGTTATTTAAAAATTTAAGTGGAAATTATGAAATTTAGATTTCTCTAAACTGGTAAAAATCCAATCACTAACTGGCTGGTTTGCATTTGCAGGAATAGTACAAGTTGCACGATCTTTAAAAAATATGTGGACTAAAAATTATATAAAAGAATTTAGCTTATGAAATAGTTATGTACTCAAGTAGTTGAAAAAATCAAATTGTTGGAAAAAATATCGGTTGGGTTAGGTTTAAATGATTGCCGATAAGATTTATTGACTTAACTAGGTGCGTGATCGAGACCATTGATATCCAATATTGATTGAATCCGGCATGTGGAGCTGACAATTGAGCAATTTTTGTATTAAGAAAAAGTGTATCGTGAGCTGAACGTCTCCTGCAATAGAGGCGTGGCATTCGCAGAAGTCTCGCCCGTTCATTCCTGTAGCTTGTAGAGAAGTCGTTGAAGGGTTTCATTACCTACTCATTAGTTAGGTTGCACTGCTTCCACTTTGAGCGCGCATCTTTGAGCAAAGCTTCGCTTACAGAGAGATCGAACGTGGTGAGCGGTTTGAAAAATTTTTTTCAGGCCCGCGAAAATTAAACGTAAGTGTGCTCTCTTTCACGCTCTTTTGCTGTTTCGTAGTCTAGTATTCTGCTGTGACCTTAAAAATCTGAGGTAGCTCACTGAGGCTGTGGATTCGTTTGTGACAGAGGCCAGCGGTTTCAGAGCTGCCTGGCTGTCTGAAAATTTTAAGTTGTTTGTTTTCTAATTACTTTTGGTCGAACGGAACAAAACAGTTTTACATATACAGAATTGTGCAGATCTGTTTCAGCAGTTATATTTTCCCAACAGGGATTGGGCGCATTCGGAAGCAAGGTGCTCCCGCACAGTTGCAGCTACTTTATATGTATGGATAATGCGTCACTAGTTTACGATTGTACATATATACCTACATATATATAGATGTATCTATATATATGCACGCGTGTATGTAAATAGCTCCGTAAGCTCTTATTTCAAATGGGACGAAATAATCGACATTTTTGTGGCGCTTATTTGATTTTCTGCGGAATTTGGGTGCAGTGAAGCTATAGTTGAAGGTTGTAAATAAGTCATTGCTTACTTGGCGTTGATTTACTGAACCAGTGGAACATCTAAATTCGTCAAAACTGCGCTTTTTTTTGGTTGTGTGACTAATAGGGAAATACTTGGAAAATCGTTAAATTTTTTCCTCAAACTGAAATGGCAATGGGGAAGGCAGAGAATTTATGTCCGCGTTAGAAATAAATTGCGTAAATTTCTATATTTTTTAAATGCCTAGAAAATCAACTGTTTTTAGATATTAGTCGACCCATATTGAATAGCTGAGGAAGAGTAGGGGAATGTGGCTGTAAGGAAAGGTAAATAAGAGAGAGTAAGCGTGCGCTTATTACCCTTTAATTAATGGTTTTTAGACTCACATCAAATCAGCAATGCATAGCAAAAGCTTCAAGTGGGTGTTGAAGTAATGACAGTAGGCTAGTGAAACCATAGTTATAGGGAGTAGTACAGGGTGGCTGATGAATTTTGCTACATTAAGAAACTCAAATAACTTTTTTTTAGTGTATGGAATTCATTTATTTTTTTTTCAAGTTGAAGGTCATTAAATTTTATTAAATGTAGTTTTAAAAATAATTGAATTGAAATGCCCCCCATGCTCGTTGACACAAGTGCGGCATCTTAGTAAAAAGTTGTTCATTGCTGCTTTGAGAGTTGCGACAGGAATAGCCGCAATTGTTACCCGAATGGATTGGTTTAGTTCATCCAAATTTGTTGGCTTTGTTTTATAAACTTCTTGTTTACATAAACCCCACAAGAAAAAGTCAGGTGCAGTAAGGTCAGGCGACCTGGGGGGCCAACGAAATTCGGAGTTTCTTGAAATCAGTTTATTGGGAAATTTTCGTCGCAACTCTGTCATAACAGTCTGGGCTATGTGAGACGTTGCCCCATCTTGTTGAAACCACACAGAGTTGAAAGGAATTCTCTTTCGGCGTAGTTCTGGATAGAAAAATTCTTTCAGCATTTTCAAATAACGGTCCCCAGTAACCGTAACGATGTGACCATTTTCTTCAAAAAAATAAGGCCCAACAATACAGCCTGAAGAAACCGCACACCACACTGTCACGCGAAGAGGATGCAATTCCGTCTCGTGGAGTATCTGTGGGTTAGAAGTACTCCATATTCGACAATTTTGTTTGTTCACATTACCGTTTAAATCGAAATGGGCCTCATCAGACATGAAAAGGCAGTTTAACATGTTTTGGTCTTCTTCCACCATTTGCAGGATCTTCTGGCAAAATTCCAAGCGAATCGGCAAGTCTGCTGCATTCAGTTTGTTAACCATTTGAATTTTGTAGGGAAATAAGTCTAAATCTTTGTGCATTATTGTTTGCAAAGACTGTCGGCTGACACCAAGTTGAGCAGATAAGCTTCTTGTTGAAACCCTTGGATTGCTTTGTATAGCTGCAGCTACAGCAGCGATCGTTTCCTCCGTCCGAACTGGTGGGTTTCGATGATAAGGCCTTCTTGCGACTGTTCCTTGCTCAGCAAAATTATTCACCAGTCTCATTATGGTCCATCTGCTCGGGGGATCGCCGCCAAACATCCGCATGTACTCTCTCTGTACCAAAACTACGGACTCCAGTGCGTGATAGCGGCCGACTATCCAAATTCTTGTTTGCGTGTCCCAGTTGTCCATTTTAATAAATTTTAAAGATCAATCTGCAAATTAAAACAAAAATGGAACAGATAACTTAAAAAGAAAAAAAGTTATTCAATTTTTTTTTGGTAGCGGCTTTCATCAGCCACCCTGTATTTACTATCACTGCCAAGAGCATGATGTACTAAGTGTGGTAGTACAGTGTGAGTAAGTAATCAATGCTTTTGAGATGATCAAGGACGTATTTTGGTAATCATTAAAGCGGTCGGTAAGTCGCAAAGAGTATTCATTTACGAATAGATAAACCACAAAGTAACCAAGAAAACTCGTTTGCCGAATATGAAACAGTTGCTCGAATACTTTACCACTGAAATACTACAGTTTGGATGCAAGGTACAACTTAATTTATTTATTACACGGTGCAGCAATTTGAGGGCCATTGTCTGGTGCCGCAATTGGGCACGAATTTAATTCACTAGATCGGCGCGATCACTTAACCTCCTTAGTACCTATGAAACAAAGTTGCCTTCTGAAGTACCCTTCTACTTTATTTTGCCCACTAAGTTGCTAATATGCACACACACATATACATATGCTATTCTAATGCTTCCTTGATCTTCTCGTTCCACTTTCACTTTTTACAGCCTACTAATTCTCTTTATCAAATCTTTTTCCCTAAAACACATCTATTTTTAATGTAATTTTTAAGCTTTTACCATAGAGTTAACACTAAAATAACTTATGGTTGTGTGTTTGAGTATTAAATAAATAAGTAAATAAATGAATAAATAAATGAATTAAGCGAGTAAAACAACAAACGAATGACTCCCTATGCAGTTAACAATTGCATATTTACTCGCGCAAAATGCTTAAACTCTTAGTGTTGTTTTGACAAGGACTATATGGAACTGTAAAATCATAGCCAGTTATGTTAATCACCACTAAAAATGGCCTATAAATTTGCAAAACAAATTCCTTCTCCTTCTTCCGCACTAAATTATTATAAGGATAGCTTTTGAAACTCACTACGTCTTCATCCATCCACTTTCACGACTTTTCGACACTTCTTAAATGAATTTCACTTCGCTGACTTTTTAGCGGATTAATGCCAACATTTTATTGTTTTCACAGCCATTCCACGAGAAATACCCCAGTTATAAATATTAGCTGGCACGATTTTATACAAATATACATTCACACATACATACACAGAGCAAGTGAGTCATTAAGGCGCGTAATCATGAAACTTTGTGAGAAAAGCATAAAATCCCGAGTTTCAAATATTTGCAAAAAAATATATCTTCAAACAAATGACTCAAGAGACTAAGCCGCGAGCAGGGCATGCGATAGAGAGAGGGAAAGAGATTTGAAGAAGAGGGGCGAGTGGGAGGATGAGGAATACTAATTCAAGAATTTGGCGCCAAGGCAGCCAAAGGAAATCTCAAGGAAAATTTTTGTGAGTAGAAGGAAACATAAAACAACAAATTCTTAAATCAGCCACAACAACAAGTACGTTAAGTTCAACAATAAACAATAATTAATAAAGCGCATAAAATTGTGATAAACAGCTTCCGCAGTTTCCGGTTGACGCGTCGGACGGGCTGGCAAGTGGCTGAGAGAGACGGAAAGGGCGGCACGATGCGGAGCTGAGCGGCGGGGTCGCTACAACTTTTATGGGCGCACAAACTGTGGGCGGTATACTATACTTGGCGGTAAGTGGCTTCAGCCATATTCCTCACACGAACGCACTGGAATGAAAGGCACAGACGCACACTCGAACATACACGGACTTACAATGAGGCAACAGTTATAAAAAGTAGAAAGTGCAACAAAAAAGTTTTCAAGCATCAAATTTGCTGCAGGAAGCTCATTGTAAGCATACTCTTGTGCGCGGGCGAGAGGAGGTAGTCAGCCACAAATTTTGTTTGGTACTTTGCTTGCTTGCTTATGTGGCAAGACAAAGTTCGATTTTGTGGCGGCGCTGGTTGTTGCAACTAAAGTTTTGCAAGCACTTCGGCTATGATACACATAAATACAGTAAAAAATATTTATACGCATATTTGTTCGTTAACTTGCGGCATGCTACTGTATATATTACATACTTATGCCTTGCCACAAGGACTTTTGTGGAAGTTTTGCACCCTACGACGTTTAAGTATGAAATTTTTTAATTATGCTTTTACGACTACAAGGCTTTTGCAGAAATACAAACCAAACACAAATATGTATAAAATTTTATTTGTGCACACATGTAAATATATATGCATACATACGTACATATGTAATTGTGGTAATAAATGCTTGCAGCATTCTCATGCTTTTATGCATGTTTGCACTCGTGATTTGCGCTGGCGTTGAGGCATAAAATTGCATTAACGCTTTGCTTCTTTGTGCTTACACACATACACATGTACAACACATGTAGGTATAAGTGTTATTTGTGTAATGCATATACACACATACATATTTACATATATATATACATATATACACATATTCAGGTCCTCAATGTTTTAAATGAAAACATTTACATTTATGTAATTGTATATGTGCATATGCGGGCATACTTATGTGAATATCGTCTCATGTTGCCACATTGCCACAACGCTTTCGTATTCAATTGGATTTTACTGATTTAAAGTTTATTTTATTGCGAACTCTTCTTCTTTAACATTTCCAACAACTTTTCTTTATTTTTAATTTTTTAGGTTTTTTTGTATTTACATCTTATGTTTTAGTCTCAATACAAAATAATTTAATGATGATTGCAAAGTTGATGATCTCGACGAAATGTGGTCGATGACTGTGGTGCTCAATGAAATGCCACACGCAAATGCGTACAAATGTGTTTGCAGCAAATTATTGTCAGATTGAAAGTGCACACAGTGGGACAAAAACAATGAGTTTCTTAACAAAAAATAAAAATTTAAATGTTTGAGATTTGAGGTAAATAGATTTTTAATTAAAATTTTGCACACAAAATTCAAGAACTGGAAAAAAATTTGATATTAAAAAAGAAAGAAAAAGAAAAATTTACATGATTGAGGCTATGAGGCGAATACATTTTTTAAAATACATTATAAATTCAGAATCTGCGTAAAAAATTAAGAATTGTAAAAATGTCAATAACTAAAACAAAAAAAAATTTAAATTCATTTTTTAATATTTAAGAGTTCTTAAACGAAAACTATACATTTTTTCAATAAACGCGAATGTTTTTTCATTTATTGTACATCTGTCTAATAACAGCGAGATGTACTGCAAAGCTTTAACAATTTATTTATTTTTTTATGCGTAACACAAAGTCTCGAATTTTCTACAAAATCTAAAAAACTTCAACAAATTTTCATTATCAAACTTTTTGGTCAGAATTTCGATAAAATTTCTGGTTGTGTAGTTTTGTAGCTTTTTCTATATTGGTGCCGGTTTAAAGTGACGCAATTTGACTGGTTTTTGATAATTTATTTTTTGTTGACGGTGTTGCCAATTTTCTTCCATACAAGGAATGCTTGGAATTTTGTTTTAATAGTTATTGTTTGATACGAATCGCGGACATTTTTGGAAATCTTTTTTATAATCTTAAAAATAAAAAATGAAAAAATTATTGTAGTTATAAATTAAAAATAACTTGTGTTTGTTTTATTATAAAAAATTTTAAATTGTTTCAATCAACCTGTTTTCAAGTTTACTTACTTTTAACTTTTAAACCGAATCAAACATTTTTTTTTTTAAATCCGAATTTTTTTTTTATTTATTACAGTTTTTTTTTAATTTTTCCAGCATTTATCGTGAAATTTTTAAAACTTCTATATAGTTTATGTTATGTATTAAATGTCTTTTTTTTATTCAAGAAATTGCAGAATTGTAGTTAATTTAAATTCGCGGCTTGAAATCAGCAGAAATTTTGTACTACTGCTGCGTGGGGATTGCCTGGTCTTATCGTTCAAGTAAACCACTTTCCGCTAAAAGGAAAAACTAATCTATAGTGAACGAAGACTTTGATTAAACTGATTTCTTCAAGGAAGCGAGAGTTTCTGCATTCGAAAGAGAAGGCTACCGGCTGACCGCATTCATTAACATCTGGCTCATGCGTAACTCTTCTTCAAAGCATCAGTCTCGCCATTTAATAGCCACAATTCGTAACCAATTAGTTTTTGTGTTTTGTTTTTCTTAAAAATGTGTTTTTGTTTCGCAAAATGTTTTGTGCTCCCATACTCTACGTTCTAAATATAGCTTGAACTATAGTCAAAATTCGTATTCCTTCTACTTTGAAATTTATACCACCAAATGGTCTATACGCCTCAAGCACCCACAGGTAAAGATAATAATTTCACTGTACCTTATGTGATTTATGATTTTGTAGGTGCGTATTATTATTATTCTTTTATTAACTTATGTTTTTACATTTTTAGTTTTGGCCAGAACTAGCATGTAGATTTCGTAATCAAATTGGCATACGCTTCACGGCTTGTTCGGTTTTTACGTCTGTTTAACCAGCTTCTGGCCTGCACTGCTAGTTCGGGGGTCTCCTTCTTTAGGTCGCTTAGTGATCGTCTAGCAAGTCTAGTATTTATATGCCTCATACCCATCAGCCGTTTTCAGGCAACTGTCAAATTTTGTCGATTCCACTTTCGACCGCCGTTTGTGTTTTTTCGTATCTTTTTGTTTTTCTTTTTTAATTTATTTTTTTATTGTTTTCTGTTTTTTGCTAGTTAAAGCAACGTGTATGAAAGAAATATTAGCATGAAAAAATACGTTCACTTGCAGGTCGCAATGCGGGTGGGCAGCCTTCAATAACAGTTGTACATGGGTGAGCTGTTATCCTTTTATGTAATTCATACATACCTACATCGGCGTGCTACAGCTACGGGCTGTAAATATATATTTTTATATTTGTTTTGTATTTCTCTGAGCTAAAGTTCTGCAATTAAAAAGCAAATTATTGCCTTCCATATGTTTCAGAGTTTGCTTGCAATAATTTCTGCTGTTATATAAGGTGGCGCAAAATTAAGCAGCCTATCGGAAAATTTGTGACTTTCGCGAATGGTGTACTGCATATACATATCTATATATATAAAAATTAAGCCGAAAAAAGTGTGCGTTTGTCCGGGGTAATCTCAGCAACGCGTGTAAGGAAAACAATGAAAGTTTCACACATTGTTGGTGTTACTTTGGCAAAGGTTTCTGTGAAGTTTGGTTGAAATCCGATAACGCGTGTGTGTGCGGTGCGTCGGTTAAGTGAGTGTGTTTTTGCTATTTGCTGCACGTATTTTTTGTACCGCCCATAGCATTCATTAGAATTGAATACGTTTTGGTCGTGTGTGTCTGGGCCGATTATTATGAAATTTGGTATATATATATATTTTTCCACGGTGAAGGTTAGTATAATATGCTTATTGATTCCACTTGCCACCAGGTGGCGCTGCCGAAGGCCAAAACGAGGACCCGGGTAACCCTAGGATGTGTTTTTAGATAGGATAGAACAGTCCTCTTCTCCTGTTCCGCTTTTTCGCACACGTAATTGTATGGGATGAGTGCACGATGGCACATAAAAAGTCACTGGAAGCGCTTGATAGGACATTACGAGATTTACGTAGTAAAAATGAAATGTTTGGTCGTGCCTTAGTGCTGCTGGCAGGTGATTTTAGACAAACACTGCCTGTTATTCCTCGAGCAACTGTAGCAGATGAATTGGCTGCATGTTTGAAATCATCATATTTGTGGAGACATGTTCAAATACTCAAACTAACTACAAATGTACGTGTTCTAATGCAAAATGATCCATCAGCTGCTGAATTTTCACAGCAATTATTGGATATTGGAAATGGCAAAGTTCCTGTCGATAATTTAACTGGCTTAATAACTTTACAACCAAACTTTTGTCAAATAAGTCAAACGAAAGAACAGTTAATTCAAAGTATTTTCCCAAATTTGCCTCAAAATTACAAAAATCATGATTGGCTTAGTGAACGAGCCATCATGGCTGGCAAAAATAAGGATGTGAATGAAATGAATGCGGCTATTTTGGCTAACATACCAAGTCCAGAACAAACATATCGATCCGTTGACACTGTTACAAATCAAGATGATATTGTAAATTATCCCTCTGAATTTTTGAATTCCCTTGATTTACCTGAATTACCGCCACACATGCTAAACTTGAAAATAAAAGCACCGATTATAATGTTGAGAAACACAATCACGTCAAACGTCTTCAATTTCCTGTTCGCCTTGCATTCGCGATTACTATTAATAAGTCACAAGGCCAAACTTTATCAATTTGTGGTATTGATTTAGTTTTGATTTGTTTTTCTCATGGCCAATTTTATGTTTCATGCTCAAGAGTTGGTAAGCCATCGGTATTGTTCATTTATTCAACAACGCATGGAAGAATATTGTATACCAAAGAGTATTACAATAAAAAAGGTAATAAAGTAAATCACATCAAACGTTTTTTAATTGCTACTACTATTTAAAACTTCTTTCGTTACTATTCATGCGCGAGAATTTTTATAAAATACACGCAGTATTTTTCGGCTTAATTTAGTTAATTAATCTAGATTTTTTTAAAGACGACCAGCGGAACGGGCGGGGTTTCGCTAGTATATACATAAAAGTCAATATAAAGATTTGCATCACTTAAAATCATTTATTTTCAATTAGGAAAAAAGTTAATCAAAAGCAAAATAGGATGATTCATTTTGTGCCACCTTGTCTGCGCACGAATGAGTATGCGAGTTTGCGAGTAATATAAATTTCAGAACAAAAATTGGCTTACACGCATATATGCACACTTGCAAAACGCCTTTCTCACTCCCTCATGCCCCTTTAAAGCCAATGTTAAACAGAATGTAAACGCCCAAATGGCAACAATAAACATTTCATTTACTCAATTTAAATAAATCAACTTTTGTTGCGCCCTGAGACCATAATTACATATGACGTATTTGCACCTACATATGTAGAAACATGCATGGATATATGTATTATGTACGTATGTATTACAAGTGTTATGCGACTTATAAATAATTTTAAAATTTTTTATTTGCTTTGCTTTGCAGCTACACATTTTATAGCTGCTTATTTCTGTACTGATTTTATTTATTTTTTTTCGCTGTGATTTCATAATTTACGAGTTGTAAAAGTTGTCAGACGAATATGTTGCACGTTTTTAATGGTCGTGGCAAGTTACCAAATACTATACGCTTGCTACAATTGTGCTTCATAGCTGCTGTTGTGTGTAGCCCGCTGGCACTTGACTGCTACTGTTGCTGTTGCTGCACTTGCTATGATTATGTACGATTATGTATGTAGTTGCCACATGTTGCCATATACCTTCATGCGAAATTTTCTAAGAAACGAAATTGTAAAAATATGCTTACTTGTGGCACATGTGTCGTCGACGCTTCGGTTGATGAGTTTGGTTGACTGGTTGATTGGTTGGTTTGTGGCTGGTGGTTGCTGGTTGATGATAGTAGCAAATGGCTGACTGATCGTGCAGTTCCTGGAATCGTTACGCACTCGTAAATATTATCACAAATTTATAGCTGTCAGTGGCGTTTTGAAAGTTTCGCAAAAAATTTGTTGGCTCCTATATAGAATTTATTTAATAGCAACGAAGAGACGCAGTGCTGTTTTTTAAGTATCACTGATGCGCGATAAATATTTTATACGCTTATTGCGGTGACTCAACATTTGATGTTACTTAAATCTGCATTGGCACTAAGTTCATGCAAAAATCGACCATAAAATACCCTGGTGAGTATAATTGAATTTTCACAAAATATTTTTCTATTAGGTCCATCCGCTTGGTTGTTTAAATGCCCTTTCGAGCTTGAAAGCAAATTTTTTTGGGCTTTTGACAAAACAACTTGTGCGACTTAAAGATGTTTTACTTTCAGGTCAATAAATACCTTTATGTCATAGAAAAATTTCGTGTTTATTCAACTTTTATTAAGATGGTTATCCAAGCTGCAGCTATGAATGCTTAATTGATTAAATATTACGGGAAAAGCAACCAAATTGGTGACTTACAAAAAAAAGTGCTAAGTCAACTTAGGTAGTTTTTTCAAAAGTACATATATATATATTTACATATTAGTCGTCCCTTGATATTTATACGATGGCTAAAAAGACAAACGTATAATTTCCAGAATAGTTTCCACACAATTTTTTTAATGCTCTAAATTTCCTAGTTTAGAAGAAAAACTCGAAACTTTTGGAGACTGAAACCTTTATCGAGCAACTATTTTTAACTAACAGGGCTTGATTCAAATATTATTGAGGGCTTTTTTTACTAAAAACAGAAAAAAACCGGTTCGTTGAACTGACATTAAAAAAAGCTGAAATACAAGCTTAAAAAAAATAGTTTTTTAATAACACTAGTTTACACCAAAAATGGTCCTCGACCAAAAGACGTTTTTTAAACTAATTTGAGGTCGCTGAATCCAAAAATGAATTTTATTTTTTTTTTTCAAAGAACGGTTTCCGAGATATTCCCAAAAAACTTTGACAATAATGCAGTTATTACCTGCAATCTCGAAAACAGTGCGCGCCATTTCTTTGAAGTGCATAAATTTCGAAAGGCACACATATAACCTACATGGCAATATATAATTCGTGTCAATGGAAGTCGTAGTTTTCGCAAAACAGCTGTTGAAAGTAGAAAAAAGGCATTTTTGACGTTTTTTACTAAATTATCAAAGTTTATTAACTTTTTTCTGGAACATAAAACTTTTTTATATCGATATACGATAATTTTCTGAAAGAAAATTTTGTCACCTACATTTTATGCCTAAGTTTGTCTGAATCGACGAAAAAATTTAGAAGTTATGACCCATAAAGTCAACACGTGTGATTTTGCAGCTTTTGACAAGGCTATGTTTGAGGTCGAAAATACGCTTTTACTCTCGCACTTCTTCTTTTATGTTGCACGAAGTTGCATCCAGCTATTGCTCTCTTTCCTTCACTTATGTATTTCGCGCCTTACCACCAGACCTTACTCGACAACAGAGTCCGTCTCTTTTCCTCTGTCGTCGTGCACAAATTTATACTTGCCACCGAAAAATATATACAGACGTACAACGGTCATACCTACAAGGTCATACCTCTTATTTAGCTGGAATTGGTACAATGGGCAAATAAGCCTATTCTGCGACATATATATAATAGGACTATGAATAAGTTCGTGCGGTTTTACAACAGATGGCGTAACTTGATTATTATTCCATCGATCCACATTTCCAAACATTCATTGGAGAGCTACTGTCGTAAGGCACAAACGTCAGTATAAGTTTTTTATTTGAAGCGTAAACAACAATATTTTTACCACACTTGAAAATGTCGAATTTCGTGCCAAATAATGTGTTTTTGCGGGGAATTCTTCTTCATTATTTTAATATGAAGAAAAAAGCAGCCGAAAGTCATCGTATCTTGGTGGAAGTTTATGGTGAGCATGCTCTATCTGAGCGAACGTGCCAGAAGTGGTTTGCACGCTTTAAAAGTGGTGATTTTGGCTTGGAAGACGAAGAACGCGAGGGTGCGCCGCCAAAGTTCATGGATACCGAATTGGAGGAATTGCTCGATCAAGATCCGGCTCAAACGCAAGAAGAGGTTGCAAAAACTTTGGGAGTTGATCAATCAACCATTTCCAAACGTTTAAAAGCCATGGGAATGATCCGAAAGGTAGGCCATTGGGTGCCGTATGAATTGAAGCCAAGAGACGTTGAACGCCGTTTTATGGCATGCGAACAACTGCTTCAACGGCACAAAAGAAAGGGTTTTTTGCATCGAATTGTGACTGGCGATGAAAAGTGGGTCCATTACGACAATCCAAAACGTCGGGCAACGTATGGATACCCTGGCCATGCTTCAACATCGACGTCGGCGCAGAATATTCATGGCCTGAAGGTTATGCTGTGTATCTGGTGGGACCAGCTGGGTGTTGTGTATTATGAGCTACTGAAACCGAATGAAACGATTACGGGGGATGTCTACCGACGACAATTGATGCGTTTGAGCCGAGCACTGCGAGAAAAACGGCCGCAATACGCCGATAGACACGACAAAGTTATTTTGCAACATGACAATGCTCGGCCACATGTTGCACAAGTGGTCAAAACATACTTAGAAACGCTCAAATGGGATGTCCTACCCCACCCGCCGTATAGTCCAGACCTTGCGCCATCCGATTACTATCTCTTCCGATCGATGCAACATGGCCTGGCTGACCAGCACTTCCGTAATTACGATGAAGTCAAAAAATGGATCGATTCGTGGATTGCGGCAAAACCGACCGAATTTTTCACAAAGGGAATCCGTGAATTGCCAGAAAGATGGGAAAAAGTAGTAGTAAGCGATGGACAATATTTTGAATATTAAATTTGTAACCATTTTACGTCAATAAAGTTTCAAATTTCGAAAAAAAACCGCACGAACTTATTGATAGTCCTATTATATACCTACATTTTAAGCCTATATATATATAGATATATATATTTATATGTACCTATACAATACGGTTTCGAACAAAAGTAAATCATGCCAGCCTGCGTATTGAGTACGCAAAATAACTGTTCTTTGGCTCACTATAATTAAAAACAATATTTATTTCCTACCAATAGATATATATATTTATAGATATATATATTATACTTTTGTTCAAAACCGTATTCTATAGGTACATCAAAAGTATATACGACAGACGATGAAATTGTCTTCATTCCCATAATACGTTATAAATTCTACAATTTTTCATCGATTCAGACAAACTTAGGCTTAAAATGTAGGTGACAAAATTGTCTTACAGAAAGCCTATCTTATGTCAATATAAAAAAATATTTTGTTCCAGAAAAAAGTTAATAAACTTTGATAATTTAGAAAAAACGTCAAATATGCCTTTTTTTTAACTTTCAACAGCTGTTTTGCGAAAACTACGACTTCCATTGACTCGAATTATATATTGCCATATAGGTTATATGTGTGCCTGTCGAAATTTATGCACTTCAAAGAAATGGCGCGCACTGTTTTCAAGATTGCAGGTAATAACTGCACTATTGCCCAAAAAACTGTTTGTTTGGGAATATCTCAGAAACCGTTCTTTGAAAAAAGAAAAATAAAATTCATTTTTGGTTTCAACGACCTCAAATTAGTCTAAAAAACGCTTTTTGGTCGAGGACCATTTTTGAAAGTGAAAATTCGTAAACTAGTGTAATCGACTATATAAATATAAAATCGAATAACTCGTAGACTTTTGAATCTTGGACATCGTGTTAATTAACCAAATTAATCAGAGATTACAGAAATAATAATATTTTTAAATAGCTTGAACGACTTTTCCTGGAATCCGGTGTACACCTTCTGCTTTATTTTGAGGTGATAGTTACGAAAAAGGAACTTTTCATCTGCATTGTATTTATAAACATCTGCTTACGGGCTCATAATTTGATGATATGATTGATACGTCATTTTTGTTTTCCTACAGAGAGAGAATTTTTACTTCAGCCAATCTCACTCACACAAGGAATGGCTTTAAACACAATATACTGTATTTCAATGATTTTCGAATAAATGAATAATTTTTTGCGATTTGCGTAAAAATGGATCTCAAAATATACGTTGTAGAGTTTTCGCTCCCTTTCTTCAAAGTTCTGCACTAACCTGTGTACTTTAGTCACTTCCTATGACTGCTGGGGGCTTCGTTACGAAACATATTAACCTGTAGATATTTGTCGAGTGTGTGTTTCCACAATTCTTTTAACGAAAACTATGTAAAAGTAATTCTCCCAACGAATCACAATACGGGGTGAAAAAGTAAATCTAAAAAAAGAAGAAGAAATTAAAAAATTATTTACATGTTGACTAATCGTTACTAATTTTTGAGTGTAACTTTGCTAAGTCAGGGAAGGAAGTGTAAATCTGTTATTGCCGGATGGAACGGATGGAGTCATCAAAGATTGATTTCCACAAAAACAAAACTCGCAAAATATCAATAATTCAGAAGAAGTTCATTTTTTTTAACACTGAGCTTCAACGAGTTGCTTCACAAATATGGCAAAAGAAAAATGTTTACTAAATTTTATTATAACCGTTAAATGTCAGCTAAAACCCGTCCCGTCGACCGGATTTTCCGACGGGAGTAGACCAGCTGTTCACCACCTGTCAAACGGCTACCCGCTGTCCACTGCAATTCTGTTTTGGGCGTAAGCTGTCAATGCTAAACAGACATAAAGTAGAGATAGAGCAGCATGGGTTCGTTTAATGAGGGACTTCGGGCAATACATGGAGAATAACCTCACGAGGAGCACCCACTCGTTCTTCATCATATTGCCGAACAAAAGGTAAAATAGACATGCCATGCGGTGCTCGCTCACAACGATTATTATTTTTTTCCATATTTTGCGCAAAATTAATTTAAATTGCTTCACAATTTGTTCTAGTCCCAAAGGTTTGAGCACTGTCGAGCACCCTGCTGCTTAAAAATTCTATACACCTCAAATTGCACTCCATCCATACCTAAGTGCTGCTAAATTTATTGCCAATTAACTCAACTTAAACTCTACTGCCACAGAATCGCTCTAAGCAACTCCGGCAATCGAGCAAAAATGGCTACTTCACTTCTAAACACAAAAACATAATACTGCACTCTAAGCAACGGCAAACGCAAATCCAACGATAATCTCTAAACGTGCCACAATCAATGGCACTCATCACCTCTGCGAGTACTAGCACTTAAAAAAAATTCTCTGCAGCGATAAATTAACGCTAATGATTGGCGCGCTGGTTCGATTCGTGAGCGCAGAAATCAATCGCTACACATAAACATACACACACACACTTGCGCACTCATCACCTACTCAACAAGTCAATAAGTACAAATACGCGATTTTCATTGGCATTTTGGGCGTAAACTAGCCGCAATGCATTAGCTAATAAACATCACAATACATTAGTTGCAAGTAGCAATGAGCAACTGTGATTGGTATTGGCTGGCTGTATGCGGGTATGTTTGTTGCATTCAACTGCAACAACTTGACATTGTAAATTGCCATAATTTGCGCGTACAGCAGCAGCGCTTTGTTGTGGCCAGCGGCGGGTTTATCGAAAAATCGTGCGATGTGTGTCTGTGTGTGTGTGCAGCGAGCGTTGGGTGCCACAATCTGGCCGATCGTGAAATAGTTAACTTATTGTTTAGATTTTAATACGAGCACACACTTGGAATTTATTTATGTTGGCGATAAAATCGCGCCAACTACTGAAGCATGCGCGCGGCGAATAAGACCGATCAATATAGGCGCTGCAGTGACGCCTATTAACCATGTTGCAAGATACTCGTGGGCAAGGCGCGCTCAGCGAATGACCAAAAAGCTATGCTATTTGAGATTTGGAAAAAGGATAGCCAGCTGGTTGCAGCGCCCTTTGCTGATGTTCAATCCACCTCTAAGTAGCATGCCACTTAACCGCACTAGCATTTGCCGAACTGTAAGCAAACTTCTGATTTAACTTTTTTGTTTTTTCCTGCTTTTTTTGCTTTCCTTTATGTTTTGTAATTTCATTTGTAGCCTTTGGCAACATGCGGTGTTGGTTGGTTGCACGTTAAAATGCCATAATTTCAATCGGTTTACGATGTAGCAACAACACAAACATGCACTTATTAAATATGTGTATGTATGCACTTACATCCATGTATCCATGGATGTCTACAATTTTGCACTCAAGCGTACCGACAGCTCCCCAAGGCACTTGCTGCATGTTGCATGATATTCTTTCGCCCGCCCACCGGTGCATGGAGCACCATTCCTGGTTGTTGCATTCATTTGAGAGGATTACAATAATTGAGTGATGCGATTAGTGTTGCGGCAGCGGAAATTACAAAATATGTCCGCGAAGCAGCTGCGGCCGCAACTGCGACGGCGACAGTTGCACTACGACAGCATTCGGTTGCGGTGTGCGGTGTGTAGTGGCGCTTTGCGCTTGCGAGGTGGCTATATTTTCACTTTCTCAACACCTTTGATAGAAATTCGAGGAGAAGGATGACGTAAATGAGTGAACAAGAAAAGCCTTTTAAGCTTTGGCGGCCTTAATTGCTTTGTTATGAAATGAATATAAAATTGGCGTTTTTGCTGTAACTGCAATTTGGGGACTGCACTAAGAGCATTTTATATGTATGAGCACGTATGTGGCTTGCGGCAGTAAAACTTCTATTAGTTAGAGTGAATTTGCAAGAAAGGAAGCGAAATGTTTCAATTGGCACTTTGATGCCTTCTCAGTTTCTTTTATCGCCATTCACTTAAGTCTACTTGATGATCTTTTGATAATATTGCGATTAGGAACTGTGCAAAGATAAGTATTTTTGAAGTCAATAAAATTAAAGTTGACTGAGGAAAGAAGACAGGCCTCCGTTGGAAAAAAAGGCTGAAATATTTGGATCATTAAAAGAGATTGGAGAATATGTATTTTTGGAACGCCAATAAATACTGCTATTCTGCAGCTAATAACAATTGGTTGGCAGGTGCGTTCGCTGTAGTTCTGCAAGGTGGCACAAAATTAGTCACCCTATCGGAAGTCTTATAATTTTCGAAAACGGCGCCGTACATTAATCACATTTCAAACTTGTGAACTAGGGAGCTTCAGTATACCAACAGACAAGCAATGGAGCGCGCAGAGGATTTCGTTTTATTTTTCTTTATTTGGTCAAAAAAGTTATTCAAAATCCAAATTGGATGATTAATATTGTGCCACCATATGTCGGCCTAGTAGAGTCATATTATACCACTCAACACAAAAATATATATATAGATCAAAGAGTTGAACAGGTGGCCGCCGCAGCCGAATGGAGTATCAATCGGAGGTGCGTAGGTTGGAATCTCCGTACGTGAAAATTAACTAATAGAAAGCTTTTTTCTAAAAGCGGTCGCCCTCCAAGAGCATCTCTGCCATGTAAAAGCTCCTTATACCAACTATTTGACGTTCGGAGCCGGCGTCAAACTGTAGGTTCCTCTATTTGTGGAACAACATCAAGACGCACGTAACAAATAGGAAGAGTAGCTCGGCCAAACACGCAGAAAAGTGTGTAAGCACCAATTATAAATTTGAACCCTAAATGCGTCACTTCCATTTACTTTCGTGAAAATTCGAGCCTTTTCCTTCGGCGCCTTCTTTAGAATACAGATTGTCTTATTAGTACTAAATGCGAATAATGATAATCTTGGTCCATAAATGAAGAATATTTCGAAAACTTTTTCCCCTGGCGATCTCTTGGACTTCAGAGTAGTTATGCACCAGGGTCACAATAGGTTTTCAGGTTGAAGTGTATACCTCATATAATTTTGTGTCTATAAATAATCGTATCGGCAAAATAAATATATTTTAAATATAAGAACTTAATTGAGTGGTTGGGAATTCACTCGCCACAAATATTACATACGATACATTAATGTACTTTACACATTCCTATAAATATGAGTCACTTAACCCACCGAGCACCTCTGACACTAAAGCACTGCATTTTCCGACAGCTTAATTAAAAACAAGGCATGAAAACGTACTAAAAGTTGGTAACTATTTTCATTCACACCTACAACAACACACTCATTCATATATGTATACTCCTTGATTCATTCACACACACTTGCAGGTTCTCGTGCACCCATCTCAGTGATGCGCATAGCGAGGCATCATTAATTTCAATAAATTCACTATTACAACAGATTTGAGCCAAACAAAACGGTATTACAAAAACATGGAAACAACAATAACGGTAACATGATAACTATGAAAGCATAGTTTTCGCTGCGCGCTGTCAAACGCGCAGTTCACATGAAAAACCCAATGAAAGCATAAAAGTTGCTGCCGAAAGTTTATAAAGTGCAGCGCTGCAGGGGGGATGCAACTTGTGCTCGTGTGCCTGATGCAAATGTGAACTTCTCAATGCCGGAAAATGAGACACAACTGCAAATGATGCACCATATATCTATACAAATATGGTTGTGCGTAGGTGTGTACGTATTTATACCCTATAGGTATTTCATGCTGCATGCTGATGTAAGCTTAACGGTACTCATAAATACCACTAACTATGTACAAGGTAATTGTATATGCGCATAGGCTTGTAGATTTGTTTGGTGCAGGTGGCAACCACTGCAAACAATTTGCATACAGGCGTACTAACACACGCTTATGTATATATGTATGTGTGTGTAATACACCCACTCCTCACTTAGTCGAATTTGTGTTGCAATAAGTTAGCGCGATGTGGCGTTAATCATGCTAACAGCGGCGGCAACAACAACAACAACAAGAATAACAATGGCATGCGCCAACACACACATGCGCTTGCAAAGGTGCATAAAACGGAAATGAGTTAATTGACTTTTGTTTTCTTGCCTTATGTGCAGCCAAGCCAAGAGCAGCCAACTTCAGCTGATGTTGCGAGCTTTGTGCCACACACAAAATCCGGAAACTATGAGCTTGCCAACTACAACACACAATTAAAGATAAATGCATGCATATGTATGAATGAATGTGAATATGTGTGTAAAGTTGTTCTATTATGTCTGCATGCTAATGAGTCGAGGCATGCCACCTGCATGGTGCATATCATAGTTTGCGTAGTTTGTGCATTACTCTGTAATTATTTTATGAATTTCATGTAAATTTTATGGTACTTTTTGGTTTTTTTTACATGTCTTACAAAAAAAGTTTTATTTATTTATTATTTATTAAACAAACGCCAATCGGCAATATATATACAAAGATAAAAGAGAGTACAGAATCAGAATTTATAGATAAAGATATGGGACAGAAGGTTACGCGACGGCGAGACCGCAGACTGTTGATGTTGTACCGAATGTAGATATCTTCTGTAGCTGAAACGGTTGATGATGAATGCCGGAAGGCTAAGGTTTTGCAGAGCTTAAGTTGCACTCTTTCAATTCTAGTAATGCCTGCTTCAATGTATGGAGATCAGATTATGGATCAGTACTCCAGTATTGGAAGAACTAGAGTTTTGAAAAGACAAATCAGGGAGTAGGGTTCTTGAAGTCCTTACTATTCCTAGTTATAAATCCGAGTATCTTAAAAGCTCTCTGAGTTATTCCGTCTATGTGCTTGTGGAAAGTTAGTTTGGTGTCAATCGAGGTCTTTGATGTCATCCACCTCCCTTATTTTATCACCATTGAGTGTGTACATTGCTGGTAAGGGAGTGCGCGATCTCGAGAAGGACATCACAGCACACTTTTTAAAGTTGAGATCCAGTTTGTTCCTTGTGGATCGACGTCCTGTTGTAGTAGATGACTATCCAGCACACTAGTGATTGAACGATAAACTTTAAGATCGTCCGCAAAGAGTAGGTATTCCGAGTTGAAGTCGTTACCAATATCATTCACGAATATGCTGAATAGAATCGGACCGAGGTGAGAACCTTGCGGAACACCAGAGTTAGCCGCATATTCATTGGATAGGTGGCCATCTACTTTGACCTGCATGTGTCTACCAGCTAGATATGACCTAAGCCAGTCTAATGCTTTGTCGCGTTTATATGGAGAAAATGCGCAACACTTTAGCAAAAACAAAAAAAAAAAAAAAACTTTGTCAAAAATCAGCGCGAATTTTGAGCCAATACATATCTGCACTTTTTTATATTAAAATTTATGGGGCTATAAAACTGCGTACCCAACTTTGTTCCAGTTCTGAGTAAAAAGTTTGATGAGAATTTGTCGAGTTTTAATAAGTCTTGTGCGAAGTTTGAAGCTTCAATTTATATATAGCCTTTGCTAAAGAATGAGTTATATTTATGTAAAAACAGTTATTGAAACTAAGAAATAAATAAATAGTACAGTACACAGGAAGTACAGTAAACAAAAAATAGTGGACAAAACGAATTGACGCTTCTCAAACACAAGTCAAGCCGAAATTGTAGCTATGTGAGGTATGCATTGCTGTTTGGGAGACTCGGTGGTAACAGAGCAACTATTGCTTTAACAAACGATTGATTCTGATATTAATTTATAAACGGGCTGTAAGAACTGATAAAAGAAGGATTTGTGTTCTATTCTGATAACTCCAATCCACAAGAATCTCCCATCAAAGAGCAAAAGTAACGAGAGCTGGGCTATGAAGCTGTGATGTTTTGAAGTTTTTAGGCTTAAAGAAAATATACTTTTTTCAGCTCCTATAATGTGTTTCGATCGCTACGAAACTGTCTAAATATCGTCTGGTTGAGCCACATAGGGGCACACAAAGCGTGCTGAACTACATTTTTTTTGCGAGAAAACCTTGATGTTTTGTGGAAGCGACACAGGTGAGTGCGAAAAATATTTTATCATTTCTAGATTAGTTTTTGTGTCTATTATGAAAAGGGACGCAAAATTAATCACGCTATTGGATGATTTATATTATAATTTTTACAAATGACGTCGCACGTCTATCAACTCAAACAGCCACGCAATGGAGTGCATAAAGATCAAAAATGAAGATTCTTACTCAAAATCAGTTTGTTTTATTCTATAAAAAAATGATTCAAAAATAAAATTGGATGATTAATTTCGCTCCACTTTATATTTACATACATCCCGCGACATATACGTATGACATGAATATTTACTCGTTTCTACTATTTTCTCTTTAGTTTTTGAGCGGTCATTACTTTTGTATAAAAGTAAAGTTCATGGTCTAAAATATCATATAAATCCAATTTTCAATTATTATGCAAAGTCCACAAACTTTTCATCTCAATGCAATGGTTTTTAATTACAATTTCAGGAAAGTTTTTGGTATGCAGTATTGTACTTTATTAAATTTTGTGCAAGGTGCAAGTTTCAAGTTATTAAAAAATCCCGTTGATTTTTTATAACTTTTCGCCCTGACGGTCTCTGCAGAGCTCTGCCTTTGATGTAAGATTGTCTGCCAAATTCACTTGAATCAGTTTTTTGTTCGGAATAATCAGATTTTCTATGGGAAAAGCAATGGCTCTACCCGTTCTTAGTTTTGGCTAATTCAAATTAGCTGTACTTGGATTACTCTAAGTTAACACAGAGGTATACGAAAAATCAGCGATTTCGGTTCGACAAACGATTTTTTTATAGCTGTATAGATGTACAGAGTTCAAAGAACAGGACTTCGCCAAACTTTTATGTTCACTTCATTTCAATTTACATACATTGCCAAATTGTAGACGTTGCAATACGAGTATAGTAGTATAGTACATCACTCAAGAAAGTTGCTTGTATTCGTAATATGTCCGCCATAGTAAATGCGCTCTTCATCCATAATAGCGAAGAAGAAAGGATGATTGATTTCTAGTAAGCTACAGTTTTCACCTTCGGATAGTAAGAAGGAGACTGAAATTAAAAAATGAAAATATATTAAAAGTCCATCAAACTACATTACGGTGTCGCAAGGTGAAATCTGGCTCTTTCACTAATTAACTAATTACCTTTTGTCGACGATTCGTTTGTGCCATCGTCGTTGATTTCCACAGCGGCAATTTGCCTTAGCTGTGAAATCTTCATTACGCCAAGTGAGCTTAGGAGGCGCACAAAGTCCATATTTTCGCTGAATATTGCTTTTACACCCAGCTATTGGGAAGTATAAATATGGGCATTTATTATGATTTAAATATATGTGTATGTATGCATGTAGGCATATACTAACATCCTTCAACACAGGCTGCATATCAATGTCACACTCCAGTTTAAACTTCGGCAAACCTAGTTTTATACATTTCGGTTTTAATGTCATCGCCACTGAGGTTATATCAACTCGCTGCCGTTGCAGTTCGTCCTCCAGTCGCGCCAACCCATCGATCTCATTTGGAAAAAGAATAAACAAACTTACACTTACATTCCGATAAGGTACCAGCACAGCGGTAGCCTTTAAATTGTTCAATTGGCCAATTGGTATTTCGCAAAAGTCATGCATCATGGTCACTTTAACGTTTTCCTTCGGAGTTATCCAGAAATCTTCTTTGGTTAACAATTTCTTCGGAAACGACTTTTTCCATTTACTCTCAAATCTGGCAATATTTATTAGCAAACTATCCTCGGTATCAGTTAGGGCGTTGGCTGTGAGGCGTGTTGCGATGTGACCTTCCGTTTGCTCGGCAATCCAGTTATTAACTCGATTTTTTGCCTCTTCACGGTTATGAAAGTCCATGTTTTCTATCCGTGTTTGGAAATTGTCCAGACAAATAGTTTTGAATGACATAGACAATTCAAGGTGAGCGGCCACATAGAATGCATTGTGAACTGTGAAGACAAATTCATCTTTGTTCGCATTTCGGCAGGCTTTGTACTCCTGTATGCCATGGTAAGAGTTTTGGAAGCCCATCATTGCAAGCAGCTCTTTGTGGGACTTCTTTATAGAAGCGATACTTAGGATCGCCAGCAGTGAGCGCAGCGCAATTGGCGAAATAACAAAGTTACTTGTTTGCTGAGTTTTTGCCATCTGATAGATCAGGTCGCATTGAGACAATAGACTGGCGGTTAACGTGTTCGCGATGCTTGAGTTTGCTGCAAGTAATGGAAAATGTACGAAACACTTTTTGATGGAAGCAAATCAATGTAATTACTTCTTATGCTCATAATTATTCGCTGTTTTGCCTTGTGAATGTTGTTTTTGAAAAATCGTATTTACATTTTTATAATTTTGAATTGATTTATTTTGGTTGATGTTCAATGTATTGAACTATGTCAAATTCAACACCAAATTACACATTTTTCGTTTTTGGAGAAGTGAATTGGAGAAATGTTGATTGACATTACAGGTTCACAAATAATTGATGATTTTCTTTATCTAAGAACCAGACCATCCAGTTTTATATAAAATCGGTCGCTGAGACCGATATTTCACATACTTGTTTAGTCAAAGGTCATACAAATTTCTATTTACTCAAGAATATGATAACCGACCAAAACAAGTGATATTCCATATTAAAGTGAATTAAATTTGCTTGTCCTAATTTTTTATCAAAACTAAATGTTTTAAAATTTCCAAAATTCCTTTTTTTCTAAATGTGAAAATTATAGGAAAACAGTTTTCCAATTTTTTTATACATTTCTTAAGCTTCACATATCCAGAAAAAAAATAAGCTATAAATACTCATTTTACTTGCACTCATGGAGAATGCCATATTGCGTTCCACAATTTATTTTATACGGAAGAAAATCGCTAGATCCGAGGGTAAAAAAAAATTCTCAAACACCAACAGTATTTTGTAGCTAATTGGAACTTGTACCTACATTTGAATGGACTCTGAAATCACATTCACCGAATTATTCTAAAAATTCTGATTTAAAAGTTTAAAATTTTGGTGAAAATCTGCAGAATTTTTATAAATTTTGCACAGTTTTAAGGTAAATATGTGAATATATTACGACTCCAGGCCTCGGCAATTCTATGCTTTGCTGCTTCCAGAATAGGGATAAGAGATTTTAATAGGCCAACTCGTCTCAAGCAAGCTCTAGGTACTTGACTGCAAGGCTCTTCTCAAGGTTGCTCTTTGAGTTCTAAGTTCAGCCAGTCAGTAATCAGTAAAATTATGAACAGAGTGGACGACGGAATCTTTTCAGTTTTCAGTTTTCAAGATAGTCGTAGATGAAGCTAATCTGCTCAGGTCATTTTGCAACCTTTATTCTCGGCTGAAAACTAGGCAAATAAACACTTCGTTTCTTTAAGTTTATCTTAAAACTATTGCTAACTGTCTTAAATGCACATCAGTTTCTGCATCCTCGGTACTCTCTTCTGTGTTCAAACTCTTTTCAAGGGTGGCCATTGTCCCAGGTTATGAATAATTCAGACAGCTTACCAATTACCAGTTTTACTTCAAAGATATTTATATGATATTTTTCAAAGTTTATTCACACACATCCACATACGAATTTTTATGTATATATATTTTCATACTAAAACAGTATCCATCTCTTGTTATGCACGTCACAGCATGACAATTAGTGACTCATGAAAAATTCTTCCATAACTCAAGTCACTCTGTGCAATTTCCGCCAACGAGTAAAATTAATACAAATGACAAATAAAGTGACAGTCGATATGGCAAAATAGCAGAAATAACAACAACAAAAACTTCTTATTACTAATACCAAAACATAATCCACCACCACTGGCTACAAAAACAAAATCGGTGAATCACCCGGTTTGTTGCATTTGCAACACATTTTTACAACAAATGGTTTGGGACAAGTAAGTAAGCGCACAGCTGGCAGCATTTGCTTTCGCAGCACCAACAATCGAACTAACCTCCTGCGAAATTGACAAACGTATTCAGTTTTGTTCAGAAAAAATAATCAACTATACGTACTACATAAATGTGTATGTGCATGTATAAGTGCATGGGTGTGTGTGTGCATCATGAAATGTAAAACAAACAAACGTGCACAAATTGGCAATTGTCAATTATCGTTTTGTCAATTATCCAGTGTCGATTACACGTTGTTGGAAAATTGCTGTTGCAACATGAATAACAAATTGAAAAATGTTGCACAAATATTTGTAACGCGTAATAAATATAGCCACTTGCTGTTGTGTATGAGCGAGTGTGAGTGGTGGCGTAGTTTTTGTATTGTGGCACGTGCGCTAATGAGCCAATTGTTTGTTCGTAATAGCAGTGATAACGCATTGAGCATGTGACTGAAGTGGGCGTGGTAGCTGCGCAATGTGAATGTAGTAGGCGGACAATGATTTGAATTGTTACGAATTTGTGAGTCAAACGCTTCTGGGTATTAAACTAATATAGAAAACTGAGTCTACATGTTGAAGTTTAGTTTGTTGATTTTTTGCAATTCAAAAGACGTGCCACAGATTTTATTTTAAGTTCAATACGTTTTGGTAGTGCCATATGCTGTTCCCTAACGAAATCATGTTTGACCCAGAACTCTTACAAAGTTACGGAGGGATACTTGTCGATTACCGAGCATGTCTCAAAAAGATTGAAAAAATTTAACTATTCGCCCATTAAATTCAGTATTGATTTAGGTTAGACGGACTGCCCCTAAAAAGTATTCTCTCCATCGCTATGTATCCTTAAGCAGACCAAGTCTTTTCACGAGTCTTTGCCTCGTTGTTGTTCCGCCAATGAAGAAGCTTAAAATTTTAGCAGATAGTTATTTTATGGAGATATTTTTCACAGTAAAAATACATTCGGAAGCCTGCTCTTATCATAACAAATTTTTGTCTATCGTTTTATGTTTCATACGCACTGTGGATTATGAACTCGGGACCTACCGAATGGTTGTCATGTACAACCCAATTAGACTTCGGCATCTGCCGGTTCTATCTATACTGGCTGGCACAATTTTCAAAGAAGAGGGTTATCAGATAACTGAAACATATTTCTCTAAGTGTAAGGCATTCGTATATTAAATGAAAAAGGCATTCTGTGAGAGCAGGAAATCTAAATACTTTTTAGGCGTATTTTTTCTGATTTTACATTTTTCGAAACACCAGTATAGATAAGACATCTGGGATGCGTCCGCCGTGGCTACGAGTTACATGATCCATTCGATCAGTCCAATTTTTGACTAATTTTCCAATAAATCTGGAGCCAAATGATGTCAACAACGCGAACAGATTTATTCTCAGTATTTTTTTGTTTCAAAGTAAATTTCCACACTTATTAAACGTTGTTCTGGCGTTGAACGATTCATGATGATTTGCCAAACTTTACTGATCGGAAATGCTATTCTTAGTTATCGATATTGATAGTTATCATGCAGTTAAAAAACACCCGATAACTAATTTCTTTTTCGGCTCGGAGTTAGTCTTGAGGTGTGATAAAAATGTGCTTTTCAATAGGATTTACCGATACAGTACAGATTCATGCAGATACAATTTCTGTTCCACTTGATTGCTTGAAACTCGAAAATCATGAGCTTTAATTTTGAACTTTCCAGTCGCAGATTAGCCAATTTTTAAATTTTTTTGTTTGTGTTCGAACCGCGGTCTGTGTGCTTGGTTATAATTTTAAATTTTTCATTTCGAGCTCTCTTGTGGCAAATGTGCGCCTAAAGGAGCTACGTAACGCTCGGTATGTGCCTCGTAAAACACAACACATATGAAAACTTTCATATATTATGACAATATTTACTGCAAATTTTATAGCTGGGCCTCTGTTGTGGTCCACTAATGAGAATTTAAGCAAACACCCAGTTTAAAATTTCAGACATATAAAACTACAAATATGCATAAGAGAGTGCGTATATGTAAATGTGGCATGCAGCAACAGCTAAAGTATGCGGAGGCAGTATCGTGTTGCACACATAAGTGCGTGTAGGAGACGAGCAGCATCCGAATTTCAATGGATTGGAGATGCGATGGTGGCACACCGCTGACCCACTAGCACCACCAGTGCGGTGAGTGCGTGTGCGCTATTGCCTGTGTACACACATTCCAACGTACATACACAACTGTGCGACTACCTCTATTGCCAAAATTGAAATCCTCTTCTTTTGGGTTGGCTCACTTCGCGCCCTCCTGCCTTCTGTCCATTGCCGCTCAATTTTCGTTAATGAGGCGGCATGGCGGAAATTCGTTTGTACTCCATATCGAAATTTATTTTTGTTTGCTTTGTTGCAATAATGCGTTGTTGTGCTGTTGTTTGTTTGCTTGTTGTTGTTAATATGCACAGTTATGCAAGTATGTTTGTTCTTTTGGCCAATATTGAATTGGCTGCAACTTTGTAATTGTAGCAGCAGCAGCAGCAGTAGTAGCAGCGATAGGGGCAATAACAACATCACACAATAATACTGTGACAGCAACAGTTTCAGCAGCATTAGCTGGAAATAAAGATAGTAAAACAAACGCTTCGAAATGTCCACTGTTGGCTAGCCACTGCTGCTATTGAATATAAATAGTTTTATTTGGCTTTTTATATTTTTTCTGCGTTTCCATTAGCATAAGCTGCAACAAAGCCGCGGAACGTTCCACTGGACAATGGGTCTAATTGGAAAACAGGACTAAATTTTTTTTAAATGTAGGATTGTTTTTACTTGAAATGTCTGTAAATTTTTAAGTCGGATAGGGCGAGAGGTAAGTTTAACTCTATTGCGCACAGTTAGTTTTAAGTCCTCAGAATATAACAGAAAATTAGCAATTGAGAGGCAATTGCTAATGTCGTTGATAAATAATACGAAGAGTGCCGGTCCTAAATCACTTCCTTGAGGTACTCCAGAACATACAGTGAATGTTGTAGAGGATATACCATCAATTGTGAGCACACAATGCCTTCCGCATAGATAGGATTTCATCCACTGCAGGAAAACATAGTAAAAGGCAGGCGAAGATGATTTTTATAATATAACAAAATTGTGGGAGAGACTCTGTCGAAAGCTTTAAAAAAATTCTTGCTTGCTGCTTTGCTGAGAAGGCTTAGGTTAGATTAGGTTGATGCGGTTGTTCACTATGGGACATACTCAGGCTCATGGCACATTATGATGCCACGTGGGGAACTTGCCCTTATCCCTCCTAAAGCCAATGTGTACCTTTCAAAAATGTTGTAAGATCCTTAATTCCGACAGAGCCGAGATCTCCCAATTCATTAAAGGACAGTGACACAGAAGGTGTGGGATCGTCTCTTCCTCGTCTATGTGTTAAGACTGTACTTATCTTTTCTTAGTAGAAGTTTCATGCGTTTAGCATTGAGAGTCGGCCACAGTTGTCGGGCGATTTTGCATGTGTCTTCCAAAGGCTTGCTTGAGAAGGCTCGCTCTAATGCAATATTCACTTACAAGTGAAACGGCGAGATTAGGTACTGTAGACCATTCACAGTACTGTAGTTATCAGGCATGTATTTGCTCACTATTAGCAAAATGGAATTTTAAAGTGTATTTTTGCGTTGTTTTCTATTAAAAGAAAAAGAAACAGACTAAAGAAATTCATCGCGAATATTTGAACTGCCCAGCCCACTGTGCAGCATAGTGCAACTAAAATTTTATAAATATTTTGCTTTTGTTTTTGCTGCTGCCGTCGCTCTTCTAGCAATTTGTTGTTATTTGTATGCAAAGTTGTTGCTTGTGCGGCAATTATTATTATTAGTTTGTTGTTTTAGTGACGCGTACGTGCCTCTTTTGTAGTCAGGCTGTTCGCTTAAAAAACAATCAACTTTAATTTTGTTTCAAAATTGACCAAATGCAGTAAATCGTTGGAGCAGCCAATCAGTAGCTAACTGAATTGCCAGGCATTCTATGTGCCATATGAATTTGCCGTTAGTTCATGGTATTGTGGTTAACGGCATTATTCGCGAACAATGTTATTGTTTTTGCTCTGCGTTAGCTGGTAATTATTTTGCAATAAATTTTGAAAATGAATAATAAATATTTGCGCAATTTTAGTGGACAAAGTAGTTGAAATGAACGAAACATTAAAACGGCACCAGTGGGTTTTTGGTGATTTGACGGAAAATCAAGAAGAGGAAATGGGGTTGAGGTATATATGAAAATCACTTAAAGTTGATTGCACTGAAAAGGCCGACTCTTGTAAAGCGTTTGTTTGGCAATGATGTTATAAAATATTTCTAAATATATATATAAATAAAATAATAGCAGTAAATGTCTCAATAGCTACGGGATCAAATTATTTTTTAGTTAATTTCAGATGTTAAATCTTCTCAAAAGCGGCCTTCGTAGCCATACTCATTTATCCTGCCTTTCGGTAGAGCTCATGTTCGAAACCCACTGTCAGCATTAAACACCAAAGGATGGAAGGAATTTTTTCCAGGAGCGGTCCCACCTCGGCAGGCGATGACAAGCCTCCGAGTGTATTTTTGCCATGAAAAGGTTCGTCATAAAAAACCATTTGCCTTTTGAAGGTGGCAGATTCCTAAAGTTGTGGAAGAACGTCAAGAGGCATGCCACAAATTCGAGGAGGAGCTCGACCAAATATCTAACAATGGCTATATGACCAGCCTTTGATGGTGAAAAGAATTGAGAAGGTGTGCTCCATAACAGACCGTTATTCGACAGACCGTTGTTTGACAGATTCAGCTGATGGACTGACGTCACTTGGAATGTGTTTGCAAACAAACTGAGATTGGGTTGGTGAACCTGGTAAGCCAGACATGACCAATAAGATCTCCACCAGTTGAGTAGCTTTTTGGGTGAGTTCGCCCCGAAGCCGTGCGAAGATACTCATACGACATGAGAGGAGACGTGCTTGGACAAACAGAAAATAATATTGAGCAGCTGGAAGTTCAATGGGTCAAAGCATTATCCTAAAGGTTAATTCCCCTACTCATCATTTTCCTTATCATTTGAATCAAATTCTTTTTTATCACGCCAACCCTATTTTGCAGGTTCAAGTTGCATTCGCTATATCAAGTGCTTACTGTATTGCCAGCAACATGTGTTCACAACTAATAGCTAATTCTTATTGCTCGCTTAAACATGCAGCCGTTTTAATAACGGTGGCGCCCTCAATGGTGCTACCGTTGCAAAGATCGTAAAATATATTTAAGTAGAAAATTTTATTTACACCACCTGCCGTTATCGTGTTGCTGATAGCGCTAGTTGTGGTTGCTGCATTCGTTGCGCACAACATGCAGCCATGCCCCTTTATGCACACAAATATTCTTACACACTCATTTAGTGCAGCGTTTAATATTCGTTTAAGGTGCTTTTCGCACGCAGCCACTCTTGCCCCAAGACTTCATTTCTTCGTCGTCGGACTTTGGTATCCATCGCTGACTTCTTCTACGACACCGCCGCATCCGGCACATGTAGTAGATGGTGTGGGCGTTGGCGTTTTTTGCTTGTCTTTACTATTAATTAAAAATTGTGGTAGCGCACCGTGGGTGCAACGCCCGCCCATGTGCCTGTCCATGCTCTTAAATGGCCATAAAGTGAAGATGATGTGTCAAATGTAATTTATGAACTTTACAAAATTTAAAATTTTATTCAAAATCATATTTCTTTCGATTTTCGCATCTACTTTAAGGACTTTCAGTGCTGCGCCATGGAAATATGGGTCACATTTGCAGCAATTCCCAAAAGAAAGAAATAAGCAATTGCTGAAATAGCCCTTCTTCTTCTACTTCTTTTTCGTTTTCCTTAATGTAATCAAATGCAAATTGCTTCTCTTTTGTTTACAGTAATTGCAATCATTCGTAGTAGAATTTTCGTCTTTTATACGATTTGCATTTTCTTTGCCATATTGTAAATTAAATTTTGCGCGACAGTGCAACATGGGAATTCCATCGCACGCCCTAACGCGCAGCAGGCTCAGCGGTGTCATTGCTGTTCACAGGCACACACACTACTACACACGCGCACACTTCTCATATAAATCATAAAGAACATTTTCTTAACTTTTGCTAAACTTTTTGCAATAACGGTGATAGCGACTGAACACTCTTACCAAGTGTCCTTAATACATTCGTGTAAAGTCGTACCCCTCCTCCGGCCTGTTCTTACTCTTCATCTAGTTAACTTTGCCCCATCGTTTATTTTACTTATTTGTAATTGTCATTAACAAATGTTGCAGCTACAGTTTGCGCTGTGTTGAACACCAGCTAGTACAACAAAAATAGCAATAATTCTATGGCAACAATATCAAGTGAAGAGTGCTTAATACTGTTAAAAGGCATTACATGCAACAAGAACTTCTGCACAGCACTCGTCGCCATTGTGGCCATTTGAATGCGATAAATTTTATAAATTGCAAACCCAATCCATAACTTATAAGTATTTGGCATTTGAGATATAGAAAAAAGTTTATGTAAAAATCCAAAAAAAAGGCTAAATTTGGTCCGGAGCTGCGCACATTTAGAAAAATTAGTTTGTGCAGGCTGCTAAGTCGTGGAATCAAACCAATGCATACACAATAAAAGTTATAGCCCGTAACATCAGCGGGAAGGGCGAAAAGTAAGTATTAACATATAAAAAGTGGACGTAGTTTTTAGCCGATTTCAATAATATTCTCGGAACTGAATGAGATGGGGAGCAGCACGTGCCGTTTGGGCGAATTTTGTTAAGTATTTATCAAGGTACACGCATTTACTCAAAAGTGGGCGTGGCACTACCCATTTCCCAAAAATTGTACTTGCATCTTCTTAATCATTTGAACCATATTTTACCAATTTTTCTTCGCTTTTTTTATTATCGTTAAATGGCAGGTTGACCGTTGATCATTAATTTTTGTTCAAGTTACCATGCGCACGGACGGACGGCAGAACAGACGTAGCCAAATCGACTTCTCTCATTATTCTGTGTATTTTTGCGCGTCATATATGTACTTATGTATATATATATATATACAACCGTTATGTGGACAAAATATTAACATCCGTAGGCACTAGTATGGGAGTATAAAAGCGCACATGAAAATACAAAGGCAAGTGCCCTTGGTTTTAATAAGAACTTATATGAAATAACCGATACGGAGTCGGTGGAAAGTTGGAGCCAATGTCGGAAATGAAAATTGATAGGCGACACTTTTCATAAGTGATTGTAGCGATCACAAAGAAGTAAAGTAAATTTACAACTAAAAAAACTGTAACTGGCGAATTCGTTTTGAGGACTTGCTGGTAAGCAGAATAATTTTATTTAACAATCGGACTAAACTCACCTAGATACGATTAGTAGCAGCTTAGAGAGCGTAAACTTTTTAAGATATTTTTTGAAGGCTTTTCGCATTTAGATATTTTACATATTTCTCTTATTCGCATTTAAAAGGTCATGCGCAATTCCCATTAAGTTTTACAAATTTTGTAATAGGTCTATTTATAAGTTCGTGCGGTTTTACAACAGATGGCGTAACTTGATTATTATTCCATCGATCCACATTTCCAAACATTCATTGGAGAGCTACTGTCGTAAGGCACAAACGTCAGTATAAGTTTTTTATTTGAAGCGTAAACAACAATATTTTTACCACACTTGAAAATGTCGAATTTCGTGCCAAATAATGTGTTTTTGCGGGGAATTCTTCTTCATTATTTTAATATGAAGAAAAAAGCAGCCGAAAGTCATCGTATCTTGGTGGAAGTTTATGGTGAGCATGCTCTATCTGAGCGAACGTGCCAGAAGTGGTTTGCACGCTTTAAAAGTGGTGATTTTGGCTTGGAAGACGAAAAACGCGAGGGTGCGCCGCCAAAGTTCATGGATACCGAATTGGAGGAATTGCTCGATCAAGATCCGGCTCAAACGCAAGAAGAGGTTGCAAAAACTTTGGGAGTTGATCAATCAACCATTTCCAAACGTTTAAAAGCCATGGGAATGATCCGAAAGGTAGGCCATTGGGTGCCGTATGAATTGAAGCCAAGAGACGTTGAACGCCGTTTTATGGCATGCGAACAACTGCTTCAACGGCACAAAAGAAAGGGTTTTTTGCATCGAATTGTGACTGGCGATGAAAAGTGGGTCCATTACGACAATCCAAAACGTCGGGCAACGTATGGATACCCTGGCCATGCTTCAACATCGACGTCGGCGCAGAATATTCATGGCCTGAAGGTTATGCTGTGTATCTGGTGGGACCAGCTGGGTGTTGTGTATTATGAGCTACTGAAACCGAATGAAACGATTACGGGGGATGTCTACCGACGACAATTGATGCGTTTGAGCCGAGCACTGCGAGAAAAACGGCCGCAATACGCCGATAGACACGACAAAGTTATTTTGCAACATGACAATGCTCGGCCACATGTTGCACAAGTGGTCAAAACATACTTAGAAACACTCAAATGGGATGTCCTACCCCACCCGCCGTATAGTCCAGACCTTGCGCCATCCGATTACTATCTCTTCCGATCGATGCAACATGGCCTGGCTGACCAGCACTTCCGTAATTACGATGAAGTCAAAAAATGGATCGATTCGTGGATTGCGGCAAAACCGACCGAATTTTTCACAAAGGGAATCCGTGAATTGCCAGAAAGATGGGAAAAAGTAGTAGTAAGCGATGGACAATATTTTGAATATTAAATTTGTAACCATTTTACGTCAATAAAGTTTCAAATTTCGAAAAAAAACCGCACGAACTTATTCATAGTCCTATTACAAAGTTTGGAACTATGATTTATATGGTTCTTGTTGTAGTATAAACTATATTTTCATAAAAAATTATTGAAATTAGTCAATATCGCTTTTAGCAAAAGTCGACGTCCGAGTTTTTGAGCTTAAAAAAAAATGAAAAAATTAAATTAAAACTCGATATTCTTACCCGAATAAACTTCCTAATTATTAATGATTAACTATAATTTTTCTATTTTATATGATTCACTGACGAGTTATGCCAGCCACCGCAAAACAAATGTTTCTATGCACTTACTGCCGCTTCCCTATTTTTTTACATTTCTTTTTGAAATTTTCAGAAAATGTTTTCTAATTAAAAATAAACATTTTCTGCAGGGTTTAGAAAAAAATTCTAGAATATATGATTTTTTCATCGATTTAAGCTTACCTTGTCCTTTAGCCACTTCACTTGGAAACTGCGATACATATAAAAAGTGGGCGTGGTTTGTTCTCGCTAAATTCTATACGGCCCGTTGAGTACTCTGTGCTTTGAATATATACGAGTATAATTTTAGCCTCTAATAGCTATGCCAGGTACCCCTACCAAGCCATCTCATCCGCTTGAATATGTGGAACAAGAAGAAGTTAAAATTTTAGAAAATGTTACAATTTTTTGTCGTTATTTACATAGTGCTCGGGCAGAACATTAATAATTTCTGATAATAATCCTGTAGCGAAAGTAGAAAAGGACACTCACTTAAGAAGATAATAATTCTTACTTTTTGGCAGGGAAGTGTGTGAAGAACTAGTAGTTATTGCTCCACCTGTTGTTAGCAACAATAACTACCGGTGCTGGTGATTGAAAGTAACCAATTATGCTTCTACGGTCCACAGTTTTTCAATACCTGAGCTGCTCCAGTAATTAATAAAAGATGACTCAGTTGCCAAGAGCGAATTTACTATTCGTACATCAATAAAGCAATAAAATATGAATAGTGAATAAATATCTTTTTTCTATAATACGAAAACGACTTTGAAAAAGAAAATGCTTCCACCAATAAAGAATTTTGAAATCTCCAATAAACCACTTTTGTAACCCATTGGAGGTTCACATGGCAGCGTACATGGTTTTGACCATTTAAAAAGTTCAAAGCTCCACAACATCCCTCTCCCGAACTTATTACTGCCAGAGTGTTGCCTTTTAAAGACGCATTTTTAAGCCAATCACTGAAAAGTGTTTCCAAAATCACGAGTATAATATTGAATGCTCTGAAAGTTTTTTATTATTCAATTCAAAAGCAAATTTGAATTCAGAAGCTCTTAACAAATGCTCATCGATGCAAATTAGCGCTGTTTCTTTAAATAAATATTTCTTTTTTTTATTCGTACTCGTACTACAGCATTTTATTTCGCAACAAGCGAATTGCACATTTCATGTTGAATAACCTAATAAAACAAAGCTGCAAAGTACTGCGTACTTACGTTATTTGTACTAAGGTTTAATTTAAGGGCATTTCTTTCCAAAACTCCAGTACGTGGCCATTTGTAAATATATACATCATCTAGCTATACACACTTCAATAGGGATGAAAATATACGCGGTAATTGTTGATCCCGGAAATTCGGGATATGTTTAATATGATCCCGACATTTCGGAACTCTTACTAGAATATAATTGTTGTTTAGATCAAGTTTTCATAATTCATATCATTCAGTTCTTTGTAAAAGAAGTTAAATAAAAAGCCGAAAAAATTTAAATATCGTTTTTCATTTTTTTTTTTTAAGATGCTAAATTCGGGATTTCGGTATTTTAAAAAAGCCCTGTTAATTCGGGACTCCGGGTTAGATTAAGAAGTATGCAATTAGCTATAGTATTTTCTTTTCTAAAAAAAAGTAGATCTATTTCAATTTTCTATATATTTTAACTATTTATCTATATATATATATATATATATACAATATATCATATATGCATATTGGATTTATTGGGTGTTTGACCGATCTCCTCCTTTTATTTGTGGAGTGCGTCTTGATATATTTCCACAAATGGAGGGAGCTACATTTTGTGGGGAAAAAATTAATCACTTTTAATTGATTTGAATAAGGGAGAATCGATTAGATGGAAACAATTTTTAAAATTTTTAAAATTCCTTTTTAGGTTAAAAACACTAAAGGAGATTAAAATGGAAAGTTTATGATTTCTACATTGTAAAAGTGTTTATAAGACGCCATGTAACTGTTACGAGGGGTGCCTTTTATATTTCGGGATTAGAGAACAAAAACAAATTTTAATCATCGAAAATCACTTTATTGTTTTTCACAATATTCTCCATGAAGATCTATACACTTTTGCATGCGTTTGAACCAATTGTCGAAGCACTTTTGTCGCTCTGAATGAGGTACCTCCAAAACATGCATTCTGAATGCCGCAACCGCTTCATCAGGTGTCGAAAAACGTTGACCTCTCAGTTTGTTTTTTACGTACGGGACTAAAAAGAAGTCATTCGGTGCCAAGTCAGGACTATACGGCGGATGACCCATTAATTCGATGTTTTGGGTGCTCAAAAATGCAGTTGTTTGAGCCGATGTGTGAGAGCTCGCATTGTCCTGATGAAGAGTGATCCGTCTTTGGCGATTGGTTTTCCTAATTTCTTGGAAGACAACTGGCAAACAAATGGTTGTGCACCTGTCAGAATTTACTGTTCTGCGTTGTTCTAGTGATACTATTGCGACATGTTCAGTTTTTCCGAAAAACAGGCGACCATTTGCTTGGAAGTGCTTCGCGCGCGAACAACTTTTGTTGGATTTGGCTCATCTTGAAACAGCCATACAGTCGACTGCTGTTTACTTTCGGGCTCATACGCGTAAATCCATGATTCATCACCTGTCACGACGTCATAGACGTGTTTCGAAGTTCTGTGATCGTATTTTTTTAGCATTTACTTCGACCAATCGACACGAGCCTTTTTTTGACCGATTGACAAATTGTGTGGGATCCAACGCGAACAAATGTATGCTGATCCCACTAATGCCTAAGATTGTCTCAATCTCACTATGGGTCACATGACGATCTTGCAATATCAGTTCGCGCACAGCATCAATGGTTTGCGGAACAACAACTGATTTTGGACGACCTTCACGAAATTCGTCTTGGAGTGAACTACGACCATGATTGAATTCACCATGCCATCGATAAACACTGGTCCTTGATGGAGCTTCATCGCCAAAAAATGAATTAAGTTCATCCATGCAATGTTGCTGAGTTAATCCACGTCGAAAGTTGTAAAAAATAATCGCACGAAAATGTTCACGTGCGGTCCATTTTTGGACCGAGATGAATCTTTTAAGTTACTGTAAACAACACAAAAAAAGCCAAATAATGTAAAACTTTGCGATATAGCTGTCAGTTGCCAGATTGCAATACCAGGGTTTGCCAAATCCCGAAATATAAAAGGCACTCCTCGTATCGAAATTTTTTGCCAGAAAACCTTCTGCCTATATTACTTTGCCTTTTTAGAAGTTGCATATGCCCACTAATTGCCAATATTGAGCAATTATGACTTTTTTGTTAAAGTCAAAAAAGTTGTAATTTGGATTAATGTCAGGTTCCTATCTCTAATTTTTATCCAAATTTTCCCCTTCATTGAAGCTTGAGAAAAAAGCCCATTCAATATCCCGGAGTTTTTGATGTTTGATAAACAACGGCATCAGGCAATATCGGGACTGACATGCCCAGCACGCTTACACCTTTATTTGCGGAAACTTTTCCTAGTCACCAAATTCTAAGCGGTTCTTCAACTACATTGCCATACTTTTATGGGGAAGAGAGAGGATTGCATGTGTATGGGAATTGCTATGCAGCGCGCAACTACATATGCAAATATCTATGAACGCCACAGAATAAGAAAAAAAGTCTGCACTTTAGTAGAACAAATAAATTCACACACACGTTCGCACATTTATTTTAACTGCAGTAACTACATGCATACTTTAACAAAAACAGTTATATGTATGTATGTATGCATGGTTGTATTTTGCTATGGAAAACTTCGTGAAAATTTGACAGCCGCTATTTGAAAATTACACAGTTTTTATGGCTGAAATTTTCAGTCTAATTTAATTTTATGTTGACAAAGTTTGTTGCCAAAATGGCAGGCTGGTTGTGCGTGTGTAGCTATGCATATACATACATATAAGCGCCTGGAATAATGGCTGCTACCTATTGTGCATAGGTTTTGCAGATAAATATTTTAGGAGGGAGAAAACCGAGGGGCTGCTATAAACTGATTTTGCGGTTCTATAAATAAACTTTTTGAACATTAAAAAAAAATATTAAAAAAGTGTAGTGTATATAAATTTGCCACTGGTATCAGCAAAATATTTTCAATATAAATATGCCCGTCGCTGTCAAATAGTCACATAAAAGCGAAGTTAATTATTTCCTACACTGTAGGCGCTGCTAGTTAGTGCATTTTTTAATTAGTTTGATATTTGATATTATATATATATATACATATATAATATATATATATAATTGGAGCGTACACCCTTTCTGGGTGTTTGGCCGAGCTCCTCCTCCTACTTGTGGCGTGCGTCTTGATGTTGTTCCACTAATGGAGGGACCTACAGTTTCAAGCCGACTACGAACGGCAGATATTTTTATGAGGAGCTTTTTCATGGCAGAAATACCATCGGAGGTTTGCCATTGCCTGCCAAGGGGCGACCGCTATTAGAAAATTTTTTTATTAATTTGTTGTTTCACCGAGATTCGAACCTACGTTCTCTCTTTGAATTCCGAATGGTAGTCACGCACCAACCCATTCGGCTACTGCGGCTGCCGGTATTTGATATCACTCTAATAAGTAGGTAATAATATTTATTATTATTTCCACACGCAAAATTATTGGAGCATTCTCCCTTGAGGCAGTCAACCGTGCGCCTCTGCACATTGCTGACTTTTACTTTATTTTGCATTTTGACTAGTTTATTTTTGAAGTCAGAAATTTGTTTTTGTCTCTGCTATTGGCACTGTTAAAATGCTATAAAAAATCTGTTGACATTAATTAACGGTTTAGTATAAGTTGCCCGGAGAGGTTTCTGTGAGGAAAAAGATGATAAAATTTTAGCATTAAATTGAAGAGACCGTTTTTGAATAAGTTAACAACTTTAAAAGCCGAATTAATAAATTATGTAGTGTGCGTTGTTCAAATCTCTTTGAAGTTTTGTATATAAAAGCTTTTGAAAATTAAGCATTACCAGTTCTAACCACCTACTACATATTGAATAGCCAGTGAAAAATTTACTTGAATTTATATGCAGATAATTGTGTAGTCGAAAGGTTGAGGCTGCGATTTCAAGATAGTAGAATAATCATACGTACGCTGCTAATCATAGCAATACAAGTTTTGGTGAAACTGTCTTAGCTGGACCATTTTTAAATTTTGAATCGAAAATTTGAATTTCTTAGGTCAGCTTGCAGTCTTACTGGAAATATTTTTTCAGATCCATTTCTACATGTCTTCGAACTATATAGGACTCTTGATGAATCTAATCAGTTCCTCGAGGGAGACTATGTCTAAACTGAAAGAATGATTTTTCAGAAATCTGAAACTAACAGATGGAATTTAACTTTTCGTTATCATTATAGATCCTACAGAAATCACTATGTGGTATTCCGAACCTGGCGATCTTACAAAATGGCTAGTGCCCTGGTAGTATCCCCATGAGAACTCATATGGCTCATAGGTCCAGTGTTAATAAAGTGTCCAGACTAGAACACCTGCAGTTAGTAGTTTATCTACAGACTCATAATTAACTTCAGAACATAAAATTAACTAGCGGGATTTTTCTGCAGACCCCTTCTAAGCGCGCTCAATTGCTTTTTCATTTTTCGAAACGCCACCATCTTCTCTGACACAGCACAAATTGCAGATGTGCTGTGAAAGATATTGCAAGAAGCGTAGACATTACCGAACGACTTTCGATACCAACTAAGAACCTTGAACGCAGCGTGACTATCTGCAAAGTAAACGGAGTGCCGCCTGTAGTCTAGAAAATGTGTACGCTTTTCTCAATGCAACTTCCTGAAAAAATTCCACATTACGTTTCATTATTTTTTATATCAACGCGTAAAATTTGAAGCTCATCACCACTTAGAAAGCCAACAGGTGTCTCAGTTTTATCAATTCGTGAATGTCACAGCTTCCATGTTTCACCCTCACTATTCTTAATAAAATTAAGTGAGAAGGCCCATGGCGTTCTAGTCATTTTCCGTACATGTATCAATTGCAAAGTCACATTTTTTTTTTAATTTTGGGCTACAGAAAATATAGTCCTCTGCTAGTCCACAAAAAAATTCAACATCTACTCATTAGCCAAATATTAAACAATTAACATACAAGCTTTCATATTAATTAAGTGTAAGTGTGAGTAAAAAACTTTTTGAATAATTTATGCCATCACACCTAATATATGTATGTATTATATATGTATGTACAACAAAATTTTGTTGCATAAAAATTTCTATTAAAAAAAGAGTCTTTTGGCAAAAAAATTCTGCTGCTAATTGAATTTCTGTGGATAAATTTTAGCAGCCACCTGAGTACTGCAAAAAAGCGTTTAATTAATTTTATGCGCCTGTGCAAACATATGCACCCAAATTGCTTAACATGTAACATAATATATGAATTACAATATGAGTACATGCACTCACACCAGCATACATCCGCCTTGTAATGAGTAGGCACCGTGCGTCGTTGAAGTGGCAGGCCCAGTAATACGAATATTAATGCATCGAGTAGTAGCATCTTTTCAGTGCTCGATTGGCTTTTAGAGAATTCGTCGAAGAAAGCCAATCTTTTTGGCTTTCGTGTTAGGTTGGTGTAGTTTTGAGGACCAACTGAGGTTTTTAGCTCTTTTCTGCATTCTGTCGCTTAATGGCTGGTAGCAGCGAATATCCCATATATCTTCGACTATCGAAAAAACTGTCAGTTTGAACTCCACTGTTGTTGTTATAAAATCTAAACATTTCTCCATAAAATGTTTGGGGATTGCTGTGGAAGTGATAATCCTGTTCCAGATAGAAGACCGGGTCGCATTGGTAAGCTAAACCGATGTCGTGGGACCGACAGCGTGTACATGCCTTCGAATTGTCTCTTCATTTCCAAATCATTTAGTATTTGATTTATAGTTGTATGATTTTTAGCACTATTTGCTGGCCAATATTCGTTACATCACTTTGATGCAGGTATAACGGTGCTGGATTGCCAGTAAAAACTTTGCAGCTGGGTGCGGTCAATTTTAAATTGAGGGTGGAGCTGTTGGTTGGTTTGGTATTGGTCATTAATATATAATAGACTCGGCGGCGTTTCAAAGCATTTAGCAATCAACAATGCATTCGCAAGTCATGCATGTGGAACTTATGTATGTGTGTATGCACGTTCAATCGAATGTATATATTAATCTTGCTTTCAGCATACAAACTGTATGTAAGCAAGAAGCTGGTACTGAAGGACCTTTGTTAATGTGACTTGGAAACCAAGAGAACCCATGTTGAGCGTGAAAAATTATCAATTTTAACTGCCGTTTGCTTTCTAAGAATATACAAAGGAAAATAATTAATAATCATTAAAAAATTAAATGAAAACATGAAGTAAAATGATGTAAAATCAAATAAATAAAATAATATGAAATAAAATAAAATTAAATTAAATAATAATAAAAGACACAACTAAAAAATAAAACAAAATAAATCGAAATCACATGAAGTCTTAGAAATTTTAAAATAAAAAATTTTGTTAAAAACGAATTAAACAAAATTTTAACAATTGTATAAAAAAATTTAAATCTGAATAAAATAAAAAATGAAATAAAATAGGATAACATGAAATAAAAAAATTTAGGTGAAATAAAATAAATTTAATCTATTTAAAATATATTTTTAACTATTTAATATATTTATTTAAATTATCAAATAAAACAAAAAAAAATTAGTGAAATTAAAAAAAAAAAATTTAATCAGAAGAAATTTAAATTAAATCATGCAAAATAAAATTTTATAAATATTGTAAAATAAATAATACAAAAGTAATTTTTGAAAATTAAATCAAATTAATAAAATGGAATAAGACATGTAAATCTAAATAAAATAAAATCGTTTAATATAGAACAGAATACAATAAACTTTAATAAAAAGTCAAAAAACAAATACTAAATAAAAATACAATATAATTATAGAAATATTAATACTAAAAATAAAATTATATAGGCTCTTTCAGAATTAAATAAAAAATCAAAAAGTAAAATGAGATAAACCCTTTGGTTCGGCACCTATTGCGGCGCGTCCCAGGTGGTGGATAGGGTACGCCACAGTTATCTTCTGTGGTTAAGTAGGTCATAGCCTTGGTAAAAGCCTACTCGCGAACCAGCCTAGTTCTCGTCAACCAACAACTATGGTAGGGGGAACAACATGTTGTGCAGTGTTACTGCACGCGTGCCGTAACTGCCATAACTGCTGGCAGTGACCCATATCCATTTCGGTGGAAGGCGAGAAGCCACTTGTATTAGTAGGTCATGTCTCTGCTAATACGAATGGAATAAACATGGACTCACGGGGAGAAGGCCACTTCCTTATATCAAAGGCTACCAATCCAAGGTGGAACATCACACGCCGAGAGATGCATGGCTTAGGGTGAGCTAAGTCGCTAGTATGCGGACTCTGGGGCACCTGTCGCACCCCAGTTTCAATTCGACTTACCACGGCATAGGGCTCTGGCGTGGCGAATCCCATTATTTCCCTACCTAAATCCCAGGTTACGACTGCTGACACGTCAGCTGAGTGACCGCACCGCAAAAATGTTCAAATCAACAAACACGAAACAAACAACAAATCAAAAACAACAAATTCCTTCCCGACGCGGAAGACCTCTTGGCTTCACCAAACTTATGGCGGGGTCAAAAACTACCCCTTCGGTGGCGAAAGTGCTCGCTAAGAGCAAAACCGTCAAAGAGACACCACCGCATTCCCTTGAGACTTCTACTTCCTCCAAAACCGACTCGGTTGCGGAGAACCAATTGATTACCAAATCTGTTTTGCCAGAAACTGGGAAAACAAGTCGGACAGAAGTCTCCAGAAAACCCATCCCTCCTCATCTCCGTCGATACAGAGATCGAAGACGCGCTACTTTCCTTATGGAAAAGCTCGGCAAAACCCCTGAGGAGGAGTTGTCTGACCAACAAAAGTCAACTCTCGATTGGGCCCAGGAGTTCCTTCGGAAGTATGAGGCGTCCAGAGAAAAATCGAGTGCAGCTAAGCGGCAGCGGTCTTTGGAGGATCCTCCTAGTTCCAACGACCCCAAGAAGCATAAAACTTCCTCTGAGGTCAAATTACGCAAGTTCTGCGAAGTTGCCAGAGATAGTCTGGTCATGGCGGTGGTGGATAAGAGCCACCCTGACGGTTTCATCTCTCCATCAAACTGGAAGATTGTGGAGAGAAAACTTCAGTTGGGCTAACTGGACGTTCTGAAGCAGAACCCAGGACCCCCTCCTTTCTGCTCTGACGAGGGATGGTTCCAGGCAAGGGTCAAGTTGATCGCGTGCTCGGATCAACGCTCTGTCAACCTGTACGGCATGGCCCTCGACCGACTCGGCGAGGTATGGCTCGGGCGAATCTCAAGCTCGTCAATAAGAGCGAAAAACCAAACTAACCACGCGGCAGAGCAAGAATACTTCTAGATCCATCCGATCCGGAAACCATTCTGGAGCTACTGAAAATCGGAAACCCGAACCTACCCACCGAAAACTGGAGGGTAGTTAAGGTGGAAGAGCCTTCAGGAAACTCTAGACATGTCACGCTGCTCCTGGACCAGGAAAGCGTTAAAACACTGGACGACCGCAAGGGGATTGTGGCGTTCGGGTTCATCACCACTACCATCTGGACCTATCAGCCGAAAAATCTCCTCGCCCCCAGCGAAGAGAGTACGGTGTCCCCCAAGATGGATGTCGATAAGTCTCTCTCACAAGCTTCGACGATTGAGTCCGACTCGTAATCGAACAGCGAACTTGTGGGACACTTATTTAACATTCAACTCGAGGACGAGGAAAGACTTTTAGATAGCGGTGATGACGCGAACGCCACAGTCATTGAATGTTCGTCTAAAAGTGCTGCAGATTAATCCGCACCACTCTAAGGCTCCCTCGGCAGCCCTAATTCTTCGTCTCTCTGACCTCAGAGAAGACATCATTCTCATCCAAGAACCTTGGATATCAAACGACAATATATGCGGCCTGAAAGATAGGCACTACACCTTGTTTCAAGGTGAGGCTAACGTTAGATCGCGCTCTTGTATTCTCATTCGAAAACATATTGTATTAATGCTTTTTTTCTTCCCTTTAGCAATGCTGACACCACTGCCATAGAGGTTGAAGCTGTCCACGGCCCGATTTGGATTGTGCATGCCTTACATGCCTTACGACGCAGCGGAGGCGCCTCCTCCTGAGGCCGTGAGAAGGCTCGTCAACACGGCGCATCTGAACCAGAAATGCATCATTATTGGAGCAGATGTCCCTACGTTTCTTAACTCGTCTAGAAGAGAGGTACTCGATATTACTCTTGCTAGCGAATCATGTACACAACTGGTGCAGGACTGGAGCGTTGATAAACAGCACTCTTTTTCCGACCACCAATATATAACATTCATTTTAAAAGCCGAAACGGCAAAACCCATGAAGTACCTTAACAAAAAACGTATGAATTGGATCAAATATAGAGAACATCTTGCCAATGGACTTCCTGATATCAGGCAGTTTGAAATGGCAAATAAAAACGATGTCGAAAACGCTGTCAACATGATAACGAAGACGTGTCAAAGCGCAGCACGACAATCTTGCCCCCTGACAAAAACAGGAGGTAAGCATAAACCTTTTTGGTGGACTCCAGAAATCTCAGAACTTCGCAATCGAACTCGGAAACTCTTTAATCAATCTAAAATAACAGACGAATGGGAAGAATATCGACAATGTCTCAAAGACTTTAAGAAAGCTGTCAGAAGTGCAAAACGCACATCCTGGCGATCATACACTCAAGAATTAGGGAACACTTTAGAAGTAAGCAGACTACGCAAGATTCTTGCATCAAACCCAGTCTCTCCCAGTTTTATCATGACTCAACATGGAACTTGGACTACTTCAACTGACCACACTCTTAGAATACTTCTAGAATCTCACTTTCCAGGCTGTGTTGCCAACTTACCTGCACTTCCCAGCACTCTTCAGAGTAATTATGGGAATAGATCAGATCTATTCAGCTCTAATAGCATCTCTACAGCAATACTAAGTTTTAAAAAATTTAAATCACCAGGTAATGACAACATCATTCCAGCAGAACTTCAAGAAGGACTGGAAATTCTACTACCTTGGTTAACAAGGATCTTTAACAAGTGTTTAAATCTCTCTTACCTTCCAACAATTTGGAAGAAATCGAAGGTAGTATTCATTCCGAAAACGGGGAAGCCTTCACACTGCAAACCAAACGACTTCAGGTCCATTAGCCTAACCTCTTTTTGCTTAAAGGCTTTTGAAGAAGTCTTAGTTGAGCAAATCAAAACCCAACTTGATACTAAGTTGATCTCTGAGGCACAACATGCCTACACTAAAGGGAAATCGACTGAAACGGCACTTCATTCACTGGTACAAACAGTGGAAACTTCCCTTCACAATAAGGAGTACTCTCTTGTCGCATTTATGGACATAGAAAGTGCTTTTAATAATATTGAACCCAACGCTATTTTGTCTGAAATTGCCAAATTGGGTGTTAATTACTCCATCCGGCAAAGTGGGATTTAGAATCTTTTCCAATTCCCCTCACATCAATCTATCATCCTGTCAACACTAAACAACACAGACAAACTATTGATGGGCTGTGACGCAAACGCCAGAAACGAGCTCTGGGGCAGCTCAGAGACGAATGAAAGAGGTGAGTCACTTTTTGAATTCCTATTAAACACCAACCTAGACATATGTAATGTAGGGACCACCCCAACCTTCACTTTTCCGAGCTCGGCAAACTTTCCAGGCTGGGAAGAGGTCTTAGACGTTACCCTATGCACAAACAATAATTCCCAAATAGTCACAAATTGGAGAGTATCCGACAAGAAATCCTTTTCGGACCATAGCTGGATCCTCTTCGATATCAATCTTAAGCTTGAGAAACCTATCCCATATAGAAATCCTTGAAGAACAAACTGGCACACATTCCGTAGAGTGACCCAGTCTAAACTTCAACACATAAATAAAACTATAACGTCAAGGGAAGACCTAGATGAGAAAGTAAGAGCTTTCGAAACTTCCCTGACGAAAGGACTTGAAGCTTCATGTCCCGCCACATATGGCAAAACAACCTATCCTACCTGGTGGAATGAAGATCTAAGTAAACTCAGAAAAATGACAAAAGAAATCTTCAATATCTGCTACAAGCACAAATACTTCAAACCCTACAAAGACTGCCTTAGGGAATACAAGAAAGCAATCAAAGAGGCTCGGACAGAGGCTTGGAGAGATTTTTGTAGTTCCATAGAATCGACCAAAGATACGGCCAAGGACCACTCCTGCCCTTCCTTCTTGAAGAAAGATAACGGAGAGTGGACAAAATCATCAGCCGACACTCTACAACATCTGGTAAATACACACTTCCCAGGCAACACAGAATATATTGAGAACAATACTGACAGTGTTCAAACATCCAAACTATCACCCATTATAATCAACCACATCGTATCCCAAGACAGAATATTATGGGCGATAAAAAACTTTGAACCATATAAGGCAGCCGGTCCAGATGGGATATTCCCAGCTATGCTGTGGAACACTCGAGAAACGACGATTCCTTGGCTGGAGGAGGGTTAAGGTAATCTTTATCCCTAAGGCTGGTAGACGCGGTCATGGTACAGCGAAAGATTTCAGACCCATCAGCCTATCCTCCTTCATCCTCAAAACTCTCGAGCGATTGTTGGATGTATATCTCAGGGCAAAGATTACAGACTCAACGATCTCACCATCTCAACATGCCTATCTCAAAGGAAAGTCCACAGAGACAGCTCTTCATGAGGTTGTAAGTGCGATTGAGAGGAGCATAGAATACAAGCAATACTCACTAGTCGCTTTTCTCGACATAGAGGGGGCCTTCAACAATGTTACGACAAGATCTATAATTGAGGCTCTTAACATGTTAGGCATAGACATAGGGCTCAACGAATGGATAGAGAACATGCTCAAAACTACAACAGAATAATCATCGGTGAGGTAGGCAGCAGCACGATAAAACGCTCTGTCAACAGGGGAACCCCTCAGGGAGGGGTCTTATCCCCTCTGCTGTGGTTACTAGTCGCCAACAACATTCTCACCAAATTTAACCGAAAGGGAATTAAAGTGGTGGCGTACGCGGACGACATAGTGCTTATGGTTTCAGGAATGTTTCCAACAACAATAAGTGAGATTATGGAAGGAGCTCTGGTATTACTCAGCAATTGGGCCACGGACTGTGGTTTAAGTGTAAACCCGAGAAAAACTGAACTGATGCTATTCACCAAGAAAACCAAGGTGCCAAATTTTAATCTCCCAAAACTAAACGGCGTCAGCCTCACGCTAACCAAACAGGCAAAATACCTAGGGGTTATCCTGGACCCCAAACTCAGCTGGAAGTCCAACGTAGAGTACAGGGTAAAGAAAGCAAATATAGCACTTTACACGTGTAAGAGAATGTTGGGAAAAAAATGGGGTCTCCAACCAAAATTATCCAACTGGTCCTACACAGCCATTGTAAGGCCAATACTAACATATGCGGCACTGGTTTGGTGGCCTGCAACAGAAAGGAAATACAACAAAACTAAGCTGAACAAGATACAAAGAACAGCGTGCATCCTAACTACAGGAGCGCTTAGCACCAGTCCTACTGAAGCGCTCAATGTACTAACACATCTATTGCCATTAGATTTACACATTAAAACAATAGCTCCTTGCAGCGCGGTGAGACTCAGAGACATAGGAAGCTGGACAACAAGGTCGTACGGTCACAGTAAGATTCTCCTACAGGGACTCCCGCTGCTCAAAAACGGATCAGACTACACAATCCCCGACCTAAACTTCAAGAAAGGCTTTACGGTACGTTTTCCACCGAGAGCCGAGTGGAGCAAAGGAGAGGTGATTGGAAGATACGACATCGAAATTTATACCGATGGTTCTAAGATGAACTGTGGTGTGGGAGCTGGCTTCCATTCGGAGCCACTCAACCTATCTCAATCAATTCGTCTTCCTGATTATGCCACCGTGTTCCAGGCAGAACTTTTAGCGATAAGAGAAGCATGCAAATCCCTAGAACTCTACAAGGAAGTTGGTGCAAGAACAGCTATCTTCTCAGACAGTCAAGCAGCTATTAAGGCCTTAGACTCCAACTACATTTCATCCAAACTGGTCCTACAGTGTAGAGAGGAGCTGAAACTGCTCAGCCATTGGCTTGAAATTACCCTGATATGGGTTCCCGGTCATAGGAACATACGGGGCAATGAGATAGCGGATGAGCTAGCAAGAAAGGGCTCGACACTAGACATAGCAGAGGCGGTGGCAGTCTCCACCCCACTGAACACACTAAAAGCATCCATTGCTTCACACTACCAGCCGAAAGAAGATGGAAGGAAATACCTACATGTATTACAACAAAAAACACATGGCCGTCATACAAAATCCAAAGAACGATTGACCTGCTAGGATGTTCTCGGCCAAACATTTCACGCATCACTGCAATCCTTACAGGGCATTGGAAAGTAGGGGATCATGCAGCTAGACTCAATCTACCCTTCAATCCTATCTGTAGAAGCTGTCAAGCGGAAGGGGCGAAGGAAAGTCTTTTCCAGACATTGAGATAAAGGATTTGCTGCTATACTTGGACCTCACTAAATGGATCTGACTTGAAAAAAAAAACAAAAAAAAAAACCTTAATCATCATCACACGAGATAGTGGTAGTAAAACGGTGCTGGTCACTAATTAGGAGCATATTCAGCTCAGAAATGCTCAACCACCTCAATAACAACAACAACAGATTACCCGACTACTGTAGCGTATTCCAAGCGAATTATGCGCTATCTGGTATGCTGCGAAAACTCTCTTAGAAAATAGAATATCGCTAGAGGATATCCGCTTTTTCACCGACAGTCAAGCGGCCGTTCGAGCACTCAGCTCCTCTTATACCCACTCAGATGTGGTTCGATCCTGTCTCTTATCTCTTAACGAGATAAGTGTTCAGAATTCTGTCCAAGTTATCTGGATACCGGGTCACAGTGGATTCGAAGGTAACTGCAAAGCTGGTAAGCTCGCAAGAGCTGGAACTGCGCAATCAAATGTTAGTAACTTACCCACAATCCACATTCCGCTCTCAACATGTAAAATGCTCATTGATCGAGAATTTCACAGCATTGCTGATCGGAGGTGGCGAGTGGAAACTACTTGCGTTACGACCAGACAAATCTGGCCATCCTACAATCTGAAACAGACAAAAACCCTTATAAGTCTTTCGAAACACGAACTAAGGCATATAATATCTCTTATCACCGGCCACTGCCTTTTGGGCACTCACGCACGTCGGCTCGGGGTTCCTCAAAACGACCTGTGCAGATACTGCGAGGACGAAGATGAGGAAGTATCGAGCAGACATTTGCTGTGCAGTTGTCCCGGTCTAGCCAGAAGTCGACTCGCTCTTCTAGGCTCTCCAACAATTGACAATCATTCAGTACTCTCGAACCTGAAAATCGAATTTCTCATCAAATTCTCGAAACGAATTAATATCTTTGATCAAAATCTACAATAAAAATCTCGGTTAGGTGGGGAAATCATATAACATAATGAGCTCTAGGGCAACACAACGGACCCAACTTGCGGTCTATGTGGCACTCCGATGCGGGGTCACCCTTAAACCAACCAACCAACCAACCAAATGTGATATCATAAAATAAAATTACAAAAACTTATTACAAAAAATAAAACAAAAAATAAATTACATTTTAAAAATATTAAAACAAGAAAGGAAATAAAACTAAAAACACCAAAACAAACGATAAATAAATAAACAAAATATAATAAAAAACTAAAAATCTTAATAAAGTAAAATCAGGTAATACAATATAAATTGAGGTAAGAAATAATAAATGAAATTTTAAAAATATTAAAAGAAAACAATTGAAAAAAAATTTTCAAATAAAATAAGTAGAAATCTATCTAAATACAAAATAAATGAAAATCAATTGTACTTTTTAAAACATTAAATTGAGAAATGAAAAAACGTATGAAAAAAATAACATACAAAATAAAATTTAGTCACAATCTAAATAAAACACAATATTAAAAATAAAAAATAATAACATGTTAAAAAAGTTGGAATGAAAAAAAAAATTTAATTGAATAAAGCGAAATCAAATGAAATTTTAAAAATATTAATAAAAGAAATAAAAATATAAAATATGGTAAAATAAAATAAATTAATACAAATAGATTAAAATCTAAAAAAATTTAATAAAATTGTAAACATTTTAAAAATATAAAAAAAAACTAAATAAAAAATTGTAAATCAGACTAATGCAAATTATTAACTTATATCTCGAATATGAACACCGTCCCTCTTCCGGTAAATAAATTTTAATCCCAAAAATTTGTGTAATTTTCTTCCACACAAATATCACTTAGATATACATAAACGAGTATGCCAAAGAATAGAATGTACCGTGCCCTAGATGAACCAAGATAAATGATGCAAGAGGAAAAGTTGAATTTATAACTGTGCTTATTTTTTCGCACACAAATTCACGGTGTTGTGGCAAAATGCACACAGCTACAACTACAAAGCCATAAGCTGAGCAACATGCAAAATTTACAACATAATGCGGTTCCAAACAAAAAATAGATTAGAGTTGGCAACATACATACAAGTGGACAATAGCAGAAATAGATAAGTGAAGTGGCAAAGCGGAGCAAATGGTGGAGCTTTAGGTGGTAGCACCACAGGACATAAGCAGAGCAGCCAGAAGCAGTGCCAGCATAGTTATTATGGTTGCAATGAGATGGACAAAATACCATGTAAAATGAAGCAAAGTATACCACACGAAGCGATACTAAACGCATCAGGCCAGTTGGCATACAGACGAGGATTATGAGGCGAATAGAAGGAAGACACGGTTGAGGATGTTGGCGAAAGGAATGCAATGCTTTTGCGCCAGTGTACATAAAATGAATTTGGCATTAAACGTGGCGTAAAGTGAAGTTTGCTGGAGATTTAGTGCAGTTGGCAAAATTTCACTATGCGCCCAACAACTGATAATATACGCACGCACGCACGCCAAGAGAGTTACAAATGGGAAATCGTAAAATATTTTGTAAATAAGAAATTAGTGTCGCAATTGTGGCAGTGGCATTGGAAATAGTAAAACGAATATTAAATTTGATAAATAGTACAGGGCAAGAAAGGTCGCTGAGAATAGATTAACAACGTCTAAAATTCTAGCAATAAAACTTTGGTTGCTAAAACAATCGCTAGATTATCCAAATGTATTTTAATTAATTACATGTACAGCTTCAAGCGGCCACCTTAGTCGAATGGACTTGTGCGTGACTACCATTCGAAACCCAGTGTGAACATGAAACATCAAATGAAAGGAAGAAAAGTGATCGCCTCTTAACAGGCAACGACAAATCTCTCAGCGTATTTCTGTCGTGAAAAAGCTTCTCATAAAAATTATCTGTGATTCGGAGGCGGCGCAAAATTGTCGAAGAGCCTCTCGTTGCATATTAAGATAAGTGATAGTAAGCTAAGATATTGGGTTGCACAGAAACAAGGTGCAGAGGTACCGAAAGGAACTGAGATCTGGAACATATTTTCTATCCCGAAGTCATTTCTCTAATCCCCAATACTCAGTGTACTTTTAAACTCCGTAATGTAGCTGTGGACGTTTGTGGTAGCTATCTTTCCGGTAGTTATGCAATCAGCAATACTGGTTTTCCAATATTAATTTTGATGTAATCAAGGTCGGTTATTCCCATAAAACGTCTGACGTGAGAGGTCTCATCATAATCTAGATATAGTTTGCAATCCATCCCACCCGGTGAAGATGCGAACGCAGTCGAATCTGATGTGCCAATGATCAAGCAGATGTGACGGGTAGAAAAAATACTAAGGAGAAAAAAATCTATTAGCTATTGGCCTTTGAAATTTGAAAATATCGTCCGTATTGCACTTTGTTGTACTAAAAGCCTTTTAGGGTTATAAACTGGTTACCCATTTTTGGTTTATATGTTGTTTTTGGCATTTTAATTTGTAGATTTTTATAAATTTTGTACGAAGTTTAAAACCATATTTATATGGTATTTCTTATAAAATGAACCAGAAGAGACAGGTGTGACCGATATTGTACCTCTATTTGTATGACATTTTTCATACCGTTTGGAATACATCCCACTAAATTTTGAATAATTTAAGCGGACATGGTTTACCATTCCTGCTGTACACGCCGCCGTAATTCGTCTGTATTTGCTGGCGCTCTTTAATATTGCCCTAAACGACTCTTTACGACCATATGTATATACCCATAATAACTTAAAGGCATAAATATACATATGTATGTATGTATTCTAATTATTGTTTAAAGCAAAACAGGTAAGCCTGTAATAAAAGTTAAAGAAGAGGAAGACTTGAAAATAAGTTTTTTTTTTTTTTTTTTTTTTTATTGACAATTGTATTTATAGTTAACTATAAAATACAAAAAATGCTATAGCTATGGCTACTGCGGCCTTAAGCTAATATACTGGGTGTGTATATATGTGTATGTAGGGTGTTAGCTAAATTTCATTTAAGATATTACAATATTTTAAATAGTTTATAAGTTTAATGATGTTCTCTGTAGAATTGTTTAAAAGTAGATCAGTAGGTTTTGTGTTGTTTAGTGATTTTCTGTGGTTTGTAACAGCTACAACTACAAAGCCATAAGCTGAGCAACATGCAAAATTTACAACATAATGCGGTTCCAAACAAAAAATAGATTAGAGTTGGCAACATACATACAAGTGGACAATAGCAGAAATAGATAAGTGAAGTGGCAAAGCGGAGCAAATGGTGGAGCTTTAGGTGGTAGCACCACAGGACATAAGCAGAGCAGCCAGAAGCAGTGCCAGCATAGTTATTATGGTTGCAATGAGATGGACAAAATACCATGTAAAATGAAGCAAAGTATACCACACGAAGCGATACTAAACGCATCAGGCCAGTTGGCATACAGACGAGGATTATGAGGCGAATAGAAGGAAGACACGGTTGAGGATGTTGGCGAAAGGAATGCAATGCTTTTGCGCCAGTGTACATAAAATGAATTTGGCATTAAACGTGGCGTAAAGTGAAGTTTGCTGGAGATTTAGTGCAGTTGGCAAAATTTCACTATGCGCCCAACAACTGATAATATACGCACGCACGCACGCCAAGAGAGTTACAAATGGGAAATCGTAAAATATTTTGTAAATAAGAAATTAGTGTCGCAATTGTGGCAGTGGCATTGGAAATAGTAAAACGAATATTAAATTTGATAAATAGTACAGGGCAAGAAAGGTCGCTGAGAATAGATTAACAACGTCTAAAATTCTAGCAATAAAACTTTGGTTGCTAAAACAATCGCTAGATTATCCAAATGTATTTTAATTAATTACATGTACAGCTTCAAGCGGCCACCTTAGTCGAATGGACTTGTGCGTGACTACCATTCGAAACCCAGTGTGAACATGAAACATCAAATGAAAGGAAGAAAAGTGATCGCCTCTTAACAGGCAACGACAAATCTCTCAGCGTATTTCTGTCGTGAAAAAGCTTCTCATAAAAATTATCTGTGATTCGGAGGCGGCGCAAAATTGTCGAAGAGCCTCTCGTTGCATATTAAGATAAGTGATAGTAAGCTAAGATATTGGGTTGCACAGAAACAAGGTGCAGAGGTACCGAAAGGAACTGAGATCTGGAACATATTTTCTATCCCGAAGTCATTTCTCTAATCCCCAATACTCAGTGTACTTTTAAACTCCGTAATGTAGCTGTGGACGTTTGTGGTAGCTATCTTTCCGGTAGTTATGCAATCAGCAATACTGGTTTTCCAATATTAATTTTGATGTAATCAAGGTCGGTTATTCCCATAAAACGTCTGACGTGAGAGGTCTCATCATAATCTAGATATAGTTTGCAATCCATCCCACCCGGTGAAGATGCGAACGCAGTCGAATCTGATGTGCCAATGATCAAGCAGATGTGACGGGTAGAAAAAATACTAAGGAGAAAAAAATCTATTAGCTATTGGCCTTTGAAATTTGAAAATATCGTCCGTATTGCACTTTGTTGTACTAAAAGCCTTTTAGGGTTATAAACTGGTTACCCATTTTTGGTTTATATGTTGTTTTTGGCATTTTAATTTGTAGATTTTTATAAATTTTGTACGAAGTTTAAAACCATATTTATATGGTATTTCTTATAAAATGAACCAGAAGAGACAGGTGTGACCGATATTGTACCTCTATTTGTATGACATTTTTCATACCGTTTGGAATACATCCCACTAAATTTTGAATAATTTAAGCGGACATGGTTTACCATTCCTGCTGTACACGCCGCCGTAATTCGTCTGTATTTGCTGGCGCTCTTTAATATTGCCCTAAACGACTCTTTACGACCATATGTATATACCCATAATAACTTAAAGGCATAAATATACATATGTATGTATGTATTCTAATTATTGTTTAAAGCAAAACAGGTAAGCCTGTAATAAAAGTTAAAGAAGAGGAAGACTTGAAAATAAGTTGCTTTGCTCGAGAAGCACACCGAGTTGAAGCTTCGCCTTCAAATTAAATGCATTGTGAGTGACTGCATTTGATTTTCGAACCACTCTACGATTTTTTTCCCACACGAGCTACATTTTTTCACTACTTTCTAGGGTAATTTACACTGCACTTCATTTTTGAAGGGATTTTCACAGATTCCTCACATATTTTTCCGATTTAAAGCAACTTAGAGTTGATTTGTTTGCTTTGGGTGCTATTGAAGCGATTATTGTCCACCACAATTGCATTCGCATACGCACGCACTAAAACAACGCTTGCATGCTTGCATACACTCACACACATATAAAATAGTTTGATAAATCTATCCAGCGGAAGACATACGCACGTTTGCAACGCTATTATTTGAAATGGATGAACTAATTCGTTGACTTAGGGACGCACCGATACACTCGCAGATCGGAGTGATGCATCACAAGCTGGCGTATGATTATGCATATGCCGAGCTAAACATACGCGATATGCACACACTTCCACTTACACATCCGGTGATTTGTTGGCAGGGCTTACAAACTTAGTTATGTACATTTGTATGTAAATAGAATATCTGAGTGAGTAGTACAGCTTAAAGCCAGTCAGTCGCAAGTTTCTTCCAGTGCTTTGGTTAGTGTAGGTGTGCATCCGGACATACCTATGTGCGTATGCCAGATGAATAATCACTTCGAATGCAGTTCATTAGCTAAGCTGCAGTTTCATCAAATGTGACATGATGGCGATGGCATTTACAGTCTGTATCCTATATAATGGTTCGTGTTGGAAATTGGTGTAGAGGAACGAGCGCTTTGCTACACAAACTGGCAACTCTATTAAGAGCCAACTGTCAGCAGTGACTGCCGTGTGTGGCGCTTAGTGTCAACTGCATGAATCCATCTGTGCTCAATTGTACATATGTTTCTGTGCATGTGTTCATATTTGATAGGGCATACATTTTATGTATATGACGTTGTTTTTGTGTATTATATTTGCTAGCAGAATAAATTTATGTGGGCTCCTCACAACATGTAATCACATGAATCGCTGGCTTAAATAGTAATTTGTCATTATTTGACCAATAGATATGGAAGAAGCAGAAGAGTATTAGGTGTTAATGTGCCACGAATATTTATTATATTGCTGTGAAATTTTGGGTGCATGGAAATTATAGTAATTTAATTTTAGGAACTTCACATGTATTGTTGATGATGATGTTGTTGTTATGCTTAAAACTTTTTATATTTATATCCGTACGGACCAACCTAATATTGTAGCAAATGCAGATGTAGAAATCGGAGAGTACAAACTTTTCATCATACTTTGACGGCGAGCGTCAAATTTTGAAAAACGCCAGGGAAACACGACTAGGCAAGGAACTTTGAAAATTGATTTGAACGGATGCAGAATTTTTTTCATAGTGGAGAATATTTTGAAAAACATTAAAACCATTTTTAGCCACAAGTATTCATTTTTCCATTGTTAGCCCAGTAATACAAATAGCCACCCTCGTGTTTATAAAATACTACCTGGAAGCAGACATGCCTTGCTGTGGCTTATATTGGCTAAATGAGGAAGAAAGTAAAAAACGAAAAGGCACCCTTTGATAGTTTTAGTTGGAATCAGAGGAATACAGGCAATGAGGGTATCTCCAAAATTGAGAAGTTTTGTCCATATTTGTGCTTTTATGGCTTTGTTAACTTATTATTTTTCCGGAAAGTTTTAGACAAAATTTGTTGATTTTGAAGACAGTTCTACTTAACAAAAATGTTGTACCTGGATTAGGTAAAAACTAAACTGTAAAAATGAAGTAAAACATACTAATTTAATTACCTTCTTTAAATACCTTTATTTTGAAACCATTTTTTTAAAATGAGTTTAAAATAATAATATAAAACAGAAGGAAAAGAAAGAAAGAAAAAATAAAAATAAAACATTTTATATAAAAATGGCAACCCTACTGAATATTTGTTTTTAAATTAAAATGGTCTCCAACTTTTTTCAGGTATGTGGCAATCCTGTTGACTCCAGCTTTAACAAACATCTCTTCAATTTTCGAATCTTTTTGAAAAAGTTCCCCTTCACAAAATCGATTGTCGAAAAGATGTATGATTTGAAAGTTACAAAACCGCTGATGTGCCTCAATTATCGCAAAACGACGTCTGCATTATTTAGAGGCATGTTTGAACATCCAAGAAATATAGTGCAGAATTATTAAGAAAGCGCGAGGAGTCTCAGCCAAAATTGCGTTCTTAATAGTGGGCTATAGTAAAGCTTGTCGGGCAAGTCATTTGAATAAAATTGCATTCTATGTATAATGACAAAATTTACTCGTTCTACTAAAAAAAAACTTATTGAAAAATATTGGTGAGTCTTTTATTAATACGTCAATTGAATTAAATTCCAAACGCTAGAGGGACCACCCTGTACAGGGTTGCCCATATTCGACGGACCCATCTGGCAACCCTGTATCTTTTGACAGAGACGTGAGATTGCTTAATGACATACCGCGTTGGAAGCGTCAGTCCAAGCAGATTTTCACCATGGAACAGTACACGCCACGCGAGCGCTCCCAAATTGTTGAAATTTACATTCAACAAAAGATGTCAAAAGAAGAAGAACAAAATCATCATGTCCGATGAGGCTCATTTCTTATTGAATGGGACGGTAAACAAGCAAAATTGCCGTATTTACGCCACTGAAAATCCTCACGAAATTACGACGAAAAAGTCACTGTTTGGTGCGGCGTTAGTGCGAAAACGATTATTGGGCCGTTTTTCTTCGAAAATGAAGATGGTCAAGCTGTTACCAATTATTCGTCGAAAGCATATGAGGCAGTTCTGGTTTCAACAAGACGGCGCTCCACCACACACAGCTCGCATCACAATCGATTTTTTGAAGAAATTGTTTCCTCGTCGTTTGATGTCGAAAAATGGCGATTTTGACTGGCCACCGCGTTCGGTCGATTTAACGCCACCTGACTTCTTCTTGTGGGGATATTTAAAATTAAAGGTTTATATTAATAAGCCAAAGCCCATAGAAGAGCATAAGAACAACATCCGTGAGAAAATAGCCGCTATTCCAGCCGAAATGTTAGCTAAAACTATGGAAAATGCTGCAAAAGGGCACATCTTCTTGAACCAAATAAAATGATTATTATCGTCAACATCAAAAAAATTGTGCTTTCCTTTGATTTAAAAAAAAAACACATGGGTCCATCGAATATGGGTAACCCTGTATTATTGTGTGCTACTTTCACAAATTTATATTATAAGTGTCAGATAGAAATGCTACCAACTTTATGTTTGACCTAAGTCAACCTATAAATTATGTAAGCCAATATCAGGACAACATTCAGCTTTTAAAACAATAAAAAAATCAATGGATTTTCAATAAATGACCTCAGCAAGATTAATCCACAAAAAACCATGCCCTATTCGTTATGCTGATGTCGCTGTTCTGCATAAATACAAAAACAAAAAATAAGAGAAAATGTAATGAAAGCTAAAGTACTTAGAATTCATGTCCCACAAATAATCAACATAAAATTAAGCGACAGATTGAGAAATGATTGGAATTGAAAAATCACATAAAAAAATAGCAAAAGCGAAGGAGAATTTAAACGAAATACTTATCAGCGAAATTGTTTTGACAAATCACATCAACGTCAACAGAAATAAAAATCCAATATAATAGCAGCCATAAAAAATTCGATTGAAATGATGGTAATGCCAGTTATATATTGGAGTTTAAATGCCGAATAGTGACAGCTGAATGACGTAGGAGAGGAAGGGCAGCAAATAGAAGCAACTGCAAAACAAAAAAGGTGTAAGAACGCGCTCACACAGGCAACGAGTGTAGAAAAGGTGAGGAAAAAGAGTTGCGGGGGCGGCAACACATTTGGTTGCTGATACGAGAAAGCGGATTGCGTGCGGAAATGAATGCGTTAAACATGACATTCCAATTAGGAATCACAATTTTCGAATGCAATGAAAAGATTTGCGATTTGAAGGATTATGCCCAATGCATTAACTGTGTGTGTTTATGTATTTATGCACAAATATTTCAAGCGCAAAACTTTTAGCCCATGCATGCGTTAGAAATGGTTGAAATTTCGTATTATATAAATAAAACAAACACAAATAAGTCTTTGTAAATATGTAGTATTCATATTATGTGTATATATATGTACAAGGTAGTGAAAAATTAATTATCCAACACAGTTTTTGAATACCTAAAAAAGTCATTTTGAGTGAAGGAAATCCTTATTTTGAACTCTACGAGCTCCATTGTTTGTCTGCTGTATACTGCAGTTGTCTGTTTCACAAGTACGGCACCATTTGCAAAAATTTCAAATCTTCCGATAGGGTGATTTATTTTGCGCCACCTTGTATATTTATCAATGTTTTTCCAACCATCTGCAAAGCTATTGAAATTTAGGGCCATGCCACCGTATAAATTTCCGAAAATCTTTTTTGTTTTTGAAACCCTAACGACTTAAAAATGAAATTTTTAGAGGTTTAGTGTCGGAAAAATGCCTAAATACTTCTGTTTTAAACTTTGGCGCAGCGTCTCGCAGCTCAACACTCAGAGTAACGAATACTTTTAACGCGTTTTGAAACTTTAATCACATATTCATAATTACATTTTAGGTAGAAGTACGAAAGAATTTTGTCGATGAATTAAATATGTTTTATTTAAATTTTTTTTTTTTGGTTTTTCTACGCATTTTAATTTTTTTTATTCTAACAATTTTGTTCCCCTTTCGACAAAAATGTATATGCAAGGAAATCCCACTGGCCTTTTTAGCTATTCTCTCGTGCAATTGATAAACAATGTTTAGTTTACTGTAAATGAAAAATTGCACGTGCAGTTGGTTCCTCCGCGCACCCTTCAAAATAAAATGGCTTTGTTTGAGGAAAGTCGATGTAAATTATTTGCATATAAAATCACGTAGAATAAATGAGTTAGAATTATTTCACAGTCCTACTGAAAAAATCCGCGAATGATTCGCGATTCCTTCTCAACTGATGCAAGTGTCTTGGACATGGTCTTAAATTGGTTTGAAAATCGGTTTACCTGAAGGCTTGAGTATAATAAGAAGTGAACTGATAAAAAAAAAAAAAGCTAATAATTTTGATATTTACTGCGGAAGTTGAATTACTAGTCATTAAATGACTCAGTGAGATACATAGGTATGCACTAGCAAATAATCTTCAAAATGACCAACTCTTGCCCTAGTGAAGCTATGGGATTACCATGAGAGTATCTGCCTACAATTTATTCAATCCAATATCCGCACGATTTTATAATTTTTATAGAAAATTATTTCGAAGAAAACTAGCGAGATAACCACTGTAGCGTCAATATGGAATTTTCCTGCACAATTTTGGTAGGGGTACTTTCTTTCTCCAATGAAAAGTATGTGAGAATTTATTTGTTAGCACAGCAACAATCGAACCAACGAATTTTAGATAAGTACACATACAAGTAAAAGTTCACTTTGTGTGGTCACCATTTTGTTGGTTGGGAAACATTTAACTCAGTCGTATTTTGTTCTCAGAGTGATTTCTATAAGTATATCCAGCAGCTACCTACGTATATGGCAAAAACTAAAACAAATGTTAATAGGTGCCACTGATAAAATCAAACACTTTATGATTTCTAATGTTAAAGCCATTTTACACCCAAAGCCACAAGAAAATACATAAAATATTTATTTAAATAACGAAATGATGGCATGCCTACTTCAATGCAGTGAGGCGTCTCTATAGAATCTCGAATTTCGCACGTTTAATAATGAAAAAATAGGCAACCACAAAAATAAATGGTATCTCTGCAATTTATGTTCACGCGAGGCGGTGGCGTCTGCCGCAAATGCCATTCATTTCAATTTCCATGCAACGTGAGGCTTTAACTTTACACAGCAGCTGGCGACTATGAGGCTCGGCTGCTCAGGCGATATTTATATTATTTTATTGTCTTGTGCGCAAAGTAGACTATGGGGAATAAGGATATATTTTATACGGTTACACAAAGGTTTTCAATGTATGAGCATGAAAGACTTTAGTGTGGGTGGAAGTATTACAGAGTTAGGTATATCATAAATACGATAGCTTTACAGAAATGGAATAAATATTGCGAAAGTGGAGTAAATTGATTAGAACGATTGATAAATTGAAAATATAAAGAGGTTAAAATTTATTGAATTAAATGGAAATGTTGCGAAACTGGTGTAATGGCTGAAAAAATGTATTTTTTTGATTTTAATAAATAAAATACTTTTTGAATTGAATAAGTGATTCGCGCTGTATATTTATTTTTGCTCAGCTGCTCAGCGTGCATCTCTCTAAAAATAGATATACATATATAATGGGCGGGTACACCCTTTTTGGGTCTTTAGTCGAGCTCCTTCTACTATTTGTGGCGTGCGTCTTGATGTTGTTTAACAAATGGAGGGACCTACAGTTTCAAGCCGACTCCGAGCGGCAGATATTTCTTTAAGGGGGGAAGCTGGTCTAGAATTTTGAAAAAATCGAAAAATTTTTTTTTGTCTTAAAAGGTGCTTTAGGGTCTTAGAAATAATATACCAAATAAGGGATGCCAGCAAAAATGTCTAAATGCCCAAATTTTTCATTCGACGGCAGTGCCTCGCAGGTATGCCCCGAACGCTACTTACAACTTTAAACGCGTTTTTCTCGAAATCACTTTTTTTAAACTGGCCGAAGACATAACTCGAACAAATCTTTACCGATTCTTACGAAATTTTGACAATACATTCGAAATACCTTTCTCCGGAGACGTACGTAGGATTTTTTTTTTGTTTATATTACATAGTTTTTTTTTTAATCAACAATTTTATGTCGTTCTTTATAGTGAAAATTGGAACTTTTTTGTTCAAACGTGCACCATTTCGCGAAAAAACAAAATATCGAAAAAATCCTACGTACGTCTCTTTCTGTTGTTATATAGAAACTAAAAAAATTTTATTTTTTGGTCCAGGACAAAAATTAAGGAGTTTCCGTCTTCGGCAATGGACCCACTAGAAAAAAAGGCGCCTTAGGAGAACTGCTGGACAGCGGCCATTTTGAAATTAATTCAGACGAAAAATGTTGTATTTGTACCATGAAAGCTATATTATTAAACCTATTTCACAGATTTTCGATTGATTCCTTTGTTGAGTCAAAATAAATTCATAAAATATGCCCATTTTTTGCGCTCTAGACCAGCTTCCCCCCTTAAGAAGAGCTTTTTCATGGCAGAAATACACTCGGAGGTTTGCCATTGCCTTCCGAGGAGCGACCGATATTAGAAAAATATTTTTCTTAATTTTGGCTTTTCACCGAGATTCAAACCTACGTTCTCTCTGAATTACGAATGGGAGTCGCGCACCAACCAAGTCGGCTACGGCGGTCGCCGCAGTTCTCAATATTCTTACGAAATTTCTTTTCTCATCTACAGTGTGCTTGAAAAGCACTGTGTGAATAGATTTTCATCATTGAAACTCTGAGCCAAGGGTAAGTGTGCCATAAGAATAAGTGTTAAATTAGCAGAATCATCAGCTAAGTCTTATTTACTTGCTTAATACTTCTGTTATATGACAAACTAAACCGAAGTAGCCATTGTGCTGATGACTACTAACTTTGCTAGTGGTTGAGTTTAGCTACTCTTCGGCAAAAACTGAAACCTGAAACATTAAGCTTAAGTTGATGCAGTTCTTAGCAATACAACTCAACAGCTTAACAAATATGTTAAGACTATGAAATATATACATCAAAAGCATTGATCATAGGAGAAAAAGTGCTAGTAAGAAAAAAATCGACCTGGCTTTTTGTTGTAGTTGTGCAATATACGAAGTGGCGCAAGCTTAATTACCCTAGCGGGGTAGAAAGCCTAAAACTTCAAGCTTAAGTAGTTACAGTTACATCATTTAATTGCTCTTATTACAGATTTGCTCGGCATATCGGGCACTAATCGTCCAATAAAAATATCTCTTCTGTCCTTAGTCGAAATTTAACAGCAGCTCATGAGCGGAATGTATGAAAAACAACAAGCAAAAATAAGTTACAAGCCAACAATAACCAGAAACAGCAACAAACAATTGACATCATTTGAATACCTGTGAGACTTGACTGCTGCCACTTCCATCTGATTGAACATTTCAATATTATGATTGGTTATTTTTGCAGCCAATTTGCTGGTATCTTCGTATCAAGTATGAGATTTCAATATCAACAACTAACACACACACATTAACAAACCGAAATACTTACATAAGTGCTGGCGTACAGGTAGCTCGAGAGCATGGGCCACCCAGACCACCCATTAAACCCAACAGCCAACTGGCCCGGAGAATTGCAACAACAGCAATAATGTTGAGTGTCGAGCAAGTGGTAGTTGTTGGCGCTGTCGCTGCCGTATTTGCCGCTGATTTTATCCCGAACGGGTGATGTGGGAGATGATGCGAAAGAACAGACATAATTGCTGCTGATATCGAGGGGACAATCACTGTAGAGAGTGGGAGTTTGGAGTTTGAACAATATGAACTCAAATGAACATCGTTTATGGATGGATGTTGAACAAATGGATGGACAGACGGGCAGTGAGTGGCGCACAAGCAAAGTGGCTGCGAAAGAGAAGCATTGATCTGATGTGAATTGCTGTTGAAGGTAAAAAAGAGCAGTCGCGAGGGCAAATGCGGTGAGTCAATTTCGAATCCGCGCATATCAATTCATGTTAATATTGGCAATGGCCATGGCGATACGATAGCGAATTGAGATGAGCCCAAAAGAAAGACAGACTTACAGAAAGGTTGAAAAGTCGGTTATCAGGTAGCTTGCATTTGAGATGAAGTGGAATGGCGCTAAGTGGAGTATCAAAAATGCGGACAGTATAATAAAATCATAAATCGGATGATAAGCGATAGCTGACACTATTGGAGTTGGCGATCGGAAGCTGAACAGCGAAAGAGTGCGGAATGTTGCATTGAGAAATATTGTTACATGTAAGTATGTGTGCTGCATGAATTATGACTCATTGATATTGATATACTTTGGCTTTGTTTCCTTTTCGTGTTCGGTTGAAAGACATTCAACCAAAGGTTTTCTTGTAGTAAATGCACGACGAATTGCCAGCAGATAAACTGCTGATTGTTGTCTGCCTTGCGATGTAAATTTACTACTTTTATCATTTAGTTAAAATATGCGTTTATGCGACTGCTGTGTGCTTGATAGCTGGTATTGGATTTATGTATTCTCCCGACTGCTACTAAATTTAGGTTTGCTCGATTTAACTGACGTCTTCTCTACTCGAAAGCTCTTCAAAACGAAATATGTAAAATGTGCAATTTATTTTATGAACAAGGGATTTATAAATCTAGCGGAAAATGTTTGAGATGAAAGTTAGTTGTGCGAGGGAGAGATAAATTGTTTTAATTGCACGTACCCACCTCTGCGCGAATTTCAATGCGCAACAGAAATTGTTTTATGGATTTTTTTAAATTGGTTATAAACATTTTGTATTTAAATGAAAATATAACCTTAATTTTTCTTTGACCTGGAAACAGTAAAATGTTAGTGAAGGGCTATAGGGTGATTTTTTAAGAGCTATAGGAAAGTTTTTCAAAAAAACACACGTAAATTCAGAAAAATGCATGACATTTTTATTTAAATCGATAGTACAGTCCATATAAGTTAATGTTTGAAGATTATTTCATGCAAATGTTGACCGCGACTGCGCTTCAAATGATCCAATTTTGCTTAGTCCAATTTGGGCATACTCATACCAATGTTTCGGCCGGTATCTCACAAATAAATGCATTAATGTTGTCTTCCAATGCGTTAATTGAAGCAGGCTTGCCTGAATAGACATGAGCTTTAACATAGCCCCGCAAAAAATAATCTAAAGGTGTTATATCGCACGATCTGGGTGGCTAATTGACAGGTCCCGAACGTGAAATAAAATGTTCACCGACCTCGCCTCTCAACTAGTCTATTGTTACGCGTTCTGTGTGGCATGTGGCACCGTCTTTCTGAAACCACATGTCATACAAGTCAAGCTCTTGCATTTTGGGCAAAAAAAAAGTTGGATATCATTTCACGGTAGCGCTCACCATTCACAGTTACGTTACGATTCGCAGCATCTTTGAAGAAATACGGTCCAATGATATCTTCAGCCCATAAACCGCACCAAACTGTGACCTTTTCTGGAAACATTGGTAGCTCTTGCAATTCTTCTGGCTAATCTTTACTCCAAAATCATCAATTCTGCTTATTTACGTACCCATTGATCCAAAAATGACCTTCGCCGCTGAACACAATTTTTCGACTTTAAACTTTCTTAACAGAACACGCATTTTTATAATAAAATTCAATGATTTGCAAGCATTGTTCATTTGTAAGACGATTCATGGTTAAGTTATACACCAAACTAAAGATGTTTGACAGTGAAACAAAACACGAAACGTGCGTCAGCTGTTTAAACTAACTGTTTAAAAAGATTATAGCTAAAAAACACCCTTTACAAGCATCGGTGGCCGCAACTTTAAGAGCACTTTGAATAATTTTAGTCGTGATTATTATGCCACCACATTTTAGCACATCTTGGCCGACATTCGTAGAATGATCAAACAAATTGTTGCCTCTTGATCACTTGAAGCTCCGAAACTTTTTCTACAGAGCTCTGCAAAAATTAGTCTATACCTCTTTGGAAGAACTCTTTATAAAATGGAGTATTTACTTATATTGCAAGTAGTTCTGAATTTGAAATTAATTAACAGGGACCTGCTTACTAATGTACGTAGTGATGCCGCGTTGTAATGCCATGTATTCTATTGCTTCTCGATAGTAGTATTTGGCACTGATTTTTTACTGGTTCACTGCATATATAATGTATCGAAACATCACTATTATTGATTATTAGTCTATTATGGATCACTGAGCATAGTCTCAGCAATTAATGAAAGAAATAGAAAACAAAATCTGGAGAGCCGCGTTTTCTCAAAAATGAAAAAAATTGTCAATAAAAAATTATAAGAAAAAAAGTTTAAAAAAAGTAGCGAGTATGCTACTTCACTCCCAAGTGAACGGCGGTTAGAGACTGGACCTCTACACATGGAACCATCTTCCAAAATCGCTTAAGCGATTATCGAGCAAATCAAGAAGAACAAACGTGCTCCACTGCTGATCTGTTTATAAACTGCAGCTGTCCAGTTCACAAATGTCAAATATGAGTGACGTACGATGCCTTTTGCAAAACCTACACACTTCCCTTTAGAGTGCCTATTTTTGCGCCACCTTGTATAATTAAATTCGTCAGTTCAAACTTACGTTTAGAATATGCGCTTAGAATTGTATTTGTCTGTCTATCTGAGCTACATTTGTAAGGATACATACAATTTGTGGCATATACTTCACGCTGCACCCACCAAGACTGGATTCCATTAAGTATCGTTTGTCCAATTTAGCAAAAATTCAATGGCCACCGAAATCCCAAGGGGTATACTTTGTAGTAGACTTAATTCAATTTCTCCTGAACACAACGGTGTGCTTTCAGTGAGATTAAAGTGGGATTCCTGTGACTAGAATTTTGTTGGAATTGCGTTCTCTTTAATTCATCGTCGCTCTGCTTGACGCTTTCCTCTTCTCTATGTTCACCGCTTTAGTTAGCTTAAGGTGTTTCTACTTATGTTCATATTCTATTAATTTTGTGGTTTGTATATTAGTATTTTTTGTAATTTTTTTAGACGTTGATTTTAAATTTTAAATTTTTTACTTGAAATTTTTTTTCTGTTTATTTTATTTAATTTATTTAAGTGATTTACTTTTAATTTTTTATTTAAACCCTTCCAGGAGTTTCAACAAAAAAGTTGCGCCTTCTTTATTTTGTTTTCAATATTAATTTTTTCTCTTGAATTGTTTATTTTCCGCTAATGTTTGATATTTTTACAAATTCAGCTTGAAATACTTTTGTAAATATTTTATTGGCATTATTTTTTATATTTCATATATTTTTTTTAACTTTAATTTGGTTTAATTGTGACCCTTTTTTATAATGAACATCTGTTTTTTCGCAAGTTTTTTATTGACATTTACGCAGCTTTTTCAATAATTTTTTCTTGTGGTTGTTAAAGCGCTTAAAATAGCTTTTGACAAAAGGGCATTAAAATAATCAACAAATATTTATCTTCAATACAAATGATTCTAATTCGGCTAGTGAATAAATTGGTTTACAAAAAATCGAATGCACTTGTAAATTTTTTAGAGCAATCAGCGATCTTTGGTTGTTTAAAACAACTACAAAAGTAAAAAAGTTTCGAATTGAAATGAAAAAAATATATATATCTTATATATAAAAATGGAGACGTTTTTTTGTGTTCGTTAGTCGCCGATTCACGCCTAAACGCATTCACCGATTTCAATCAAACTTTCACAGATCATTGGTATTGGCCCATAGATGGTTTATGTGAAGTTTTAAAGAAATCGGTAAAAGTATGCGTGCGTTGTGTAAGTATGAAAAATACAATATTTGCGTGTTTCCCTTATACGGACATTACGTATACGGAATGAGAATACACGCAAATGAATAGAATATACACAGACATGAATAACATTGTTTCGATGTCAAGTGACGTATGCGACTGTATTATTCGTAACGCAATAGTTGTCCTCTCTTTTCTTTCCTTTTTATGCATGCGTGACACGGCATCAAAAATATTTTGAGCTTCATTTGAACGTTTTATGATTTAGATAAAATAAAAATTCGTTAAATATATTTGATTCCATTAATAACCATAAGCATGTATTCAAGTTCAAAGTATCGAAGTTCAAAGTTTTTGGACAAATATTGAAACGTTTACTTAAACTAAATGTTAAATACATATATGTATATAAATGCGCAAATGTAAAAGTTTAGATGGATTTAAAATATACGAAATTATTCAGCGGTTGAATCCGTACATTTTTTGAAATCCATGAATATGGATCGACAGTCGCCATAAATGTTCTTTTAAAAAATAAAATGTGTTAATTTGATGGTAGCTCGAGTATTAAGATCAGGTTTCTATTAGTATAACTTTGTTCATAGGTTTGCGTAATTTTTTTGTGGTGAAAGTCTAAAACCAAGAAAAGAAAACGTGAAAGCCGACGAGCAAGTGTAAAAAATTAATCCTCCTGTATGTATATATACTCGAAAAAGTTATGCTAATACTTTTTTCATGCATTTAGGTAGACAATTTTATATGGGCAAACGTACGTTTACGAGATAAATGCCTAAAAGCAGGTATAACTAAAATAGCGCTCTCAGGGATTTCTGTTACAATACTTCTGTAAATTTCATGCTCCAAGTGTTCGAGCATTGGTATAGCGCTGAAGACAAATGCTCAGGATATAATACAAAAATGCATATTAAAAGAGAACAAGTTTGTATTAGGTAATAATTAAATAATGCAACCTTATGTGCTGCTTTGACGAGTGGAAAAACCAAAATAAATAATTATATTTGCATGTGTGTTTAAAAGAGTTGGATTATTTTGTGAGTGTAAGCAGTTTAAAAGCCAAAGAATAGTTGCAACATTAAAAAATACCTGAAACACATTTTCATTTAACAACTAAAATAGCAAATATGAGCAAAATATGTACTTTCTTCAATTTTCTTCTATTGGCAACTTTCTGAAAAACGTGAATTCACCGCGATGCGATATAGAAACAAAAAGACAGCGCGCAGAGGGTTTTGAGCAATAATATAAATTTGTATCAAACAACGCATTAAATAGTCATTTTAGTATACTTTTAGTGTTTGCTTATTCAAGTAAATGCATGCATTAGTTTTTCTTTAAGAATTTTCTCTAAAATTTGCAACTTTTTTTATGATTTCTAAAGATTACTTTATTTTTGCCAAAGAGCAACCTTGCGTACAGAAAATTGTGTTGTACTTAAAACTTCACCACTATAAACTTGGTCCTTATAAAGGACTTTCACCACAGTTTGTTTACTGGATATACTGAGGTCAACATAATCAGCTGTATCAAAACCATTTGGTGAGTGGTCAACAATTTTAAAGTGTGTTTTTCATTGTTGTTTTTTTTTTTGGGAAAAAATTTATAAAAATAAAATATATTGTGCGTAAAATTTTAATAATCAGTGAAAATAAAAAAACGGTGGTTTCGTTGTTGTTGTCAGCGATTGTAATGAACATTGTAAGTTTTTCATATTTTTTTGATTAAATTCATTACTTTTCAATTATTTTGTTTTAACTTATTTGAAATCAACTTATATGGCCAAAAGAATTAGAAATTTAATTTCAACAATAGAAAAAAGAAAATTATATTACTTATATTTTCATCGCTGTATTTTAGAAATGCCTCGCCCGCGAAGAAATGATATTGGTCGTCGGTCGCGTAGAACGCAAAATAGATCAAATGAGAGGCAAAATCAATCACAAGAAGAGCGAGAATTTCAAAACCAAAATCAAAGGGAACGTATGACCAGATCACGTTCAGGCCATTCACCTGAAAAACGTATACAACGTAATGAGCGAGATAGATTAAAACAAACACAATAAACAAAGCACAAGGACAATCGCTGGAATTATGCGGAATTGACTTAGAATATCCATGCTTCTCCCACGGCAATTATATGTATCATGTTCACGTGTAGGAAAGCCATCAGTTCTGTTTATTTATACCACAACTCAGGGCAAAACAAAAAATGTAGTTTACGAAAAGGCTTTGCGTTAGTTTAAGTTTAAAATTAACATTAATTTTATATTGTAAAAAAAGAATAAATACACATGAGTGAATTTAAATCGAGTGTTCATTACTCATTTCTAATTTTGATATGCCTAGCGAAGCAGGCAGAGGGTCCGCTAGTATTGTATATATATTCAGTGTTGCTTCTCATGAATTATTGAGTAAGTGTACTGAGCTTATAAGTATATACGAGGTGGCGGAAGATTTATAATTTTTGCAAATCATATTTAACACCTGCCCAACTAGACAGCTGCAGTATACAAACAGACAAGCGACGAATCGCTGAGAGGTCAAAGTAAGGATTTCCATTTCCAATGTGAAGCACCCAGTATGCCATGAAAAACCATGTAGAATAGAACAACCAGGGTGTGGGTCGTCTCTTGTGCTAATCGGATCCATTTGGGAAAAAAGTCATGTTTGTGTGTGAAGATAAAATTTCGAAGCCACTGATTAATTTTGTTAAATATAAAGTATTTCGTCTTCACTTATTTTGCTGAATGTATCATACAGGGAGAATCAATAAGACCGCTTATTTTGTTTTATAAATAAAACACATCACAATTTGACGATTTATTTTTTTTGTGTCTGTGTCTATGAAATTAAATATGCAATCTGGCAACACAGTTTGCGCATGCAAAAATTTTCCATAACTTTCTGGCATAGTCCGGGCTTTACTTATTTCGTTCTTTAGCTCTGAAATCGTCTCCGGATTATTGGTAGTCCAATGGCGTGAAATCTCAATACACAAACTTTTTAAAAATTTGGAAAATTTTCATCAAAACTAAAAAGTTTTTAATTCGAGTTTTCGGGAAAAGCCGGGTATGCAGTTTTATGGCTCATTCAGTTCTGATGAAATATTGCGCACGTTTAAAGTGGCTTAAAAAAATCCCTAATACAATAATTACAGTCACATACCTGCATCACCCTTGACTCATATTTGAATCACATTTTATTAGATTTCTTTTGGTCTAAATCTGACTTTTTTGTTGATTGCAATATGCAAAAGAAGTATGAAGCCTCGAGTGTAAAGGTGGTTGTTGTTCTCATCGTTCCACTGATGGCCCCGTAAGCTAGTCGTTCGCAGATATATGCAACTTCGCACCTGTCTTCCTCCACCAGACGCGTGTAGCATATAATCCTTTCCACGGCAGTTTGTTCTACGTTACCGGAGTGACCAGGACTTATATCCGGCCAAGGACGGTCACTGCCGCAGCATTCTCCGTGCATGTATGCCTTGCATTTACATGCGCATATTTGTATAATTGGACTTTGTGTCTTCTTCATATAATTCCGTGCCCCCCTATGCCCATTTGTCGCATGTGTAAATAGGTGCCATATATAGGGTCACTGTCATTGATTCAGTCACCATTTTAATTAGTTTTTACAAAATTAATTAAAGCGTACACATTTTTCCGATTTTCTGCGTAATCTGAAACTGTCATTGTTGCAACTTCTGCGTACTTTTAGCTGATTTTGCTTACAACTCACGTTTTATTATGCTGTTTTTGTAAACGTTTTGCTTTTTATTCTCTATTTTTTTTTTGTTTTGGTTTTTTGCAACGAACACGTTCTACTATTAACTTTTGCGGTTTTTTAGTTTGTTTAACAATAAATACAAATTTTGGTTTTTTACATATAACTCTATTAGTTGACACAAAACAAAATGTTGCTAAAAACTGTGCAATTTACTTAATTTTGTTACACCAGAACAAAAAATGATGATGAAAATTTTATAAAAAAATATGGCCATTAAGCACATAAGCGCTATTAAAAAGGAAATAATAGTGTTATTAATGACAGCCATGTCGTATGAGTGACAAATATAATTACACCTACTTGATTAGTGTTGGCTTTTCACGTTTAACAATCAAATGCTATTGTTTACGTGCCATTTTAATAAATAGCTTAAATTTTATACATTTGTAACATGCACATACAAGTACTTCTGAGCCTATTTTATCACCTTCACGGTACTTTCCCTTGAGGCAGTAAACACATATCAGCGGATTTATCAATCCTCGCCATAATAAAGCCGACTTACGGAATAATCTTCCAAGCTCGCTGGGCTTTGGATTTTGCCGGCTTTTTTTTAGCGAAATTATTCTTCTAAATGATTTGTTAAGAAAATTAGTTTTTGCTTCTTACACTTTCCAAAACAAAGGGTTTTTCAAAAGACGCGCCTAGGTGATGTTTCAAAAAAAACAACGAAAAAACATAAAAAAATTGCTTTCACTATTTTTATTCAAAACACGGCTCTTAGCAATTCTATGGGAAAAATGACATCACTTAAATGTCCTCCATTAGCACGTCTGCGGGCTGTCATAGGAGAATTAAAATTTTTCAATTTTTCGCGTACACATTTTCGAAAGGAGTTCAGCAATCTCGATCGGAATGTTGCGTTTCAGCTCTGGATTCGTTGTTGGCTTAGTCGCACAGACTTTAGATCGCATGATCTAAGTGGTCAGTTTATGTCACGCTTACGTATAATAAATCCACCTGGAAACCTAGATCGCAATAATACAATATTTTGCCATGTTATGTGACTTACGGCGGTGACAAAAAACCTTTTATTAGTTGTATTTATATAGCGAAGTACACTCACATTAACACCTCTTTACTTTTCATCTTCAAAGAAAAACGGGCCAATTTTTCCACCAGCCCAAAACCACATCAGATAGTACATTTTAGCGCCTGTAATGATTTTTCAAAAAGTGCTCGATGGTTTCACTTCCCCAGATGCGCAAAATTTGTTTGCTGACACATCTATCGCACTTGTAGGGACTTATTTTGAAAAAAAAAAAACGATTTTTGCTTTTTATAACTTTTCTAAAGTATGATACTTAAGTAATTTTGTGTCAAAATAGAGATATACGCTTTTAGTTGAAGACCCATCGAATGGCTTTGCATCAGCTTGCAAAATTTTAAACAAATAGTTGTTGCTGTGCAGCCGGATTTTTACACATTTGAACATGAAACACGAAAACGATTTTCTACCCAGGCTTAAGTCATTAATGAAATTTTTCGTCTCACCAAGTTTTCGATTCGTACTCTCTCCAACTCTGGGCTTATCATATTTTTAATTTAGGTGTATTAGCGCCCTCGTTGTAAAGAGTGATTTTTTAGCTATTATCTTTTTAAACAGTTGGTTTCAACAGCTGACGCCCGTTCCGTGTTTTGTTTTACTGTCAAACATCTTCAGTTTGGTCTATAATTTAACTATGAATCGTCTTACAAACGAACAATGCTTGCAAATCATTGAATTTTATTGTAGAAATGCGTGTTCTGTTAAGAAAGTTTTATCGAAAAATTGTGTTCAGCGACGAAGCTCATTTTTGGATTAATGGGTACGTAAATAAGCAGAATTGTCGATTTTGGAGTGAAGATCAGCCAGAACAATGGCAAGAGCTACCAATGTATCTAGAAAAGGTCACAGTTTGGTGCGGTTTATGGGCTGAAGGTATCATTGGACCGTATTTCTTCAAAGATGCTGCGAATCGTAACGTAACTGTGAATGGTGAGCGCTACCGTGAAATGATATCCAACTTTTTGTTGCCCAAAATGCAAGAGCTTGACTTGTATGACATGTGGTTTCAGCAAGACGGTGCCACATGCCACACAGCACGCGTAACAATAGACTTGTTGAGAGGCGAGTTCGGTGAACATTTTATTTCACGTTCGGAGCCTGTCAATTGGTCACCCAGATCGTGCGATATAACGCCTTTAGATTATTTTTTGTGGGGCTATGTTAAAGCTCATGTCTACTCAGACAAGCCTGCTTCAATTAGCGCATTGGAAGACAACATTAAAGCATTTATACGTGAGATACCGGCCGAAACATTGGAAGAGTATGCCAAAATTGGCCTCATCATGTTGGTCTCCTTGCCGCGGGGATGAGGCTTAAGTGGTGGTTTGACTCCCATATCATGGGGACCAACCCAACACGAACTAAGAGGGAAGCTTCATATGAGGTTTGGCTAGCCATCCATCCGCTTTACGACCAAATTGGTGGCCATCCAATCACCATACGAAGATCACCGTACCGACGAAGATCCCCTGTCAATCCTGAACTCCCATCAATCCATCATTTTCTCTCCAGTAAAAATCTCTATGGACAAGCAGTCCTTAAATGCAAAGGAAGCTATAGCTTCCACTCTCAAATCTGGGTCAAACCAGATGTCTTCTAGTACGGCGGAAGCTGGGATACTAAAGCCTAGTGGAAGTGTCAGTACATCCAAGCCCTTCACGGCTAGCCTATTTCGTAAGGCGGAAGCTGGCGCTGAGGACAAACCTGGCAACAGCAGAAGTGGCGGTACTTACAACAAACCTCTGGCCAAGAAGTCAACTTCCTGTACCACCAATACCGGGACTAGCCCTGGTAAAGGTGGTAAAACTGAGTCTGAAACGACTGATACCTCAGAGCCTGCACGGCATGGCTACAAGGAGAGACGTGCTGCCTTCAGGCTACTGGAACGCCTAAAAACGATTTCAGAGGGGAAGTGGTCTGACAAACAGAAGCACTCTTTTAGCTGAGCGACAAGGGTAATGGAGGAGTCTCCTCGGAGTTCTGAACCGAACCCAAAACGTCAGTCGTCGGACGACCTACCCAGCAGCCCCAGCACGTTGAAGAAGCCCCGAAACACCCAGACTTCTCCAGCTACATACAGCAAAGCTGTCAGAGGCCAACAACTATGGGCGGTGGTTGACAAAAGCAACCCTGACGGCACTATTTCGCCTGACAACTGGAAGAAAGTGGAAGCCAGGCTCTCAAGCGTTTTCTTCCAAATTCTGAAGGAGAATCCTAGTCAAGCTCCTTTCTGTCGCGATAGTGGGTGGCATCAGAGCCACGTGAAGCTTATCGCCTGTGCCGATCAGAGATCAACTGATCTTTATAAAGTAGCCATTTCAAGGATCGGCGAAGTATGGCCTGGGTCTAAACTCGAGGTAATTTCAAGGAATGACATCCCCAGTTTACCAAGAGCTAGGGCCTGGTTACCAGCGGAGCCTCAGACCCTCAGAGGATCCTTGAAATGCTTCGGGTATGTAATCCGGAGCTTCCTACATCGCCGTGGAAGGTCACAAAGCTGAACGATCCTAAAGGTGTGTACCGAAGAGCTACTTTCGTAGTCTGTGAGGACTCGGTGGATGCACTGGCGCGATTTGACGGTGTAGCAAGCTATGGGTTTTCGTCCATAACACTGAGGGTCTATAATAAGCACAAGACGTCTAATTTAAAGGACCCGGTTGGAGCTGAGATAGCCCCCACGGCGGGATCTGGCTTTGGTCCTAATACTGCTACAGCGCTACGAAAGGCATCTGCTGACGGCAGTATCTCTTTCTTGTTAGATAGAGTACTTGATACTACTCTCACTGATGAGGAAGAGCTACTGGCGTCAGACTCAGATGATCCCAACAAAACGGTGGTGGAGAGGAAGCCCAGTAACCATGATGTGACGGGTTTTTCAAATTAACCTTCACCACTCAAAGGCTGCGTCCGCCAACCTCATAATCCACCTGGCCAAAGGTGGACATCATATTGTCCTGATTCAAGAACCATGGGTATCACATGGACTTGTGTGCGGACTAAGGACTCAAAAATATAAACTGATGTATGCTCGCAACAAAGGTAATCCTAGAGCGTGCGTACTAATAAGAAAAGGTATAAATGCTTCATGCTTTCCAATTACAGCGACACCGATCAACTGACGGATGTGGCTATCTTCCTGTTACCTCGCACATGACCATGAGGAGCTACCGAGATTAATATCCAAAGATCTGGTAGCGCAGGCACAGAAGCTTGGCGCAAAGCTAATTATTGGTGCGGATGTAAATGCGCATCACGAGATATGGGGCAGTACTGATACAAACGCTAGAGGTGAGTGTCTCTTTGAATATCTGATAGGAACTAAACTACAGATTTGCAATAAAGGTAATAAACCTACTTTTGTCATTAGTAATAGACAGGAAGTGTTAGACGCTACTTTTGCTTTTGACTCCGTTATTAACAGAATAAGGATCTGGAAAGTTTCGGAAGAACATTCCTTCTCTGATCATAGATATATCTCGTTTGAAAACTGGTAGAAATATCAGGAAAACAGACTGGGAAAAGTATGTAGATTGTATCGGAGTTACCCTAGGAAGCATAGAAGGACTAGAAAATCTGGTTGACAAGATTACCTACAACATGAATGCTGCCTTAGCGGAAGCCTGTCCCATAAGAAGACTGAGGGGTAAACTCAAGCCTAAGTGGTGGACGGTTGAACTAAGTAAGCTTCAAAAAACAAGCAGAAGCGCTTTTAATGAGGCAAAGAAAAATGTCTCGCAGAAGGAAATCAGAAATGCCCAAAGGCAATCTTGGAAATCCTTTTGTGAAGAGGTTGAGGGGGCAACTGAGACCTCCAGACTTATAAGATTTTCGCGGGTAGTCCTCAATATTGGGAACTGCTACAGAAAAGTGATGGTACTTTCCCTACAACCAGTAAAGAGTCTTTGGAGCTTTTACTCGACACTCATTTTCCAGGCTGCTCAGACATTACTGGGCATGACATGGAAGATACAATACACTGTCGTGAAGTCAGAATAGATGATATATCTAAGGATCGGCTCTTATGGGCGATTGAAAGTTTCAAACCCTTTAAATCACCGGGTCCAGATGGTATTTACCCAGTGAAGCTGCAAAAGACCGCCGGATATCTAGCACACTGGCTGCTAGCAATCATCAAAGGTTGCTTTCTTCACGGGCATATACCTCTTAAGTGGAGACAAGTCAAAATTGTTTTCATTCCAAAAGTTGGTAGAAACTCACATACCCATCCAAAAGACTTAAGCCCGATATCTCTTTCTTCCTTCCAATTGAAAACTTTGGAGAGGTTGATAGAATTTCATTTAAGCCTAACTATAGATAGAAATCTTATCTCTACGTCACAACATGCCTACACGAAAGGGAAATCGGTAGGGACAGTTCTACATAACCTTATTTACACGGCAGAGAGTTCACAGCACAAAGAATTTACTTTAGCCGCTTTCCTTGATATTGAAGGGGCTTTAAACAATGTTGAAGGGGGAGCAATTACTGCAGCACTCACTGATTTTGGGGTAGAACCGGGCTTGGTAGGCTTCATTGGCAAAATGCCAAATAGCAGAATCATTGAAGCGGAACTAGGAGAACCGGTGCTCAGGAGATTGGTAAGTAGAGGTACACCGCAAGGTGTAGTCCTCTCACCGTTTCTATGGAACGCAGTTGTAAATAAACTTCTGTTAATACTGGAATCGGTGGGCTGTAAGGTGACAGCTTACGCCGATGATGTTGTCATTGCTGTCTCTGGTAAGTTTGTATCTACATTAAGAGACCTAATACAAAATGCTCTAGACATACTTTCTAGGTGGGCAGAAAAGTGTGGTCTAGGAGTCAACCCAGACAAAACACAACTCATATTGTTCACTAGGAAACACAAAATCCCTCAACTAAGTCCAAATATGCTCAAGGAGGAAGCTCTTGTGATTTCGGAAGAAACCAAGTACTTGGGACTAATCATAGATAGGAAACTGACTTGGAAGTCAAACATCTTAGAAAGAGTCAGGAAAGCGAACCAAGCTTTTTATGCCTGTAAGAGAGCTTTAGGTAAGACCTGGGGAATTAAACCTAAGGTTGCTCATTGGCTTTACACTGCTGTCGTCAGACCCATTCTTCTATATGGAAATGTTGTCTGGTGGTGTGCTATGCAGAAAAAAACCTATTCTAATTTATTGAATAAAGTGCAGAGATCAGCGGAATTAGCATTATGTGGCGTCATGAAAACCACGCCATCCATGGCTTTTGATATCATACTACATCTGCCACCCCTAGATCTCTTCTGCAAATACTCAGCGGCCTGCTCCGCTTTAAGGCTCAAAGCGAGCTCACAATGGAAGACTGTCACACATGGACATTCAACCATCTTAGACTCCTACACGGATATACCCAGAGACTGCGATTATCACCCTCCCATTCTCTGCTTCGAAAGGAATTTCCTAATGAAAATCCTTTCTAGACTGGAATGGTTTGAAGAAGATCCAACACCCAACACACCCGTTAAGATCTACACGAACGGGTCTAAAATGGACACCGGTGTAGGATCAGGGCTATTTTGCGAAGAGCTTTCTATTAATTAGTCCTTTAAACTATCGGATCACTGTAGTGTTTTTCAAGCGGAAATAAACGCTATTCTAGAAGCCTTAAAATGGCTAAAGATAAACAGAATATCATCAACGGATATCTGCATTCTATCAGACAGCCAAGCTGCCCTACGAGCCCTGGATGCATTCCAAACAGCATAAAGGAGTGTCTTACGTTGTCGCCAATCTCTAAATGAGATGGCCAAACAATATCGTATAGTCTTATGCTGGGTTCCTGGCCACAGAGATATACCAGGGAACTGTAGACCAACTTGCAAGAGAAGGTACGTGTATGCCAGACATAAGTAATTTTATGGATATATCTCTCGCAACTTGTAAGCTTCTCATTAAGGACGCATTAATCAGGTCTGCAAATCAAAGATGGATTAGCGTTAACACTTGTGAAATTGCTAGGCAAACATGGCCAGGGCTAAATTTCCGTCTGTCCAAGAGTATTATAAAACTGAATAGACTTCAAATCAGGAGCTTAGTAGGGGCCCTCACAGGACATTGTCTCATAGGAAATCATGCAAAGAGATTAGGCGTTTACACGCATGATTTGTGTCGTAGCTGTAGAAATGAGGAGGAGTTGGAAACAATTCAACACCTTTTTTGCACATGCCCAGCTCTAGCCAGAAGCAGGAACCGATTTTTAAAATCCTACTTCTTAACGAATATAGGTAATCTATAGATTTTAGGTATCAACAACCTTTTACGCTTTGTCAAAAGCTCAGGATGGTTTAATATGGAGAGGGAAATGGAGCTCAGCCCCTGCGGTTCACAACGGACCCATTTCGTGGCCTAAGTGGCGTCGTTGTCTCTATGTGCGATGCGGCTGCCAAACCGAACCGAACCTAACCTATGCCAAAGTTGGACTAGGTGGATGGACCATTTAAAGCGCAGTCGCGGTCAACATTTGCTTGAAATAATCTTCAAACATTAAATTATATGGACTGTACTATCGATTTAAATAAAAAATTCATGCATTTTTCTGATTTTTACGTGTGTTTTTTTGAAAAACTTTCCTATAGCTCTTAAAAAATCACCCTTTATATAAATGCGCATGGCTTTTTAAAATTTAACCGGCAAGTATTTTCTGCAAGCATCATTTGCATCATTGCACGCGCTCATAATTTAAAAGCAAAGCGTCCAATAAAACAAACAAACATTCCTCCACACAGCGGGGTTTATGAGTTTTCTTTTGGAAACCAATGCACCGCTCACCTATTTATTCCACTACTCTTTTGCGTTGTGTGCAATAGTCAGAGTTAAATGCTTTATTAGCGAAAGCCACGAGCGCTGCATGCGCCACACTCACCTCGTTGCACACTACTTTCTCGCTCCCGCATACTGATCCGCTCTCATCCTCTTTCTGCTCTATACTCACATTCTTGTACTGCCGCCACCTCAACACTTTCTGCACCCATCGTGTTTCAGTGATGGCTTTCATTCAGTCATTCAAGCATGCCTTCATTTATTTTCACCTCCTTCTACAGTACATCATGCGTTCATCCATATGTCTGGCCAGTCGTCTGCTTACTGCAAATGAAGGCATTTTAAAGGCATGCAAAAAAGTAAAATAATTCATTGAAATACTGGCAGACTTGGAGGCGTATCAGCAACACCGCCCCTGCTGCCTTGCCCAAAGGTTATTACACTTCCTCTTCCTCAGTGCACTGGGTAGCTTTTCCCATTTGCAGCGTCTGCCCCGTTTGCGCTGCGGGGCAATGTGCATATGAACGCTATTATAATTTATTCATATGACACACAAGCATTACGTGGGTACACATACATATGCCAGCTTGTTGCTGTTGCAAGTTGTTAGCCCTCGGCTGCCCCAAATTGGCATTTTCTGCTTCGCTTTGACGTTTTACAAGTGGCACATTTTTCAAGATTAATAATTCAATCAACAGCAGTTTTCAGAAAGCATGGCGCAGTGAGGTACATAACTGGGTGTGGCTGTGTGTGTATGTATGTGTATCGACTAATTAAAACTATATGCAAATATTCGAGAATATGGGCTAATAATTTAGGTTGAGTGCAATTTAGATGTTTGCATTTTTACGAGCTGATTTAGCGATACTTGGGAACCACAAGGGATTTATATTGCCGAATATTTTATGATGAAACTAAATTTGTAATTACTAGTCAATTATGGAGTATGTGAATATTTAAGCAACTCGGTAGCAAAACTTTTTTTTGGTTTTTTCACTCTACTCAGTTCACTGTAAATGTGTAAGGCTGGGCTAGGAAACAAAATGTGAGGGAAATGAATATTCATATTTAATAAAATCTTAGGAATTTGTGCCGCCGTAGCCCAATGGGTTGAAGCGTAACTACTATTCGGAAGGGAGTAGGTTCAAATCTCCGTCGATGAAAAAATAAAATGATGAAAACGTTTTTTCTAATAGCGGCCGCTCCTCGGCAGAAAATAGCACACGTCCGATTGTATTTCTGTCATGTAGTAGCTCCTCATAAAAAAATCTCTACCGTTCGTGGCCATCCAGTTGTTGGACTGTTTTTAAGATGGAATGGTACTCTAAAAAGGACACTCTTGATTAGCGATGTGAGTGCAGTTCACCCCAGCAGCATAGGCATGGGTCTAGAAAAAAGTATATAATTGTTTTACCAACAAAAATGTATACCTCTTAGCCGAACAAAAAAACTACCCTGCTTTTCGAACTAATGTACTGAAGAAGCGAAATAACACTGCCCTGCATCGGTTTTGCGAATAAGATGGGACCTAGTGATCCCAAAGGGAATTTTCGCGCTAAGCACGAATCCGAGTTCAAAAATTTTCCATCACGTCAGGTTTTCGAGAAAAAGGGGGTTGAAACCCCTAAAAATAGCGTATTTGGCCATTTTTCAAAAATTGTGGAGCAGAACCCTGACGTGCTAGGATCTTCGTTATTGTCAGTAATTGAAGGTTGAACTTTGCTCTTTGAAATAAGCCCAAACCCAAATTGTTCGCATGCACCCTTAGAGTAGGGGGTGTACTTATGTCTACGGGGGTAGAGAAAAAAATGAACATAGGAACTTATCTACACCCATCGAATCTCATATCGGGAAAATATTTTTTGGCAGCCGATATAATACCTATCTCAAAGTCACTAAGGATTCGTTTTGGATTTAATTGTATGCCATATCCTCGAGCAAATTCAATGAGCTCAATGAAAAACGTCTAATAGCTGGTAAGTGACTTTCTGCTCATAATGCAGAATACGAGAGGTATTATTTGCCCTTCAACCCGACCATGTATGGAAAAGAGTTGTCGCATAAATGTAGGCACCACATCGAAAGTGCCATCCATGATCCAACGCTTTCATCAAGCAATTGCAATGATTATTTAGTACCACATATAATCATTCATTCATTGTGGAAATATTTTTCTGACAAAATAAAAAGTTCATTTTCCAAAACATACAAACTTAATGGAATATCTATTTCTTCTATCGAATTTGATTCACGAAGTCCTACTTTCGCTCTTTTTATCCTGTTAATTTTTTGCTTTTGAACACTTTTTGTGGGTAAATAGTCACGGCTGACGGAAACCGTCTCAACAACAGATTTCTGGATTATTTGGCTAGTAGCCAGCGAGCTTGATTTCGCCAACTTTTTCACCAAATTATTAGCTTTTACGACATTGACCTCATCTGGAAACGGTTCATGGGAGTGATCCTTTGAATACTTCGTAATCGTATGCACATTTTCAATAAGTATTGTAACAAGACGCGAACGACATTTCTTTTGTATTCTTTTAGAACAGGCCCAATTATATGTTTTTTTGTAGATCGCTCCAAATAAAAAAAAATATCCGTCAACACATAGCATATCTTTACTTTTATTAGACTTAACAAGAGAGACTTTCGCCATATTAAACACAGTCAATATTTATTTATACAAAAACTTTTATTATTTCTTTAACCACCAGCCATCCCCTATCAATAGAACTAATGGAAACTCTCTTTGTAAACTTATTTGACCTGCTGTAAACGAGAAGCAAAAACAAAAGACCACTGGGTTTGGTTCTGTCGTTGTCGTATTGTGTTTCTATAAAAAAAACGTACAATGAAAGAATGGGAATTGATTAAAACAGTTAGGTATTTGAACGAAGTATACAGAAAATATTGCAATTATTCTACAATATTTTGTAACACGGTTGCTCGAATTTCATTCACATTGTTTCTGAAGCTATAAATACATACAAACATATGTACATTTGCTTTATGTAAATCTGTTTTGATAATATAGGAAACCCAATGGGTCAAGACAAGTCATGTATTGGCAGTATTTTGTTTTGCGCACTTTTTTTATTTATCCATATGCTCTTCCGATTTTTCAATTTGCAATGCAGAATTTTGACAATACATAATTTTGATTTACAAAATTTAAAACTACAGTGTTCCACAATACAGAATTTTAACATTACAGAATTTTGCATTACAGATTTTTGAATACAGAATATTGAAATGAACAGAATTTTGAACCAAAATCATATTGTACCCAACCCTCTTCACATGGTCTTGAATCATTTTGAACAGACTGCGCCTCAATGTACTTAAATATATTAGTTCAGATCTTCTTCGAAGTACATTACAGTTACGCAAGAAACCACTACATGGGTTTTCGAATTATATTCCATATATTACTCATACTTCAGTGATCTACAAGTATATTCGCTTTTAAGAGCATTAGTCAGTTCCTTGTTCTTCACTCATCGAATGCTATTAAAATGAAATCCTTAGCAGTGACAAAAAGCTTGACTTGAAAAGCTTTACCGTAGTCTGGTAATCCGTAAGCTTCTCTCAAAGGGAGTGGCTAGAATGAGACATCGAATCTCTGTTCATATTCAAATTATTGCTTGAGATTGAAATCTAGGCATCGCTTAGAACGATATCAGATTCTTGGTTACAAAAGTGGACATTGCTTTTGTGGCCAAAGATGATCTTCGAAATCCGATATTTGCAACTTCTGGAAGAAATCTGTTCACGATAAATCTCCTAGCCAACATCGTTATGGTAGTGCACTATTGGCCGAATGAATAAAACTATTGACTATAGATATTTGGCCATCTGAACTAGCGTGGCTAGATTAGGTGAATTTAAGAGACCTGAGTAAGATTAGGCGGCCGTCGTAGCCGAATGGGTTGGTGCGTGACTAACATTCGGAATTCACAGAGAGAACGTAGGTTCGAATCTCGGTGAAATACCAAAATTAAGAAAAACATTTTTCTAATAGCGGTCGCCCCTCGGCAGGCAATGGCAAACCTCCGAGTGTATTTCTGCCACGAAAAAGCTCCTCATAAAAAAAAATATCTGCCGTTCGAAGTCGGCTTGAAACTGTAAGTCCCTCCATTTGTTGAACAACATCAAGACGCACACCACAAATAGGAGGAGCAGCTCGACCAAACACCCAAAAAGGGTGTACGCGCCAATTATATATATTTGGATTTTACTGTGATTTATTATTAAGAAACTAAATTTACATTTGTCGACACGTGCCCGATCCAAAAAGTAAGAACATTGAAATTGAAGTAAAACAAAATGGCAGCTCAAGCCAGTAGCACGGCGTTGCCATAACAAAATTAATATAAATTCAATAGCAAAATTAATATAAATTGAATAATAGTTTGTGGGTACGCCACATTACTCCCCCATTAGAAGCATCGCAGCAACAAAAGAAGGCTTAAGACGATCGATGGTAGTTTTGACGTGTTTGCTTCCTATTTGAATTGTGTAATATTTCGGCGTTCGACGCAGGACTTTATAGGGGCCCTTGTACGGCGATGAAAGTGATGGTCGAATTGAATCATCTCTGATAAAGACTTGCTCGCAGGACTTCAGTGATGGATGGATGAAGACTTTGGGTGTGGAGTGCCATGCGGAGTCAACAGGTTTCAAATTCTGCATGACTAGGCGAAGTTCAGAAAGCATCTCGTGTTCGTTATTTGAAGGTTTGCTGTCTACCCAAAATTCCGAAGGTAGCCGAAGTGTAGTTCCGTAAGCAAGCTCGGCAGGGGTAGCCTCTATGTCATCCTTGAAAACTGATCGTAATCCTAGCAAGATTAAGGGCAGGTACGCCGTCCATCTCTCATGATTATGGCATAAAATCGCTGATTTCAGAGTACGGTGCCATCTCTGAACCATACCGTTTGCTCGAGTTGTGACGCATAACCTTCGGTCGTTAACACTGAATGCAATTTCTGGCAAATTGCCTGCTGTCGCGCAGGATGGAAGGCCACACGAAACGTTCAGACATAAGACGTGCAGTAGCTCTTATGCCTGGATGTGCCAAATCGTGTATAGCATGTAAAACGTTTGATCTGAACTTGCTTGTGATAAATGGACGTATTTTGTTGGTGGACGAATCGCAGTATACTTTCCGTAAACTAGAAGGGACAGCAAATTTCATTAGTTTAAGAGAATGAGTCTTATTACCTGACAGCAGGGACAGAAGCTCATCATCCGTAATCTGGTCTTCAGCTAGACGGTTATAGTCAATTGGTGAGTAGTCGATCGAATTAATTCGCGACATCAAATCAGCGGCGGCGTTATTTTCACCCTCAACGTGACGAATATCTGTCGTTATTTGTGAAATGAAGTCGAGCTGTCTTACTTGCCGGTCCGATGCCTTATCCAGACGCTGATGAAATGCGTACACCAACGGCTTGTGGTCGGTGTAGATGTGGCACATTGTGCCTTCTACGTATGTGCTGTATCGCGTCTCAGCCTTCGTGAATCTCCTCGAGAAAAATCCCAGCGGTTGAATATTACCATCCACCACCTGATTCAGCACGGCACCCGCGGCGAAATTTGAGGCGTCGACCCATAATGATAATTCCGCATTGGATATGGGGTGTGCCAGCATTGCACACTTCGCCAGCTGTTCCTTGCAGGCTTCAAAATAACTTGAAGCTTCGTCGGACCAGGATAGAGGAGTAGAATCGTTGCGCTTGTTTGCGCCTATCATGTCGAAGAGAAACCTTTGAGTTTCCATTGCATGCGGCAGGAACCTCCGATAGAAGTTTAGCATTGCTAGAAACCGCTTCAACTCTTTTGCGACGGTAGGTCGTTTAAAGTTACGAAGGGCTTCTACGCGACTTTCTAGGGGTCGAATGCCATCCTTGGTAATGGAGTGTCCCAAAAACTCAAGTTTCTTAACCCCAAGCTCGGATTTCGCTGCGTTGATAGTTAAATTATGATCTTGCAATCATTTAAATACCTGCTGAAGATGTTTTCGATGTTCTTCGAATAATTTCGATGCAACACATACGTCGTCGAGGTACGTAAAAACAAAATCAAGACCACGAAAAACTTCGTTTATTATGCGTTGAAACGTCTGGACTGCATTTCGTAGACCGAAAGTCATCTTTGTGAATTCGTATAGCCCGAAGGGCGTAGTGATGTCCGTTTTATAAACGTCGTCAGGATGAACAGGGACTTGATGGAACGCTTTCTGCAAATCAATTTTCGAAAAAATTGTATTACCTGCCAAGAAATTTGCGAAATCCTGCAGAAACGGGAGTGGGTAACGATCCGGCACGGTTGGCGCATTGAGCGATCGATAATCCCCGCAGGGTCTCCACGATCCGTCAGCTTTGCGCACCATATATAGCGGACTCGCCCAACTGCTGCTTGATGGCCGGCAGATTCCTAATTTCAAAAGTGAGTCGAATTCAGAGCGGGCATCTGCTAATTTTTCGGGCGAAAGTCGTCGTGGGCGCGAAAAGACAGGCTGACCTTGCGTTATAATTCGATGAACTACATTGGAATTCGTCGTTGTACCCATTGGTAGTGGCCGGGTGATATCAACAAATTCTTGCAGAATGTCAGCGAAATTTGATTCCGCGTTGACAGTTTTTACACTCACCGAAGGTGTCATATGAGTTGCGCAAACAGATTTTAATTCGATTTTACTACCTCGTAAGCACTTCCGCTTGAGGTCGACCAAAATTCCAAAATTACTTAAAAAATCAGCGCCGATGATATCATGAGAAACGTCGACAATCAAAAAATTCCAAACGAATTCGCGGCGTAAATTTAAATTTAATTTTAAAATGACTTCACCATACACTCTAATAGGTGAACCATTCGCGGCAAACAATTTTAACCCGGTTGAATTAGCTCTAGCTGCCCTCGTATGTGACGGTATTACTGACACATCAGCGCCCGTATCAATAAGAAAATTAATTTTCGACGAAGAGCCAAAGATACGAAGCTGGTAATTTTTAACGATCTCAGGTTGTTTACTGGTACCTGAAATCGCTGCAGCTGAGCAGCATTATTGAGACGATTGTTTCTGGGAAAGCGCACATGGCTTGCGACACTTCGTTGCTTTGTCGGCAAATGTCCGATGATACCAACAAGAAAGTCCCGAAATGGCATGTCGGTTGTCGCGCCGTACGCTCCTTGCTCGAGAAAGTGACCTTGATCGAAGAGGACGGTCCTTCAAGGTTAAATGCTTTTGCATGTTTCGAGTTAATTCTGCGATCTCGCTTTTGAGGTTAGAAATTTCGTTGTGTGTAGACACAACATCCACATGACCGTTTTGCCAATCAATGGATTCCACGATGGAATCAGCAATTTTAGCTTTTTCGTCGAGGGGCACTTGTGCTACTATTATAGCTGCTTGTACATACGGTGGAAGACGCGTTACCCACAAGTCGTGCAATAGGCTGTCGTTGAGCGTGGTGCCAGCAACGCGCTTCATCTCACTGAAAAGTTCGCTTGGTTTACGGTCGCCAAGCGGCATGTCTTTGAGCACCTTCTGCAGGCGCCGTTGCTGACTATCAGTGAAATGATCAGTTACCTTCTGCTTAATGTACCGATATTTTCCGGTTGCCGGCGCTGTCTCGATGATCGACCTAAGCTCAAGTAGTTTAGGCGGCGAAAGGTTTGCTAAAACGATATGGAATTTTCTGGAGTCTGAATATATGAGCGAAGCTTGAAACCAGAATTCTAAGGCGTAAAAGTAGGCCTCAATGTTCTCTTCACTCATTTGCGGCAGTGGAATTCGTGGTACTGTGCTGTAATTTTCGGTATGCACAGCATCCGTACCGCTATTACCATGAGGATTTCTTGGTGCTGTGGTATAATTTTCGTTGTGCGCAGCATCCGCGCCGCTATTGCTAATTGCCATGCTGTCGTTCAGGGACATGGTGTGCAAAATTTGCCACGAAGTGCCACGAAAAGTGTGGTTATGCGGATTTTCGATGTGCCCTCTTGCAAACGAGCGGCAGCAATTCCAAGTAAACGGCGAAAATTCAATATAATGTACAAAAGTTTGTACGACAGCTTTTTTAAAACGTTCGGGGTCACCAATTTGGATTTTACTGTGATTTATTATTAAGAAACTAAATTTACATTTATCGACACGTGCCCGATCCAAAAAGTAAGAACATTGAAATTGAAGTAAAACAAAATGGCAGCTCAAGCCAGTAGCACGGCGTTGCCATAACAAAATTAATATAAATTCAATAGCAAAATTAATATAAATTGAATAATAGTTTGTGGGTACGCCACATATATAAGTAAGATTAGGTTAAATGGCTATCCCAAAGTGAGTAGGGCCCACTTGAATGAAAGCCTAGGTCAAGCAAACAAAAATTTCCTAACCTCGGTAAACAAAGCTTTTTTGAAGTGAAAACTTCTTTAGAATCGTTGGGAGTGATTTGAGACTCGATGAAACGAAAAAGCGACATTCTTGGCTACGAAGCGTTATATGTTGATATACGTATATGTGTGTGGCTGCGTACTGCTGAGCCACGCTAGTATAGTGAGTATTGTAGTATGTATACTACACTGCCTATTACTTGCTTTGGTGTTTAGTTCAAGCGTCATACGTATGTATGTTTGTATGTATGCTAGTACGTATGTGTGCGCGCCTGCGTATTACGTAGCCACGGTGAGCGAGAAGGCATTATGTATACCTATACTACACTACCTAATACTTGCTTAGACCAAGCGTCCTACGAATGTTTGTGTGTATGTTAGTACGTCTGTGTAATATACGCGTTACGACGCTCATAATAGCAACCGCGTGTGCTGTATTGCGTCCGTATTTATATTCGTAAATTTTTTCATTTTTAAATATTTACCGCAATTATGCCGAAAAATAATGCAGAAAAGTGTCGTGAAAATCGACAGAAAAAAAGTATACACCAGAAGTATCGCGGATACTTAGAAAAGATTACGATAAAGTTCCAATGATTTTAAGTGGCGATTTTAACGTAAATTTTGCATTGGACACAGCGGTTCCTTTAATTGACTTTCTCAATACAACATTCAATTTAAAAATGTGTAACAATCGCACTGAATCGACAACACGATCAAAAACAACAATTGACGCGGTATTTCAAAGTTATGTTGACAACATCGAAACCAAAGCATTTGTATCATATTTTAACTATCATAAGCCACTCGTATCATTTGTTGAAATTGAAAACATTGAGGATGAATAATAAATAATAAAGTGAAGAAAGTAAAATATGAACTTTATAGCAATATTATAATGAACCTATAATTATCCCGCTCCTAATGCTGCTTTCATCTTATTCTCTCTCAACCGTCTCGTCTAACTGTTAGACTGGTTTTTTTTTTAATGGAAATCTTAAATTTGCCATTAAAATAATCGCCACAATAATCGAAACTTAGCGAGAAAGTTCAGAAGAAAACTGAAGTCTAGGAAGTTCACACAATAAGTGAGAACGGTCAGAAAAGATTCAAACTTAAATTTCTTACCATGCATAGATATTTAACTACAATTCGATTTTCATCAAAATTTGAGCGGAACAATTTGAATTCTCTACTTCAGGATTTCAAATTTTCGCCTTCTAGCTTTGAGTGTTTTTGCGCCTTGACTTCATTGAACTTTTATTTTCAAGATGTCATAGCGCTTCAATTTTATAGGAAAAATTCATGAAGCAATAATTAAAGGTGATGTAAGTAGCCTAATTTCACCCTGTGTTAGCCATCTTGAAGCTACGTAATAAATCCGTGTTGTCCTCGTGGAAAAGCTACTTTTTATTTCAGAGCAAATTCTAAAGAAAAAGTACTCAAAAGCGTAGAAATTAAAACTTTTGCTGAAAAAGTTAGCAGGCAATATTGTTTTGCCTATTCCATTTTGCTTAGACTTTCGCATCTTGCAATTTCAATTTCAATTTATTTGATTTTTTTTTTCAAACACGAAACGCGCTGCATTATTTAAAGCGATTTGCAATTTTTGCTTCGAATTATTATCAAGCCTGCAATATACTAATTCAGCGTATGATACATGAGGAACAATGAGTGATCTAACAAGTTTTAATTTAACTTTACGCAACGGAACAAACCTATCAAATAGATAGCTGACTAAAGCATTGAAATGTTGCAGTTTTTCATCCACTGTTGTGAATAACCGACACATTTTCCAATTAAGCTCGGCAGCCTCCTTATTTAAGAGATCATGCTGAATAAGCTTAAAGTCTCTAAAAAATATCTCCTTTACTTGATTGTGTCTGTTGAACTGGATGTTGTAAGATAAGAATATCAACTCGTGATCGGAAACTCCAGCCGTAGGAAGCTGATCAATATGACTGACGTAATCTCTGTCACTGACGCAAAATACATCCAAAAGACTTGGTTTGCAGTGGGGTGCAAAGCGAGTAGCATATTCATTGATTAAGGAAATTCCTAATGATTGGAAACGATCTATCAAATTATCACAAAGAAGGTCTACATTTAAATCGGTGAAGGAGTTTAAATAAAGCAAGGGGATAATGAGATAGATAGGAATGAGATCAAAATAAAAAAGATTACATTGTAAAGCCAAGAATATGAAAAGTAACAATGAGATGAACGAAATAGAAATGATACTAAAATAAAAATGATTACAATGCAAAGCAAAGAGTTTGAAAAACATAAATGATAAATAAGAGAATAAATTTAACGCAGACATAACATTAATAATATAACGCATAAATGTTTTTGTTTTTACATATTGGCAGTTGCCATGCTCTCTATACTCGTTTTTTCAGTTATAATTACAGCATCAGTTTGGGGTCGAGCTCTAACAAACACTTGACCACGAACAGAGAAAACTGACGTTAGACGCTTTTGATTTTTATACTGCATTGCCAAACGCATTAGTTCGCGATTTTTTCTTGCAAGACATTCGTGGATAAATAGCTTCCCTTCAATACTGACGCCGACATCACTAAGAGAAAGTGCTCGTCTCTTATCTTTGCAGAATTTAGCTACAGCTTTCAGCAGTTGAGAGCGATCTGCAGCAGAGCTCAATTTGATTATAATTGGAGCTACGCTTTTATTGTTTGGGCGTCTACTTGTGTTTCTGCGTATATATATTATAAATTTATCTTTTTTAACACAGATTTTATACTTGTAACTTTGCAGGTAATCTCGTTAAAAAATCAAATGTATGATTATCGGACGTGACGAAATAAAAGTGGTTTTTCCTTGTTAAGAGTTTCCACTATTTGTTTTATTTATTACTTCAGTGTAGGTTTACAAGTGGCACATATAGATTCCAATCCGATGCATGGTCAAAATACATATATATATGACAAAAATCCATGGGAATAGTTAAGTTAAAAATAAATAAATTAAGTACCAGTTATAAAATAACATAAAATTATTCTATGGCTTACAACGACCTTTTTCAATTTTTTACTACATTTTCAGAAAGGGGATAAACTTATGCCCTTTTTTCCATTGCTTCCAAATTGCATCAATGGATTAAGTAGCATCCGAAATCAGTTGTCAAACTTTACTTAACCTTGTATAATTGAATCATGGGAAAAATTAAAAAAATCATGTATTAAACAAAAAAGAAAAAAATCTATTTGACATTTGTAATTGAAATTCAAATTTTTATTGTGACGTTAACAACCATTTAAACTGCATGGAGCAGTGGTTGGGTGTTAGCGTTTTTTAAAAGTTTGTCAAAGATCAAAAAAGCAATTTAAAATTATTTGAGCTTTGCAGGCAATATAAATGTACCGTTTAGCATTTCGCTTGTCGAGTTCTAAGAAATCAAAGCGAATTCGGTAGCGCCCATTTGCGGTGGTCGCTTTGAACTGAATCAGTGGGCGGACTTGTAGAAGATTTTGCAGCGGTTTAATTAATTTCAAGTGTTAGTGAGCTGCACCCTATTGGTGGGTTTTTGTGGGATGGCAGCATGAAGTCACTGAGCATTCTTGGCGAACTTTTCCGGAACTGATGGGAAAGGAGAAATTTATGCACGCAGAGCTCAAGTGTAGAAAGTTTTGACAAATCGAGATTAAATCAATAAATTATTTGGCGAATAATTTTTAAAGGTTTCAAAGCGAACGTACAATGGATGTATGTAAGTAAATTTGGAAAATGATTCTGAAAGCAGCAGTCCTTGCATTTTTGAACTAAATGTTCTCGTTATGCCTTTCTTTACAAAAATGTTTTATTACAAATGAAATTCAATCCAATTCGGGTTAAAATCTCACCTATTATATATGCTGTGGAGTGACCAAAGAGTCGCATCGCCGTAATTATATTGAAAAAGTGCAGAAAAAGACAGATGATATTCACGTCATAGTCAGATGTTCACTCGGTATATCTAAAATATTTGTTTAACCCTGCTACTACGTTAGGGTCTTTTGATGACCCAAATTGCATATAACATCACCGTATTTCTAACTGGTGGAATATATTTGAAAGTTCTTTCTACTCAGTGCATCAATTGTTGAAATATATTGAATTCAATTAGTTTTATCACCATTTTAGGCTTAGAAAATTGTTTATTGCTAGTGCTTACGCATATCATGTTCGGGTCATTTTATGACCCCTATCATATTTGTAAAACGAATAGTAAATATATAATGTAATATCCCCTGTTGCAGAGTCATCGTCTGGAACACCTCTCTGTTGTGAATGCTAGAATGCGTTTACAGTTATAATTTTTGTATTCAATAACAACGAAACCAAATACTTTCAGTTCTGTGCTAAATATTGTAGTGATCAGTTGCTATTGTAAATCTAAGTTTATAGACGATAGATTTTGATAAAACATGGAATCTAGACATACTGTAAGTATATATAATCTACATATTTTTTCTAAATTCATACTAGTATTTATACGCTAAAATTCGTTGTTGTATTTACTTGGCCATAATGTCAGCGTGGACAAATGACTGAGCATGACATTGGTGCATTCTTGAGTGACCTTGAAGACGATGCAAGTGATGATTGTGATGCTAATTTTGTACTTGAGGAAGACGAATGTTTATCTTCAGAACAATCCATTTCCAGTGGCACAGAAGCCTTCATTTCATTGACCGTAACTAATAGCCCAGAAGTTTTTGAAAAAGATCGGATGATAAAGTGGACTACAATACCTTCTTTGCAATGTCTAAGTCGTGCAGCAAGTGAAAATATTCTTCACGGAAAACCTGGAGTGACTTCTTATGTTATTCATCGTATTTCAAAAATTCGTGATACTTTTGATGTATGCCTTACAGAAGCTATGAAAAGGGATATAATTCACTACAGCAATTTGCAAGGAAGTGCTGTTTTCGAAAATTTTCAAGCTATAGATGCTACTGAGTTCGATGCTTACCTGGGACTTCTTATACTTATTGGTATTTATTTACAATATATTTTTCCTATTAGAATTGTATAACGGACATATTATTTTATTCTTTTAGGAGTCTACCGGTCATACCGTGAAAGTCTTAACTCCCTGTGGAACGAGTTTCATGGACGTCCGTTTTTGAGAGCAATCATGTCTTTGAAGCGATTTAGCAATATGTTGACCGTCACACCGACACACAACCACTCTAACGACGACATATTGCATTGATCACAAGCCTTAAAAATATTTTCGAACTGTACAGATTTAAATTTTCTAAATAAAAAAGTGTGGGGTCAAAATAAGACCCGAACATAACATGTGTATTTTTTTTCTAACATAGTAGCAGGGTTAACGTACTATTAGTCGATTCTTGGAATTATCTCAAGCGGCGGATAGAGTCAAAACCAGACATCCTCGTTTTGTTCGTTCGAGCAGAGCAAAAGGAAAAATAATATATCAATGCCAATTCCTGCAAAAGGCAAAAAATCATGGCCACAGGGCTGGACAAGTCTTCCAGGCCCCTGTCACGATTAATCCATGATTACTCCCAGATGGAAGCTTTTCACTGGTGCACATACAAAATATCATTTGTATATGGAATAAAGAGCAAAAATCCATAAAAAAAAAACAAATTATTAAAAATCCAAGTGGTGCTTTAGTCGCTTTAAACTTACTGAAGAAGCTGAAGGATGTGAAGTATATCTCTTCCAACGCGTTTAAAAGGTGCTATGATGACTGGACTATTCGCTGGCATATGTGGTCTGTTTGGAATGGAGCCTACATTGGAGGCAGCAAAGTAAATTTTGATGATTAAACAATTATTTGGCGTTTTATTGAAGAATTTCCGGTACTTTTTTGACAGAATGTATTTAAGTTTTTCTAAATTTTGTATCAAGCTTAAGAGTCTCATTTTTGGTAAAGGACAGAGAAACAAAAAATAAAAAAATATAAAAAAATTCTAACTAAAAAAAAAAGTATTGGGAGATACTGAGGAAACTGTACATACACATTTTTGTATAGAATTTTTCCGATATTTTAGAACCTGCTGCCAACGCCTGAACCCCTTTATCTCAGCAAATTGCTATTATTTTTCCAAGAGGGAAATATATGTCCCATGGTCGTTAAAGGGCTAACATTTTTTCGATTGTATATTTATATTTAACACTTATTAACGTCAGTTAAATTGTCTGCCCACATTTTGCGTATTTTGATAAGCGGCAAGTTCAGCAAAATTAAAAAGTTTGCTTCACCAATTCAGTTCAACTAATGGTATCTTCCGATTTGCAAAAACAACAATCGGAACACCAATCAATAATAAATAATTGGGTTAAATATTCTCCACTCTACTGCAATTGAAATCACAGTCTGTGCAAAAATGAAACATAATGAAACGAAATGAAGCGCAATAAAAGGCTGGGAATGATTTCATCAAAATGATATAAATCACAATAAAAAATTTGTTTTCACAACTCAACGCGCTTTCTGCTTCACGCCTATGTTCAAATGTATATTTATAAGTATTTTGTACAGGCGTACACTTGTATGTGTATCCAGTTATGAGCGTATGAGTCGGTCATTCCGACACTCTGCCAGTTGGTTACTTGATTGCTTATTTAAATTGAACAATCAGCAGCAGCAACAACAGCATGGAGACAAAACGCAACATATGGCCAGTGGTAGCGCAACCAATCATAAATTGACAGTTGCAGTGCTGATGAAATGATCGAACAAATTACAAATAAAAAAAGTTCGTTAATTTCGCGCTATTCCTGCAACAGTTCATTGGTGCAGTGGCACAAGATTGCAAATGAAAGCGAGAAAACCAACAACAAAAAAAAAGAAGCAAACAAAATTAAAATTGGGAAATATATAGAAATAAATGCAGACTACATGGCGTGATTGGGTTGCGCGCATTGATTTATTGTTATATGACGCGAAATAAAAAATTTTTGAGGCCTTCGGGCGAAATCAGTTGTACGGGTCGTATGAGTAATGCGTACCGCTCGGAGGTTTGGGGAATCATTTCTCAAATGTGACTTGCGCATGAATTTAATTAGACTGGGGACTTGGGACTGTATTTTTTTCATGAGCTTTTATTTAATAGACAACTTAACTTTGAACTATTTGATTTGTGTTAAGTTGGTTTGATTCTTATTTAGTTTTTTCTCCAGAGAACTCCGCCGCGCCTCTCTATGGGACAATGGACAATAGGCTTTGGTTTGGGATTGACCAAAACCATTATTTGTGCAGCCGAGACAATATTTTAAAAAATTATTTGATTATAAAAATGTTTACATCTCAAGGACGATAATTTGGGGGAAAAGGAGAAACCTGAAAATATTGAATCATACCGAAAAAAATACAAAAAGAAAAAAACGGGGAACCCAAGAATTTTTAATGTCGAACAAATCGAAAAACATTGGAAAGATAAATTTAAGTGAAACAATATATGTATATATAAAGGATAATCAAATTTGAGGTAGCTTTTCTAATAAGGTTTTTTGACAGATTCATTAAAATTTCATCATGTAAAGACTTACGGCTCAATAACGTTTACAAATCGTACAATTGTAGTACGAAAATCGACGCTCTGTGAAAAGTGTTTATCGAGCGCTTAGACCGACTGATGGTTGTTTAGCCATGAGACCCATTTTTGGGCTATTAGCTACGTCTATAAGCAAAATAGACGCATTTTGGCTGAAGATCAACCCGAAGCCATTCACGAGCAGCCATTACATCCACTGACAACAACTGACCAAATTACGACACAGTTCCGGCCAACATTGGAAAGTGAGTATCTTTTAAAAATAAGTAATAAAGATTGTCCAATCAATTTAAATTCGCGTTATTTTATTTCAATTTAAAATCCGATACCTCTAAATATATCAACCTTTATATATATGTACATAATTGGGGTTTGCTGCCTGTTGGGGTGTTTGGCGGAACTCCTCCTCTTACTGTTTTCAGCTAATTCTGAACGGCAGATGGAGGAGCTTTTTACTGGTAGTAATACACTTGGTAGCGTGCTAATGCTTGTCGAGGGGCGAACTATTTGAAAAACTTTTTCTATCATTTGATCTTACATTCATGGAGACTCGAAACTGGGCAGTTCCGAAAGATAGTCACGCACCAACCCATTCGGCTACAGCAGCCTCAAAAGCAGCAAATCTTCTCATAATAATGAGCTTACAAATGAGAATTTTTGTTTCATTTTGTATTAAAAAGTTTTATTTTTTCTTTTCTCTTTGCTTATTCCCGGATGTTATATTCCCCAATCTTCATTTTCAAGTAAATTGTTTAAATAGAAAATTCCTTTTTACAAATTTTTGTAACTTCATGTCTTCGCTAAGTTGCATTTGACTTTCTGGGGCGTTGGTTTACCAAAATCAATGACTAAACACTCTTTTGGTATTAACACTTGACCGAATATGCTCCCACAAATGACGACGTCAATGCTTACAGCAAATAATCTGTGACATTAAAGCGCAAATTGCTTTGCCAGCATGAAATTACACCACCCTCGCTGTAAGTCGTTCAATGGAATCGCACATGACAATGTCAATTGCAACAAAGATTACATTTTATTCCATTGGCGGCAGTCAAGAAGCAATCAACAACCAAAAAAGAACAAAAGCGTAGTTAAACACCGAACTGGTCAGGAATTAGTAACGAGTAGCTGAAAAGTAATAAAACGTAGAAGGAAGATTGATCAATAAACAGAACAGTTAATAAATAAAGGGAAACTACTTTTCTTAATAAAAAAAAACTAACTCACTTAAATTGAAGCAGTGAAAATCACTACGACGAACGGGCGAGTGCGGGTCATTGCGAAAATTGTTATTACTTCAAATGCCTTTGAACTGCACTAAAAATTGTTGTAGTTGCTACTACAGCTACTGACTTCACTTCAAGATACTGCAGCAATAAAATCGTTTAAGCGTCAGAGAGATGCATTCGCACATGTTTATGAAAGTAAGTATTTGTGTACGCTTGACATGTATTAATGTTGCTGGGAATGTGTGCTTGAATGTGTGGTTAGCTAAATGACAGCTGAATACTTGTGCAATATTGCTATTGTTATTGTCATAGTCATTGCAGCTGTCACTGCAACACCCAATCAAGTTTCTTGAGCATGCTGGAGAAACATTAGCTCTCACGCCCGGCTTCAATCCAAATCCGGCTTGAAAACTTCAACTTCAAACTTAACCATTAATATTTTCTTTCGCACACCAGAGAACGCATAGCGATTGAGAGCAGTAGTAATGGTTGCGTATGTATGTAGTGTAGAGCACTCTGAGTATTGTTCGTTGGACGGCAGAGCTATAAAACTGTCAGCAGCGCATTGCGGCGATATCACCAAAGCAGGCGGGACTGAATAGGGAACGACGTACATGTCGTATACGCGACTACGCATCCAGTGCGCATAGAAAATATGCTTACGCTTATGCACACACACATGCATACATACATGAATGAGTACTGGCTATGGCATGTGAAATGTTGCTGTGTGGCCAGCAAAACTTTTGCCACCACACTTGCAGTCGACGTGAAAAATGGCTATATGAGATATACATTTTGTGCAACAACATAATATCAATACAACAACTACGACTGTCACAAGCAACACTGCGCTGGCTAAACAGGGGCTATTGCCTGCATTATGCCCGACGTTTGCTCTAACTGCGGTTGACATTACCATCTTAGTAGGAAAGTGTTGTTGTGAAGTTTAAAAACCGTCTAATGGAAACGCAGAGACACCCCAGCGCTTGGGTCGAGAGGGAACAAAGCGCTTAGTAATAGTAATAGTAATAAATATGCTAACTTTTATTTAAATTGATTCAATGCAGCAGTTTGACATTTTAAAGTTTTTCTACGAATTTATGCAAACCAAGTGTGGCCAAAATTTCCAAAAGAATGATCAGGCGCATGAGAGCGGACGGCGAGCTTGAAACGCTACAAACGAAAGCCCTCGTCAACATTGCTTGGCAGAACCTTTGAGAAAAAAGTTAAGCAAAACTTTAGAAAAAAATAATAATAAAAAATATGAAGAAAACCCCCAATTGAAAATTTTATAAAAACAAATGAACGCGCTCTGGGAAGTACTTCAATTGAAACAAAGCGGATATTTTTTAGCTTTTACTATTATTGTTACGGATAGAGCACTGTGACCTTAATACCTATTATACCTGCATCAAAAATTTGGAGAATAATTTTTAATATTGCTTCTTGCAGCCTAGTATTAGCAACTGTTTGCAGAATATAAAACTGTGCAATAGTTTCACTTGGGCCAGCAGAAGGCTGGACGGTTCAAACACGATTTTCGATTTCTTACCAAGGCCAATAATGGCTCAAACATTGCAACAAACCGATTTTTGTCAATACTTTGCCACCTGACTAGGAAAAGAACGCCTCCCCGCTAAATATGATTTTGCAAAAGGTTTCCACTGCCGAATACTCATTTTGTTAAGTTAAGTTTTATCATTGTGTTTGCCACAAACTGACTGGTATCAGTGGCTCAATAATAAATAACTTGACTCAGTTTGACAAGCGTGGCCATATTGACCGCTAGAGCCACTCACCAACGGCCTGTTTCTACATTCTTTATCGGAAAATGGTGGCGTATTGAAATTCAAATACACAAAAACATATATCCCCACAGGTAAATATGTACTACAGATACACAAATATTTTCACAGCACTCTGTTAACAATACACCCGCAACAACAGGTGCGCCACTTCTATTCACCATCAGTATAGCAAAAGTGTCATAAAATAAATGTTGAGTAAAACAAAAAAAAAAAAACAAAGTGTGACTATAACGAAATTGTGATAAAAATTGCTTCCATTTTGGATAACTCAGCAACCCGTTCGAAATGTGGCAAGGTGGAGAGCATATCTACATACATAGGTACGTGCGGCTATTGTATGTGCTCTCGAGGCTACTGCTTGCCACACATACTCGTAGTGCCTGTTGCCGCTGCCAAGTCCACAGCAGCTGCTTGCAGTCAATGTCAATTGCGGTAAAGTGCATTTTAAGTTGCAATGATACTTTGCCACTGGCAGTTTATACAGCTGAGTGCAGCAATAACAAACAGCGCAGAGTACATAGATGCATATGCATCCATAAAATGGTATATACATACATGCATATCGCATATACATTCATACGCATATATGCGCTAAGTACATACGAAAATCAGCGTTAGCGGTTTTACCTTTGCTTTTATGCCATCAGCATTCTTTAAAACTGCATGAAAAATAAATAAATTTACAAGCACATAGACCTAAATAGGTGTACATATGTATGTAACTTTACCGAATTTTCGGTGAAATTTTAATGAGCGATACCATAGCTGAAACGTTGCTGCAGGAAATTTCCCTCCATCACTGCGGGATAGTTGCTGCTGACGCAGTGGCTCACAATCTGGCAGCGCGGAAAATATGTCAATGACTTTAAAAAGGGATGTTAATAAAATAATAAAATTTGTATGGAACTCATTAAGTTGCCACAACGGTTCGTGCAACAGTTGCTGTCCCACGTAGTTAGCTATCGCGTTCACGCCACTTAAAGTTGACGTGGCTGGAGACGCGCTTGCGGAGGAGCGGAATAAGCAGGAAATTGACAGTTAATGGTTGTCTAAAGGGGGGTGGTTGGGTTGATTGTACGGAAATTGCTGTGAAAGTGTTAAAAGATAAAAATGAAGAATAAATAATTTACTTGCGAAACTCATTGCTTCACTTCGTCAGTTGACTGAATTTTGATCTTAAATTTTCTTTGATGTTCATAAATTGCTAAACAATTCAGGGGAAAATGTAGAAAAAAAACTTTGAGATTTATCAATATTTTTTAAATTTAAACTGAAACTAAAACTAGTGAAAGAACTGCACAAATGAAGTAAATTGCTAAAATTGTTGTGCGTCGGCAGAACTGGGGCAATGAGAATCTGAAGGAATACCGTGCATCCCTTTCCCGTCATAATAAGGAAAGAAGCTGATAACAGCTCTAACCAAAAGATTGGAAATTTCACAGGAATTAGCTTCGCCCGAAGGATCTGTAGATGTTTCAAGATACCTCTTTTAGATCGGTGGGACTGGTGGGACTGCGAATGCTGAGACTGATGCGAGTGGCTCTAGGCTGAAATGTAAAATATTGACACAGTTTGTCAGGTGGTGATTCCATAACTTGATAAAAAAAATGTGGTTGAGAATGCATGCAATAAGGCACAACTTCGAAGCGCATCACTTACTATTAGGTGCGCAACTAAGTTCTCGCTTTTTATGAAAATGCAACTTTATTCTGAAAAAATGGTTTCAAGTGAATCATTGAAAGTATTGCCCATCGCTGGCTATTACTTTTCCAGCGCCTTCTGGTAGATCTCGTATACCGTCGCGGTAAAATTGTTCATCTTTTCAGGCTACCCACGGATCAAGCCATTTTTTGATTGATTCATATGAATGGAATGTGAGGCCGAGCGTTGTCATGCTGTAGTATCACTTTTTCATGCCTCTTCGCGTATTGCGGCCGCTTCTCGCGCAGTGCTCGGCTCAATCGCATCAATTGAAGTCGACACCGATCCCCAGTGATGGTTTCGCTTGGTTTTAACAGTTCATAATAAATAACACCAACTTGGTCCCACCAACATACATAGCATAACCTTTGCAGCGTGAATATTCGGCTGTAATGAATCCATTTTTCATCACCCGTCACGATGCGATGAAGAAACCCCTTCCTTTTTTGCCGCTGGAGCAGTTGTTAACAGGCGAAAACACGACGTTCAACATCCCTTAGTTTTAACTCATAAAGAACTCAAATCCCCTGTTTCTGAATCGTTCCCAAAGCATACAATCCCTTGGAAATGGATTGGCGGGCAACTCCTAATTCTGAAGCAAGCTCTTCTTGCGTTTGACATGGATCCTCATTGAGCAATGCCTCCAATTCAGCGTCTTCGAAGGCTTTGGCCTTCCTTCACGCGGACGGTCGTCAACATTAAAATCACCGTCTTTACAGCGACGGAACTAATCTCGGCACGTTGTTTCACTTAAAGCAGCATCTCCATAAATTTTGTATAGCTCTCTATGCACTTCAGCCGCCGTTTTTTCGAATGAAAGAGGAAAATCAACACTTCCCTCAAATGACGATTATTCGGCTCAAACTCAGACATTTTCACAAAACCAAAAGTATGTGATACCAAGAAAAAAAACACTAATGTCAAAGCAGTTTATCTACCATATGTCTAAGCTTGGTTTATGACGTTTGGTTTATGTTTGATTCAACAAGCACACACTGCTGGCGGCATCTATTGCCAAACAGCGGGAACTAAAATTGTAAGGAACACCGACCTGCTGTTGCAACGAATAGACCGACCAACACCATTTGTGCAACAAAAACGTCCTTAACTCACGTAACTATGGAGAATCAAACTTTTAAAGAAAGGAATTTAAGTGCTAAGTGAGAGAAAGAAGTCTAAAATGGCTATAAATTTTGGTATACCATATAATAAGAGCTATACAGGTTTCGGAGCCTAGCTGAATTTCTGACTGGAAAGATCAACTTTTTGGCCTGCCTCTATATTGAACTTTCCAGTCAGTGCCGTATGAATTCCCTGTTTTCGTATTCGAATGATTTGATGAATTAGTTTAGAAGCTTAGTGTAGAAGAGTTTAATGCGATATCTGCTGGTGGGAATAGGGGAAAACTTTGAAAAGACTAAACAAAGAAGACTGTTGAGTTTTTCATTTGTAGGCAATTACAATAGTATTAACGAGGATGAAACGAACGACTTACGTTTTTGAACTCGAGCAAAATAGTTTTAATGGATACTATGCCAATCTAGAGGACGAAGTACATAGTATTGCTTTCCTGGTAACACCCACTCCAAACATTGCCGCTGACGTTCTCTCAGCTATCCAAGTTATAAGCTGCCAAACTTAGTATCAAGCTAATAAAATACATCACGATCTCCATTTTAAGTACTTTTAATGCCTTGTCTGACCAAATTTGAAAGGTTGCGCACACTTTTTGCAGAAGCCGAGTATCTTCTCTTCTAGGAGTTAGTAAAAGGTTGTCTTAATACGAGGGGTGCCTTTTATATGTCGGGATTTGGCAACCCTGGTGTTGCAATCTGGCAACTGACAGCTGTATCGCAAAGTTTGATATTTTTTGGCTTTTACGTACTCAGAACGTTTTGAAATACCAGCGCTATTTGTGTTGTTTACAGTAACTTAAAAGATTCATCTCGGTCCAAAAATGGAATTAAATAGTGAACATTTTCGTCCGATTATTTTTTACAACTTTCGATGTGGATTAACTCAGCAACATTGCATGGATGAACTTAATTCATGTTTTGGCGATGAAGCTCCATCAAGGACCAGTGTTTATCGATGGCATGGTGAATTCAATCGTGGTCGTAGTTCACTCCAAGACGAATTTCGTGAAGGTCGTCCAAAATCAGTTGTTGTTCCGAAAACCATTGATGCTGTGCGCGAACTGATATTGCAATTTGTCAATCGGTCAAAAAAAGGCTCGTGTCGATTGGTCGAAGGAAATGCTCAAAAAATACGATCGCGGGCCTTCGAAACACGTCTATGACATCGTGATGAATCATGGATTTATGCGTATGAGCCCAAAAGAAAACAGCAGTCGACTCTATGGGTGTTTCAAGATGAGCCAAATCCAACAAAAGTTGTTCGCGCACGAAGCACTTCCAAGCAAATGGTCGCCTGTTTTTTCGGAAAAACTGGACATGTCGCAACCGTACCACTAGAACAACGCAGAACAGTAAATTCTGAGTGGTACACAACCATTTGTTTGCCAGGTGTCTTCCAAGAAATTAGGAAAACCAATCGCCAAAGACGGATCCCTCTTCACCAGGACAATGCGAGCTCTCACACATCGGCTCAATCAACTGCATTTTTGAGCACCCAAAACATCGAATTAATGGGTCATCCGCCGTATAGTCCTGACTTGGCACCGAATGACTTCTTTTTAGTCCCGTACGTAAAGATACCTGAAGAAGCGGTTGCGGCATTCAGAATGATGTTTTGGAGGTACCTCATTCAGAGTGGCAAAAGTGCTTCGACAATTGGTTTAAACGCATGCAAAAGTGTATAGATCTTCATGGAGAATATTTTGAAAGACAATAAAGTGATTTTCGATGATTAAAATTTGTTTTTGTTCTCTAATCCCGACATACAAAAGGCACCCCTCGTATTTGCCCATCGATTTAGAAATCGTAGAGCACCGAGCGTTTACTTGTCTAGTTATCGAAAAATATGCTAACAGATATGCACTTATGAATTCTGATAATTGCATAAAAAATCTTTCAAAAAAATATGTTTAAAGTAAGGACTACAGTTTTCGTACTTCTTAGCTATTTTTTAATGTCCTGCCTTAAAAAACCTCGTTTGAGTAAAGACATCCATAAATTGTGTCACTTTTTCAAAGAAAAAAACACAATCAAGATACTCTGCATTAGTGCATGGCTATGGTAATGGTAATTAAATGGAGTTGGGACTCGTGAATCGAGTGCATGGCGCTAATAATTAGAAATAATAAATTCGAGATAAGCGGCTCTACGATTTATTCTCGCGCCTTATCATAAAGTGCAACCATTTTGTGTTGACTCTTTTGATCTACTGAACATCGAGTTTCAAAGCATACTTCAATTCGATTAATTACTTTTGATAGAGTTAATTTGTAACAAGTTCATCGCTCATAGCAACATCATTTTTAAACATGGAAAAATGCGTTAATTTGAAAAATATTGTGAACTGTAGTTAGTGCATTGTGAATCGTAATAAACTCTCACTTAGTCCCAACTACATGAGAATTCTGGTTTCATAGGTATAAAATTCATGCCAGATTACCTATACATATAGCGAGCGCTACTTCTACCATGGCTGTCTTAATTCATTAAAAGACTTCGTTGGCTTAGATATCAGCTCTTTCAATAATTTCCATATCTTTGCTCTTCTCTCATTCTAAATGAAATGTATTTATTATGTATTTTATTACCAAACTTCTTAATCGATCCGTTCATTCCTTAACTTAACTTCATTTAATGCCACCAAATACAATTTAGAACAACTTTTCATATTTGCATGGCAAAATTTCATTTGCGCAAAATTTCTTTGTGCTACTTCTATTAAAAATTTAATTAAACATAACGCAAATTTGTTAAGCGATTTGCCAAATGGCACCTTCAACTGTCGCATTTACAGCTGCAGAATAGAAATTTCTATTATATTCTTAGTGCTAAGCAAATATTTGACTGAGTGCACGTACTCGTATATTCTGACTCGCGCATTTTCTTCAAAGTATTTGCACGTTCTTCACGCATGACTACCATTACCATATACTTACATACATATATACTTGCTTTTGCTTTCCTTTTTCTTTCATATTTATACTGCTTTTGTTACACCTTTTGTCATGTTCTGCCTGTAGAAGTTTTGTGAACAAACGTTTCGTAGTCGTGAAGTTTTGTTTGAATAGCAGATAGACGGAATCGGACGGAGGAAAAAGATGAGAAGAAGTTTACTTTTCAATAAGAAAAGCGCGTGCGATTAGATATGCGTAAATTTTAAAATTTCTTTGCTAGCAGTTAGATGAAGAGGAATGAACGCACGCTTAAATAATGAAAAGCAACACTCAGTGATTAAAGAGACGTTAACTCCGCTAATCGAATGTCTTAAGCAGTCAATATAGGCAATTACGGCTAAGTAAAAGGATTTTTATTCTTGTATAAATTATTGAAATTTCCCCTCCGTTGCATTAAATCTCTGAAGTTTCCGTCAAAGTTAACTCTGTGAATCTGCAGCAGTAGAGTTTGTGAGTGATGTAATTGAGCTGGTAAGCGGAATTTAATCCCTAACCCTGCAACGTCATACTCATCTTTTTAAACCGATATTTCAGGCATTTTGCCCATAAGCAATAAATTTGCATGCGGAATTAAAAGAAATCCATATAATTTCATAGCTTTAGTCTCTATCATACTCTAAAATTAGAGCAAAGCAAAGGGCGAACATTTGAGAAAGCTCGAAAATAAAACCGCGCCTCGTAGTCTGCTCGAAAGATGGCCTAGGCCGGCTTAGTAAGTAGTACATATCGGTAATTTGCTGATAGACTGTGATAATCCAACAAACCAAAAATTGCAGGAACTGAATGAGAAATTATCAGAGGAGTTCTAACAGAGCATTGCAGATTGATACAGTTGACTCCCTAAAAGTTCCTCGATACTCCTTGAGGTTTGCAGAAGAAACTAGGGCTGGATTGGACACGTGCTTCTTAGACAATGAGATGACTTAACAAGAACCGTTATTGAGTGGAGTCCCCAAGGCAGTCGTAGATGGGGAAAGTTATTGAATACTCGGAGACGATGGTTGCATCTCGAAGCGCGTGTTATGAATGTAACCTGGAATGAAGCTTAGAGACCGGCGCAGAACAGACCTGAATGGAAGGAATTTCTTGTAGTTCTTTGTTCCTTCCTGTAATCATAGGAAATAATAATAATAATGGTCATTGTGGCATCGAGAGGAACTGTAGGGCCGCTGAACTAGTGGGACTTGGCACGAAACTTTCTAACGAGTACAAAAAAAATAATAAAGGTATTCTCGGAAAAAAAATCTACTTATTTTTGAAAAATTTGTAAAAATAGCTAATGAAAGATGGCCCATTGTATAATCGCCCGATAATTGTGACAGACTCTTAATGATAATTGCAAAAAAATCATTGCTGAGCTACGTTTAGGCACAAGTCCTCTGTAGCAGCTGATTGGATGAAGAAAAGAAAGAGACGATTTTGCACCTTTTGTGTCACTGCCCTGCGAAAGTTTCTCACTTTACGTATATAATACTTCAATAGGTTAAAGGATCCCAGTAAGGAGAGAACCAGAGATATTTTGAAGTTTTCTATCAGTTCGCCTTTGTTTTAGGGGAGCTAAGAAGAAGTTGTTCATGCGGTGGTAGTTGAAGATGTTTAAACCGGCTAAAAAATGCATGACCAATCATAGGGCACTCAAAATGTTCGCGATTTTAGGCCTGAGGGTCGATCAAAAAAATATTTCCGGAAATAACTATTTCTTGTCTTAGCCAGGCAAGGCTTCGCTTTATGATAAAACTCGAACTGATATTCGAGGAAAACAATAATGGGGTGCATAAATGGAGGTTTCTGGAGGAATTCCCATAACTAGGGAAACCGTGTATATAGATTAAAAATTCCCAATAGGGAAGTTTTAACAAACGTATTCACATATCTTGAGGGAGTGGGAGGAAGTACATTCAGACAAGGTATCGAAAATTTCATCGCAATGGTCACCGCATTTTCGGCCGAGATGCTAGCGCTCTCTCGAACTGCGCTGACTCAATACATTCAGATACTCACGCCATTTTCATTCTTGATTGCTTGGTTTTATTGCGCTTTAACTCTGCCACTTGAGTCTGACTTCTTTCTTCTATACATACATACTTTAGAAGTTCTTAACATTTTAGAATATACTCAAAATCTAAAGGCACTTTTCTAAAGAAGTCCGTCTTTATGGCAAAAGTAATTAAAACGCGCTTACAAAATCTCGCTTAAAATCACTAAAGCACCGCTTAAGTCTCTATAAAAGCACTTCTTCTCACACTTTTTTTAATAAATATTCTCTCCTCCAATTTCTTCGTTTTAAAAGTCAAATTAAAATACGTTTTTGCAGCAACATCAAGAGTAATTGCATCCTTTGCTTGCCCTTGCTCACCTTCGTCCAGCTAGCGGGGCGCACTCGGCCGCAACTAGAGCGTAGACTATTCACAGCAAAGGGAAAGCCACTTCGTTTTTTCTTTAATTTCGTTTTTTTTTTGCTGCGTCTATGGGCAGTGTGTCGCCTTCTTGCACAATTTTTTCCCATTTACGCCTTTACATACTTTCAGACTCCTTTCTGTGTAGTTGTGCATTTCACATTTTGACTTTTAACTTTGTTAATTTGCACAATTCCCTTTACAATGCACACACACACACGCACATATGAAAATTTACATAAGTCAGTTGACTTTCTAGCAATATAGCGCTAGATGTCGCACGTACATATGTACATACATATAACAGTACTTAGTACCAGTGCAGCAATGCATTAAAGTTGCACTTTTCCGCTTTGTCAAATGTAATGAGAAAGGCTGGCTCTAAAGTGCAGTGTTGCAATTTTCTCTTATATGTTTGCAAGTTTTTAATTTTAATTATAATTTCTCACTTCTTGCGGCAGTGTGTAAGTGCACGACGCGCGTTGTCTACAGTACAGTTGCTAGCAGAGTGGCCATGTGACAGGTACCAGTGTGCCTGAGGTGCCATTAAAAATTACGATAATGAAGGTTTTTCCGTTTCTTATGAGGAAGTGGACGATTTAAATTTTCTTTATGGAAATTTTAGTTATAGTGATTTTGGGGAGTTGGCTGTGAGGACAATAATTATAATTAGGGTCGCTGTAATGCAAATATGATAAAATGTAAAGTTATGAAATAAACATTTAAAAAGGTTAAGAAAACTATTAGAAGGACTGCTAGGTTCAAATATAGGCTTTCAGAATGATGAATGCAGCTCGAAAGTAGTTGTATGTAGTAAAAAAATGTGATTCGTTTGGTATAAGTCAGACTAGGTTAACCCCTTGCCGTGCCATTTAGCTCAGGCCCGTGTGTTACGCGAGATGATGTAATAGCAATTATGGGACTCTAACTCTGACTAACTCTGGTGGTGTACAGATAGAATCTAACATTCAATCACGACCCAGGCTCGTGATGTTTACGTTTGGCCTGACGATCTATTCACGAGCCTGGCTCGTCATAGTCATATTTTGGGCCTAAATTTGCATCACGAGTCAGACTCGTTAAAGCACTGCAAGGGGTTAAGTTGAATTGGCTGGTGCTAAAGCTGAATACATGCTTGGGCTAGAGAAGGAGGGCCGTTGTAACACCACAGTTTGAAGAGCATTGTAGTTTGAACCATCCAGCGCCTTTGATAGCTCTCAGCAATCCTTTTAAGTTATTTTAATATGTCTAAAAATGGAGCGCCTATTTTGCACAATGTTGGATGGTAATAAGAGAGGGGAGATGTTGCCTTCCTTCCGATCATGTTTACAGCTTCAGCACCATTTTGAGAAAAACACAACAGGTACGTTTGCACAATGTGTCGCAAAATTAATCATCCAATTTTGATTTTGACTAACTTTTTTACTGGAAAAAAATTCTTTTGAGTAATGGAAATCTTTATTTGGACCTTACATGCTCTATTGCTTGTCTGTTTACATAAAAATTAGAAATCCTCCGAAAGGGTGATTAATTTTGCGCCATCTTGCATATCAATCAGTGCCCAGAGATTACTCCGATAATAGTAGGTATGCCCTTTTTTTCAGTATGAGCACACCTCATTTTCGCTGCTGGTCAATTTTCGATCACGGCGGCCTTGATACAGCACTGTTTGGAAAAATAAATGCCGTATGCTACATTTAACGACTTTTAGGAATTCTCGCGAAAACGCAACGGCATATTGTGGCCAAAAGTATATAATAAAAAAAAACATTTCTCCAATATTTCTGTTTTGTATTATCATTTATAGTTCCCAAGCTCTAAAAAACATGGGACAATATTCTGGAGAAAAAATTTGTTTATGAAATGTGCAAAAAGAAGTTCTTTAAGAATTTTGCTTTATGGTATTGCTGAAAACAATTCATAAAAATTTTCTCCGCCACTACTGTGACCGTATCTTTTAATTACTGCCTAGTTTTCTGTTAACAAATTACTATATAATTTATATTTTACAACCGGTTGAGAAAATTTGCTGCAAATGAAAGTAATTTTGCTTTAATTTGTTGTGGAGACTTTTCAGAATGACTTCAGTAGACGAAATGTAAAATCAAGAAATCAACTCTCTAAAATTTAGCAAATAAGATATGACGCAGAAGCATGAAATGCTGTCATTTGCAGCTACTCAACGATGCAACAGTGTGTTTGTAGGTCAAGCAGTTTTTGTAGTTACATTTGTACGATTGTTTGTTTTAATTTTATTTTTGTTTTGTTTTTTGTTTTTTTTTTGTATAACATTTAACAAGCATTTGGACCGAGTGCTGCCCGCAGGCGAATGACAATTCAATGAAGGGAGGATGCCAGTGAAAAAAGTACAGTGAAATAAAAGCAAAAGCAAACACAAAAACAAAAAATCAAAACAAAAATAAATTAGCGAACAACATCAACGCGCTCATAGAAATTGTAGATATGTAAAAAAACTATTAAAAAAAGTATTAAAAATAATAATAAAGTTTTCTCTTGAAAAATGAAAACAGCGCACCCAAAAGAAAAAAATATTAATAACCACAATAAGGGCTGAAATAAAAAATGCAACAGCAGTAGTCATCACACAACTTGAGCTTGTTTGTGAGGAGAGGCGGGGGAGGAGGGGCGAGTAGTTCTCAACAGCGCGCAACAGCTTTCGCCAAGTAGCGAATTTTATTGTAAAACTTTTGTGGACGGAACATTCGCCCAGAAGTGAATTGTCATTAACCGATGCAGCGAGCACACTTTTAAAGCATACTTTAGGGCGTTTGAGGCAAGTGAATATGAGTGCTGCAATTGCGCTAATTAAAGTTTGGCAAAAAAGGTACGCTAAGTTACACAAAAATTTGAAGTGCGCTTGTTGGAGTATGACCTCTTAACGGTGTAGCAGAGCGTAAGCGAAATTTCGTCGTTCGTGTAAGCACTTGTACTCGTACTCAGAGCTAAGAAGTCACTCACACGCGCAACTGGCTAACATCAATCAAAAGTTTATCAAAACTCGGACAAAATACAAGCGATATCGAGCCACTTGCGCAGCGCATTAAAGTCATTTTCACTTTCGTAACCAACTTATAGAATTCAAGTATACTCATTTATTTATTGAAGTAAAATCAAATATTCCATTGCTTTTGCAATTGCTCAGAGAGCAGTGAGAAATACGCTTCTGACACGCACTGCATTGCTGGCATTTTAATGGTGCATGTATGCACTTTAAGAATTAAAAAATTAAAAGTTGTTGCTTCTCTGTGCTAGTGCAATACTGAATGAAGTAGATCAAAATAATTACACACTCATATACACATAAATACGTGTAAGCCCAATAGCGCCTTAGACTGACTGCACAATCCAGCGTTGCCGGCCAACGCTTTTCAGCAAAGGAGGCAAGCGAAATAGGTTTCACTACTTTCTCATACTTAACATTCGCTCTCTTTGCATTTCCTCCCCTTACTGTTTGCAGCATTTCTTCGATTTTCATTTTAACTTCTACGAACAGCATGCAAAGTCGTAATTAAAATACTCCAAAAGGCGAGGAAGGTGTGATTTATGGTTTGAGAGTCAACAGTTGCGTGCTTTCAACATACCACAAAGAACTCGTGACTCCTAACTGCTATTGGCACCAATACACCGCAACAATGCGCAAAAGGAAAAATTGTTGGATAGAAAATGAAAATGTAAGCTTAAGAAATTAAAAATATTCAGTTCTAAAGAAAAATAATTCATAGTTACAAAAATTGAAAGAAGTCAAGCAATGCAAACGCGCATTGGAAAACTTAGATTTTTCACCCTTTCAAAATGAAATTTGTCTACAAAAATCCTCTTTTATTGTTAGATAGCTTAAGGGGTGAACTTATTTTGCAGCTTTAAGATACAGTTAAATTACTGGGCCTGCTTACCTGGGGCGTCGCTGGGCAATTATGATACCAAACAAAGAAGATCTTATATTTATTCCCAAACAGACAAAATTCTTTCGATGAATCTGCTCAAAACCTTCAATGACGTGGAAGCCGTTCTTCCCAGCCTCTTTTAGAATAAGGCTGGAAAAATATGAACCACATTTTTTCGAGCACTGGATGAACAACATCATTGATGCTGTTCTCTTCTCCTTAACAGTTTCTGCAGAAAAAGTGTTGCTGGACTCAGCAAGGCAGCCTTATGATGAATGATGCTGTGTCTCGCATTTTCACGCAGATGCATAGGCTATTGCAAAGTTGTTAATTAGGTTAGGTCAGGAAGCTGACCCATTCATCAGATAAAAGGATTTATATCTCTATTAGGAACAACCAGTCATATCTCTTTTTTTTATAGTCTTTCAGCTCGAGTTGATGGCTCAAACCTCTGGAAAAGGCGTCACCTGTAAAAGAGGTGCAAAGGCGATGCAGCTCGTGCAACCCTTAATTTGGGCAAAGCTTCTAACTTGGATTTGTGTGTTTTTTGTAGATTATTAAAATTAAAAGAGAAATGCACTAATTTTTCAAAATTTTCCAATTAATCCTAGTGCTGTAGTTATTAAACGCAGTCAACTTCTGTTTGTATATTTGTATGCAGAAATATGTATGTAGTCACGCTCAACAATTTAACTGAACTTAAACAATGCATAGCTTACACAAATGCGAAATAAACGGAACCAATATCCTCCAGGAATTCCGTGTGATTTCAGGTCAGATGTCAATGTCACGCCAATCAAGATAGCGACAATCAGTTCGTATCAATCACAGACGCAAGCAGCAACATAGTAAAATTGAAACCAGCACTCGCATTGGCTTAGTCGAGCTAAGACCAAATACCACAGACAGCAATACAAAGCAGCAATGAGGAACTTACAAGCACACCAATAACTTTTAAAACAACAAATACTACGAAGTCCCCGCTTTATCTCGCAAATTTACAATCCATCTGCATATCGAATCGACACTCCGTCGAACCCCCCAACCGCCACATTGGCTTGACTGTCTTAATGTCAGCGCAATATTGTTAGTTGTTGTTGTAGGTTAATGCTAGTGTTGCTTTTGTTATTGCAGGTTGCCACAAACAGCGCACTTGCCACCTCAACCACTCAACAAACAGCCGATTTTGTACGCCTCCGCTTGGCAGTGGCAACGGTCAAAACTTGCCACAGAATGCAGTCAACATGCCACACGGCCACACGGCCACCAGGCAGGCAACCAGCCAGCCAGAGCAATCAGGAGGCGCTCAGTCAGTCGAGGTAACCACTGGAATGCCACACGTTTATGTACCTGGAGAAGGTAAACATATTTTGGATCCGCAAATGTTGAAATGCTTACTTGCGGTGCCTGACTGCAAATGGTTGTTGCTGCTGCTGTTGTTTATGTTCTTGCTGTTACTATGGCAGTTAAAGTGGTTGTTATTGTTGCTATTGCGCCGCTGCTATTATTACTGCTACTCACTCATTTGCGTTGGCATGCAAATCAGCTCGTTGACTTGTTGGCGCAGTGGGTGGCAGCTTGGCGGCAACAAAACATAACGAGCATAGCAAATACAACAACTGCACAAAGAAAATTACAATACTAACAACATTGCTGTTATTCAATAAGAAAAACAAAAATAGTGACATAGTTGATGCACTGCAACTGGCGCATGCGTGTGGCATACAACGTCCACGAACAGTTCGCAGTCCCCCAGCCGACAGCGTAAAAGCATATGTAAGCTGCTTCGTTGCTTAGATGTTATTATTGTTGTTATTTTAATGCGTACAAAATGTTTCTCATGATGAATTGCAATTTGTAATTTTCTGCCTATTTTTCGCAAATTGACAGCCACTTTGTCTTCTGTGGGCTCTGCGCCAGCGGCCGCTACCTTCGCTCATCTGCATTTGCATCCTCATGCTCGCTTGTTGACTCACGCTTAGAATGCTCGCGTGCATTTTTTCCACCGCTGTCGACTTACTGCATTCGCCCGAAGTGCTTGAATCCGTTTTGCCACCGAAACGATTTGACTGTCTATCCGACTAAGTATTTGGCTGACTCTTGCCCACTTGCCACAAGCAACGGTGTACTTATGCATACCTATAGTATGTATGCACCTTGGCTATGGCTTTGCGATGTTGTTGTTCTTATTGTTGTTGCTTGACAGTTGCGTGCTGTGTAAATTGAATTTGATTTTTATGTTAATTCTGTAACTGGATTTGCCATAATCAGACGATTGTTCCAGCGGTCGTGACTTAAATGCGTAATGAATGTGGATAGTTGTTATTGTTGCTGTGGCTTGAGGAATTTTTGGTTCAATTTCCTTCAGGGAAATGGTCGAAAAGGTCTTAAAATATGGAGTTTAAGTTGTGGTGGTATTAACAAATTTGCAAAAAGGTTCGGAAAGTATGTCAGTGAGGGTGGATTGAAGTTTTCCTGCATTAAAGTTATTTAATAAATAAATTAAAATTAAAGCGATATTGGTTTAAAGTACTCCTAATCTGTAGAAGACACACAATTGGAGAAACTTTGATTATAAGAAATTATTAAAAATATTTGGAAAAATTTAGAAAACTATTTTTGGAAGACTTACGCCAACACTCTTCTCGAAAAATTGTCAAAATCTTTCTTCGTGCCTCAATAAAACAAAGGCAACATTTGAAATTATTGGATTCCTACTTAGTTCCTTTTTTACTTCATTTCTTTTTACTTGTATAGATTTAAGTTTAGTGTGTAATAAAACGTTGAAAAGAACATACCGTTTTTTCTTTCAATCTGGGTTTTTGCCCTACAAAGGTTATGGGCCCATGTGAGGCTCAAATGCTTTTTTACACACAAGAAGAAATCGCAGCTTAGGTGCAGTGATACCAAAATCAGTGATTGAAACAAGATCCCAAGTATAGTGGTCTTAGGAACAACGGCTTCATTTTGACTGGAGTATACGGCAGTAAAAGACAGTTAATCACCGCAAGTGCACCACAGCAAATTGAGAAATTGGATAATGGAAACTACGGCTTTTGGTCCCTTCAAATGAAAAGTCTTCTCGTGAATGCAGATCTTTGGGAGATCGCCAGCGGAAGCCATGTGAAAAGTGACGACAAGAAGTTTAACACTAAAGACGAAAAGGCGTTGGCACTTATAATATTGAATGTTAAATCGTCACAGGTATGCCATATTAAACATGCAGAGACTTCAAAAGAAGCATGGGATAAATTGAAAAGTGTACACCAGCCGCGTGGTCCGGCAAGAAAAGTTACTCTATATAAATCCCTAATCACCACACTAAGGAAATTTTGTGAAATTGTTGATAAACTCTCCGAAATTGGCGTAACAATAAACGATGATTTGCTTGTTCTAATTCTTCTAACAAGTTTACCCAAGTCATTCGAGAATTTCATTATAGAAGTCGAGATTCGCGATTCGTTGCCTACCCTCGAAATTTTAAAGGCAAAGCTGCTGGAAGAAGGGGCACGGAGAATGCAGCACAAAACAGATTAAAATGGCCAAAAGGCGTTTGTAGTGCAGTCAGATCAAAAATATGTGAAGAATAATAGTGGGAAGCAAAATTTTAAAAAGCCCAACAACAAATCTGGTCTTAGATGTCATAACTGAGGTCAAACGGGACATTTCGCAGCGCATTGTCGATTACCGAAAAAACAAAACCAACAATAAAGATCATTTTCGGCTCGAACTCATAAATTTGAATTGAACAATCATAGTTGGTGCGTTGACAGTGGTGCGACCTCACACATGTGTGGAGAACGAAATAAGTTCGAGAAGTTCGTAGAAGCGACAGAGCGTGTGCATCTTGCTGATGGCAACCACATGGATTCTTCTGGAAAAGGAGAAGTTTGCGTTACAACTTCAACATGTATGATCCGTCTTAAGAACGTACTGTTTGTGACAAATCTCAAATGTAATTTCATATCAGTAAATATAGCTGTAAGCGAAGGTATGACGGTTAGATTCAACAGTGATGTGCGAAAATAGAAGACGAAAACAGGAGGACAATTTTAATTGCACAGAAAATTGAGAATTTATTCGAAATTTAAAGCAATTGTGTTTTTCTGCATCAGTGGACAAGGCCAGCATATGGCATCGCAGATTTGATCACCTCAATTACGACGATCTGCACGAATTAGTCAGTAAAAACTTGGTGCAAAATATTGATATCACCGATGTGCCAAGAAACGTAAGATGCGAAGTGTGCGTAAAGAGCAAAATGTACGTCAAGCCATTTCTAAAATTGGCTCAATATCGGCCCCAAAATATACTAGAACTCATCCACACCGATGTATGTGGACCTTTCGCAAAATCCTCGATTGGCGGCAGCAAATATTTTGTGATTTTTGTGGATCATTACTCCAGAAGATCTTTCGTGTACTTTATACTTCTCTTCGAGAAGTTTCGAGACTTTAAGAATATGGTTGAAAACCAAAGTGGATTAAAAATTAAAGCAGTGCACAGCGACAACGGCCGTGAATACATAAACATGATTTCGACAGATTTTTCAAGGAAAATGGCATCAAATGCGAACTTTCTGTTGTCTACACACCACAACAAAACGGCGTGGCCGAACGCCTTAATCGAACTTTAACCGAGATGGCTAGGAGTATGCTTGTAGAGTCCGGGTTAAGTGAATATTTGTGGCCTGAAGCCATTTGTACAGCTTCTTATATACGCAACCGATGTCCCACAAAGGCGCTGAATGATACGACACCCTGCGAGATGTGGACAAGAAAGAAGTCGATGGTGAAGCACCTCCGTGTTTTTAGTTCTTTCGCTATAGCGCTAAACAAAACGCAGTCAAATAAGTTGCAGCCGAAAGGCGAAGAGTGTTATATGGCGGGCTATTCGTTATGGTCAAAAGCCTATCGCCACTACGATCCAAAACGTCATCAAATAATTGAAAGAAGAGATACATATATACTTCGACGAACGTAAGTCAAAACCAACGCGTGAAAACGGCACAACGCAGGAAGATTTACAGCTGCTGGAAGATGATGTTTCAAGAAGTTGCGACGAAATTCTTAACGATAAAGTACCAGTAAACAACGACGAAGAAGACAACGATGAAGACCATGACCATAGAAGCATCGATAGCGCTCAAAAGCGGCCAGGAAGGCCGAAAATCATTCGATCTGGGAACCCAGGGCGGCCCAGGAAACAACGTAATTTATTAAATGCAATGACCAGCGACCCCGAAATAAGTGTACCAGAAAAGTTCGACGACGTCCAAAATAATGAGTATGCACGAGAATGGCGTGCTGCAATGCAGAGGGAGTATGACTCTTTAATCAACAACAACACTTGGACGCTTGTGGACTTACCAGAGGGACAGAAACCAATCAGAAGTAAATGGGTTTTTAGTTAAGAGACGAATAAAGATGGCAACATCGAAAGGTTCAAAGCGAGACTAGTAGCTAAAGGCTGTAGTCAGGAATATGGTGTGAACTATTTCGAAACATTTTCTCCAGTCGTCAGGTATGCCACGATCCACATGCTACTGGCGTTAGCAGCGCAGTATGGACTCTACTTACATCAACTCGACGACACTTCCGCTTACTTAAACAGTGAGCTGAAAGAAGAGTGCTACATGCGGCAACCCGATGACTTTATAAGCAGCAATCACCCCGGAGGCGTTTTAAAATTGAACAAGGCAATCTATGGCCTTAAGCAGTCCATCAAGGAGTGGAATTCTACCTTGGATTCCATTTTAAGGGAAATGGGTTTCGTTTCCTGCAAGAATGAACCATGCCTGTACCAAAGGCGAAAATCAGGCAAGTTGGTATTAATTGCTATTTACGTTGATGGTCTTATTCTAGGATGCTTATCACAAGATGATCTGACGACAATCAAACGTGAGCTAGCTAATGCGTTTGATATTGTCGACAAGGGGCCCATAAGTCATTTTCTGGGTATGGAGGTGGAACGCGATGGCGATACTGGCGCTATTACTGTTGGCCGCAGGCAATACTTCCTCAATCTGTTGAAGAAATGCGGAATGACAGACTGCAGGCCGGCATCAACTCCCCTCGATGCTGGGTACCAAATCAAACGTAGCGATGATACTGAGAAGCAGATCGATCCGACGTCCTATCAGTCTCTCATTGGCGCGTTAATGTACTTAGCTGTATCAACTCGACCTGATATTTCACATTCGGTGAGCAAGTTGGTGAAATGTAACATCAATCCGAAAGCTGAACACGAAATAGGAGCAAAGCATGTCCTGCGTTACTTGGCCAAGACCATTGACTACAAGCTTCGGTACTATGCTGACAACTCTGAAGTCTGTGGATATGTGGACGCAGACTGGGGTGGCGACCTCAATGACCGAAAATCATACTCCGGTTATTTGTTTATGATGGCAGGCGCTACAATTTCATGGGAATCAAAGAAACAACCGATTGTTGCTTTAAGCAGAGTACGTCGCACTTTCAACGGCGGCGAAAGAAGCAATTTACTTAAAATATTTACTTATAGAACAAGGGTTTTATTCGAAAGATAAACCACTATTGTTACGAGGCAACAACATAAGCGCGCAACATCTAGCAAAGAATCATTTGTATCACGCCCGTACCAAACATATTGACATTAAATTTAATCATGTTAGAGAATCAATTGAAAGTGGTGATATTGTACTAAAATATATTTCAACTAACTCTAATCTAGCAGATGTATTAATTAAAAATTTGACTAAAGCAAAACATTCAGAACTTGTTAAACTTATGGGATTGTATTGAAAAACATTAATTTTTGAATTGAAAGAATTTAAGATTTTTTGCTTTATTGAACGAATGTATTGAACAAATGTAATAAATTTGAATTATATATTCGGGTTGAGAGGGAGTATTGGAAAATAATGAAATTGTAAGTAGTTGGCAACCCGAATTCCTACTTAGTTCCTTTTTTACTTCATTTCTTTTTACTTGTATAGATTTAAGTTTAGTGTGTAATAAAACGTTGAAAAGAACATACCGTTTTTTCCTTCAATCTGGTTTTTTGTCCTACAGAAATATTCTAGTTGATCTTTATTTTCCAAAAACTTGAAAGACTACATTTAAGTGGAGAAACGAAAAAATGAAAATACTTATTCAATTCGACAAGTAAAAGCAACGTTTACCGTCATAAAACAACAATTTTTAATATACAACTATTAACTTCTTCAGCACAATTTTATCTTCAAGAATATAGAGAAAAACACAAAGAAGAGACAGCAACTTAGTAACTTGCAACAGAACAAATAATCTACTAAAATGGCAAGGAAATGCTAGAAAAAACGGTAAATTGCGTAGATCAACAAAAAGCATTCTCGAGCACCAAATAAACCACTAAAATTTACAGCAAAGCAAAAACAGCGGGAAAGGGGAATGGCTCAAACACACGCGCACACAAATATTTATGCATACCCCGCAGGAAATGCAAGGGTATCGAGCTGATGTGGATTTAGTGAATTTAGAACCATAACCTATTGGCCTTGGCTATCCCTATTTCACATAAAAACTGCTACAGTTTACACGGAACTGAACTCACTGCTTCGGTAACTCCGTGCCTGAGTACTGAAAAGTAAAGCCAGTACGTAAAGCAAAGTTTCACACTGTCGGACTCCGAAGACAGATAGACTCTACTGTCGTCATGAGCAGTGAGGTGAGGTGAAGTGAGTGTCTACCACCGAGTAACGAAGTAGTTCGTAATCGCTGTACATCTGCACTGGAAATGTGATTCACTTATTTAAAATTTTCTTGGCTGGTTCACACGCACATCTGTTCAAATAGGTACAAGTGTGCGTGTGTGGATTGGCTTGGCTTTTAGAACATTTCTTTGCCTCGATGTGGCAAGAAAATTGCCAACCTTTGTTGCTACCGCTGCTGTCGCTGTGGTTGCTGTTGTTCTCGTGTGTGTTTTTTCTTTGCAGTTGCATTTGTGTGCTAGCAGTTTTTTCGTTTGTTAACTATCTGGCTTTGGCTGACGACGCCAATGGCAACTTCAAGCACTCAGCAACATTGCAAGAACAAACAATTGCCAACAGCAAGCGATAGCCACAAAAACGTTGCTTCAATCTGACGATAGCAAAAACAACAAGCAAATAACGTATAAGTATACACACACAGTTTTGCGCATGTGTAACAAGATGCAACAGTACTTAAATTATATGTGTGTATGCTTTTGTAAGAATTTGTTTTCGTACACTTCTTCATTTTTTGTTCCAACTTTGCTATTGTTTACCAAGGTTTTTGGGCCCCATACCGTCAGCAGGCCGTTTTTTTCTGCCCCTTTTTTGATGCTTACCATGGGTGAGATTCGTAGCCAACAGCCAACAGGGCAACATCAATTCTCGTTAACTTGGTTGGCCGGCTCTGTTGCAGCGATGTCAAGTTCACCTTAACCAAACACAATGTAAACAAACCGGCACGCACTGATGTTTACCCACATACTTGCGTGTATGTGCATATGTACTCGTGTGAGCCCCTCGTTAGGTAGCACAAAGCCTTAAAAAATGTTGCAAGTGGTAAACAAACAACTTGGCAAGGCCAGCAAAAATGATTCTTAAAAACTACAAAAATATGAGACACAAAGTTTAGAGGAAGCAATTTTCGAGTGCATACACAATGCGCAACTAAGGGAAGATTATTATTATTTTTTTTTTTTTTTTGAGAAAATGAATTAGCTCGTGCTGATATTTGATGCTTATGGAAGTTATCAGGAATGAGGAAATAATTAGAAGGTAGTGATCAAAATGTTCCGACGTACGGATTAGTCAAGAACGATAGAAAAAAGATTGTGCCCATCAGAGAGTGCATGACTTCATATTAGTGTAGTTGTGCAGTGTTGCCGACCCTTTGCTCTTCGCCATAAATTGAGTTCTTTTTTATAATCGAAATGCGTAAGTTCTTGAGTTTGTAATTTGTTTCTGTTCTTAATTTGAAGCTATCAAAATTGTAAGTTAAAAAAAAATGTTGCATAATTAAAAAAAGGCTTTAAAAGGCCACACTAAGAAAAAAAATTGTTGATTGTTATAAAAGTTGAAAATTTTTGAAAGTGCAAATCTCATATTTGGCTCCTTTTGAGGTTATGCAAGAATATTGGATCTTTTTCTCTCGACACTTCTAAACATTTAAAACCTTTTTATAAATTTTAAAAGTCCTTTGAATTTACTGAATACGAATTAAAGCCATAGACGTGTATTTATAGTAAAAAAAATACGAGATAAATTCGAAGAAACCATAACGACCTTCTTGAAAAAGGAGTACCTCTTCTTGTTACATAACTTGAAATACAGCATACAAGTGTTTTTGGCCTTTTTAAAGAGATTTTCTTAACATAAGCCTTAAGACTCTGTTTTTTTCCGTAGAGTCTATTGTAGGTATATAACCATAGAACATTTATTTAAAAAATCCACGGACATTTTAGTGTTTTTTTATCCAAAATAAGGCAACACTGCAGTTGCAGGGAGAGATTTGCCTGCTCGAAGGAGAAGAAGAAGAGCAAACTTGGAAAAAGAATTTAAATAGCGCGAACAAATGTCACACACAAATAAAACATACCACAGACGGGATACAAATCGTATCAATCGTTTGAAACTCATTTCGTCGCCGACGGATTTGTTGACGAATTCAGTTTCTCGTTCTTTGTTGCTGAAAGCACATGGAATACGGAAAAAAGTATTGGCGTGTATGGTATTTCTTTGTGCGGGAGAAGAAGGGAAGAGAAAACGAGAAAAAGAAGGCATTCACTTTGCGTGCAGGACGAGTTTAAAAGGCGACATGAGTTTTCGTATTTAAATTTTTTTTTATCATACATGGCATTCATATTTTTCCTTATACTTTTTGAGGAATAAAAAAAATAAAATATTATACGAGGTGTGTTCAAAAAGTATCACAAATTTTGTGTTTTTACAAAAATTATTTATTTATTCATTAATATCTATTTTGTTCCCTTAAAAGTAATCCCTATGAGATATTATGCATTGTGCCAACGTTTTTTCCAATTTTCGAAGCACTTCAAAAACTCGGTTTTTTTATCTTGATCAGCTCCTCCTTCGATGCCGTCTTTATCCCGTCAAGCGTAGCGTAGGGTAGTCCTTTCATGGGCCTCTTCAGTTTCGGGAACAAAAAAATGTCACAATGGGCTAGATCTAGGGAATACTGTGGCTGTGGCATCATTAGTATGTTGTTTATAGCCAAAAAGTCACTCACAATCATCCATGTGTGAGTAGGGGCGTTATCGTGATGCAAGAGCCAATTTTTGTTCTTCCATAAATGCGGGCGTTTCTGGTGGATTGCAGGTTATATTCCTTATTAACCGTTTTACCCTGTGGCAAGAACTCATGATGCACAACGCCCTGCAATCAAAGAAAACGGTAAGCAAAACTTTTACATTCGACCGCACTTGACGCGCTTTTTTTGGTCTTGGTTCATGCGTCAGCTTCCATTGAGATGATTGAGATTTGGTTTCCACGTCATAACCATAAACTCACGACTTGTCACCAGTTATGACCCTCTGGAGCAAATTTGGGTCGTTGCGGACATCTCATTAGCAATGTTCATGCGATGCTGCTTTTGGTTGAAATGAAGCAGTTTGAGTACGAATTTTGCGGTGACCGTCTCATGCCCAAATCATTGAAAAAAATCGAATGGCACAAGCCAATCGATATGTCTAGGTCCAAGCCACATTTCTAACGGTGATTCGAGGATTGGTCAATACCATTTTCTTCACTTCATCAATTTTTTCGTCTATTGTTGAAGTGTTGAAGGGCGTCCGGCACGCTTTTCGTCGTTTACATCTTCTCGGCCTTCTAAGAACATATTGTACCACCGATAAACGTTGCTTTGGTCCAAAGTAGCTTCTCCCTATGACACAGTTAACATTCGGAATGCATCCGCGCACTTAATTTCGTTTTTCACACAAAATTTGATTTTTGATTAGGCAAACATCGAGGACGAGCCGAAACACGTGGAAGCAAAGCAGCTGTGAGAGTGAGAGACATGAGTACCAACGTATCGCCACAAAATAATCGAAATTCGAATGTATGTAACCTGCGAAAATTCAAAATTCGCGATTCTTTTTGAATACACCTCGTGCATACAAAAACTGCATACTATTATATATTCCAACTTAGACCGAAACACTTAAGTGGATAATTTGTTCGCAAATTTTCGGTATCGGGTAATTTCTTTCTTCCGAATGACCGGATTTTGCGCTGATAGAAATTAAAATAAAAAATAGTTTAAAAAAACTAAAAAACACGCTTTTATAGCCAATCGAACTAAAAAGTATAAAATAAATTTTAATGACAAAGAGACCTAAAATGAAGTAATAGCACTTGAACGATCAGTCATAGTCAACTACCTCAGAACAGAATTATAACAAAAATTAAGATAAAAAAAGAGTAATTCAAATTAGAGTTAAAAGCGTGGGATGCTTGATATAGTAAATATTACAATCATTCTATTGGCAACTACCTATGTACAGAGGGTTATGAAAGTGAAGCAAAATCCATCCCACGCTTTTAACTCTAATTTGAATTACTCTATTTGTATCTTAATTTTTGTTATAATTCTCTTCTGAGGTAGTTGACTATGACTGATCGTTCGATTTGCTATTACTTCATTATAGGTCTCTTTGTCATTAAAATTTATTTTATACTTTTTAGTTCGATTGGCAATAAAAACGTGTTTTTTAGTTTTTTTAAACTATTTTTTATTTTCTACTTTTTAGTTCGATTAGCAAAAAAGCGTGTTTTTTAGTTTCTTTAAACTATTTTTTTTTATTATGAATGAAAATTATTGTTATCATTGCAGTCAGTGAATAAATGATTCGATATATTCGTGTTATATTTAATTCCTTTCTTATCGGCTGTGAGTCTAAAGTTATGCAGTTATCGGCCGTGATAAAGAAGTAATCGGGATGAAGAACTTATTTCGTGGAGGGAGCCTGAGAAACGGCTACCCCACTCCATTGGCCAGTTTTTTTCGATTTTCGTGGTGTGGTGCACTATGAATTCCTTCCACCTGGCCAAACTGTTAATAAGGAATATTATTTGAGCGTTATACGTCGTTTACGTGAAGCAATTCATCTAAAAAGACCAGAATTATGGGCCAACAACTCTTGGTTTTTGCATCACGATAATGCACCGTCTCACACTGCACTCGTTCTTCGTGACCATTTCGCCAAAAATTCCACGCATATCGTTCCGCAACCACCGTATTCGCCTGATTTGGCTCCGTGTGACTTCTGGCTATTCCCAAAACTCAAGAGACCACTCCGGGGAACGCGTTTCGGGTCGATTGAGGAGATAAAAGCTGAATCGAAGAAGGTGCTGATGGCTATACCGGAAATGGACTATTTGGCATGTTTCGGGGATTGGAAAAATCGTTGCCATAAGTGTATTTCATTGAGAGGGGATTGTTTTGAAGGGGATGAAATTGATTTACAAGAATAAATAAAGATTTTTCATTTTACAACCAAATTCACCTTACTTTTTGCCCACAGGTAAAAAAAGAAAATATTAATCCTGGCAATCATAATAAGAATAATGGAAAACTTTTATCAAATTATTGCATTGTCATCGGTCCTTGATAGGTGTGCAAAATTTCAAGACGATCAGATTTTTAGAAGCCAGTGAAAATTAAGCTCAAAGATTCCGTTACATACATACATACATACAACCCGACCTAATAAAAGTGTGTTAAAAAAAGTATACTACTCATACAACTCTGAGCATTATTATAAATTGATAGACAATGTAAAAGAAAAAATACATTTTTGATAAAACGAATGTCACAGCCATATTTTATTTCAACGAAATCACTAGAAGAGTAAACAATCCTGGGCGAATCTGTCTCTTGGCTGCAAATACCATCGATTCTTGAAAAGTGAGCCTTATAAAATGTTCCATAAAACTTCTTTAGATGATTCATGCATTGGATGTTTCACCAAAAAGAGGAAGAGTAAAAAATTTCAGTTATACACCGCCCTAAAGCAGTGACGGAAGAAAAATATGAAGGTATTATGTGTTTACTACCAGATATCCCTCCAACTTTCAGTAGTAGGATTTTAAGTACCTTAAAAACTCTTTTTTACTTTTTTAAAATAACTAATAAATGTACGGGCACCGCCGTAGCAGAATGGGTGACTACCATTCGGAATTCAGAGAGAACGTAGGTTCGAATCTCGGTGAAAGATCAGAATGAAGAAAAAGTTTTTTTCTAATAGCGGTCGCCCCTCGGTATGCAATGGAAAAGCTTCGAGTGTATTTCTGCCATGAAAAAGCTCCTCATAAAAAATATCTGGCGTGCAGAGTCGGCTTGAAACTGTAGGTCCCTCCATTTTTAGGTCGCTCCAAACTATAAAACAACATTGCCGTATGAAATGCATACAAAATTTCATATTTATAATAAATTTCGGTTAATCAATACTAATGTAATTCAAATAAAAAGGTCCCATCATGTAAAATATTTTTCAATTTATTCAAATGCAATTATTGAATATCTCGAAACAAGAAATGTATGACTTAGGCCACTTTCATAATTATGGACATAAATAATTTTCTAAAAATAGCAGGAAAAATAGTATGTAGGTTTTTCATCAAAAATTGGAACAAAAGAGTGCACAAGCAAGCAACTTTCATCTACCGACGCAAACGTGCAAAATTTCCTTAAGTCCCAATTCATGATGTCCACACTTTTCATATTATGTTTTAATTTTCCACATTAAGTGCTAAATCTTTTGTTTATTTCTCTCCTCACTTGTTTAGCCAATATTTTACTCCAATTTGCTACGAAGAAAATTATTGCAAACTATTTACGATACTAACGAAGCAGCATGAAAACGTTGACAATTTATCACCAGGCGCTGCTGGTTAGCAACAACAGCAAAAATAATCAAAATTTGGCAAAGAGTGCAGGTAAACTCGCAGCTAAACCAAATCAAATATATTTACTTGAATACCCACACATGCACACATACACACTGATTACGTACAGTAAACCGCAGTGCATTAAAGTAAGCCGGTGCCTGCAACCCGCGAAAATGCCAGGCTACATTTAGTTCGTGGCCTGCAGCACTTTCAGATGCAATATAAGCTAAGTTGCGGGTGTTTATGAAATTGTTGGCCAACTTTGTTGACAAATGAGAAATGGCTAGCAAATTTACATGCACGCACCTCACACACATACACACACGCATGGACGCAGCACCGAATAGATTTGTGGGAGCAGTAGCCAAATGCAAAATGCAGAATGAAAAAAGAAATTAGCAAAAAAAAAATCAAAAAATTACCGCTAAATTGCAAAACACAAAATGCACAACAACAGCAACGAATGCAAAATCGTGTTACAACATTGTTAATCCTGTAAGCAGCCATGGTCATTATGAAGGCTGAGCTCAGCAAACTTGGCTAGTTGGATGTTTCGACGATTGCTACGCTCAGGCTGCTAGCAAACAGCCAAACAGCTAGTCAACCAGCTAGTCAATCCGCCAGTTGGCTACCACCTAAATAGCTTTTTGGGTAGCTTAGCATGCAACATGAAATATGATGCGGTCGAGCATTCAACAACAACAACAGCCACAACATTTTCACAAGCAAAATGCGCGTAAGGATAGCAGCATGGAAATTCACAGGTCTCGTACGCTATCGAAAAACGAATTGAATGCAACAACAATGCAGCTGTAGTAGCGTAAGAGAAATTGTTAAATTGCATTGCGGTGTAGCGTGCGAACGGGTGTACTCTGCGAGCATGAAGCGATTATTTCCAACCAAGCAGTCAAGTTGTAGATAAAACCATAATTTTGTGCCGCTTAAAGTAGCTGCTGCTGTTGCTGCACTCATTTTGATTGATGAAATTATTCGTGTGCAGCGTGTGCTACTAATGCAGCAATTGCTTTTCCCACTTCATGCAGTGTTTTGTTTTTCGCTCTGGCTTTGCTTTGGTTGTTGCCTTTTGGTTTTGTTTTTGTGTTTTATGATGGCATGATTATTGTTTTTGCATGTGTGCACGCCCACACGTTCATTGACCGCTTATGAGTGCTGCTTGCCAAGGTGAAGTGTTGGTCCACTCAAATGCACACATATATATATATACATGGCTAATGGCGTGTGCATGTGCGATTGTGCGTGTGTATTTTGTTAGCAAGTCTTTTGTCTTCCGCTTGGCAGCTTGGCAAATCAATTCATAAATCATATTCGGTGCTGAAACGCCTAGTGTTAGACAATACTCAAGGGTTGGAAGAAGGCAGACCCGGTAATAGAGGACCACAAATGTAGTTCTAGGAAGGGAATATGCGAAGTAGCATTCAGTAGGAGACTTGTGTATGTAGTTAAGTATGTAATTAGAACGATCAGCAGTGCACGTAATAGGTGTTTGAGTTTTTTTTTAACTCACTGGTGTTCTGATTGATTACGTTCTATTTTCAAGCTGTTTGGTTTTTATAAGTTTTACATATAATCGCAGAACTGAGTTGGAAATGATAATAACATACTAGGGCAAGTAAAATATTTTCTTCGCTTAATTTTGGTGTCTAAAATGTTCTACTCATAGTTCTAAGCACAAAAAACGTATTTGAACTTTAGTTATGAAACCTTAAATCGTCATTGATGAAAAATTTTTGAACCTCAAAATGTTTGCAAACTACAAAATACATAAAAATGTACAAATATACAAAATGCAAAAAAATAATTGAAAAAAGGTAAATATATTTCTCCTGAAAAAAGGACTGTGATTTATCGATTTTCTGTAACCTTAGATGGCACTTTTTTGTCGAATCAAAGACGCAAGTTTTTGACTTTAAGTTGGCCCTAAAATGGGGTTATTTATTTATTGAATCTATAAGTTAAAAAAACCTACAGAAGAACTTAAAAAAATAACTAATATGTACAAAAAATAAGTTTTTGATTCAACGCATAAAAATCCGAGTTTATTTTTAGGCATCGCCGAGTCGTCGAAGATGGGATTTAGGGATAAAAAAAGTACGGGTCTAAGATATTGAGAATGAAAAAAATCTGTGCTCAGTTGGTGGCAACACAAATTTGAATGACATTGACTGAAAATAAAAAGGAAAAAGACAGAGGATCTGCGAGTTTTCCCCCGATCTTCCAGATCGATCATCCCACCCTAAACGAGGTCTGCATGTGGCTGGGCTCCATTGTAACAAATACCCGAGAAATCAGTGAAGACGTGCAGCAAAGGGTAAACTCAGCATCGTTAAAATGGGAAACACTAACCGGCGCGCTATGCCGCAAAAGGATGTGGAGCCGAATGCTGGGTTTTAAAAAAGTACCACGAAAGAAAACTTGAAACAGCAGAAATGAAAATGCTGAGATGGCGTTCCTAGGTCAAACTAAGAAACCGATACATTTGTGGAAGTCTCAGAACCGCGCCGATTGCGACAGCCGTCTTCGCTGGTATGGCCATATCCAGAGGAAGCCTGAATTCGATTCGAACAAATGAAAGATCAAAGAAACATCGCTACAGCGTCGAGGAAACTGGTGCGACTCCAGCATGCTTGGACCAAGCATATCGAAAACGACATGAAATGTGCGAATTTTAACACCGAGACGAGCAAAGATTGAGTCAGGAAAATTTTCGCGATTATGAACTAGTAGAGCTGATTCCAAGTAAAACGGGGGAAAAGCATGGAAGAAGAGGAAGACGGAAAATGTGTGCTTCAGACAGGTGTATCTCAAATTTTTATTCATTTAACTCGTGGTAGAAAATTAAAAAAAAGTATTAAAAAAAGTTATTTTTTTCTTTGTTTCTCATCGTGTGAGCTCACATTTGCGCCTTATTTGACAAATTGCCGGTTTAAAGCTAAATTGTTTGTCTGGCTTTAAATTCCTCTAAAACCTTCATTTCTTCAATTTTCCATTATCGTATAAACACATTTACATACATGCGCACTTCAGTTACTTTTTTATTGTTATTTGTTTTTCTTTGCCTAGTTTTTGTTTTATTGGCCGCTCTTTTGATTTCTTAGAATTATAGTTGCCGAGTTTATTGCTTTCCACTACTTTTTATTGCCTAACGCACATTCACACCCACATTCACTACCACTACTTACGTAACTACATACTTATCCATTACTCTTGCCACATGTTTCTTTTTTTCAAGCCCATTTTATTGCTGATTAGTTTTGCACTTTACTGCCACCTACAACCAACCATTGCACCTACCACTCCTCAACTATCGCAGGATTAAAACATTGTTAGTGTTTTTTTGCTTGTTGTTGTTTGTTGTTGCCGCTGTCCAGCGGTGATTATGATTACAGGCTAACAACGTTCAAGCGCTAATTTTCGGGCCATATAGTGGCATGCCACCACCGCACAGCTACTAAGTTGCAAACAAAGATATTAGATTAGAGTTTGCGGTGTTGGTGATGGCAAAGTATGTTTGCCAAGCGGGCGAAAGGGGGGGTCAGGATTATATTTTCATACTTCACTTGATGGCAGCTGCTAAACGTTGGAAAGTGTTTTCTTGCTCAAAATTCATATTTACATTTATTATGATTACCAGTAAAACTGTTGGCTGATGTTGGAAACAGCGCCGCAGTTTGCGGCAACCACTGGTGTGTGGTTGAGGTGAAGGTAGATAAGAATTTTTCGTATGATTAATGACCAAAAGCACTTGGATTAAAAACTGAAGGCTTTCTAGTTTTAGTTTTATTTCGTTTTTTTTTTTTTTAATTTTTAAAGCATCTTAGTTTCAAGGAAATTTTTGCTAATTCGTTTTGCGGAAGCGAGTATATTTTTGCTAGAATTCGAAAGTGTAATTTGTCAGACTTTAAGATTATTATGAATGATTGAAAGGAGAAAGGGTCAATTGGTTGGGGGTGTTTATGTTAAATCATGCTAAAGTTCGAAAGCAGGCTAATGGATGAAGGATGAATACCAAGGCTGAATATCAAGAAGCAATAAAAAATTAATGCGCCCACTTTTTGAAAATATAAGAGGTCAAAGTTTTGAAAATGTTATAAACTTATTTAGTTATATTAGTACCAAAAATTCAGATTTGCATGTACCTAATAGGACTATGAATAAGTTCGTGCGGTTTTTTTCGAAATTTGAAACTTTATTGACGTAAAATGGTTACAAATTTAATATTCAAAATATTGTCCATCGCTTACTACTACTTTTTCCCATCTTTCTGGCAATTCACGGATTCCCTTTGTGAAAAATTCGGTCGGTTTTGCCGCAATCCACGAATCGATCCATTTTTTGACTTCATCGTAATTACGGAAGTGCTGGTCAGCCAGGCCATGTTGCATCGATCGGAAGAGATAGTAATCGGATGGCGCAAGGTCTGGACTATACGGCGGGTGGGGTAGGACATCCCATTTGAGCGTTTCTAAGTATGTTTTGACCACTTGTGCAACATGTGGCCGAGCATTGTCATGTTGCAAAATAACTTTGTCGTGTCTATCGGCGTATTGCGGCCGTTTTTCTCGCAGTGCTCGGCTCAAACGCATCAATTGTCGTCGGTAGACATCCCCCGTAATCGTTTCATTCATACGGCACCCAATGGCCTACCTTTCGGATCATTCCCATGGCTTTTAAACGTTTGGAAATGGTTGATTGATCAACTCCCAAAGTTTTTGCAACCTATTCTTGCGTTTGAGCCGGATCTTGATCGAGCAATTCCTCCAATTCGGTATCCATGAACTTTGGCGGCGCACCCTCGCGTTCTTCGTCTTCCAAGCCAAAATCACCACTTTTAAAGCGTGCAAACCACTTCTGGCACGTTCGCTCAGATAGAGCATGCTCACCATAAACTTCCACCAAGATACGATGACTTTCGGCTGCTTTTTTCTTCATATTAAAATAATGAAGAAGAATTCCCCGCAAAAACACATTATTTGGCACGAAATTCGACATTTTCAAGTGTGGTAAAAATATTGTTGTTTACGCTTCAAATAAAAAACTTATACTGACGTTTGTGCCTTACGACAGTAGCTCTCCAATGAATGTTTGGAAATGTGGATCGATGGAATAATAATCAAGTTACGCCATCTGTTGTAAAACCGCACGAACTTATTCATAGTCCTATTATAATAAATCAGGGCGACAGCAAGGTCATATCGTTTTTTTGCAGTAAACTCGAATAAATATATTTGTAATTTTTTTAGGCAATGATATTATTACTCTCGTTGGCAACAAATATAACAATAAAGATTTCCAATCTAAATAATGTTTTTTTTATTTCGTAAAAAAGTTACTCCAAAACTAAATTGGATGACTAATTTGGCGCCACCTTATAATATTACTTTTTTAGTTAAATTAAAAATACAAGGTCATTGGCAAAATTTTTCCAGAAAATTTTAAGTTTTATTAATTCTTTTAAGTAGGTAAATTTTGTAAAACAAAAATCTTAAAATGAAAGAAAATTTTATTACAAAAAGAATCCTTTGATGTGAAACTGGGAATTATACAACGCTTCTAACCAATGTTTAAAAAAATGGATTTTTCCTAAAAGCGCTCAAACTGTACGGAAAGTGTAAAAGTTATAACAAATTAAATAAAAGCTGCCGAACTCAAATTTTGCCGCTCTTATCCTTTCAGTTGAAAATCTGCCAAGTCACAACCAAGTAGTGACGGCAATCTGTAGGATTGCCACCGGGTTTTCGAATTCCATAAAGTAATTCTTGAAGCTTCAAACTCTTCTTATAATTCACACTTTACCCTCTCCTCTCCACTCTCGGCCCACATATTTTTTTTTAGATAATGAAATCCGTTAAAATCCGCTTCTCCGTTCATCGTTGAGCGCTGCTGCGAGCGGCTATTTGTCGTGTATCAAACGGTTAGCTGCAAAAACCGCTAATCAAAAAAGTCCATTATCCGGTTATGGCATCCGCTATGTAGGAACGCCTAACAGTGAAAAATAAGGAAATACCTTCAGCTCCTCATTATGCAACCAAGGATTGGTTAATTTGCTTTTATGAAATTACGAAAATTCAATTACCATCATCTTTGTATGGATTTAATGCCTTGGTTAATCTAGTGCTATGAGTAATGGAAAATGTTACTGTTTTAAAATCTGTTTGTATTGCTGCATTGCTTCAACTCCACCACTTTCTAGTTACACCAACAATCCAGGGCCTTTAGCTTAAAAGCTTCATATCCTCTTCCGAGTTTATGATCTACAAAATCGACTATTTATAGTATTTAGCTTTTTTGTTGTGTGAATTATTCTAGCAAAGCTGCACCTGCTTTCTATCAGTGCTGTTTAAAACCTTAAAGCCACCAACTTGAAGAGTGCAAATCTATTATTACTTTCATCCGGTTGTAAAATGCAGAAACTATTAAATTTCCAAGCCATTTGCATACCATAATTACTTTTTAATATCAAGCGACTATTGGCGGGGAGTGTGGGTAGTCTATGCTATCTCTGTGTTACTCACACACAGATTGATTTGGCTTAAATGGGTATTAGAAGGAGTGATAAGTAAAGGGTGTGTCGCACTGTGGTCGAGACTTTAATTCAAAATAGGCAATTTGATTGTTAGACATTTAGACATAATATTTTTTAGCCAAGGTTTTCTCCGCATGCATATTATGATGCATCACTGTCCATAAACAAAATTAAACGGTACCTTTTTTCCGTCGGACTTGTGCCAAAATATTAAAATTTACTTGAGTTGAACCGATTTGAAAGTACTTCAAAAAATCACTTTGATAAAATGTTTAAAAATTTGTGTGCTTACCTACTATTGACACTTTGCTTAGATTCTTCTATAATCTGGAAAAAATTATAATTTTAAAAATTTTTGTTCTTAAAGGAAGATATTTCCAAATCAGTCGATCTCACGTAAATTTTAATATTTTACCAAAATACATATTGTGGTTATAGTCTCAAAATATAACGAGTTTTATAATTCCAGTTGGTAGCGTACCCTAATGTAAATACAGAGCGAAACTATGGCTATATCTTCTCCTTCACTAAAGTGGAAAAGAAGCTCAGAATTGAATTGGATGACTAGGAGTTCATCTGAGTGTGAAAGGGAACTCCAGGAGTGTAACCTGTACTGATACACAAATGGCTCGAAGGTACCAGAAGGCATAGGCGCTGGAATATACGGCCCCGGAACCAAGCGTTCCAAGTATCTTCCAAGTAAAGGTGAATGCTATCTGTCTACGTTTAGAGATTATCTTAAATAGGAACTTCCAGAATGAGCGAATTGTCATTCTGAGTGACAGTCAGGCGGCACTCAAGGCTTTGTCATCCTCCGAGAATAAGTCTTCACTGGTTCTTCATTGAATGGAGAAACAGAATCTGTTAGGAACGCACAATCGCATCCGGCTAATTTAGGATCTAAATGCAGTCAGGAAAAAGGCACATACGCTCAGTCCAACCCAGCTCTATCTTAAGTTTAATAAGGGAACTGGATTTGGACGATGTGCTGTGATGAGTAGAGGGCCCAAAAGACGATGAGGTCGAAGTGCAAGCTTCAAATAAATTTAATCCAATCTAATATATTCTTCTTTATCTTCCCTTTTATGTCTGGACATCACCCTAAAACCCTTTAGAACCAATATTCAATGAAACTTCCTACATTTTGAATTTCTTAATATAACTAGATCAGATTTGAGCTGTGCGTGCCTATAAACTTAATTAATTGTGGTTCCGCAGAAATACACCAAATACCAAAAAGGGTCACTGAAAGCGTTAACAGATTAATTCTTATCATAAAATCGTTCACTTCACTATTTCTTAACACGCGTTTTTAATAAAATAATGAACTCACTGCTCCGTCGAGTGCTTTTTTTGGGAAATCTCGGACAATGTACGCCTATTCGGCCACCCTTTGTCCCCGCAACTGGATATTAAAAACGCGGTTAAGCGTATTTTCATGGAGCCAACTATAACACATACTCGTTAATGTTGTTCAAATCATCGCCAAGGCAACCAAACTGTCGGCACGACAGTCAATCGATGGCAGTTAAATGACAAATGCAGCTTTGATACGACTGCCACATGTTGCACATAAATTATGCCACATTAACCGCACACTCCTGTCAATGTGTCCTCTGAGTGTCGTTGCTACATAAATATGTATATATATATATGTGTTCGTGTAAGTGTGTAAGTAATATATGTGTGTGAGATCATACGGATATAAAATTACATATCAAATTGGCTATATGGCGCATTAATTAAGATTTTCTAAAGTTGCTTTTTAATGATCGAATCACGCGTACATACATACACACGAACGACATCACCGCGACACTTATTGCCATTGCAATTGTTGTTGTTTTTAGTGCTGGTGGCTGGTGACTGTTAGCTGGAGGCGGCTATGTGGATGACCGCTCATAAAATACCATTTAATTGTGACTCAATTAAATGACATGGGCGATTGAGGCGCGTCAATGAAGAACAGAAGCAATCGGAATTGCAACAAAAAACTATAAAATAAGGAAGGAAAAGAAAAACGAAAGCGAAAAGAAGACGAAAAGGAAAACGTAAAATACCGACCTGAGCAGCAGTGGCAAATCGTGCAACAGGTTGTTGACTTGCATGTGGTCACTGCCACTCGCCGCCTGTTGCACCTGCAATGCTACTAAAACTGTTAATTATCATGCGACTCGCAACGACAGCAACAACAGCTCTCCACCTTGTTGCCACTGACACAAGCGCACAAGAATTTATGGGTTTCATTGACAATTTTCGATGTTTTTTTTTTGTCTTTTGAAGTGGAAATCCAAATAAAATCAAAAGTGCCCCTACTGGCGTGAGTTGTATGTTGCTGGCAGAATAGAAGAGTGCAGGAAGGCACTTTTATGCCTTTGCACGAATTTTCCGATTCGCAAATATTCACTACTTACAAGCTGCCTCAGGACCACAGCTATGCTGTGCATGCACACAAATTGATGAGTTTTGTAGGTGCAAATGGCATTATTGACAACAGCAGGAAATAATTGCGTAAAAAGAATAAATTTTAAGAAAATAACTGCACGCTGTTGTGAGTAGCGAAGATATTTGGGCACGTAAACGGCACCGCATGCCAGACTCTCTAGGCGAAACTTGCCTCTGCTTACAGTCTACATTCGAGTCCTATAAAACTAAGGAGTTTTACATATGCGCCTCCATTGCGTGCTGGGAACTCGCACATCTTCTTAGATTTCCCCCATTTCTATTTGACTGTGAATTTTCGCTTTTTATGACCTTGAATGCAATTTTAATGTTGCGGCTATATGTGCCCATCCTTGCACGCGCATCTGTTCGGGTGTATGCAAGTATATGCAAATGAGTGTAACGGGTGTTTTTTAAACACATACAATTGTCCAAAATTTCTGTCAAACAAGCTAATTAAGAAATAACAATTTTTTCAATGAAATGTATTGCAAAACCGGTGATTCTTTAAAAATAAATTCGAAAATGCTTCACCAAAAGTCTTCAGTGTTCAGGAATGAAGTCCACTTTTGGCTCAATGTATTTATATGAATAAGCAAAATTTGACGATAAAGGCGTGATTTGTTGTTGTTTGCATGCCGAAGGTATCTCTGGACTCCATAATCTCTCCAATCTAAGTATGAAACCAACGCTGTAAGCAAATGCAAATGTAATAATAAAAATAAAAAAAATAAAAAATGTTGCCTCACTTTCCCAAATTGATTTTAGATTGCAGATTTTCTGATTTCATATTGCAGACTTGGAGACCAAAGTTCGTGACATTAGCTGGTGGTCCAAAACTAGGCCAACTGGATTAGCTACGTAATACCCAGTCGATATTATTTAAGAATAATAAAACTTGCAAAGCGTTTCATTAATTTGGTAGTATTTTATTTCAAATAAAAATTTAGTGCCTCAAAATAAAATATGGGCACCCTTTACATGCAGCAAAAATATAGGTGGGAATTGAGCACTTAAAGGTGAATTGGAAGCGGCTTAATTGTTTCAGGTTATCACTATTAATAAAATAACTTGATACAGTAAATGAGTCTGAAAGGAAGAAATAAAAAAAAAAAAACGCACAAAAGCAATGGCAACAAAGCAAATCTCAAACAGTAAGTCGTAAAATTCGTTATTAGCAATTGAATGAAAGCGCTGATGACCACGGAAATGGAAACGTACAAAAATTTACGTTTTTGTGGAAGTATCATGAAGACTATGAAGTTGAAAACAGGGCGATCTTACTTTCAATAATCTCGTGCAACAATATGCAATTTGCGCATTAATTCCAACTTTTGTCATGTGACTGTTTTTTAACTTTTGCAAATACTTACCGAGGCTTTTTCTTCTTTGCCTTCGACTTTTGAAAGGTTGACTTATGGTAATTTTTTTTTTTTTTGGTTTTGTTTTTATACTTTAAGTCAAGCTGGCTGAAACTGTGAAGCCACATGTCTGCAGTCAGCCTAAGTCAACCGAAATAGTCACCAATCGTTCCAATAAACTCGTTTCTGTATATCTCAGCATTATTTCAATTCTTCACTATTCGCGGTGGCATCAACCATTGCTTAGCAATATTAAAATGTTTTCTAGGTAAATACAAATTTGTTTTGCCAGCTAAGCATTAAAAGAAATGCGCATTTATTTAAGCTTTTATTTATCTACTCGAGTGCTGGCTGACCCCACCTAAAGTGCTTTGAAGGATTTCATTCACGGTTTGTTCAACGACTTCAAATAGATTTTAGGTGTGTAAGTATAAGTATATGTATGTAGTATGTGTGTGTATTTGCCTACAAAAATTGAATGATTTCGCCATAGCGACTTACGTGCGGCTGCCGTGGAATGTTGGATTTTACGTGCAATGTTTTTATATTTGACATTTGATGGGTTCAAGTGTTAGCTTATATCAAGTATTTTTGTCTTAGTTTTTGCTCGACGAACAGGTAGAGAAAAAATAGTAATGAAATGGTTGCCTGGAGTCCGTTATATGATAAGTGGACTATGTAAGCTAATTGGCAAAGTAGAGAAACCAGGTCGCTGGGCTTCGACTAAGTTAAGGCTGCACGGTTTAAGATAGGGGCACAATAAAATGAAGGATATTGGGATAAGGAAGAAATTGTGAATGAAGCTTAGAGCGGTAAGCTAGAAAATAAATCTTTTCAGAAAGAAGATTCGTAGGCATTGGTGACTGCGTAAAGCTGAAGTGAGGAATATAACTATAAAATAAGCTAGGGTAGGTTTAATGGCAGCCCTCAAGGGACACCTAGAAAGACACCGAGGATTTGTTTCAGATTGAAGATTTTCCTCAGATTTTCCATTTTTTTTGTTTTTGGCTAAGACTGAAAAAGTTTAATAAATATTACTTTTCCCATAGTCTTTGTTTGTTTCTTATAAAATAACTTAAAGTAGAGATAACTCTCTATATGACGGCAAAATATTCCCCACGCCATCACAGAACGCTGTTAAAAAACATAAGACTGTGGAGGAAGAAAATGGTAAAAAAAGGGATAGGATCAGGTGATATGCTAGTATTCCATCAGTGAGTATTAGAAATTATAGATGGTAAGACGCTGGTTGCTGGTAATAAACTTCCGCTAGCAGAAAATATGGATGCCTGAAACCACCACGGGTGCAAGTAGAAAGTAAGAGTGAAGTTGTATTCGTCATAGCTTCACAAAAGCATGGCAACTGAGGAATAATGGACTGTCGAAATCAAGTCGAAAAACTTTTCGTTAAACCATAGAATTCACAAAAATTTGATACAAATAACCAAAAATACGCCCTTAAATGTAGGGTTTTTTAGAAAAAGTCTTAATGACAGATCTGGGGTCCTTTCGTTCGATATTACAATATTTTCTCGGAGAAAATCTATGACGGATAATCATAAAAAAGGCTTAAAAAAAATGTAATTATTGAAGGAAATTGCTTCAACTTAATTTTTTAATGGGTTGGTTAACAAACCTGCAATTAAGAGTTTTTTTTGAAAAGCCTGCAAGCCACACATTTTTTAGCCATTTCAAGTTTTTGCTAAAATTCACTTCGTTGTTTTCTTACACAATTTAAAATCTGAAATGGCGGTTCAATATACTAGGGATGTTAGTTAAAAAAAAAACGATGAATCGACTATTTATGCGACAAGTCGAAATTTTTCGATGCAAGAAAGCAAAAAGTCGATGTTTTTCAGACATCCCTAATAGGACTTTAATGATTGAGAATTTCTTCGAAAGAACAGCAAGAACTCAAAAACTATTGCTTCCATTAAACATTTTTTATGGGACATCACTGGAAAGTTTATAGCTCATAAATCGTGTGGGTGTAACACCCATTTTATCAGAAGGTTGCCACCTATTTGTATTAAAAATTAAATTTATTAAAAAATAGTAAACTATACAGCATGGATATAAAGGCAAATATTTTTAAGAAAAACTAATTCCAAAAACAATTGTTGCGATGGAGTTGCCGCCTAATTTTTTTTTTAATTTATCACTTAAATATTAAGATGTGGACATCAAGTGGAAAGTGCTTAAACAAACTTTAGTACGAAAATTTGTTTGTCTGGTGTTGCCACCTAGTTTTAGAAATTAATAAATTTATTAAAAATACATATAAAAGGTGATTTTTTTAGCTATTATCTTTTTAAACAGTTGGTTTAAACAGCGGACGCACGTTTCGTGTTTTGTTTCACTCTCAAACATCTTCAGTTTGGTCTATAATTTAACCATGAATCGTCTTAGAAACGAACAACGCTTGCAAATCATTCAATTTTATTATAAAAATGCGTGTTCTGTTAAGAAAGTTTAACGCGCTTCTTCCATTTTATGGTCAGTTTAATCGACCCACTGAAGCGGCTACCGTGAAATGATATCCAACTTTTTTTTACCAAAAATGCAAGAGCTTGACTTGCATGACATGTGGTTTCAGCAAGACGGTGCCACATGCCACACAGAACGCGTAACAATGGACTTGTTGAGAGGTGAGTTCGGTGAACATTTTATTTCACGTTCGGCACCTGTCAATTGGCCACCCAGATCGACCGATATAACGCCTGAAAAATCGTAAGCGTTTTTAAGATGAGAAATTATTTTACGTGGGAAATGCGCGAATACAATTGCCTGCTAAATGAAATGCGAGCGCGTTCGGTGTAACTTTACAAGTAGCTTATTTATTCCTGAGTTCAAGTTTTTATAGTCTCTTAGCCTAACGGATTAAGTTCAAATTTATATAATTGGAGTAAATATGTATTGATATGTTACGTTATGTGATATAGGTGCTTATACATATATAGTGCTATTTTTAAATTCATACTAGCAAACCCGGCCCGCTTCGCTGGGCACACTAAAATAGAATATACATAGATGGTTTAGAACAGAAAAGATATGGTTTTAATATTATTTATTTCTTTATTCTTTATTCAAGCGCTTTGGCATAAACAATATTTTTTGTTTTTCTATTTGTTTTTGAGTAAATATATAATGTTGTTGGCTTCCCAACACGTGAACAGCCAACGTATAGTTGACCATGGGTGAATACTGGTTCTTCTAAATTCATCCCGCATATTTCTAAAGTTTGCCCTTGTGATTTATTGATAATTATTGCAAATGCTAAGCGAATGGACAGTTGCAAACGCTTGAATTCAAATGGCAATCCAGGTGGAATCATTGGAATTCTTGGTATTAGAACGTCTTCATTCTTGAAATTGCCAATTGAAATAGTTGCTTGGATAACATTATTCATCAATCGTTTGACTACTTCATTTTGTTCTTGACGTTCTTCTGATGTCGCTTTATTCCGGGCATTTCTCATGCGCCTATTATTATTTGTCGAACGACCAATATGATTACGTGATTGTCTTGGCATTTGTACTGTAATAAACATGTTGTAATTATGGTATTCTGAGATTTTAAAACATGTTTTTTTTTTCAATTTTGTGGATTATGTTTTCGATGCATATGTGTTTAAAAGCCCAAGTCTACATGGTCAGGATTATTTTATTTTGTTGTGATTTTCTTAAATCATCTCTTTTCTTCTGAAAATTGTTGACAATTTGCATGATAAGACTATTAATTTTTTCATCAAAGTTACGCATTTTTCGTGCTCTTCTTTTGCATCCTTTAACAATTTCTTTTGTTTTTTCATTTTTTTTTACAATTTTTTTCACTCATGGTGTATCGTAGCTTATCGCATATGAACCGAAAAAATAAATCCACAAAACATAATTTCATTTAAACATTCGGATTTCACATTAAATTCTCAAATTTCGTAAGAAATTATTTACTGTTCCTAAATCCACTCCAAAAAAATTCACAAAAAATGTTTACACTTTGCACTTACGTCTTCTCCTTATGGCGTCCAAATCAGAAAGAAATATTGACACATTGAACTCACTCTGTCAATTTGACAGTTCAGTTCCGCCCCAAGATTTAAAAAAGTAAACGACATTTTGGCTGCTCAAAAGAACGCTGTACGCGGTGCCGGTGTTCCGAATTACAACCAAACTTTACGAAACCCATTTTCAATACTTTCTTAACAATGTGTGTAAGTTTGGTTTAATTCGGTGCAAAGACACGGTGAGTCCACGTTTTGGCATATATTTCGATACCCTAGTCATCTGTGGGTATGAAAATTACCCCGTATTAAAGCACTTATCAACAGATTTCATTTGATACCCAAACTGTACATACACAACCAAAGGTTACCCAGGTCCCCGTTTTGACCTATATCTCGAGACCCCAGTCACGGAGCGGCATGAAAAATACTCTGTACTAAAGCATTCACCAACAGCTTCCATTTGCTACCCATATTGTGCAAACACATCCTAGGGTTACCCGGGTCCACGTTTTGCCCTGTTTCTCGAAACCCTGGAATCCAATTCTTAAAATTTCCAAACACAAACCTTCTTCACATGTGTCTCTTCAAAGTGGCAAAGTTTGGTTAAAATCGGTTGAGCCATTCTCCGTAAAGTTCATCACAACGCGAAAAACGGCTGAATTTTTATATATATAGATACAAAAATTAAACAGCATTTTTAAGCATAATATTGATAAGTCACGAGAAATTATGGACTTTGGAAATTATGATAATATTTATTAAAATTAAATTAATAATTAAAATTATAAGCCATTTGGCGTAACAACGCCTTTAGATTATTTTTTGAGGGGCTATGTTAAAGTTATATCTATTCAGACAAGCCTGCTTCAATTAACTTATTGAAAGACAACATTCAAGCATTTGTATGTGGGATACCGGCCGAAATTTAAATAAAAATTTCATGTATTTTTCTGAATGTTACATGTGTTTTTTTGAAAAACTTTCCTATAGCTCTTTAAAAATCACCCTTTATATCATTTGTAAGAAAATATGTAAGTTTCTGTATATCAAAGTAAAGTAAAGAGTTTTAATGCAATAATATTTTTAAGAGGTCTTGCCATCTAGTTTTCAAGAAAAATTGTAATTAAAACATAATTTCATAAAATTTGTTGAGAATAATAGGTAACTTGCTTAAAATTATGTGCGTATGGCGTTATCACCTAACTCTGAGGATGAAAATAACAGCAAATAACAATTCAGCTGGATGAAATATTGGGATGTGGGTATGACATAAAAACGAGAACGCTTTATTTGCAAAGCATTTTTTGAGCGGCGTTACCACCTATTTTATATTTCAGTAAGCATTGGAATTATCTAGTAGTACATGTATATGTACGAGAATATCTACTCTTTTGAGCTACATGAGATGGATCTCTATCGATCTAAGAAATTTATCTATAAGTGCTTATCGTTAAGTTTTCGTTTAAAATGCCAGCGAAGAAGCGGACACCAGCAAGTAATTCTTTAAATTTTTTATTGTAATTGTCTAAGATTTCGCACTGTTTTATTCTGTGTCTGCCTCGTACTCTTTTCTTATACTTGCCGCACTGTTAGTGCTCCAAAACTTTATTTCTTTGCATACTTTTTATTTAAAAAAAATCAATTCATTCATTCAATTTGTTTTATTTTTATTGTAATTATTTATTTGTACATGCGCCTAGTATTGTTTTTGTTGTTCTTTAATTTTATTTAATGTTCTACTAATTTTGATCCTATGTACTTGATGACATTAATTTGCACGTTGCGTTGACCGTTACTTTGCACTTTATAACTTTTCGCACCCACGCTGGCGCGCACATCAAACTTTGCACATAACTACTATCCCATTACTAACACACCCACAACTGGCTTCATTAAAAACTTTTAGAAAATACAATTAAAACTTTCGCGTAAGCGCCATAGCCACAATGTGCCAGCCAAGAAGCTTTTGAGGTGCACTATTTTTCTTTTTTTTTCTTTTTATATTTTGTTACTTTAGTTTTTCGTTTGACCAGAAAGAAGCAGCTATAAAATCGATGAGTGAAATTTTTCCGATTTATCGCTATTGCACGTACATACCTACAAAGAAAAAGTATGTTTAAGAGTGTGTGTGTATGATGGGCCGCGGAAAGTGCATAGTGGAGAGAAGTAAATATTGTCTTGGTAGCTTTAAACTTCTACTACACTTCACTTTCCACGCAGTCTGAAACATCGCCTTAAAGCAAAGTGTGCGTGACTCCAAGAAAATACTTGAATAGTTATTGAAGAGTTTTGCATAAAGCAATAAAATTTCACACCTCCTTTATGTATCAAAAAGAGTGACAAGCAAATGCTAAGGCATCGCTTATGTGCGAGGCTGTAGCTGATGCTGAAAGGTCCGCTTATTTGTCTGGTATCATTTTCATGCATTGCGGCGTGCCGCACTCAATAATACCGCAAACAAGCATGAGCTGTCAATTCAACTATACATCAACTAGCCAAGTCAACTATTCAGCCAGCCGGTTGGTCAGTCAGTCAGCCAACCATGTCAGGCTATTAGCTGTTGAGTCTTAACACTCTTGTTCGGAGGTAGGTTAATACTTTTGGGCAAATGCAAATTCAAGGAAGCGTGCAGCAGCAAATACGACGAGTATAAGCTGGAAGACTGAAATTAACACGCTCACACCTTGTTGAGCAATCAAAAGTCACAAAGCGACAACGTTCAACTGTCAAAGTGGCACGTCCGCTCCATCAACAACTTCGATTCAGTTTTGCTCAACTCAAAGCACAACTACGAGGCGCAACTATGCGCAATATAAGTGTACATATGTACGTATGTGCGTATGTATGTACGAACGCGTGTAGTACATATCAATCAAGTAGTCTGTTCTGACAGCCAACAAACCGTCCAATTGATGCATGCGTTCACCTTCCCATGGTAACGCCTGTTTGCTGTTTTTGGGCCATTCGCTTTTTCCTTCATACAACTTTCTACCTTTTGCAACTTTTTTCTTTGCTCTACTATTGCTGTGGTATTTTGTTCTTTTGCTTTTATTTTCTTTTGTTATTTGCAAATTTTTTCTCTCAATATTCTTTCTTTGTAATTCTCCACTATTTATTTGCAGAATAGTTCCAGTGACGTTCTCTTGATCGATTACTTCCACACTCTGATTTCTTAGAACTTTATTAACAAAGTCCTGTAGTTCTGTTCGAAAAGGTGAAAAAAGAAGGCACGCAGCTTCCACATTTCCATACGGAAACCTCGTCTTTAAAATCGACGGTCGGTTCTTTGTTGCTGAAACGACTCAGATTTATTTATCCGCTCCAGAGAGTTACTTCAACAGCACTGCCTGAAAATGTATGTCACTGTTAGAAGTACACAAAAAACTCGCTAATAAAGGCAAGAAAACGTTGCCTTCATACTGCCAGAGAGGCGAAGACTTCATACGTCAGGTACTTATTGCCGAGGTGCAGGTTTCTGGCTGTATTTATGATCGTGAACTTATCAGTAGGGTAACAATTGCAAGCGTATTTTAATGAAACAAAAGCACTTTGTCGACTGCTTGGTTATGCTATATTTAGTGCAAGAGCAACCAATATTAGTCAAAATTCGAAGCCATCCAGCTCACACATTTTTCTGAAAAAGGACAATTTTTTGTAAACCTTTTCATGTCCTAAGTGGTTACTTTATGCCAATTTCATAAACTTCTAGCAGTTACGGTGTTTTTGGTCGGAGCAACACGCCAACCTCTAGAGAAAACAGCGCTCAGATAGCAGCACATAAGGGTGAGAGATTCACACACTTACTGATGCCTAAGCGCCAGACTTAGCCAACTTTACCTAAATTATTAGTTTTTTCATCTTCAATTAAGCCCTTGAGATCACGCATGTATCTGCATCGTATCTAACGTAGCTTTCCTATACTGGAAGTAGCCAGAATGTTGGCCAGTGCTTTTATGGTCGTTTAGTTGCACTACTTACTCACCCTGCTTCCAAACAGTGTCTACAATGAGGTCAGAAGTCTGAAAGGTCCACTGACACTAACTCTGTTTTAGAGACACCCATAAAAGTTTCTAATGCGTAATTGTGTGACTTGCCACATTAGGCGATTGACTTTGTAAGTGATTGCCATTCGCTGCCCAAAAGCGATAGATTCCGTGTACGGAACCCAGTGTAGACATTAAACATCAAGTAATAGAAAACGTTTTTCCGAATTGTGATCGTCGCTGGCAGACTTCGGTCAACTTCCGAGTGCATTTCTGCAAAGAAGGACCTGCTATAAAAACAAAAACATCTGTCGTTCTAAGGCAGGTATCTCCTGCAACCTCCTGTGAAGCAACATCATGGCTAATACTAGAAATTGGAAGAGAAGCTCGACCAAACACATTTAAAAAAGGCTATATGCGCCAAATATATTTTTAAATTTATGTTTATAAGTTGATTCTATAAGAACCCTAATGTTGATTCTAAAAGAACCCAACGCCATAATAATACCTTAGTGAGGGTAACAGTAACCTAAGAAATGCAACTGTGGTGTAGAAAAGATTCATTGATTGAAGGCCAGCGCAATGCTCTTATTGGTTATGTGCATTACTTTCCTTTGTAGGAGGGTCAATAACCAAAACATTTATTAACAACGAAGGCTAAGAGGCCTTACAAAAATCTCTAATAGTTCAGTGCAGCCGGTCTAGTAGAGATTGGACTTTCTTTTTTTTTAAATCTGTTAATTCTACAAGTAAATAGCGAAGGTTAGTTTCGGGTCTAGCATGACTATTCCGCTGACTTGATGATAGTTCAAGAAGTTCGTGAACTTAAAAAAACAATAAAATAAATAGAAAATAAAAAAAAAAGCTTTTTATGAAAGGACTTTATACCTTTTTTCGTTGCACATCGGCGAAAAGCTGGAACTAGAGACGAAATAAATGTACTCAGAAAAATTATATTGCACACAAGTGTTCCCATCTACCCAGGTAAGCGCACGTGCATGCATACTTAAAACTTCACATAAGTGCATTAGTCCTCGTGAAACACAAAAGCAAAGAAAAAAATGTATAAACATTTTAACATTTGCGTACAGTTTTCATACAACTAAATGTAAATTATGCACAATTTTCGAAAAACGAGTAAAGGGAAAGGCATGTGGAAAGGGTGCCCGCCGTCGGACGCATTATGCTTTTTCATATGCAAATGCAAACCACTTGACAAATTATTAAAATTGCTACATCCTAACCTGAATGCCACTCGGCACTCGAATGATGTGGCGCCAACTGGGCTGTCAGTTTTGGCGAGAATCAAAATATGCTTAAATGTGTGTGTGTATGCATGTGAGCCTCTGGTGGTCAGGGTTGCTTGTGAAGATGGTAAATTTTTAAAATTTACCCCAGAGTGAAAACACTGAAACAACAGTAAGCGCGGTAACAACATTCACGCTCTGCATAAGTTGCACAAACGAAGTGAGTGGAAGGCTTGACTGTCAGCTGCAGCTGAATGTGGTCTTCCTTGGCGGCCTCAAATGGCAACATGTGGCAAGTGAGAGACTTGGATGCGCCGCATGGTTGGCAGTGTTGCTCTATAGTTATCCAAACACGCCGCTGTATGTACGAGCAGTGTAGTGGGTAGGACTGACTGACTTTACACATTTCATGTTTTAGGGAACTTTTCGTTGAAGGCTTGAGGAGTGTAAAATGCGTGTTATGAAAAGCTCGCGCTTGGTAGGATTAATTTCTTTTACATATCAAAAAATACACAGTAACCACATTAACAAAAGTATGATGTGAAAAAGGTGAAGGTGCCACACAGTTTCCTTTGTTTTTTATCTGCTATACGTCAACATAGCACGCCGGAGCGCGACATTCTGTCTTTTACTACCGCACTTGCAACTTTACTTTCATTTAAGGGCGAGTCACACATTTTTCGCCGAATTACTAATGCCCAGAGCTTTTGCAGCAAGAAAAAACAAAAAAAGTAAACGAAAATTAAAATAATTATGGCGTCGTATTTATCAAATGTGGTGCTCACATAAATGACTCACTGAGAAAGCCAAACTTTTCGCTGCTTTCATTTTAGCTGCATATGAAATCATACACTTGGTGGTCACGTTGGTTACTTGAAAGTGTTGCCAGTAAAGGGAGTTATTAAAAATGAAATAAGGTGCTAAATATTAATTATGTTGCATATATGTAGGCGCGAGACATGTTGTACACGTACATATATCTGTACATATTTGTAGTATGTAGGCATGTGTGTGTAATGTTAACACAATTTCAAAACATTTTGTCTTTTTTGGTTTCGCTGGCAGTCAGCTAAAATAAATTATTTTAAAATCTTCCACGTGAAGATAAAATTCTCAAAACACGCAAATAAGAAAAATAAAAAAGAAATACTGAAACTCGAAAATGTTTATAAAAAAATATATTTAACATATTTTATGGTTTGGTTTGTATCCTCTCTAAACGTAGTGATGATGATGACAGATTTTGTTTCGGAAATGCGGCTCAAAATGGCAAGTGTCAGCTTTTCAGTAACTTATTTGATATAAAAAAAATTTATAATTCGAAATAGAGCTTATGACTGGACTTATGTACATAAATTGCAAAGAAATAATTAGTCCACAAATATTTCCAACTGGGTATATTTAACCAAATCTCAATACCTCCCTTCCTGCTATCCTTAGCACAAGACACTTTTTCCTGCCCATAAATCAATCAATACAATTCTATGTTAGTAATAATGGTTGAAACATGCCGCCGATGATTGCCGCTATATCTTCCTATACTCGTACATTTTATTTTTTATGGCCGTTGGTGGGAATTTTGTTACCTCTTTCACACCATTTTGGTCAGCATGAAAGCGGATATGGATAGTTTATCGCAAATTTGTTTTTATTTTCTTGTACATTCTGCCCGTATTTTTTCTGACAGGCTACAAATTTGCTGATAATTATTAATCGACACTATGCTGCGGATGCTTTTCATACACGAATTTGACATGCTAAAAATTGACATTAATTTCGGTCTCGGCTCTTGGAAGGGCACCCAAGCTGAAGTATTTTAGAAACGTGGGAATTTTTAATAGTTCACGCCTAATGATTGTATAATTTAAGACTTTTATCATAGAATTCTTGGATTTAGTTAGTAGAGAAATAAAAATCTTTTTTTATAGAGCCACATTTGTTGCAGAGTAAAGAGTCGTAACAACAACAAGAATATTCAGCATCAGCATCTAGCATTGTTTGAGCTCACAGCCAGCACACCAAAACGCTCAACTGCCAATTTACTCACTCGAAGGCGGAAAAAGACGCTACTCGTAACCGATTTATATCCATCAACAGCCCAAAATTAATAACCATTAAAATAAAGCAATAAAGCAAAAGTCTTTGAAGTTAGCGATGCGGCTTAACCAAGACCAGCTGGAGGAAATAGTGGCGGAAACCAACTACATGGAAAGAGTAGCAGAGCAGAGTGACAGAGCGGCAGGAGTGCAGTAGCGGTGGGAGGATGGAGAGAGAAAGAAGGTGAATTAATCACCGCATAATCGTAAACGCAGAAATATCATTAACACAGCAACTAGACTGGAGTAGAAGAAAGATAGAGAGCTCCAAGTATGGAGCGCGCAGGCCAAGTGAGCTATGGCCAGCTGGCAGGCAACAAATGGAAACGAAAACGAAAGGATGCTGCAGAGCAACGCAGTTAATTTTAATTTCATGTACGCGTGTATGTATGAGAGTGTGTTGATAGGAATTCGTATTGATGCTGCGCCTCTTGAAAGCTACAGGCAGGCGCATGCCAGACCGCACAGCAACATACATTTGCATATACGTACAAATATTGTACAGCAGGCGTAACAAATAAACAAACAAATTGACAGGAGTATTCGTATTGTACCTTGGCGTTGACTAGTGGCGCCACTGATTGGGCTGTGGTCGCTGGATTCCTGCTGCGTTCCGCTGTTCTACAACTCAAGTTGAATTTGTGTTGCACAGTGTTGTTGTTTTTGTCGTATTACTCACAATTTGCATGTGTTGGGCATATGAAAAGGTCTGCGCTGGTTGTGTGTGGTCTTTCACACACACACACGCACGCATGCACGTACAAATCGACGCTGACATGTCGTTTGCTCTATTTTTAATTTGTTATGATCGTTTATGGTGAATGTTGAAAGGAAGCGGAAAGCATTTAATAATGAAAAATGTGCGCAAATGCTTCAAAAACAAGGAAAAAACACAGAAATGCATCACATGATCGCTCTAACTATTATAGTTATTCGTTTAAGGCTGTCACTGACCTGTTGACGTTATTTTTCTTCTCATTAATTTTATTACACTTTGACAGTTGATAATTAATAACAAGTAATGGATTGCTGCAAGCGCATGTGTCCAATTATATATTGCACGAATGGCCTCAATGTTACAATTTAAAAAGAAATGGTGCAACCATTTTTCAGATGTATGCATGTGAATTAATGTATTTACGCGTGGGTCGCTTTCACTTGCAACAACGGTTTTTTAACCTATAATATTTAAAGTTTCAGTTTTTGTTGGATATCGTTTTTTTCACTCAACTTAAAAGTACTTTCTCGCGCTATATGGGACGTCATCTACTCCACTAATAGTAAATATTATATAATAAGTTTAATAATAAATAAATAAAAAATAAATAAATAATAGAAATTGGAAGTTTTATATCTAAGGAAAAATTATATAAATATAGTAAAATATAAATAATAAATAAAGTAATTTCCACTTACAATAAAAAAATAATTTTATATATTACAAAAAATTATAAATAATACAAAATAACAATAATAGTATTAGAAACAAAGAACTGCTTCCCGAAATCATATAAATTCTAGTATCGCATTCCCTCCTGTAAATAGTAGATCTGCTCATCATTTTTAAAGGTTTTATCTCGACAAAGTCTGTTGGATAGATATAACCCGTTTCCTTACTAGAATTTAGGTTACCGTGAGAGACAGTGTCTCTAATAAACCGATCTAATGGCGACAGCTGAAATGTGACACCCAAAATCTCTTTTGGGCATGAATTTATAGCAATAGGGTTTTCAACGCATTCCGACCAATGAAGCACTTCTTACTTTGAAGTAAAACTTATTTACTTCTCCGCTTTTTAACACCATCGATCACGATTTGAAGCACGGAAAAAGGTGAAGGGCACACCAAAGACTTGGGAAGGCTTACAATCGTAGTTCGAATACATCGCCAAATAAGAATTCAAGTTATTACCTCAGATTTTCTATTTCCATTTCATTTATTTAACTCAAATGCATTTAATCTCCAAAGATCTAATACGGCCTTTTCGGTCAAATGCACTCCGTGAACCAAGTCACTTATCGAAGAGTAAATAATCACACTCCTCGTCTTAGAAATTGACTAAGAAACTGACTATAAGCCGCAAATGCGCAAACTTGAAAGCTAAAAGTCAATAATCAAATTTAATTGGACACAAAAGAGCGAACGCAAATAAACTAGTCGACCAAATAAAACCAGCTGAGAAATGCATACTAGCGCAAAAATAGGCGTCAAAAAACGGTGATTTCAACGCGTACAGCATCAGTGATTATTTGTTTGCAGTTAAAATTGCAATTTACGCGCAGCAGCTGACCAATCAAAGGGGTCCACAGATCAGGCAAGCTCCAGAAAAAGATGGGAAGTGGGAAAGTGCAAAAACTGCAGCAGCAGCAGCAGCAAATACTGGCAAGTTTATATGGGCTTGCTGCCGCCTGTTCATTGCAGCTTTGCACTTCACTCACTTATCCATCCAGTTCGCGCTTTAATTAAACTGACAAAATGCATTAAATGCAAAATTCACTTTCTGCTTGAATTGTTATTGGTAATAATATGTTTTCTCTTTGCCTTGAAGGCGCACCAATTGCTGACTTACATACACACATATTTTCTATATTAAATAAATATAAGAGCGCACCCGAACTTGCGCCTCGTACAGTTTAGCTAATTCAACTTCTGTGCTGTTCTCTCAACCTGTTTGCTCCACTTGAGTGCACGCACAATTGGCGGTAGTTAATTTTCGTGATTAATGAGCGCTGGTTGTATTTTTGTTGGTTTTCTGCTTCCACTCATTCACCGTCAATTACTGTTTTTAACGTCAGTGCTCCAATATGTTTGTATATGTATTCTCATATTTTTTGCTTTGCTCATTGTCATCTCCTTTGTAACTGTTCAGCGATAATTATAGTGCCAAAATTACTCGTCAATAAAGTGATACGATCGACACTCGGCGAAAAACAAAATATTAAATCACTGTTGATTACTACCTTTTGGTAAGCGACTGCTGTCCAATGAGCTGGAAAGGGAAGGGCAGTGCAATTGATGTAAAAACCAGCGACAGATATACTATGTATGTGGGAAGGGTTCGTAATAATAAGAATAAATATAATTTTACCGTGAAAGGAAGCATAAATAATTTCCAAATGATATTAATTTTAATACATGAAGTAAATTATAAAATGCAACACCCCTTTTGAGCAGCTTAACGATTCCAACACTGAATTAACGTATTCGACTCTTATAGCGAAATCTATAAAGTTTTTTGCATTCCCAGGTAAACATTTTTGTATCGCCCAATTAAGTTTTACAGCACTATTGGGTGCACTAGGTAAAATTAGCATACCAGCATATGTATGTTATTTATTATTATACTATTATCATTACACATATAGTGGGTTAAATAATTGAACCTTTAGTGACAAGTTTTGCCAATTCATTTATTTCTTACTTTATTTCATTAATTTTCTTAAAAAGATGTAGTTAATCCTCGTATAAATGCCATATAAATAAAAGCTTCGTACTTTGGGAAAATTAAGAGAAATCAACAATTATTTATCATAATTTCAACTTCTTAATCAGGATAATTTCGAATCTTAGGATAATTTCGAATATGCAGTTTGTTTAATCGTCGAGCCTTTTCGGATGCTAATATTGCAAAATTCGAAGCGACCGAATTCGTTTGACAATTATAAATTTAATTACTCAAATACTAGCAATCGGGTTCGAATTAGCATCGTCCAATAGCGATAAAAAACGAATGATCAAAATTACGACATTCAAAAGGGAAGAGAACTGCTGACGCCTTGACATAGGGAGAGCAGAGTGCAATAGCATTATTTTTTTTTGTTTCTTTTTGCTTCGCACAGCAAGTTACAATATGCATGTAGATGTGTATGTATATATGAGGAAATGTAACCAGGTAAGAGCAGAGCCGCTAAGTTAAAACGTTGACTGCGCTGCTTACGCTTGTGTATTTTCTTCATATAATGAATGCTCTACAATATTTCTTCTTTCCATGATAGGGAACAATCAACACCGATAATTGACACGATAATTGCTGCTTTTTCATCATTTTAGGAAAGATATGCATAGCTTTTCTGCATGCTTGCCTATTAAGCGGTGCCCAGTGAGCACACCGCTGAGAGTAGATATGCTCTTCATTTTCAGAAGGTGCACACCTCTTAGAAGTGAGTTTAATGTGAGGAAAAAAACAAAATTTGGTGTTTAAATTTCTATATTTTGCTAAATACAAAAGTTAATAAATTAAAAAAAAGGAAAGAATCTGATCTGGAGCATTTCCCAGTCACTTCGCAAGTAAAATTTGCCGATATGCCCGCATGTAAATATGAACAGGAAAATGGAATATTTTTTTGCATCTTTTTTTTTAATCAAGCAATTTTTCAGCCATTTGAATATGGCACTTTATCTTTTCAAAATTCAATGGGCTATAAAACTACATTTTCGGAATTTTTGCAAAAAATTCTAATTAAGCAGTTTGAAATTTTATCGAAAATTTATTGATTTTTTTACAATCATTTGCACAAAGTTAAAAACTTGTATTTAATTAACTCTATTTTCATAAAAAAATATTTAAATTAAATAAGAAACAAATTAATTATCAATAGGCCCCCATGCTATAGTTAGTGCTGACTACCTGTCACTGAAAACCAAAACTCTTTTTCTTTTAAACTCTCAGAAATTTAATTTTTATGGCATTTTATGCTGCAAGCATGCGTTTACATTTTTTTCTCACGTGACACTTGTCAAAATCGTCGGATGGATTGTCATTTGCAAGTTCTGGCGATGCGCTAGTGCGCCACCTCTATCCAACTTCAAAAAAAAAAAAAAAAAAAAAAAAAAACCTGCGGAGCGTAGTAAATGCGTCATACTATATAAGAAATAGTGACTTTCATCGTGATCTTAGCATACCAACTTTGACGGAGGTAACGAATCAATATCCCAAAGCTCCCAAACTTCGCCAAAAAAATTATGTCAACGCTACAGCATTCAGCTCGAAGCCTATTAAAATGCACAACGGTAGCAGGCTTTATGGAGAGCGAGTGGCGATTACTATTCGGTAGCACAAGCATCTGGATTTACCCTTGTGAGCCATATAAATATATATATGTGTGTACACCGGCATATGTCAACAATATGAAGAACATTATCGATGATGTAACATAGTATTCTATGACACTGGCCAATATTCCAATATTGGCTGAGAAGTGCTAAGGCGAAGCGGCATTGAGCCACTTTCAATGTAATTTCAATTAAGTATCTGACATTGAGAAATTTAAAGCCTACTAAGTGGGCGTATACTCAGATTTACATTTTGATTATAGAAGCAAATAAATTTGCAAATGATTGGGAAATACTCGCACTTGCCACAAAAGTCAAATTAAGATATCCGAGTAATATACCAAAAAGCATAATTGCTACCAAATATACAGAATATCTTAAAGTCATTAGCAAAAGTAACTAATGAAGGTATGCAAATTATAAATCGCTTAGGATGCAAAATTTCTGTCCTCACATACATGCATCCATACCTATGAGCATCAATACATATGTACATATTTGAAGTTGGCCGTGATTTGCTGCAAAGCTAGTAAGCGTCTGCATAGGTTGCAGCATAACTTCATTTTGATGACAACAATTACAACACTTACAGTATATTTGCAAAAAGTTATGAACGCCAAGAGAAAAAATGGAGAAAGTAGAATAATTAAATGAACTACGGTGCGTTAAATAACTACTGCACCAAGACTTATTGACTAGTTTAGACAATTTATTTATTTCTGATTTAATGCTATTAATTTTCTAAAAAAATAAAAAAAGAAAGATCCTTTATAACTATCATTTTTCAAGTGCCCGCGGAAAGTACAATGGTGAGAAAATAGTTCGAAACTGAAGCAGAGTAAAAAAACTCCAGGGTTTTGAAATCAGTGGTGTTCATAATTCGTTGGCACTGCACTGTAGATACTTAAATAAGAACGAAAGTGTGGTGTAACTATGCAGGTTGCATGTTGCTTGATGTTTTTGTATGAGAACAAGTAATTTTTGTGTTGCCGCAATTCCACGTGTGCTCCACACAGCGCAGTGGTTAGTAACTACTTATATATGCTTCAGTAAATATTATATGAGAGTGTACTTGTGCATACACTCTTCTACCTCACAAATGAGGGAAGAACAAATACTCATACGCAGTCACATGTGCATATACTCGTATGTAGGTTTGTGTAACCTTCGACAAGTACAATTACAAGCGAATCAAGTGGTGCAAAATCAGAATCATTTTGGATGTTTCTGCGTTTGTGATATGCCTTTATTTGCTGGTCGATGCTGATCTCAGCTAGAAGTGCTTGCATATGTGTGTGAGCTTATATTATTTAGGTATGTTAGCCATGCACCAATGCAAATATGTACACTTACGCATGTGATAACCGCAAATGGATGAAACTGACTGAGCACTTGGATAATGACAATTTGCGCTAAGCAGGGATTGTTGCATACAACTGTTCGAGGTGGGGGCATTTATGTACCTACAAACATATAAATATATCAAACGCAGACGTGCGGGAGAGGAGCTTATATCATATACAGGTAGGTGACTTGATGAAACGATGCGCTCTTATATGTGTGTACATAAGTCGATACCGCAATTTGCTATAGTTTTCCTGGGATATTTGCGTAGATTGACGTTGTAAATGAAATGCCTTTAAAGTGAGAAGGAAACTTAGGTAAGGTTAAGCTGAAGTAGCAGCTTAGGTCAAAAATGAAGTTCAGTTTGATTGACAATTAAACTTTGTATTATCCAGTGTACCTGATACATCTCGTCAGTCCCTTAATTCAATATTCGCCACCTGATTTGCAGTAGCTAAATACCGAATTTCGAGATGGCGTAGCCTATTCCAGCACAGTGCAAGGCAGTCACAGAAGAGAAGAGAGATTGTTGCTGCCTTTTTGTCCTTTTAGGAAAGATATGCCCAGCTTGTCTGCATGCTTGTCTATTAAGCGGTGACCAGTGAGCACTCCGATGAGAGTAGATATGCTCTTTCTTTCCAGACGATGCACACCTCGTAGAAGTGAGCTTAATTTGAGGAAAAAAAACAGAATTTGGTGTTTAAATTTCTATATTTTGCTAAATACAAAAGCTTGTAGATTAAAAAAGAAAAGAATCTGATCTGGAGTATTTCCCAGTCACTTCGCAAGCAAATTAGCCGATTGGTCCGCATGTAAGTATGAACAGGAAAATGTAATACTCTTTTTTACTATAGCAAAACTTAAATTTTTGGAGTTCTAATAAAAGAGGTCCTCTAAATTGCGTGTTTGTCGTAGTTTATCAATTTCTACTTCCATTTACTCATTTATTTATTTATTAAGATCAATTACAATTAAAATTATAATTAATTATAGATCAGCTGCCAGAGCTATGGGCTTATTTCTCATTCTAATAATTCAATTTTCTATCCAATAGCTCAATTTTATTTTCCATAAGAATATCGATTTAGACGTTATTTGGGAATTATCATACACCCGGCAGGAAAGAGTTGTGAGCAATGCAATAACAAATCAGCAGATATAAGCTGTCTTCTTTTAAGCTGGCCTGCAAAAGAACACTCAACCCGCTTAAATTGTATACTGGTGTTATCTGTCTAAAGATAAGGTCCATTTGCAAATTTTGAATTTGATTTGTGAACAGGAAACAAAACTAAATGAGTAATTCCCGAAAACTTTCGGTAAATATTTATAGTTTTGAATTCAGAATGAAATATAATATTTTAAATGTATTGATTACACCGCGTTACACACATTCTGTCCTATGAACCAAATGTACTTTTTCGGAAAGGGGATAAAAAATAAAAATACACGTGTCGGCGATTTTCATATACACGTCACAATTTTTTTTTTTTTTTTTGTATTTTATAACTTTAAACGAGCAATTCTTGTATGCATATCTGCATAGCCACACGATCTCAGGATTAGCTTAACGGATTTGAATGAAATTGGGCACACAGATCGTGTATCACATTTCTAGACTTTTCACCGAGGTGTTGCCACTGACAATGTTTCACAGGGTTGCCACCAGTTGGAAATTAAAAAAAAAAATTGCATGAGATATGCCGATGGGGGTATCAAAAGAAAGGTATTTCACTCCGCATTACAATAGAGATATAAAACCCCGAATTTTTTATTAATTTTATTATATTAAAATTAATATGCCCATTTCGCCATATGCCGAAATCATTTCTGCAACAATATTTTTATAATTGTCAGCTCGTTTGTTGCCAAGAAACTGCTCAATAACGGCAACTGTTTCTTTCAATGCACGTTGTTCGATAGCATTCAATTTTGAAAATTCATAACTTGCAACTATTTTTTTTATCTGCGGACCACTGAAAACACCTTAAATTATACACATCATTAAAAAAAAAAAAAGTTACTAAAAGCCTTCGTAAAAAAAATACCTGCATGAATCTTTGCGCCGCTCAGTTTCGGAAAAATATTGCCCAAACTTGCAATCGCCTCGCCCTCACGATCCAGTTTTTTAATAAAAAATTTGATACGACACCGAGCTTAATGATTTGAGATGGCTGCACTAATGGTAGATTTTCTATACTTTCTACGCCTACTTTGTAGCATGTTCGCGGCTTCCACTTAAATTCAGTGTAATGCTGATCTCTTTTGCGACCTTCCCATGTACACAAAAAGCACTGGTGGGTTGGAAATCCACGCTTAACACCCATGAGTAATCGTACCACTTTTAGATCGCAGCATATTTTCCAATTATGCTATTGGTAGTTTATCAGCTGTAATATTAATTCCATGCCTTCGTATGTTTCTTTGAGGTTGGTGGCATATGCGATCGGGACAGCTGGATGTTTGTTACCGATATGAAGTAGCACTACTTTAAGCCTGTTGACGGATGCATCGATGAAAAGTCGCCACTCCTCTGAAATATGAAGGTAAACAATTTTTTCAAACATCGAATCAATATCACAACAATAAGCCAGGATTTTTTCCCGATCTTCGTGCAATTTAAAAAATTCGTCACATGGAATACTGCTACGGCGATCACGAGCGGCTGTTATTTTAAAATCAGCCGCCACTATATTCCACTGGTTAAAGCGTGATGCAAAGAGTTCGGCTGTTCTCTTTGACAAATTTCCTTCTCGTACAAGGTCATTGAAATCGGCTTGCGTTACTAAATGCGGCACTGCAGTCCCAAGTTCACTGGGTGTTGGTACAAATTCCGATACTTCTGGTTCCCCGCATCTCGCATTCGATGCAAAAAATGTTGATAGCATTGTTGGTGCTACTGTTGGTTCTCCATCCCTTAATTCGGGAACATCATCAAAAATCTCCATTAAAGACGCCATACATTCTTCTGGTGAGTACAGAACCGCTAGAATAACCGATTCTACATTAGCGTAGCGAATTTTGTTGCGGCGAAAGTATTGATACCCTTTAGTTTGAGTAAAAGTTACGCAAAAGTAGCACAGTTCAGTACAGTGCTCCGTACGTGGTAGCCAAATTGTTGGTACAGAGTACTTTATTGTTGACCTTCCATCAGTAAACTTGCATAAATTTCTATAGCAATAGTCGCACACGACTTCCGGAGTATACCACAAGTAAGGAACATAAGCAGTCTTGAATATTTTCTGAAACGAATTAACCACTGTTTTCGTAATATTTTTAAAATTTTTACTTGGTGCGAATAAGCCACAAACGTAACAAAAGTTATTTCGAGTCGGGCACTGCATTTTTCGTAAGATGAAATATACAGAAAGACGTTTTCGCGCAACAGAACTTAAAACAATTGTCAAAGTATACGTCTCCTAGTAGCGCAACTGTCAGATGATCGGAACTTCCGGAACTGTAACAAACACACAAACGGCACAGAGTGTGTTGTATGAAACAATAAATTAAAGGTTAATAAGTTGTTTAAAAATTTGGAGTCCCTTCAAGTTATGCCGAAAATTTAGAAACAAATTTTTTTTTTAAGAAAAAAAAAATCCAAGAAAATTTGAGAATTGATAAAATTTTTTTTTTTTAATTTTACACAATAAAAACATTTCCACGAGTCTGCCTGCAGAAATTCAGCGCGATTGGATCACGGAAAAAGGGTTAAAAATTGATCCAAAGTTTTTCACACTGGCGGACTACGACCTCTATATTTTATACATAAAAAAAAAAATTCTGACGTGTACATGAAAATCGCCGATACACGTGTGTTTTTATTTTTTCTCTCCTTTCCAAAAAAGTATATTTGGTTCATAGGACAGAAAAAAAGTTCGTTTTCGTAACGCACACCTAAACTTCAAGTTTTTTCTGCGTTTTATTTGAAATTGTTTAGTTTCAGGCTAACTCAATTTGAACCATGAAAAGATACACAATCGAGCAACGAGTTAAAGTTATTCAGGCTTATTATGAAAACGGGCGTTCAAATCAAAACGCATATCGCGCACTTCGTGATTTTTTCGGTCAATTTAATCGTCCAAATGTGCGTACAATCGGAAAAATTGTGCAAAAGTTTGAGCAAACCGGGTCTGTAGGAGATGTGAAAATACCAGTGAATGCTCGTACAGCTCGTACTGCAGAAAATATTGCTGCTGTTCGCGATAGTGTGGTTGAAGAGACGTCCAACTCAACTCGTCGTCGTGCCCAAAAATTGCACCTCTCACGCTTGTCGCTGCATAAATACTTGCATTTACACGCTTACAAGGTGCAATTGACTCAAGAACTAAAGCCTCTTGACCATTTCAAGCGTCGTGAATGGTCAGAATGGTGGCTGGAAATGGCAACAGTGAATGACCAATTTTCGAAGAAAATCATCTTCAGTGATGAGGCACATTTTCACCTCAGTGGATTCGTCCATAAGCAGAATTGCTGCATTTGGGCGAATGATAATCCAAGAGTGATTGCCGAAAAACCAATGCATCCACAAAGAGTGACTGTTTGGTGCGATTTATGGGCCGACGGCCCATCACGTCGCGGCGATGTCAATTGGCCGCCAAGATGATGTCATTTTACACCGTTGGACTTCTTTCTTTAGATTTATTTGAAGGAAAAGATATACGTCGATAAGCCAGCAACAATTCATGAGATAATTCGGCACATTAACGGCATAGAACCTCAATTATGCCACATCGTCATCGAAAATTTGGGCCATTGGATGGAAGTGTGCCGCCGAGACCGCGGCGGCTATTTGGTCAATATTTTGTTCCACACATAATTGAGCCATATTTTTATTATGATAACAAAGAAAAATTATAATAATTTCTTAAAAGATTGTATTTTATTCAAAATCAACACCGGTCCTTAAAACTTAACCACCATTTAGAAGCATACTTTACTCGACATTTATAGAAATTTACACACAGCGCATATATACACAAGACACAATTTTTTCATTCTTTTTTTTCAAATTAATAGTAAAAGAAAATAGATGATAAATTTTATTAATTTAGACTGATAGTAAGCATTCTAAAGTTTTATAGCAAGAAAACAGTGTTCCAATAAGTTAAGTTATTTTCGATCTGCTGTAGTTCGAAAAATAATTTTGCACCTTTTTACTGTATTTGGGCTTGCAGAAATGTTTTGTAAGTTTGTGCTATTTATGTTCTTCTTCGAAATATTAGCTTGGAAATACAAAACACCCTGTGCAAATCGGAACATTCTGTGTATGCTTATTAGTGTACATACATATTTTATTATTTTATTTTGAAAGTTGTAAAGATGTGTGGTAGCCGCCGTAGCCGAATGGGTAACCGCGTGACTACCATTCCTCAGAAAACTTATTTCGAACCCAGGGCATGAAACACCAAATCATAAAAAAAGTTTTTTCTAATAGAGGTCGCTCATCGGCAGGGAATGACCAATGTATTTCTACCACGAACACGGTTCTCATAAAAACCCTTTGCCGTTCGGAATCGGTTCAAAATTGTTTGTCTCTCCATTTGTGAAAAAAGCAAGATGCACACCAATATTTCTATGATTTCAATGACATTTTCGATGATTGCCCTACCAAAGCATTCCATCTTCGAAGTCTCTTTCCTCACAATGGAATCGTTAGATTCAGCGTATTGCTATTGCATTCGATACAACAACTGTTGTAAACGCATCATTTTCAAAAGAAATTCACAATAAAATTGAATTTTGCTGTAAATTATATTTTAAAAAAGCAAATCTGTCTTTCTTCAATGATAAACCTACAAAGGCAACCATCATTGCCTCGCCCCAAATGCAACAGTTTAAAATCATTGTAAACTCGTGTTATAATTACATTTAGGGCGATTGTAATATGTTTCACAATTTATTTATTATCCAATTTTTGCCTCAATTTCCTCCACACAAACACAAATTATCCATCTGCTCATAATTTCCATATTTATTTAACATCTCACAACAACAATCTGCTTCTTTCAATCACCGCCCAACATCAATAAATAAGAATTCCGCTTACGTGCGCTTACTCAACATCTCGTTGACTTTGCTTTCAGATTTTCACATATTTGCCATAAATTCTGCAAAACACCAGCTTAACCAGCACAACACCGTAGAGAACCTTAAGGGGCAAAAAGGGAAAAGGACAAGCGCAAGAACAAGGAGGAACGCCGAAATTCCAAGAATTTTCGACAATCACGAGCAGCAACAACAAAAAGCGCAAAATCACCGCGACGCCTTTCGTGTTGACGTTCGCTGTGAAGTGCCAAAGGAAGAGGGTATGGCCACAATTGCATACATTGGGCTGCTGTGTGGCAACGGCGGTGTTGGCGATGGTGGCGGCAGTGGTGTTGGCGACAAAGTCCAACACTTGAGCTTTTGTGCGCTTGCAGCTGCAGTTGGTATTGTCGCTGGCGTTACTTTTATCCTCGCCTGGGTCTGCTTGGCAGTTGGTGGCTTTGCTCGGTTGAGTTTGGCATGCGAGGTTGCATGTGCGAATTACCGAAAATGTATAGCTTTTGGATGCTGTTGCTGCTTCCGCTGGTGGCTGGTGCTTATGCTGGAATTTCGGCAGGATTTCTTCTTGTGCATACAATATTACTCTTATTTTTTGACAGTAGCTGCGGTGGAAATTTATGTGATTTAGTGAGTGGCCACTGCACTGAGCAAATTGGGGGCCGATATTTATGTGGATTGCTGAAAATTTAAAACTGTAGCTATGAGTATTAACTTATATTGTACACAAAGCTTACTATGTTACTCGAGTGTATAATAAGCAGCTGGTCAATATGGTGATTCTTGACAAAATTTTTAATTCACAAATTTATGAAGATATTCAGACAAATACGAGTCGGCTCCCAATTGTTACTTTACTCAAAAGTGACCACGAATAATAAATAGAAACTGTTGTCTGAGTTCCGACTTCAGCTTTTGGCGAGCAATCGGAAGACAAGAAATTCAGTTCAAATTTCTTATTTGTATGATGGAATGGATTCTTCTCAAGCTCGTTCCAACGCCACATACAATGAACTACATTTAAAGTAGGATGAAGGTAACAAGAAGAGTGATTTCACGATTGGTTGGTTGGTTGGTTAAAGAGATGATTCTTCCACAAACCAACTAGCGCTTCCGCATCATTTTGTTGCCACATCCTCTTTACCAACTTGTATAACAGTTATTTACAGCATGAGTATATCCAGTCTGTGCACTTCAGGAACCTTATTAGGTTGTTGACATCTAAGTCAGACAGTTGTTCGAGACTCTCGAACAGCGGTTTGCCCAGGCTTAACATTCTGTCGTTTCATATGGCACGGCGTTCACAGAGAAAATGGAACATTGCTTTCTTTTTCTCCGGTTGTTTACAACTGTCACAGTATTTATATCTCTATGGGTAGGTGAAATGGTTGAAGTGCCGGTCTGGCACTCCTCAAGTAGCACTAAAGCGCCGTTTTGATACGACGATATCACGATAATCTACCAAATTTTTCTTCTGCTTCTCGTTTTTTGTGATTGACTCTACATTTGATGATTTATTTGTGGCAGTTCTTCTAAAGATTCACTACTTTGGTAAAAATAAAGGCGTTGCGTTTTGTATACATTTAGTCAAAGACATTTGTCTAACGTTTTACTTTTTTGCCCACCCAACACTCCTACTACAATTCTCAATAAACTCATGAAGTTTATTATAGATATTTCACTTAGAAGCAGGAATCAGTGAGCCATAATAAACAATAGGCTTCACTCTGAAGCTTGGATCAAATCACCGCACTCCTTAATAGACACTTAATTGAAACCAGCTTCCACACCTAAAAATCCCTCCTTGAATGTAAATCGTGCCGCGTAATTGGTTTCTATTATATGATGCGTCCTTAAAGTCGCTGAAATTCTCAACAGCCTTACGATATTTGTTGTTTGCCGGTAATAAAGATTTCGTAGCCAGGGCTTGAGGTTGAACAATTTTACTTAAATTATTTTAGCGATTTTTGGCAATTAATTTTGGTTTTTTTCTGTAGCCTTAAAAACTGTTTATATATCACATCGCACATCCCTCTTCTTTAATTAAGAAAATTGTATTGCCTCTACGCATTCTCTTGCTACTTTATTTTCACTTTTTATTATTTTGAATGACAATTATGTTTCTCTGCACCCGCCTTTGAAGCGATTAGGCATTTATCAGACTGAGAAAAAGATTTTTCAGAAAAGGCTCTCCGACACAGTCTCATCCGTATCAAATATAGCGCATATGGGTTGGTGTTGTTGAAACTTCCAAATCAAATAGTTTGAGATTTTGTGTCTTGCTTCAAGGCTTATGAAAACCACGTAATCAGAAAATGGATTCCAGTAGAGGGGAGAAAAAAAAGCAAAAATATACGAGCATCGGATATCGGAGATTTGAACGTTTACATCTGAACGAAGTATTCATCCTCTTACCCTTTCTTATGTTAAATCGGTATCGGAAGCTATGCCATCCTTAAGTTTTGGATATAAATAGAATATCTTCAGCAGTGCTATGGAAAAAACAATCTGGAACATTTTTGTAGAACTTTTCAATCCTCGAACGCCTCAATAGACGGGTATATTTCTTCTCTTTTGTGAGAAAGACACAAAATTCTACTTCAAATCCAGAAAAAAGTCAAAACGAGTAGAGCGTTAAGATATACACATTCACATAAGTAGTTAAAAATATTTGAAGAACATTTTAGGCTGATTTTACCGCGTCTGCACGCCTTAGGGCCTTACTGTTTTGCAAAAACTGTTTGCATTCTTTCTATTTTTAGTAGCATTTAATGTGCAGCATTTTTGGGCGTTCCTGCTTCATTTGCTCCGTGTAGGCGCTCATTTACATGTACACACACACGTAAAAAAGAACCAATGCATATTTTGACATTTTGAGTGAGTTTGTGTGTCGACACTTGCACATTTTTATGCAAGCGCTACTTTGACAACTTATTCGAAAATCTCAAAATCTGCTGTACTAAAGCGCTTGGTGCTACTTTCAGTACATTCGTGTTATTTCTGTTTTATTTTTTTTTATCCATACAATTTCCGCTTAAAACTTATTCAAAATTCCCTAAAGGTTTATATCTGCCCTGCTGGGATGCAAGTAGAACAAAAAGATCGGCGGGGTGGAGCGAGAAAGGTTAGGACGCGACGCAAGTGAAGGTATGCAAAAAACCGCATATGTAAATGTATGTGTCCATATGTGTATGAGGAACTGTATGTGTGCGTTTGCGAACTTACACGCTTTGGGTTCTCAAAATTTATGCGCATTTCGGCACGCAGGTGTGACAATAGCAAATTTATCTTCTATATTGTATTTTTATAGCTAAACGAAGAAATAAAAAATTCGAAAAAAGTTTATGAAAGCTGCACTGTAGCGCACTGTAGCAGAGATGCACTGAGCTTCGTAGCCGCTGAGAGCGAAAATCCGAACCGTGACAATGCAGTCGCGCGAGCACTTAAAGCAAATTTAAAATCATTGGATGCAGCGGTTGATGGTGGCGCTGATGACGTAAATCAAGCAATTTTTGGGCTGCGGACATTTTTATGGCATACAAGATGTGAAGCACAAGCGCATGCGTATGTGTGACGATGGAAATGTGATATGCCCAAAAGGGCAAAAAGGGGGAAAAAGAACACAAACAAAAAAGCGAAAAACCACACGGCAGTTCGAAATGGAAGGCGTCAACAGCCTTTTAAACAAATAAAGTAGCCAATTTACATGCTGTTCTTGTGGTCGCTGTGGCCATTGCATGCAACGTGCCAATGAGTGAATGAACGTCGAACGTTGAGCGTTCAAATGGACACGCGAACTACTCAGCCGGCGCGGCAATTTAAAATTTAATTAATTTATAAAATTCACATTCATAAATTTAAATGAAATAACAAAGTTGAGCGCAAGGAAAAATTGATACAAAAAAAAATATTACGAAAATAAAGTCAAAATCAAAGAATATAAAATGTAATTGTATTGCAATAGTTTTTGTTGTTGTTGTCACACTGACGATTGGCGAACATGACATCGAACAGCACCTGATGGCGCCGCCATTGTCAATTAGTTAACGTGCAACGCGCTGAAAGCCTTTTGCTAGCCATGTGAGTAGGCTTAAGTTCCGGTCGCAACTAAATCAGGAAATATTCATGAAAATGAATAAATTAAAACTAAATGTATAAAAAGTAGGATCGAAACACTCAAACCATGAAATGGTGCTATAAAAATATTTGCGTTATATCGGGTGTTTTTTTCTAGTTGCCAAGTTATTATCAAGCACAGAGACCATGGCTTGAGCGGAAGTAATTGCAACTCCAAAAATATATACATAAATACATATATCAACTTTTATGTTATTTTTAATTTCTATGCTTGACCTTGAACTCACCTTCAATTTGAACAAACTAACACAAAATTCTGACAAGGACAAATTGATACTGAATTCAGACTCACCACTCCGAAAAGCGTATATATCAATTTTCTTTTTAATTTTCCGGTGATTATTCTGTGTTTGACCTTGAATTGGCCTTAAATTTGACCCCGTCAGGACAAATGGATAACGAATTCGTATGTAACAACCCCAAACACGTATAAATCAATTTTTTGAATTTTTTCCTGTGAATATTCCAGATTTGTCTTTGAAAAAAAAGTGAATGGGGAGGATTTCAACACTTCAGGGGAGCTGGAAATTTGCTTACTTGCCAGGATATGTTACTGTCGATTATAATTACAATAAAAAAAAGCCAAACCGAATTTGAATGCATACAATTTTTTATTTTTAAAGTTTTTCTGAACTTTTCATAAAGATACCCCTATTCAAGAGTGTGTTTTGATATATTAAAAAAATTTAAATTTGGCCCAAAATCTCTTCCAAAATCATATACGAGCATTTTAAAATAAAAATTTATAAAATCGGTCAAAAATTGGATCCTGTAGCCATTTTTTAACAAAATTTGTTAGAAAATCCTAATTTTTAAGCAATCAAGTGGAAATGCAATCCAATTTGTGGAAATTTACTTTGAAAATAATTTGAAATAAAAAATAAATCTGTTCGCGAAGTTCATAGAGCACTGGCGGGGTCATGGGTGCTTATTGCGGTTGAAATGAGGAAGGAGCTGCTGTTACAGTGAATGGAGAGCGCTGTCGAGCCATGCTGACTGAATTTTTTTTCAAAAGTTAATCAGCTAAACACCCACGACATTTGGTTCCAACAATATGACGCAACTTGCGACGAAGCGCACTAACTATCAGTTTATTGCAATATTTAAGCCACTATTGACCAGATTTATTGGGAAAAGTATTAAAAAATCGCGCTCATGGACCGTTTAACTCGTAGCCGCGGCCGACATATGCCGGATAGCATTTTTAAAAAATTAGTGCTATAAAATTATCCACCAGATCATAATAAAAAAACAAAAAACTAAAATCATTCCAACAATATTTCTGTTCAGTATTATCACTTTAATTTCTCAAGCTCTTGAAAAACACCCATTGCAACTTACTTTTGCAACACCTGTACTGCATCAGTGTTCATACATGCACAAACGTGTTCATACATGCACAAACACACATGCAGATTTATTTGCGGGTTTATACGCTTCAAATTTCATAATATACTCGTCGCGCCAAATTGTTGTGGTCAATTAATGTCAGCAACATTTTGCTGGCGTAAATAAATTTTACCAGAAATTTATGTCTGCATTATCAAATACTTTCGACTTTACATACGCACGCCGTCCATGTACCTGTATGTGTGTATGCTCTCTGCAAACATATGATGCTGAATTGACGCTCATAACAGTTTGTGTGCTTGCTTTCTTTCCAAAACAAACAAAAAAAAATGGTTGTGGTCAATTTTTATTTCACCACTACATTGTTAACAACCGAAATATGTCAACAGCTTGTGGTGCGCAATGTTGTTGACAGTCATTATCAGCAGTAAACATTTAAAAGGAATAAAAAATACAAATCAAATCCAGAACTTTGTTGAAAAATATTTTAGTAATTCCACAACAATATTTCGTCGAAAATTTTAAGTCAAACTAAAAGTCATAAGAATTTTTTCGTTTTTTTTCGAGCATGAAATTAACATGGTTGAGATTAAATGATTTAGATGGAATATACAATATATTAACGTTATTAAAACACAAACTCACTTCTCGGTGTCTGCGAAATAACTCAACTCCTTTATTCTAATTTATTTACAGTAAACCTTATTTATCTAAAGCTTACATCTAACGAAATCTCTTAAAGTTCTACTCTTACTCTAATTTCTCTTATTGCTAAATTTAAGATTAATATTTAAATATGTAAGTTAATATGTTTGTGTATGTAAGTATGTACGTATGTAGATATGTATTCAGGTATTTATGTGTTATACATGTATGTAGGTATGTATCTTATGTTACACCTCCACCCGTAGACTAAGCAGTCCCTGCTTGTCCAAAATGAACTTATTTAAGGTAAATGTTTAATCATATTTTTTATATTGGTATACATTATTGCAATTATTTATTTTTATATTTTTAAACATTATTCACATTTTCTAGTTTTTCTGAATGTTTTTTTTTCTTCTTAATTTTTTTTTTTTTTTATGTTTTTCGTTTTACTTGGGATTTATATGGTATATTTTTTTAAATTTATTATCGTTTGATACTAAGTAATTTCCATCATGTTTATAATTAGTAATTTTCTTATATTTTGGTTTTGATTTGCTAACCCTGTTATTATTTACAATGTTGTTGGCAAAACTGTCTGTGTCAATTCTATTGGCTTTCTGATTCAATAAATTTATTTTATTAACTTTCTTTTCATGTACTTTTTGTGAAAGCTTGGATATTTCTTCTTGTGAAATCATATTATTCAAAAGATCGCTGGACCGAAAATTAGTAGTAGTATGAATTGTATTGTTGTATGATATTATGGCTTTATGTACATTTTCGTCAATATCATCTTTATTATTCGGATCCGCATTAAAAAGACGAATGTGCTCATTAAGGGTTCCATGTAGCCTTTCTATATCTGCGTTGCCAGTTTTGAGATACGCTGTGGTAGTGTGGAATTTTATTTCTTGTTCCTTTTAAAAATTCTCTTATTACGGCAGTATCTAGTTCGTTGTCGAATACTAATAAATTTGGCTTTCCTAAATATTGGATTCTTTGCTTAACCCTCTAGTACCCAAGACCGCCTGTAGACGGCCTAAGTTTATTTCACGCTTATTCCCTTTTAAAATACCATTTCGTTACTTTTTAAACTCTTTCTAATTCCGGAAAGTCCCAAAATTATTGCTGGTGCATTTGCAACAGCGTCTTGTTTTTTAATCAGCCGTCATAGTCATTTGAAGTCGGAAAATAGTGAAAAGCGGTCAAATTAATTATTCTGCAAAAGTGGTGTATTTTAGAAATTAAATAAAAATATTAGAAGTGTATTTAGCTTATAATAAAAATTATCATAGTGCTGCTGGTTGTGTTCAAAATACGAAAGTTAAAAATAATAACAAAAAAAAGTGTTTCCTGTATTTTATAAACCTTTGAAGACAGCCCGTCTAGAGGCGGTCCTGGGATAACTCGGAATAAATAACATTATGCGGTAAGTTTGAAATTTTGATATTTTTAGAGGGGGGCTAAGCTTAAAGTTTTGGTTTTTTAGAAATGGATCAACGACAAAAGTGTAAATTATCATCCCTTAATGATGAAGATATTGCAACATTTTTGGATTTATTGGAAATCGACGATGATACAGACGTGGAAGAAGATTTGGAAGATCTTTTAGACGAAGATGTGGACGATGCAGAATTACCTATCGACACTGGAATTGACGAGGTGATTAACAGGGCGGTAAATTTGTCAGATTCTATGCTGGAATCAGAAGTGTGTGTCAATTTATGTACATGTTGTCAATTTATGTCTCGTTGATCATTTCAATAACAGGTTTCAGTCCATTCCGATGACTCAACGTTTATGTGACGATGAACAAATGTGCGCACCGAAGATGAGGACTTTCCTTCGACAACATCTGCCAGATAAACCACATAAATGGGGTATACAACTGTTCGTTTTGTGTGACTCCTTCGGATTTTGTTATAACTTCGAAATATATTGCGGCGCAGGAGACAATGCTGTTCTGACTGATACACCAGATCTTGGGGCATCAGCGAATGTGGTGGTCCGATTGTCCCGTAATATTAAGATTTTAAAACCATATAACATATTTCGACAACTATTACACGTCACTGCCACTTCTGGTTTATCTTAAATCACGCGGAATACATTCGCTGGGAACTATTCGTTCAAATCGAATTCCGAATTGCAAACTTCCGACAGATCTTGATCTCAGGAAACAACCCCGTGGATATTCAACTGAATTTTGTGGATCTACTTTAGGAGTTGACATTTCTTTATCAGTTTGGAAGGACAATAAAATAGTGTGACTCGCATCGAAGGCGAAAAGCCCTTCCAGAATGAAACAAATGTTATAAATAAGGTGTCGCGGTTCGTCCGCTCAGGAAAAAAATTTGTTGATGTCGATTGCCCCAATGCAGTCCGTGAATATAATAGTCATATATGGGGGGCGTCGACCTCATGGATGGACTAATTGGGCGATATAAGATTCCGGTAAAGAGCAATAAGTACACAAACCGACTTTTTAATCACCTGCTTGATATGGCCATGATAAACGCTTATGTTTTGTTCAGAAGAATTAACAAGATTGACACGCATGCTAGGCAGTACCAACTGCCGAACTTCCGGGCAGAGATCGCATACGTACTCTGCAAACAACAATATTCTTCAATACCAAGAGCTCCAGGTCGTCCATGACAAACTCCTCAAGTAAAATTCACTGGAAGAAAAGCTTATTTACCTCCTGACGACGTTCGCAACGACGGAGTTGGACATTTTGCAAAGTTTTTATTACGCACCGGTAAAAATAGGTGCGAATATCCTGGCTGCACCTCCGAAACTCAAATCGTGTGCCGAAAATGGAATCTGAATCTTTGATTTTCCCAGCAAAAGGACTGCTTTCACAATTTTCACCATAAATAATTTGCACCAACTGCCTATTTATGCCCAAAAGCATGCCTTTCTTTTGTAGACATTTTTCCAAAACTATTTGAAATAAGACTGACTGTTTGTTTTGTATTGATTTCTGTTAAAAACTTTCTGTTTTGTTCAATAAAAGTACGTAATACACTGAATTTGCAAGTTTTTCATTTATATTTTTTTTGGCGTTCTTTCCCAAAGCCGCCTGCAGGCGGGGTAAGGTTTTATCCCTATATAATCGGATCAAGGAACAAAATTTCACTTTCTTGATAAAGAACCTATATTTTTCCATAATCCCCACCCAAAGCAATTTTTTTCATTCAAAAATAAAATTTGGGCACTAGAGGGTTAAGTGCTTTTAGTATTGACACCCAAGTTCTATCTTCTAAATAGTACGCAGTTGCGTACTTCGTTAACTTATCTATGCTTGTGAGATACATGGTGCCTCGTTGTGGGTACCATATATCTGCATGCACAATATCATTGTGCTTTACAGGGGTGGGCGTAATATTTAAATTGTATTTAATCGGAGACCTGTCGTGTTTTGCCAGCTTGCATGTTTCGCAATTGTTTATGTATTTCTGAATTTCTTTTTGTAGTTTGGGATAAAAATACAATTTTCTTAATTCTTCGTAAACCTCATTGATACCCCTATGATTATTTTTAATGTGTGTTGTTTCAATTAACTCTAGGAGCCTGTCTCTATCAACTACATCTTCCAAAAATAAATTTGCTTTTAATATTTTGAGATTTTTGTTTCTGGCAAAATATTTAATATACAAAGTTTGGAATTCTTTGTAGAGCTCAATATTTGGACAAAAAACTACTACAAGACCTTTTGAAGAAAGCTTATCCTTCAAAAATTTCAAAATACCGTCTGTATTTGCTATTTTTAATATGTGTCGAATCTTATTTTTGAACATTATTTTCATCTTACAAGAATTTTCATTTGACGTTTGTATAAATATTTGATTTTTAAACATATTAATAGGACATTCCGTGATTTTAATAAAGTCAGCATCATCAGTATCTGCGCTGTGAACTGTATTGGCATCTTCGTCAAACAATTCATTTAAATTAATATCAATTTCACTATTTGATGCCTCATAACTTAATCTACTAAGGCCGTCAGCTATTATATTTTCCTTACCTTTTATATAATTAATTTCGAAATCGAACTCATTTAGCTTGATTTTCCATCTTTGGATTTTTGCATTAGGTTCTTTTATATTATTAAGCCAGACTAAAGGACGGTGGTCGGTTTTAATTATGAATCTACGGCCAAAAAGATAAGGACGAAAATATTTTGTTGCCCACACAATGGCTAATAATTCTTTCTCAATTGTGCTGTAGTTTATTTCATGGCCGTTTAAAGTGCGACTTGCAAAGGATACTGCTTTATTTCCCTGCATAAGTGCTGCTCCCAATGCAAAATTACTTGCATCGCTTGCAAGTGTAAATGTTTTATTAAAATCCGGATGAACCAGTATAGGGTCATTCTTAAGTAATTGTTTCAATTTTTCAAAAGCTAATCTATAATCTTTGTCATTTATATTAATTTTTGCTCCTTGCTTTAAATATTTAATAAGGTGATGAGCTACTTTTGAGTAGTCTTTAATAAAACGCCTATAAAAACCAGTTATGCCTAAAAATGACATAATTTCTTTTTGTGTTTTGGGTAAAGCTATTTTCTCTACCGTTTTAAGTTTTTCAGGGTTTGGTTTGATACCTTCGGCAGTGACAACATGACCTAAGAATTCAGTTTCTTTTGCCAGAAACGTACACTTATCTACTTGCAATTTCAAATTGGCCTGGCTTAAACGTCTTAATACTTTATCTATTGCTTCTAAATGTTCTTCAATACTTGTCGAAAAAATTAGAACGTCATCTAAATACACTAAACAGATTGAACCAATGTATTCTTTCAATACGTTGTTAATCAGTCTCTGAAACGTCGCTGGCGCATTACGGAGGCCAAAGGGCATGCGCAAAAACTCGTAATGGCCAGTTGCTGTCGAAAACGCGGTTTTTGGAATGTCGTCTGGATGAACTTCGATTTGGAGAAATCCCTTCGCCAAATCAAGTGTAGAAAAATATTGGCATTTTCCTAGTTTATCAAAGATATCATCAATGTTAGGCATTGGAAATCTGTCTTCAATAGTAATATCATTGAGTTTACGATAATCAATTACTATGCGCCAGTTTTGTTTATTGGAGGAGTTTAATTTTTTCGGAACGATCCAAATTGGGCTATTATAAGGACTATTAGAGTGTCTGATTATGTTTTGTTTTAGCATGTTTTCAATTTGATCATTCACCTCGTCTTTATGCACCTCGGGATATCTGTATAACTTCGAGTAAACTGGCATATCGTGTTTAGTTAAAATCCTATGTTTTATTTCACTAGTAAAACTTAAACTGTCGGCTTTATCATAAAATACGTGTTTATATTTTTTAATAATTTTTAGTAACTTTTCTTTTCATATTCTTCAAGGTGGCTCGTTTGAATATGGGGTATTACATTAGCCCTTTCAACTTCACAATTAAAAAAATAGTTATCCTTATAAGCCAAATCGTCATAGACTTCTTCTTCTTTAGATAAAAACATAGTAATTACTGCAGTACTGGTAATTAATTGACGATTGGGTAAATCGATGATGCAACTTAATTCTTGTAAAATATTATTACCGATAAGTCCATCAAAATTTTTATTAAAAGCATATTCTAAAAATTCACAATGATAATTATTTACATTAAACTCTTTAAATATTGGAAATTTGCAAAGTTTGGTTATTGATATTTTAGTACCTAATGCTCTTGCTACTACGTTTACATCTTGCTTAAATTTAGGGTGACAAATATCAGGAGTAATTATACTAAACTCAGCACCAGTGTCAATATCTAATAAATTTTAATTTTTTCAGGGGATTGTTAATAACTATGTAAGGAAGTTTTGCTCGCCTGCTATGGGAAAATTTACATTCGAATTTCCAATTTCCATTGGTTCAAATTGCTGATTTGTATTATTAAAACTATTTGCATTTTGGTTGTTTAGAACTGGTTGCCTAGTTTGGTAAGATCTAGTATCAGGGATAAATTGTTGATAATTTCTATTCATAGATTGTGAATAGTTTGATCTTCTAGTTTGATTGGAACTACCACGAAATGTGTTACGAATTTGTGGATTAGGATTAATAGGATTTTGAAAAAATTGTTGATTATGTTGAGAAGCATTTTGAAAATTTTCGAAATTGTTGCTGTTGTAAGATCTAAATGAATTATTGTTTCTACGGTAGTTATTATTATTATTATTGTTACAAGTTTGTTTATTATTGTAGTAATTTCGAGGGTTATATGGATTGTTTTTCAAATCGTCACTGAAATTGACTTTAACACTTGTATTTAAATTGTATTGTTTCGCTGGTCCAAACTGTGTATAATTTTGATGTCTTGCTTCCAAAACTATTTTGAAAGCACCTTCTATATTACTCGGATTTCTAGAAAATATCATTGTCCTTGTAGGTTCTGGGAGGTTTTCTCTAAAAGTCTTAAGAGCTATTCTATTTATTTCTTCGGTCGAGTAAGTATTATCATTATGAGTTAAATTTCTGTTATGAATTCTAGTAGCTAATTTATTAATTTTGTGATAATAATTTTCGATTGTTCCCTGCATTCTGCAAGTTTTTAAACTATCCATCAAGTCATTACTGTTGTCTTTCTCGCCAAAATTTGTAGTTAAGATTTCTTTTAAAATAGGCCATGAAGTTACGTTAGGATGTCGATGAATAGCTTCTCTAGTTTTACCAATGCATTTATTTTTTATGTAACCAAATAGCACATTACTATTAGCTGAGTTGAATTCAGGAATTGTAGGCAAACTATTCTCAATTTGTTCTATAAAGTCTGGTAATTGGTTTGGATCATTGCCATCCAAATTTTCAATGTTTTTAATGCACGCTAATACTAAATTAAATTTCCTTATCTCTAAAGTTTCCATAATGATTTTTTTTTTTTTTTTTATGCGAAATATATATAGTATATGTATGTAATTTTAAATTATTAAAAAAAATATAAAGTATGTACTTATGTATGTATAGTATATGTATGTAATTTTAAATTATTCAAAAAAATATAAAGTATGTACTTATGTATGTATAGTTACGCGAAAATTTCCCGTACTTATGCTCCGCTTGCTATTATTGTTGCTAATTTTTTTTTTTGTTGTTCAGCTCCAAGCGCTGCTCCCCTTCTTGCGTTGTGCACAGATAATAAGTGGGTGTTGTTTTTGTTTCTCTTTTTGGTTTTGTGCAGCCAATATTTTATTGTTGTAAATTTAAATTTAAATTGTTTATGCGAGAGTTCGTTGGTCAATTCACGATTTTTACTAAGACGTTTCTTTTGTTGGTTTGTTTGTTGTAGGTATTGCACCTTCTTATAGCTTTGTTGTTCTTATTTGTATAGCAATTCTTGCCTATTATATGTTTTGTTTTTATATTAGAGAGTCAAAATAAATGATTTAGCGAGCGTAGAGTGGGAGTGCAAGGCAGTGTCGTATATTTTGTTTTTTTTATTTATTATCTTTTCTCCTGTTTTTTTTTTCTTTCGGTTTTTCTCTTAAAATGAGAGTCCAGATAAATATTAATAACGGACACTTGATCTCTTTTTAAAATTTCGCTGATATTTGCACTTGAAAAGGGTACAGGTTCTTGTATGTCGTTACAATTTTTTTCCACTAACCTCTATGAAGGTCATTCATTGGAACTTTTCCTCAGTGCATGTGTTCTTAAATTTTTCCACAAGCCACTTTCATTTGCCGCTATATTATATTTTTGACACAAATGTTCACTATTATTTGTATTTTCTTTTACAACGCTTTTTACTTTAATTATAATTATTTATTGCAAGTCACACTAGTAAAGCTTTAAAGTTTTCCACTGACCATGGCAGAGGTCTTAATTTTGCTCACAAATATATGAATGTATTTTTGTTGGGTTAGCCAACTTCACAACTTTTAATAATGTTTTATATTTGTTTTCCTCGTCGCCATTAACGTTATTAAAACACAAACTCACTTCTCGGTGTCTGCGAAATAACTCAACTCCTTTATTCCAATTTATTTACAGTAAACCTTATTTATCTAAAGCTTACATCTAACGAAATCTCTTAAAGTTCTACTCTTACTCTAATTTCTCTTATTGCTAAATTTAAGATTAATATTTAAATATGTAAGTTAATATGTTTGTGTATGTAAGTATGTACGTATGTAGATATGAATTCAGGTATTTATGTGTTATACATGTATGTAGGTATGTATCTTATGTTACAATATACACCATTTTTCTCCGTAATTTTTGCTCATATTGAGGGTAATTTCACAGTGCCGTAAATGAGTCAGTCCTGATCCCTTTTGGTAAACAAGCTTGATGAGTTTAGTTTTAACAGCCTTTCTTAAGACCAGTTTTATACAGGGTGGAGCAACCGGTTGGAGAATTCATAAATATGTATATAGTATATCAGTCATTGATATGTACCAATAAGCGAAACATTACATGTTTTTTCTGCAAACGCGATTTCCCCCACTCTTCCGACAATTCTGTAGCAAATCGGTTGGGCATTCATACTCGTATAAGCCCCACACTTCCGAAGCACAAACTCTCGATGCACACGCATCGACATTAAAATATTTAGACTTTTAAACTTTTTCTCTAATTGGTATTTAAAACTTTGTTAAACAGTCCCTTAAAAAACTCCTTCTCATCAAAAATCATCACCTGCCTCATTTAAATCACAAAAAATTTGCTGCTGTAGTCTATAGGCAGCAGACAGACAGACAGATATCCAGACAATTGGCATCAGCGTCTCATATTGCTCACACCTTTCAACACACACAAAAGGAAGCTGAAATGGATACCCGCAGCTTATTAAAGTATTTCTCTGAATGTTCTACCTGTGTTCTAGAAAAAATTATAAAATTCCAAACGCGTCTGCAGCATCGTGCGTTTGAAATATGATCGCCGATGTGTCGGTGACAGCAAAGAATTTTTTTTTATTTTCAACTTTTTGTTTGCTTATTTTAATTTTGGTTTTATTTTTACCTTTCAAGCACGAAATAGCGCTTGTTAGTGAGGAAACTTAAAGTACTGATGTGAAGCCCAAGCCAGACGCAGAATTAAGGGTTTGTGTGGATATTTCTGAGTTCAGAACTTAAGCCAGAAGGCTTGGAAAAAGCTTTAATGTCCTATACTAAAAAGGAGGAGAGCCTGCAGCCCAAAAAGATAAGTTGGTTGTAGTAGCAGCAGTGAGTTTTTCTAATTTCTGCTGCTAGCAACGGTTTGAATGGTATGCCCGCCCAGTAACAGGCTCACTGTAGTAATTTGTGTTAATTTTTTCTGCTCTAATTGTAGCTGTTGCTGTTATTTTCGCTTTTGCTAAGCTGTAGTCTTCACTGACACGCTCTATGCATATAATCAAATAAATTTCAAGTGTAAATGATAGCTTCAAGCCAGCGGCAGCCAAAACAAGTAACAACAAAATCCAACACCAGTAGTCATTTAGCAATAGCTCAATAAAAAAACTCAGAGTGGGTAGGTCTTAATGTACGGCAAAAACAACGCTCATGTTCGATGAACAACGAAATCGTTACCTCAACTGACCCTCGAGTCATTTATTGAAGGCGAAGTACATTATTATTTTTTGTTTGTTTGCACATAAACACAAATATTTGTATTTATATAAATTTTTCGTGATTTTTTGCCACCAACGCGCGTGTGACAGACAACGCTTACGGGTAATGAGGCTGAGCCAATGAAAGAAGAAGAGAAATAATAGTCAAAAATGCGTTATGGGGCAGAGCCGTATTGTACATATACGCCTCTAATATAATTATAATAGCATGAAAAAGCAACAACAAACCAGGGGTATGCATGCAAGTAAAAATATCGAATGAATGATGAGCAAAATCAATAAAAAAGTATAAATAAACCAAATTTTAGCAATATGGGAGTTGTTGCTCAAGTAGTAGAAGAAGAAAGTGCTGCAAGGTATCGAAATTTGGTATCATTTTATTACTTTTTTATTTTATAATTAGGGAAGTCTATCTACTGAAATATTTGGAACGAATTATGTGTCCACATTTGTGTTGGAGGTCCCCAAATTTTGTTATTTCTGGTCTGCAAATGAAGGGCACTGTTCTTTTACAGCCACACGGCACTCCCAATTGGTAAATAGTGCACGGATCGCGAAATGTACTGTGATACCATTAGCTGTTCACCCTCGTAATAACAACTTCCATACCAGTCTTAGAACTACTCTCGCCTCTTAGCACTACTCTTACGCTCGCTTGGCTCTGCTTTCGCTCTATCTCTTCTACTTTCGCTCTCCTAAAGAAATTACCAGCGAAGGTGAGCCAATTGGGACTCCCAAGTTCATACGTTAAAATTCGCAGAACCTCTACGTTTTACATCCAAAGCTCGACCGGTGGCTTGAGTTACCTTTTTTGCCGATAATAGATTTGCAGGAGTAGAAAGCTATACTGACCTTCTTTACCCGATTCTCTACGTGTAGCTTCCAATGGAGTTAGGAGTCAAGTATAACTCCAAGATACCTAAAGTCCGATGAAAGCAGAACTACCTGGCTGTTTAATTTGGGAAGTCTAAAGTGTGGAGGTTTATATTTTCTGGTAGCTCCGTTTTGTCAGAGTTGACACTGAGGCTACAACTGGTAGCCAGCGGCTGAGTACACCCAGTGAGGAAAAGTCCGAAAATGTAAGACAGCTCATATGAGAATGCCTTGTTTAGTTTTGTTAACCCCAAATGCTGCTTACATATCATTAGAGGACTTGCTGTTGATGTAATAGCATAACCATTTCCCATAAATATTTTAGAATTGCTGCTGAAGTATCAGTCCGTGGGCAGATATACTTTTGGATCGTTCAAGTAACGCAGAACCGACTGTTGTTGGAAGTGATTGCCCTACTAAATTCAAGCAGCACTATAAGGAGCCCTCCTCACGTACTTACATAAGTGTGCTATCAATGCTCTTGGACAACTTTTGGGATCTAGCCTATCTAAAGTATATAGATTTTTCTGACCAATCCGTTCAGAAAAGCTGGTACTGCTAATACTTAGCAAATTTTATGTTATTTTCGAAATGAAACTACAGCAAGTAAATATTTAGACTGAAGTTTAAGTAAATACTACAATATTTGAAAAATTGTATATTAATTATTTATTAATGGTTTTTTTTTTTTTAAATTTTGTTGAAAGTGTTTTTAAAATCATAAAAGATCCTTCAGTTAAACATTTTAAGAATACTCGACACGTCGAAAAAAAGAATATCGCAATTTCGTGTAATGTTTGGAATTTTCCTTTTAATGTCTTTTGTTGGAGAATGAGTTAAATATATTTTTTTAGAAAAATAGTTAAAACTAATTTAAAAATATTAAATGTCAATATTTTCAACCACGTGGGTTTTTTTTCACCGGATTTGTATAAAAAGATAGTAATGTTTGCTCAAATTATTTTTCTCCAAAATGTGAAATTACTAACTTAAAAGAACGAAAAAAACTTTAAGCGAACACCTGCACTCGCTTTCACCACTGTGACACGTGTGATGGAAGATAACTGTATTAAAAACAAAATAAAGAAAAATGAGAAAAACGGATTTCAGCTGCATTACGCAGTACCTAATTATACGCCGCTTTAGACAATTTTCAACGCCAAACTTCGCAATTTCTTTCCAGCTTCTTAACCACATTAAAAGGACGTTTGTTACAACGCAAGAAGTCCTCGGAAGCGACAAAAAATTTTGTGTACAAAATTAAACGAATAAATAAAAGGGAGAAAAATAAGAATATGTTTGTATGTGCATATGTATTTTATGTACATAGGTGCACAGACTTGAAGCTCAAAGTCGTAAAAAGTGTGTACAGAAAATGTACCGTTAAGGTAGTAAGTAGCACAGTAAGATTAATAAATTATTAAATTAATAAAATTAAGCTTATTAACATAATTTTTTACAACGGTTCCACGGCACAAGGCTGGATACGCGCGTATGCTTGTGTGTGAGTGTGCCTGAGCGCCAGCTGTGCATTAGACACGCTGCAAAAATTCTGCAGTGTATTTGCTGCTGCCGCTGGCTGTATTATAATTTCATTTATAACAACTTCCAACTCACATTCATGCAAATAGCTGAATAATTTGGCGGTAAAGAAAGCCAGCAAGCGGCATTAGCACACTGATACACGTACGCACACATATGCTGATCGATATACGAGTATTATATGATATTCAAACGAAATGAAACTCAAGCGCACACATGATTACACACCACCGCAGTGCAGCTAGACACTAAAGAATCTGCAGGGTATTCAGACTTGGCTTCGTGAATTTACAACTTGGTAAATATTTCAAGGATTTCGTCTTTGTAAAATTTTCCAATTATTGACTGCTGACAGAGGTGACAAGCGGTCGAGAAGGAACCGTAGAGTACTCGATGGCTCTCAGTGAACTGACTTAATTGTAGAGCTTTATTTTCACTTCTGCTTCCAAAAAGGTATTATCTTACTATTTTCTTTTTCATTAACTTCCTCGTTCATATTAACCTAATCTAACTTTTAATTTTCTTTTAAAAATCTTCCTCGGACACCTCTTCTGTAACTACGGCCATTTTTCGACTTCAATCTGCGCAAATTAGTGTTCTATCCTTCCCGAAGTTACTCGGTAGTGAATCAGCTTTGTGTTTCCTTTGAAGTCCTTAAAATAATGAGTAAATTATTTAGTTTACACCACAATTAATATTCAAAAATATTAAAGATTCCGTAAATTGCAGCTAAAATACTTTCAAGCCATCGCACAAGAGCCAAAATAAATGCGTTCTGATATTGAGCGTTTGCGTGTCACCGAATACCGAATTGTAATGTTACCGTACTTGATTTGAATACCCCTAATAGCACTCATGCCACAGTCCACAACACGCGCATTAAGCCCAAGGCGAGGAAACGCACGTGCAATTTTTTCCTTCACATTTTCCCACTCCCAGCAATGTCTTTCGTGTTGTCTCTCACTTAGCAACGCCAAGGCAGTTGAGTGGGCGCCCATTCAAGGGCAAAACCTGATCAGCCAATACTTTGCCGCTTCTCTTCACTCAGTGAGTTGCTTTTCAATCTACAGACTCCGAGACGTGCAAATGTACATTTATAAGTGTGCTGCTAGAATCCACCACTCTTAGCTTGCTTCCCCAACCGCACTTAGCAGTAGGTATTGTAACTGTATCTGGGCCACCAAATTCCCAGATAAAGTGCCTGCTCAAAAACCTTTGCTAGATGCTGCTCTTCCCTACCCTACCCTATCTTTCGTAGATTTGAATTGCCTCGACCGCGTATTCCCTCTTTGCTTACGCAGAACTTCATACTTCATTATCTTTTTCGTGTTTTCTCAAACAGCTGGCATTGCTGTATATGTTGTTGTTGTGGCGATTATCCGTGCGCTAACTTGAAGTGCGTTTGTTTATGTATTTTACGCTCAGCCGTACTTCGCCCATGATTCAAATACGCATAACGGCTTCTGGATTTGTTTTTATTTATTTATTTCTGCTTTTTGTTTGATTTCGACTATTTGCGCCGTTTCTTTTAGAAATTGTGAATTTTGGCTTAGCTTTTTTCTGGGAAATGTGAGCTCGTTAAGCGCTTCCATTTCATGAAACGTTTGAATGGCATGTGAAGCCGTTGAGTGTTGCATTAGCGATCCATATAACGCCGGCTAATTATAAAAAATACTTAAAATTAATAATTGCCAAATGTTTAATGAAGATAAATATTTTTTAAGTGAAGCATTTCATTTGCATAAGAGGCGAAATTTGCCAGAGTGAGAAAAAAGCCATTAACAAACTTTTTATCTGCCTAACACAGAGCGTTGTTTTTCCCTCACTTGGGGAAGTTTGCAACAGTTGGAAACTGAAAGTAAAGCTAAATGCCACACCGCCAGGCTTGCGCTGAGATGGTTTATTATTTCTATGAACTCTTCAAGACCTTTTGCTTTTTCTGCCAGCGAAACTGGCCACCTTATAATTTACTAAATAGTCTCGGATCAGCGCATGCTAGCTGTAGTCCATCGATACACGAAAAGTGTGGTCGCTAATATGCATAGAGCGCTAAGTGTGCCAGATTCCGGAGTAATCATGTCCCAACTACCTAAAGGAACGTCGATTTGGGTATTTCAATAATTTATATTTCAGGAACAGGAATCCCTCATATTTTGTATTTTCGTTTGCTATTGAATATTCAAAAAGCCAAGCTTCAGATTTCCAGATGCGTATAGCCAAATTATATTACGCTTCCTGGATTGGTTCGGACCCACTTTCCAGGTCTGAAGCCACACTGATAAGGTCCAATCAGTTGGTTGACGATGGGCTTCAGCCTTTCACACAATACGCTCGCTAGAACCTTATAGGCGATATTTAGAAGACTAATCCTGCGGTAATTGGCACAAATTGCAGGATCGCCCTTCTTATGGATTGGGCAGAGCACACTTAAATTCCAATTGGCAGGCATGCTTTCATCCGACCATATTTTGCATAGGAGCTGATGCATGCACCTTACCAGCTCCTCGCCGCCACGTTTGAATAGCTCAGCCGGCAGTCCCTTAACTATACTTATATTATATTATATATAAAGAAACCCATACTCACGAGCCGAAATCTTTGAAAAGTTTTCCATACTTATCTGCAATAGAAGGAGACATTACTACCTTTGTCATTCAAAAGAACTTTCCTCATGGCGAAAACTGCTATATGTTCCACTGAGTTGTGTTAAGTTAGGTTAGCATTAACAGACACAATTTTACTCTGTGGACTCGTTTTTTCTAGGTAGAAGACTGTCGCCCGCTTACAGTAAAATCATATCGCTCATTTAGAGCAAAGCTGGCCTAATAAAAAAAAAACGTTGAAGCTATTTTTTCCGACATAATAATCTTTTTGTCTTATGACATTCGGAGTTGTCTTCTCTCTTTCGTTTGGAATAGTCAGTCGGGAAATCGCTCGAGTTAGTCTTTGTGGCTCGCTATGTTTTAGGAGACCATCTGTAAAATGTGTAAGAAGTAAGTGTGTTTTTCATCTTTTTCGCTAAATTAAATAAATAGCGATTCACATTTCCACACATTTATATGTGTATGCTTGTTAGTGCAAGATATATGCGCAACCACACTTATGTAATTCCCCTCACTGCCAAACTCCAAAAAGTGTTCATCTTGCAAAGTGGCTTTACTGCAAAGTCACTTCAAAGTACTGGTATTATTTGTATTACCAAAAAAGAATTACAAAGATGTCTTTCAAAAATCTTTACTTTAGCGCAAATGTAACTTTTAGCTTATCGCTTACAAATGTCAGAGCAGCAGCCGAGTTGAGCGTACGCACATAAAGTCGAAAGCGCATTTACCTGTCGCAAAGAACTCGTACAAAAAAATAAGTGAAAGCAAATTTCGTACGAAATAAGAAACAAAAAACCTGAGGAGCAGGTCCTTAAAAAATGTGCGAGAAAAAAAGAAAAATGCCGAAAGCTGCAATAATCCACAAAATTCATTTCATTGCTGTCAAACTGCCACATACACACTTGCTTATATGTGCACTCACACTCATGTATTTGAGTACGTTTTGGAATGTAGCAGCTTTTAGGCGTAATAAAATATTGTAAAATGCGCCAAATGACATTAACACTGGCGCCACCACAGCCGTAGGGAGTACACAGAATGTCAGAAAGTTCATAAAGTACACACATCCATGCAAGAACTGAAAACAGCCCTGTGTATATGTGCACACGTACACGAGTTTTAACGCGTACCTTCAGCCACTCAAATAAAATTGGCAAGTAATAATATGCAGATATTAAATAATGAAAATATGCATTTAAAATCGAAAATATTCAATTTTGAAACCGCCCAAATGGAATGCGAAATATTGGCAGCTCATAAAAATAAACAAAAAATTTAATAATGCCTGTGACTGCAGACGCGGCAGTGGCAGGGAGCGCTCGTCATCGGCAGCGGTTAAGCCACAGCACCAATGACATTGACAGAAATTGATATTAATGCGCTTCGTTTGGCTGGCACGTCATGACGTCGCTACCCCGTTTTCCCGCTTTTCACTTCAGCCACTCTCACTACCAACTGGTCCGAATTGCGACGCTGCCGCTTCGATTGCGCCCTGCCTTCAAAACCGCACCGATGTCGCGCGTAAATTTTGTGGTGTTTCTGTTATATTTTGCGGTTTGAAAATAAATTTTTTTTTTTTTGTTTTTGGTAAGTTTAATTTTCGCTAGTAGTAGCTGTCTTAAAATTTCGTAGCCACCACTGACTCAGCGGCTGATTCGGCGGCTGCTGCTGTTGCTCACATAAATGAACCACACCAAGTGCCAGCGAATCCTTGCTCCTTCTGGCGCCTTCTCGTGCCACAACACGAAATTTCACATGTGACGTGTGGCATACGCAGCATGTTGTAACATGTGCTACAATGTCGCGCCATCCCGCCACTACTCTGCATCCGAGCGTACGTTCAGCCTTTGGCATCCATAAAATTTGGCGCTGCTTCCATTCAACTTTTCTCACTCTCCACTTCGCTGTTCCTTCGCTGTTGATTTATCGATGAGATGTGGGCGTTTTTAATTAATTTTGAGTTGTTCGCGTTCCAAAACAAAAACCCTTAACGACGGCGGCAATTATGGCAAGCAAAACTTGCATACAAATATAACAAACAGTGTCTGAGAGTGAATTCAGACTTATTTTAAAGAAGGGAAGCTTGTCAAAAACACAGAACAAATTGGCGGGTGGCAGTGCGTGCGTGAAGAGGTGGGGTGTGATTAGGGTCGTTTTAGGGCAGGGATGGCATGATGGGATAAAGTTTAAAATTTCGTAAGGGATTTCCAAGAATCTTTTAATTCAATAGTTTTTAGGTGGACATGGAAAATTTTCGGTTCAACTCATAACAACTTTAACTCAAACGCTTTTAACTAAAATTAACCCTCCTAAATGATGTTAACATGCTGCTCGGTGTTGGTAGTACTGGCAATGTTTATCTAGCGAATGAAATGTGTATGCAGGCATTTAAACCAATTAAGCTCTTATTGCCACACTCCTTCTATGAAGCTGTGTGCCTTTACATGTTGTGCCTTTAAGCCTTAAAGACCCTGCGAAGAAGACGCGCTTACTTTATTGACACATTTACATATACCCTAGACAGGATAGAGGTGTCTAACAGGACGTGTTGTTTTAACGGAATATAAAGATCTAAGACAAGCTCTAGGCAAAGACATATATTTACTCGTGTATATACATACATATATCTATATATGAAATCGGCGTGCGTCTTAATCTTGTTCTACAAATGGAAGGACGTTCAATTATGCCGCCTCCGAATGGCAGACGGTTTTTTCTTATGAGGGAATTTAGGTATAGAGGAATACCTTCGGGGGTTAGCCTTTCCCTGCCGAGGGGCGACCGCTTTCATCATTTGGTGCTTGATGCCCAATATGGACTCCGAACCCGATCCCTACAGAATGATAATCACGCGCGAAGCCATTCGGCTACGGTATCCACCTTTACACATACGATTAAGGGAACACCAGCGGGGAATGAATTATCAGGTACCCAGCAGAGCTAAAGGGTAGATAACACTGCACTAAGGGCAGACTCTTAAAAGCTACCTCTAGAGCTAAATTTTTGTCGAAGGAAATATACCTCTTCTTCTTCTTCTTGATTGGCGTGATAATCGCTTATTCGATTTTGGAAACAATAAGTGAAGCCAAGTTCTTCCCCACCTGATCTTTCCAACGCAGAGGAGGTCTTCCATTTTCTCTGTTAGCACCAGCTGGAACCGCATAAGCCGAATACTTTCAGAGCCTAGGGTTTGTTTCCAATCTGACGAGATGACCCAGCCAACGGAGCCGCTGGATTTTATTCTCTGCACTATGTCTATGGCGTCGTAAAGCTCATACGGCTCATTGTTCCATCGTCTACAATACTTGCCGTTACCAACATGCAAAGGTCCAAAATTGTTTCACTGATTGCCATTCACTTGGGAGTGCAGAGGACGATTCTTCTGCATACGGTCCAAGCAGTTCACAACTTCCGGGCTTCGCCCAAGTATCTTCTGAATAGCTCCCGAACATTCATTTGAGAGCGAGCTAATATGAGAAGGCGAACCAAGCCAGGATATTTGGTTGTGCGCTGGGTTTGGCACTAGCCACGTAAAATTTCTTTCCCAATGAAAGGTAAAACAAAGCCTTGGACTAGTACTTTTTATTCTGATGACGACTGAGAGTGTTAAGAACGCGTTTCCTTTCGAATGCGGAACTCAACCAGTCGTTGCAGGTATGATATTTAAAAGACATACTAATTGTTGAGACGATTTTCGGTCTGCAATAGTCTGCTTTATCACAACTTGAGTAAATAGCTTATGTATGAATCTTTATTAACCGTAGCTTATACATTAAATCAGTTTTAATAGGTTGAAATTGAAGTTTTAATATTATCGCATTCACAAAATTTTCTTTTGACTTCCAGAGGCATGCATTTCTACATGAAATAAAATCATGTTACCCTTTCTACCTGTAAGCGGATCACCAGATTTTTTTAGTAAACTTAGCTCTGTCGTTGGAACCTTTCTTAGAACTACCTGCAATCTAGTGGCGCGACTTGCGATTTCAGTACCACAGTAGTTTTCCTTAAAAGATGCGCTTTTCATTGAGAGACCCCCTCTCTTTGCGTTCGCTCCTTAAGTGCGATTTGAGTGGAACGGATGTTTTCTTATTTGAATTAAAAGCTATTGAAAACCCTATTAACTCGCTTATAGTAGGCTTGATCGTAGGAATATCTACAGGTCCAAGTGCCTGCAGCATTTCATGTTCTTTTAGTTCCAACGTCCTCACAATTAATTCGCCAACATGCGTAAATCCCAGCAGAGGCTAGATGTCTGGACCTGGGGTCCCCGTAACTTTCTCCCAAAGCTTTGGGTCCAACGTAAAGTTTTAAGCACAATTAGTCCAGAGGCTTGGAAAGAATTATTTTTAAAGAACAATTTTCTCATTTTCAATTACTAATTTTCTCTTTATACATTTAAAAGGATTAAAATTTTAAATGAACTATCATGTAAAAATTAAAATTTATGCCACATTATTTTCTTTGAGCTGTTGACACATTTCATTTAATTTTTAAATACATACATACATATATATTTTTTAATATGTATACCAACACCCGCATAATTGACAAGCCAACATTTGTTCGGAGTGACAGCACTGATCTGTCCATTGATGACTTACACATGTAAAGACTATAATACCGTAATGTCAGCAAGCAGATGCCGTGGCACTTTTTTGAATGATTTAAAACTGCCATTTATATGCACACTTACGCACACATACATTTATTTAAATATTTTCCTGATGTGTTCATTTTTTGCTACGCTTAATTATGTAATTATGCCAGTTAATGATAGTTAAAGCCGCGGCTGGCTATGTTATGTAATAAATGTAATAAGAGCCAACAGTATGCAAAAAATTAAAATAAAACAAGAACAAGCATAACAAGCGGCACTGGCAATGGCAAAAGGGAATTTAATACTCGCATATTTTAACTTTTTATGAGAGTCGCAATGAGCAGGAAACTCAGGGGATCGCATTAGCAATGAGCTGCAAAGAATCATGTTCTGTGCGCGTAAAAGTGTGTAAATACGTATGCGTGCATGTTTGTGTTAGTTTTGGTGATTATTAATTAATGCAAACAAATATAGTAACTTAATTAGTTCCTTCCGTCTGCAACGCGGAAAGCCATAAATGTTTTGCTGGAAGCGGATAGCAAAACAAATATTTATGTCATTTTTAACGCTTTAATGGCGATGAATAAATGTATTGGAGTAAAAGCGGAACGAAAGCAGACAGAATTCCACAGGGTTTCTGGAAAAATTTAACACTTAGAAGCAGCAAATAGAAATTTAAATGTAAGGACCTTTTGGAGTGAGAAATTAAAGCAACGCAGCAGAACTTAAAGCGTGCAGGCTAAGGCGGAATAATTTCTATGAAAGAAAATATATTTTGCAAAAATGTATATCAAATATTTCATGGGCAATATTAGCCAACAAATAAACCTTAGAAAACATCTTCATATATTACTTTTAGATTTTTAAAAAATGTTATCGATTGTAAATCTTCCAAGCCAAGCAAAGTAAAATAACAACTAAAAATGTGCTGCTTTTAGGATGGAGTTGATTGAAATTCGCGTGCGTCTTCAAAAATGAGTATCTAATTATAGTTTTTTTGGTGACACGCTTAAATAGTAAATATCGTTACATAAGGCGCCTTCTATTCACCACTTTCGCACTCGCTATCTTTATGCTCGATTAACTTAACGAAAAAGTTGCATGCGAAACCAGCAGCAAAGTTATCGAGCAAGATTCGCCACTAGTGAGTATGGCTATAGCTCATTAGACTGGCATAACTCACTGGCGTACAAACACATGTAATTTAGGGCAGCTCTATTCTCGCGTTGCCAGCATATGTTCATTTATGCCAGTTGCTTGATCTATTCGCCACTTCCTAACGCTTGGCAAAAAAAAAGAAGTGGCCGCCGTAGCCTAATGGGTTAATGAGCGGCTACCATTTGGAAGCGCACAGGCTCGAAACTGCGGGCTTGAAACACCAATTGATTGAAAATATTTTTCTATTAGCGGGCGCTCCTCGACAGGTAAATGCAAACTTTCAAGTGTATTTTTTCAAAGGACATAAAAAGTGCAATAACATTAAAGGTAAAAAAAAACAAAAAATTCCAGACATACGGGTACTTAATCATTTATTTGATTTAGTAATAAGATAAGACAGAAAAAATATCTGTGTACAGCATCAATTTGCCAGCACCAATGTCCTTGTCTGCTTTGCAACCATCTGTATATACTTATATATTACATACCCTAAATTTGTGCTAAGAACAAAATATTTAGTCACCTATATTTTTATTTTCTTTTTTATTAATATATGTATTATATACGGGTTCCGCTAACGCTTTGAAAGTTACCATTGAATTTGTTTAGGGAAAAACTCACTTTTTTTTTAATTTGCTTTATGTAAAATGTTTACAGGACCATTTATTTAATTTCTATTTTGATTTCTCTTGCATTACAAATTATAAATGCACAAAAGCTATACCAAAAATAAAAAAACGAAGCTTATATTTTTTTCAACTCTTTTTTTTGTTTTCTTTTCAGGGTTACTATAGAAGAAAGGAAACATTTTTTAAATAAAGCATAGGTTTCGTTTTTGTCAAATTTGTGGAAAAGTGCATTACTGTTTGTAAATTAACTTGTCTCAATATAAAATTTATTCGTTTTCTAATTTTCCATTATTTATTATTCGCCATTCGTTTACCGCTAATTTTCATTTGATTTCACCAGCCAACCGACCAACAAACTGCGCATTATTTTTTATCATGAAAACAGTAAAACAGTTTTTATATGCTTTTAATTTATTTAATTTTTCACACTTCATTATCAACTACAAGGTTGAGCTTCTTTGTGCATGGAACATGAAGTATTTCTTTATTTTATTTATTTATTCAGTAGGAAATGGTTACGAGTGATTTGTGTTAAATCATGCGCTGAGTGGGCAGTTCAAAAGTTTCCAAAAGAAGTCAAAAGCGTTGGCATGCGTTTCATGTATTCATTTCGTGAAAAGATAAATATTTCTGCATGCTTGTGTGTGTGTGTGAGTGTGCGAGTGCGCGGGCGCACATGCGCAAACAACAAGTGCTGATGTTGCTGCTGTGTGTTGCTTGTTACTCGCTGACACTTCAAAAGCATCCATCAAATGTTGTTTAACATGTGTGCAACATGCACTCGCGCCTCTACTGGGTGCGTGCTGCATACCATATGCCCCGTCATCAGTTGGATGTCTGGTTGTGTGTGTGATTGCTCTTTAGCATTGCACTTGATAAGTAAGCGTAGCAAATTGCACTGCACGCGAGCAATAAAAAGAGCAAAACAATAGTGGATGGTATAAATATAAAATTAAATATTTTTATGTGCAGGCATATGAATGTTTCCTAAGTTGGAGAGAGTGGCGTACACTCAACTGAAATGGTTAATAAACCGAGTGTAGGTTCATTCACGACTCATTAGAGGTTGTTAAAAATATAGGCAGTTGTTGGCGCATTTATCATCATTGGTAGCGAGGCTTCTTAAAAAAATGATCGGAGCACTGCTAAGCAAAGTCTTCTCAAGCCTTCAAATTAATTAAATGAAGGAAAATTTAGTAGCCTGGTTCAATCGCAGTTTCAAAGCTGGGGAAACGTATTTCCAATAAAGCATTGTTTTGACTTCCGTATATCGTCCAATTTATTGCAAGTCTTTCTGTACATGCATTTTCAGTAGTGATTAGTTTCAGCCCTTTTCCTTGCCTATCCCGGTTTAGAATTGAACACCCATCTACTAGATGAATGAAATAATGAGCTTATAGCTTAACTCACTTAATCAGCGAGAGGCCCTACATTTTAAAGCTGTTTTTGTGTCTCAAATGGTTTTGGTTTAAAAACTTTGCCCAGAGAGACAGGCATTCTCCCATAATACAAGTACAGTGATCATCATCATCATAGCATCACAGTTCGATGTGAACCATCGCTTCGACTACAATTCGTCTCCACTCGGTCTTCAGCTTTTGTTTTGACATCAGATCTGACTATAGTTCATATGTCTTCTATGTCATCTCTCCATCTTTTTCTCGGCCAACGTCTTCTTCTATAGTCTTGAAGATTTGCCGATTTGATACCTAAATATATGAATAAATATTTAAATAAAGTAAAGTCCAGCATAGTTACGATGGGATCGTTTTATAATATTAAAGTTACTAGAAGAGGTTGAATGGCATTTGAAAAAATACTACAGTGGATTCAATTGTGCTCATATTCATATTTTGACTTCAAAGAAAACCCGTATCACTCTAAGCATTTCGAAGATCACAGATAATTAAAAAAATAAAAAAACTTGGAAGTTATCTTCTTGGTGGTGCTGGCATTAATGTCATAAAATCCAATTATTCAAGACCCACTGGATAAAAAATTAGAAAATGTTGAAGTAAGTCATTAATTAAGCAGCAACGAAAAGCTAAGCTACTCAGCAAACAAACTAGTTTAAGAACTAGCATTTGATGAAAGGACTAGAGTAGAACTAGAGTTGTACTATTTACAAAATGGTATCTTTGAGGTATATATATACATATATATATATAATTATATATATATATAATTGGCGCGTACACCCTTTTTTGTGGGTGTTTGGTCGAGCTCCTCCTCCTATTTGTGGTGTACGTTTTGATGTTGTTCCACAAATGGAGGAACCTACAGTTCCAAGCCGACTCCGAAAGGCAGATATTTTTATGAGGAGCTTTTTCATGGCAGAAATACACTCGGAGGTTTACCATTGCCTGCCAAGAGGCGTCCGCTATTAGAAAAACTTTTTCTTCATTTTGGTCTTTCACCGAGATTCGAACCTACGTTCTCTCTCCAAATTCCGAATGGTAATCACGCACCAAACCATTCGGCTAAGGCGGCCGCCGTACTCTTTGAGGTGAGTGCAATAAAAATAATAATTTAATTTTTTAATTGAATGCAAATAGAATTATTTCAAATGTTATGGGAGCACAAAACTGAGCTTATACGAATATGCAACTAAATGCTGATGGCATCAATCACTTCTTTTCTGTCCATTATGGACTAGTTGGTTAAGGGAACCCTGTGGCCTAGAGCACGAAAATCTCACCTATTTTAACGATTTTTTTTTCATTAGAAATTAAAAAATCGATATTTCAACTTTCCGTGTTTATGATTACATCTATTGAGCATACAATTTTATTTTTTTTTTATTACTATAAAATTGCCGCTGAAGATGACCCTCTCGAAAAATCGGACCAAGACGGTGTAAGTGATTTCGACACTTGTACTCATCTGAAACACAAAATTCAAGAAGATTCTTAATCAGGAAGAGTGCAGTTATGGTTGAAACTAGAACAAACCGAAAAAATTAAAAATTGACAAAATGACACGCGTGTGAAAAAAAGTTCGTAAAATCGGGACTTTTTTAACTAGTTTTTTGGTGTAAAAATTGGAAATTATATATATATATAATAGGACTATGAATAAGTTCGTGCGGCTTTACAACAGATGGCGTAACTTGATTATTATTCCATCGATCCACATTTCCAAACATTCATTGGAGAGCTACTGTCGTAAGGCACAAACGTCAGTATAAGTTTTTTATTTGAAGCGTAAACAACAATATTTTTACCACACTTGAAAATGTCGAATTTCGTGCCAAATAATGTGTTTTTGCGGGGAATTCTTCTTCATTATTTTAATATGAAGAAAAAAGCAGCCGAAAGTCATCGTATCTTGGTGGAAGTTTATGGTGAGCATGCTCTATCTGAGCGAACGTGCCAGAAGTGGTTTGCACGCTTTAAAAGTGGTGATTTTGGCTTGGAAGACGAAGAACGCGAGGGTGCGCCGCCAAAGTTCATGGATACCGAATTGGAGGAATTGCTCGATCAAGATCCGGCTCAAACGCAAGAAGAGGTTGCAAAAACTTTGGGAGTTGATCAATCAACCATTTCCAAACGTTTAAAAGCCATGGGAATGATCCGAAAGGTAGGCCATTGGGTGCCGTATGAATTGAAGCCAAGAGACGTTGAACGCCGTTTTATGGCATGCGAACAACTGCTTCAACGGCACAAAAGAAAGGGTTTTTTGCATCGAATTGTGACTGGCGATGAAAAGTGGGTCCATTACGACAATCCAAAACGTCGGGCAACGTATGGATACCCTGGCCATGCTTCAACATCGACGTCGGCGCAGAATATTCATGGCCTGAAGGTTATGCTGTGTATCTGGTGGGACCAGCTGGGTGTTGTGTATTATGAGCTACTGAAACCGAATGAAACGATTACGGGGGATGTCTACCGACGACAATTGATGCGTTTGAGCCGAGCACTGCGAGAAAAACGGCCGCAATACGCCGATAGACACGACAAAGTTATTTTGCAACATGACAATGCTCGGCCACATGTTGCACAAGTGGTCAAAACATACTTAGAAACGCTCAAATGGGATGTCCTACGCCGTATAGTCCAGACCTTGCGCCATCCGATTACTATCTCTTCCGATCGATGCAACATGGCCTGGCTGACCAGCACTTCCGTAATTACGATGAAGTCAAAAAATGGATCGATTCGTGGATTGCGGCAAAACCGACCGAATTTTTCACAAAGGGAATCCGTGAATTGCCAGAAAGATGGGAAAAAGTAGTAGTAAGCGATGGACAATATTTTGAATATTAAATTTGTAACCATTTTACGTCAATAAAGTTTCAAATTTCGAAAAAAACCGCACGAACTTATTCATAGTCCTATTAATAACATATTTTTAACAACATGTTAAAATTTCAAGTGTTTCGCTTGAATCTTGTTTTCATCCCCGCCTCGCCGAAAAAAGTCGTTTCGAGATAAATGAGCTTAATGTTTGAAGTGCAGACACGCGCGGAGCGCTCTCTAACTAGTTAATGGGCTGTAGAAGCTATAAAATTGGGAATTTCCGCATGAAAATTTAACAGTATATTTTTAAGGTACTATACTTTCGAAATGTCGAAAAAAAAGAAATTTATGTTTTGAAATTTCTGGACCAACGGGTCCTCTTAACTGGCAAAAAAATGATGCAGTGGCTGAGTGCGTCGATAAATGGTAAGGTGGTGATGCATATATTCAAATTCGTAGTGCATTACCATAACTGAAATATCATTTTCTAGCATTGACAAGAGATGGAGGACGAATAGCTTTAGCTGCAAAGCAAACTGGTGTAAATTAGTTCAGTACTAGTAGGCTTGGCTGCAAGACTAGCTATGATATTCCTTCACATTTATTTATTTACTTCTTTTTACGGGAGTCGATTTTTTAAATTTTTGAATTTTAGTAACAATTTCACTTGAGTGCAGTTGCACCCCACACGCAGGCTGAGCATTTAAAACACATTGTTTATTAAAATTTATCACTCTACTGAAGTGTTTGTGCGTTTGAATTATCATCATTGCCATCAAATGATGAACACGAACACTTCAAAAAAAAAAACAAAAAAAAAGAAATCAACCAGTTTTGAATAGAAACATTCCAAGTGGAAAAATAATGAATAGTTGACAATAAATGCGTGGTCGTTTGCCGGCAACATGACCACGCAGCAACGTGCAATAGGAGTACAGCACCAACTATATACACACACACACACACATGCATGCATCGTTCAAAACGAGCTAACAAAGCCACGATTATCAACTCCTGAAGCGCTTTTGATAGAAATCTATTGTAGTAGGCCGCAACAAAGGACACATACACACAATCACATATACATACATACCTACATGCATACGTTTGAGCGAAAAAAATCTGTAGTGTAGAAATTACTTTTCACTTTAATTTCAAGAAAAATGCATAACAACAATAACAACTATTTTTCAGCATATTATATTTTCACTATGGTTGTTGCCTACTACTGCTGCATACGTGGCATCATATACTGCTTTTGTTTGTTGTTCCTGCTTCTCATATTGCATTATTGTTGTTGCTATTGCCGCTGTTGTTCATCACGCGCACATCACCGCTTGACGATCATCGTTTATCTTTGCGTGGTGCTCATTATATCATTCAACTGTCACTCAAATTTTTGTAATACCGCGCATACTAGCGTGCACACATGCACACACACCCATACCTGGGCAAATGCAAAGAAAGCTGCTTGTGTAGCTGACATGGCATGCAATTCGCCACGCTGCTCACTCCGTGACTATGCAATGTGGCTGCGATATGAAATGCGCCAGCCGAGCGTAGTCCACATTTTCCCCCATAATCAACATCACTGCTCAACATTAGCATCAACGGACAGCTTCAGCGCCAGCTAGAATATTCAACGGCACTTAGCTAGCAGCTGCGGTACAACAATGATTCCACTCTCAAATCTCCATCAACAACAGGAGCAGTCACGGTCCTTAGTCGTTTAGTAATCATTATCATTGCAGTCATAGTTATGTTCAAAGTCATACTTCCCATTCATTTTGCTCTTCATCATTTTCCTTCTCATCATCCTCATCATTTTCTCATCTAAATCATGACATCGGTCATGGCCACGCAATCGCCTCCAATAACGTTATGCCGCGGTTTTCCGGCCACTTCAAGCGCGTAGCGAAATGGGAAAATCATTTTCATTCGAAAGTGGTTACCATGGAGGGGCAATATAAGTACACCCTGTAGGAAAAACTTTGCATGGGAAATGTAATTTTACAAAGTTGCAGTTGAAGGCCGTCAAGGTGCTGGAATTATGTAAGTTTTTGAGAGATAACATGATTTTTAGTGCATTTTTTGCATGCAAGAACGCTTCCCGGGAAAATTCGGAAATATATGTGAAGAAAATATACTATTTGATATATTTAGCAAAAATATTGTCATACAAGACCTGTATTGCACGATGTCAATGATTGTTTTTTTAGAAGAATTTTAAAATATGCATATAACTGGAAAATAGGTATACAATTTAATTTTTTACAGCAAAAATGTTGTAATGCAGGGCATGTCTTGCAAGATTTTTTTTTTTTAATTTGGACATCTGTATACAATTATTGCTTCAAGAGATTTTTCGGACATATCTTCCGCGTTGTCGTTTTTAATTTTTACAGAAAACTTTAAAAATTTTTTCAAGACACATGGAGTACGATTTACCCGTCGTTTGAGCTGTCAGCAAAGTTTGTGTGTAAAAGGTGTTATAATAAATAATTCGAAACACAGAAAGTTTCCAACAAAGGTCTTGCATAGTCCATTCACGGTTAATTTTGCTTCCACAATTCCAAAAGCGGACTCATTCGATACTTGGACTACGCTCATTGCAACTTTTCATGTACAACATTCCTCAGCAACTTTTCTCAGCGTTTTTGGTTGCCAGTTAGTAGTAGTTGTCAGCAGTCATTACTCAACACTCAAATGCGCCGCCAACTACGCTGAAAAGTTAGATGCGCAGTCAGTGAAGCATTATGAGACGCTGCAGCCCGACATGCATAGCTGCGACTTATGACTGACGCTCAATCAAACAACTACTCACAATTCACTCATGTTTTCATTTCCATCATTAATTCCTCGTAATAATTGTTTCTTAATAATCTCCGTCGCACAAACTCCACTGTTGCTTTTCAGCTGCCAGCCTCTTCCGCTTTCGCTCAACTTGACATATGCCAACATTGGCTTCCTCTTTCACTCGTTTTGGATATTATAAATGCATACAAACTATTCCAATTTCTTTTAGCCCTCATCTGTTTAGCCATCTCCACCACTTTGGATCGGTTGCAATATTACACCAGTAGTTGGAGAATTCATTAATTTCCACAACTTACGAGTAAACTTCAATTGTCGGCGTTGCTTCTGCGCTGAGCGGCGCTCTGCTGTTCTGCTAATCATCGCTGCTGCTTGCTCAATGCCAACCATTTCCGTTTCATTGCACCGACAGTGACACAGATTTTAGACGAAATGCTGCTGTTGCTGCTGCTGCTGCTTGACCACACACATTCTCATTGCGTGGCATATGTACGCACTATTACTACCGCCCACTCCGCTGTCATTTTGCTGTCTTGTTCGCTCCGCTAATGGTCTGCGAAATGTGTGCCATATGGCTAATGATGAAATCGAGTCTGATGCTGCCTTTGCGTTCGTACCTTGGCAAATCACTTTTGCTGGTTGACTTTTATTGGGAATTGCAATTACTGAGAAAGTGTTTATGTGTGTGCATTTCAAAAGATTTGCTTGAGGGGGTCTCTTTAGAGCGAGGCTTCATGATATGTTCAAGAAAATATTTACGGTTTTCGAGGTGTTTATAGGTAGGTATGTAAATATATTCTGGTAAGTCCCCGCTTTGCTCTGTCAATAAAGCCAAGACATTTTTCTAACTCTTTGTACGGCATAAATAATTGTTGATTTTTGTACAAAGGTCACTTCTATTAACCTTTTATTAATAACGATCTAGAGTTTGCATATCAGGAACCATTAAAATTTATATCCTTTACTTCGTGCTTAGTATCTTAAAAAAATATAAAAATTATAATTGTGCGAAAATGTCGCACGGATCTCCATGAAACTCATCAATTCTTCAAGCAAAATTATTTCTTTCATTTCCATTCAGTTATTCTTGAAAGCTGGCTGCATATTTTGCACCTGACCTCCCCCAATATTACCGTGCGCATTGTCGTCTACCTAACCCGTCACTCAAAAACGATTTTGTCTGCATTCACTCTCAAACACTGCGCTAAACAACTATAGCTAAGGGGCTTATGAACAATTTTTGAGCATTTATTTGTTTCATATTTAATCTTCCAATTCTTTTTTTGAAAATATGGCTCATTCTTCTAAAAAACCAATATAAATCGAAGTTTCAAACTTTGTGTAAATTAAAAAAAAAATTCAACTAATTTTCATGAACATGCTTCAATTTTAAATGCATACCTTATGGAGAGTGAGCAGCGATGTTATTGTAAAATTCTTTCTTCAAACAAGAAGAAGGAATAAAAACAAATTAAATTCTCAAATCAAAAAACAAACAAAAAAATATTTTTTAATCAGAACTTTTATGAAAAACCTGGTTATGCTGCTTTATAGCCAAGTGAGTTTTGTTAAAACAAAATGAAAGTTTAAAGTTGCTGAAAAATCGCGTCGATTTTTGAGAATTTGTTTTTTCTGACGGTGTTCGAGCATTTATTTTAGGAGAAAATACACAAACCAGCAAAGCGAAAATGATCTATTTTAAAATCAACGCAATTTTGCATTAATTTCGAAATTATGCTATATAGAACTTCTTCTTTTTCTTAATTGGCGCGATAACCGCTTCCGCGATTTTGGCAGAGTTTAACAAAGCGCGCCAGTCGTTTCTTTCTCGTGCTAACCGGTACCAATTGGACAAACCAAATAAAGTCCTTTTCCACCTGATCTTTCCAACGCAGAGGAGGCCTTCCTCTTCCTCTGCTACTACCAGCTGGTACCGCATCGAATACTTTCAAAGCCGGAGCGGTTGTAACCATTCGGACGACATGACCCAGCCAACGTAGCCGCTGGATCTTTATTCGCTGCGCTATGTCTATGTCGTCGTAAAGCTCATACAGCTCATCGTTCCATCGTCTGCGATATTCGCCGTTGCCAACATGCAAAGGTCCAAAAATCTTACGCAGAATCTTTCTCTCGAACACTCCAAGCGTCGCTTCATCGGATGTTGTCATCGTCCAAGCTTCTGCGCCATACGTTAGGACGGGCATGATGAGAGACTTGTAGAGTGTTAGTTTTGTTCGTCGAGAGAGGACTTTACTACTCATTTGCCTACCTAGTCCAAAGTAGCACTTGTTGGCAAGAGAGATTCTGCGTTGGATTTCAAGGCTGACATTGTTATCGGTGTTAATGCTGGTTCCTAAATAAACGAAGTCCTTTACAACCTCGAAATTATAACTGTCAACAGTGACGTGGGTGCCGATACGCGAGTGCGTCGACTGTTTGTTTGAAGACAGGAGGTACTTCGTTTTGTCCTCGTTCACCACCAGACCCATTCGCTTTGCCTCTTTATCCAGTTTAGAAAAGGCAGAACTAACAGCGCGGTTGTTAAGGCCGATGAGGTCAATATCATCGGCATACGCCTGAGCGATTAAGTTCTGCGGCTCGTACGATCCTTTACAACATCATGTTAAAGAATTCACATGACAAAGGGTCACCCTGTCTGAAACCTCGCTTGGTATCAAACGGCTCAGAGAGGTCCTTTCCAATTCTGACAGCGCTGCTGGTATTGAGCAACGTCATCTTGCATAGCCGTATTAGTTTTGCGGGGATACCAAATTCAGACATCGCGGAACTTGTTTTCGTACTTTCGAATGCAACTTTGAAGTTGACGAAAAGATGGTGTGTGTCGATTCTCCTTTCATGGGTATTTTCCAAGATTTGGCGTGTTGTAAATATTTGGTCGACGGTAGACTTTCCACACTGATAAGGTCCAATCAGTTGGTTGATGGTGGGCTTCAGCCTTTCACACAATACGCTCGCTAGAACCTTATAGGCGATATTTAGAAGACTAATCCCGCGGTAACTGACACAGATTGCAGGATCACTCTTTTTATGGATTGGGCAGAGCACACTTAAATTCCAATGGGCAGGCATGCTTTCATCCGACCATATTTTGCATAGAAGCAAAGCCGGCAGTCCGTCGGCGCCCGCGGCTTTGTTGTTCTTTGTTGGCCAGCATCTCATCTCTCTTCTGTCGGATATTACGTCTCCCTTTCTTAGCTCTCTATATAAATTGCATACCCATAATTTGTAGGCTAGGCTACAGGAGAAATTACAAGAATATTAATATTTATGTTTTTAATTTTTCCACAAGACTGCTACAATACCTTAAAAATTGCATATTCCAAGGGTTGGGGTTGAAGGAAAGAATCAAATGCTTCTATTTTTAACTTTGGTGCAGACCCTTTTAGTTGGATGCTTATCGTACCGAAAACTATAAATTCCTTTTTGTTGTTTTTTTATACTATATTAAATTTTTCAAGTCAGCTCGATTGGTAACTTGCAAAATACTATTGGCTAGTAGAGTTCAAATATCAATTAAATATTCACAATTGCATTTGTTGTATTAAAATTTGAAAAATAATTTTTTTAAGCGCCTTGTTTGAATTGTATCAAAACTGATATAGAAAAAACACAACGTACTTTTAAAAATTGTTTCGTTCACCATAAATTAAAAATTGCAAGTGTAATTGATCCGCGTGCCCTTCAAGAACCCAAAAGGCTTCGTCGGATCTATCCAGTATTTTATTTTATATTTCTAATTTAATATTCGACCTTATTCGGAATTCCGCACTATTTCCGTCTACCTGGAAAAATTTCGAAAAAGTATGCAATTTTTTCACCGTTTGGTTGAGTATCTTGTGCAATCTGGGTGCCATAAAAAATAATGGGAAGTGGCCCGGTTGTCCGAGAATATATATACAATAATATCTGATAGTGCCTAGAAATATCGATAGCGATACAACGACGCTCCCGATTTGGCATCAGAAGACTTTTGTTGCGTCCAATTTTTGATGAGCTGCTGGTACATCTACTACTACCCCACTGGACACTCAATTAAGTAACTAAAAACTACGCACAGAAAATATTAAGCTAAGGAGTCATAGCCAAAACCCAAAGATCGCTGTTTGAATGCAAATCAGCCGTCAGCAGATTCACTACGTAAATATTGGCTGTGTGTGATTTCTTCCTCCGTCCGGTCACATTCTTATTTTTTAAGGCTTGGAACTATTTCTTTAAGCCCACATAGAGAAAAAAATTCCAGATATTTAACCAGCGATGCGTGCGAAGGTCAGTTCTTGTTATATTTTAATTAAAAACAAACTGGCATCTTATTAAACGCGAACGAAACAAACAACAATAGCAACAAAGGCAAGTAACAAATAAAAAGCGCAATGTAAAATATTTCAAATTAGTACATCATTTTGCCAGCCCTTTTCATTTCGAACACTTGAGGTTCAAGAGCCAACGTATAACAAAGAAATAAAATGAAGAAAGAACTGGTGCAGCGAGGAACTAAGATGCAATAAGTGAGCAACACAACCACACAGCAATGAAACTGACAGCAGTTGAAGTAGCAACAACAACAGCATCAATTGCAAAGGAGCAGCCGCTAAGAGCTGACTGGCTATGGTGATAATATGAAATGGCTGCAAAGCGTCAAGTACGCCAACAGCACAGCCCAAAGTGTGAGTCTGAGGTGCAGATGGGGTTTTAATTTTTTACTACTTTTTTGCAATCTTTAATTTTTGCTTCCTTCTTTGTTTGCGTAAAGTAAATAAATTTAAAGTGTTGCCGCCGTATCGCCAACACAGGCGACGGCACCGGCCGGCAGCAGCAAGGAAAGCGCGCAAAATGTTGATCATTCTTGGAAATCATTGCATTCTCGAAGTGGAAGGACGATACTGCAGTTAGGGCTTAAGTAGAACGCACAGCGACAACAAATACGAGTACAACAAGTGGAACATCAACAAAAGTGTGCAAAAAAAATAACAACAAAAGAAGGAAAAAGCGCCGCCTGTAACACTACAAACAAACAAGATTCACTGTAAAGTGTGCAACAACTCAATGCTGTTGCAGCTCATTTGTTTTTGTGCTGTCGTCATACTTGTGCCTTTTGCTTTTTGCTGTAGCTGTCCCATTATTGTCCAACTGTCACCGTGTTTGTGTGCACGAGTGTGTTTTGTTCGCCGCGGCAGATAACAGTGCAATTGACTGGAACTTCTTTGAATTTGCAGGCCTATTTATTAACTGTCCACACAGTATTGTTGTTATTATTGCACTTCCTTGTATTTGTGTTTGCTTTGAAACTGTCGATGCGGTGACTGCTCACTAACGGCTGGAGCTATGCCGCTGAAGCTGTTGGTGAAGCTGGAGCTGGTGCTTCACTGCGCCTTTACTGCTTGCAACTAATTCCAGTTAAGCAAAGACTTAAACATTTTTACGAATTTAAAATGGTGGGCTCATTTTTTTATCTTTCCTGCTCTTATTATTATTAACAGAAGTCGGTTGCGTCCAGCCTTCTTCGCCACCTACTTTTCCGGCTCAGCCAAACGCTTCACTCACAAGTACTTGTTAGTATGTTGGGATATGCGTGTGTATGTACGTATGTATGCATCTTCGCTTGCCTGCCTGCCCCATTATCCATTATTTACGCACTCTCTGCGTCTCCCTGCAGCCAACTGCTCACCCATTTAACCGTATCTGCAATTTTTTGTCCGTATCGAGATCGCAGTATGCAGATAGAATAGAATACGCAAATGGAACGAGGTTTTCCGCTGATGGATGTGCCGATAGTAAGCTGCTCGACACTGGCAAAAATGAGACCAGAATAATTTACAGAATAATTATATGTAGATTATTTTAAGGGAATTTATGGTTGAATTGAGTTCAAGATGCACAAATATTTCTACTTACTACCGGAATATCCATGCAATCATTTCGGAAGCTGTAGTCCAATCGTGAATGCAATGGAAACCGAAAAGTATTATCAGACAGAAAATGTAAACTAGTATGCAAGTCTAAGTGTTCTCAAAACATTATAAGCCTCTTCAATATTTACATATTTAATAAGGGCATAATGGAAAAAAATTAACAGGAACTTTCATTACGAGATACCGGATTCAGTAGAATGTCAGAGCCAAGGCACAACTGAAGAAAGTTTCTTCTTAAATACCCACAAGAGTAGGCGAAGCGAAAAATAATGATTCATCCCAAACAGATGAAGTTTTCTATATTTTTACACAAAGTCTATCATTAGGCCGCCATCAATTTTATAAGGGTTGGACGTTCCTGTGATCGGATAGTGACAGAAGTAATAGGCGTGGGGTGGAAATAATCGTTTGTGCAACCAACTTTTCGTTTATTTCAGGTTCTTTATGAGGTTTGCACTTCGAACTCATGGTCTTTTGTACTCTTAAGTGTAAACTGATGGTAGATCTTTTGAAACTAGTATTTTTTATGGGGAAGGGGCGGGAAATGATGGACGATTTTTTCTTCCACCCATCACCTCAATGTGAAACAACAACGATTGTGAGGCGATTTCTCTCTCAATCTATTGCTCTGCATACGAAACAATAAAAGAAGAGTTTTAACAGTCAGTTTTTGGAGATAAAGGAAGGTTATATTTAGTTAAGGTTAACCTAGTCAAGTTTTAGGATGCACACATTTTGTTGAAACATGACCTTCAAAACAAAAAAGGTGTGTATATGTGTAGCGAGGGTCTGAGTGGATTAATTAACCAAATTGGAACTGCTAGAGTTGAGTTTTTGCTTGCTTTCGCAGGATAAATGTTCAGTGTAATAATAGAGTTATGAATTGTTGTAGAGTTTTGCATGAAAACCCGCTAAGGATATTAATAAATTAGATACAACTGTATTGCAAGGACGAGTTTTGAATATAGCCTAGAAGACATTGAAGATTCTTCACACCCTGTAAGCATCCGCAATGTCAAAAACTAATGAAACTATCGGAAAAGTTGGTAACTAAGTTCGAATTGGAAGATCCGCTGGGTCTCTAAGGATGAAATCATTATCCAATATTACTGACTTTAAGTTCTTGTTGAACGATGGAATAACGAAAAAGACGGTCCGGATTGAGTAAATATATATGTCAAAAGCCAACCTTTTCCGCAGCACAGCATCTCAGTGTTGAGCCATCTACCTCGTTCGTTGATCATTCGCTATGTGACTTCTAGCTGACGAAAATTGTAGTAGAGGTTACTAGATTTAAGTACGCTGAAATCAAGGAGAGCAAGCGGCTCCCATTCTAACGAAGCTGATAGAAGAGGATTTATAGCAATGTTTCGCAGGTATAAGTAAATGTCTTTGAAAAAAAAACTAGTTTTAAGGCTTAGTATCATTAAAACAGCTGCACCTCATATACAAATACACTATTTGATCCAGATTTCTCTAAAATCGACTCCTAACCGACTCTCGTTTTCTCAGTGCCGCTGGGTTTACTTTATTGCTTTTGAGTCCTCCTGCTGGAACAGTCTACCTCTATACTCTAACCCGGTTAGGTTAGGATATTTTACATGCGTTGCCACTTTAAGTTACAGAGAGGGCCAACTTCGACTTGGAACTACATTATGATACCACTAGTTTGAACTCAAGTTTCCCATGCATTCCTATTACGCAGTGAGCGGTACTAATGGAAGATGGGTGATCTAGTTCTGTGCTCATTTGTTCTAGACCAGACTTGTTTAGTTATCTCAAATGAGCTCCGTGATCCATTTACTGCAGGCTTGCGCGATGTCGATCGACTTGATCCAGAACTCGCTTGAGGGTAAAGGGATGCCCACATACTGGACATAATTTTCTGTTTTAAGATCAGTTACCCTCTACTAGCCAGCCCGTCCACGATGCAATTTCTCTGTGGTCAGGAAAGTATCTGCACGTAACGTAAAAATATTTCAAATTATGGAAGCAATTTTCCGACATTCATATCCAATTCTTCATTCTCGCCGTCCTATTTTTTCGCATGTACTCGTGTCCATGTCCACAACCCATACCATCAACTCCGTATGCAGCGCCCAGGCGGTGATTTGTAACTCCACGTTAAGTTTGTCCGTGTACGTAGCCGCTATGTAAAGTATATGCATGTGTATGTGTGTAGATACATAAATTATAATTTTATGCTTGCACTCACACCAAAGCGAGCTACCAGGAATCCAAAAATATAAGAACACAACAACAACTTATATGCGTTTATATTTATTTATTATGTAGTGCCGCTGTTGAGTTTTCCTGGAACATGTTGCCGTGAATGACTCCCAGAGCACTGGCGCTGCCACGGCTTGACCAACAATGTCCATTTGACACACCACGCGACCATGTGGCATACAAACACTCTTACTCCCTTCCGTCTACATGCCTGTGAAAGCGCTAGGTCCCTACGGCGCGTGTGTAACACTGGTCAACTGGCTTAACTGGCTGTCCATGTCCGTTCCCTACCTACTCATGTATGTATGTATGTGGGTGTGTGTGCATTGTTCGGCGCTCGGCCGGTTGCTTTCACGCTTTATTAGCGGTAAAATTAGCGCAAATGCAAAAGTGTCATCATTTATGTTTCGGCGTTTATTTTAACATTAATTGAAGGCTGCGAAGACGTGCATGGTGCGATGGAAGAAGACGATAAGCACGCAGAGGTGGTTCATTCTCGGGCAATTGTTCGCTTGCACTACTAGATGATCTATGTACTCGTAGTCAACCGGGCATATGGGAATGCGAGAGTGTGCGTGTGCTTTGGTTGCAAGATGCCGGCAGCAGTGTGACATTTTATGCGTTGCTATTCATTTTCCCTTCCCTTTATGTGTGTGCGAGTGTTGCGTTTGTTGTATATATTTATTTTGCCACATCTCGCTCATAAAAGTGCTTTATTACTTTTTTTTGTGGCTTGTTGTTGCATGTACATATGTAGCTTGTGGTTCTGATTGTTGCTATTCTTTTGCTCTGCCCTGTTGTTGTTGTCATAGCCCTTGCGGCTAACTGCCACCGCGTTTTGTTGGCATCGCTTATTTGTAAACTGTGGCCTGTTACTACAAACAGTCTCACACCAACACATGCACACACATATGCATGCAAAACACCCGCCGCCTGTAGATACCAAAGTGCGTCTGTTGGTTTGTGCTCACATATGCTTGCTTGCCGTTGTCAATTTACTTTGCTAGGTTTTTGCTTTTATAAAATATTTATTATTTTCGCATTCTGCGCCAGCAACCAACGAGTTGAGCTGCACCGAGTTCACATCTCAGCTGAGCAGAGTGGAGCAAAGTAGAGTAGAGTTGAGTTGAGTTGAGTTATCATATTTTATTAGAATCCATAAATCAATTACCATCTCTGACAACCGAAGTTCAAATTTCATTATTTATGCGGTTAATTAACATAACTAGTTGAACGCATAATGTGCAGTCACACATACACACACACACATAAATACTACCATGCTAACTTTGCTTTACAGAGAGTACGTGGGGATCAGGAGAACTCGCTTTGGTTTGTGAAACTGCACAATATTCATACAGAGGAATAAAGTCGTCCACCTACAGAGCGTAAATTTACTTTTGTTGGTACTGAAATTTAAAAATATGATAAAATTGTGCAAAACCACGAGCATGGCTGGCAATGATTACTTAATATAAAACAGACTGCTGATGATTCTTTAACTCTCCAATTTCCAAGTCAAAATTAATTTAAAAACAATTTTTTAAGAATTTTTTTAATAATATATTAATTTCGGAATTATTATTTAGTTTTAATATCATATTTTCATTTTACAGAGAATTGATTGTTTTGTGCATTGAAATTTTGTGTAGATTTTTATAAAAAGCAAACATTTTACAAGTCTTCAAAAGTTATGAAGGCCAGGTGACCAGCGAAATTAAGAGTTTAATTATACAAAGTGGGGAAAATTTTTGTTCTTTAATAACTTTTTTGCTATATAAACAAAACATGATTTTGAGTAATGGAAATCTTTATTTTGAACATTTCGCGCTCAATGGAGCGCCTGTATGTCTGTATACTGCAGCTATTTAGCTTACAAACTCCTAATAAGACGGCATTTGCAAAAATCACAAATTTTCCAATAAGATTATTGCTTTTATGCTACCTTGTATTTTATACTTATAAAAAAATATTAGATATCAATCAAATGTGTTAAAATTTACATAAATACTTTTTGTAGAAATCTTGAAAAAATTTGCAGAAAAAAGAATATTACCCATTTCAAGTGAGTTTACATAAACCATTCAGCTCTTACTCTAATTGTCGGCTTATTTTTTTTTGAAAGCTAGACCTATTCGTGATTTATCAGTCTTGCATGTACGAGTATGTAATAAAAAATCAAAAACAATAATTATTTTAAAGCATTAGTTTTTAAAGAGGAAATCCAATTTTTAATTTTATGCATGGCAGGTTATGCTCATTAGGGTGGTAAAAACACATTGGACACACATTTCTTAAAATATTAAGGTCACTCACACTAAATCGAAAAAAAAACAATAACCGCACATTCTTTGTAGAGAAAAAAGTATAGTTATATGTGTCTCAAAGCACATACAATTTTCAAAGTGTTTTATCTGGAAGCAATTTTTTTCCAAACATTTTACAGAATCTTAAAAAGAATATTTTTTGAAACGCACTAGTTTTTAACTTTTCACAAAATATTAATTAACAATGTACTTATATGTATATATATATTTATCGGTGTTTGGCCGATTTCCTCCTCCAATTTGTGGTGTGTGTCTTAATGTTTTTTTAAGGCGCTTTCGAACAGCAGATGTTTCTTTTTTTATGGAGCTTTTTCACTCGAAGGTTTGCCATTGCCTGCCAAGGGATAACCGGTATTAGAAACAACTATTTATGCCATTTAATGTTTCATCCGAAGAAACGATACCAGGCTATAACAAAATTCAAAAAAAAGTAAAAAAAAAAATCATTCCAACAATATTTCTGTTTTGTATTATCATTTTAAGATCTCAGGCTTCCACACCAATCCATTCGGCTATGGTGGCCGCTACTACATAATTTATTAATTTAACTATTATTTATTGGGCTCGTAAAACCCCTTTAAATATAAAAATAGAGAAAAATTATTAAAAAATATTGAGCATTATTTTTCAGCATTTAATTTAATTGATAGAGAAATTTTTGGTATATTATTATTTGATTTTTTTTGAAGATAGAAAGGCCGAAAACTATTTCTCTCCTTCATAAAATACATCGAAAATTGCATGAGTTTTAAGGCACATACAACTCTGCGGATTTCGAGAGCCATTTTATGAAATGGCCTATGGCAAAACAGAATGCTTCCCTTTTATTCCTTGGATCATTCGCTTGATCTTTTGTAGCTTAAATATATTCTTTTTTCGCTTCCTCATTTCTGATAAGCAGTCATTTGCGACTAAATAAGTGACGGTTTTCGTGGATGAACCAACCACCTGGCAGCCTTGCTTGGTGTACTTGAAATATGATCACTTCAAAAGTAAAGGCTGACTCACAGAATGGAATACCGTCGCAATGATAATGGAATTGTTAGGAGATTCACTAAATACATACATACGCTAGTCTTCAGTGAAGGTTTTGCTACTTAGATTAGAATTTTCTGTTGTCATTTTTAATTTTGTTCGCATATCTTTGTATAGCTGCATTTGTTATGAGTCACGGCGTGTGATTTTGCCGCTTGTAATCATAATTTTATTTGTTACTGTTTACTGCTTTGCGTAAGCGCACCTGACCTTAACTAAAAATATATTAACCAAACGCCGGAGTTGGAAACCATATTAGTACACAATCAGCGCGATTGAATCAGTTGACTTAACTTGGCTTGACTTGACTTGACGTAACAGTGGTCCCTTCTCACTTCCGTTCCCTTTTTTATTATATGATCCATGACTCCATTTTAAGCCTTCGGTTTCATTGAGTTTGGCATTGAGTGAGCATTTATATGTGCGCGCACATTTTTGCAACTTCGTATTTTACTTGCAAGGCTGTAATGCTGACCAATGCCACACCGCTGCCAATATCACATTTCTTCTGCTGATTCGCGTACTTTGCCGCTTTATGCCATTGTCCGCCTCTCGGTTTTCTATTTCACTTGAGCTGAAACACGCAACTCATATTAAAAAAATAAAAATTTTGTACCGAGGCACCTCCAATGATACTCGGGTATGTGAAGTTGCATTATTGTTGTATGCCACATACCGCAATGCAGCACGTTCGCTTTGGACTGCCTTTTGTTGCATTGTTTCATGGATTTTTATTCAATTTTTGCACATCAATGTCGGCTATTAGCCAGAAATCCTTCTTCGGTTGAGTTGACTCATTAACTTTGCGTTTGTCATAAGTGAGGGGCCTTTAAAGCGGCCTGCCTGCAATTTCGCTGCAACTGAAACTGATCTTGCCACAACGATCGGTTTGTTTGTGGTTTCACATTGTTACTTTGACTCAGTGACACAAACACACATAATGTCGGTATTAATTTCAGTGCGAATTAATTTGCATATCCGTTTGTAGGTACGAACTTTATGTGAAAGAGGGGGCTTAAGTGATTGTCAGATACGGGAAAATGTTCTGTGTGATGTGGTTTGTTAGAACAGGTAGTTGGCTAATTGTTTGGTGAACGCTGATGATTCGATTGTGGGATTAAAACTCAAATAAATTTATTCTTAAGGATTTGGGTCTTGAATTCGCAAATGGCACGTAGGTCATTCAATTACTTAAAAGGTAGAAATAATTAATGACATTCCCCCATTTCCAGCGTAAGATTGGAACGCCAGCGTAAGATTAAGTGCCAGACAAGTCCACGGCTTTTTTAATTTTCGCTAAATCCACGACAAGTAGCTTTGATTAGTCAGATCGTGCGAGGTCGCTGGTCAAATGAAATTAACTATTCGGAAAATCAAAAGGCCTGGAAAAGTGTTGCTCAAAATCTGCATAATATTTTTATCTAGCGCCTAATTTCGCTAGATAGTCCGCCTATTCGAACGGACATCATTACTTTTATGCTCTGGTTCCTAGCCCAGTAGGGCAGTGTTCCTTGCTTCCAAGGTAATGACTGCAGTGAAGCATTCCTCAACGAGTTTGCATGTTATAGTGTGAGACTGCTGGCTTGGCTCAAAATCACCCACCCGCATCGTACCATCCTCAGGCTTTGACTCTTCTGCGTACCAGATTTCTGATTCAGGATTAATGTATAGATTATCTGTTTCCCAGAGCGGCTGATCTAAAATATATATCTTGAAGTTTCAACCTAAACTTTAAATGTGTGGCGCCGGAAGTTTCACGGGATATATGGGGATCGCAACGAAATTCATAAACAATTACTCAAACGTTAAAATGTGTGGCGCAAGAGTTATTGTTTACGAATTTCGTTGCGATTCCCATATGTCCCGTAAAATTTCCGATCCTGCGGTCGGAAAAATTGTTAGGTATTAGTGCTTTTAGGGTTGTTGGCCGTAGAGAAGTTCATTGATTGTTGGTAATAACTAAGTTTGCATATTACTTTTTACTTAAACTAGGATAGTTAAGATCACGCGAGAAATTTTATTTTTCTTGATTGGCGCGAGTTTGGCATTTTTGGCCGAGTTTGACAAAGTGCGCCAGTCGCTTCATGCTAACTGGCGTCAGTTGGATACACCAAGTGAATCCAAATCCTTCTCCATCGGATCTTTTGGACGCAGAGGAGGTGTTCCTCTTTCTCTGCTACTACCAGCTGGTGCCGCATCGAATACTTTCGGAGCCCCCAACCCCAAGCTGCTGGAGTCACCACTATCCAGCCAAGGAAGCTGCTGGATCTCGCTGGACGCAAGAGATCACTAGATGAAATTATTAAATAAATTATTAGTTTTAAGTTATTTCAGCTGAGTAAACAGCTTTACTTACGGTTAGTTTTCGTGCTTCATGAATCATCGCTAGTTCAAGTCTAGATATTTCGTTTGGATGTGGGAATACGCCAAATGATCAACATCAACTTCTCGAAAGGTCAGTCATTTCGTTATTCAACTGCGACTATTACCTGAATTTTGAATAGCAACGCAGTAAGATCTTTGATCAAAATTTATTAAAGAAGTCACTAGCCTATTGCGTTGCGCATTTTCGCAGCAACGCTATCCCAAACAGCTTGTTTGAGGTCGTCTAGGAGATTTCTCGATTTGACTAAATACCTTCAAATTGAGCCACCAAGCATCGGATTGATTGAGCAAAAGGCGCCACATGGTTCGGATATTTTTTCGGAAATTCCCATTCAGTTAAAAACACGGAAGAATTTTTCTGCAATCACATAAAATAATTTCCATCCAAAAATAATTTATTTCATAACAGCCACGAAATGTCAAGCCAAATAGCAATTAAGTCAACAATATTCAAGTTCACACACCTTAAATGTCAAGACTTCAGAACTTCTGCCAGAGCAACGTCGCCCTGCCTGCCAAACTGTCTGCGCTTCGTTCAATCATCAGGCAGTTTTTTGCACTCAAATGTCTACTCTGACTGTCAGTGCACCGCTTTTATCAAAAGCAGTCATTTTTTTTCAGCAAAAATGTCTATCATTAGGATTTGTCAAACAGTTCATGTGCAAGTGGGTTTATACTTAAACGCATGAAATATGTATAGATGTGTGGGTGTGCATGTCGCACGTGATTTGCGTATTTTAAACGCTCAATTAATGTAATTCCTTGTAATTAGAAGCCAAGTAGCAACAGAAAATATAAAGCAGAAAATCGAATAAAAACTTGATATGTATGTATGTATGTGCCTACATACCCACACACCTTAAAGCACTACGCAGGCCGGCTTGCCATTTTTCTAACTTCTGCTTGCCTCTCCCTGCCCATTTCTCCCAACTGATATCGCTTGCTAAATCGCTTTTTATTGAAATTCTTTTGCAAATTAATTAACGATGCCATCGGCGTGCAGCTCGTAGTGCTGCGTATGAAAGAATTTTTCTTTCAATTTCTTTCCATCGATTGTCACCAATCTCCACGGCATTCGTTACTTCGGCGCGCAACAACTTTGAGCTGCGCCAGTTTCTTTGATTGCATGAAATCGTAAAAAAGTTTTAATGCGTATTTATGTAGGTATGGGACATGCAAAGTTATGTGTATGTATTTATTTATAATATTTTACAGAATTTTTGCGCTGATTTCTATCTATTAAGATAGAGCTTGTTTACTGTTATTAAGGTTATTTAAAGGTTTATTAAAATGAATGGCTTATTAAAATTAACTAATCAGTACGCGTTGCTGTAGTTTCATTACTCAACGCAGTTGGTTAAAGTTTTAAGTTCTTGATTATCAAAAGAGTGAAAAAAAGGAAATTGAAGTAATAAAATCATAAAGATCAAAATTTATATTCATTTACATTATTTTGCGATTTTATTGTGTGCTACTCTGGGACTACATGGGTTGGCAGTATTTGCGTGTTTCTGTGTTAGTTCGCTGCTAATATTTACAAATTTGTCATGACAGATTCAAGCGCCTTGAAGACATATATAGTATATTACAAACTGATGATGCCTATATTAGCCGTTATTAGGTTCCCGATATTTCGGGCCCGATATTTCGGGATGCCGAAACTTCGAGATTTTTTTCGAGACATGCATTTTTAAGTCAAATTAGAATTCATTAATAAAATTAGCAGTAAAGGGTATTTGTCATGTTGGCTTTGTTGCAAGGTACCTGGATGACCAGGCGCTTTTTGAGTATATTAAATAAATCAATAACTTTGTTGATCAAATATTAATACGTTCGGAATAACTTTTATTAATTGTACCTCTAAACAATACAAGGAAATAATTCTTAAAGCAGGCACTTTTTCTGAGGTTATTAAATTAACTAAATCGTGTTTTCTTAAATTTACGCTTAGCACCACAAGTCGGACATAATCTCATACACATTCACTACATTGCATAAAGCAAACTGAACAATTGCACCATACAAATGATAGAATGACAAATGAGTCAAAACAGGGACGCAAACTAATAATTCATTTTTGTTGTTGAATAACTTTTTAATGTAATACTAAAAAAAAAATATTTTGGGTGATGGAAATTGTATTTTGATTTTTACGCACTCCATTTCATATTGGTTTGTATATTGCAGCTGTCTGGTGGTGGTTGTGGAGGTGACACAGGTCAAAACTGTAGAACCATTGCTTTTTATTAGACGAACCGTCTTGATTTCACTAAGAATCTGCCTATGTTGTCAATTGTTTATCCGCAATTTAGTTCAAGTTGACCATCGAGAACTCCCCCATTATTCTATATCGCAGCACACAAGCTGTCTAGTTTACAAGTGTCAAATATGATTGACGTACGATGCTATATATTTGCAAAAATAATGCAAAAAGAAATATATAGGGTGATTAATTTTTCACCATCCTTTACTTAATTGAGCAAAGAATTTTTTATGTTTTTCTGTTTTTCGTCTTAATTATATATTGTGTTTTTTGTGTAAAAACACAAATACGGATTTGAAAAAAAGTTTATTATATTATATTTAAAATGGCTTTCTAAGCATCGCAAATCATTTCGGGTTTATTCTTCCAAGCGTGAAGTAAACTTATTGCTACTAAACGAAGAACAACACTTTACAAGTACGAGTAAGTGTTGCATAAGTTTTGGAGTACGCAATTTTACATATATGAATCGATATGAATTTCCCATCAACATTTTCGTTTTTTCCAACTTTGCTATACTTAACTTAAAAAAAACCATATGAGCTAATGAGCCCGAAATTCATATGAGCTAATCCCAAAAATTTCGGTACTAAAAATGGAATCGCGGGATTATGAGGTGCCACGATTAGTGTTGCTAGTGCATAAATTGATGCAATTCTCTATCGATTCCCACACCGTGTAGTGTCGCGCTACAAATATTACACGACTAATTTTCAACCGCAGTTTTTTATAATATATAAATAGTATATCATATTAAGCACAATTTTTGTATAAAATACTCGTGAAAACATACACATGTTTATGTACAGTTGATTTGTGTGTATGCTAATTTTTTCCATTAAAAAAATGTAAATATGTAAACTCCTGCATACAAGTTGACACGCATAAAAAACCTTTTCGGGGGAAAAACGTATGGGTATGAATATAGTAAATATGCACACCTATTAGGGTGGTCCGAAAAAAAAATTTCTTGATGTTAACTCATAAATTGGTTTTATCGCCAAAAAAATAATCACCTATACTTTTATTTTTAATTTTAACTTACCCATGCTGTCGGCGCCATGAAAATTACCGCTGAATTTATGTATATGGAAAAAAGTTCACTTTTCCTCCTCCTTGTCCAAAAATCAAAAATAATGAAATAAATATTTTTTTTCGTTTTTAATATTTACTTTATTTTGCGAGATTTTCTGGGTCACTACATGTAAACAATAATGACATTTTTTTTTAAATAAGGCGTATACTATTTATGGAGGTTTGGGAAAGGAAATCAAAAGAAGGCATTAAATACATGTATGTGTACTAAATTTAAAGAAACTTTTTTATCACATGCAAAATTGAACTTAGTAATTTTCAAAGCAGTTAAATATTAGATACAAAAAAAATGAAAATATTGGCGAGTCAGACAGAAGACCGAGATAGAACAAGTTATATACATAATAAATATATAATATATTTATATATAATTGTCGCTTACACCACCTCTTCCGTTTTTGGTCAAGTTTCTCCTCCTATTTGAGCAATGAATCTTTCACAAATTGAGAGACCTGCAATTTTAAGCCGCTTCCGAACGGCAGCTGTTTCTTTATGGGGTGCTTTTTCCAGGCAGAAATACACTCGGACGTTTCTCATTGTCTGCCAAGGAGGGAGTGCTATTAAAAAAACTTTTTCTATCATCTGATGCTTCAAGCCTGGAAGTTTCGAGCCCGTGCACCTCCGAATGGTTGTCACGCACCAAGCCATTCGGCAACGGCGGTCGCCAAATTAAATAAAGTAAAATAACTTTCTTTTGGATCACCCTAATGTACATACAGACTCGTACTTGTGCTTGTATATGCATTCAAGTCAAATCAATCAAATTGAGTTGGGAAAGTTAACCTGTCAACACTATTCAATTTTCACACAATCAATCCGGCAAGGATTTGAGTTTGCTTTGCTGTTAACATTTAGCCGCCCATGATTTTCTACGGGTATGTACACTCACCCATACATAGAAAGCAATACAGACTTACTAAAGTTATTGGTCCCCATGTTCCCTCTTCACCCGCCCTTTAGATACTTTCATTCAATTTATGCGCGTGTTAATTGTATTTTACTTATATATACCCACCAATCTATCGGTTGTTGAAGGTGTTGTTTGTCGTTTGTAGCATTCTTACTTTTGTGGTTATCATATGCGAGCAATGCTACTATTTTTTTTTTTGTATTATTACTCACCTACAATCTCGCCCAAAATAGCCCATACCCAATACCAATTTTTCCTTTTAACTGTCTTTGTCTTTGAATCGAAATTTGCTGCCATGGCATTTGCCCCTGCCAACTACTCCTTCACTATTGTTTTTCTTATTCTTCTGTTTGTATGTGTTCATTGCCTTAGTACTTCAATGTTGCTTGTTGTCTTTGCACTCGTAATTATTCATCATCATCGTCGTCCCCGTCGTCGTCGTCGTCGACATCTGCATCTACTAGTAGTACACACTCGCACTGCGCCAACTTCGCTGTCCTTCGCTCTAGCTGAGCGCCGCATACGGGTGGCCATTTAACATATTTTGATATTCAGATTCATTGACAAGATTAAAATGTGCTTATGTCAAATTGCATTGACAGCATTTTTCGCTTGTCAATGCCGCCATTGTTTCGCCATAGCCATTGCATTTGTGTGTGTGCCCGTGTAGACAAAGCTCTGTTGAGTTGGAGAGTTTGCTTTCAGCGCCACCCTTTGTCGGCAGCCAAACTATGAGCCCGTAGCCAACCAACCAAGCAAATATTCCACTAAGCCAGCTACAAATTCAACTATTTATTAAGCTGTGTAGCGCCTTATCTTTAAGGCAATGTAGCCACCAACGCGAACAAGCATTTCATTACACAGCTACACAGAAAGCTGTATTATGGAGATTACATGCATAAGTATGTGCAGATATATTTTTCAACTACAAATTATATGTGGACTCGTATATGTACATATGTGTATGTGTGTAGAAACACATATTTTTTAATTATGCGCCTCGATTGTGGGTTGTTATTCTTGCAGCTCAAAGTGAAGCTCAAGTGATGCAGAAATTTACAGGGTATTAGAAAATCAACCCTTTGTAGTTGTTGCTGTTATGGTTGCTCCGCTGGTATGTTGGCTGACAATTAAAGTGTGGAGTGTACATTTCTAGATACGCATATCTGCGTGGCGCCCCTTTTTCATTAATTTCACATTGCTCACTTAATTGTTAATTGCAAGCAAATAAGCCAAGGAATTACACACACACATGCACATATACATATGTACTGACGCACTTAAGTGAATTAAGCATTTAAAATAAAAACTTTATGTTAACTACAGCCAATTGAAACAAATTAGTGGTGGAGCTACAAGAACTGCGTGTGGCAAAGTGTTACGGCAAACAGAGTTTCCTGAAGGAGAAAGTTCTAATATTTTACTATGTCCACAAGGAAAGCATACTCGTATGTATGTAAAATTTTTTTCGCGAAATTATTTATCTCAAATTGGGCGCAGCGCAGCAACAACAGTTCCTTGAAGTTCATTTGCGTTAAATTTCTTAATACCTCAATAGATTCACCGAGGGATATTAAATATTTACTCTGCTAAAGAAGGCAATGGAATTCTTTGGCATTCTTAATTCGTGGAGTATCCATTGGCATTTTCTTCTTCTATGCCCAATTAAGACATTTCCACTTCTCAGTTGCTATATTGTGAAAATAACGTCAGACCATTCCAAGGTGTCGGCTTACAATATCCACTAGGTGTCTAAGGAGTGCTGCCAATATCTTCCAGCGTGCAATAGAGTTAATATTGGATTTGCTAACAAAAAATGTTGCACGTAATTCAGCCGCCGTAGCCGAATGCGTAAGTGCGTGGCTACCATTCAGAAGAGTACAGTTTCGAGTCTCCCTGCATGAAACACCAATCACCAGAAAACGTTTTTAGTAAAAGCGGTCGTCCTTCGGCAGGTAATGGCAAACCTCCGAAACGCCTGAACGGAATCGACGATATCAAAGTTACCAGTATTGGCACCATAAACACCATTCACAATTTCAGTGACCTAGCTTGTATTTTCGCCTTTCTCAAAGAACAGTGAAATGTACCGAATTCCCTCTTTGTTGACTTCTATTGTTAACACCCTGTGACTCAAAACTGAATGAAACAAACAAAAAACAGCAACATATTTTTTTAGTGTGAAATGTCGCCTTGACAACGAGCATAAATTTCCAATTTTTTTATCGATACTTTACGAGATATCGATCACTGCAGCCACTTACCAAGAAAATAGTAGATTTCTTGATTGCCCAAACTAGTATAAAATACTTATAAATTATGAGGCTTAACCTTTTTGCGTAAAGAATATACGGAATTATTATTTTACTAAATTACGGATTTTCGAACTTAACAAAAATCTTCCCTAAGTAAGAAAATACCCACTATGAGTTATTAGAAAATCTGTTTTTAATGTTTGTATAAACATTTTACTCACCTTTCCAAAAAATCTTGTTTAGCGGCTTTGAAAAACAGAGCAATGAATGCTCCAGCTTTTTTTATGTAGAAGAAATCACTCATCACCATGAAAATAACAGAAATTAATGAACTTTTTGAGCCACTACAAGCTCGCATTTTATTATACCAAAATTTAGTGAGTTATAAAATCCCGTACTCGATATTTTTCTAACGAATCTGGTAAAAAGTGTGAAATTCTGACGAAAATTTTTTGAATAGTAGATTAAAAACTGTGGTTTTCCTCGATGTTTTGCTTTTTTGAAATATGACATTCCAGCAGCAAATGAGCCACTCTGCATGCAGTGGTTCTGTTAGCCAGTACAAAGATTTTCGGTTGAACTGAGAAGAAAAAGTAATAAAAAAATAAACTTTGAGTTCTAATGAGGCAAACAACTTTCTAGGGAAATTTACGGGAATATACGCATATTTAATAGTTTAGTTCTAATTCTAGATTCTAAATTTCATACATACATACATACGTTCCTATTAACACGTATCTAATTAAGTTCGTGCTTTGTAAATTGCTCTAACACAAACTTTGAACGTTTGGATTAAATATCAAAATATTTGTGCTTTCATGTAAATTATTTTCTAAAGCAAATAAGACATTTCCATTAGCACTATGCTACATATATTTCCTTTTAAAAGAAATGTCTCAACAAGTCTCCGGAGATGTCACATTGGTAATACACAATTGCGCACCGAATAAATACATATGAGTACATATACATACAGATACATACATATGTAAGTACGTCCGCTATTTCTCGCCACTCGCCTAATAATTTTATTCTCAAAGCACAATGATTAACAGTTTACTTTGCGTCAAATGTTGCAAGTAACTTTGTAAATAAACGTATGTAGGTGTCTGTGTGTGAATGTGTTTACATACGTTGTTGTTGTCCACCTATCGATGACACGCGTTGACAACTTGTTAACAACATAATTTATTTGCTTTCAATGCAGACGCGGGCACTGGCGCTTCCGAGAAATACCAGAGCTGCGGAGTCGCAGCTCGAGTCGAATCACAACAACAACATGACAATAGCTGCATGCAATAAACATCTAATACAAGTGCGGCCATATTTTTGTTGTTTGTTCTTTTTTTTGTTTTTATTGTGTGCTTCAAAATCGTTCATGAAAAGTAACGCCAGTGAATGGCGATTTGAATTGGCCATTCAAGTGGCTTGTGATGGAAAATGCGCCGGAGTGAAGCGAATCGCTACACCCTGCCATCGACGAGTGACTACAAAGTGCCAGTTATCGTTGGACACTAAAAAATTGCATACTAAATTAAACTGAGCAAACAACGAAGCCAGTCGGGAGACAAACTAAAGCCACTCTACTGAGGCTACCAACGCCAACTAACCTTTTTTGGGTAGCACATCAGCAGCAAGCAAGTGGCAAGTGGCTAAGTGGCAACAACCATCAAGTGGCAAAAAGACAACAACTGGCGTTTGGCGTGTGGCAAAGTTAGAAATGCAAAAAACAAAAGAAAAAATAAATAAATAATAGAATAAATCGTGAAGAGTGCTGTGGATAGGTGTCGCACTATACATATTACAACAACAAAACTAAAAAGGGAATAATAATTTGCTACTGTTGAAATAAAAAATATCTGCAGTACCTTTTTGAAGTTGTTCGCAAGGAAGGGCGTGTTGGCACTGCACTGTCCATCTTGTCATTTGTCAATGTCGTCAACGATGTCTGCGTCATCTCTATTACAGCTTTTTCCATGGACATGTTGTTGTTATTATTACTGTTTTTGTAGTACGGGTATATGCCTTACGGCAAACGCCATTGCGCCGATTCAAGAATCAAAATTGATGTCTTCCCGTTAAGTGACGTTCGGTTGTTTATTATTATTACGAGCACTTATTGCATGATTATGTTTAGTTCTTCTTTTCGTAGTTGTTGTTGTGCCTGTATTTGTGTGCGTTCATTCATCATTGCCTGCATTTGGCATATTCGTTGTTGCTGTTGTCATAGGTTAATTCCCCTTCATTGTCAGCCAGCTATCTGTCAGCGCAGTATCTATGTAATCGTTTAGGATTATAAAAAATTTATAGAAATACATAATTTATAAGAAAAGGAAGTATACAACCAGCTTTGGAATCTTAGCGGAAAACTTGACTCAGGTGGAATACGAAATTTGTTTATAAAACAAGTGATTTTTTACTATTGTCTCTTATTGCACATTTTGTACATCTCAAAATAATCATCCATACAGTTTAAAAATATTTTTGCTAACCAATCCTTGCAGCACTTCTGGTATCCACTTTGGTATGGCCTTGAGCTCTTCGAATGTCTCGGACAAATCTCTGTCCTTTCATACGTCATTTCCGTTCTGTGAACAAGAAAAAGTCGCAGGGCTCAAGTGCGGTAAATGCATTGACTGAGATATAATTACAGTTTTGTTATTGGCCAAAAAATCTCGAACAATAATGAAATATGAAGTGTCATATTATTCTAGTGCAATAGCCATGAGCAAATATTCCGGTTTTTTTTCATATACCTTCACACAAACAGTCCATAATTTCAAGATAATATTCCTTATTACGATATTTTGCCAAAAACTCAAGAGCTGCAACTTTGTATTCGAAGAAAACAGTGAGCAAAACTTTCACATTCGACCGAGCTTACCAGGTTTTTTTTCAGTCTTGGCTCTTCTAGTTACTTGTGGGTTGATTGAACTTTGACGTCAGAATCATATCTACAGTTATGACGCTTTTAAGTAAATCTGTAACGTTGCTGATGCCATTCAACACCTGCTGAGCGATGGGTTTCGGTCAAAGTTGAGCAATTATTGTACAAAAATATCCAAGCACTCTAAAGTATGTCTAACCCATATAAGTTTATATGTACAAGATGGTCCATATCGTGGTTTCTTTTTAAAAATTCAAATAATGAACAAAACTAATTTTTTTCGGTACACTCTCTATTGGAAAGAGCAAACGCTAGCATTAATTTTGAGCTACGATTTCATTCATCTGGCTGGCTAGGCTTACCTTACAGCACCGCCTCCTGTTAACCCACATTTCCAAGGTCTTCGTGAGTGTTTCTGGCTGCATCTCACGAATGGCTTGCTCGATATTTGCGGTCCTCCGCGGTGTCGTCATATAAAAGGATTCACGGTTTCAACCCATCGCCGAGACGACTGATAACACGATTCGCGAACTTGGCATGCAAAACATTAATTATGGCATGGGCTGGGTTACATGCTTCTCCATCCTGCTCAAATCGAGTATCGTACAAGTTCATATCTTCCATTACCGGCCACAAAAAATCGTTGATCATGTCTCATGTATCGCTCATCGAGCGGCTCTAAGCCCAAACTGAAAAGTGATAACGAAGCACATAGCCATGTGACTTCCATTGTTGAGTCGGTTGGACATTGTAATTGCAAAAAGAGGATACAAAAATGAAGACGAAGTAGTAACCACCGAAGATTTTTGGACGACAATGAAATGAAGGCGGCCACAGCAATCTATTTTGAAGAAAAATTCCAAATATATGTTTTGAAATTTAAGAACACAATTTTTGCCTTGTTCAATACTTGAGAGGGGTTGCGCTGAAATAAATAAAATAAGACTTTAGTAAAAAATGAGTCACTAAGCAAATAATCCACCAATTAAATGTAGGCCGCGAAATTTGAAATCCCACATTTTTTTGAATAAGTCTCGTTTAGTTACAGATTTTCAGTAAAATCTGTATTTTCCAGCTAATTCTGCCTCACATCTAAATTTTTTATAACAAATTTGGAAGAAATTTATTTATTTTTACACCAGCGCTTTCTCTTCTAATTTATATATTTGAACCCCTTTCCTCGCGTGCACTGTCCTTCAACTTCCAACCTATGCATTCTGTGCAATCAGGCGAAAAACTTAATGCCTAGGACACTGTTTTCACATTATTCTCATAACGAAATGCACACGCCAGAGCCATTAAACCATTACATTAGCAAGGCATTTAACCTTGACCCAATAGACAATACAGTAAAAATCACAGTTATCTCTGCACATTCTTACTCACACATACGCCCATACATTACTTTCACACTGATAGATTCTCGCGTTCACGCAATGCCCAAACAAATCTTCCTCCCTGTCAACTCACATGTATAGGGTTTTTCTTATGTCCTCGCAGGCGCACACACACAAACCATATACGTACGTATGTAAATGCATATGGGGACATAATATAGTGGTCATATGTCCATTTGACTTCAGGTCAATTTAATGCAAAAATATTCTAGGCATTAATTTACGTTCGCAAAATGGTAGGCGGTTCCCGTACAACGGTCTTCATTAAATGTCAGCAGGCAGAGTTGTATTCAGGCACTCACTTACCCTAACTCAGCTGTGACTCGCTCTCATTTGCGGTTACACATACATGTATGCATTTGCAAATATGTATGTATTTGAGTTATTTAGAAGGTTGTGGCCGCAACTGTGACCGCCTTTTGTTTCTCTATCACTCAGCGCTGCTGTCATTTGCCATTTGACATTTGACAAATTAGAAACTGTCACACAAAAACATTTCGTATTTTCTTGCGTTGCCATTTTTTATTATGAACTCTCTCTATTTCCATGTTCAATGTAATATGTCTTAAATATAAATATATTCTTGCGCTGAATTTGGAAGCAAATGAGATATTTGTGTCATATGTTAGTGTGCTGCACGTTTTGGTTGACAGAAAATATGTTTGGTGGAATTTCAAACAGAAAATGTTGTAAAATTCTATCAGTCATATTTTTCATGGTTCACAAGTGGCGAGAAATGAAGACATTTTCGTTGAAGAATAGTTGAACGACCAAGAATAATACAAAGCGAGATGCCTCTGATTAAAGTGGGAAATAGAGCTTAACTTGGCCATGACGTAATTGTAGATGAGATGTGTGAGTAAACTTAGAGAAAAGGTCTAAATAACCAAGATTTGTAAGGCAGAATAAAAAGTTGGAATAGGTTAATGTAAAGAAGGAGGGTAGCAGAAACGGAAAAGATAGAAAAAAGTTACTTGCAAACCAAAAAAAAAAAATCAAAAATTAAACAAAGCTCTCCAATAACGCCAGTTTAACAGCTAATTTTGCTACGCTCACTAAGAACTGATCAACTGAGTCTTGACAGGCCAAACCTACGGTATTCTATAAGCAAGTTGAGTGAACCGGTATAAATATTGCATTGTCAAGAGGAAAGAAGCAGATGAGAGTAAAAAAGGAGCCTCAAAGCTTATTTTATGCACCAAAAAGTGATGGTCCAAGCCTGAAATATAGCCATTCTTTTCTACAATTACCCCCCCTGTCTCCTGACAACTATTTCTTCAAATTGGGGAAGAAATAGTAATCCGAGGGATCCCAGTGGTCAAGTATGGAGAATAGTGGGAAGTGAAATAAGTTGAATCCCTATTTCCATAAGTTTTGCGGCCACAACTGTTGAGCCGTGAGCTGGTGCGTTGTCGTTATGGAAAAGGAAAATCAATCGACTTCCTCAATTCAAACGAATGCCAAACACAAAAACATATACTAAGCTGGTTGGATCTTGGTGTGAGTTCTTCCAAGAGATTTTACTAATTAAAATAACCCCAGTACGCGCCAGTAGTGCCATCTCTTTGACTTTGCACGGACTTTTCAAACGACCGTCGTAAGCTTCATTACCTCGCTATTATTTTTCCACCGCGTTTGTTTTTTTATTCCCTTGAGCAAGCGCATTACTATATGCAAAGTGGAGCAAAATTAGTCACCTCATTGGCATCATCCATTTGTGGAACAACATCAAGACGCACACCACAAATAGGAGGAGGAGCTCGGCCAAACACCCAAAAAGGATGTATGCGCCAATTATATACATATATATATATATATTGGCATCACCATTTTTACATTCTTGTCGTACATCAATCCTATTTGACATATGTTAACTAGATAGCTGCTGTATACAAACATATAAGCAATGAAGCTTGTAAATATCAAAGAAAAAATTTGCATCGTTCAAAATATTTTTCTTTATTAGCAAACAAGTTACTTAAAAATCAAACTGAATGATAAATTTTGCGCCACCTTGTATAATAAATATTTTTCTTCGGAGAAATTGGGGCCTTCTATTAAACTGAATCTTATTTTATCGGAGTTCGTCTCATCTCATCTCATTTATTTTCACTCCTGACCTATCCGTTGAATTTTGATGGAATTTATGAAGCTTTCACCTCATTAATTAGGTATAAACTGTCGTAAAAATGTCACTTTGCGAAGACCTCATTTACTGAAATACGCACTTACACTTTACTGTCTACTTAGGTCATACTAAATTCGCGTTAATTTATCGCCAAAAAGTGCCAGCTTTGTATGCAAATGTGTTCTCCTCACTTGAGTCGCCAATCTTTTGGGTTTTCCCTCAAACCTGTGGTACCACAATAATTCAAAGCAAATGCACTTGAATACCCAAAAGTACCCAACTATTTACAAAACATTCGAGATTGTTGCACCTACGTAAATGATGCATCACTTGGATGCCTTTCACTGTACTGACTACCGAAACTACTGCACGCCAACATCAGCGATTAATCATAATTGCGTAGGTTGGTAGCCGCCAGTCAGCCCGTCGGACAGTCAGTGAGTGTTCGAGCAACTTGGAGAGGTATGTATGTGTATGCAAGTGTACTACAGCAGTTGTTGTTGTTGCTGGTCTACATTTGCTCTTACGGCGCAGCTCTTTTGATGCTTACTTGAATTTTCATATGGGAAAAAGCAACCAATCGTTGGCCACTGCTCTTCAGCGCACTTGAAATCTGCATCTCATATCTTTGCTCTGCCCACCGTTAAACTGAAACTTGGTTTGTTCAACATGGCGTTACCAAAAATGTTGCATCTTAACGTAAACGTTGTTTACCATGTTTACATTGTTTATTTGTGCTGCTGGCTTGCGCTTGATATATGCATTGTTGTTAGTGTAATAATATTTGTTTGATTTATTTTTGTTCGTTTTGTGTGTAACTAATTTCAGAAAAGAAGAAAGAAAACACAAATTTTGTGCTACATGAATAGGAAATGGGCTAAGCAAAGCTACAGCTTCCTGTACTTCCCTGGGGTATATGGGGAGCGTACTTTTTGGTTGAGTACTTCATGGCATCTTGGCATTCCATAATCAAATTGGGTTAAGTAAAGTTTTTGAGACAGCTGATTTATTTTGTATTTTGCTGATAAAAAATGCTTGCTATTTACATAACTACGATATTTGTCAAGTGTTCGTCGCTTATTATTTCTTGTAACGTGTTTTTTCTGTGCCAGCTGTAATTATCATTAATTTGATTCTAATCGTTAACCAATGTAGCGCTGTGTAGTCATGAACGAGATTGTGCAATGGCACCACTGTGAGAAAATGTGGTAGCAGAGGTAGTTAAGAAATGTACACAAAGTAATAAGCAGTTCTGAATTGAGTTTGAGGGGCTGGGCCATGGTGGAAAATAAGGAAAAAATCAATTTTTGTTTTTACTTAGTAGGTGCCCTCATAACTTAAAAATAACATTTTATAGCCATAAAGACTTATGTTTGGTTTTTTAAGGTAGTTCCTTCTTGTGCGATGTGTACCGGACCAAAAAATGTAAACGCGTTTTTCACTAAATTGTATTTTTCAAACTTGCCGGGCTCACAACTTAAAAAAATATTAAAGACCTACTGAATTAAAATTTTAACTACAATATATAATCACATTTTCATTCTGCTGGAAAAGTGGATTAACTTTTTTGATAAATTAAATATATATATTTTTTTATAAAAAATTTCGGAATTTTTTTCATATTTTTTATTTTGATTATTCTTAAATGTGCTGTTTTTGCAAACATCATTTTATCTAAACGCCTATGTCTTTACAATTAAAAAAAAATTGTTGTTCATTGCAAAAATTGCGGATGGACATTTCTACCTTTTTGCGTTATAGCAGGAAATTGAGCATTCATAAAAAATACTAGAAAGCATGTAAGCATTAAGAGATCTCTTATATTTACAACTGTGTTTTGAGATCAAAGTTCAACACCATGAAATATAAATAAAAAGTCCCTACGTAGTATCCAAGACAACTTCGAATACGCTAATGGTAATTGTTGGCTGCATTTCTTACAGTATGCTGCATTTTATACTACTTGCCCTAGCCACAATTAATTAGCAACTCTAAGATTTCTTCTCATACACAGTGCGTTACAAAATTATAAATATACCACCATTTTGATAAAAATTTAGCACTTCCAAAGTTAATAGTTCAAAAACCATATAACGTAAAGCTAAATTTTCAACAAAAATTTTCAAAATTCCATCAAAATTTTAAAATTTTTATGAATTTTTAGAACTTTTCTGGGTATACAGTTTTATAACTGATTGAATTCTAGTTTAACCAAGTGTAAGTTTCAAGTGACTACGAAATACCGTTGAATTTTGGCAATTTTTTCCCCGACGGGAAAGGCTATTTCTTCCATATAAGAACATTCGAGCATGTGCAAGGTGGCACAAAATTAATCATCTTTCGATAAGAGTTTCAACTGAATGAGTTTTAAGACTAATTCTAACGATTTTAGTATCAGCTCAAAACCGCAATAAAGTTCTCAAGTCTATAGTCATATTAGCTGTTGCTTAAAAGGCTTTGTTGAGTATCTACCATCAAACCATCAAAGAACTGATTAAAGCAGAGCCACCTTTCAAGCCACGAGTATTATAAAGAATTAAGCGACTCAATGAAATTATTACCTGATTACCCCTACAAGTAAGTCAGTACAACACTAAGATAACTATTCAAATATATTTGTCTCCATTCATCAGTGATTGCTTTTGAGCTGGCAAATTTGTCAAGAGAGCTCTGAAGTAGTATGGCTGCCTAAATTAAAAAAATTTCTTGTTTTAGAAAAAAAGTATCGGGTATCTACTTGCTAATAGAAGTATCGAAGAATCACTTGCTAGGGTACAGAATGAAGCAAGAAACCAAGAACGAGCAAATTGAGGATCGATGGATGAAATCCACTATAGTCATTCGGTGCGTACTTGGAAACTCAATATATCCCAATTTGTGATGCATTATCCCGAAATCTGCATGCTTTTTATGTTTTTGTTTTTAATTTCTTTAGGTTTTTTATTTTTTAATTTTTTTTACGTTTTTCTTTATTTTTTTTTAATTTATTTTTTTGTTTTAATAATTTCGATTGTTTTCTATTAATTTCTCTAACGGAGCATATTCTATTCCATCATATGTAACTATATTATGTTTGTGATTCTCTTCTCCAAATACTGTGTTGTACCACCCCAAGTACGCTACCTACTGCAAACAAAACTGACTGCCAGCATGGTTGCTTCCACGAAGTGAAGACTCCCTCTTGGCGATTTTTGTTTTAGTTTGCTTTGTACTTTGTGTCATGAAACTAGTCTTATCCTGTTTACTAAGCAGCTGCTCTTGGTGAGGTAGTCATGGTGCTTGCTATTCTCCAATAATAAGTAAACTTCTACTCAAAAGCACGTGTTGGATAGTCAGAGCCTTAGTTTTTTGGCATATTTGACTTTATTGTCGCTGTATCAATATTGTCATATACAATATCCAGTCCATTTGATTTACCAGTGGAGTACATTTTATTGCTGTTGTTGACAGTACTGTTGAGCTGCTTTTCTTGCTGTGACGTTGCCTTGCACTTTCTACCAGACTGCTGTAGGTATAGGCGAAGTTGGAACTACAATTCGAGGTGTGCTTCTTGACATTGTCCCACAAATGTTGGAATATATACATACATATGTACATATAATACTATGACACCTTTGAATAGCAGTTTGCTTTTATTAGAAACTTTTTCGTAGCAGAGATACACGCATAGTTTCGGCATGACCTGACAAGAGGCGATTGCAGTAAGAAAAACTTTGTATTCTTTAATGTCCTTAGAGAGAACAGAACGCAGAACCTATTGCCTATATGCCAGATAAGCACATACTTATCTACTTTGGCTTTCTTGCTTTAGTAAAGCAGAAGGAAAAAAATGTAAGTAATTTTTTGACTGCTGCTGATGCAAGTGGTGGCTTCCAGTGGCCGTTCTTGTTTTGCTAATGTTTCTTGTATATTTAATATGTGCTACAGTTTTGCTGTCTCCTAAATTTTTTTTTTTTTAATTTTTATTCTTTGTTATTTCAATGTAGTTTGCTTAGTTAACTCACCTGTACGCGTAGCTTTGGAGCATTTGCGGCGCTGCCCACTCTCTTTGCTTATTTACTTGCTCGTATGTATACTCGTAGCAGCTTTGTATAACTTTCGTACTTTGTAGCTTTCTCTGTTTCATTTGTTATCGTTTTTTCTTTGTATTTCCTTTTTACATTTTGTGCTTTGTTTGTTTGTTAACATAACATTTTGAGCAAATATTTTTTGTTCTCTTTATGTCCACTGCACTTTGTTTGCTTTTTGCCTAAACTACTGCAGCCCATTTCCTTCTACATTAGTTCAATGTGCTCCAGTCTCCTTAGTCTCTTTATTTCTTGCACTCTCGCTGTCACTGTTGACAATTTTCATGTTGTTTGACATTTCATTCGTGATTACACGCGAACGCTGCTGTCATCTGCTTCCAATTACTTAGAGCAGATTCTTGGATTTCCTTACTGCATTGCTGTTTAGTGTGTCAGTTCGTTTTGAAATAAATCCACCTTTTTAGTTACGAGACAAAAAATTCCCATTCAAAACATTGGGCAAACCTGGAGAAGAAATTTGCGGCCCACCGAAACGAGAAGAGGGTAGAAGAAGCGAAGTGGGTCAGTTGGTTGAAAAGCGAAATATGTACGCACAGCAAGAACAAAATTCAAGGCTAAAAGGTAAGCTGCTTGTTTTCATCTACTTTCTCTCACCCCTTCGTTTTTCGTATTCTTGAGGACAGAAAAAATATCAATTTTTTTAAAGCAAGTGAAAAAGAGTCGAAGTTACGTTGGAGCTGCACTTTGCATACCTGGTGCATGTCCTCGTACAAATATTATATAAGTAAAGATATAACAGTCATATTCCTAACTTTAAGGCTCTTCGAAATATTTTATACAATTTTTTAACATTGGTTTGCTAAAACGAGACCAAAACTAAATTGAGCCAATCAGATTGAGTTCGATCGAGTATTTTTATCGAAAGGCACTTTTACTTATCCAATAATAATTGGAAGCCCATTTTTTGGGATAATTCGTGATCGAGATACCTTGACAGTTTTAATTCACCAGAGAATCGATTTTTTGCACTTTTGAAAATTGTCGAAGGTTGTTGTAGAGAAGGTTAAGGGCTGTTAATTTCTAGCTAGTCACATTTTGCCGGAAATAAGGACTCTTTGCTTATTCACCAATTATCGAAAAAAATCTATTTTTTCATTAAATTTTCGAAAAATTACTGCTGTAACGAAAATGAATTTGGTATTTGGTTTTTAGTTTTTAAATAATCGTATTTTTGAAAAAGTGAATACTCCATATAAAATACGAAAAATTTATTTTGCCTTTGCACTTGTCAAAACTATTTTAGTTTATTATTTCAGTTTTCTTCTTTTTAATTGGCGCGATAAGGGCTTACGCGATTTTGGCCAAGTTTAACAAAGCGCGCCAGTCGTTTCTTTCTCGTGCTAACCGGTGCCAATTGAACACACCAAGTGAAGCCAAGCCCTGATCTTTCCAACGCAGAGAAGGCCTTCCCCTTCCTATGTTACCACCAGCTTGTACCGCATTGAATACTTTCAAAGCCGGAGCGTGCCTGAGGCTTTGTAAATCTTTTCATTCGGGGGATTTTTAAGTGGCGGGACCCAAGCCCGGCGCACAACCAGCTATCCTGGAATGCTTCGCCTTCTCGCGTTAGCTCACTCCCGACCGGGTGTTCGGAAGCTACACAGAGGATACTTGGGCTTTTTGTTAAGATATTTCCGCTGTTACTCGAATAAATTCGTTGCCTCGATGGACGGACGGTCGTTGACCAGAATTTGTTTCTTGATATGAATAAGACGCGGTTTTTCACCGATTTCTATAATTTTCAGAATCTTGTACAACAAGATTACTTGTAATAAAATCGTGTTTATCTAACAGCTTGCTAAGGTATTATTGGAAATACAAATTTTTTTTAAGTAGGCATTGCCACTCACATTTTGCCAACATTTTTAAGCAATCAAAATTTTTCTCTAAAGCCATTCTCTAATCCGAATTTAACCAATTTTTCGACTAGCAGTTGGAATACCACATTTTTTGAGTTTCTGAATATTACCGTTATATGGATTTAGGTGAAATTTAACTCAATTTCAACAACAACCGCCGTAGCCGAATGGATTGGTGAGTGACTACCATTCGTAATTCAGAGAGAACATAGGTTCGAATCTCGGTAAAAAATCAATATAAATAAAAAGCTTTTTCTAATAGCGGTCGCAACTCGTCAGGCAATTGCAGACCTCCGAGTGTGTTTCTACCATGAAAATGCTCCTCATAAAAAATATCTGCCTTTCGGAGTCGGCTTGAAACTGTAGGTCCCTCCATTTGTGGAACAACATCAAGACGCACACCACGAATAGGAGGAGCTCGGCCAAACACCCCAAACACGCGAAAATTATGTATGTATGTATACTCACCCCTTTATACACTAACATATGCATGCATATATCTAATCCTACTTCAATTTCATTGGACTTCTAAAAATAAACATTAAAGGCACACAGTTTCAAAACCCTACTGCGCTATTGCTCACGTGCAAAAAAAAAGAACATACCGCTTAAGTTACCACTTTATTGCCTTGCAGTTTGCCATACTGTTTACTTTGAAACCGCGCTCATATTTCCGCCAACAACAAATAATTCGCAGCCATTTATCATTCAGTGTATTTCAATAACAATCATTACACCATAAAAATGCCTATTGAATTATTACTGGTAATTGATTTTGACGGCAATCTGTACACAAATGCAAACACCCATACACTCACACAAGCACGTAGGTATTTTTTTATTATTATATGGACGTAATTAAATAAAGTGTTTACTTTTATGATGCTTGATTTTTTGTAATTTCATATTTAATTGCTTTTGCATTGTACAAAAACAAATACTTACATACATATGTACATGCAGCCGCTCCCTAGATTTTTCATACAATCAATAGCGCACACTCACACAAGTGAGTCCATATACACATTTAATAGCTGTAAGCTCATTGCAAAGACTGAAAGCTAAAATCAATTTTGATGTCGGCATGTCTTTTATATTTTAATTTGTACACATGCCATTTTTTATATACTGCATATACATATACATACATATATGGTATGGATGTATTCGTCTATGAACCCTGCAAGGAAAACCGGGCTTTGTGAAATGAACTTCTAGTTCAGAACTAGGACAATTTCGAACCTCTTCCCTACTCGTTACTGGTTTACGAGTTGCAATCAATACCTTTTCTCAGTAGTTGAAAAAGTAAGCGAAAATTAATCGTCCGCCCTCCTCAGACATTGGCGATGTGCTGACTACGGCTTCTGATCTAACGAGTGCTTGTTCGAATTTTACAAAAGAAAAAATATTACATACTTTTTTCAGTAAAATATTAATTTATAATTTTTAATATATAAGTATTTATAATAGCGTTTGCATTGAATTTTTGATATGTGAAGGATAGAATGGAAGGAAAGGAAAGGAAGGAAGAATGTCTTGACAATAATTTCTGTTTGTACTGGTGTACACTCTGGTCACAAAATAAAGTGAAATCAGTCAACACACACAGAATATGCGTAATATTTTTTACGCTAATCTTTTTTCGTTAATTTTTATAAAATGTTAGTACATTATATGCCACAATCTTTTTCCAAACTTTGTACCAAATTCACAAGACAAATTTCAGAAAATTATCCAATCATATTTTTATGTGAAGCAATAATTAAAAGTGATGTAGATGTCTAATTTTCACCTTTATCATCCATCTTGAGCTGCCTAATAAATCCGTGTCGTCCTCTTGGAAAAGCTACTTTTTATTTCATGGAAAATTTTAAAGAAAAAGTACTCAAAAACATAGAAGTGAAAATGTTTACTAAAAAGACAAAAAGGCAAAATTATTCTTGTTGGGCCACAAAACTTGAACAAAATAGGGCGTAAAGTTTGTTCATGTCCCAAACTACAAAATAAAAAAAAATATTGATAAAAATCGTGCGGCACTTCAATAAAATCGGCAACGGATTTCGATATTGGGTCAGATCAGAAGAGCGCGAAGTTTTCTAGTGATGCTCTTCAGATGCCTGTTCGGAGTGTTTTGGAATCAAGTCGAGACTTCCCATCCTTCAACTAAGAAGTTGAAAGACTCAACCAAAACAATTCGTTGGGGTTAAGACGATGTGGCACAGGGAAAATCCAAAAGTTGTACATTCGCCGAGAATAAGACAAACACTTGTGTTCATGCTAAAACTGTGAGTTTATGTTAAAAATTGCTTGATTCTTAACCCTAGAACACACACCCAGAAAATACCACGTAAAAACACACCCGGGATACGTTTGTACCCGGGACCTTATTTTGCGGGTTTTTTAATGCTTATTCAACCGATTTCTATGATTTTTTTTTTTTGAAATGTATATTTTAATATATAACAAGTATTTTGTCTTTTGTTTCATTCGAATATTCCCACTGGTTCCAGCGATATGGGCAAATAAAGTCAGGACATGCAACAGTGGATTTTTGTTTTTGTTGTTGTCCTGATAAATGCAAAACAAAATAATATAATTTATAATAATATACTTGTAGAGTAACAACGAATACACATTTTGGTTTTTATTTCATTGAAATATTCTACCTGGTTCAAAAGATATGTGCAAAAAGGTCGCGCAAGGTATAGGTACGTAGGTAGCAAATACACTGGTATAACTGGTTTTTGTATTTTATATGCAGCTGCAAGGGTTGTTTTCACACGAGGTGTTGTTATAAATGCTGCCTGTTGATATTTTCATTATTGTTTTGGTGCTCAAAAGTGTAAGAAGTGAAAATATAAGTGAAAATAAATATAACTGAAACTATAAATAACTGGATACGAAATGACTTCAAGAAGAAACGAATATTTATCAAGTGCAGCATATAGAAGGTAAAAAATGTAAAATAAGCAACAATGTAAACATATACTAATTTTTTTTATTATGCAGGCTAACTGAGGAACAGCGAGAATTATATATACAATCTTTATTTGATGAAATTTGTGACGATGACGCTCCCTATGACTTTGACTCAGAAGATGAAGAAGAAATTAAATTCAATGACATTGAAATTGCTGATGACGATGCTGAAGTTTCGCAAAGTGCCGCAGAAGTATTACCTGATTATGCGGACTATGAGGATGATGAAGAAGACGATGAAGAAGAAGAAGTAGAAGAAAATAATGAATTACCTGCTAGGGGCGAAAAATTTGTTGCACGTGATGGTACTGAGTGGATGAAAGAACCAAATGTAAGTCGTCAGGTACTCAGACAAAATATTATAAGAGAACGTTCTGGACCAGCTAGATGCACTGAAATGTTGTCAATATAGCAAACATTCAAATGTTTCATGAAACAAAAGAAACTTATAATGCTTTAACAATGCGCATCCAAATACAACTCCTAAGTCATGGACGCCTGTGTCAATAACAGAGCTGTATGCTTTTTTTGGCATACTTATTATGACTGGTGCGAACCATAGCAATGGAGAACATGTTCGAGATTTATGGAGCGTCAAAAACTATCCTTTATATCGCGCCACAATGGGAGTCAACCGTTTCTGTTCGATATTGCGGTTCCTAAGATTTGACGATAAAAACACTCGTGCAACACGCTTACTAACTGATAAAGCAGCACCGATCAGTGAGTTGTGGACGATGATGAACAATAATCTTGCTGCACATTACAAGCCCAGCTCATGCTTGACGATTGATGAACAATTATTTCCCTACCGTGGACGCACACGGTTTACGCAGTACACACCGTCAAAACCTGCTAAATATGGTGTCAAGGTTTGGTGGATTTGCGATGCCACAAATGCATATCCACTGCATGGACAAATATATACTGGCCAAGCAGAAACTGGTAGGGAAACGAACCAAGGCGAACGAGTGGTGAAGGATTTGTCTGCCAAATACCAAGGAAGTGGCCGAAACATTACAATGGACAATTTTTTTACGACCTTGCCAGTTGCAGAACTGCTTCTCACCTGGAAACTCACGATCGTTGGAACTTTGCTCAAAAACAAATCATATATTCCTCAAGAAATGAAGCAGAACAAAAACAGGACAATTGGTTCAACGACATTTGGCTTCAAAAATAATGTGACAATGTGCTCTTATGTTCCCAAAAAAAATAAAGCAGTAATTTAACTTTCGACCATGCATAATGATGCTGAAATAGCTGACAGTGGGAAACCTGAAATAATTGAATATTATTATCGTACCAAAGGTGGTGTTGATCGAATGGACCAAATGTTTGCGGAATATCCAACACAAAGACAAACAAAACGATGGCTACTAGCGATGTTCTTCAACATGTTGGACATTACAGCTCTTGCAGCCTACATTGTCTACGATTTGAATAACCCTATGTTGCCTTGGAGAACAAACAACAAGCGTAAGCAGATCCTGCGCAGCTTGGCTGAAGCATTGTGTATGCCCATTATTGAAGCCAGAGCCATAAATCGTCAAGTGACGCGAAATTTTTCGACTAAAATTGCTATTGAAGCATATTTCAACCGACCGCTGGAATCAATGGTGTCAACATCAACATCTGCCGCAGCGCGCACGCCAAAACCTGTGTCCGGATCTTGCTATTTATGTTACGCACAAGAGGAAAAACGCCGTAGAAAAACCAGAAAGCTGTGCGCCAAATGTAAGAAGCCAATGTGTCTTGAACATTCGGTCACATCAACAAATTGCTCTATTTGCCATGATTTTCCTTAGATATAAGATGCATTTTTATAATTTTTATAATAAAAGTCAATAATATAATGTGTAAAATGAATATTTTTTATTTTTCAAATAAAAAAATAATATAAAAAATGTTTTTTTTTGATTATTATGAGGATTTTTACTATTGGGGTACAAACGTATCCCGGGTGTGTGTTTACGTATATAATGTGTTTGGAAGGCTGTAGCTCCTGAACCAATGGTCCGATCTGGTTCAAATTTTGAAATCAAAATATCAAAATTTGAACTCAAAACTAAATAATCTTCCTAGATCCGAAGTTAGCGCTATAGAGGTATAGCGGTTCAAAAGTTACAACACTTCAAAGTTGAAGTGGATACATTTGTACCCGGGTGTGTGTTCTAGGGTTTAAAAAAAAAAAATTACTTAACTAACGAAAAAAAGCATGCAAAGGCGTGTCAGTACTAATTATGAACCATAAGAAAGGGTGTGAGGGTAGCAGCAGAAAATGTAAAAAGTTTGTAAGCGATTTATCCCTCCGTTGGACAGCTTTTTTAAAACCTTCGATTCGGCACCCTGGTCTGGCCGTTTTTACTACCTGTTCGATGAACCTTTTTTTAAAATTATATCCATAAATCGATAAAAAATTAAATTTTAGGAAGCTTCCTGGAAGCTCAAGTCGTTAACTATAATAGAAATTAAATATTAAATTCACGTCCAAAGTCGAAAAAGCCAGTCTGGCCAGATCCGGGTGACTAACGGAGGGTTAAAACTCATTGCTTATAAAAGAAGAGAAGAAAAGTAACGGGGCTAGTTATGATAACAATTTATAAGAATGTCACCAGTTTGGTACTAGTCTTTGATTTTGATGTATTAGTGATTGCAGAGCACCAGCTGTGGATACTGGTGTGGATCTCCCTGCAGGGTGGTTATTATTGTTGTTATCATTGAATGTTGATTGCTTAATAATAGATTGAAACATTATATAAATAAATATATTTGTCTTTTCCCCCTCTTCTCTCAATTTTTAGCAATCTACCACTGAGTTACCGTTGTCTATTTCTTTCTCCCCGAATATTTATGAGATTTGCATGTCAATTGCTCATATTGGCGCCATAGTGTCATAATTCTTCTGCCATGAAATTCAATAAAAATTAGATTGTGGTGAAGTAAAAAGTGTCGAAATTGTGGGGTGGTGCCTAGCAAAGGAAGAAGAAATGTGTTTTCATTTGACCCCATGTTTGTTCGGGGTCGCGCATATTCATGATATGACATTTTCGCTTTTTTGATGATTTTATTTATTTAAACTGGAATTTGTATGTGGCGCGATGGAGGTTGTTCGTTCTAGTACCGCAGTTGAATGGGTTAATTTAAATGTTTGGTATGATGTGAAGAAATTTGTGTCGTTTAATGTGGCATTCGGGAATGTGTCAGAAGAAAGGAACAAAGAAGAATAATAACACAGAAGTTTTTTCAAAACGTATTGAATTCTACTCTTACGAGTAATTTAAAATTTGCTGCTTTCTTGTTTTTGCATCCGATAACGTGAAAATAGCCGAATAATGGAAATTAAATAATGTTGTGGGTTTCCTTCTCTGCAAGGAGTTATGCGGTCAGGAGAAGTGCGATCAAACTTTTGGCATTATAAAGGGTGATCAATTTAGAAGTTAGAAGAATTTAGAGGTATCGGATAATTTAGGGGTATAGAAATAAAACAATGAAAATTTAATTTGATTGATGAAGTTCTTATAATGCATTTTAAAATAAAGTTGCCGCTATATGTTTAGAATTTTTTGCCAGTCCACTAATTTTACATCACCTAATGTCAAGCTAGTCTTACAAAAGTCAACCGAAATAGATTTTGGGAGCTGCCCACACACACACACCGGTAAATCCCATCAAAGCGCACATCCAACATAAACATAAATAGCTGTTAGTCTTTCTAATGAATTCTACACAATTTAATTTCCATGAAAATTTCGTAATACAAAATTGAAATTAATCAAAGTTCAAACAATTCCAGCTAAACAAATTTTCAAATCAAGAGTAAACTCACGTTTGCACACCATTAGCCGCAATTCAATTCAATTCAATGCAATTCAATCCAGCTCTATTCAATTGTCCATCGAACAAACCAATCTATAATAGAACAAATGGAGTCGCAGCGAATTTCCCGCCCGCAGTACAGTACTCGCAAAGCAGCAGGAGCAGCGGTTTTCCATTTTTCACTCACTCGCCCCTCAGCTATGAAATACTGGCGTACAAAGCGCTTCAACGAGTATCGGTTGCTTATAGAATGAGTGAATGAGCGAGTGAATGAGTGCAACAACAACTCATTGACGTTCTAGGGATGTGCCTGATGATCAGCCAACGAACTAAACGATAAGTCAATAGGAATAGAATCCAGCGTGGAAGTGTTGTGTGGTCAAATGGGATCCAACCATGTAAGTGAATACAGTACGTAGGTGACCAAGTCCCCCACCCTCGCGCTAGTACTGGTTGGCTGCCAAAGCAAAAACAAGAACCAAACTAAAAATGAAAGACACACACGCCGCTCTCCAACACGTACAATCAAATTTTCATGCAAGCAAACGCAATGAATTGTCAACGACCATTGGGTAAATACGCCCGGAGCTCCAGCTACATTTGTACGAGTACTGTAGTGGCAAGGGCAAGGGAGGGGTAACGGAGTGAATTGTGAAGTTAACGGAGACGTTGTACGTAGTTATATAGCTGATAGTTGTTGGCGTTGGCCGCCCTAGCCGAATGGGTACATTGGCAGTGTGGCGGATCAGTGTCACCGTTTTTCGGTTGGCGGTTAGCGACGACAAAATCAATTTAAAATAAATCACATATGCGACATTTCCAACGTGCAACGACTGCTATAGACAACTAACTATAAGAGCTATAAAACAACGATAAAATATTTTCAAACTCAATTAATGCAAACAAGTTGAGTTAGTAGGAGAATTGATGCACAAGTAGCGATAACTATTTGATTCGTTGCCATAATCAAATTGGCTACTAGAGAAATGCTGCAATGGAGAGGATTGTGAATGGAATTGGAAATGGCCATATTTGCGTTTGCTTAAGTGCGTTTCATCGTGTACATTGACGAAGATTCACATATATTTTCTCATGAAAAACTTAACTCCAGGACGGAGTGAAACATCAGAATATAAGATGTCTCATGAGATGTATGAGCCGGATAAGATGGCTAATTTTTGATTTATTTATTTATTAAGCCAATGAATATAATACATTTTTATAGGCTAAGAAAACATATTTAAGGTTAATAAGCATAAAAAACAAAGTAAGAACAAACTATTTAAAGTAAACTAATGTCGCCCATACAAATTTCGACGTTATATAAATACGGAGAGCAAAATTTAGTCATACCTTTTTTTAGTATTTATAGTCATAGAAAAAACTTGAAACATATATAAATGTATACCTTATGTTGAAACTTTTTACATGATATATGTGGATAGATGTAGTACAATTAAATGTGAAAAATATGCCATTTTACCTACATTAAGGCCGGCGGGCCAATTAAAAGGTCAAAAAAATCGATTTTTTTTTTTCCTGAAATCAATAGCTTAGATATTCAAGAACATGAGACACAAATTTTCAGAGTTAAATTCCAAGTATTTGCAGAGCTACAGAGCCGAGCGTAGTGCGGCGTCGAGCAACCGTGCGCTTATTGTTGCAGTTTGAAGCGCGTTTTCTCGGCTTTTCATTTTCACGATTTTACCTAATTTATGTACACGATTGCAAAAAAACTAAACGAGCTATCCATTTCATTCAAAATGCGTTATCTTCAGTATTGTTTTCTCTTCTATGTGAACTAAAAAAAACATCAAAAAATTTTTTTTAAGCGACTTTTTTACCCAGTTGAAGAGTTTTTTTTTCCTTGAAAAACCACTTTTTTTTTCTACCTTCCCCAAAAATTCGAATTTTACGTGTTTCTCCCAATTTTCTTAGTTCACATCGAAGATAATTACATCAAAATTAATAATTTTTTTTTTGTTTTCAGATGAAAATTGCAAGTTGTATCTTGTACAGAAGTTGGATACTTCAGTGGCAAGGCGCTCTGGGAATCTATTGATAACTCGGCTTACAATATATTGTTGGAGATTGTACAAATTTTTTTTTTTTAGTTCAAATATATATTAAACTATCCCCAAAACTTCATTTGGCTAATTGTTTTTTTTCTCATCCTACAACGCTTCGTGAAAACTACTGAATTTAGGACATCTAATTGGCCCGCCGGCCTTAAGCGATCCTATATTTGTGTGTTTCAAATATCATAATTTTCATGAATTGGAAACATTTAATTTCATGTATTACGAAAAACAAATTAATTTTGTTTGAAGAAGCATAATAAAAAGCAATCATCAATTAATCCATGACCATCAGAATTTTTTAATCAAATTTGTAATAGTATTGACTCACAATATATAAGTTTCCAGTTGTTTCATAAACTTTTATATCATGATACATAATATAGCATAATGGTGTGATTAATTTTACCTGCACCTATTCACTTATGTATCTATTTTAACACATTGTGCAAACCGTCTCCACATATGTTATCCATGGGTCTATGTTTCAACTTTTTTCTCTGACTATAAATACTAAAAAAAAGTACGACAAAATTTTGCCCTCCGTATTAATATAATATTATATATTGATATTCGAGAATTCAATTGAAGATCTCTTGAACTTGAAAAATCTATCTCAATAAATTTAAAGATAAAGCCTCTAGTAATTGGAACATTTCGCGCATAAAGATAAACTTAGAAAAACTTTGAACTGCGAAGCTCTGTAGGGAATATTAAAGAAAATCCTATCAAGAAGCAGGGGACAGTCAACAACACCACGGGGGAAATCGAAAATGAAAAACAAAGATAAGATTATTCTCCTGTTCTCCAATAATTTTAAGGGGACAGATACCTGTAAAAGGCCAAATTTTCCCTGATTTTCATTAAAATCATTTAAAATGAAGAAGTCAATATATTTTTTCAAAATTGGTATACAGTTTATTTATACATTAAAATAATATAACAATTTTTTTTTTATTTGAATCATTTAAAATGGTGGATGTACACTCAATTCTCCCAGAAAGACCGCAGCGGGGCTTCTCAATCGGCGGGCATTGTAGCATCGGCGTCAGTGACCTGAATACGAAAAATCAAACATTTTTTTGTTTATTAATCTTATAACTTCTATATGAATTAAACAAAAATGGAAAAAACATCGTGGAATAAAATGCTTAAAAAAAATTATTTTGAAGCGAATTTTCCTACTATTTTTGCTTCAAAAAAATTATTTTTTCGAAAAATGTTTGAATTGTAAATTCACATAGAAGTAATATCATAAAAAAGATGTGTGCAAAATTTCGGTTACCGTGTACGCCAATTCGAAATATTATATATAGTTTTGAGCAAAACGCGTCTAAAGTCGGCAACGTAACTATACCTCTAGAATAGAGTCGGCACGGTTGACGATAAGAAATACTTAAACTTACGTTCTATAAATTTTATGACATATTCGTAGAGGATTATATTAACATTTTATGAAAAAACAACACATTTTTTTTCGAACTTTTGCAGGTATCTGCCCCCTTAAGCTAATTAATAAGCATTGCGCTTCGTAGGGTGCGATAGAATCCCAACGATAGACTAGAGTAACCACTTTTTTGCTTGCGATGTTGAGAATTTTCACCTTAGAACTCCTTTGAATTTCTAACTACAAAGCCGAACATGAAAATCCTTAGAAAATAACATTTGCGTTGTAAATATGACCCACAAGTCTTTCTTGCCAAACATTTTTTATGAGGGCGGTAGTGTCCAACTTGTAATCGAAATCAATCGCAACTTTACGTCTACTTGAGGACAGGTGTTGGCATTTACCAGCATTAAGTGGTACGGAGTTATTATCGCACCCAGCTTCCAATCTTGTTTCGCCCTGTTGAAGTCTCATGCAGTCAGCTACGTCATCTATGTATATGACTGTCAATTTTAAACTATCAGCATACATCAGAGAATTCGATGACAAAACAATGTCTAGAATATCAATAACAAGGAATAAGACCAATAATGACCCGAGACAGCTAGCTTGAGTTACACCTGAGGAAGCGACGATGCCGTCAGATTTTATAATGCTTATACGACCGATAAGAGACAGAAAGATAAGATGCAAACCACTTAAGTAAGCTAAGATGACACACACACATAATAGTTATACAAGAACCATGGGTATGTCACAAGCGTATCTGTGGTCTAGGTGCTATGTCGTGGGGACAAATACTTCATTGTGAAGGGAATGTGAGACCGCGAGCATGTATTATCATGCCGAGGTTGATCGAACACACGATGTTAAAAGAGCTATGCTCCGGAGATATCGTTGCTGCAAAAATAAAGTACTTGAAAAGTGGGAACAGTGTCGAAGCTATCATACAATAGTTTCGACCTACCTACCCTACGACTCTGTACAGCCACCTCCTTCGAGGGAGCTAAGAGAAGTGGTCAAGTATGCAGAATCCAATAAACTGGGGCGAATAGTGGGTTGTGATGCAAATTCACAGAACATTGTGTGGGGAAGCAGCAAATGCAACCCCAGAGGTCTCAAGTTACTGGATTTTATCCTATCATCCGATTTGGTCATTCAAAACACTGGTAACAATCCAACTTTTATGACCAGAAGGAGACAAGAGGTGATTGATTTAACACTTACCAATAGGTCAGTTGGAAATCAAATCAACCGATGGCGAGTTTTGGAAGAGGACTCTCTTTCTGATCATTGTCTTATCGAATTTCGACTGAGAATTGACACAATATCAATACCTTCCGGTAGGAATCCTCGAAATGTGAACTGGGACAGGTATGGTGAGCTTGTAACAGAGCGATTACCAAACCTGAAAAAACTCAAATCAGCAGAAATGATTGAAGATGCTACTAAGAAATTAGAAGGTAATTTAATCAATTGCTTTGAGGAACTGTGCCCACTCAGGCAAAGCAGACAGGGAAAGCGGTTCCTTGGTGGAACTCCGAACTGTCGAAGCTTCGTGTACGGTCCAGAAAACTTCTTAATAAGGCCTTGAAGACCGAAACAGAAGAGGACTGGGCCAATCATCGACTTACACAGAGAGAATATAAGGAAAAAAGTATGGAAAGCCAAACTTGATTCCTATAGAAATTTCTGCAGTAACGTCGAAGAAATGAGGGAAACAGCGAGACTTTGTAAGGTCCTTCATTTAGACCGCTCAGTAAGGCTGGATTCCATTCGAACACCTGATGGTTCATACACCATTCCCAAATCGGAAACGTTTAATGCTCTACTCGAAACCCATTTTCCGGGTAGTAGAACTCTCTCTGAAGTTGAGAGTGGCATGAACAATGACGGTGGCAACGGTGGAACCTCTAGGTACAGCTGGTATATTGCTAGTCGGATAGTGACAAGGGAATCGATAAGGTTTTCCTTGTCTTCCTTTGAGAACTTTAAGTCCCCTGGACCTGACGGAATATATCCAGCAATGCTTAGAAAAGGAGGAGACAGACTGATTGAGGCCCTGAAAAGGATCTTCACAGCCTGTCTTGGTTATATACCATCCCAATGGCGACGCGTAAGAGTAGTATTTATACCGAAACCAGGAAAATATGATTCCCTAGCAAAAAGTTTTAGACCAATCAGTTTGACATCGTTCATGTTGAAAAGTCTGGAACGAGTGGTGGAGAAACATATTCGAGTGTGGGTATTGCCGAGAAGTCCACTTAGTAGAAATCAACACGCTTACCAGAGTGGAAAATCATGTGAATCAGCCTTACACGATCTTGTTAGCAAATTTGAAGCCGGGCTGGAAGCTGACGAATACACAATGGGCGTGTTCGTGGACATTGAGGGGGCTTTTGATAATGCCACTTTTGGCTCGATATGTTCTTCTGCCGAACGACACGGAGTTAATCAAGCCAATGTAAAATGGATATATTCCATGCTCTCTGAGAGGCTGTTAACCGCTGGTGGGAGCAGTGACGAACAAATCACAGTCAGGGCCAAGCAAGGATGTCCCAAGGGGGTGTTCTTTCTCCGCTGCTGTGGTGCTTCGTCGTAGACTCTCTATTAGTGGAGATGCAGGAACTCGGTTTTCACGTCCAAGCATATGCGGACGACGTCTGTGCGCTAACATCGGATAAATCCTTAAGGAGGCTTTGCACGAAAGTGCAGAGGATTCTTGACAAAATCCATGACTGGTGCACGAGACAAGGTCTTTCCGTTAATCCGAACAAAACAACCATAGTATTGTTTACGAGAAAACGGAAATTGGATAGACTCAGTCTTCCAACACTGAAAGGTGTGACACTTGGTCTTTCCAACGAAGTTAAATATCTAGGAGTAATCTTGGATAAGAAGCTGACTTGGGAGACACACGTTTCACTGAAGGTGAATCATGCATTGAAGATTTTTCAGTAATGCCGTAGAGCCTTTAGCAAAACCTGGGGTCTGAAACCTGCCGTGGTCCCATGGATATACACAGCACTTATCAGACCAATCATCACTTACGCTTCTGTGGTCTGGTGGCCACGGAGCATGGTTAAGTCCACAATCCGGGAACTATACAGGCTGCAAAGAAGTGTATGTTTATGCATCACGGGTGCCATGAGTACAACCTCTGGTGATGCCCTAAATGCTATGCTTAATTTGCTCCCCCTGGATCTTAAGATACAACAGGAAGCAATAAAAGCAATGTGTATACTCCATAAGTATGGTTTCTGGCACGAAGATGGAACTTCGGGACACAGAGAAATCTTTAAGTTACTGTCGGAGCAGTATCCACTGTTTTTGGCACCTAAAGATGACCTGATACCCACAGTTTCATTTGGAAGGAAATTTGATGTCAGATTTCCACTGCGTGAGCAAAGGAGCAATCCAAAATGCATGCAGGGAGGTTTCACGGACATTTTCTTTACCGATGGGTCCAAGACTGAAATAGGGTCTGGAGCCGGATGGTACTTAAACGATAGTAATAATCCCCCCACTATGCTATGGGGGGAATGGCAACTGTTTTCCAAACAGAAGTTTTTGTCATCCAAAAAGTAGCCGAATGGATAATCGAGAGGAGATGGAGCGGTAAACAGATTGGAGTCTTCAGTGACAGTCAGGCTGCATTGAAGGCCCTGGAGAACGCGAAGCAAACCTCAAAGATTGTTCAAGAATGTAAGAAGAAGCTTAATTCTGTCGCAAGACAAAACAAGCTTGTGCTTATATGGGTTCCGGGACACTCCGGAGTTCAAGGAAACGAAATTAGCGACGAATTGGCCAACCGTGGATCAATGGTGCCCCCACAGGGGCCAGAGCCAATAATCGCAATCAGTCCCGCAGGAATCAAGAATTGGATCAGCGATTATGTAGGCAATCTACATAAAGAGCGATAGTCCGGTCTGGAACGCTGCAGAACTGCAAAGTGTTTTGTGAAGAGTCCGAACAGAAAACTGTCAAACTTTCTACTAAAACTTAGAAGGAAAGATATTCGGTTGATGGTCGGCATCATTACAGGACACAACCCATGGGGTCAGGTATGCCTGTCATGCTTGGAGGAGGCGGATAGCACCGAGCACTTTCTCTGTGAGTGTCCTGCCTTTGCTAGAGCAAGGCTACGAGTATTGGGTTCCGATGTCATGAGAATTAGTGATATTCGTTCTCTAAAACTGGAGGATATTTACAGGAGGAGATTTAAAGAATCTGGAAAATTCTCACAGGACTAACTATCTCTATCTCTGTCTCTATTCTTCTATTCTATCTCTTTCTCTGATACTTTTCTCCCTCCATTCTTGACTATCTACCCCCTTTCCAGAGCTTTAAATACAATGGGCTCTTTAGCCTGAGTGTTTTAGGAGCCACCAAATCTCCTGGTGCTTCTTGGCTCGACCTTTTCAAATTCAAATTCAAGGTAAGATGAAGACCAGTTGAACCCAGCTTTTTTATGTAGTATACTATGGCTAGCACTATTAGAATGCTTTCGAAAAGTCGGTGAATATGACATCGCGTTAAAGGTTTTTCTCAAGATTTATGTTCTTATCTTAATATCAGATTCAGATGTCAGGTTTTTATGAGAATCTCATTAATGGAAGGAGTGCACCTCGAGCTTTGCCATTGTCTGCCGCGTGGTAGTCGCTATTATTCACAGCGGTCATCGAATCCTGAACCAAAGGTAGACGCTTACAAAGTCATTCAGTTGCCTTTGCCAATCAACTTATCAAATTTTTTTCTGCGACTATTCTTTGCTCCTTTTTAACCTTTCGTATTTTTCTAATATATATATTTTTTTATGAATTTCATTATTTCATTTTTAATTAATTCTTTTCTGGTCAATACCTAATATTGAGTAATTACAGGTTATTCACAGTCGTGCAGCTGGCGTTTCGTTCACAGAATTTCACTGGATTCAACGCTTCATCGTTGGCAATCAAACAAAATAAAAAAAAAACAAGAATACAGAAGAGCGAAGCAATTAATTGATTTGCTGTTGCTGTTGCTGATCCATCGCTTGTTATACCCAAATTCATGCTGAAAGCGATTAACTGCCAATTGGGCAACAACAATGAACGATTTGTTTTTGGGCTGCTTAATTGAAATTCTGTTGGATTGCCGCTTTGGGCTTACATTTTTTGATATTGTTTTTGTTGTTTCATCGGTTAAGTTGTTTGTTTTGAATTTATAAAATTTTTTGGAAATAATTTATGCGCCAATTTAAAAAGGATAATTTCGGATATTCGTGTTTTGTGTCAATTTTAAATTAATGCGCTTGTAAAAATTTTTGAATATTCTACGCTATTTAGACAACTCGGATGGAGGAAGGAAAAGATGTAAGTGTCTGTTAATATTATTTTTTGATCGAACCTAAACATGTGTAATACACTAGGTTTACAAGTGGAAGCCTTTACTGTATGGGGCGGAGAAATCGAATTAATAAAAATATAAAAAAAAAAAATTGTTAAACTTTTAAAATTTATGTAAATGTTTACTCGGTCTTCACGTGTAGCATGGACGCGCCATTAGACTGCACCAGCAGCCAGTGCCTTTTGATATTCTAGATTAGAGCCAAATTGGTGGTAATGAGTCAAAAGCGTTAGTGTTGGTATTGTTGTAGCAGAATAAACATTCCCCATATATTTACGGGGAATGCTGCTAGAGTGACAGTCTAAATATAAATCCGGGTTGTTCCGGTAACATAGAATCGGCTGTCGTAGGGATCGTCAGAAATGACATATTTTGGTTTTTTTTTGTGGCTCTACTCATAAAGCGAACCGGTTAGTTAGTTATCTGATGAATGAAAATGAAATCTTACGCCGCAAAACCTCAACATTCTTAAGGTAGTGGAAACAGTCGAAAACCTTTGGTTGGGAGCATCACAATAGAAAATCCAACTTTTCAACCCCAAAACTTCTTGGGAAAATAAGATGCGCATATAACCAATTATCTACCGAATTTACTAATCTCTGACCTATTAGCGCCTAGACTACGGAATCAAAGACAGTCACGTCCCCACTCAAGGATTTTTGAACCCCATGAAACATAAAAGTTCTAAGTAAAGCAGAGATATAAAGTATTTTAGAAGTTTTTCCCGAGAAATTTAGCGCTCCAAGTAGACTGATGAAGCTAAATAAATGAGTGGGAAATGTGAATGTGTAAAGGATTTATGGAAACTGCATTTAACACAAAGCAAAGCGTAAAATGTAAAAAATGCAAAAACCAAACAGCGAGCATAAAACACAAAGCAAAAAGTGTGGCATAAACAACAGCTGCTGATGCTGTGTGTGGCTGTGTGGCAAGTTGCTCTTGCACCAGTTTACGACACTTAAGCCACTCGCCGCCAAGTTGAGACGAACTAAAATAAATACCATAAAAATAAGTAAATAAAAATATTGAGAACACAACAGGCAAATTGGAAGCACAAAAAATTTGCAAACGAAAACAAAGCGCGCCAAAGCGAAAAGAAATCATTGGCAAAGGCAACTCACTCCAAGGCTTCTTACAAAACAAAAAAAAAACAAATAAAATAAAAAATAAAAATTTCTTTTGATTTAAACAAAGCCCACATCCATAGGGCCCCACAACTTTGCGTGAATTAATTGTGAGACTGCGCGCGGCCTTTCGAGACGAAATGTCAAAAATTCTGCTCCCACAGCTGTAGGTTTGAGACATACACACAAACATATAAATAATTTCTTCCAACTGCACTTACCAACTCGTGTTCGTATGTATGCGCGTGTGTTGTTTTTATTGTAAATACATTTTAATGCTTTTAACGGTCACATAAAGTAACCAAAAAATTAACAAAAAAAAGTAAAAAAAAGTGAAATAAAAATAAAAATTATAAAATGCAAAACAGCGGTCTGGCGGCCTTAAAGCCCAACAAGGGTAAACGCACCACTTACTACAGTTCCCTTCTGCTCTAGAACTGCCTTCTCTGTTCACGCCACGACTGTGCGTCGCAAATGGGAAATAAAATGCGAAATAAGTAACTGCAAACAAAGTAACTCTGAAATGTTGTTAAAATCAGAAAATATATAGCCCAAAAATAACAACATAAAAAATGAGTAAACGAAAGGACATGCATGCACGCACAAACACACTCGAAAAATTCGCGTTATGCTCACATATACGAGAACAAGTAAAGGCAACACGCTCGCAACATCACTTAAGGCATAAGAGGTCGCATAAATGTATTTGTATATACGCACATACATACAACGCATGTGCATAAGTAAACATGTTTCTTTGGACGGCTTGTAAAAACACATACATACATACATATTTACCTCCAAATGTGTGTGAAATGTCAAAAAGACATGAAGGGAGAAGAGGACGCTGAAATGGAAGAAATAAAAAAAATTTGCAAATGGTTATGGAAATATTTTACAGATTTCACTTTTATTGTTTTTATGGGCTAAAATGACTTTTGAAATACTCAACGTGTGGTTGTGTGCATACACATACACAATCACATAAGTACTTGCATGTTTTGTTATGCTAAATGAATGCTGAATTGAATTACGACCTACCAATTTGCCTGCTGGGTGGTCAAAAAGAGAGAAGTCTTCGAAATAACCTCTTTAGCTAAATACAGTTTGTTCCATAATTCTTTGCACAATGTATCATTATTTAACAACCTGGCAACCGCTGTCTAAGGATTATGTTCCAAATTTTCTAGCCGAAAATAATGCCGAATAAGGAACTGCTCGAAAAAGCAAAAATGGGGCCGCAAGACATTGGGATTAGAACACAGAAATGGAAGTGGATTTGCCACATTTTACGCAAGGAAGACGGTAACATGGCGAAGAAGGCAATTGAACGGCACCCACTCACAGCCAGAGGAAGAGCGCCTGGCAGGCCAAGGGGAAGCTGGAAAAGAACTGAGGGTCGCGAGACGGCTTAACTCGGGTTAAGCTGAAAGTAGGTGAAGCAATTGTCCAGTAATCGGATGAGATGGTGCGTAAATGTTTTTGTTTGTGCCCTATTTCCCGCTAGGGATTCAAGGAAATAATGATGATGATGGTCATTACTTTTTTAGTAGATTCGATTATGGCGCATTACTTTGAATTCCTTTTTTGTAGCAGAATACTTTGCTAACGCTTTGCATTTGAATGCGCAATATGCCAAAACAACAACGAAACCCAAAAAGTGTCATATTTTGCTATACCTCAAAATTGTCTTCAAAACTCGAAGAAACATAAGCAAACACCAGAAGCTTCAAGGTATATTATATTTTTGGTTGTTGCTGCACTTATGCTGAAAACAGTGACCGACGTACGTAGTCCCTTACCGCAGCCCCTAACGAGCACAAAACTGAGCAAAACTCATCCCGTAGAGAAACAACTGCGTTCTTTCAGTTAGATATTTACACAATACATCGGTTTGTGTGTGTATGTGTTTGGTTGTATCTACACAATGTTGCCATTGATATTTTAGCTTACACACTTTTTCACACATCCGCGTTATCAGTTACAATTTTTCATTGTTTAATAAACCAAAGCCAAAATGCAAATAGTTCATTTATCTATAATTAACACTATTCAACAGTGTTTTTAAGTTTTTTTAATACAAATTATAATTTTTCTAAGTTTATTTTGTAAATGATTTCGAAATGTACTGCTTGGCAACACTGTGTGGTGAGAGAGCAGTCAGCTGACAGGGTTCTACGGGAATTTTCAAAAATCCTGAAATGAAATCTACGATACTACGATACGGAAGGAAGGAATTTTTCATTTACATGGAGTTCTCATTAGTTTGATCGTAACAGCTGACAGGGGACTGCGTTTACGTCGGTCACTGTTTTTAGCATTAGAGTCGATGGGTAATAGATTCATACAGTGATCCATATATTCAAACCTGCCAACCATGGAGAGGTCAATAGTGAAACAAATTGACGAAAAACCGCAGTGTAGCCTTTGAATGTTATCTGCGGATCTGGAAGACCGCCAGGGTGTCCAAGTAGAGATACCTAAAAACTCAAATTTTCACCAATAAATGCAAGAAAAAAGTCATTACTATCACATGCTAACGTTGACAAACTACTTTCTTTTTTTCTCTAACTCTCGTTTCGCACTCAGCGAAATATTAGGATAATCTCTTTTTTACGCGCAGGACAAAAATAATGCTGTAGAGTTTAGTGGAGTAGAGTTTAGAATACAGAGTGTAGAGAAAGCCGCTAATAGCCCTAAAATTAAGAACATTATTCCCACCGTAGAATTTGGGAAGCTAAGTGAAATGGTATGGGATTGTATAGGTTGCAAAGTTGTTAGTGAAGAAGACAGCATTATTCAAGACAGCATGACAAAAGAAATTTATTTATGGGAAAGAGTGGGAAAAGATTCCACAGGAATATTACTTAAAAACTAATTTAATTAATGGCCAGGAGGTTACACTCGGCAATAGATGCTGCAGGTGGTCACAAAAATATTAACATAAAAATAGTCATGCTCATTTATTTCATCGTTTATTTTGTTGATATGTGAAAAGAAATTCGAGACAGTCCCGTTTGGTTTTAATAGCTTTTTTCTAAATAGCTCTAAATAAATAACTAAATTTTTTCCATAAATGGCGGAGTTTGTTTTGTCATTAAAATAATTAAATACATATGATACGTGCGTTCCTTTCGAGATCCACTCTAAATATTTTTCCTTACCGAATCATTTTCATATGAAAAGATTTATGAGACAGACTGTATATGTAAGCACACATGTAAGAGTTACATTGTAGGATTTTTGAGAGCTGTTCTAGCCGTTTGCTTTGCTGAGTACATTTATTTATGATATCTGCCCCAGCTAGATACTAGGAACATAAATTTCAAATAGTTAATATATTTTTTGTGTTCAAATATTTCTCGGCTTAAAGGGCATTAACCTTGTGTTGGATCAACTCACGCTAAACAGAAAACCTGCCATCACTGGATCATATTTTAGTAGCCTCTAGGTCTAAGGGAGATGTAAGGCGTTGATTGGTACTAAAAAGTCTTCATACCAGACCTACACTTGATGTTGCAGCCAAACCGTTGCAAGGATGCTGATCTATTCCAAAGTAGACTAGAAACTCATATTATTAAAATCATAGATCGAATGAATTAAGGGGACAGATACCTGTAAAATTTTGAAAAAAAATTTTTTGTTTTCATAAAATGTTAATGTAATCCTTTAAGAATATGTCAAACAATTTTTAGAACGTAAATTTAGGTATTTCTTATATCATAGATCGTCAACCGTGACGACTCTATTCTTTGCGTTCGAGTGCTGGGAGAGGTTGAATTTTCATGAAATCAAACTTTAGACGCGTTTTTCTCAAAACTATAGTCTTAGAATTGGCGTACACGATAACTCAAAAATGAAATTTTGCACACATATTTTTTATGATATTTCTTTCTATGTGAATTTACAACTTTTCGAAAATTTTTCGCAAAATAGAGTGATGGAAATCTTTATTGTGATATTTCTAGCTCGCAAGTGTTAAAAATGATTGATGTGCGACGCCTTTTGCAAAAATTATAAATCTTCTGATGCTGGTAATATAAATTTAACAACAAATAAATTTAATTCACTCACCTCTGTACATTCCATAAAGGACATAGAGGCTATTTAGCGCGCATAGTTTTAATTTTAGTTACATGTCCTCATTTCCTGCACCATTTCTGCAAAAAGGGAAGTAAGCCACTCAACATTAAATTGCCTATATTTGGAACCATTTTCGATTTGGCTTTATTGTTATTTCCCACTTTCATATTAAGGGTAGAAAAACTTTTTGCATAAAACATGGAAAAGCAACCAACTACGTAAAACATAAAAAATACATTTACGCATGCATAAGGGTATATGCATGTATTGGTTGACATATGTATGTATGCATAAATAAATAGATGAAAAGTAGAGTAATTTTTGTATGCAAATTATATAAAAGCCTACAGAAGCTTAAAGTAAGGACAAAAATGTTGACAAAAAATGTTAATGTGGGTACTAACACATGCATATATGCATATGTGTGAGTATGCGTGAGCCTTTGTGAATGCATTATAATAGCAAAATTTACATTTATCTTTCTTATTTATTTTAATCTATTGTTATTTTTTTTTACTATTTTTATGTAATTTTTTAGGATAATAATACACGTGATCAATTGCGTATATATAGCGTCTGACGCCAACGCATACTGCCACAGCACGCACAATACGATCTGTCGTATTCTAACTATACGTTGCTCTCTCTCGCTCCGATGTATTACCGTGGCGTTAGAGCCGTGCGCACATTAGCGTCACGGAAGTGTTCGCTCCTCGGGGTTGGACGACTAAGCTGGGCTCTAAGCTACCGTGGGGGCTCGACAGTTATCTGTCGGAAAGGGTACTTCTATGCAATACAGATGAATATCCTAAGAGATATGCAATGACGGGCGGAGTACCGCAGGGATCTGTGCTGGGCCCGATCCTATGGAATGTACTGTATGATGGGGTACTGCAACTCCCAATGCCGAGGGAAGTGCAAATAATAGAATACGCAAACGACCTTGCGTCGACTATAGTCGCTAAAACAATGCCTCAGACTCAGAGCATCTGCAGCGAGGCAACAACAAAGGTCAAACAATGGCCAACGGCGGTTAAACTAAAGCTAGCGGGACAAAAAACAGAAGCAGTTCTCATTACGAGTAGAAAAAAGTTAGAAACGATCACACTAAACATTGATGGGTTTAACGTCACAACACAAGCGGCACTAAGATATTTGGGTGTAATGATCGATGCTCGACTAAGCTTCAAGGAGCGCATTAAAAAAGCATCCGAAAAGGCAGCACTGTTCAAGAATTAATTGACTATGCCAATGGAGAGCCGAGTGAGTGTGAGCGATACACCGTCGTCGAAACGATCTGAAGCAACTGAAGAAGTTGTGGAGGATGTGGAAATGGCGGGCAATCTCTCAGTAGACTCAGACGGATCTCTGGTACCGAGTAAGTCTTTGACAATGGTTAAGCCTGGTGCGAATCAGGTAAGTACTGGTAAAAAGACTGAAGTTATTGGAGAGTCGAACGCGGGTGTTGGTCTAATCGCAAAGCAGATCAAACGAAGAAGACAGAAGGTGAGGCAAGCCGAAGCATTAGCTAAGGGAAGTACTCAAGCTCCGTCAACTTCGACACCTGTAATGGAAACGGGAAAGCGTGGCAGAACAGAGGATTCCTCTGTAGCGCTGCACTCTTCCGGAAGCGAAACGGGGTCTGTGCCAACGACCGGGAAGAAGAGAAAGGCAAAGAAGAGGAAAGTCGAGAGACGGAATTCGGAAATGCCTGCATCCTCGACCCAATCCAAGGCAGACAAACCTTTGGCTGACAAGGCAAAGACTAAGAGACCTCAAATGTCGAATGACACTCTTCCGTCAACGTCTGGCGAATCATTCGCGAGAATGGCAGCAAAGGCAATGACGGTGGAGATACATACCGACAAACAAGGGCAACAAGACTATCTTGACAGCTATCTTTGGAAAGCTATCGGTGAGTCGAAAGACGCGCCGACTTTCGAGGGGAAAGGCGCGGTGGACGGCATCGTAAAGGTGCACTGTTTCAATGCTTTTTCCCGAGAATGGCTGGAAAAAGAGATAGCAAAAATTCCAGCCTGCGAAAACAGCAAGTTCATTCTTGTTGAGAGTAGCAAAGAAAGGCTAGTACGAACGAGTGTCTGGATTCCGGGTCCTTGCAGCAAAATGAAGTACTTGAAAAGTGGGAACAGTGTCGAAGCTATCATAGTTTCGGCCTACCTACCCTACGACTCTTTACAGCCACCTCCTTCGAGAGAGCTAAGAGAAGTGGTCAAGTATGCAGAATCCAATAAGCTGGGGCTAATTGTGGGCTGTGATGCAAATTCACAGAACATTGTGTGGGGAAGCAGCAAATGCAACCCCAGAGGTCTCAAGTTACTGGATTTTATCCTGTCATCCGAATTGGTCATTCAAAACACTGGTAACAATCCAACTTTTATGACCAGAAGGAGACAAGAGGTGATTGATTTAACACTTACCAATAGGTCAGTTGGAAATCAAATCAACCGATGGCGAGTTTTGGAAGAGGACTCTCTTTCTGATCATTGTCTTATCGAATTTCGACTGAGAATTGACACAATATCAATACCTTCCGGTAGGAATCCTCGAAATGTGAACTGGGACAGGTATGGTGAGCTTGTAACAGAGCGATTACCAAACCTGAAAAAACTCAAATCAGCAGAAATGATTGAAGATGCTACTAAGAAATTAGAAGGTAATTTAATCAATTGCTTTGAGGAACTGTGCCCACTCAGGCAAAGCAGACAGGGAAAGCGGTTCCTTGGTGGAACTCCGAACTGTCGAAGCTTCGTGTACGGTCCAGAAAACTTCTTAATAAGGCCTTGAAGACCGAAACAGAAGAGGACTGGGCCAATCATCGACTTACACAGAGAGAATATAAGGAAAAAAGTATGGAAAGCCAAACTTGATTCCTATAGAAATTTCTGCAGTAACGTCGAAGAAATGAGGGAAACAGCGAGACTTTGTAAGGTCCTTCATTTAGACCGCTCAGTAAGGCTGGATTCCATTCGAACACCTGATGGTTCATACACCATTCCCAAATCGGAAACGTTTAATGCTCTACTCGAAACCCATTTTCCGGGTAGTAGAACTCTCTCTGAAGTTGAGAGTGGCATGAACAATGACGGTGGCAACGGTGGAACCTCTAGGTACAGCTGGTATATTGCTAGTCGGATAGTGACAAGGGAATCGATAAGGTTTTCCTTGTCTTCCTTTGAGAACTTTAAGTCCCCTGGACCTGACGGAATATATCCAGCAATGCTTAGAAAAGGAGGAGACAGACTGATTGAGGCCCTGAAAAGGATCTTCACAGCCTGTCTTGGTTATATACCATCCCAATGGCGACGCGTAAGAGTAGTATTTATACCGAAACCAGGAAAATATGATTCCCTAGCAAAAAGTTTTAGACCAATCAGTTTGACATCGTTCATGTTGAAAAGTCTGGAACGAGTGGTGGAGAAACATATTCGAGTAGGGGTATTGCCGAGAAGTCCACTTAGTAGAAATCAACACGCTTACCAGAGTGGAAAATCATGTGAAACAGCATTACACGATCTTGTTAGCAAGATTGAAGCCGGGCTGGAAGCTGGCGAATACACAATGGGCGTGTTCGTGGACACTGAGGGGCTTTTGATAATGCCGAACGACACGGAGGTTATCAAACCATTATAAAATGGATATATTCCATGCTCTCTGAGAGGCTTTTAACCGCTGGTGGGAGCAGTGACGAACAAATCACAGTCAGGGCCAAGCAAGGATGTAGAATTGGATCAGCGATTATGTAGGCAATCTACATAAAGAGCGATGGTCCGGTCTAGAACGGTGCAGAACTGCAACGTGTTTTGTGACAAGTCCGAACAGAAAACTGTCAAACTTTCTACTAAAACTTAGAAGGAAAGACTTTCGGTTGATGGTCGGCATCATTACAGGACACAACCCATGGGGTCAGCGTATGACCACCATTGGAATCATCGAGGACCCGGTAAGCCTGTCATGCTTGGAGGAGACGGATAGCACTGAGCACTTTCTCTGTGAGTGTCCTGCCCTTGCTAGAGGACGGCTATCTTCTTGATGCTATCTTCAAAAACTCGGTCGTGAGGATGCAGCAGACTTCTCGTTCTGCGGCAACGGTAGTGAGAACGCGGAACATATCTTCTTCTCCTGCCAGAGATACGCATCTGAAAGAATGTCCATTGAAGAAATGCTAGAAGAAAGAATAACCCCAGGCAACATTGTAAATCACATGCTGCAGTCGAAGCTGGTGTGGGCCAAGATGAGAGAATGGTCCGTAAAGGCGCCACAGGAACTGCGGAAAAAGGAATGGGAACGCAGTAAACAAACAAAAAAACTATAACGTGCATAGACAAAGTACGTGCATGCGCAATACTATCTATCCTATTCTAACAATATGTTGTTCTCTTTCGCTCTTTCTACTATAGTAACATGGCGTTAGTGCTGTACGTTTACGCGTCACTCTCTTTCTCTCTCTGTTGCATTCTAACGCTTTTTATATAATGTACACGTGGTTCTCTCTTGCTCTTACAACACGAGTATCGTCGTACGACCTAGACGAGAGCCTTAGCGTAGGAGTGGCAGAAAAGACGAAGGACCGCACAAAAGGGAGACGTTAATAGCCTAAAGTGTATCTAAGATATATATAAGGTATAGCTTTCTCTTTCCTTTTCCTCTACGATATATTTTTTTTTCTCTCTCGCGGAACGAAACTGCCCAAAACGTTGCATGGCCTTGAAATTTTACTATTTTACCATTTTCGCTCGTCCATCGACGCCTAATAAGTTTCACTTAAAAAAAAACACGAAACCTCTCAAAAATCAACACAATTGAGCTACTTTAAACTTGCACTTTATTGCACCAAAATTCTATGGGTTATAAGCCTGTGTAGCCACAATTTTTCATAAACTTCATTAAAAATTAAAATATTGAAATATTAACAAGAATTTCTTAAATTTTATTTTTAATTTGTGCAATGTTTGAAAATGGGATTTATTTGATTTTTGTAGGGATTTGTCCCTGTCAATTTGACAAAAATTCGTCAAAAAATCAAATTTGAGCAATAAAAATGGGGAAGTAAGAGTAGTCTGTATATTTATAGAAAACGAAAAAAAAACATTAAAAATTAAATACAAAATACAAAAAAAAAATATTTATTCTACCTCCCATTTTTCACCCAAAATTAAGCGACGTTGGGACTGACGTGTGTTAATGGTTTTGCTAATGGAAAAAAGTATCTCCTTTGGCTATCTGAAAAGCTGACAGTGATCCTTTAAAGCCTTATAGGTACATCAACATTGTTTCACCGTTCGACCTTCGGTGCTTACTTTGAGCTGGTGTAGAAATTTTGGTTTTTGGTATTCTTCTTTTAAAATTCGGCTTAAAAAAGTAACGCATACACTTTTCATTGTTGTAGCAGCATAAATATTACCCATACACATACGGAGAATGCTGCTGGAGTAACAGCCCTTGGCCGGATGTAAGTGCGGATCGTCAAGGTAACGTGGAATGGACTGCGTTGCTTGTCCTTAGCCATGGTCGTTTCACCGTCATATAGCAACACTGGACGAATACAAAATATAACGGCTATTTAATAACAAGACTGAGATTTTGTTTTCAATTCATACTTGTTAATTCATTATTACATTTTTCTATAACTGCAATGCTCCATACGAATCTTCCATTGAAACAATGTTCAGCATTCCAGTATTCCTCGTGAGCTCATTTAAAGTACGCACAGCTTCAACACATCTGAATCTCATTTTTTTAATACAGAAATCACTTTGGAAAAAAATAGAGGTCTCAAGGTGCAAAATCTGTTGAATAAGTCCAACGATCCAACTCAAAACTAAGGCGACGCATTAGATGGCTCTAAGGATGACCTAGAATTTTTCGCGCAAGATAAAAAAGTAACTGGAATGTCTACAAAGGCGCTTTCTCTGGACAATCGACAGATTTCGCGCAGTTCTCAATGTTTGGCAAAAATTTCGCAAGTCAGTTTTTTTTAAACAAGAATTTTTATTGCAGCAAATAGGTATTTTACAGCCCTTCCGGCACCAAAAGTCCATTGCCTCTCCATTCAATCGCTTATCAAGGCATCATTAGTCCATTCCATACACTAATCGGACGTGCGTTCAACATTCTAGCTGACATTATCAATTGACACAGAAAAGTGAAAAAAACAACAGCAACAGCAAATAAAAGTAAACGCACAAACACAAAAGGTTAGAGATGTGTAGCAATTTTTGCTTTCCGGCTGCGCAACTTCTCCTCCGCATCTCGCATTTCGCTCTACAAATGTGTTGAAAAGTGTAAGCCACACAGGAGATTAGCGCCGTACATGAACACAGCCACGCTCGCACACGCACACACGAGCAATACAAGCAACAATAATAACAAAGCGAACAGTCTGTGCAACAAATAATTTAATGGCAAAGGCAGATATGAGTGTCGGCGGGAACGAAGGTGGACAATCGGAAAATAGAACCTCATATTTAGAAACACTGCTGGATGAATTGCTAGGTTGCATAGCTGCCAGAGGCCAGGCCGGTCGAGTAGAATGCCAATTGGCAAGGAAAGCGCGTGAAATGGGCCGTCGAGCAGAGTCCAAGCTAATCGTGAGCCACAAATTTAACGCACAATTTCACTTTATATGCCACAATAATGGGTTAGCATAGACTCAGCACAGAAACACACACACTTGCATGCATCTGACCATAGAACATAGAAAACTGTGTGCACAGCTGAGTTGTAGTTTTTTCGCCACTTTTTTTATCATTTTCGCCTTCTGTTTTACGACCATTTCCCACATTCTGCAGTTGGAGGTCGAGTGTGTGCTCTTCATGACTTTTCCAACAACGAAAACAGCAGCAGCAGCGTGTGCAAATGTGCAGCAAATGTGTTGTCTGAGTTTGTGCATTTGGCAACCAGCCTCGCTCAAATGCAACCTCTGCTGCCTCCGCTGTTTCGGACAGCCCGCTTGACGTGTTGCAAAAATCCAATTAAGTGTCGCATCGTTTGCCAGCATATGTAGCGTGTGTAGTATAAGCGAGTGTATGTTCATATGTATGTATGTAGTACGACTGCATTTGGTGTTGAGCATTGCTTTGTGCAACACGCGCTTGTAATTCTATGTTCTCAGCCTGAATTGGCCGGCATATGTGCGGCAGATTGTTGGCGTTGCAGGCGTTCAGATGAATGTGTTCTCAGCGCGCACGCGGCTAGGTTGAATTGCTTCTGACATGGCGGCGTGGTGATGCTACAGAAATTTAAAATAGAACTGTCTCGCAGTTGAAGGACGTACTAAGAATGTGTGCGTGAATTAGGCTTTGACCGTAATGATTTACCTCCAAAATTTAAATAATGCACTTTTAAAGCAAAAAAAACTAAGAAAGGTTTCGAGCAGTTTACAAAATTTTGAAGAAAAAATATTACATTTCATAGAAGGCTTAAAATTTCGATGTAGAGTGTGAATCGAATACTTCTCTTAACGGTTTCCAAGAGCTTCCAACATGGAAAACTGCATTTTTTGGGATGAAGGCAACAATTAGACGATTGGTAAAGCGAAAGGGATTGAACTTTGCTAGAAATAAATCAAATCAATTTGAAATCGAATACTTTTAGCAGGCATTGAAAATATCGTCTTTATAATGCGAGCAAGTTTTTTCTCTGGCCAGAAATCTTTAAAATGATTCTTCACACATACACGAAATCATAGCAGTTAAGTTTCAGCATTGCTTTATAGCCCCCAGGCTATCAGCATAATTAAATGCGAAAACGGCTCGCTGGCAATAGGAAGACTATTGTCATTGCACTTAAATTTATTGAGGAAGCTTGGCTGAGATAAATACTCTAAATCCACTAAGAGGTCGCAATGCTATTTAATAATGCATTTTAGTGTGGATTCTTGTTCTTGTTTCGTACTAGTTTCAAAGAGTATATTTTTGCGCAGCCGACTTTAGCTGTAAAAGAATTGAAGTCTAAATATTTCAATGCCTCAGTTGACAGGCATCAGCCAAAATTTATGATTGCTTGCAAAAAAAAAAATTAAATAATTTTCTACTAATCAATCTACTTTTTTTATTAATTTTTTTTCCAGAAAAATTTCCTTTAATCTAGTTTTCAAATTTAATTTAATTATATTTTTCCTCTTTACTTTTCTTTTACTAAATCGTGTGCTAACTAATGAGACTCATTTGCCATGCATACAAATCGAGTGCTCTTGTCGCACTCGAAAATTCCGCAGTTTCCCATTTTTTCTTGCTCTAACGACAATCGAATAAAACACGAATTTGCACTTCCCTAAGCCATTCGAATCCGTTTTTGTTTCAGTGGCAACAAATTGCAGCAATGATTTTCAATCACAGTCAATCTCGTTGCCTGCAATGGTGGAAAGCGATAGTTGAGCATCATCTTTACAGTCAGGCACCGACGAAGGTTTCCAGCGCAGCAATCAGCGCCAAATAAAGGCGAAAATTATAAAAGGAATTAATAAAAAAAGAAGAAATGAGAAAACAAAGCTCCGAAATAACTAAAAACAGAGATAAATTACGCGCCTTCCACCTACAAAAACATGACAATTTGCGCATCAAAAAATCACAAAAGAGAAAAAACGCTGATACTGCAATATTCCACCGAAAAAGCGAAACTGTCGGCTGTCGAGAATGCAGCAAAGTAAAGCTATAAAATGCAACAATTTGCCGCAGAGTTTTATGAAATTTTTATGCGACAACATTTCTAGTTTTTCCAACTAAAAGATGTCATTCATTTTATGAAAGGCAAAAATAAATAAATACTCCACTGAGTGTGGCAGAAAAAAAATTTTCGAAAAAATAAAATGCTGCAACAAGTTGGCGAGTTTATGGCGGATGCACAGTACCCCCTGCTGCGGTGCTGAGGCTTCCCGAAACAGTGTTCTACTTTAAACAGCTACGATCCCTTCCTTGTCCGTTACTCCTTCACCCCACCACTGGCGGCTGGTTGGCGTGCTTTTAGGCGCGTTAGCTGGGAAATAGGCAAGTCGCTTGGTTGCATGATGGGGAAAGCATGCCAACAATGTTGCACACAAAGTTGCGCAGCCACTTGAATTATTTATGAGTTGTATTTCTTGAAGAAAAACGTGTTAGAAAAAGTAGCAAAACTATGTGAGGCTCATAAAAAGTGCGCCACATGCAAATGTTGAAAGTAAATGCAAAATATTTCTTTTATACCAAGTAAACATAAAACAAAATATGTAACAATAAACGCGCAGCTATGAAAAGATGAATGCATAAAGTGATGAAAACATTATATTTAAAACATTTTTATGTAGCAACAACAGCAACATGCAGTGAATTTGTAGTGTGCAAAAGTAAGCATTTTGAAGTGGTCTTGCCAGGAAATTTCATAAGAATTGTGTTGTAGAAGTGTCTCTCAAGAAGTTTGCAAGCACCAATCGAAATGCTGGAAGGGGAATTGATTGCTGCACTGAATAATTGAGAGCTTATGTGATTATAAGTGGACATTTTGCGTGCGTATGATGGACGATCCAAAAGCCAAAACAAAAATGCAAAATGCAAAAAAGCAAAAAGAGGAAATCCGTTACATTCTTCAGTACCACTACGATTGAGATGAAAAGTCTGAGCAGATGGTCAAATAAATGTGTGTGTGATTTATAGAACCAAAACAGCATCGAATGCAATATTAAAGTGCTAGTTCCAATGCTTTCATACTGATGACATTAACCACACAGAAGATGCAGACGATTGCTCGGGAAGGCCAATCGTGAGAAATATCGATAAAATCACTAAAGTCGTCGGAGCAGACAAGCATATGAGAACTTAAATGATTACATAGGACTCTAAGAAACTACTTGGAACCATTTGAATAAAACTCGTCTCAAAGAGAAACTGGTTGTATGGGTGGCATTGGAATTGACACAAAATAACCATTTGAGCAGAATTGACTTATGTGGTTCCTTGCTGAAACGCAATGAAGTTAATCTATTTTTAAAGCGAATAATAACGCACTTTGAAAAATGGGTCGCATGCAAAAAGAAGAGCTTGCGACCAAATGGCGGTGAGTCGGTCCAAATCAAACGCAAATTTCAAAATTTGTTTGATCACACAAAACTGACTTCAGGAGAGGTTTGTGAAAAAGAGCTGGCCAACTTGCTTCTTCCTTTGCAGAACTGTGGCATTGCGTTCAAAATGAACGAAAGTTATCGAACAAAAGAGAAATATGTCATATAATTCAGATAATCCTTTGATATTTTCATTCGCGAAATGAGGCGAAAAACGGGTCAGTACCTTTTACTTCACAAAAGATGTTGCGATGTTAAAAGAAGTTCATTAAATTTGAAACTAGTGATTTTAAAGCAGAAACTGAAGAATTAAAGAGGATTGCTGAAAAAAGTTTGAAGAACATATTTGAGATCACTGAGTGGCTTCTAAATCGTAGGTAGCATTTAAAAATTGAGCAAATTAAAAATTAAATTGAGCAGTTTTCGTTCGAGAAATGCATTGAATGTCAAAAACGGCTATCTAAAGTAGTTTTCCTTGATGGCAACGCCTCATTACAATGAACAAATGGTACCAAAGGAGTAATAGAGCTACCCCGCTAGGAAGCTTAGGAAGCCGCAAGAGGCTTACTTTTCAGATAAGCTGTATCTGTCTGCACCATTTTTTTAATTATTTGGTGAGCAATACTTCAATCTGCGACAAAGTATGAGAAATTAATCGACGTGAGGTTTCACACAAAAGACAATTTTTTTATCAAGGCATTCTGAAATCGCCTGAAAAAAGAAATGCATAAAAACACAATTTTATTATTTCATTATTAAAAAAATTCGGTTTTATAAGAATGCACGCTTTGTATTCAATACTAAATGAGGTGAGTTATTTGAGCTCAGCTATAATTAGTCAGTTCACACCACCGTCATTTATGGGCGGTTAGTTTAATTCGATGAAAAATAGGAATGTTTTTAAGATTTTTGTTTATGTGAAATATTTGCGCAATATTTTTTAAAATGTTTATTGCCAAATATTTAAAATTGAGTGAGCGGTAGAAAACCTTCGGAAGAGTGTCAACCAAACAATTTTTTTTCGGTGTACAGTTCGCTGCAGAATCATCTGAAACAAAAAAATTAAATGCATTTGTTAAAGTAGATGTTTTTCGGGGCACCCATAGGAAAATATTTCCGGTTTTTCAATTTTTCGTAACACTTGAAGCCAAAACTCTGGGTTTCGCTTGAAGAGACGGCTAATTTATTAGTCTAAGATTAATTTTCATTAAAAAAGAACAAAAGAACTCTCAAATGTAATGAGTGAATTATGTGAAGAAGTTTGCAAGCACCATTATGTGAAATTTCAGAACGATTGGTTCAGTAGTAGTATGGTTATGCTGTAGATGGACTTCAAAAATAAAAAAATTTCAAACAGAAAATGACATAAATTTGAATAGGTTTTGACACCGGGTCTGGAGTAGGAAACGCACAAATACTTTTGACTTTGTCAATTTTGCTCCAAGCGACTTATCATTTTGACATACATTAGATATTAAAAATTAAAAAAAATAAATTCGATCATATGTATTTAGGCACCGCGCCTGGAGTAAAGGACGCACAAATACTCGTAACTTTATTAATTTTATACGATCGACAAAGAAAATGCCAAAAATAAAGTTTATTTACCTTACCCGCTCTTACAGAAACCTGAGCAATCGCTAGGATAGCTTCAGTTGGTTAAAATATAATACTTTCCTCACACGCATAGAACGTAACCGCTAACATGGATTATCACATTCTCGTTGCTTTCGATGCATTATTAGCTTAATTTCATCCAATGCCTGCGAAATTTTCCCACAAGCTCCCTAATCAAGCTGTTTATCATTGCCATTAATTGGGTATTCACTCATTGTGAAGAGTGGTGAATGCATCCTTACCAGGCATTTTCAAAATAATTTTTTTTGTGCTATTTTTTGAACTCCCTTTACGCCATAAAATTTTCAATTAACTTCACTCATTACCACCTCTGCAAGCGCAAAAGAAATCTCTGAAATTTCATTGCTACGCCCTTTACTTCACTTTAATCCGTATTACACAGTTTAATCAGCTTCTAGCTCTCCGTCTGCCAAGCATTCCTTCGCATATCGACTGTGTTATCAGAATTTAAGAAAACGCCTTCGTTACTCGTGTATCAACGCAACGAAACGTGAAGTTGATCACTCAATAAGAAGCGGTTAATTAAATTTTTCAAAATATATAAGCACAAAAATCTCCATAAGAAGGTAAAAGAAAATATTCAATGGAAGATATTTATCAGTTAAAAACACTCGTTTTCATAAGTTCACACCTTTCGGAAAAATAATAAATTTTAATAGCCAGCAAGGAAGATTGAGGTAAGAACGGGTTTGAGAAAAAAGAGAGCTTAATACGTATTTTGCTTGTTCTGATCTGCGAGATTAGTATAGACATTTTGGTTTTTTAGTATTAGTATTAGTAGTAGTATTTTATCGCTATTTAACATTTTAGTAAAATTGTTTACCACTGAGATATTACGACTTCTCTTTACAGGACTTTGTAGTATTTGAATGGAATTGCGATTAACAGGGCCCATAGAAATGAAGTAAAACAAGCTGTATGAGGTACGAGAAACTGACGCAATTATTTTCTGCTTGAAACTCCTGTTATTTGTACATAAATATTTCCATTAACTTATGAAGAAAAATCGCACAGAAGGTGACTTTCGAGATAGAAATGTGATCAGCGTAATGCGTAATTCTTCTAAATATGCTCCGTATGTATGTGCGCTCCTCCACTTCTTCAAATTCAACTAAAGTTCCGCCACGCATTGGTTTCGGCCACTTCTTGCAGTATCTTGTTTCGAACAATCCTGAGCCTACAAATATAATATAATACGGATTTTAAAAATGATTAGAGAAAGACCAAGGAGAAAAAGGGCAACACCTTTAGGGAAAAAAATTATCAAAAATCACCGAAAATTTTGATCTACTTCAAATTTGCACAGTGTTACAATATATTAAAACTTAATGGGGTATCGAACTGCGTACATAAAAACTAAATTAAATTTAAATAAGTAAATTTTCATATATTATTTTAAGATATTTTCTTATAAAGTATTGTGATAATATTAATTAAAATAATGAATAAGTAAATAATCATATTCGTGTAATGGTAAGGCGCAGAAGCTCACAATGACAACATAGTTAGTGGTGCAAAGGAAAAGGAAGACCGGCCTTTGCATTGGAAAGATCGCTCCTACCAAGAAGAAGAATAAGTCATATTTAATTCAAAATATATTTGTATAAAAAAATAATTTACGTTTAAAAAATTAAATAAGTAAGCTATTGGATGCCTGAAAATGTTCGCTTAGGCCGGAAATCGTTATTCGGGTGCTCTCGAAATATGATGAACCACACATGAGACCCAATACTACTGCCTCGTCGGTTCCATCCGTCGTAGGACACTTCTTCCCTTTTTTAACTCCAACTCTCGACTCCACAACCCCTCTCGAACAACAAAATCTCCTCTGCTCTTGTAAAATTATATCTTTTAATAAATTCTTCTTTTTATTCCAACCTCATTCACTTCGAGCCTCATTCGCTGCTACCTAATTTCGGAAGCGCCGAAGTCCCACAAATCGACGATCGTTGCGCTTATCGCAATTCGGTTGCACTTTAACCATCTGCAGCAACAGCAGTCGAGCAGCTTCTCGTTTTGAGTGTGGCACACACAACCGCTACAACAACAACAAATTGTTCAACTTCCAGCAAAAGTAACAAAAGCAGCAATAGTAGCTCCCATTCTGCATTATCTTGAACGCTCTGGGATTTCTTAAAATACCCGCTTTCGTCTTTACTCCTTACTGCTCCCCACGAATTGCGTGCAAGAATGAAAATGAAGGTAGTGGAAAGAAATACAGTACATTTAACCTTCTCGTAAACGCTTTTGACACACGCTTATCGAACTTAAGTGGTTGTTAAGCAGATGAATAAATGATTGGGTGAGGATGGTGAGACAGGCAACTTGCATGTGTACTCGCACACATACAAGTGTGTCAATATGTATAGCAGTAGTTTGTGTGAAAGTCTATAAGAAGTCGCTAGTTGGATAACAGGGCGGCCCGTTAGTGAAGCAAAGCGAAGCAAAGTGTGTGCGACCCGCACAATAAAGTTGTTGCAAGTATCCTGCAGGCAAACCTACTAGTGCTTAACTAGTTCTAAACTAGTTCTGCAGTTCGACTGCAAGAGTTAGATTCAATACAAGCAACTGGTTGTTTTAGGATGGGAATATTCCACGAAATGTCAGTTGTCAGCTTCTGCATTAATATTATGCCACTTACTGAACTAGTCCGTAATAGACAATAAAAGTTCTAGTCTAATTTTGGTCGAGTTACATTTTTTTTCTTATCTTCAATATTTTTTCTCGAATCAATATTATTTTATTTTTAAATTTTACATATCTCAAATTAATATTTATTCGGAAATTGAACAAAAATAAAACAACAACAAAAACTAGAATCATATTAGAATAATATTTACTTTGCAGACAACTCTAGTTGATCCTTTTGCAACTAGTACAATTCGAGTCACTCACGAACTAGTATTTTATCTTTCTCATTCCTTTTGCATCTAGTACCATTCGAGTCACGCTCGAGCTAATATTTTTCCTTCCTTGTTGCTTATGTGACTAGTACAATTCGAGTCACTCTCAAACTAGTACGCTAAATCAACTATATAGAAAGTCTGCTGGCTTTCCACTGCGAGTCTCCCTTAGCTGTTGCGAGTGTGTCCGATTACTTCTCAGCTGCTTCTACCTAGCCTGCGTTTAATTTAACCACCAGGCATCGACACAAATTAATTCAATGCTTGTGAGCCGCAGGTCAGTGCGCGCTGGACCGTTTGACTCGTACTCTTTTGATTTTGTCGTGCCTTTTGGGAACTTTGTCAATTTGATGCGTATAAAAGCCTTTAAATGTTCTACGTCGGCGTTATTATTATTCATTTTTTCCAATATGTTTTTGTTATTGTCGAAGGCAATACTCTTGTTACTTTTTCATTTTCCTTTTTTTTTGTGGTTTGTATTTCTGTCTTTTCTCTCTGTAGTGCCGAACGAACTGGCGTAGTTCGATAAAAACAGTCGGCACAACATAGTTTTCATGAGACAATCCCATAAGTTAAACAAAAGCGAAAAGTAATTTTAATAAAAATCCACTTAAGAAGTAACAAACACAAGGCGGCCGGCAAATGATTTTATTTTTGTTTTCGATACGTATGCGGATCGAATGCATGTGGCAGACATGGAGGTCGTTTTGGAAGAAAAGAGAAGAGAAAAATAGAAAAGTAGTTATTGCATGAGATGCATTCAAAAGAGTAAAAACAAAACAAATGAAAAGTCGAAAAGGAAATTGGAAGACGTAAAAATATATAACAACACACACAAGCAAATGAAAATTAAAAAATAAGAATGAGCGGTTGCTGGTTTCCAAAAAATTAGCGCTTTGATATCTTCCATTCAGCCAACATATTTTTAGTCCAGCTTAACGCTCGAAAATCTATTCTTCTCACCCATCTCTATCTTTCCAAAGCCACTTTTATGACTTACTTTGAAGTACTTAATATTTTTCATCTTCGCATCTTGCAACGAGCGCCACAAACACTCTTCCGAAACAACCTTTTTATAGCTTTAATCGAAGATTGATAAGACGATTTTTATTGGCAGCTTAAACACTTCATTTGCCCCATGATCACACCGCATGGAGATTAGCTTCTTCGGTTTTCTTGAAGTCTGTATTAGCTTGCCTTCGTGCCGCACTTCTTCTTCCACTCTCATAGACTTTTCGAGTCTACAATTTTTATTTGTATTTGTATTTTTGTATTACTACCTTTGGTTGGTTGCTGCTTTAATCTGGTAATTCATTAATCTTGACCTTTTGTCCTGCCGTTACCGCAATTATCATAGATTGCATAAGTGTACCTCCGCCCTATTTCTTCATAGGTGCGTAAATGCGTTCAGTTTGTCTTCGGATTTGTCAGCGCACTTTTATATTTTAATTGTGGATGTGTTAATTTGTTAGTGTCGATTCAGCTGTAATTTTAGATAAGTAGTTAATTAAATATTTGAACTTTGTGTTGTAAAGTGGGCAGCAAACGGCTGGCAGTTGGTGGTTTAGTGGTGCTAAGTGGGTTCACATTTTCCATGAATTATAATATTATACTGACTGACACCAGATATTTATGTGTATAAACTAGTATACATTTAGAGTACTTAAATATTTGGTAAACAAGATTATGACATAACTGTGAGTTTTTGTATATAAAAGTACTTGAACTCTGTCCGCCATCAGAGTGAGTTTCTATAACTCTAAGCTTAGTTAACTTATATAAAGTGCGGCGTATTCATCGTGAAAGTATTTCTACTCATCTTTTTTGGAGCATCGAGGGCAATTACTTAACTAAAATTATGTAAGCTAGGCGGGAAGAGAAGCTCTCAGAAACGGTCGCTATTATGCCAAAGAACATGAATGAAATGGGGAAAACGTATTTTCAAAAAAAAAAAAAAAATTCAAGCAAAAATTGTTTTTACCCCAAAAATTAAAAAAAAGCAGAATAAATTTTAATAAAAATTTAAATTAAAAAGAAAATTGTATCCTAAAACTAAAACAAAAAATTAAATCATTAAAAAACTTTATTCTAAAATTGTCAACACTGAATGAGTAAATTAAATTTTGAAATAAATAAACTAAATTGAATAATTTAAATTAAAAAAAAAAATGTTTCAATTCACTTCTTATTATATTAAAGTCTACAAGACTTTAAGAAAAATTTACCACAATGCCCCCAAAATATTTTTTTCTCTTGAATAGTATCGCTAGTATCGGAGAAGAGAAGAAACAAAATTTGGTCCCCATAAATTAAAAATTGCAATGGATGCGCGTCTTTCAAAAAGAAGGCCTACATCTAAGGCCTTATTTCGCCATCACTGAGGATTCACAGCTAAGTGATCAAGTTGGCTCTCAATCATCGTTTAGTCTAGAATAACAGCAGAAAGGTAGGCTGATTTTTGGTTCAGAAGCGTTTGCATCTAAAAAACAATGCTGGTCCACCAAAAGTGTAAATTAGAAGGATTGACTTTGCGAGCTTACGAGTGGCATCACAATGGGTCGGCCGACAATCATATGCGACGAAACGAATGCTTTCATTCGTAACACGAAATTTGGATTTTAGTGTATACAATAATTCGGTGTTACTATAAGTAATAAAGTGCGTCGGTCCACAAGCGCAGAGAAAACTTTGCCTACAAATCCTCATTCGAAATCAATAAAAAGAGAATCTACCTGAAGAAAAGCAAAATAAGCGGTGCGCTCACGTAAGCTTTTTTAGTTAGAATCTCTGCGCAGACGAGTGTAGCTAACGAAATTAGTCAACAATATGAAATTAATGTAAAGCGTTTTTCAGTAAGAGCGCTTCAACTTTTTTTTTGAATAAAACACAATCGGTTTGACTTTTTTAACTAATTTTTTTTTTTATTATCGAGTTTGAACATATACATTTAAGTATAAAATTCGATTTTTTTTGCATGACCACCGCGTGCACGTTTTACGAAGTCCAATCGTTGAACCAAATTTTCGACCACTCTTTTGCATAAATCGGCCGAAATTCCAGCAATTTCGTGTTCAATATTGGCTCTGAGCTCACAAATCATCGCCGGCTCGTTACTGTAGACCAATGACTTCACATAACCCCAAAGAAAATAGTCTAGAGGCGTCAAATCACACGAGCGCGGCGGCCATTCGACCGGTCCATTTCTGGAAATAATGCGCTCATCGAACTTACTCTTCAACAAATCAATTGTAGCGTGTGCTGTGTGGCTTGTGGCCCCGTCCTGTTGAAACCACATGTCGTCTAAGTCCATACCATTCAATTGCGGTCAAAAATAATCGTTTATCATGTCGCGGTATCGATTTCCATTCACAGTAACGTGGCGATCGTTCTCGTCAACGAAAAAATATGGGCCAATTACGCCGCCGGCATGTAAACCGCACCAAACAGTGATTTTTTCGGGATGCAACGGTGCCTCATGGATCACGTGTGGATTGCTTTCTGCCCAGTAACGCATATTTTGCTTGTTGACAAAGCCATTGAGCCAAAAGTGAGCTTCATCACTGAAGATGATTTTTTGGAAAAAATCTGGATCATTTTCGAGTTGATCTTCAGCCCAATTAACGAATCGACGTCGCTTCAAATGGTCAAACGGCTTCAGTTCTTGTGTCAGCTTGATCTCGTACGGATGTAGGCCAAGATCTTTTCGCAAAATTCGCCACAATGACGACACAGAAAGGCCCAATTGTTGAGAACGTCGTGTGAGCGACACATTTGCGTCTTCTTGAACTGAAGCCCTGGCGGCAGCAATATTTTTAACACTTCGTGCACTTCTTGCTCTCACTGGCACCGGAACATTATGTAGCGAAAACGTAGATACAAATTTGTTCACTAAACGGTCGATTGTCGAACGGGATGGCTTGTTAAATGGACCGTAAAAGGGCCGTAATGCTCTTAAAGTAGCAGCAACAGAACGATTGTTTTCATAAAAAATTTGCACGATTTGCAATCGTTGCTCAAGTGTGTAGTGCTCCATGATGAAATGTATACTAATGAAGTTTACAAATGACAAGCGAAAAATAAAAAATATTGCGTCGTTCGCCCTCCCTATCGGAAAAAAGTTGAAGCGCACATATTGAAAAACGCTGTACAAGAGTGTTTGAATCGTCCTTAATAACGAAATATTATTTTAAATTGAACGCCTTGATCTTTCTATGCTTCCTCGCTTATCTCACTGTTCTTCTTTGTTCTCCTGCTTTTTCCAAGAATTCCAAGAATTCCTTTCCAGCTCCATAAACAATTTGGAATTTCCAAAAAACTCATGAAAATTTTACTATAACAAACCAGCAGCCATAATTCATTTTGAGATCAGCATCAATCCTAATGGACACTTAATGGCTCTGGCGTGAATGATAAATGATGGTCAGCTTTGAGGGTATTAAAGTATTTTGTAACAAACAACACTCGAAGTACAAAAACACAGCAAGAAACACACGAATCGCATTGTTCTCGACAAGTTGTCAAAGCAGCTAATCTGATCCTGCGATCGCTGGGCTCAATGAATTACCTGAAGAGCAGGAGCAACGCGTACACATGCGAGTGAGTGAATAAGTAAATGGAGAATATTTCGTTGGGAATTCCGAACGGTAGTAATCGCAGCAAAGTGATCGGTGAAACGTAACTTCTGTGGAATTCTAAATATAAAACCTCAACCAGAGCAAAGTGCCGCAACTGAGGGACGTATTTTGGCTGATAAATTTGCTCGTATTTGTATTAAAGGAATGTGTGTTGCAACAAATGTTAAATCAATAAAAAAGCAACAAACACAGATACATACATGCATGCATGCATTTTAAATACAGTGCGGCGGAAGAGATAAAAAGTGCTGCAAACACAATTCACGCTTGGTGAGTTATATGTGCGTATACGGGTGTGGCACGTTCGAGTGTTGCAACAATAAGAGCCAGGTGTCTAATAAGTACCTAAGTAAAACAGCACGTAAGCGGGAGCAAATGATGGTTGTTAAAGTTATTCGTGTGTCAAAAATTTTTATTTTTTAATAAAAAATATTCACCGAGCGCTTCACTCATCGAATTCAGTCATCATTGAAAGGGGCTCACTTCGGGCTCAGTGGCTTCGTGAATAAGCCAAATGGTCTTATTTGGAATGACACTAATATACAGTTAACTCATAAAATGTACTATTTGTTGTTAGTCTTAATCAGACCACGCCATGCGGATTGCTTTTTGTATGTTACCAAAAGTGCATAAGCATATTCTGGATGACCTGGCCGTATTATAGGAGTGGAGTAAGAACATTAAAAAAATTCTAATAGGACTATGAATAAGTTCGTGCGGTTTTTTTTCGAAATTTGAAACTTTATTGACGTAAAATGGTTACAAATTTAATATTCAAAATATTGTCCATCGCTTACTACTACTTTTTCCCATCTTTCTGGCAATTCACGGATTCCCTTTGTGAAAAATTCGGTCGGTTTTGCCGCAATCCACGAATCGATCCATTTTTTGACTTCATCGTAATTACGGAAGTGCTGGTCAGCCAGGCCATGTTGCATCGATCGGAAGAGATAGTAATCGGATGGCGCAAGGTCTGGACTATACAGCGGGTGGGGTAGGACATCCCATTTGAGCGTTTCTAAGTATGTTTTGACCACTTGTGCAACATGTGGCCGAGCATTGTCATGTTGCAAAATAACTTTGTCGTGTCTATCGGCGTATTGCGGCCGTTTTTCTCGCAGTGCTCGGCTCAAACGCATCAATTGTCGTCGGTAGACATCCCCCGTAATCGTTTCATTCGGTTTCAGTAGCTCATAATACACAACACCCAGCTGGTCCCACCAGATACACAGCATAACCTTCAGGCCATGAATATTCTGCGCCGACGTCGATGTTGAAGCATGGCCAGGGTATCCATACGTTGCCCGACGTTTTGGATTGTCGTAATGGACCCACTTTTCATCGCCAGTCACAATTCGATGCAAAAAACCCTTTCTTTTGTGCCGTTGAAGCAGTTGTTCGCATGCCATAAAACGGCGTTCAACGTCTCTTGGCTTCAATTCATACGGCACCCAATGGCCTACCTTTCGGATCATTCCCATGGCTTTTAAACGTTTGGAAATGGTTGATTGATCAACTCCCAAAGTTTTTGCAACCTCTTCTTGCGTTTGAGCCGGATCTTGATCGAGCAATTCCTCCAATTCGGTATCCATGAACTTTGGCGGCGCACCCTCGCGTTCTTCGTCTTCCAAGCCAAAATCACCACTTTTAAAGCGTGCAAACCACTTCTGGCACGTTCGCTCAGATAGAGCATGCTCACCATAAACTTCCACCAAGATACGATGACTTTCGGCTGCTTTTTTCTTCATATTAAAATAATGAAGAAGAATTCCCCGCAAAAACACATTATTTGGCACGAAATTCGACATTTTCAAGTGTGGTAAAAATATTGTTGTTTACGCTTCAAATAAAAAACTTATACTGACGTTTGTGCCTTACGACAGTAGCTCTCCAATGAATGTTTGGAAATGTGGATCGATGGAATAATAATCAAGTTACGCCATCTGTTGTAAAACCGCACGAACTTATAAATAGACCTATTATGTCAAAACTTCCAATATTGCAAAACTTAATTTTTATTTTTTTTTTGTTTAATCTTTTTCTATTTGCTTCTGAGTATAAAAATAAACCCAGATCGGTGCAGCGCCCTCCATGCTAAGATCTACGCTATAGACAAAGAAGCAAAAACGTTTAGACTAATGGATTTAGTTCCAGTAAACCTTACCATTTTAGTTAATAATCAAACAGCCATGAAGGCACTAGCGTCCAGATGTGTTAAAGATAGCAGGGGGTCGCTCCCGCTTACCCAGCAACACAACACTACACTTTGTTGGGCCCCGGCCTCTCTTGAGTGGAGGGAAATGAAAGAGCGGATAAGTGTTCAAGGAAAGGCTTTGATTTTGACCTTCAGTGAGTGGTAGATGACATACGCATTCCTCTTAACGAACTGTACATTGCGGTTGACTTGAGCGTAATCGCGGAAACCAATAGAAGGGTCGGACTACTAACTGTAGGGCTTCCAAATCGATCTTGAGGAAATGAACAGATCAACTTAGAGCGCTCTCACAGGAGTTATAACGAGTCACTGCACTATTGGCACCCTAACTAGTAGAATGGAAGCAATGACTTCTGCAAGAGTTGTTCAGATGAAGAAGAAAGTGAGTCGGTATAACACCTCCTCTCTGAATGTCCTGTATTTCAAAGAAGCTGTGTCCCGAAATTTCGCAAAATATCTCACTGTACTATTCATCTTCTCAAAAATATATAAGTGGTTTAAGCAACTCAGTTAAGGGAAGGAAATCAAATGCAGGTATCACAATGGACCGTATAGCCGCCAAGTGACAATCAACCTGGCTAACCTAACTTAACCTACTGTATCCTCAGACCTAAAATGAGCCTACAAAACAATTAATTTTTAGAAAAATTGATGATAAAGTCCTCATCAACAATTTTCAATCAACAGAATTGGGAAAGTTCAAAAGGTTTCTCTAAAGTATGCTTTGCGGTCTTCACGATTTACTGAACCTCTTCTGCCATATACAAATCATGTAGCTTTAGACTCATTAGAATATCTAAGGATGTTGAGGTTTCACATTGTCAGGCCGATCAGGATATTTCATTTATCTTAATCTTCCTTCATTTATTTCGAAACTTCCTGGTGTGAGCTGATTTCAGAAACTCTGCCCTCTGTGCTTGTCGATACAATCGTTGGCACTACAATAACGACCAACGCTCTAAACCTACGCGACTCACGAAGGCATCTCATTCGTTCTGTTAATAAATGCCGGGCAGCCTGAACGTTCGAGCGCTGAATAATTCTGTGATGGCCCTGATATAGGTAGAAGTAGTTTTAGAAGTTTTTGTAAACAACAAAAACTGTTCAACCGAAGACCTATTTTCCTACTTAGCATACCTTTCAGACCAGCTCAATAGCCGCAAGGTGGCGCAGAAATAATTCCCAGTTTCAGGCCAGTTCCGCTCGACAGATGGGGGTTTTATGCAACCTATTTCATATAAGTGTTTCATCATTTCGACCCTGCCACCCACACTAACTCACTTAGTAATCCATCCAAGTAAACTAATTTTCGCCTGACCCTCGTATTGAAACAGCCGCATATAAATGTGGCACTACAGCGCCAATAAATCGTTGCAAGTTATAGCATTGCAAGTATGTATTGTCGAATTTTTAGTGTATACGCCGCCTGTGGCACAGAAATCCGATATCCATTTAACATTAATTATCACACAGTTTGATACTTTCAACTTAAAAAGCAGCTGAGAGTAAACAACTATGGCCACGAATACATCTGTACATGAGCACATGCAGCCATGCATACATAAGTGAGAATATATTTAAATAAAGTTTGAGATCTGTGTCGAGTGCCAATACCTACCGACAGTGTTTTCGGGACACTTACTAGTGTTGGGGCATGCCCCGTTGCTATCGCATATTTATCTTTGGTGTTCACAAACAATTAATTTAAAAATGTTTATGTTTTATTTTCGGCTGCGATTTCTTTTTAAATTTTTTTTTTTTTATTCTACTCATAATTTCCTCGATTGTGTTGTTGTCTTTTGTTGGGGTAGGTGTGTGTGACAGCGGGTTGTCAACGATAAAAAACAAAAAATACATTTGGGCATGCAACATCTACCCGCATTCGTACACATGCGCTATTGTAAGCGCCAAAAACTACAACAACAATAACATGAATTCAATACGTACAGCCGTTGCCTTTTGTTCACGCGTTGAATTATTGCCGAATTGATCACATTTATTGAAGCCAATACCACAGTGCATTGTGAGTGGAGAAAACTCCTTTTATTGTGGCCAAATCTTTTGTGAAAAATTTTTATTATGCCATGTTGTTGGTGTTTTTGGGACAGTGCCGTTGGCGTTGGTGCTGGCACTTAATTGAAATGTAGTTTGTAGATACAAGTTGTCGCTTAACAGCAATTCGACGTTCACCACATTTCTCACAGAACAAAGCGCATGGCCAACAAAGAACACAAAACAACAAAAAAAAAAAAACTTAAGAAAAAAATTAAAAAATCTTTTTAAATAAACACAAAAATACTAATAAAGTATATGTGCATGTATAAAAAATTACAAAAACGCATCGAAATAAACCCATTTTTATTATTTAACGCATTTGTTATTCGCCAGAAATGTGTGGTTGTCAGCGGCCTGTTGCTTAAGTCCAGCAAGTTCTTTTACATTTTATTTTAATTTTTCTCCCCCAACTCACTATTTCATTAGCTACATATTTACGTGGTTAATTGGATTTCTCAAGTCTTTGTCATAGCTTCAGTTTTATTTCATCATTTTTTTTTCGGCATTCAAGTCGACCACACACGCTTGCGCCCTTCGCAGAAGAGTTAATTTGGAGATTTTTTATGGCTTATAAAAATATTTGTTTCTAATGAATAGTGATGATTATGTTGTTGTGTCGAATGTTGTGGTAGACAGCTACCAAAATTAAATGATTTTTTTGTATTGCAAAGCCCGAATGGGGTAAAGGTATTTCCGTTTGATTCCAAAACAACCAAAGAAGCAAAAAAAAAATGTTGTGTATGAAGGCTTGCTTGACAATTTTACTTGCCAAATACAATTTAATAATCAAAATATTATTAATATAAAATTTTATGAAATAATTAATTAACTCTTTTAAATGCAGATTTTGAATGAATATTTGGCGGCGTATCCAATTTGATGGTAATTAAATGATACTTTACTCTAACCGAGCATATTAAACTTCATTTTAAGCAAATTAATTTACAATAAAAAGTCAGTTGGCAGACTAAAAAAAATAATCAAGGCGAAGAGTAGAGTCAAGCGCAAAATACTTCCATTCAAAAAACCTCCGGAATATGTCAGTGAAACGAAAACGGTTCAATTATATTTAAATATTTACTTTATTACCTTCAAAGTAATCGCCAATTGTATTCGAAAGCTTCTTTTACATTTCAAAACACCATTTCAAGCCGATTTTATAATAACTCTCAGCCTGTTCTAGAATCCCCACACAACTTAAACTTTTCACGAACTGGTAATAGGTAATAGCTTATGAAACAGCTTTAGGTTTATTTTGGGTCCTCATAGCCGCGCAGAAGTTAACATAAACGAGATTGTGGAGTTGTTTTCTTCCCAACTCCGGCCTCTTGCGATGAAGTTACTCCCACAAACGCTTTAGTACTCTCACATAGTATTCGTTATTTACTATTTGAGCTGGCGGTAGGTATTCGAAGCGGACTGGCCTAAGGCAATCAAAGAAAACGGACAATAACATTTAGCTTTTAGATATACTTTTCAGTGATTATTTTAAGAATTTCGGCCCGTCTATCCATTTATCAGATGCTTACTTCTGCCTTATAACCGATTTAAAACTGGTACGGGCACTATCTTGTCATCACTCCAGGCTATCTTGTCAGCACTCTTGGTCCAGCATTGTTAGCAAAAAATGTAGTGAAAATATTAGTTTCGCTGGCAATCGAAATTTTTTTAATAATTTCTGGGAGATCGCCAGAGAATGGTGTGACTCTGAATATAAAGGCCAGTGATTTATTTACTTAGCCTATGGGCGGCCGCCGTAGCCGAATAGGTTGGTGCGTGATTACCATTCGGAGTTCACAGAGAGAACGTAGATTCGAATCTCAGTGAAACACCAAAATTAATAAAAAACATTTTTCTGATAGCGGTCGCCCCTCGGCAGGCAATGGCAAACCTCCGAGTGTACTTCTGCCATGAAAAAGCTCCTCATAAAAATACTGCCGTTCGGAATCGGCTTGAAACTCTAGCTCCCTCCATTTGTGCAATAACATCAAGACGCACGCCACAAATAGGAGGAGGAGCTCGACCAAACACCCAAAAAGGGTGTACGCGCCAATTATATATATATATATTGTATATGGGCAAGAAATTTCTTGCAGACAATTCAGGAAGTAGGATGATTAATAACTAAAATTTAAAAAACCAAGAATATTATATTTAGAATATTATTAATAGTTCTTTTTCTCTCAAGACCCAAACAAAATGAGCATTATGCGAATATTCTTCATTACCCTATAGAGAGGGTAGAGGTAAAGAACTACGGAATTAAGCTGAGGTAAGTCAAATTAATTATGAAATCTGCTTCTTTTTCCAGAGGTGCGCTACTTCACATAAATGCTGAGAGTTTTTGTGATGGAATCTATGAGTGAATGGAGAGCTGTTTACCTCGGTGAGAGTGGATGTTGGATCGTAATGTGGAGAAGTGAAGTGTTAATATGAAAGGTGAGTATTAGTATTAGGTGATTATTAGTGTGCATTTTTTCTTGAAACTTTACAAACCGCCTTTTGCTTATGTACTGAACCGCTTCCGGAACTAGGGAAATGTGTATGTGCATTTTTTTCGTTTTCAAAAAGCATCTCTCTGCGCATAATGGGCTTATGAGAAAAGTCAACTCCTACTTTGAGAGTTGCTTAATGCTAGTGAAAATCAGTCATATACCGCGCCTTGTTGTAGTCAAGTGAGCCTGCAACCTGAGCTCAGAGGTAAATGAAGTCAACTTTTAATTTTTTAAGTGAGATGAGATTTGTAAATATTCTTTTAATTGCAAAATAGTTTTATTTAGACTCTTGGTTTTTGTTGTTTATTTAAAATAATGCTTCGTATTTCTTTTCAAGGAGCCACACCCTAATCAGAAATTAATCAGCCTCTCTGAAAATGAAATCTCTCAGTCCATCCACCTGGTCTAAACCGATTTCTGAACTTTGAATTCAAATAAATAACTTTTAGACAACCAGTTTTAAGTTCTCCGCATCAGCAATTAATTTTTGATATTCAGCTTCATTCAAATGTCAAAAAGTGTACACAATTTAAATACTTTTTCAACAAGAAGCCCAATCAATGCATTCGCCGTCCGTCCTCACGCCGACAAATAGAAAATAATACGAAAAAGTTAGTCATTCGGACCTTTCGATTTATTCAACTGCAATTGACGTTCTTATCTCCACTAAGTTTCAAGAAAAATCAACCGGAAAAAGGCCACTAGGAGTTTGTTTTCTGATCTCAATCTTTACAGGCATCGCACAGCGAATTGATTTTTATCGCAAGCAAACAAATAAAAAAAGAACAAAAACAATCAAATCAAACAAATACTTTTATTTAAAACTGAAAAAACTTCTACATTTTTGCATCATCTGCGAATTAAAATGCCCGTAGAAAAAGTTGCAAGTAACAAATCTGGCAAATGAAAGAATAAAAGGCCACCGAAAGGGGAAAAAAAGAATTAAAAATGAAGTGGGAGGAAAAGAAAAAGGAAAAGTACCGACTTAATCCGCTTGAAACGAATACCGGCGCGTTGGCTGGGGTTTTACAGGGCAATTAGGACATAAAATGGACAGTTGAGTAGCAGCGGCAGACATTCTTAAATATTCAAAGTGCAACAAACACACTCACGTACGGAAGTATGCGCTTGAACAGACTTACATACAGATAAAGCAGAACAAAGAGTCTGTTGCAATGAGACGCGATGGAGGGTAGAAAGTGTAGGTATGTATGTATAGGCCTATGTAGCAAAGACAATGCGTACGGTTTGTGTCACTTTTGTGACAATGGACACATTTGCCGAGCCGCTGATCGGATATGGCTACTTATTCGTACATACGTGCCTACCTGCATTGGCAGAAAAACCATTGAATGGCTGACCAGCTCACAACTGAAATAAAAGTAAACTTTTATTTGGCAGTAAGATATTCGTATTTTTGATTGTTTTTGCCAAAAAAATTAATTTTAAAATAGCAAAGGGTAGTTAACTAGCAGCTAATTTGTATACATAGAGAAGTAATTTTGTGTACAGAGATTATTAGAAGGAGAAGTGAAGAGCCTGTACCTCAAACTGGCTTTCTAATCAATTCCTGAATACTTAGCTCAGAACTCGACTCCTCCGAGTACCAGCAATGTTTTAACTTCTTCACTGAAAGACCCTTGTTATACTAAAGAGTAGAAGAGGTTTAAGCGAGGGGTTTGACGGTTCGCTTTTCTTTTTTCCACACTTCAAAGCTGTTTTCTCTGAACAACCAAAGCAAGCGAACTGGTAAAGTCACTGATGTCTTGCGCTGATGACTGCTCAATTTTTCTATCCAGCACAATTGGCTTCGATGGCTGTAATAAGGTAAAAAATTGCCTTCGAATTTTTTCACCCTTCCATTACACAGGTTCAAGAAGAACCAGTACTATTCTGCCTACCAAGTGGACTAAGTGGACGAAACTCCATCTAAAGAATTAAATAAATGGCTCACCAATTCCGACTGTAAGGTCAACCAACCCACTGTGGGTTAATTTCAATTGTTTTCTGTCCTTCCCGAAACACACAACCGCAATAATCACTCGATTTCAGAACAGCAACAAGGTCTTAAAATCGTTAGCCGGAAAACTGCTACGGCAAGTGAAAATAAATATTGCTGGCGGCATTTAATGAAATGGGAATGCCGATTCTAAGTTAATCACCACATAATCAAGGGGGAATTGGTAAGACAAAGTGGATGAAGTTGCAAATCTGATGTCGAAACAGCACTCACGATAAGAATGGAATACCTTCCGATGTTCTTCGAATCCCACCTGGCTAGTAGAGCGCTTATGCTCCCAGCTTAGAAGCATAATGTCATGCTCGGCAAACAGCTTTTGCTGAGATGCTACTGCAGCTGACATGCCAGCCGTGAGCCTCTGCCGTGAGCGTTGAAGCTAGTCAGAAGTAATCACTTTCTTTTTATCACGAGATCTTACTTGAGACTATCACAGCATCGATTAAATATCGACAGAGCTTGAACGACATACACTGAGAGACCATCCCCAAATTTTCTCTCCAAGACTCACTTCTGGATTACCGTCATCAACAACCAATCACCACCTATGCAGACAAAGCCGCTTAGCTAACTCGAGAGATCCATTGAAGTTTTCAAAAACTCTAAAATAATTCCAATCATAAATTTTTTAAAAGTTTGTTGACCTTATAGAGAGCTGATTGAGAGTTGATTTTACAAGCTGGCGCTAAACTAGAAAAAAGAGTTGAAATCAATAATACTGAAAGAATGAGAAAAAATTTTAAATAAAATTGTAATTGTAAATCCATGCAAAGGCCCTGATAAACTGTGTAGACTACATAGGGAAATCATATGAAATATTGAAAAAATTTGTTTAAATAATTTTTTATTTTATTGCTTTGTATGTAGAATGGCATTAAAAAAAAATAAATAATTGGCGCGTACACTTCTGTTAGGTGTTTGGCCGAGCTCCTCCTCCTATTTGTGGTGTGCGTCTTGATGTTGTTCCACAAATGGAGGGACCTACAGTTTCAAGCCGACTCCGAACGGCAGATATTTTTATGAGGAGCTTTTACAAAATCATTTTATTGACAAGTTGAAAAAGAGTAAATTGAGATTTTGCCACTCTCAGCTACGTTTGCTCAATAACTCGATTTTTTATTAGCTATGCAACACTAATTGCCATAAATAACTAGAGGAAGTCGAAAAAAATTAATAAACCAACTTTTTTTTCCAACTTGCCACAGGACATTGAACACGGCGTGTTTTGTCAAATCATGCTCTGGCTACTTTTACATCTATTTCTGTCTGCGTATGCCTGTCTAAGTATGTGTGTAGCCACTGCCGGTCTTACCTTTTCATTACCATTTATTTTCTTGTTACTCGCATGACTTGACAAGATTCCCGGTGTCCTTTATCAATTCAAAGTCATTATGTTTAAACGAGTATATGTAAATGTTCACGAATCAAGTGTAACAGCCCATATGTTTAGAAAAACATGCCTCGAGGAAAATATATACAAATAATATGTAAGTGCTATAGCTTCATTAAAATGGAGCAAAAGAATGCCTTATTCCCGTGTGGCGCACAGTGGCTACAAATCGATGAAAATTGAACAAGTGGCTTGGAGAATTGTGGAGTGAGGGGTCTTACCCCAATTTTTTTATTGCATTCTACGCGTGCCACTAAGGGCTACACAAGTGAAAGAGCTATCTTTTATATTTTTTTGTAGTGGTCCAATATACTTGCTCTAAGTACCAAAAAGGGTGTGAGCGCCAATTATACCTATGTACATATAAGTTCTATTTATTCGTACCCCTACGATTTTTGAGTTTTGGAATTTTTATTTTTTTTTGGTGACGGTGATAGAATTTGCCATAAAAAAATGTCAAGCATTTATTGTACTTTTTATGGAAGAAAATGCGCATTACCTTGGCGAAATATTTTTTTTTTAATTAACCGTATTTCGTACTCACTAGAAACTTGCACTTTGTTATACTAAAATTAAATGGGCTATAAAACTGCGTACCCAGAAAAATTCTGAAACTTCAGTTGAAAGTTTTAATGAAAATTTGAATTTTTTTTTTTAAATTGTGTGCAAAGTTTTTTTGGTTTTTGTTATATAGTATGAATTATAGTTTTATAACAAAATAGGGGTATGTGTATGAATTAAAAGTAGTTATGGCAAGTATATATGCCCTAGAAACCATAAATAAGTCTGAAAATTATTCACCCAGTGGCAAATCATTATAATTAATAAAAGTTCATTAAATAAAATTCATTAAAATCATTCAGAGATATTCATTACCTTCAATATAACAATCTTTCGTGAAGATATTTTTCCTGAAGAGTAAAAAGCACGCAATGAAATGGGAATATATTTTTCGGCATGCTTATATCAACCATATAAATATCTAATCAGAAAATTGTGTTACAAATATTTTTTTGTTAGAACATAATCACTCTGTGTTACAACTCGCCTACATAACTGTTCTTTTCTGTATGTTCTCTTCAGGTATTGCTATTCTATGTTTCATCAATATATTCACTCAATTAAATTTGCTTTAACAAGATGGTCGTGTGTTTTATTCCTTTGACACTCTATTTCGCTAATATTTTTAAGAGTTGCTTCATTTGGAATATTTTCAGATCAGGCACGAACTACTGTGCGCCGCTTTGATGCCGCCAAATTCATACCCTCTCAACTGCTACACTGCCAGCTTTCTTTGCTCTGCTCTGTTCTATTTCTCTGCTGCGGCACGAATTAATTAACATAAAGTAGATTTTTATGATTCACTAATTTCGGTGAAAATCAAATGAAATCGTTGCATTTAATATCTTCACATACCTTAAGCCTTCGCACCCGAAATTCCATGACCCTTTCGAGTGCAGTATCTGTGCCTGCTGCTCCCGCACATAAAATTAAAATCTAACTTCATCCACCCCCTTTGATTTTCTACGTGTTCTTAGCCAGATTTTTACAGATTATTTTGTAGTTTCGATTTTTATTATTTTTAAAGACTTTCTTGACCAAATTTCCTTTTTTACATGTTATCCACTTTATCTGCTCGCCATGCTGCGCTATCAATGAACTCACTTGTTGTTTCCAGCCCTTCTACCAGTTTAATTATTATTGCTTCCACCGATTTGGTTGTTTTAGCCTAATTACCGATTGTTGGCGCGCTGCCTCTGCTGCTGCCGCTTTATGACCCTTCATCAATCCTTTTTCCCCTATAAATACCATCGCAAATAGAAACACAAACAGTTGCCTTCATCGCTCATTACTTTTTCTCCATCGCCCTTTTTTTTGTTTTTTTTTTTTATTTGTTACCTTTACTCTCCCCTATTTAACTTCGTTACTTCTCGTTGTTTTTTGTGCGCTGGTGGTTTACTGCTGCTGCTATTGTTGTTGTTGTCTAATTTAATTGTTATGGTTATTGTAATTCATTGTTGTTGTAATCATTTACTGTTGCTGTGTGCACCTGTGTTACTTTCATTACATCACTGCGTTCTTTCCTACCTTCCTGCCTGAGTGCCGAGCAAATCCACTTGTTTGCTTACCGCTTACTGCTACGCTTGTCCCGCCTGGACGCTGGTTCACCTACTCCAGCTCATTTCACTGAACCGTATCCGTCGCGTCCAGCTGCAATTCGTTGCTGTTATGCTTCGTTTTGGTTTGTGTATTTGTCGATGCATCGCTCGGTAATAGGGCGTTGAAAAAAGGGTTTCTCGCGCTGGCGCTCTCATTTGTTGCGCATTAATGCGACTTTTCTGTTGTCTATTTTCATTTCCCGTTCACTATTTGCCGCTTATTCTGGCTTAATAAATTCTTATTATTTTCTATTTTGCTAGAGTAGTACCTTAGAAACCTTGTTTTTTTCTTTTTCTTGCTTACATTTCAGAAATTCCTGTGCGGTGGTCATCTACTATTTTTCGTTTGCTTTTGTTGCTAGTGAAAGGATTTATTTAATCACGCCTCACTCAAGGGTATGTGGAATAGAAAATCCTGCTTTGAATACAAAAATTTTAATAGAGTGATTCTTAAATAAACATCAAATTTCTCTTCCCTACATTTTAATTGTCCAAAGCTCCTTGTTGCAGCTGATGCCAACTTAATGTGCTCAAATTTGTTGCCTTGGCAACACCGCTTATACTTAAATTGTAATTAGGTATAATTTCCTTTAAAAAAGTTACTTGCCACAGCAGTAAAATTTTTTGTATCTTTTTATAAAAAAAATATTTAGTTTTCAAAGCAACACTTCGACTACAGCTTTAAAATCTCATCCTGTGACGTACAAAATCCGTTCTTAGCAAAATATGCAGGCCTATTATGATATACAAACTGGAATAGAATGAGCAATGAAGTTAATAGCCTGAGAAATTACGCAAAGTAATAATGCACTGATTATTACAGAAATAATTCGGACTTAATAGCAGAGGTCAATATGTTTGTTTTCCTATGCCCACAACTACTCTGGTAAACAGGAAAGCCTCTGGCACTCAGTCCATGGGCATTCATGTGCCCTAATTCTTAACGACTGGGCATTTGGCATTTATGTCTTGTGGTAATAAAGGAAGACAATATTAAAAAATATTCGACATTTCTCTATCAAATTTTTTATTTATCTGAGATATGTGGGTGTATATGTAATACTCTAAGTCTTTTATAACACATCTACGGAATGAAAGTTACAAAAATTTTATTAAAATGTACAATATTATAATAATGAAAATTATTTGCATTAAAAAATGAATATTTCACCCTTTACCTACAAATTTCAGATTTTAGTTTTTGCAAGACTGCTTCCCTGTTTGAGCCAACGGCCTCTTTGTTGCTTTGAAAAAATGTTACCAACATTTTCTGTTAAAATGCTGCCATGTTATTTATAGGAAATACGCTCTCCCTATTCTACAGTCCACAGCAACAAGTTGCTCAACATTACACTGCAACTTATTAACATTTGGCTAGAGAGTAGCAATAAAAACAGACAAAGGTCCATTTAACAACCACTAAACTATACTCTGTGAGTTAACTGTGTTGTACTCTGGCAACATACTAGTTTGTTAGAAGATCTGCAGTCGATATTGTGTGTTAAAGGCACTTTAAACTAATTGGGTTTTAATGAAAAAAATTGCCGCTTGTTTATTGCGTACTAAGAAATTGGTTGTATCACGAAAAAAAAAATTAAAAAAATGTGATGAGCAGGCATTTGCAGATTTGTATCCTCCTCTTACCCAAACAAAAATTATGATGACTTCTTTATTATTTCATTATGCTTGGATTTTTTCTTTTACAATTTATTCTAAAATTTGAGGAGTTTGTACTAGACCCATATATAACGTATTTATTTAAAGCTTTAATATCTCTCATAGTTTGCACTTTCTATCTTGGTTTATATTTTTATGCAGCTTCTTGAAACTCGACAAAATTACTTACTTGGATAAACATGAGAAATTTAGAAATTATTTTTATCTATCTCAAGGGACTGATTAACCAGTCCTAAGGAAAATCTAGTTACTTCTAAGTATAGTTCCCTATCTTTCATCCGCCATCTGTATCTTTAATTTTGTGTTTCCAATATTACTTTCAATTAATTGCAAAATATTATCGTTACTGGATCGCTAATTTGAATTTTTAAAATTGGAGTTTAGATTTTTATTCATTTGAGTATTTAAAGCGTAAATTGGTGCAAAAATAACGAATCTGAAAAAATTGTTCCCGAAATGGATTTGTCAACTTTAACTTGAATACCATGAAGTGGAAGTGCAAACCTTAAACCACATCTATCAATCTATCAAATGATTTGATTTTAGGTTTGCACTTCCACTTCGCGGTATTTTGTGCATTTGAATTCAGCACATCAAAGAAATTTACAAAATATTTTGCACTTCGTTAAATTTTAGATGTAACATTAAATTTTTCATGTAAGCGGAGCTATAAAAGTATTAAAAATACGAAAAAATGACGCCTGAAATTCTATTGTTGACACAGTCTTGTAAAAAAAGACTTAAAATGCCTTATATAAGTTTTTTGTACCTTTAACATTATTTGATTTTATAAAATAGTTACCTTCAACAAAATACTTTAAATGGTCCATGCTTATATTTATTTATATTAGGGAATATGTTTGATTATTTTAAAGTCTAATGTTAACTCTTTAAAGTCTATGTTAACTCTCATTAGCGTCAAAGTAGCAACCGCAAATGTACAACTTTAACAGTTCCACAAAAATGTTGCACTCACACTAAGCCCACCCACACACACATACACTAAGACTCTTTTCGTCTAATGTTCACTCTATCTCTCTTTTCTCTGTTAATAACTTCGGCTCTCTCAACACACAGTTAACCCATTTTGCTCCAAAGCTTGACGCATGTGCAATAGATCCGCAGTCCACACAATTCATACAAGAATTCAATACAAGAGAGCGAAATCCGAAAAATTGTTGCACATTTCGTCATGATTGTTGCTCTTGCAATTACTGTTCGTTGCATTTCGAAGTGTGAAATATGTAACGAATACCAGCAGTCATAAACTGGTTCCACCCTATACGCACCATGCATATGCTACACTGCCAAGTAACCCAAAGAAACGAGCTATTAGTAAGCACCAACATATTGGAGTGTCAATGCTTTTCAGTGCAGCCGAGTGATGGTACACTTCGAATTGGACGAACACAAAAGTTTGTGGGTAAATGTGTGTTGCTTTGCTGCAATGCGTGATGCTCGCTCTGGCTTCGTTCATATGCTGGCAGTTCGTTCGGTTACGGCGATGCCGTCGTTCTTCGGCTGGTTGGCTGCTTTTCATAGTGGAATTCGAAATTCAGTGTTGCCGGGATATTCAAGCGATTTGGTGTGTTCAACGCGTCGTTTATTGCACGCGTTTTACACGTATAACAGTACAAACAGCAAACAATCGCGACACGCTTTTTGTTTCGAAATGAAGTGTAAAAAATAATTAAAAAAAAACCAATAAAAAACAAACAAATCATAAAAAACGCATTGCTTCACATTTTGTTGGACGAACAAAATTCACTTTGACAGGGCATAGGTCGGTCTCAATAAAAGTTTCGGTAGATTTTCGACGGTAGTCGAAGGAGCGGTCGTTGCATGCATAAGTTTACCCGGCTGTGACACGAAAGAAATTCGCCAACTAAGCAGCAGTGTGTGCGTGACTTAGAAAATTAAGCAAAACGAGCAAGCGAGTGGAAATTTGCAAACATTAGTAGAATACACAGAAAAAGTGACATGAAGTGCTTAAAGTGAGACGCGTGTGGTGTTCAAGAAGGAACCATTCAAGTCCGAATTGATGTGCTGCTTATAAATTTAAAATTCAATTGAAAAAAATATATATATTTGAGTCAAAGATTAAGTGTAACAACTTAGCTAAAAATAAAATAAAAAAATAGCAAGCCTAACAAATATGCTCAGCTGGGATTTGTTAAAAAGCAAATGAAAACTATAACACGTGAAAATCCAAGTGATTGATGTAAACAAGATGCGGCTGTGGCAAGCAGACACGCAACAGCCACGTAAATAAATTGTGCCAATGCGTATGCCAAAGTCCTTTGAAAAGTGTTGCAGAAGAAAAATAACGACAGCAGTAAATTTTCGAAGCGCACTTTAAGGCGCAAAGCTGAAAAGGTGTACGGGATTTTAAGCCAGAACACACATACCCCAAAAAAAGGTATCAATCACCAAACAGTAAACAGGAAACACATACACTTGCGTCCGCAAGTGCTTCGCGCACAAACACAAGCAACACACACACGCATACACTTTAGCCACTCACATACTCACAAATAATAAGAGTCAAACTATACCGACTGGTTGCGAATTTGATGTGTCCGCGTAAAGGGAATAAACGGGATTATAAAAATACATTCGCACACTGAGAAATGTCTAGCTGGCAATTCAAGTGAAATGTAAACAGTGGAACAAAACAAAATTTTTGCTGAAACAACAAAGCAAGGCAACTACCTGAGCTTTGATGTGGAAAACGTAAAAAGGAGCAGAATTTTTGGTGGAAAAAATTAATTTATGAAACCAAACAAAAATAATTAAAGCCAACAAAGCTTTGTGTAGTGAAAGTATTTGCGAAAAATGTTTTTATCTAAGGTTGGAGAGTTTAAATGAAAAGGTAGGTTGAGTGATTTGTTATTCATAAGGCGTAAAAGAAATAATAAAAAACAAAAAATGTATCAATTTTTTATACCTCGAACAGTACGAAGTTTAAAAAAATTATTATAGTAACTGAAGCCCGAAATTCATAAAAAATTAGTTATTTGAGAGCAGCCCCCATACATCTAATTTTTTTTAACTGTACAGACACGCAATAAAATAGCACTTTCGGCATAAATGGGCACCCCGCAGGTGGATATCTGTATTCCTTACAACTGAGCAGAACTAGTGGAACCCTGAGTGTCCACCTTTGCAGCTTTTACTGTAAATTATATATAAAAGCATGGAAAAATTGCTATATTTTATATGAAATTGTGCGAAAGCAATTTAAAGAAAAATTAGATTTTTATATACAAATTGAGTTAGTCCACGAGCCGCCTAACCTGGACCTCTTTGTTGGAAAAAAGCTCATAAATAATTTAGAACATTTTATATTGTATTTTTGGCACCTTTTTTTTGACTCAAAAAATCGATTTTCAAAATAAATTGTCAGCAAAATAAAATTTCACAAAGCGCTTTTACCTTCAATTCAGGTGTAATTCCCGCTCAATGGCTTTGTAAATATGACTGAAACATTTAGCGGAACGCTGCCCGAAGGAAACTCCACAACTAACAATGCACCTCGAAAAATTAGTCTTTGTATTAACAGGTTTAATATATAATAAATATAATATATTCAAAAATTGAGAAAATTGAACTTCCACTGTGAATAGCAGCTGTTAATTACTCCTGCTCAATGATTTTTTTTCCAAAAGTCAGCAAACTTGATTGGGAAGCGCTTTGGTTTCAACAGCTTAGAAACGCATTCCCTACTTTCGGAAAACCATTGCATTATTGGAGAACATTTTCGTTGAAAAGATCTTTTTTACAGAAATTTAACTGCTCATCATCCTGAAATTTTATAAGATTAAGCATTTTTGAAATGCTTGATTTCTAATTCATAATTCTTTTTTTTTAACTACCTATCAAGGATAAATTTTCTAGTTCAGAAACTTCTACAAGGCTACATTGTTCAACTATTTTCCAGGCGGTTAATGGCAGCGAGCAAAACATTTAAGCCCAACCAGAAGTGTTTAAGCTAAAATCAAGTACGGTAAAAATATTATATTATTGATCATATAACCTTTATATTAAACCCAGAGCTTAACAGGAGCTTGTAAGTGTGTCTATTAGCTGTGGTGTTAGAGGTTAGTTGAGAAACATTGCTATGTTTTTGATATGATGGAACGGGGCTTCAAAATAGCCAAGTGATTAATTAAGTGGCACTAAGTATTCCAGACTACAAGAATGCAGGGTTTTTGAGAATTTTCGTATGTTTGGCTAGCTTTAGTTCTCAAATTTCCGTCAAATCTTCACTTTCAATAATAAAAAATAACTTTAAATTGATTTTATGACTTTTAAAATACTTTTCGGAGATGTGCCAAATATAATTCGTAAGATTATTACCACTAGTTAGAGCAAAAGTTTGCCCATAAGCCGACAAAGGTGATATCACTACAATATTACGAAGTTTTCTTTTAAACTTTTTGTGGTTATTTTTCTAGCCCACCAAAGTGGCTAACTTACTCGGGTCAAAAAAGATTTGCGTTGTTCTTATGTCTAGCTTCGAATCAGTTCAACAAATCAAAGATGGATTAGCGTAAGCACCAATGAAATTGCTAGGCAAACATGGCCAAGGCTAAATTTACGTCTGTCCAAGAGTATTATAAAACTGAATAGACTTCAAATCAGGACCTTAGTAGGGGCCGTCACAGGACATTGTCTCATAGGAAATTGCGCTAGGAGATTAGGCGTTTACTCGCATGATTTTTGTCGTAGCTATAGCACATGCCCAGCTCTAGCCAGAAGCAGGAACCGATTTTTAAAATCATACTTCTTAACGAATATAGATAATCTATACACTTTAGGTATCAACAACCTTTTACGCTTTGTCAAAATCTCAAGATGGTTCAATATGGAGAGGAAAATGTAGCCCAGCCCCCGCTGCTCACAACGGACCCGTTTCGTGGTCTAAGTGGCATGGTTGTCTCTATGTGCGATGCGGCTGCCAAACCTAACCTAACCTATGTCTAGCTAATCAATTTCGGAATGCCACTTATTTCAATGGCAGCTAAAATGTTTTTCCCCTTAAAGAAATACCTTTCATTACCATTTAAGGAGTTTCTTATACTATCGCGATCAAATTGAAAGCTGGATTTTTTATAAATGCTGCAGAAAATGTTTATTAAATTGTTTACACATTTTCTTTGCTTCCAAAATTATTTGGTCTCTATTGGTACGCAGGAGTTCACCTCCAAAAAATACACTTTACTCAATATATTTATTAATTTATTTTATTTTGATTTGACTTCTCAAAATAGTTGTAAAACTCAATTGCCTCTGTTCTTCTCCAATCCCTCTCCCGACAATGAAATTATTTTTATGCAAACCTTTTTCTCAGTCCTCAAAATAGTTGTTGATAGTCTTTTTTAGTAGTATTTTTCAACGACAGTATCCACTCAGTTTATGAAGTAAACAGAAGATGCATGAAGCTAAACCTGGCATACGTGCGAATTGTGGAACTATTTGAGTAAAGCTTAGATTATATGCTCCTGTTTGCTCACAGCAGGAAATGTTTTTATTCGGCTCAAAGTCGTTTATTCGCAGATGAAGTGTGCCAAAATCAATGCAATAAAATCCGCTTTGGTGATGATCTTGTAATTTTGTCAGTTCTAGTATTATTGCTTTGGTTTCTTGCAGTTTTTTTTTTTAATAACCATGCTTTTCTTAGTGTATTGGTGTTCCGTTAAGTAACTTTCGCTTAAATTAAGAAATGTTACCTTTTCTTTCATTCATTTCTATGAAAGTAAATTATAAGTTAAATTTATTGTTATTCAATTATTGAATATTTTGTAGGATATACTGCGTTTTTTAGACTATTAATGAATAAATAAATAAATAAACTACTTCCGGCCTTTAAGTTTGGAGCAAGTTTCACTTGATCATATGATTTCGTGTGACGCGCAAATCACTGCATCTCTACAGGGCATTTACTTGTACTGCATTCAAGAATTGCACTTCGCCGCAGCATCAAGTTTTTCCCACATGAGTGACTCATTGCAAGATTCCCTAAAATCACATGGCTCAATAAATGTATCACTAAACCAAATAACCTACGAGCTCTCAAACTGAAATAAATAAGCACGTAAACGAACTCACCCAGACGCTCAGGTAATCCCTCCGCAAAGCTCGGTTCGCTCACTTTACCGAAGCTAAATCGTGGTCTATCGCTCTTGCGACCCATATTCCAGCCTGCAATCACTTTACGCAGCAACCTAAATTATCCTTTTCCTTATTAAGATCTACTGGTTTTTAGGTTGTTTATGAAAGCGGAGAATTATAGGGCGATTTTCAGTGAAATTGTTACCAGCTAAAAAACTTTGGCCTACTGAGTTTACTGAGTTTTTAGTTTAGCTTACTGAGTTTTTTATGTGTACAGACAAACAGGAATCGCTTTAATGGCTCATTGGCTGAGCGCGCATATGTTTGGTGTTTTATCTGCTAATAGGTGGTCGTGCCACAAAGAATGCACTTCTATTACAATCTCAGACTGACTGCAAATTTCCGATCGTTTAGCTGGGAAGCTAAGAAGAATGGCTTCACCCATTTTAAAAAGCCGGACTACGTGGACTGACAACATTTGATTAACAGTCAGAACCAATAAGAAGGCCACAATTTTTCGCGGATTCTTGACCAAATTTATTTGATTCTTTAGGCCACTTTAAAAGAATCTTACTTTTACTGAGAAATCCTTGTTGAACTCACGGTGCTAAGTTCTTTACTGTTACTTACATTTTTGATGCGTCACTTTATACGAATTTAGCATCGCAAGAAATTTTATTTTGAGAATAAACTTCCAGACCTTTTTTATCTGGATTTATCGTATGTAATAGAATTATTAAACTTTGTGCAAATTAAAAAAAAAATTTAATAAATTTCCATAAAAATTTCACCCTTTTTATGATTTTCCGTGTATTTCTGCCCCCACAAAAAACAATTCGTCAATTCATTACCTATATAAAAAAATTATCAAAAATCGACGCGATTTTTAAGGTACTTACCCCTTATTGTACTAGAAATTCATGAGCTATAAAACTTTATATTAAACAATTTTGATTAAAAAATTTGAAATTTCATGAAATTTGGTTGATTTTATTTATTTATTTTTATTAAAATTTGCGTAAAGTTTGAAACTATAATTTGTATAGAAATTTCATGAAATTTGGTTGATTTTATTTATTTATTTTTATTAAAATTTGCGTAAAGTTTGAAACTAGGATCTGCATAGTTTTTGTACGAAGACTTACTGTATTTTCATAAAAAAATTATTTAAATTAATTTGGCAACAAATAAATTTTCGAAACTTGCTAGTAAGTCCTTGTGCTATTTTTTTTTTTTTTTGAACGCAGTATATTAAGATGGGATTAGAAGGTGAAAAGTAGTACTTTGTTACGGTAATGACATTTTTATGTAAATCTCATAACCTCATGTATGTAAATTACATAACCTCAAATTGCAGTTTTTGCATTTTAAAGCGGAAATATCTCAAAAGCCTTCAAAAAGTTGGGTCTGTTGTTTTGTTAAAAATCTGTGTTGGTCTGAGTTATTCCTGTAGCACTGAAAGCAATCGAGGTAATTTCAATGCAAAGCATGTCTGTATATTTTTAGCTGCATACGTCTATAAATAAATGCCTCTCTTCACTGCACCTTTGCTTGCTAAATTTATATTGAACAGTCAAAAATCAGTTAAAAAAAGTACAAAAAGAAAAGCGATGTCTTATAAATAAATAACCGCCTGGCGCACGAAGGCCGAAAAATTAACTACAAAACGGGATAGCGTGGCAAGTGAATGAGCAGCAAACGAGGCAACAAACAAAAAAGTACATGGAATAAATCGATGAACACCGTTAAAACGCACAAGGCAGCAAAAGTATGATAGGATCATAAAAACACAAAAAATATAAATAAAAAACCAGTATAGGGAGGCGCGCCTATAATATGTGCGCATGTATATGCTAAACCATGCCAACATCCACACACAGAGCGCGCAAATGGTGTCATAAAGCAGCAAAAGCGATAAGCGAAAAAGGTATACGCCATTATCCTTTCAAACTCTTTCATAAATCTATTGTTGGCTGGTTGTGTCCGTGCATGTGTGTGGTGGCCTTACCAGCATATTTCGTAGTCAGCGTATATGATTTTCACACAAATACGTGCAAACACGTTGTAGTTTTTGGAGCGCAAACCAACTGTCTGCTGCTGGCGCATGTGAAAGGCGTTCATTTGCATTTATCAAACTATCAACAGCCAGGATCTTAGTTCGCGCCTTGCGCTCTGCGCGCTTTTGACACTTGTTTTTCTTGTTTTTTATTCTTTGCTTTTGGATGAACGTTTGTGTGTTGCCGCACTACCTACTTTATCCCTTAATTTCAACTGCGGCGGTGCTGCTGGTATGTGTGAGCGGCAACAACACTTGTCCTTTAATTTTCTTGTTTGCTTAATGTCCTGCCATTGTTTTGTATGCATTATGTTTGACATAATTTATCAACGTGTTGTTATGACATGTAAATACTTAGCCACCTATACATGCACACATATACATATGTGCGTGTGTAGCTGAAATTCATTACTTATTCATGGATAATGACAAGTACGACCAAAACGTACACACACACGCATACGTAACAGCTACTGCCAGCACACACCCACTTTGGTGTGAAGAATGGCTGTGAATGGCCGTGTGGGCATGCCACTTTATTTGCATGCAATTGGCCCCCAAACCTCACTAAAGCCACTGTTGCCGCACTCCGCCTGTTGGTGGCATGTGGTATAACCACATCCGTCATTCAGCACTTGCTCCTTAGTATTTGTGTATCCATACACTTTCACATGTGTGCGTACATTGGCGCAGGCATTTGTTATGCGCTTTCGCACAAGTGCCGCTCTTTATTCGTCTTGCCGCTCCGTCCTTTTGCCGCTTTGTTGTCCGACTGGATTTGGCTTTGCGGTCAATTCACGTGCTGGGCCGTGCCAAGCAGTATAGTGGTTTGGCTTTAGCTTTTCCGCTGCTTCCATTTTTTATGCCCCTTTTATTTACTCTGTGGCAGTATTGCCTTTTTGCTGCAACGCGTTGCTTTGCCCTGCTGATTGTTTTGTTGCGGTTGTAAGCATTCTAGGTGCATGGAAATTTCATTAATAAATGAGTACTTGCGCCACCACACACAGACATGAATGCATATGTTTAGATGTATGTGTGCATGGGTTACCTTCAAATGCGCTGCTGCCAAGTTTACGGTTTTCATTTATAGTTTACGCTAATTTTTTATTATTCCGAGTATTTTTCTCCAGGACTCTCTGTAGCCGAAAGTGTGAAAAATGCGCCCACATGACTTTTGCGCCAGAACATATCGCGTATGTGTTGGAAAAGTGTCACGCTTTAATGTTGCCAATTTACTATGAACACCGAAGCACATATGAGGACATAGCTGGAAAGTTGAGCCGGCAGTCATTTTTGTGTGTCTGGCTAAAATAATAAAAATTTGTGTTGATATTCTGACATTCCGCAAGTACGCCTGCGGTATGCGAAATTTATAATTTTGGTAATTTCAGTGTCAATGTAATTTGAAATTTTAAACGATTAGGCCACTGCAAAAATTTCAGCTTCACAACCGAAAAGGACTAAGTTGCACATAAATATTTAAATATTTATATTTTGAAATTTAACACAGCCCTTCTCAGACCACCTTCGATGGCCACTAAATATTTCAGTTACTTTCTTCATTATCAGACAAAATGCTTAGCTTGTGCTTTTTTTTAATTTTAAGCTAAAGGGGTTTCCAATAACAGGTGTTATTTTGAATGGCGCGCTATTTCGGTAGATGTCACTTTTGAAGCTGTCATTTTTTGATATTTGACAATTAGAAACTACGCCATTAGTTAAAATGGAACGATACACGCTTAAACAATGCATTGAAATTATTAAAATTCACTATGAAAATGGTGAAAGGTTGGCAGAGACGGTTCGTAAAACTCGAAGATTTTTGCGTAATCGTGAAGCACCTTGTCGGACCGCAATACAGAAATTGGTGAAAAAATTCGAGCTGTTGGGGCAAGTTAGTGATGTGAATAATAAAACCCGTCGCTCAATAACAGCCGAAAATATTGCTGTTGTAGCCGAAAGAGTTGAAGAAAACCCAGGTTTGTCCATTCCTCTTCGTTCTTTGGAATTAGACATTCCACAAACGTATAATACGTAGACACCGTACTTTGCATAAAAATTTGGGTCTTAAGGCTCATAAAGTCCAGTTAACACAAGAACTCAAGCCGGCCGATCATCAGCAACTTCGTGTCTTTGCTGATTGGGTCGTTGAAATGCATGAAAATGATCCGGCTTACCATCGAAAAATCATCTTGAGTGATGAGGCCCATGCCCATCTCGGTGGCTTCGTCAACAAGCAAAATTGTCGGATCTGGGGATCAGAAAATCCAAGAGTTATTGTTGAAAAGCCTCTCTATCCTCAACGTATAACTGTTTGGTGCGGCTTATGGTCCGGCGGAGTCATTGGACTATACTTTTTCGAAAATGTAACTGGAGCAACAGTTACGGTGAATAGATTGCGCTGTCGAGAGATGATTAACAATTTTTTATGGCCGGAATTGGATGGTATTGATCAGGACAACGTTTATTTTCAACAAGACGGCGCTACGTGCCACACAAGCAACGAAACCATTGATCTTTTATCAAAATAACACCTCTTATTGGAAAATAATTAGTTTTTTTTTAACCTACTTCAATTCGATTTGTATTTATCCAACTATCACTTGGAATTTTTTTAAATTCAATTTTTCTTTTTTTTTTAAATTTCCCATCATTAAGCTGCGCATGACCTCTTGTTGCCTTTCGTTTGAGAGAAATACGAGTATAAACAAATCGAGAGGCGTTCATACAAATCAAAAAGTGTTGAGTTTCATTTCGAGTTTGTTGCGCCGTGATCGCTTTTTCTGAGAGTAATTTCAGCAGGAGAATTTCAAGTAGGAGCAAGTCGAGAGGCCACTAACAAACTGCAATTGGCGGTGTGACTATTAATTTGGGCACAGGAACAAAGCCTGCTGGCAAGATAGAAAGTAATATCGCTACTGCTCGTTTTAGCACATCCATTATCACATCTAAATTTGCATTGAACTATCGTTGATTTCTGCCGGTAATGGCTAAATACAATATAATTCCCCTCATTTCATAGGATCATAGAAATAACTCCATGAATGCATTTAGAGTCTGCGTCCAAATTCTTTAGAATTTAGAAATAGATTTCCCTTTATCGGGAACTTGATTAATTTTATTATTAATTAATACTTGGAGGAAATCATTAAATGTATGGAATGAAATCGTTTTTGGATTACAAATAAATGAACTGAAATGAAATAAATGACTTTGAAAGGCATAGTGCAGGTCGACAGATTGTCACTTGAAAATAGAAGTTCAAAATGCCCTATGTCACTTCAAATTTGCCGGTTAGGGAACACTCAAAAAGGTTGGTGAAAGGTTAAACCAAATCATAACTTGTCGCATAACTAATCAAACGTCGTAAAACATTTCTTAAAAAGGGAAAACGTATTCACTGTTGTGTGACTTTCCAAAAAGCCTCACTGCTCTGTGATTCCCAGGCGAGGGAGACTAATTAACATTCATGCGTAAGAAGTATTTCCTTTGTAGACTAAATAAATAAATGAATAAATAAATAAACTGCGGTGTTAAAAGGCGCGCTTTTACACATAACTAAAGTGCGCTCCAGCTTTACTCAACTAATCGATTTGAATTCACTTGGGATTCATGATTTCGTAGTACACTTTTGTCATTTATTGACCAAAGCCACCAAAAATTAATAAAAATTGCTTCAATTAGCTGATTAAACACCCATTCGAAACTGAATTTCTTCGACCAATTTTGTTTATTTATTAGTTAAATAGTCGGCGCTACAGTAGAGGCTCATTGATTTTTAGCTCTTTTACACCGCCCATTTCGCTAACTATCCATTTTAATTGCATTGACTTAATAGCTGTCTGGCTCTTGAATTTTCTTATAATTTTTATTTCCAACTCACGTTCACTTTGACATCTGCTACAATACCACTTACACATTTCCTGTTGCCACCAAAACTATGCCACATAAATAATTATTTATAATGTTTGATTTATCCGCCTTTTCGTTGCTATCTTCGTTTAAGCCATTTTTCTATTTCCCTTTTAAAGTTTTTACAAATACTTCAGTTTTGATTTACGCGCAAATTTCTGGTATAGCTTTAGGTTTGGGTCTCGTTTTCAGTTGAAAAGCGACTTCTTTGGGCTGATGAACTGCCGTTGGTAGCTTTTGATAGGACTTTGATTAACTGAAATTATTTTCTCGAACCCTTTTTCGGAACTTTGGAAGCTTATATCTGTTTTGGGAATGGGTTGATACTGTTATGAAAAGAATTGGAATCAGAAAATGTTAAAATTTTCATTAATGGAATGGAACATACGTAGAATATCAAGTTTTAAAAAATTTTTGACTTTCACCAAAAAAAAAGAAAAAAATCCATTTTTTTTTTAGTTTTGTACTTAAATTACACTGTGTGACAAAAAAAAAAAAATTAAATATACTTTTATGGAGACCTAGCACAACTTGTGGGCATAGAAAAACTAAAAAAAATGGTATAGCAGAAATTTCCAATACACCCCCAAAATCTCATTTTATGGCCATAAAACCGTTTTTCAGTAGGTTGATGTGAAGAATCACTCCTAACTTCGCCAATTTCCATCCGATTTCGAATTTGTTTTTTTAGTTCGAAAGAACAAAAACAAACCTTTTTGACAGTGTGTTGACAATTTTTCTGAAATGACAACTGACGAGACTGTAGACGGAAGTATTTGGATTTTTTTTTATTTTTTCTCTATTTTTTCAACTTTGACATAATTTGTACGATATTATCCGTTAGTGAGGATTTTTTTTAGTACACTACTGTTATAGTAAATTTTGCGTCGAATGAGCTATATTTGACTGTAATTGAATTAAAATTAATAGAGTTGTGCGAGTTTTAAGATTTTTTTTTTTTTTTTTTTACTAATTTGGTATGTAGGTATAACTTACGCTAAATGGGAATAAGGACGTGTTTTGATGCGTTATTATATTGTAGATACGTAATATTTATTGGAGTATTTATGTATACATAAGAGTACACTGTACTGCATACAACAGAACTGGTTAGAACTTACGAAAATATCTGGTATATTATAGCACATTTTTTTTTTCAATTGAAATATGAAAAAGCTCCCAAGTGTACCAAAGTTCACACTCACATTGATTAACAAAAGAAGTTTGTTATTATAATTTAACCTTATTAAAACGTCAAAGTTTTATTGTTTGTTTCATTGAAAAAGTCGAATTTCTCAATATTCTCGGATGATGTGGCATCATCAGCCTTATCATAAACCAGATGATTGTTATTTTTATAAAACAGACGTAAACGGTCATCATTATAAAGCTCGAAAGCACATAAAGTATGCTGATGTTGCAACTGTTAAGAACCCCGTAGTCTTTGACGATATGATTGACTCAACTGCAGGAACTGAAGGAAGTTCAACTCATTGCTGATGATGATCAAACTGATAACAATAAACCTGATGATGAAGAGTACTTTCCGTCTGGTTCTAAGTCTTCAGAACGACACATTGTATCAAATTCAGATTTTCAGGATCTTTCTCGTGATTTACTTCTATCGGGAAGACAATCTGAAACGCTCGCTTCTCGATTTAAACAATGGAATTTAGTTGATGACGACTTCAGATGAATGATGATGATCGAATTTCTTACAGAGAAGTATTCAAAACTGATGAAGAGAATGAGAAATGTACCGTACCATACTAAACTCCAAAGGGCCGTTTCCAATGCATTTTTAAGTTTGGAACCAGTTCCGTTGTGTACTGCACCGTACCGCACCGTCCCATACCGTACAGTGCTGCACTGCACAATACTCCAATAAATATTATGTGTTTATAATGACACTTGTTATCATTTTCATGCTTCGAAACGCGCCCTTATTCCCATTTAGCGTAAGTTATACCTACATACCAAATTAGTAAAAAAAAAAAAAAAAAAAAATCTTAAAACTCACACAACTCTATTAATTTTAATTCAATTACAGTCAAATATAGCTCATTCGACGCAAAATTAAATTTACTATAACAGTAGTGTATTAAGGGGTTATACGCAGTTATGAAGCAAATAAAAGACGGGTTGTCAAGGATTTATCCTGAAGAAACTTCAGAATATTTTAATTTGAAAATTTTTGGCGGTTATAAAAGCATCCTTCAAGAACGTAACAAAATTTTTTATTTATGAAAATGTTGGTTATAGAGCGCGCTGCAGGCGATTTCTGGAACCTCCTTTAAAAAAAGACGATTTACGGTGTGCATCGTAACTCAGGATTGGATTATCTGAAATCAAAAAACCAAACAAATTTTGTTAATATATTAGATTATCTAGTAATTAATCGTTCGGCTAATCAAACTAGTGAATTTTCATAAAATGGCAGCTTTTAAAAGAAATGATTTCGATTTTTACGTTAAAATTTGGCCGTAAATTGATTATATTACTTCTAAGTCTTTTTCGATGTTGGGCTTCGTCAGACGGAACGCCACTAAGTTCTCTGATCCCTATACCATTAAGTTACTGTATACATCTTTTGTTAGATCTCACTTAGAATATGCTGCTTTTATTTGGAGACCTTGTAGTCAGCAAGCTATTAATAGAATCGAACGTGTGCAAAAAATATTTCTCAAATATGCCCTTCGGTCCCTGAATTTTATTGATCCCATGCCATCGTATTCTGCTCGTCTCATGCTTATAAGTCTCAAGTCCTTAGAGATTCGTAGGACTATACTGTGTCTGTCTTTTACTCATAATATTATTACTGGAGTAATTGATTGTCCCTACTTATTGGAAAGGATTCGATTTAATGTTCCCCAGTGATCTCTTAGGAACTTCTACCCTTATTATGGGGGAAACTTTAAAACTACGTATGCCAGCAATGCTCCCATTACTCGTGCTTTACGGGAATTAAATGCCGTTCATAATGATGTTCTTCTTGATTTCTCGCTTTCAAGAACAGCACTTTTAAATCTTTTGAATTCTATATTATAGTTAGTTAGTAGCTAGTATAGTTTTTAAATACATATAATATATTTGTAGCTTAATCTAAGCAACTTTTGTATCATAGTCTGTAAGGATTGTAATTCATAGACTTAAATAAATAAATAAATAAAATAAGTATCAGATTTACAAAAGGAACGATTAATTACTAGAAAATGTATCTTTAAAGATTGAGTTAAAACGGTTGACCGATCAAACAAGCCGTTTTCGAGATATTGTGTACACCGACTTGAAAAATGCCGTTTAAAAAAAAACACGTTTAAAGTTTCAATACCTACCTTAAAACGTGCCGAGGCATCTCTACATATTTAGGTATAACTCCGAAAGTATTGCTTAGATCTACTTCAAATTTCGTGCGTATACTTTTGAATATATGTACATTACAAAAATGCAATAAAAAAAATCGATTTTTTTGAAAGTCATAACTGCGTATAACCCCTTAAAAAAAATCCTCACTAACGGATAATATCGTACAAATTATGTCAAAGTTGAAAAAATAGAGAAAAAATAAAAAAAAATCCAAATACTTCCGTCTACAGTCTCGTCAGTTGTCATTTCAGAAAAATTGTCAACACACTGTCAAAAAGGTTTGTTTTTGTTCTTTCGAACTAAAAAAACAAATTCGAAATCGGATGGAAATTGGCGAAGTTAGGAGTGATTCTTCACATCAACCTACTGAAAAACGGTATTATGGCCATAAAATGAGATTTTGGGGGTGTATTGGAAATTTCTCCTATACCATTTTTCTTAGTTTTTCAAAACCTACAAGTTGTACTAGGTCTCCATAAAAGTATAATTTCACTGTTGCACAGTGTTATTTATGAAATCAAAAATATTTATTCTTAGTCTTGAATTAGTTAGAAAAAAAACAATATTCATACGTTTTATATAAAAATTACACAATGAACGATTTATCTGCTCTCAAGGAACCTTGAATATTTGAATATTTCAGAAGCACTTTACTCATACAGCCAGACGTCTTTACAAAAGTACGCGCAACTACGAGAATATCTATTGTATAGACTTTTTCTTTGCATGTGCCTTAATATCTGGGCTTATAAATAATAACCGCCTAAGTCGAGTATGATTATTTCTTTTTCGCACCACTAGCCCGGACTTGGGATCTCAAACACACTCATAATCTGCATAAACACATTGAAAGCAATTCCTAGTAAAACCGATAAACGATACATTGAGATGAAGGCAGAATTATGAAGGTCTTAAACGAAAAAATTGTATGTTGAAATAACTAATTTTTACTGCCACGTTCGAAAAATAGTTCTTTTAATTTGCTTTCATGGGATCACTGTGGTCTACAGTTGAAAGTTAAAAAAGAATTGAGAAAACTTCAAAACTAGAAAACTCTCCAACACCTCTTTTTGAGACTAAAGCGGAACCGAATGGAATTTCAGCCATTTTTAGATATCAATGTTCCGCCGAATCCGAACCAAATCGAATATTTTGTTGCTCTCTTTCTTTTTAGCACCTCATATTGAAGATGAAGCCTGCATTAGTCTTAGCAAATATCCACCCTAATCCACTCTTTGTCCACTAACAGTCGAAAGAATGTAAGCAAAAAGTGTAAATTTTTCAGTAGACTTGCTCTTTTTTTCATACAAGTGAATGCAAATGGGCCCATAAGCTGAATCTACTTTCGCCACAACTTTGTAACGGTACTTCGTAGGGTTCTAAATTCTGACAGCTTTTGGGTGTGGTGATAAGTTACCGTTTTCTATTAAGAGCAGAAAATAAAATATTTTATAGCTTACGCGCTTTTGGCGATTAGGGCGTGATTTGTTTAAAGTTCACTAGAAAACTAGTGAAAATCTCAACCATCCAGCAGTGTTTTTGTTGGCTTCTGCATAATGCGCTATTTAGCTGTATTTGTTGTTTTTTCTTGATATTTTTTTTTTGTGTTTTGGTCTTTTCTTCAAAAAAGTATGTGTCGTTTAAATATGTAATTTTCGACTTATGCGGTTATTGCTCATGCCTTTAGTTGTAAATTACGAAAATAAACAGCAAAACAATTATTTTGAAGACCATAACTGTGTACACATTAAATATCAATACCTTAAATATCAATTTAACATTTTTAACTCTCTCAGTGTGCTTCCGCATCACTGCTAACCTCCTATTCTGCTCATGCAAGCGACACAAGATTACCTTCGACAAGTAAGCTTCTCTTTCTACACAGCACTCAGCTGATTTAATGCTCGTAAAACCATTTACATCTGCAAATCCCACGCACTGCTACGCTGCTTACATTTTTCCCCTACTACACTCGTCTCCCATTTCCGTTCTCGTACGCAACTGTTCCTACCTGCACTTAACTATCTAGCGCATGTTTTAACCTACATACATACATACGCACTGCGTTCACTTCTTTGTCTTCCTCAAGTACCCTTTCCCGCCATTACTTTTCGTGTGTTGTTTTATTTCCGCATTTCCGATTCGTACCTTCCTTTTTCTAATCCTATTTGACTATCGACATTATCACCATTCTCGGGCGCCTCCTGCCATCCCTCAATAACACTTAAATACGCGTTTGGATGTGTGTATATACTTCTCTTTACGATTCGAGCTTAGCTTTGTGTTGCTTGTTATCGCCTTAGTTGGCTTCTGGTTTTGTGGCTTTTAACTGCTCGTTGACCTCGTGTTGTTATCCTGTTTGCTATTTATGTGTTTGTGTGTGCGGTGTGCTTTTTTAAAGATGGTTGCCATTTACACGGACTAGCTGGTTGTTATTTTTTCATTGCTATCATTTGCCCACTATTCGTTTAGTTGTTGTTCTTTTTGCGTGTGTCCGTTGTTTATCCTTTAGCTTGCCATTATTTTCACCTTTGGTTAGTTTGTTCCTTTGTGTTGTTGTTTTTTTATAGTATTTACGCTGTTGTTTTGTCTCACACTTACTGCGCTGCATGGTTTTCACTAGAATTTGCTTTGCTTTTGGGTTTTTTTCTGGTATTCGAATACCCCTTTGTTCTACTACTTTCACAATATTTGCTTTGACCGCATTTTAACATGACCGATGATGATAGTGGTGGTGCCGTTGCTGTTCTTTGTATTAATTAGGAGTCATGTAGATAAGCAAGATTAGACGTTGTTACGGGTAAATTATGGTTGCTGGCTGAATAAGTATTGAGAGTTGATATGTTTGTACTTTGTGAGTAATTGGCAGTGATTTAGAGAGAAGATAGAGAGATAAGTAGTGAGATAGAGGATTTACCTATTATATATATATATAATTGGCGCATACACCCTTTTTGGGTGTTTGGCCGAGCTCCTCCCCCTTCCAAAAATAGAGGGACGTACAGTTTCAAGCCGACTCCGAAGGGCAGAGTTTTATGAGGAGATTTTTCATGGCAGAAATACACTCGGAGGCTTGCCATTGTTTGCCGAGGGGCGGCCACTATTAGAAAAAACGTTTTCTTAATTGTGGTGTTTCACCGAGACTCGAACCTACGTTCTCTCTGTGAATTCCGAATGGTGGTCACGCACCAACCCATTCGGCTACGGCGGCCTATTATGGATATACGGATATACTTATTAAAAAAAGTTATATTGTTATTGAATTTAGTGCAACAAAGTGCGAGTTGCAAATAACTAGAAAATACCGTTAATTTTTGACAATTTTTTGATGTTGACTGCGCCTTTTTCATCCATTTCAAAAATTTCAAGCACTTGTATGGAAGAAAAGGCAAAAAGAAATTGCCAAAAATCAAGGGTATTTCGTACTAAATTGCAATTTATACCTTGCGGGACTAAGATTTAATGAGCTATCAAACTGCATACCCGGAAAATTTCTAAAAATTCTGGTTAAGAAGTTGCGAGTTTTGAAACATTTTCAGAAGTTTGTAATTTTGCCCATACAACGTTGTTGCTGTAGTTGTTTTAGTATATTTTTTATAGAAAATTAGTGGTGTGTTTCTAATTTTACAAACATACTCAGTCCTAAAGTGCCATACTATCTGTACAGCTATTCGCTTTTGACAGTTTAATTCCATTATTCTCACTAATATTTATGCGCCATGCCTTCTGTAGCCAGTCCCGACTGCCTTGTTGAGAGTCTAATAAATGACTAGTCATTTTTCAGTTTAATAATTGAATGTTGCACATGAAAGCAAAATAGACGTCCGCCCTTTCCCAACAAGTAGAACAAACCATGTTTACATACATACATACACATAGGTGCACATGTGCCAGCCAACCTCCCCAGTGCTTAACATACTCTCATCAACCTAAATCGTCAAATCACCAGGTTACTAACCACATTTTTGCTATTAACTTGCCTTGTTTCACTATGCGAGTAAGCGACTAATGTAAATGTGTAGCTTTAGTGCCCCATAAATACCTGCTTGCTTTTTTTGTTGTATTTGCACACACTCTTACATACACTTGTCTATGTGAAGTTGGTTTAAACGCGATATGAAAATGATCCACAATATATTGAAATGCGTTAACTGTGGCCGTGGGCGGCTATTGAATTTTTGGCGGGTGTGTGATGGCAGCCTTAGGATCAAAATTGTTGGTGATGAAGTAGATATTCAGCGGATATTCAATTCTTGAAGTATATACTTATCACCATGCGCTGTAATTACTTCCTTTCTAAGGCACAAGTGTAGTTGATATGTTGAATAATAGATCGTTAGGGTTAGAGTGATTAGAATACGCAGTGAAAGATACAATCATCTATTACATTTAAACTCACATTCGGGTATCTAACTGCTAGCTATGAAACTTATAATAAAAAAGTAATAGGAAAGCCAAGTTGAACATTTCGAATATATGAGCTAAGCTATATTCCTCTCCGAACTTCGAACTTCAAACTAAAACTTCATCGACAAATACTAGGACGATCAGAAAGCGAGGGGCATCTATTATTCCAAGCTCCCAACAATTTGTTTTGCTTTACCCTGTAGGTATTGTTAGTTCAATGAGCTATTCTCCGAATGGAAACCCATTTCTGATAAGAGCTGACAGCTCTTTGTTATGAAGCTTTTCCCTAATTGAACAATAGCTTACATCTGTGAAAACGCTTTCATAAAAGTTGTTCCAAAAGTTTTTGTAGACTAATGTTTAAGTTCTGGCTATTCTTAGTCGGATATTAATCCGCGGAGTTCGGGTGTTGAGCCGACAGACATGGGTATAAAATATGGTATCCTAAGGCAATCATCCAAAAGTGATAGTTAATACGTTTGCTGCTTTCAAAATGAAAACAATAAAGAATGAATCTACGAAAAGTTAAGAAATTGGTCATTAACAGACAAAAGAGTGAATATATTATATAAATATACGTATACAAATTTTTAATTTTAGTCCAAGTGGAGATCTACGAGCTTTTTGCGCAAAGTAAACATTAATAAAAATATGTAGTATAGTAGGCTTTTCAAAAAACGTATTGTACTAAAATAAGAAGCTTTCGGCTGCTAACTTACAGGAGGTTTTAAGTCTTACTAAAGCTCCTGTGTGCTCAATAAAACAAGTACGGCTAACGGTTTTATATATTGTATTATATGAAAGCTTTTAATATCAAATAAGAAATTATATTAATGCTTACGCCTTGGAAAAGCTAATCAAAAAGAATGAGCTATAAGGTGGATATTTGGTGAAAACTACCAAAGCTGAACAAATCTCCCACTATTCAAAGCTTTAATGCAAAATTGCTTTGACTCTATTTCACAAATGCGCCTAAAAAACTATTTGCCTTTCACAGGTGGCATGAAGCTGTAGGTAAATTCATTTGTGGAGGAGAATTTTCTCCAAATATCAGTTATATTATACTTAAATATATTATCAAAAAAATGCATGTTTTTATTAGTGCTTACGTTTCAAAAGCTCAATAAAAATGTAAGCATGTAGCTGGAAGTTTGATGAAAGCTATTGAATTTAGTGAAAGCTGTTAAAGCTGCTTTGTGCTCAAATTTAAAGCTTCAAATTCAAAATATTCAATTTTTATTTTAGAAGAGCTTGAAGGTGATTTGGCTTAGTTTAGGTTTAGTTAACTTAGCTGATTGCGAATGAACCAGAACTGGTCTCTTGCATTGGCAAGATTTGGGCCTACAAATCCGAACAATTCAGCAGCGTAAAGATATACATTTCTAATAAGACTTTCACGTATGCTGTGCCTATTTCAAAAATAATCTTTGTTAGCCATAAATAAGTGGAGGAATTTTTAGTGTTATTATAATTTTAGTATCCAGGGCATTTTATTTTTATTTTATTATAGTTCCGTTTCCTAAATTTGTGAAACCCATTTTTATTTTAACTGTTTGAAAATTTAAAAACGATGCGGTCAAATTAGTTACTAAAAGACATTTACTAAACTTTCATTGGGCTTTCAACTCTCACTTCCAATTTAAAAAGAAAATTCGATGAAAACGAAAAATGGTGCAAATACCGTTAACCCATATCAAACAGTCAAACTATTTCGTAATTCAACATTTAAACTGACATTCATAGCCAGCAACTAAAAAGTAGAATACCCAATTCGCCCACATACTCCACCATCACTCTTCCTCTGTGCACAAACAAACAAACATCAACAAGCAACACAAACGTTCCAAACCAAAATTGTATCGTCAGCTGTTAGGTCGTAAGTAAATACTTCCGCTAGAATGTTGGCATTTATCTAAAATGTCACATAAATTAGTTTAGCCGTCAATGCGAATTGTTTTACGACTATAGGCTAAGGAAATTTAAGTAGGTAACCAAGTTTTTCTTACTTCCCATTTCCTTGTTTTCCCATCTTTAGTTTTTTCCTGTTTTTATATTCTTTCTGCATCTATTTTTCCTGCTGTCAAATCCTTTTGCATCAAAACTTTTACGCCCACAAAGCGTTGCTAGGGGAAATGTAGCGCCACATCGAACACCGAAAGTGTATTAGACCTAAAGTGTGGAGCTTAAGCTAAGGAGGGGAGGGGAGAGAAAGTGAGGGATGTTAGAGATCGACTATACAAGTTGGCAGTCTATGCAATAAATGTCAGAAACTTATCGCCTGAGAATATTTGTCGGGCAGAAAACTATCACCCAAACAAAATAAAACAATGAGTATCTGCCGGGTGAAGAAGAACAAGAAGCGAGTGATGAAGAAAGTATAACAATGCGTACAAAAAAAAATGTGGAAAAACTACAATTGTACTAACAAAACATATAGTATACAATACAAAATGCGAAGAAATAACTGCGTTAAATCCTTTCCAGCTGAATATTCAATTACTATTGTATATACAAGGTGGCGTAGAATTAATCATCCAATTTGGTTTTTGAGTGACTTTTTCTCTTCCTCTTGAGACTCTCTGGAGACTTTCTTAGTTTTATATAAGGTGGCGCAAAATTAATCCTCCACATTTTTTTACTAAATACTAATTTTAACAAGCCTCTCTGGATACTCTCTTAGTTTTATATATGGTGGCCGGAATTAATCATCCAATTTGGTTTTTGAATAACTTTTTACTAAACAAAAAAAATTATTTTTAATCTAGGAAATTTCGATCTTTACGCACTCCATTTCTTGTCTGCTTGTAAACATCAGCTCTCTGGTTCCCAAATGTGAAATACAATTGACTTGCGACGCCAATTGCAAAAATTATACATTCTCCAATAGGCGGACTAATTTTGCGCCACCTTGTAGTAGAGCATTTCGGTTGTACGCTTACTTTATGCTCTCAAAGTGCCAATGCATTGTATATGTATGCAGTGTAAGAGGCATATGCGCAATCTTGTCATTCTGATTGTCTTGCCGTTTATTTCTTTGCCTATTTTTTATTCATCTGGGATTATCAGCTCTCTTTTAGAAAGCAAGCTATTTCGGCTGCACCTTCTAGTCTTATTTTTATACACGGAACAAAAATTTGGCTAACACAATTTTTTTATTACTTTTTGAGTGGTCTCGAATTGCAGCGGTGTCGCTAAATTTTTGATACAATTTCTCAAATAAAATTAACGATTTTTTTAAATATAAAAATGTCTTATTTCTCGAAGCTTTTGCTGCATGTAAATATTTATTTGTACAGGACCGGTTAGGTAAATCTTGAAAATATTTTGGGTGTCCTGCTTCAGTACGTTAGGCACAAAATTGCTGCTATATAAATATATATTTCTGTTGTATTATTTTCTGATTCACTGTAGATTTTGGAAGAGAATGCTGGTGCAGCAACGAGTTAGGATAGGAGATACTTGAATGATCTCGCGTCGGAAAAAGGCATAAGGAGCTGACTACGTGATGTCAATAAAAAGAATAACACAAATTTATAGTATTGTCAGATACCCTGACTGAGGCCGCAAAGATATGTCTTCTCATCGGGCAAGTCAATAAAGACTTAAGTTGTCTTAATTCTACAGCAACACTTCCTAGCACTGGTTGCCGGATTTGCCAATTACTAAGTTGAAGTAAAGGCTAACGCAAGGTTTTATAAAACTCGGGGCACTCTAAAGATCACCATGGAAGGGATGACCACATGCAGAAGAAAAGAATTGGCTTCAAACTCGTCTAAAATCAAATAGTCGGTTACCAATCAAGGCGCGAATAAGAAAGGCGCGCCACTTTGAAGCCAGTTGAGGCCGTCACATGAATGAAATATTTGCAAAAATAATGTTAAAGTTTTTTTCTTTCTGAGACTGAAATCGAGTTTTGCTCATTTTATTTAAATTTTAGAAATATATCAACCCTTGACTCACCCTGTATTCGCAACACAACGCTTACTGTGTTTATGAAACATATTTAACTGCACACATTTTTATTTGTTTTATAAAGTTTCAAAACAGTTTACCAAGCACGCACTAACTTTTGTCTCTCTGCCTAGAATAAACAGCCATTCATATCCTTTACACTGCGCTAGAAAAAATTTGAAGGCGCTTGCACGCTAAACGCCATACACAGCAAACTACTCTCTCTCCGCCACGATTTGTACAACTAAAATTAATTAACTAATTTAATATTGAAATGCATAGACCGGCAGGACAATGTTCCCACTGTAAAAATGCCAGAGAAAGGGGGCGAGGTTTCATGTAGAACATGAAAAAGCTATTTTTGTTATCTCTGCAACGATTTCAGGTCGAGCAGACATTAATGGAATAGCTGTAGTGAAATATTTGTGTGTAGATTTGAATAACATCCCTAGAGTCAATGACAGCAGCGCAACAGATACGGCAAAGGCAGCCACTCAAAGGAATACAGCGGGAAACTACATCAATTCAAAATGTGGTTATTTGTGCATATGTATGCGTGCGTGTTCGTACATTTTATATGTGTACATACATTGTAACTGTAACTGTGTCATTAACACAGTCGCTTTGGTAATTTTACAAGCGTCATACACGCGAGCACAAAAGGATGACTCCACAAATGGGTTCAGGGTCGACAGACAGCGACAGTCGAAAAACATTTAAATGGGAAGGCTGTTGCACAGAGCAGTGGGACTTGAGGCTGAAGTTGACATTTTTTAAATTGAATTGGAATTTTAGAAATCTCACGCTCAAGCAAACCACCAGCTTTGTTAATGAATTTTTGAATTTTCTTAGGTTGGGGAGCAAAAAAGGAGGAACTAACAGTTTTTGTTGCTGTATTACACTCGTACAAACGACGAACGAGCAAAATAAAAGGTAAATAAAAGAATGGAAATTTTCCAAAATTTACTATTTAGTTGTAGCGATGTTTATTCACAAAAGGGTGTGGAGAGATTGTCAATACATACTTTTAATTAAAGTCTGGAAATTATTTGTGTCATAAGGAGATAAAAGGGCGATTATTAACATATTTAATTAAAAGGTTTCACTTCAAAAATGCCATCCTCCATTGAAGCTTAAGTTGAAGTTTGAGCAAACGTACTGAAAACTGATTCGAAATTTTCAAACCATACAATAAACGAAGCTGAATTGAAGAAAAGCATGAATGAGAGCTACGAACGTGCACATCTTCTGTAGATTTTCTAAAGCTGAGATGCACTCATAAACAATTTTTGGTTTAAACTATTTTATTAGAATTTTTGTTATTTAAGGAGTGTGATATGTAAAATGCTGGGGCCCCACATTTGAAAAATTCACCACTCGGCCCCTAAGCAGATAATGGAAAGTAATCGGTTGTATTTTGCGTCTAGACAACTAGTCTCTGAATATTTAAATAGGCCTCTTTGCAATGTCTGCAAGATAAAAAAAGTTATATTTGTGGAAGTAACTGGGTTTCAGTGTTGATGGAAGTAGCTGTGGCAGTATTTTTTGCGCTATAACAACTCAAGAAAAAAAAATATTTTCAGGTATGCTGCTGAAATGTCGGTTCATGGCCCGAAAGTTATGCTGTTTTACCTGGTACATAGACTGGTATCCATATATATACATATAATTGGGGCGTTTACCCTTTTTGGGTGCTTGGCCGAGCTCCTCCTCATATATGTGATGTGCGTCTTTATGTTGTTCCACAAACGGAGGGACCTACAGTTTTTTAAGCCGATTCCGAACGGCAGATATTTTTATAAGGAGCCTTTTCATGGCAGCAATACACTCGGAGGTTTGCCATTGTCTGCCGAGGGGCGACAGCTATTAGAAAAATGTGTTTCTTAATTCTCTCTGTGAATTCCGAATGATAGTCACGCACCAACCCATTCGGCTACGGCGGCCGCCTGACTGGTATCCATAGATGACCATAAATGGTAACTTTTCAGTATATCAAAGGAGCCAGTTACGGAAACAAACTCGTCAACATACCAATATTTGATACCATTATTTTGATATGGCGTAGAAATGTGAGCAATGCGGAACAAAGATGAGGGACCTCCTTTATGCTAAGAGCCTGACAGCTAATAAGATGAGTGTACAATTTTTGTAAAGCTTGTCTATAGTTAAAAACGTGAAAGCAAATCCCTTGCACCGTCTTCACTTTTCACTAATCCAAACGAATATTCGGCTTCCCTGGTATCTTGCACTAGATGATGCTGGTGTAAGAATATTTTTCAAGTTAGAAAAAATAGTTTTAGTACATTTTAGACTTTTTCTTGATTTCGAAAATCAGCTTATCAATTTTTGATTGACCATCCGTTTTCTATAGTAGCACATTTCGGAAGCCTTAATGTGCATTCTTTTTTTTGAGATGTTCGGTCAGTTCCAAAACTTCTTGATTTTTTTTTGATGATTTTTCGCAGTTTTAATGAAAACAGTGGTAACTACAAATTTCGTTTAGCCAACTTTGTAGAAATATTTGTTTTTAGGTTCTGTTTACTTTAATGCACCCTGTATAAATGTACCGAAATACAGTCTTTGATTATAAGCTACTATTGAGTGATTCCATGACAAGTAATCTAAGTATACTGAAAAAAAAATTCCACAATTTTTTTTTAATATTGAGATTTATTCGCTGTTGAAATTTTCGGGTTCAATTTAAGTGGACTGAAAAAATTTCGAAAAAACTTTCGAATTTTGAGATTTATCACCATTGATAAATTTTCGGTGTAGAGTTTTGTGTGGGTAAAATATTTCTGATTTTTTTTTGTATTTATATATAAATATATAATATATTTGTTTTTAACTTTTTTAATATATTTTTAAAATATTATTTTACTTTTTTGTTAAAAACTTTTGGAGAAGCATGTTTTTTTTTATTTTTGAAAAGCAGCTCTCAAATTTTTTTCCTATTTTTTTCATTAATATTTATTAAAAACTATGCTCAGCAATCCCTGAAAGTTTCATAGTAGGATTACATTTCGAGTTATATTCAAATACGCACAGTAAATAAGTGAAGCAGTTAAATATCGAATCAGTGGATCTGCTTGGTAACAAACATAGTGACGCCTCGATCGATTTTTAAACCAGTTACGCACTGCGCTTTACTAAAGTTATGTTTTGCATTGATTTCTCACTGGTTCGCTTATGCCATGTTTTTGTTTTTGTACTCCTAGATGAGTGAGTAGTATACAGAAGACGTTAGATGTTTAATTTTTTTCAGAAACGTTTAAAAGAAATATTCTTATTTAATACATTTATTAGAAAATATTACAAAAACAAAATTTTATTTCAATTCGAAAACTGAGTTTTGGCAGTAAAATACTAAAGTCGAAAGAGCGACCACTACCCGCACAGTCAGCCTCCGATTTCAACCTTTGCAGACAACTCCTACAAGAATATACGAGGGGATTATTTTAATTCTGACACTCAAAGCATTGAAGAACTTCTGAAAGGGCGTGATTTACTTTTTTTCTCTTTTGTATCTTTACTAAGAATAGAAAAAAAAAAAGTGAAACAAAATGGCAGCACATTTTCTTACTTTTCTCTGTAACACATTTAGATTTAAGACTCACTAAAAAATAAAGAATACAAATTCCTATTAAATGATTGCAAATAAAAAAATATTTACTATTGAAATTTTTGCCATAACAGCTTCCATGCTTTCATCCACTTCTTTGATATTCATATCTTGCTTTATATTTTAATTTAATTAATTGTCTTTCTTTTACTTTCAGCACTTCTTTGAAACTCTGCGCTGAAGCGAATTTTCTGCTATAACTCTGTATGCGCAGTGGTGTATTTCACGAAAGAAGCATTTAAATATATCTACATTGAAATCTTAAACTTTCAAAAATAGACAAACAGATTTTAATGCTCCAAAACGCGCAAATCCATTTTAGAGATTATTGAAAAACAAAAAGTTAATAATCCGGTGTTGAAAAATGTGTAAAAAACGTGTTGTAGCAGCATTTCTGCTGCTATTACTGGCTGTACTGGGCAGTTATACAACACTGGGGGAACAACATCCAGCGACGGCGGATGAAGGTAAGTGAAAAAATAATATATCAAAAAAAAATTTCACTGTTAGAATAATTAAAGAAATATAAATTTTTAAATAATAGCCTTAATACAATTGTACATTCATACTTGGAGATACAAAAAATTAAAGTAAAAATAATAATAGAAACTTTTGAGCAATGCGTCTCTACCTCAAGCTAATATCTGAGTATACAGGGTTTACACTGTAGAGTTAGATTCTTCTAGCAACGGGTATTTATAGTAGACCCAGATTTTCGACGCTGGTGTAAGTATCAATCATATTTTCTGGTGGCTTCTTTTTTGCACGTTCGCAACTCAAGTCAAACAAACTAGAGCTTTTCCGAAGATATTTTTTGGACGGTGGTAACAACGGTGTAACCCTTGGCCTTACAAACAACCTAACCAGGTGCAAGCCTTGCTCTAAATAGTGAACACTATAAGCTCATCAGAGTACTTCACCTGTCCTCATTTAAATGACACTACTCAACAAAAGTCAACTTTTTACATTACAACAAAGTTTCACTTATAGAATATGGTAAGACGTGTAAGGACTAATATCTATCATTTAACCTTTTTAAAGTCGTTATAAATCTGTGTTTTTTCTATTTTCTTTTAATGGGATGAATAAGATTCATATGTGTAGCAGTTAGGGGGTTAATGTCTTTCGAAAAATTTTGTCTTGTCGTAGTCCTCATACAATTTTTGAGCATATTATCTTAGATGTCAGTTGTGTACTTCGGTTGCCCTTGCGTGATATGGAGCGATTTCTGCCGAGTGCATTTTTCCCATGAAAAAGTTCCGCATAAAAAGCTCTACTGCCGTTCGAAAGGTGTATAAAACTAAAGATCCCTCGATTTGTGGATAAACATCGAGACACACTCTGAGAATAGGAGGAGTGGCTCGGTTAAATAACCGAAACAAAGAATATTGGCCCAAAATTTGTAATCTTTGCTCCACCGTAAAAAAGACTTTACTAAAACTTTGCTCCACGAAATTGCTTTACTCTAAAGTACATCACTCTTTCATTATTAAATGCTCGCTATTCGCAGTGCAGTTATGTACTTGTATAATGTTAATATTTAAAAAGTCAGCTCCGCCACCAACCCACGCAGTGTCCCAAAGAAACCCCTTTCTAACGACTTATTAAATTTCCACGCTATGGAAAAACATTTCTTGCTAAGTGATATCGCTACTTCGTGGGTAAATAATTTCGAATTCTTGGACGATTTTCTCGTTCACATAACCTTTCGCTCCGACGCACAGAGCGCGCCATGGCGCGTACAGCAGAAGAAATTTAATCCGACCAATAATACGTATTTTTTTAAATTATTTCTCTTCACTGGCGTTTGTCGAACATCAATACTTTCCATTTGCACTCACACACACTTTTAAATATGCTTGCACTTATGTATGTACATTAAATCAGATTTTCCGCTTACACTCAAACACAATTCAAACACTTGAGTATATCAGACGAGCTGCGCGCAAATGCATGTGTGTTGTTGGTGTGTCGAATATGAAGGAATGCAAGTTAATACCCGACCAAGCACGAAGAGATGTGATCAAAATATGAAATTTGTATAAGTGAATGGCTGGAATCAGTGCACGAACTGTCCGGGGGCAAAATCACAAACTCTTGAAATGTGCAGCGAATTGTCGATCGAATTGTTGTTGGTGTAATAGGAATACAGACAAGGGGAAACAATCGTGCAAGAAAATCTGGCAAAGTAATTGAAAGTAATCGAAATTTAATCTTATTTAGACACATAATCACATAGTCATGTTGTGGGAATAACAGCGAAAACAACAAGAAATACACACAACAACAGCCACACGAATTCCAAAAACCAACAGTGGGTGGAAACAAATGTTTAACATAATGACAAATATCATTAGTGCACTTACTCCACTCACACAGGCGCTCCTACTGGCACACACACACGCGCATGCATGTGCACCCTGCACTCACGCATAAATATCCAATAAACGAAAAGTGTCGGCACAAATCGATACTTTCAGCAAATTTATTGATATTCCTCGTTTTTCTGCACAGTCAATCAAATTCAACAAACGACATTTTCCTATGCGAGGGGAGAAATTCCAACTGCTCACATCGCCGCGGAAGTGCAGGGTTAGACGGGTGAATAAATCGAATTACATACTTGCACACATACAAAAGTAATCAACACTTTCCGCTTGCAAGTGTCACTAAGTAAGTCAGCATGTGAACGAATGTGTATATGCGAGCGTGTAGATGGGTGAGTGTGTGTGACGAAAATTTATGGAAATCGCAATCAAAGCTGAGCGCGTAGCCGCCCTGAAAAAAAGCGAACATTTTTGCCTTTTTTTCAAGCACTGCGTACATTTCTGAAGCACATAATGAATTTTCGATGTTTTGTAATTCGAAACAGACGTTGAAAAATTGCCGCGAAAAGTGTTGAAAATCAACAAAATAAAAGAACATAGAAACAGAAGTGGGCACGTACATTGGCTTTTCCTTAGAACAAAACTAATTTCTGCTGTAAAAAAACTTCGCTTTACGTTTTCAACGCAGTCTGTTCTAACTTTTCTGGGCACAAAAAAAGAAAACAACACAAAAAACTAAATAAATAAAAAAAGATGAAAAAAATATACCACACGAAATGTGTGCACCCATCCGACCAGAGAATGACTACAAATAATATGTGAACTCATAGCCAAAGCAGCTTGTGCACCACACCAGCATATGCCGTTTCCAAAAACTGTAGTTAGAAATTCTAACGACCTTTGTCTGAAAAGAACTTATTGTGTTTATACAGGGTGTGCCATCTACGTTTGGGGAATTTAACTTAATTCGCCTATACATGCAAGACGAATGCATTTTTTTCAGTTTTTTGTTTGCTTTAGTGTAATATGAATTGAAATTGCAATCACATGCCTTCCACCACTGACCATTACCGTACCGTAACCCATTCTGCCAATCAAATTATCCAGTACATTTTCGCTAGTTCATCATTTTATCTCACCGATTTCAAACGTTGCAATTCTTGAATTATCGCTGCATGATTGGCGGTAACATTTAATCTTAACGACGCTTCATAAAAAGTATTATAAGTGCCAAGCCGTATCTTCTAGGCAACTAATTTTTTATTTTTTTTTTTACTTTATTCAATTTTTAGCTTAGATTGAAAAAGTGTTGTGAGTCTTTTAGTAGAATTTCATGGCAAATACTTTTGTAATACGTTTTAATCAATTATATTCCTCTGTTATTAGTTTTTTTTTATGCGTTTCTCCACGAAAGACACAAACAAGACCCGCCTATTGAGGAGGTTAAAATGTTGTACAAAAATGTTTCTTGCTATCTTTTACATAGAACTGCTGAACATTTCATATAACTAAAATGTGCGAATCACATAGTTTCCTATGCCGATTCACCGCATAAATGCGGAAATGGATGAACACTTTCTAAAACTTAACCCCAAATTAAATTTCGTACTCACCATAGATGTTATTTTAGTTGTCAAAGTCCAAAAAAATCATATGATTCAAATTCCCAAATCTATACTGAGCATCTTGTTGTTATATTGAGCACCCTGTATGCGCATTTTTCTATTTGTTTATAATACTTTGTCGTTACTATTATTTATTTGCATGGGCCGTGGCAGTTGCGCCTACTTTTTCAGACATCAAGTGCTAATGTTTCAATTTTACTTTTCGGTGCTATACAAAAGTTTAACAACACACAAACTTACACTAAACTTACATATTATTCACATATAAACTTACACCAGCTGCATACCCCCTTACTCTCCATTTTATCAAAACACGCACAATCCCTCTCTCTGTGATCCATTTATATCCAGCGCACGCTTTTTGCTCATACTAGTCCTCCTTTCCTCTCCTCACCTGGTATTCTACCACAATTTGTATCTACCACTTGTAGGCGTATATTTAATTTTTTTCTTTTGTCACTCATAGTTGGCGGTTGTGTGGTCGCGCTCAAGTACACGCACTTCAGGTATTGAGTGCCGCTTTAATGCTTACTTCACGCCTTACTCGTTTAATCCAAACAAAGCTGTATGGAAGTTCGAAAATTATACAATTTCCTACTTCTGAAACAATATCTGTAATCATAAATCCGTCGAAAGCACTTATGTGTGGCCCATAAATGCGGTTTATAAGTGAATCGGTGTGTGTGGAAGTTTATAAGCAGAGTGCTGAGAGGTGGAACGAATTGCTCTAATAAAGTGATATTCTAATTAAATAATAGTCGTGCAAACAAACATTGAGCAAAACAATTGAACAAAAAAAAAACACTAAGCGAATAACACCGTGTAACAAAAAAACAATCTACATCCACTTACAGAAGATCTGGCACAACTGCAAATTTTGAAAATCACGCAACTTTGTAAATTTCCATTCACATTCATTCATCTAAGCGTATTTCTGGTATTAAATTTACTTTCAAAAATATCGTTTTTTACAAAATCTATTTGATCAAATAAACCGTAGAGATATGCCTGTATAGTGGAAAAGTGAAATTTATAAAAGTTAAAAAAGGTGAAAAGAGAGAAAAAGGCAGGGAAAATCGCAAATGTTAAACCAAGTAGAAAGTTGTACCGATCTGAATCAGATTAGATCAAAGGTGCGCCGTTTTATTTGAAAACGGAACAGAAATTTCATATCTCACCAGCCCTCACCGCTGTTGGTAAAAAACTTGGCAGCTCATTTTCAAAAGCCGCCTTGGGGCCAGTACCATAACCAGTTTTTCTAAATGCTTGAAAAGGTGATAATTACTTATTGCTAGATATGGTTTATATAGCGAATGCGATAGATCCTCCCTCTACGAAACGTGAGAGCTCGCATTGTCTTGGTGAAGGAAGATTCGTCTTCGGTGGTTGGTTTTCCTTAATTATCCTAAACTTCTGGCAAACAAATGGTTGTGTACTACACAGAATTGACTGTATTAAGTTTCTCTAGTGGTATAGTTGACCAGATTTTCCGAAATTGCTTTGAGGTTCGTCCGCCAAAAACTTTTCTTGGATTATGCTCGATTTGGAACACCCACAGTGTTGACTGCTGTTTTGTTTCCGGCTCATGCGCGTAGATCCAAGACTCGACACCTATTACGATATCATGGATGTGCTTTGCATCTTCGCGACTGAAATTCTTAAACATTTTTTTATACCAATCGTCAAATTATGCGGTATCCAACGGGAGCAAATCTTCTTGACGCCTAAATTTTCAAGCAATATTGGTTTTAAGGTGGTGTCACTAATACCCTAGAATGCCTCTATATCGCGATGTGATGGCATGATGATTTTGCGTTATCAGATGACCCACAGCACCGATTCTTTCTGGTACTATGCGCGTTTCCATTTCATCCTGCAAGGATCGACGACCAAATTGGAATTCGTTGTACTAGCGTTTTATAGCAGCAAAGTGTGGTGCTCCAACGCTAAAAGTTCAAGTAGATTGATCAATGCACTCCTGCTCCGAAAATCTACGTTGAAAATCGTAATAAAACATCGCATGGGCGAGATGATATTTTCAATTTACTGAAAAAAAACACAAATAAAACTCGTAAGAGAAAACGTTATATGCAAGTTTATGCTTAAAAATGGTAAGCTTTTCGTTAAAAATATAGAATTACAGCTCATCGGAGTTATAGTTGCAAAAGCGTAAAATATAACAGGCAGCCCTCGTACTTTTGCAGTTGAAACAAATGAGATTTCATTACGAAACAAGCGATGCACTTTCGAAAAACTTTACTTTTACCCATTTTAAGTGAAAAAAGCTAATGAATTATGAATTGGGCAAATATTTGCGAAATTCTGGCTGATTGCCCACATTAACTTACTCAAATCGGTTTACGCATTTTTTAATAGCCAAATAAAACATGGCATGGCCGAATGATAAGAGGTGTTCTGCCAAACATCTAATAAGTGTACGCGCCAATTATTTATTTTTTATTTTTACGTGTGACAAAGAAAGTTGTAACAACTGAAGCGCTTATCCTGATTTAGCCCACTTTGTTAAAGCGGTTATTTGAAAAACTGTACACTTTTTATGTAATTCCTACATAAGCAGCACCTGAGTTTTTTGCCATAGTTCAAAAAAGCACTGAAGCGCATATATTTGGATAATACATTAAACCCTTATCTCTTAGTGCATCACATTTAAATATCATTTTGTTTTTGCTCACTAATAAACGAATAAATCATTAAAATTATATTCATAAAATACAAAAAAAAAAAAAATACAATGAAATTGTTCATGTGTGAAAATATGCAAGAGAAGTTAACGCCATAAATGTTTACACTTCTAAATTGCAATTTTACACTAAATTTTGCAAAGCAAATTGTTGGCTTAAATTTCACTAAAACTTTTGTATATTTTTCCATATTTCTGCTAAAATAAAGCGATTATGTTAACCGCAAAAATGATAATTCGCATACGTTAAATACCAATTAAATTTTTGATAAAATGTAGGAAATCTCATAGCGAAACAAAAACAAAAAAAGAAATTGTGCAACAAAGACAAAGCAAAAATGCAAAATATTTGTGGTATTTTATATTAATAGCATTGGGGTTGAACAAATTTATGGTAAATTAAAATTTTCAAATAAAAGAAATTTCGGTTAAGGCAAATTTCAAGCTGAAAGTGGATTTATGTACGCCAGAATATTGTTGAACCAAAAAAGCCGATTGTTTCAAAATCTTGGAGTGGTGTTAGGCCTTAAAGGGCATCCTGCTGATCCGAAATAGGGTAATAGTCAATTTAAATGACAGAATTTTTCAGTTACATCAGATCCAAAATTGGGGTATAGCTTTTATGAAGTAACTGGAAAATTTTAAATGGGAAAACTCTCGGCAAAAACTTTAATAATACAATTTTCGCAAACAATTTTAATACCAAAAAGAAAGCAATTTTTCGAATTGCAATTTTTTTTTATTATTATAAATATTAGGTGCGCAACTAAGTTCCCGCTGTTTGTCAATAGATGCCGCCAGCAGTGTGTGCTAATCGATTCTAACATAACCTAATCATGATAAACCAAGCTTAGACATATAGATAGTAAACAAACTGCTTCAACACATTAGGGATTTTATTTTGGTATCATACACTTTTGGTTTTGTGACTCAGACATTTGAGCCGAAGAATCGTAATTTGCGGGAAGTGTTGATTTTCCGCTTTCATTCGAAAAAAACGGCGGCTAAAGCGCATCGAGAGCTACAAAAAATTTATGGAGATGCTTTAAGTGAAAAACCTTGCCGATATTGGTTGGTGATTTTAATATTGACGACCGGCCTGCCCGCGTGAAGGAAGGCCAAAAACCTTCGAAGACGCTGAATCGGAGGCATTGCTCAATGAGGATCCGTGTCACACGCAAGAAGAGCTTCAGTCTTAGAAGTTATCCGCCAATCCATTTGCAATTGATTGCATGCTTTGGAAATGATTCAGAAACAGGGGAGTTGAGTTCCTTATGAGTTAAAACCAAGGGATGTTGATCGTCGTTTTTTCGCCTGTTAACAACTACTCCAGCGGCAAAAAAGGAAGGGTTTTCTTCATCGCATCGTGAAGGGTGATGAAAAATGGATTCATTACAGCAATTCAAAAAAATAGAAAGTCATGGGGACCGCCCGGTCATGCTTCTACGTCGTCGCCTCGGACGAATATCCACTCTGCGAAGGTTATGCTTTGTATTTGGTGGGACCAAGTTAGTGTTATTTCTTATGAACTGTTCAAATCAAGCGAAACCATCAATTGATGCGATTGAGCTGAGTACTGCGCGAGATGCGGCCGCAATACGCGGAGAGGCATGAAAAAGTGATTCTACAGCATGACAACGCTCTGCCTCACGTTGCCAAACCCGTTAAAACCTACCTGGAAACACTGAAATGGGAAATCCTACCCCACCCGCCATATTCTCCAGATATTGCGCCGTCCGATTATCACCTGTTCCGATCGATGGCACATGGTGTAGCTAACCAGCAGTTCCATTCATGTAAAGACATCAAAAAATGGCTTGATTCGTGTATAGCCTCAAAAGTTTTACCGCGACGGTATACGAGATCTACCAGAAAGATGGGAAAAAGTAGTAGCCAGCGATGGGCAATACTTTCAATGATTCACTTGAAACCATTTTTTCAGAATAAAGTTGTATTTTCATCAAAAAACAACAGCGATAATTTAATTACGCACCTAATATTTTTTTTATTCTATTATTATTATCACTACAATTCTTATCATTGTTATTTTTATGATATTATTAGAATTAATTCTAAGGCGCTTATAGTACAGGCACATAACAGTTCCGGGCCAAGCTTACCTTCACACATTTTTATGAATATTTTAATGTTGCCTTTCACTTTTAAGTACAGAAAAGCCATTTTATTATACTTACTTATTTGTCATTAATATCATAAAAGAGTCAATTGACTGTTCTTCTCTTGTTGAAAATATTGTTTTTAATATACCTTCCACAATTCATCACGTTGTGGAATACTTTAAAGTCGCTTTTTTCAACCTTCTCTCTTTTAAACTCTCCCACACCTATAAATAAAACCTGCGCTAAACTAAACTTAGCCTTCAATGCTTTTGATTTTGATTTCACGCCAACAAGTCCTACTTAGTTAAATATTTGCGAATATTTTTCTCTGCGCCTCATCGCTAGTGTTTTATCTTAGTTCATATATTTTTTCTAATTTTAAGAGTCATCCACTCTTAATGTTAGCTGTGTAGTCTGTAAGAATATTTCGTACTCCCACATTTAAAATAAATAAATAAATTGAAATGCGGGGCCCCAGATTTTTACACCGCCAACTTTTATTTAGTAGAACCATATTAGGTTAGGTTGTAATGGTTGCCTAGAAAGTGGGCCCACTTGGACGAAAGAAATTTGGTTCATCCTTTGTGATACCATTGCAAGGGGGGAAAAGAACCACATTAAAGCATAGTTTGGAATTATAGAAATAGAAAAATATTTATATTTTCTATAACTTGTTTTTCCATGTCCTTTAAATTGGGTATTAAACGACGACCCTTGTTAGCCACTCTCAATTGAATTCTAAGCCAACGCAGTCAATTTTATATTTTTCAGCTTTTTAGAAATAAAATTTTCCCCTCTCTGTTTTTATTTTTTTGCCAATGCATATGAATCTACCACAAAATATGCAAAGAATAAAAAATATGTAGCTAATATTTGCAACAACAATAGAGCCACAATATTTAATCAGCTGAATAGACTAACTTACAAAAATGTGTATGTATGAGTAAAAATGTTGAATTTTTTTAGTGAAATTTAGTATTCATGGGAAATGCGGTGGTTCAAGTGTAAAAATAAAATTAATTGCATTTAATTAAATATGTTGTGCATCTGCTGTGAATTGAAAGTTCTTGTGAAATCAAATTTTGTGGTCGAGCATATTTTACAAGGTAACTTGGGTTATTAAGAGAAGCGAAGTTTAGCTATCGGGAAAAAAGTTATTTTAATTAAAAAAGGGAATTTAAATAAAAAATTGGAGTTTTATTCGTTAAGAAATTTTCTTTCAGTGGTATCAAAATGTGCTCGGTTCTAGGCTTCATTCAACGCAATAAAAACGAAATTTCCGATATGAATACCTATAAGCTGCTGTTTAGGGCTCTGGTTCGTTCTCATTTAGAATAGGCTGCTGTGATTTGGATACCTTGAGACCAACTTTCGATATATACAATTGAGCGCATTTCAAAATTATTTCTGAAACAGGCATTACGTTTCCTACGGTTGTGAGGCTTCTGTTCCATCCCCTAATTGTCGGCTAAGGCTAATTAACCTAGAATCTCTAGAAAATGGAAGAACAGTCCTTTCACTTTCGTTTATTTTCCGTCTTGTAAATGTTATCATCGATTGTTCACTTCCACTTGAACGGAAAGCTTTAATGCCTCACAAAGCAGTCTACGAAATTTTTACCCTTTTTATGGGGAAAACTATATGACTAAATTTGCGAGTTGATCGTGCACTTCGAGATTACAATTCATTATCCAATTCTGGCCTGCTTGATTTTGCTTAATATATATCTAATTTTGTAAAAATTTTAAACTTATTGTTAGTTGCTTAATATTTTCTTTATATTGATTGCTAATATTTTAGTTGCCAAATTTCGCTTGTGTTTCTTTACATTTTTGTCTGGTCTGTAAGATATTTTGACTGTAGATTTGTTAAAATTAAAAAATACAAAGCCAATATTTCCTAAACCAGTTTTTTAAGCAAAAACACGGTTTTAGAAGCCACTGAAGCCAATTTAACTCAGAATAAAAATCAAACTTTTCGAAAACTTTTCTTCAGTTTCTTCAGTCCATTCATTCATTTTTACAGTAAAAACAAATACATTTTTAAAATTTGTTCTCATATTACCAATGCAAAAACTTTGCATCAAGGAAGTGCGACGAAAGTGAGTTTGTTTTCGATTACCGTTGCATAGATCTCAGTCCTCATAGATTAGAAAAAGTTATTTCTGATTTCAGATGATCCTTAGCAAGGATCTAATAAAGAGGGCTTCACCAAACAAAGAATTTATACGATACTTATATACAAGGTGGCACAAAATTAATAATTCTATAAGCGGGGCGGCCGCCGTAGCCGAATTGGTTCGTGCGTGACTATTAATCAGAATTCAGAGAAAACGTGGGTTCGAATCTCGTTGAAAAATCAAAATGAAGAAAAAAAAATTTTTTTTTCTAATAACGGTCATCCTTCGGCAGACAATGACATGCCTCCGAGTGTATTTCTGCCATGAAAAAGCTCCTCATAAAAAATATCTGCCGATCGGAGTCGACTTGCAACTGTAGGCCCCTCCATTTGTGGAACAAACAGATATAAACAGATTTATAATCTCAGGCCCCGAGGCCAACGAAGACAGCTTCAATATACAAAGGGGCAAGCAGGGGAGCCCGAAGAGTCAAAATAAAGATGGTCATCACTCAGAACCCCTTTTTTCAAACGAAAAAAGAAAATCGTAGCTCTACATTACAATTTTCCTGCAGAAATTAAATATTCTTGAAGAAAATCCAGTTATTCCAGCCAAAAAATTCTAAAAACAACTACTGTGTGTATTTGTATTTATCCCCATCTATCGCGTTTTCTGTGCCAAGCTGCTTCAGCATTAAAATATTTCCAAAATTATTGGGGCAAGAAGTCCTAAATTTAAGGCGGTTTCATTAAGCAAACGCTAGGGCATGTTCATATCCTCTATTTCCCTTTTTCTTCTTCACTCAAATGTATTTCTATTTTTAACTTCATTCTAATTTTTTTAATTTCCTTAAAACTCATCCCCGAACGACTTTTACAATACACACATATATCAACCGTGCATAAATATATTAAATAAAATGCAAATGCATTTCAGCACTCCTGAATCGCTGCTGCCGTCATTGCCGCCGCTGTGTTACAAGGACACATCACATGCTGAGCTGAAGCGCTGTAATGCTGAGCGACACTCACGAAGGAGATGCGCAGTGAACTCTTGAAAATGATTGTTGTTGAAATGGCTAACTAAAAATGGTAGCTAGAAAAAATGAGCAAAAAGTCCAAATAATAACAGCGAGAAAAAATCAGAACGGTGACATTGGCACACATATGTCACACCGCTATAACATGTGTGCTACACAAGCGGGCCACACAAGCACACGCATATGCGGTTACATCAAGGCAAAGATACCAGCGCGACGCCATTATTGTGTGCGAAATACTCCAGTGAAATGCGGCGAAAGATTAGTGTGGATAAGGCGCGCAAATATTTAGAAAAGGCATGCACGTACATACTTATGTGTATGTATGCGTAGTCAGGCAAAAGCAAGTGAACGAAGCTATGACAGAGCGTTTATTACCGAGCAGCTTTAGTGTACCATAACTGCTCATAAGAGTGGCGAGTGAGCGAGTGTGTGCATAGATGGGTGTTTGTGCGTATGTGTGGGTGGTTGTGTTTGCAGATGCGCTATAAAGCCATGTTTTGGCTATGAAAAAACACGTAACAGTGGATCCATCCAACAAAACTGCTCTGCGCTACCAAGGATAACCAACAAAAAAGCTCAGCTTCTTCCATGTACAGAGCTATCACGTAGCCGTATTACGCGTAGGCGGCCTGGGCTTATGAGTAAATTGGCGTTGAGCTTGAGGTGAGGTGCGTGCGTGCGTGCGTTGCTATGTGTGTGGTTTTCTGCTTACAAAGGTTGCAGGTCAGTTGGGCGGAGGATTTGCGAGTTGTTGCTAGGTATTCAGGCTGTCTAGTAACGGCCGGGGGTGGCAGGTTTATGGCTTAAGTGGAGCAGCATGAAAAATATGCCATGACGCTTGACGCTTAAGCCAAATGAAATAAAAATATGCAATCCAACAGCAGTAAAAGACAAAACAGTCAACTGAATTAAAAGAAACAAGGTGTGGAAAAAAATAAAAAATAAATAAGGTGAATGATGGAAATAAACAACAACAATGCAGATCACAAAATACTTGGCCTCAAGTGCAATATCTTACCTACCTCCTATCTGCCTACTTAATATTAAAATAACTTGTACAGAGGCAAGCTTACATACACCTGGGTTCACAATAATAGCAGCGCGATATATTGCAAAAGTTTGACTAATCATAATTTTATAATTTTCATAATTTTTTTATTTTTTACAGAAATATAATTTAGAGTACAGCAGAATGCGTACAACTCAAAGTTTCAAACTTTGAACGGAATTAAAAAAAAAAATTCAACAAATTCATTAAATTTTTCACACTTTTTCATCAGAATTTATAGAAGAATTTATGCAGTTTTATAACCCACTGAATTTGGTATAATAAAGAAGCTCAAACATCTCGTTGATTTTTGAAATATTTTTTGCTTCTAGCCTTATTCGTATAAAAAAAATGTCTAATGGAAAATGGAAAATGGCTATATGGCAGAAAATTCATAACAGCTTAAATGAAAAAATTATCAATAATTGACGGAAATTTTGAAGAACCAAATTTGATGATCTGCACAGCTGCATATCCAGAAGTTTTCTAGGAATTTTTATTTTAACAAATTTTGTACGAAGTTTGAAATTTTTAAGTTGTTTGGTTTTTATTACAAAATAAACCATATTTTTATAAAAAAATAAAAAAATTAATTATAAAGTAAAAAAATATTCATAGTTATTTATAGTTTGCAAATTTGTGTAATTAAAAAAAATTGTAGGAAGGTTGAAATTTTTAAGTTTTTTGGTTTATATTACAAAATGAACCATATTTTTATAAAAAACTAAAAAAATTAATAATAAAGTAAAAAAATATTCATAGTTATTTATAGTTTGAAAAATTGTACGAAAGTTGAAATTTTTAAGTTTTTTCGTTTTTATTAAAAAATAAACCATATTTTTATAAATAAATCTAAAATCTACAAAATAAATCATATAAAAAAATAAAAAAAATCTTTAAAAATTGAATAGTTAAAAGTTTGCAATATGCCACGCTGTTTTTATTATGAGCACAGGTGTATGCACATACGCGCCTACTTACCCTCATATACAGCTACTCATCTCGCGTAAAACCACCAACTCACTTACGGAACGCTTAGATAAATTTGCGCACAAAATGCGCACGTGCCCATCTGCGAAGAAATGGCGATGGCATGGCCTATAGAGATATTCTAACTGTCGCAGAGGTATGTGTGTTGATGTCGAAATGTGTCGCAACTGCACCGAAAAGGTATTATAAAGCTGCTTGGTACTTTATAGAGTGACCGAGTGGAAATAAATTTAAGCGTTTAAACAATCAAAATCGAGTTAGTGGCATGAAGCAGAAATGCACGAGTAAATGGAGGAAACTTTGCAAACTTTTCTTGCACATAAAAAGGTGAAGCTTTAAAATCTAAGGCAAAGTTTAACAGCCCCATCCAACTAAGCTAAATGTGTGGATTCGCTCTACCAAAAACTTAAAGGTAGTGAGGTGGAGGAGCCAATTACTTTTTGTGCGTAGCCCGCCTAGTTCCACATGCTGTGCTGTCGCCTCTCAAAAGTGGCACAACATGAGACTTCCAGAAAGTTTTCAAAATAATTTTCACAATAATCAATCATATAAGAATCATATGCGACAATTACTTTTTAAAGACCTTTTTACATAAATACAAATTTCAAACTATGTTCAAGATTTATATAATATTCAATTAAATTTTAGTACACTAAAGTGCAAGTTTTAAGCGACTCGAAAAAATTCGTTAATTTTTGTAATCTTTTTTTTGTTGGGGAACATTTCTCTGTGAAAATGCACAAGACCGCCAGTAAAAAAATTGTCTATATTCAATGCGATTTTTGAGCTACTTTAAACATAAACTTTCTTCTACACTAAATCCCAAACTTTCCTTATAATGCTCGAAATTCAGTTGGTGATTCGACATACCCAAGGCAATACTACGTTTACGAGTCAACGCTTTCATATGTTCCTGTCTGCTTAGCTCTTCAGCTATTCCAGTCGAAGTAAACCATCTTTTCAAATTCATACCTATTCATATCTCGTGCAAATATTTATAATTTAGATATAAAAGTGAAGACAGCGCAAAAAAAGTAACAGAATAATAGAAATGTAAGCTACTTTAAAAAAACTGTTTATGATAAAAATTATCTAAGCGAAATAACTGCCGGAAACATGTTTCTCACTAACTACAATAACTTGTCCGAAGCATTGCGTAATGGGCAAAGTCATATTCCAAAATTTTTTTTTTTCAAGCGCCAACAAAGCCTGGAATACTGCGGGATTTACTAACAGTTATTCAACAAATGCCGCTTTTGCTTTACTAATAACATATCGCGGAGAACGAGCAGTATTAACAGTTAAACTTAACAACAGCAGCAGTATTATGCCGGGCAATGAAATAACAAGTAAAGAAATGCGAAATGAAAGCACAAAAAATAAAAACAATCGCGCTTTCTGTAATATAAAAAGAGATTTTATATAATAATGGCGTCAAAGTTCTCGGCACGACTATATTTAGTAGCTATGCAACTAGTCCGCTACACACATATATGCACATTGCTCTAACAAATATGCACGGCACGCTTTTGCGCCGGAAAAAGACCTTTAGCGCATTCGCGGCAAAGTTGTTTGTGCCTCTATGCGTTTTTTTGTTTTTAATTTGTTTTTGTTTCCCACTTTTATTCCCCACTTGCTGCTCGTAAATATATTTTGCACTTTCCCACCAGGCCTCTATTTTTCTACCTCGCCACTTTGCCAACTTATTTGCACCTGCAAAAAAAAATGAAAAATGAAAAAATTAAAAAATAAGAATAGGTGTTGGGTGCCCGTTTATTTTCGCCTTGTGACTGTGCTCCTGCTGCTGCTCCTCTACTAGATTTATTTATTATTTATTAAAATTTTTTTTAGCGCGCACTTTAGCTTTTTTAATTTCGCTGCGTTCACTTTAGTTTTGCAGTTCAAAGTAAATATTTAAACAGCACAGTTTTCTTATTTCCTTTTTGTTGCATAGTTATTTATAATTTTTTTCTGCTGCGAGTTTTCATTAAATTTCTGCTTAAAGGATAACAGCTAGAATGGTGGAATGAAATGGCAAGATAAATGGATGGAAGTCAGAGGTCAGCAGTGCACTGAACTGGGTCAAATAATTAAAAAGTATTTACCCGCAGTTCATAAGTTGAAAGAAATTAGGAGGCAGGGTAAAATGTATGGCGATGCAAGATAAATTGAATGCAGGCTTTGGAAATTAAATACTACGAGGGAGGCTACTTAAGTTTTATGTTATAGCAGCAGCGTGAATATATCAAATTTGATGCTGTTCAGGGCTAGTTGCTGTTCACTAGACAGGGCTAGTTTACTGTGCGGCAGCCCTTGGCCCGGAAAAACCCGAGTCATTCCGGTAAAGTAGAACCCGCTGCCATGGGAATCTTATTTGATATTATTGCTTGGTAGTAAAGTTTCATATTTTTTTATGCCTAAGGGTGCGGCCAGAGTGAACGCTGAAAGCCGAGCCGAGATTGTCAGTGCGATAAAGATTGTCAGTGCGATAAAACTGGTTACATACAAGTCAATACAAATAAGCTTGTGTGTAACACAGTGAGCGCCGACAAGAGCAGAGAGCAAAGCCGATGAGTGCGAGAAAACAGTTTCAAAGCGTTTTGCTCGCTTTTTTGGATTGTTGATGTTTTCCAAACTCTTTTGTGTTAATAATTGCATTAATCACACTAGGAGAAGCAAAATACTCTTCATCAGATGAATCCATTACCGTGTACAGCAATTTTATAAACACAAATGAACAACAAAATTAAATGACATAAGAGAAAAACACATGGAATAAACAGAATTTCAGCGCTGATTCTCGCATTCACTGTGTTATATACAAATTTTCTTCTCGCATGAAAATAAGCGTCAATAAGCTCGGCTCGGCTCCGCTCGGCATCAGCGTTCACTCTGGTCGCACCCTAACACTTCTATTGACGTTCGAGAGCTTTGAAGTTCCTGAAGATATATGTAATCCTCAGAAATGTTTTACACTGAAGAAATTAACTCGCTGAAATTATAAAATACTTAAAAACTTGAAATATTATCGAAAAGCTCGGGGAACTATTCTAATGTTCTCCTTTTCCCAGTCGATCGTATTGATATTTGCTCAGGTTGCTTGTGGCCTTGTAAGTTTGAAAAAATTAGTCTATTGCGAAAAAACTATGAATGTATTGAGTATTTCCAATGCTCACTTACACCTCTGGTCTGTGAGTCATTTTTAATTCAATTTTCGTGCAATTTTTTCCAGCTAGAAGCCGACGTAGCCGAATGGGTTGGTGTGTGATTACCATTCGGAATTCACAGAGAGGTCGTTGGTTCGAATCTCGGTGAAAGCAAAAATTTATAAAAACATTTTTCTAATAGCGGTCGCCCCTCGGCAGGCAATGGCAAACCTCCGAGTGTATTCCTGCCATGAAAAAGCTCCTCATAAAAATATTTGCCGTTCGGAGTCGGCTTGAAACTGTAGTCTTCAAAATTTGGGGAAATTTGCCACTCTTAGTACTATTTGGCTCAAACAAAAATAACTCAATGCAGTCCCATACCTATTTCGAGTGTAGCCAGCTCAATAAAAGTCGAATTTAACAGCAATTCACAAAAATATTTCAAGCTCGCAAACTTGTCACACATTTTCACATTTCGAAGTCGATAAACGAAATCGACAAATTTGTGGCAAATTTCATTTTAATCAGCGCAATTTCAGACTACACTTTGCCTAACTGACAGGCAGATAAAAACAAACAAACAAGCACCCATACATACATACCCACGCGGCGGCAGGCGCTTTGAACATTCATAAAATGCCATTTAAATTGCAATAATCGGCCAACTAATGGCAAATGTGATTGCCAAGAAAAATACAAAAATAAAAACAAAAGAAGAAAAGCAAACACAAATTCATTTTAGTAGTCAAAATCCAGCAAATGAAAAAAGAGAAAACAAAAAGAAAAGCAAATACAATATGAAAAGAAGGAAAAAAATGGAGTTGTAGGAAAATCGCAAATCCAAACCAAGCCAAGCGTGGCCAATAAGCCAAAGTGTTTTTGCGAGCGGGCGGAACTTGTTTAAATTTCTCGGAAAAGCAAAAAGCAAAGCGGCTAACAGTGCCATTTTTGATGAAAATGAAATATGCAGTCGAAATATGCATATCTACGAAAAAGGGTAAAAAACCAAAAACAAACTACAATCTCGATTTTCACCCACTTCTCACTTCGCCACTCCTTCAATGGCAGCAGGCAAGTCAGCTCACGCAAATGCAAAGTAAACATGCAACACGCGCAGTGGCAACACTGTTAAAAATTGCATGCAATAAGGATACAAGTAGCATGCACACTCATATCCACATATACACACATACATACATATATGCAAAATGTAATCGTAAGCACTCGAATGCCAGTGAATGGTTGAGGCTGTCGAGTTGGCTGTATAGGCAGGTGGCTGGCGGTTGCTGGCTGGTGGCTAGTGGCCGGTGGGTCGTATCTGAGTGGGTGAGCATGTGAGCGGGCGCTTATGGTGCATGTGTATTTGTGTTGCACTTATACGCGGTGCTTGAGTGGTTATTGGAGTGCACACTCGCCTGCCCTCCCACCTGCCTGCCTGTCTATCTCTGTGGTTGTCGGCCTTTGACTGACTGACAACTTGCCACTTGCAATAACTTGCCGCTTTGCCTTTGGCTTATTTTATGGCATTTTTAATTTCAATTTAATGCTTTTTAGTTTTTAGTAGCGAGCACAGATTTTTCGCTCGCAGTTTGAGGCATGTAATTGTGGGAAATATTTGCGTGTTTTGAGGCTTTTCAACGTTTTTGTTTGGTTTTTTAGTTGGTCCCTCCTTGCTCTTGTTGTTGTTGCTGAAGGTTTTTACAAAACCCGAAAACGTTTTTGGTTGTTGTAGTTGTTCTTGTGTGAGTAGCGCCAGTCAGTCATTGAGAGTGGCATAAATGGTAAAATTTATTTGATGGCTTGTTTGTAGTTGTGATTTCGCACTAACAGGGACGAGTTAATGGAAATGAAAATGGAGAAATGCTGTTATGCTAGAATTCTTTTTAAATGGTATTTTTAAGTGAAAAGTTGTTTAGTAAATTTTAGAATTAGCAAATTACGGCTTATTTACTTTCTTCAAAATTTCATTAAATTGTGCAAAAATTTAAAAACTATTCTTTCGAGATGAAGAGATCGTTTTAAAAATTTTAAACTAAAATAATAAAAAATAAAATAAAAGCTGAAATAAAATTAAAACTTTTAAACATTTTTTTTTAATATCAAATTTTTCATAATTTTCAGAATTTAAATGTTGAAGACTTTTTAATTTTTCCAAAGATTTTTAAATAAACTAAAAATTTAAATAAATAATAATAATAATTATCTACCACTGCAGAAATTGTTCCAAAGAATAGTGTAAACAATTTGAATACTGCACTGTTTTTATTATTAATTACTGAAAGAAATCTGAAATTTTACGGTTTTGACAATTCCGCGAAAACACGCGCATCAAGAGGTGTGCTCAAAATTTCTAAAACTATTCTGAGGCGTTCTTACAAATAAACGAGTAGCTGCGGAAACACTAGTGACTTATTATTTTTCTTGTTTACTTGAAAATTCAAGTTTCTAGCCTTTATCTTTAGTTGAATGCTTTCTATTAATTATTAAATATTTGCAAAATTTCAGTTTCTTTGCCAAATTACAAAATTTTTTGAAGTTTCTTTAATACTGTAAAGATTTTGAAGTTTTTCCAAATTTCTGATTTTTTGTTTTCAAACCCTGAAAACTAAAATTTTTTTTTCAAAAAATTTCGAATATTTTTCAAAATTGGCAATACAATTATAAAATTTTTTTTTTTTTTTACCAAACAATTTTTTTAAATTTTTTCAATATATTAAAATTTGTTTTTTAATATGAAAATAAGTAAAAATTAGGTTTCCTTAAATGTTTACAAGTTTTGAAAATTTTTTGAAATTTTAAGTTTTTTCAAAAGTTTTGAAGTCATTTTTAGAAAATGTCCCAACGCTGCTCAAAAGCGATTTCAAAAACTGAAATAATTTTAAAAACAAAAAAAAATTTGTTGCCGCCATCTCAAGTCAGCATTTTATTCGAACTTCTTTACAATTTTCGAAAATTTCATATAACATTTTTGAAAATTTTTAATACAATTTAAAACTTTTCTTTTCTTAATTATAAACTTGTTTTAAATTTTTTCAACATATTCAAATTTTATGAAACCTTTTAATGTATATTAGTAATAGTTAAAAATTAGATTTCAGTTAGGAGTTTTTTTTTTAAGTACAAACGTTATAAGATTAACCAGTTTTTTCAAAATTTAAAATTTTTTTTTTAACTTTAAAGTTACTTTTAGAAAGCATTTCAATGCTGGCATAAAGCGAAAATCTTATTTAAATGTTTACTCTTGTAGCAGTTCTCAAATTGCAATATTTTGTAATATTTTTTGTTTCACAAATTCTCGATTTATGTAGCCGTTATCTTCAAATACCATTCAATTAATATAATTTTTCTTTTTAAATTTCCGATTTTTTTACAATTTTAACATTTTTCTAAGCTTTGTCCAAAATATACAAATATTTTTCAAAACTGTTAATATAAAAATAATTAAAAATGAAAAAGTAATAATAATTTTCTCGACCTACCTTTCCAAAAATTATCCCTCACACTAATCTAAACGAATAATTTGCAATGTGTACGAACGCTTTCGAAATGATGAGCCCTATTTCGGCAAATTACCGGGCCAAAACGAAAATCAAGCCTTTTCCCCTCTTCTACGCTTATTGCCAGTGGTGACAAGTAAAACAGCAGCAAGGCCCGGTGCAAGCTGAACACCGTAATAGATATGCACATAAAATTCCTATTTTATGCCAAAAAGGCCTAAAGCAGCGCACCTTTGCTGACCCACCAACAACTAAAGCATTAAATGTGAAACAAAAAAGTTCAGGTTCTCTCAGTTATCTGCGAGCCATTCAGTGGCTAAGCCAAACTGAACGAACGAACCAAATATACCGTAATGCCTCGAAATTGAGCGCATATCCGGGCATAAACATCCTGCTCTGCTAGAGGAGGACGAAGCAAGTTATATGAAGCACGAAAAGGGAACGTGATTTTCCACTGGCAAAGTATATCAAGACATAAATGGGGCATGCCACAGATACTTTTTTTCATGCCACTGTATTTTATTTATTTATCTATATACATATACATATGTATGTATGTGTATGCATAGTTCTCTGCCGCTGCTGATTGTTTTGTTTTTGTACTGTTGGTTGAGAAAAAATTTAAATGTTGTCTGAAAAGGAATATGAAGCCGCTGACCCTACAATGAAGAAATACACGCAGCAACAAACTCACACGCATACGCATATACACGAAGTAAAAGCCTGCTTGGGAAAATGTGGAGTGATACAGAGAAGAAAGAAGCGACAAGCGGTAAGCGGTAAGCGGCAGGCAGCAAGAAAATAAATGCTTATTCAGTGGTATTACAAATCGCAGTGAAAGTAAGGAATTCAGTGATATAACTAGGATACGCCGCAGAACAAGGATAAGCCGGCGTGTAGTAAAAGGCAACATAGGGATAAGCTGTAATATTCTATTACACACATTTGTTTTGAGTGTTTGAGTGCAAACAGATGGTGGTGTGCCTATGCATGTGCGCCTTTCACGCTTCACAACGAGCACTTTCACCCCTTTCACGCATGTGCGCGTGCACCTATATCCTGCGGCGCTGAGGCGCTGGCGCTGACAAATACAGCACAGTTGCATGTATGTATATACCTATACATACACATTTGTGCGCACATATGTCAACTGAAAAAATAAAACCTAGGAAGCCCAAAGTCGATTTGTTGAAAGGCAAACAAAATAAAAGAGAAAAAAAAAAACATTTTTCATTCCCTTCTCAGCCGCGTCTTAACTATCCTTTTGCCTGTTTTCGATAGTCTTCAGCCCATTCTCGTTTTTCACTGCATTAGAAAGCGGTTGATTGATACATGAAACGCCATCACAAAATCGTAAACACCGTAAATATTATTGAGCCTTGACGACGGACACGGTCCACGCGTCGACACAATCGATTTGTTGTCGTGCGGGCAGCGAATCCTGTCGCACAAGTTGCGGGCTGGCACTTGAAGCCGTCCAAGTCATTCGAGCTGCGTTATGTATGAATGTTTATTTTGATTTCAATTTGTGCGGGCTGTGATTCGTTGCCATAGAGCACAGTAAGCCAATAAAAAATTGTGTAAGTCAAAAAGGAAGTGGAAGGTACACAAATAGGATATAACAAATTTATTTTTAAAACAGGAAGTCCTTGAAGTAGCAGAAATGTTAGAAATGTTAATGTAAAAAACAAAATTGTTTTCGAAAAAATTAAAACGACATGAAAGTAAATATCGGGAATGGTGCTCGAGCCACACTTTTATGAAAATGAAAAGTAAATGGCAAATCAGTCTTGGGCCAAAGACTTTTTCTATAAATTTTCGCGTGGTGTTCATAAAAGTGAAACTTTGTTGCCAAATTTCATACATCGCTTTCGTGCGTCACTATGCACTATTCTACTCCCTGTCCTATGCTATCCTGTGCTATCCCATGATATTCTTTGCTGCCCCCGCTTGCACTCGCTATTCCTTTTAACCGCTACGAAATCACTGAAATGACTGCGTTAAATGACTTTTGAAAAGCATCAAAAACTTTTTGAATGGCGTCGAAGTTGCAACAAAGGCGGCGCCAGAAATTGTAGCAAGCGAGTAAAAGCAGAAAGAATAAAATAATAAAAGAATGAAGTGTTGCGCATTAAGGGGGAAAAGTAACAACTGTCCAACTGTGATGTAGCAAGTGCTGAATGGTGAATGGTAAGTGTGGCAAGTGGCAAGTGTTGGGCAAATAAGTTGCAAATTAGTTGCGCGTTAGGCTTTGAATATATGTTCATAAAGACTTTTTTTACTACTACTCAATTTATTTTATTTTCTTGCTGCTTTTAAAAAGTGCTTTGTATTGTATAATTTGCTTCGAAGTGTTATTTAAGTGCGGTTCACACTGCAGAAAGTAAGAGCGTAAAGTCGGTCAACTAAAATATCAGCCATTTATTTCTTAGTTGCATAATTAATGCTTTTTTAGTAAATGTAGGAATGAGGTCAACTTTCTAACTTCTAACTGGCGTAGTGGTGATGGTACAAGACCAATATACTTATACAAAATCATTTATGCATATACAAGGTGGCACAAAATTAATCATCAATTTCGTTTTTGAATAACTTTTTACTAAATAATGATTTTGAAGTGATGGAAATCTTTATTTTGACCATTACGCGCTCCATTGCTTATCTGTTTGTACACTGCAGCTCTTTTGGTCCCAAGTGTGAAATATAATTGGCTTGCGACGCCATTTGCGAAAATATACGTCTTCCGATAGGGTGATTAATTTGACTGACGACGTAGAGCAGTTTTTCCTTAGTGACTTCTGACTTCGGCTTCCACGTTTCCTTTACTGGGATCAATTTAGAAAGGCGCTAATTCATCTTTCTTCAAAATCAACCTCTAATTAGTTAGATTAGGCTATAGGGTTTCCCAAGCTAGGGCCCACTTTGACGAAAAACACAAGTTTCGTGTTTTGTCATACCATTAAGGGAACACAAAAGGAAATACAGGTTAGAAAGCATAGCGAAGATAGTGTTAAATTTGGATGTTTGCTGTGAAGAGCGAATAACGACTACTTGAGGTTATATTACGGTTTAAGAAACTCATCAGTTGTGTGATATCTAAACCTGCTATGTCCGCAAGTGTAGCAAAAAGGTGAGAACCAAGATGTTTAAATGTCAGCTATGCCCTAAGATGATTTCACCTCAGCCTCCAAATAGCTGCTGCTCAAAGGATACTTACAAAATTCGATAGCTGCGGCTTTGTAAGGCTTAGAGGTTTCCTCGAGGGCGTTCGATCTATGCGTAACCAGGAAGATCTCGCGACTTTTCACGCTAATGCACTAACCCAACCCAACTAAGTACACCTTTCCAAGAGCAGATCCCAGGTTAAGAGTACTCAAATCCTCTCTTATGTGGTAAGTCACCTCGACGGACCCTTATCTGGCTAGAATTCGTGCCCAATAGTTTTCCGTAATAGCCCTATGGCCGAAGTTTTCAGATGCGGGGGATAGGGATATCAAGCATTCCGCGACTAATTAGCACACAAAGAAATGAGTCCAAAGCTCAAATTGCCGTTTGACTGTTAGATCAATGTTTACTTTACCAATCAACTACTTCTTTGAACGCAGCCAGCCTCAAATGAATATGTCAAATAAAAAAAAAATGCATTAAATTGCTTAGTATTATTCAGTTAAGAGAATTACATTTTCAGAAATTTAAGTTTTATTAAATTTCTTCTACCTGAAGAATGATGACTCCAGACTGTCACGGACCGAATAAACATACAGAGTCTAGAGCTACTTAAATCATATCTTGTTGCTGCTTTCATTAAACAAATTGGCAATGCAAGTGAGTGTCGAATGAGCTGGGAAGGAGGATGTGGTCTTCCTATTTGGCCGCCTAATTAAATTAGTCTTCAAATACTGCCGCACGAAGACAGAACGAGGCGAACTTTTGAAATGAAAAAATGATGAAACTATAATATTTATTACTTTAGTCCACTGAGAATTCGAAATCGACTAATATTAAGCGACATAACCCAAAAATCAAGGTAAACCTGATTTCGTACCTGATATCAACTTTTATATGATTTAATAATTTTCTTGAAATTTCTACAAATATTTACGACACGCTAAAGCAGGCTGACAACCTTCATACATAACTTATCAAACAATCCCTTTTTACGGGTTAATTAATTTGTAAAACGAGAAGCAGTAAAGTGTTAGAGATCCTTCGCAGATAGACTCCTTCCTTTAAAGCACCAAGCAACTAAACAGACAATTTAAAATCAGGCAGTTAATTCGCGTTAATAAAGTTGCAAAATTAAATCCACACACAGTCTTAATAGAAATTGGGGCCAAAGACAGCAACAGACAACGAGCGGGTAATATGAAAATAAGAAATAAGGCACGGAAGTAACCTCCGTTGCCCGAGGATAGGAAATACAAACGTCGCGATGGCTGCGGTTGTTGCAGCGCTGGCGACGAAGGCGTCAATGACGGGAAACAAACGGTGTCACCATACACACAAGCCCAGTGAACAGGGCTCAAAGCAGAAAAACAAGCTGGCAAGCGCCTGCGAGCCTTTTCGCATTGACTGCGGCTTCTTTTCTCTCCCTCCTTCCACGCGTTACTTTTTTGTGAGGTTATGTGTGGGTTTGGTAGCGCCACTATGCGAGTGTACAAGTATTTATTGGATTTTGAAGCGACTTTCGCGAGACAAAGTCAATTTTCTTTAAATGAGAAATAATGCCTACAACAACGGAATTGCTGATAAAAGCAACGAAGCGCCGGCTGCTGGAGTAAGATCTGTGGGCTGGCCCATGTGAGTAGTTGCTGAAGCAGCAAAAAGGCTAAGTGAATACTGCGAGCAAGGGTAAGATGCAGAGCAAAAAATCCTTTCGGCAATAAACATAATTTATTTTGCGCTTCAATGGAAATGCCAAGCAACAGTAACGCAGCGACAAAGTCAAGCGAAATAACCAAACAGTCGCATTTATATGTGCACTGGAGGAGGAGAAGCTGGCACTCGGAAGTCACAGTTGTGGAAGGGAGAGAAACTAAGAGAAAAAATAAACCAAAAAGGGAAACGGTGAGGGTTTGCAGGGAAAGGAAATGGAATCGGTGAACGTTGAAGTGAAGAAATTGATAAAGAAAGCAACATCGATATAAGCGAAAGGACTCACAAACTACATACATACAAGCGAGGCAAGCTTACCTACGTACGTTTCTGTAGCGAGCAGCAGACACAGGATATTGCATACATATCTATACGTAAAGAAGTACACAGTGATTCAATTGCACGTAGTATGTGTAGACTTGTGGGTAAATATGGATAATTGTACCAAAAGGATATGCTTTCGCAGCAAAAAAGTCTCACTTAAAGTAAGGAAAACGAGCGGCAGGCAGTTCGAGTAAGCATTACAGAAACTGGATTCCATGCAAGATGAAATTACGGCAAAGCAGTGGTATACAGCAAAAAAAAAGCTGAAAATGAAAATCAGTTAATGAAAATGGTGATGAAGATGAGCCTGACGGGACAGCAGCATGCAAGACAAGCAACAAAGAAAGTGTGGGCGAGTCTGTGCAGCGGCGTTGGAGTTAAGTTCAAAAGTCAACTACCTAAAGGCGGCTGTGAAATGGAAACGTGGCAACAACTGAAAAGGAAGCAAGATGTGAGGGATGACACCGAAGCAAAGTATAACCAATGCCTTGCAACTGAGTAGGCTGCTCGGTTGGAGCGACTCGATGCGATGGATGCTGGCTGACATGAATGCATGAATGAATGAATGAATGGATGGACGAATGGAAACGGGCATGTAATCATGAAAATGTAATTGAATAAAACAACAAGTAAAAGACGTGAAGTCAAAGGCAACTATGAAACGAGGACACACACCACCACCTCCAAAGCCGCACACTGAAGTCGAACCCTAATTTTAGGGCACCAACGAAAAGAAAATTAAAAATCACTCTGTGCCGCAAATGATAGAGAGACTAACAAACAAACAAAAGGCGAGAAAATAAGAGAAATTGGAGTGCAACTTGAAATGGAAGGAGTATCCAAAAACACCGAATCACTGAGAAGGCAGACTAGGCGGAGGAGATGCGAGAACTGGCTTGTAAAAAACACTTGAAGCTGTGCGGCCAAATAACCAAAAGAATTTGTGTGGCAATTTTTAAATGAAAAAGCGAGGAAAAACATTACAGCTGTCCGGTGAAGCTATGCGAACTTCCGTTTCCGTAGCTGCTGTTGCTGCTGCTGCTGTGAGTGCCGGATGCCAAGTGTTGCTTGGTTTGTTGGCAAGGCGACACATTGTGGGCTGGAATTTCTTAAAAATTAAAACTCAAAGAATGTCACAAAAAATTAAATCAGAAGTGAATATCGGATGCTGTAAAAAAGGTTGATTTCCTCTCTTGCTGAGTCAGCATACCTAGGCGACAAACTTTCAAAGCTTAAGAAAACACTTATGAAGGAATGTTGATGAAAAAGCAGCCTTCTGAAGTTTTTTTAAGACTTTTATTTATGTATTTTTTCTCTCTTTTGCTTGTCTCCGTGACTACCAACTGTTTGGAGTCCTTTAATTTTCTTATTTTCCTTTGTAAATATTTGCATCTTTTTGTTAGCAAGCAGCTGTGCAACATCACTAATTACCCTGTCTTCTTTTGTATTATTTATTTTTCAAATTTTATTTTTTATTCCGCAAAATTGTGCCATACTTAAGGAAACATGCAAATCATGCGCCAGCTACTTAACATAATTCTTAATTCGGGGTCCGCTTGTTTATTAAGTTTCTTTGAATACATTTTTTTATTATTTAAGCAAATGACATGCGTTGCAAAGAAATAAGTTGCACAGAATTTTTGTCTAAAATAAAAGTAACTGCTTGCTACATATTTTTGGGCATCATCCTCCAATCCAAAGCCTCTTCTTCCTTCTTCCCCCTGCTCGGACTTTTGTTTTCACGCTTTGTTTTTCCTCTGAATGACATCGAAATGAACGAACTTGATTCTTTGTCTAAGTGGACGCTCGCTTGGGTAGCCATTTTTTCAAACCTAGCCCACATTTTGTTTCCTTCGTTCAGGGGATCTGTGAATGTATCGCTGAAGAAATGCTAGTCTTTTAAAATAAACCAGACATCGACCACCGACCATCGAACAATTTTTTTCACAGTTACAAAATAAATGAAGTGCTGCTCTGTAAGTGTTTGGCCCATCGATGGAAATAAGTGATAATCAGTTGGTGCTGGGATTGGTGAATAAGCTGCATGCTCAGCTCCTTATCATTTTTTGGCCGGTTTGATGGTGCATCGTCATCAAAAAAATATCTTTTTGTTGCCCTTTTTAATATTCTGCGCGCTTTGGAAGAAAGAAGTACAAAACTCCTGCCAGTTTAAAAAAGCTAATGCTACCCGCTTATCAATGACAGATCGAAATGCAATTTGGGCTCGAAAAATTGTGTAATGCTGAGAACTGGATGTTAATAGCAAACTGGCATGCATAATTGTACATTGGAGATGTATAATATTTATTATATTCTAAAACTTTCGCCAAGTACTTACGAGGGTGGTTTGATAAGTCCATGCAAAAATAAGAACTACCTAATTTTTTTCGACATAGCCTCCTTTTAGGCTTACACTGTGATACACTGTTTTTTCTAAACTTTGGTATTGCTAATCTATTAATGAGGCTGTACCTACGCTAACAGGTTTTTAATTACCGTAATCTAAATAAAAACAAAAGGTAAAACTCAGAAAAAAACATGGTTGGCATTTCTAAATAAAAAGGAGCGCACTTCTACTTAATTATATTTTTATATGTATCAGTAATCACAAAGAGGCTTCAGTATTTTAAGTATCGCGCAATATTTGGCTTCTGCAGTCCAGTCTAGTGTGTAATTGAGACAAAGGTATAAATAAAATGAAAAGTCTGCGCTACCACCTTTTACTTGTAAAGAGAGCAAAAAAATATGTCAACTTAACACGAGAAACAGATTCTTGTAATTAAAAAGTCCAATCGATGCGGAGGAGTGAAAAACGGCACGGCGTACAGCGGCAATCTCTACCAACGCCCTACAAGCTATTAAGCAGCAAGTACTCGTATTTGTATAGCCAAACCCACTATTTATTCAATTTAGTGTGTTAAGGAATAAAAAAAAACAGGACAACTAACAAAATTGCTATAAGAACAAGAAAGAAACCTCGGCACAATCAGAGTAGCAGGAGAATGAACCTGAGCTGGCACATTTTCCGCCACAACAAATCACTTATTTACAAGGCTTGCACCAACAACGGCAACAATGAAAAGGCGAGAAATTCAGAGCCACGACAGTTTGTAAAAACAGGGTGCGCAGGAAGGGGCGCCGAATGTGGCAGCTAGTAGGTCAGTAGTTGAGCGCAGGCGAAAACTGAAGGTTGCCGAGTAACAGAGGGCTGCTAACCACTTTAATAAAGAAGGTAACAAAAAACACATAAAATTAAAACAAAAAAAAAGTAGGCAACATGTATTCTACTTATCTGGCAGGCAAAACACGCAAACGCTGTGCTTAACATTTTTAATTACCATTTAAACGTGTGGCCAACACACTGCCTTTACAAAACAAGGACACCCCACGTCAACATGGCGCCCCACCCCCGCATCCACTGCCATTCCTGCGTTGCCCAGCGTTAAGGAATTCCAAAATTAGCTACACACCATCAGAGGCTTCAGCCGACTTCTCGTGCTGTGTGTGACGAGCTGTTCATTCGCTTGGCTGTTGCAGCCGTTGCCGATGACCTCGTTGCTGGTGGGTGGCACTGCGCCACCCCGCAGATTGAGGTGTCCTTAAGGTTACTTAATTAAATTTTTCACTTCACGTTGTGGCAAAACTCCATCCGAGCCGTGCATATATGCAAATATGTATGTGTGTAAATATGTCCACCTATTTCCAGAAGATAGGTGCGCGCACACTAAAGTCGCCTGAATTTCGTGGTGGAGGCATGCGGAAAGAGCGGGGCGTGAGAGTGCCGCTAAAAATTAAGTAAAGGAAACATAAAATAAAATAAATGTAAATACGTATATTTAAGTGGAAAGAGGAAAATGTGTAAATAAAAGTAACGGACGGCGCAACAGCGAAAATTAAGTGATAAAGTAGCAAAATAATGCAGCGCAATGAATAGTCGGCCGAGTTAAGAGGCGAGTAGCCTTGTGTTGTATACATTTATGTGTGTGAGTATGTATATGTATTCACATAAATACTTAGAATGCTTGGTTGTTGCAAGGACAATATGGAAATGGGCGGGGCTCCAGACTTTTGCAAATTGCAGTCACTTAGTTGTTTATTTGTGTTTCTTTTTTTTTCGTTTTTGAATGACTGTAAAAATATATACATATACAACAAAATCTTTAAGCCAACGAATGAGGCGCTCCAAAGCGCATACTTAATAGTGCAAAAAACAAATGTATTAAAAAAAAAAAAATAGTGACGACGACAGCTTCAACCAGCACAAAATTTGCACATTTGTCTGTCGCGATACACCTTCTCTTGTGAATGTTTCGCAGGTTTGCGATGTAAATTTTAATATATTAATTTGAAAAAAAGTGAAAATTGAAGAAAAACTTTCAATTTTTTACAGCTTTATTTTCTTAATTTTTTTTTTATTTATTATTGTGTTACTTTATTTTATTTCATTTCATTTGTTTCTATTGTATTTTATTTAAAAATGTTTTCTACAATTTTATGAAGCAATTTCTTCGATGATATATCCATAAAAATCAATTTAGTTTTGAAAAACTTTTGGAAAAATTTTACAATTTTCAAAATTAATTTTTATTTCATTTAATTTTGTTTAATTTTAAATTTATTTGAAGTTAAAACTTTTTTTCTTAATTGTATAAAGAAATTTTTGCAAACATAGATCTATAAAAAATGTATTTATTTTTTATTTTTTAAGTATTTGAAAGCATATAAAATTTTTAAAATTAAAAAGATTTAAATTTTTTTTTAATTTTGAGTATATTAACTTAAAAAAGAAAATTATTAGTATTAATTAATTTATTTTAATTTTATTTTATATATTTCAATTTAAAACATTTTCCGCATTAGCATTTTATGCGGTGATATTTGAATACAGTTCCACTTAGTTTTGAAAAACTTTTGAAAGAATTTTAAAATTTTTAAAATTAAATTTTATTTTATTTAATTTCGTTTCATTTTATACTTATTTTGATTTAAAATTTTTCGCTTATTTTATAAAGTATGTAAAGATAAATAATTTTATTTTGAATGAAGTTTTGGAAAAAACCGTTTAAAAATCAAAGAGTTTTTAAATTTTTTTTTTTTAAATTTGAGTATATTCAAAAACATAAAATAGAGCGTTAATAAAAATACCTAAAAAATGTTATATATATATAATATATTTTAATTTAAATTACACAAATTTTCACAGCTTTTGAAAAAAAAAAATTGTTTATTTCGTTAGATTTTATACTTAGTTTAATTGAAAATGTTTTCTTAATTTTATGAAGCAAGTTTTGGAGTCATAGATCGATACAAAAATTTATTAATTTTTATTATTAATTGTTCAAAAAATTTGAACACACTGAAAAACTTAAAAAGAATTTAATATTTTGAAATTTGTTTTTAAATTGTATTAATTTTGTGTCATTTTATTTGAATTTGTTTAATTAATTCAATGACTTATTGTGAGGCTTTATTTCAAAGCACATTCGGAAAATACGTGAATTGTTAATAATAAACAAATTTCATATTAAAAAAAATTATATGTGTTAATATTTTTTTAAATTTAAATCCTTTACATTCAATTTTATTACAGTTAAAAAAAAAATTAATAAATAATTGGCGCGTACACTTCTGTTAAGTGTTTGGCCGAGCTCCTCCTCCTATTTGTGGTGTGCGTCTTGATGTTATTCCACAAATGGAGGGACCTACAGTTTCAAACCGACTCCGAACGGCAGATATTTTTATGAGGAGCTTTTCCATGGCAGAAATACACTCGGAGGTTTGCCATTGCCTGCCGAGGGGCGACCACTATTAGAAAAATGTTTTTATTAATTTTGCTTTCACCGAGATTCGAGCCTACGTTCTCTCTGCGAATTCTGAGTGGTAATCACGCACTAACCCATTCGGCTACGGCGGCCGCCGTTTGCAGTTTGCTTAATTTTATTTTACTTAATTTATTTTGTTTCGGTATTTTACATAATTTTTTTTAATTTGGTCGAACTTTAAATTTGTTCTCCTTAAATTTTCACTCCAAATTTAAAAGCTCTGCAGTTATTATAATGTTTTTTTAAGACACTCACACTGTTCAATTATTTATTAAACTTACCATAAATCACACATTTGAAAAGTATCCCTTGTTATTTATTTATTAATTTTTGTATTGCCCATCTACCTGCTCATGTGTTTTCACACCCTGTTTATGCACCTACTTACGCCACCTCCAACCGTGAGCTCCCCACAATGCGGCTTTCAACGATAAGTGCTTTTCCATATAATTTTAACGCTCAGAGCAATACCAATAAAATATAATTTTATATTCAATGTTGTATAATTTTTATTTATCGCTGTATTTTCACATGCGAGTATGCGTGTCCACACGTGAAAATGTTAATATCAACAGCAATCAACACCCGATACATAGAAACGAACAGCCCCAAATTATCTACCCAGCAACCTTAGCGCCTTGAGAAGCCTACCATTCAACGATTCAACAGCTAGTGAAATGAGCCAATACATCTGTAACTACCTGAGTCCTGTAAGCAGCATAGACACCCTTAATAGCATAATAACCTACTATTCGTACTAGCTCACCAACACACTTGCAGTGCTGCACATAAAATTTTATTATAATTTTTCGAAATAGCAGAGGTCTTTGTGCGGTTTTTCTACTGCGCTTAAGCAGGTTGCTGTGTATGGCTATGAAATTTCGTTTCACATGCGATGTTAAAAGGCCTTTAATAGCGCACATTTTTTTACGCTTAACAATTTGCGCCAGCGTTCCATTTCGTGCTTGCCAACCATGCATGCATTGCCTTCCATACCCTTTCTGGCTGCTCCACGGCCAATAATGCCTGCGTTGAGGTTTTTCATGGTATGTAATAATTCAAAATCAATCATAGTTATGGTTTTTGTAGCATTTGCTGAAATGAGCAACGCGGCAGTCGGCAATGTTATTTATGGTAATGTTGATTTTTTTGATTTTTCTCTTTGGAATTTTTTTCTTCTGCCATGTGCCTACGCATCGAGACAGTCGAATAGCAGAGCAGCGCGCATATTAATTTTATGGTTATTTGTGGTTTTGGAGCAGTTCCCTGCCAAAGCTCTTTCACAGTCGTTTTCTAATGCTTCTGCTCTTACTTTTGATATTCTGGTTGCCTGCTGCCAATAATTCGTATAATGTTTGCATTTATCGGCAGGTGGTAGCTATTATGCTTATTGTTATTGTTGTGGTCGGCAGCGTCGCATATTTTACGTTAACGAATATGCTGCAGTTAGACTGCGTGTTTTCTTGCTGCTATTGTTCTGCGTTGTTCTTGCTTTTGTTGATTTGCACCCAATTGTTGTAAATCGACAGAAATCATGCAAATGTGTTTTATTGATTTTCGGTTAAAAATTGTTTGGGTTGATTTTTTTTAAGAATTTTCTTCGTTCTGTCAAATTTGCAGCCGTCGGTTGACTGACTGGTTATTGGCTTAGGCACGAGTTTTGATCCTTTTTAGGGTTGTTTGCTTTTTGGCGCATGACTTTTTATGTTGACTTAAATTGAGTGCTATTAAATATTAAATATATGAATGAAAGATTCTACATAAGCTCTCACAGTGTTTTCGGAACAATGTTTATTCAATAAAAGTTTACAGCTTGTTGCATTAAGTTATTGAAAATATCGAACGAAAATTTCAAAAGTTTCGAAAATATGAAGGAAGTTTTTTTAGCGGCTTCAGAACTATCGATATCGATAATTATTGTTTGATAGCTGAGAGTGGCAAACTGTGTTGTCATTTTTGTTCAGTAAGGTTTGGCAAAGTCATCATGGCAATTAGGCTGATGGAATGGACCATATAACTCATAGCCGTGGCGGACAATTGCCGGATATAAATTTCAAGAAACAAATGCCATGAAATTATCTACCAGATTATTAGGAAAAAATTCATTCCAATTGTACTTCTGTTTTGAATAATCCTTTTAAGTTCTAAAGCTCTTAGAAAAACACTGAATACTAGGCGGCCTATCGGAAGATTTATAAATTTTGCAAATATCGTCGTACGCCAATGGCACTTGTGAACTAGGCAGCCGAAGTATAGCAACAGACAAGTAATACAGCTCGTAAAGGTCAAAATAAAGATTTCCATAATTCAGAATCGATTTTTTTTATTTTGTAAAAGAGTTATTAAAAAACCACATTAGATGATTAATTTTGCGCCACCATAGAAAAATTTAAAATTCATATTCAATTTTCATATTGTCTCGCAGGAGTTTTATAAATGCATTTTCACTAAAACTAATTTAAAGAGAATTAGTGATCTGTTTTAAACTTTTTCAGCCTGTAAAATTTTAGATATATCTTGACTCTTAAGCCACCAATCGATTTAACTTTACTTTAACTTTAAAAAATCAGTAAATAAAATGTTTAGAAATACCGCGCATCCAGCGCTTCCTGTTATGTAGTTTTCATTTACAAATGTACCAAATATAAACAAAATCAGATCTTAAAAGCAAATTTTAGAAACGTCTCGACCCTAGCGCCGCCTGTCGACTCAATGCCCGACCAAATCATTTATTTTCAAATAACTCTAAAATATTTTGAATATACATCAAATTGTCTGGTAAATGGAATTTGCAGAAATATTTCGACTCCTGTGCCAGTTATAGAGTCCGTTTTGGACCAAAATATTGTTCTTCAAGCTATTAACACATTTTTCAAACATAAATCGAATCGAGCCATAAATACCGTTTTTAGCAGTGTTTCGACTCCAGCGCCACCTATTGTTATTTGTTTTTAGAGCACACTATACTGCTACTCATACTTTCTGAATTTGGGTTAAAAATATTTTTTATATCCAGCAGCTTCTCTTCATTTCTCTAAACTTTTCTATATTTTCCCTCTGCCAATCCCACTGTCTCCATTAGTACCAACTTCTGCTGCACACAAAATTTCATACTAACAATTTTTGTTGAACATATTCCTCTAATAGGCCAACACCATTTTCTTTTACTCACTCCCACCAGCGAGGCGATCCTTATAAATTCTATAGCCTGCTTTTTGTTGCTGCTGCTTAATTAATACAAATTTCCAAAAAAGAGCTTTCTTTTGCGTTCTACCCCTACTCGGTATCCCATGAAAAATGGCTCGAGTCTTGTTTGACGTTGGCATGTCCAGCGCTAATTTGTAAACGTTGTAGTTTGCGCTTAATTTAGATAAAGAGCCAAAGCAGGCAGCCGCGCGAGCACACGAATTATGAGTTTACGCTTTTCGTTATTTTATTAACATTTTTCTTTTCTTCGTTCGCCTACAAAAAAATAGGAAAAATAAGAAAAGACGCTAATTCACATATATTTATGACAGGCATGTACGAGTACACATTTTGCTGCACTCAGTCATTTTTTCACTTAAATTACTCATTTTTCTCTCACTCTTCACGTTTTCGCTTCATTTGGCTAATTTTTTTGTTCCTTCTTCATGTACCTCGGCTCGCCAAGCGCTGCAAATGGTGCACATTTTAGTTGATATGAAAAAAACAACTTTTTTGACACCTGCCAATCTCGAAGTCATTATCCAACTTGTCGTGCGCTTGTTTGTATGCAACATGTTAATCTCACCATTACTTTTCTACGTTCTATTAGAAAAAACTACTGGCTGCACGATTCTAGGCAACTCAAATAGACCTACACACGTGCATACAAATTTATATGTGTATGTGCGTGGCTTCTTCGCTTGTTGTTCCACGTGGCTTTCTTTTTGCTCGGCTAAAGCTCAATTACCTGGAAAAGTTTGATTAAAGCTTCCTGCTTAACCCTCAACTGTGTTGATTAGTTAGTTTAATTGTTGCTATTGGAGCACATTGTTATTGTTATCATTACTTTTCCACCTCTCCATTACGCCTGCTGTGATTGTTTTTCCTCATTTTCTTTTTTTTTTTTGTTTTTTGCTATTTTTGTATTCTCACATAGTTTGAATCGTTTGCTCGTTAACCTTTGTTCGCTTGTCACGCTTGATCGCATCGTAAGTTTGAAGGGCGTTTTGTTTTCGCCTGCACGCTTGCCCTAGGTTTTTCTGCTGGCTTAGCCGGCTAAGTGGGTTTGGTTGGTAGTGCGTTACACGATCATTAATTAAAACTTTTCTTATTAGCCTGAAAGTAGACTACACGCACTTGCGTTAAAATTCAATTTTAATTGTCTTATGCCAATTTTGTGATTTCTCTGACAGCGAACCTCAACGAAACTTTTAACTAACATTTTAGCCTGAAGGCGTCAACGTTCCAGTTTAACTAGAGGGGGCGGCAGAGGAATGTTGGCAGGCTGGCAGTGAAAGTGTTGTTGCTACACTTGTAGTTGAAGTTTCTGTTTATTTTGCATATTTTTAGGGGCGTTGCGTAGCAATAAAGTTTCACCAGTTGATTGCCAGGTGCAAGTATCGAATTCCCTACAAATTGCCGTTTTGATGAAAGCGATGATTTGTGATAAAGCAAATTTTTGTAACTGATGGGGTAAAATGAAGGTTCAAATGAATTTGTGCGCTTAAAAATAAGTGAAAATAGATAACAAAGCCTTTGAAGTTGCTGTAATCCGAATATTCGAATTTTAAGCTTAGCTGAGGCTTGCTTTAAAATCACTACTTTGATATTTCAGCTTAGTAATTCAATTTTTAATTTAAATTTGTACTTAAGTAGTTAGTAGCTACTTTTTATGACATAACACAAATACAGGGTTGCCCAATTTTAAGGCACAAAACTAAAATAGCTTTAAAAGCTGAAAATGCGTTTGAACAGCATTTTTAAAGCTTCTATACTGGTGAAATATTTATATCAAAATAATACTCGGACACCATTAAGAATGGAATGCCACATCGTTGTAATGATCAAATATCGCGTGACTTTTGTATAGATCCCGTCTCTAAAGATATCATTTTCGATGACATTTCGGCACCTAGATATGAAACTGTGCTGTAGTAGAAAAAATCAAATATCTCCATAAATTTTTTCTGATTTGTTTGAAATTTTAACACAGTATTTAGAAAGTATCATGCCTTAAAGCCTCATAAGCTGTATGCCACGAGACGCCATTTTGCTGAAACTACGTATGCTCGAGGTCTTTTTCCTCAAATTCAAACCATAAAAGACTCGACTAAAATGCATGACCATTACAATTCCCTTTTCAAATAAATAGGGGCCAACAGATGCCAACAGACTGTAACGTCCACCGCACAGTAACTTTGGTTGAATGAAATGGCTTCTCAAGAATCACATATCGGTTTCTCCAACCCTATAAATGACAATTTTCAAAATTCTTATAGCAACTGAATCCAAAATGTGTTTCATCATTGAAGAAAATTTAATAAGAAAATGGAATATTTGACGCTATTGCGCTAGCAACCAATCGGCGCACGCTCGATGTAATCCATGGTCCGCATACTTCGATTTGTGAACAAATTAAACTCATCCGTGCGAGGCCAAATTCAGAACTCGCCACATAGAGTCATACAATAAATCCCAAATTCTTTAAAGAGTGTCGACTTAAGAAATTGGGGTCTTCCTTCACATTTTCACCAACAACAGCAATATTTTCCGCCGTAGGCATTTACTGGCTTTACAATATTTGCTACCGGCACAGCACAGCACGCGACAAATAACAGCACTTCAATACTAATACCAGTTTCGACTATTTTTCTTTTCAGCTTTAAATGTTTATAACTTTTTATAAAATTACAATCTACTTTCTAACAAAATCCATATCAATCCAACTTTCGAACTATACATAAAAATTAGGAAAATTCCACAAACTTTTTTTCACAATCCCACGGTTTCTAATTAGAATGTCTGGGAAGATTTTTGTTATTAATTTTTAATATAAAAAGTGCAGGTTTGAAGATTCAAAAACATTTTGTAGATCTTTCAGAATTTTTTTCACCCTTACAAAATATGCTAATTCTTTATTATATACTAGCGGACCCTCTGCCTGCTTCGCTAGTCATTTCAAAATTAGAAATGAATAATGAACACTCGATTTAAATTCACTCTATGTGTATTTATTCTTTTTTTACAATATAAAATTAATGTCAATTTTAAACTCAAACTAACACAAAGCCTTTGCGTAAACTACATTTTTTGTTTTGCCCTGAGTTGTGGTATAAATAAACAGAACTGATGGCTTACCTACGCGTGAACATGATACATATAATTGTCCGTGGAAGAAGCATGGCTATTCTAAGTCAATTCCTTGTGTTTTGTTTATTGTCGTTGCAAGTGCAAGACGTATTGGAAATTGCAATTTTTTGAAGTCAAAAGCTAAATCTGGTGGAGTCAGCGGCATACGCGGAATCAATACGTCTTCACCTTTGAATTTTCCTTTTAAAATTGTTGCTTCAATAAGATTCTTCATGACCTTTTTGACTGCTAATCTTGTTCCGTTACACAATCGCGGCTGATTTAAATTTCTAAGTAAAATAATAGGTGCACCAACTTTCAATTGTAAGCGATGAGCCGGCAGTCCAGGTAAATCCAAGGAATTTAAAAATTCTGTTGTATAATTTACAGCGTCATCTTGATTTATAACTGTATCAATTGATTTAAATGTTACAATCTCACCAGGCACATCATTTAAAATATTCGCATTCAATTGACCAACATCCTTATTTTTCGCAGCCAGTATTGCCTTTCAGCTAACCAATTGTGATTTTGATAATTTTGCGCAATATTTGGAAAAACACTTGAAACTAATTCTTGTTTTGTGTGTGCGAAATTACAAAAATTATCTGGCAAAGTGATTAAGCCAGTAGCAGCATCAATAGGAATTTGTCCATTTCCTATTTTCAGAAGTTGTCTTGAAAATTCGTCAGCCGATGCATAATTTTGCAAATAAACTCGGAGATTTGCTTTTAATTCATCTGCTGGTGTTGAACGGGGAATTACTGGCAAAGTTTGAAGAAAATCACCAGACAATAATATTAAAGTGCCACCAAATATTTCTTGATTATTACGTAAATCTTTCAAAGTTCTATCCAATGCTTCTACTGATTTTTTATGTCCCATTGTACATTCATCCCACACAATTAATTTGCTCGTCGGCTTTCGCGTTTTCTTTTCTTGGTTTTAGACTTTCACCCCAAAAAAAAATACTCAAACCCATGAACAAAGTTATACTAATAGAAACCTGATCTTAATACTCGAGCTACCATCAAATTACACATTTTATTTTTTAAAACAACATTTATGGCGACTGTCGATCCATATTGATGGATTTCAAAAAATGTATGGATTCAACCGCTGAATAATTTCGTATATTTTAAATCCATCTGAACTTTTACATTTGCGCATTTATATATACATACATATGTATTTAACATTTAATTTAAGTAAACGTTTCAATATTTGACCAAAAACTTTGAACTTCGAAAAATACAGGCTTATGGTTATTAATGGAATCAAATATATTTAACCCATCTTCTACCGGTAATAGATTCCGTGTAGATATTTGCGTGAAATTTTGTATGGTTGGTATTAAAGGACTCCTGATCACCTTTACAAATTTTCAGACCGATAGGTCTTCCGGATGCACCAGGGCAGACTGTTGCGAAAACGCAACGCTGGTTGAAACGCTGTGATCTTATTCATAGAAATAATATAACTTACGCAGAGGTGTAATTGGGTATTTTTTTGAATTCTCTTTATTAATATAATATAGTTGTATTTTGTTAAGTTTACAATGTAATAGTTTTGCAATATTAAAAAAAAACATTATTTTTTCTTATTTCCTAAATCTGTATCTGGTATTCATCAAAACAATTTGGATGTAATCTCAAATTACATTTTTTACATTCATAAACAGTTTGTGAGTGACACATAGGACATCTTTTACGTTTGTTGCCTGAAGGTTTCCATACGACATGATCACGAACATTTATGCGAGGTAAATGGACTGGTCTCTCTGCTTCTTCGATGTCTGATGAATCACTTATTTCATCAGAAACTTTTTCACAATATAAAAGTAAAGATTCTGCAATTTCAGTTTTAAAAGAAATTTGAGACTTATGGCGAGTTCCTTCTGCCTTACAAATCAGGCAATGAATTTTCCATGCGTTAACAGTACTATTGACTGAATTAGTCCATAACGGCCACCACCATTTTTTTCCACGAATACCAACGCGATAGTTAGCTACGGCATTATCAAGTAGGTCTACCCCTCCCATGTGTTGATTGTAGTCATGGTTGTTCAACAGATACTTTTTTCTTCTCGGCTTTTCACCAACGTTGTGAGACGGCTAGTGGGTCGACAGACTTGAAATTAGAAATAACTGTTACTTCTGTATTATCTTGCAAACGAGCAACAAATAATTTATTTTTTATCTCGGAGCAGTAATCGTGTTGGTTTGTTACGAATAAATATTTTGCACGAATGTTGACCAAAATATGGTATAATTTGTTCATCAATTGACAGAAACGCTTCAAAAACTCCAAACTGCATGTACTTACCATTCAGTGCATCAATAAGTGGACGAACTTTAGCAAATCTGTCTGTGGCATCAATGCCATTATTGTCCATTAGATGAAATATTCTTTTGATCAACTGGAAGTTATTACGTGATAAAGCTTGCTTTAATATAGGTATACCAAGTGTTTGCTGTGTACTCCAATAATGTTCAACGTGAGGTACTTTATGATAACCACTTAGTATCAAAATTCCGATGAAACGATATATCTGTTGTTTGCTAATATCCACTACGATATTATTTTGGTGAGCATACATATTTGTATTCACGACCAGCATTTCCATTATTTCTTCGTCGAAGAACTGCAGAAACAATTTAAATGGTGTTTTGCCACCTGAAAGAAAAATTTTATGAGCCAAAAATTATCATATATTAGAAATAAAATATTCAGACTCACTCATAGAATCAACAATATTGCTTTTTTAAGATTCCACACCTGATTCGTCAGGGGGTCCAAATTTAAAATCAATTCGTTTGGTTTTTTTCCAGTTTGGTGTACCGAAATCTTTTTCTGCTGTGTACCTAGTTGTTTTTGCAAAACAGGATGGTCCATCATCAGGTATTCCAACTAAGCATGACGGCGGCGACGCAAAATCTTCCACATCTGATTCATGTTCGACCTCCAACTCTCCACAAACTCTCTCTCTGTTATCATCTCATTATCGTCAATAAGTTCTTCGTCACTTACAGCATCAACATCTGCTGGTGGAATGTATACGAAAGAAGTTATTTTTTTCGAAATAGGCTTACCAATTTTCATTCGTTTAGCAGAAACTACTTCGCCTTCATCCTCACTGCTCGAAGTATTTATGTAGGATTCTATTTCCCCAATGGTTAAATGGTTAAATAACGTCGACGATCCATTACTCTTCAATAAAGAATTAAGTAAGGGTACAAAATTTTGACAAAAAATATCAAGAGCACATTAGTCTTACCAAAACGATAAAAGCTTTCAACGAAATACTTCTAAATGTATTTTTACTTGCACAAATAAAAATAATAGCACTTATGGTACAAATTGTCATATGAAAATGACATAAACATCAAATTTCCCGCCAAAAATAATGTCATCAAAACGTTGAAGTCATATGAGTCGTTTCAACCAGCGTTGCGTTTTTAAGATTTTATTTTTGCAAGAAAACTTCAGCTGCACTAACAGCTGGTATGATAATGTTATTATTTCATATCTTATTTTTAAGAAACTAGTAGAAAACGTAAAAAAAAACAATTTTTAGTTCTCAAACAGTTTTATGAAAAAGTTATTATTTTGCACACTTTTTTCTACACTTGTCCTGATGTGGAACAAATCCGCACACAAAAAATCTTAGAGCATAATTATAAAGTCAAAAGTCCAAATTACAATATAAAATATAACATTTTAGAGATATCTTTTTTTTTTCTGTAGCCACAAAGGTTCAAAGTTGCTGTTGCGAAAACGCAACGGCGGTAGAAAATGGGTTAACGAATTTTTATTTCATCTAAATCATAAAACGTTCAAATGAAGCTCAAACTATTTTTCCAGTTTAAAAAAAAGCAATGTGCTTTGATGCCGTGTCACGCATGCATAAAAAGGAAAGAAAAGAGAGGACAACTATTGCGTTACGAATAATACAGTCGCATACGTCACTCAACATCGAAACAATGTTATTCATGTCTGTGTATATTCTATTCATTTGCGTGTATTCTCATTCCGTATACGTAATGCCCATGATTCAATTATTAAAGGTTTGCTCACTAGTGACATTCGATTTTTGACACTCCCTTACAAAATGTTGCATTTAAGAAAGTGCTTAAAGTGGAAAAAACTAAATCCTTTTTGGTAAAAATGGTAGCAAAAAAGTATTTTGTTACTTAAATGGAAACAAACTGCGAACTGTTAAAAAAATAAATTTTAATTAATATTTGAACGTAAATAATGGTATATATATATATTATATATAATTGGGTGTTTGGCCGAGCTCCTCCTCCTATTTGTGGTATGCGTCTTGATGTTGTTCCACGAATGGAGGGACCTACTCGGAAATTGCCAAGTCTAATATTAAAACAAGAAATTATTTCACATAATCCAAGATTTTGTTTTATGAATTAATTTTTAAATTTAAAACCGATCGCGAAGTTTCGCCAATATAAAACTATTTTGTTAAAAATAAATAAATAATTGGCGCGTATAACTCTGTTAGGTGTTTCGACGAGATTCTCCTCCTATTTGTAGCGCGCGTTCCACAATTGCAAGGACCTACAGTTTCAAGCCGATTCCGGTAGATGACTTTTTATGAGAAGCTTTTTCATGCTGGTACTGTGCTTTGCTAAGCCTGCTCTGGACACTTCATCCATCCGTTGGAAGGTGGGCTCATTGGAAACAAGTTCTGTCGATCCCAACTTTTTTATAATGAAGTCTGCAATGTTATCGATTGCGTCGGGACTATCAAATTATTCTCCCTGCTGTAACTCTTTAGCAAACGCTAGCTTTTTGCAAAACATGAATTCCATCTAAATCACCACAGAAATAAAGCATTTTAAATTCTCCACTCATCAATCTCAGATTGCGCCAATTACTCTATCTTGTCCTGTCTTAAGCGGTATGTATTTCATGTCATACTACCATGGTCCTGAACATACCGATGAAAACTATTTAGCGAGTTGTTGCTCGTAAGCAGACCATTTTGAAAATGAAATGTTTTTGTACAAAATTTTACTTTTCCTCCACATTTACTCAAAATTTCTAGAGCTAGCAACCCAGTGTCTTGCTAAGGGAGCCGATTTGTCAAGAGAGAACGAGAAAGCTGCTTACTGAGCAAACCTTTTATCATTGAATCATGCGTAATGCCCGTATAAGGGAAACACGCAAATATTGTATTTTTCACACTTACACAACGCACGCATACTTTTACCGATTTCTTTAAAACTTCACATAAACCATCTATGGACCAATACCAATGATCTGTGAAAGTTTGATTGAAATCGGTGAATGCGTTTAGGCGTGAATCGGCGACTAACGAACACAAAAAAACGTCTCCATTTTTATATATAAGATTATAAAGAAAGAAAGAAAAATGTCAAAACTAGGTATAATAAATACTTACATTTCTAAGTGTAATACCCTCTGTTGTACGGTTATAACGACCAAATTCACTCCTTAGTGCTCGATATACGTACACGCGCCTCAGAATAATCTAACTCGTGCGGTGTTAAAATTATCCATATTGTCAAATGGCGAACACTCATCTAATTAATTGGTTCAGCGATGTCATGCCAAGCTGCTAAATGTTGAGTTCTTATTTCCGGAATCCTGAAATGGATGATTCTGTGCATTTAGATAACCTTAATTAAAATATCTATATGTGTAAGGCTCCCGCTGCTGACACATACATTTCGGTCTTTTGTCTATGAATATAATTTCCAAAAAATGTGTCTACACCGTCCAGTGAAGGAAAATACTACCTACCTGTCTGCCCTTTAAAGGCAACCCAAATCAATTACTCGATAATAGTCCTTATTTTTCTTTATCTTAAATGCCTTCGATTCATAAGAAAATATATTTTGTTGCTTGGAATTTCCCACACTCATCTATCAAGAAAACCAGCTAACCTAAAAAAATAACAATTTTCGATTTTCTCACAAATTTTCATTATTGATACAAACATATTTATTCATTATTTTTCCGTAATGGATGGCTACGGTTGGTTGACCCTGTTGACATTTAGCTGCATCATCAACAGGAAGCTCCTGCATAAATATGTTTTAATTACAAGCCACGGTTGTACAAATGTACTGATAAATGTTTAAAATGGTCTAAAAAATCCATTGGCCGCTTCGCCAAAAACAAACAAAAAATAGACTCTTTGCCTGAAATTTAAATTCAAATATTTACACAAAATATTGCGATTGAATATCTTTCCTGACAAAAAATTGTATATGTACACCCACACATACGTACATTTAGAATACGTTTTTTATTTGTTTTCTGGCAAGTCGACCACTATTGACGCTAGTCATTGACGACTTTTCAATTGCATGTGAATGAAAAGAGAACTACGCATCTGTATGTGGGGCCGTTTTATTCTCAGTTTCGATTTTCACTCACAATATTTTTTTCCATTTTTCCTTTTTTTCACAAAAGGACCTTTCACACAAACAACTAAATTTGCTGTGCTGCTCATTAATCATGGCGACTTTTTCCCAATTTCTTTGGTGTAAATCTATATTTCTCATTTCTGTTACTTGCATTCTCCCTTTTTTGGTAATATTTCAAAAAGTATTCGATAACGAAAGTGCTCGTAATGTTGTGGCAGTCATTCAATTCATCGAAATCACTGATGTGACAAATAAACAAAAAAAAAAGAATAATAAGGAATCGGGAAAAATGATAGAAATAAAACGATGATGTGGCAAGTAGAAAGTTAAAGCATTGCAATAAGATGAGTTATAACAAATTGTGATGAAAGGAAAATGCACAAATATATAAATTTCACAACAGCAATGTGGCTTTCTGCTTTTAAGCAAAAGAACCAAGGAAGTGAAATTGAAATTACTTTCGAAAGTAGTAATTTAAGGTGGACTGGTGATAAATAAATTTCAAAAATATTTTTATTATTTAATAGGTACCTGGAGAATGTGCTGCTAAACTTTTTTAATCATATTATAGATAATTTAGGTTCTATAGACGTTGGATCTGGTAGCGGGTGCTTCGAAAATGTACTTTACAATAATAACAACAAACGTTTTAAAAACTTATATTTTAAAGTAAAAAATATCTTTAGATAAAGAATGACATAAAACAGACAAAAATAAAAATAAAAAATTTTATAACAGTTCCTTAGATAAAAAAAAAAATATACAAAAAACAAAATAATAACAAAAACTTTAAAATTTTATGTCTTAAAGTACTTTTGACTGCATGACCTCTGACTTCTTTAGATAAAAAATTTAATAGGAACAGAAAAAATAATAATGAAATTTGAAAACTTTTTATTTTGAAGTAATTCGATTGCATTGTCGTTAAAAACATAATAAAATTTTTTTTTTTTTTAAGTAGAAGAATCTCAAAAAAACCGTGAAATCATTTTTCTTAAAACTACGTTTTACTTACTAAAAAAAAAAAAGAGATTTAATTTTTTTGTATAGGGTAATTCAAGGGTGATGCAGATGGTTGACAGTGAGAATTTGTGATGTTTTAGTTTTATTATCCATTTTTTGAGACAATTGGTACTATAGTAGGTTTTGGCAAAATTAGTCATGGAGCGATACTCAGTTGAAAGACGCATAAAAGAGACCCCAATGTTTTATAAATTTGGTTGTGTCGTAAGAAGTGCATTGAGCAATGAGGCAAATTTTCACCTAAAAGGATACATTGACAAGCAAAACTGTCATACAGAGAATCCACATGGCATTCAAGAAAAAACTATGCAGTCACAACGTATCACTGTTTGGTGTGGCAAGCGAAGTCAACGGATCGCACTTCTTGATGTCTGAAATGATGCCTGTAACGCTGGTACGGTGAACGTTAAACATAATCGTGGCATGAGAACAAAATCTTTATGATCCGAATTTTGCAAAAAAAAAAATTTACAGAAAAATTTGACAGAAAATCCCATACATTTAGAAGGAGTAAGTCGTTGCAGCAGCTGGGCCAAATTGAGGTAAATCATTTACTGACTGAAATTCCGTAAATTCATAATTCGCGAATTAGCTTGAAGGCTACATAAATATATGTATGTATAAGTATATAACAGTAGATACGATATAATAAAATATTGATGAAAAACAAGGGAAATGTACAAGTAAAAAAACAAATAAAAAAAAATGCACATTTCGGCGGGAAAAAGTATCCAGCACCACAGCCAGACAAATCGATCACCAAAAACAACCAATCCTGTCCATTAGAGAAAAGAGCGCGAAGGTTTGGTCATATCTATAGGCAATAATGTCACTTGCCAGCGCGTTATGTGTCAAAGTCGACGATTAGACAAGCGCTGCATGTATAAATAAACTCCTCAGCGCAAATACGCCGAAGTATGCTGTGGCCGGTGGAAGCTGCGTGAAAGCTCGCCGCTGCTGCTGCTCTACTACTTCATTCTTCGTTGCTGTGATGGCATGCCGCCATGAAAAGCCACGGCGGTATTTGGATATTGGCATGGTGCGTAAAGCACTCACCGCCTTGTAAACTAGTAATGCCATTGTGGAATTCCGTGGAGCTATTAAATTTATATGCGCGGAGAAAAAAGTCATTAGAAGCTTGGCGACCATTAATAAAGCTAAACGAAAACATTGTCAATTGCTGTTGGCTGAAGTGTTGCTGGAAGAAGGCCCGAAAACAGCGAGCCGTGCGCGTTGTGGGAAGGCGTGTGTTTCTGCTTTGATACATTTACTAACAAGAGCTACAAAAGAGCTATTAGTAAAAAAAAAACATAGGCGCGTAACTACATACATTAAGCTACATGGAAATTCATCATTTTGTTGTAAATCACCGAGTGCACAAGCAGTGATGCGAGCAAAGCAGAGCAGAGAGATGGGCGGAAGAAAAGCGAGAAAATTTACAAAAAACATGCGTGAAAACGAAATGTTGAGCAGCATTCGATGTGGTGCACATTTAAAAGTTATGTGGCAACAAATGTGCATTAGGCTTCTGTTGTTTTGGAAATTAAAAGCAGCGAGCGATTGGCTTTTGACACGGTGAAAAATATGTGGGACCACTGAAATATTGTCAAATTGGGGAAAGAAAAAGGAAAATTAGAAAGTTTAGACAACGTAACGATTTTCCGAGTAAACTCATATTTATGGCGATGTGTGTGTGTAAGTATGTCTGTTGCAACTGGGGTGGCTAGCTGACCTTCTCGACATTATCGCATAGTAGATAATTCACCTTTTGCAGAGAGCAACAAGCTGGCAAAGTGAAGCAGATCGTGAAGTTCTTGAAATTCCTTTTAGTTGATTGTTTTTTTAATTTTTATTTTAAGGCAACAAATTGATAGTGCCGCAAATATTTTTTGTTTTTCATTTCCTGATGTACACTTTCTTATTTTTAGCTGATATTTCTCTTGGGGGAATTTATTAACATAATTTTTTATACATTTTTTTTTGCATCTCCAATACTGAACGCCAAACAAATTAAATTGACAAATGTCACTCATTTTCTTCAGGTCAACTGGCAAGATTAATTTAAATTTTTATTACCACCGCTACATCTTGTAGCGCTAACCGGCCGTCTGCTTCAGTAATACATAATTTTAGGCGTGTAGGCGTTCGCCTGGATTTGTGTGGCATGATTGCCAAGGAGCGTGCTGGAATTAATAAAACAAAAAGGCATATAAAATACATATTCCAGCTTAAAACGATTTCACTCAAGTTTTATAAACTAAAATGGGTCAATGAGAGGATGGGAATTTAGGTAAGCGCTTGAGATTTATGGCAGGCACCATCTGATTTGGCAATAATTCTCACAAAAATGTTGACAGTTACTCAGATATATTTAAATTATTATACAAAATAGTGTACTTGCACCATGCAAGAGATTAGTCCTGCTTGCAATTGTAATGCGTGCGCCAAAAGTAGGTCACCGTAAATGCCCCCTAGTGCAGTAGTTGTCGCAGTTATTCTGCAGGCAAATGAACTGCCTTTAATTTAGCTTACTTTTAAGCGCTATTAACTATTAAAAGCAACTCATAATTTCTCATAAATTCAAACTCCAATGCAGCACAAGTCAATATCAGCTCATTTGAAAGCATTTGCAAACATTTGAAAACATTTTGCGTAGTCATGAGTACTACGGACTTGTGCTGCTTAATGCAAGTTATCAATTGCCAAATATTAAAACTAAGACCTCTAACTAAGTATGTCACACATTGGCAGTAAAGCGAGGAATTTTATGGAAATATGTGTCACACACAGCAAGCAGTCTCACACACACACGCCGTGCACGACACTGTTTCGCATACATTGCAACAATAACACTGACGCCGGCTGCGACTGCAATTGTTTTGGGTGGCTTAAAATTTAGGTTAGCGAATGATGTTGCCACACATTGTTGCGTGTGGATACGATGGATGCAAATGACGCGCGCTGCCGTAAAGTTGCGTACTTATATGTGCAGGCATATATTTGCACTGCCACGCTTATAATACTGTGCAAAGCAACAACAAAATCTACTTTTGACATATTGTATAGCAAAGCAACTGTGCAAAGCAACCACAAAATCTACATTTGACATATTGTCTAGCCATTTGCATATCACAAGAATATTAATTTTTCGCCAGCTTTTGGGAAACAACGCAAAATTTTGTATGCGCGCGCAAAATATTTAGTTGTAACATCAATACAGGTAAGGGGTGAGTATGCTGAGCTGACATTTGCTATTTGAATTTATGCGCATTTTTTTGTATAATAAAATAGCGAAATTTGGCAGCTTATTGATTGACCTGACGGTATTTGAGCTGTGCGCTAGTTGATGAGGGTATTCACTATGTATGAGAAGAAAAGTGTTAATTTTTTTTTATATACACAGCAACTTCAAAAATTTGGAACTAAATTTTCTAAGGCTTCTGATATTAAATAATGCATTCTTTTATTTTTCTACTTTCGTTTGAACCTCTTACCTAAACACACATATATATATATATATAATTGGCGCGTACACCCTTTTTGGGTGTGTAGCCGAGCCCCTCCTCCTATTTGTGGTGTGCGTCTTGATGTTGTTCCACAAATGGAGGGACCTACAGTTTCAAGCCGACTCTGAACGGCAGATATTTTTATGAGGAGTTTTTTCATGGCAGAAATACACACGGAGATTTGACATCGCCTGCCGAGGGCCGACCGCTATTAGAAAAACACATACAAAATAATATTAAAAAAATATATAATATATTTGTAAGCTACCATATAATAAGAATCCAACTAAAAACTTTTTGAAAAAAATTTAGCAATTTTAGATGTATTCAATGTAGAAAATTTGAGTGTATGTTAGAGTTTTTTTAAGTGAAATGTCTCGCTTTTATCTCTTTCTGTCGATCGTTCGCTTCCTCTATGCAAGCAGAAACTAGCTACTGAGATCTGAATCTGCACAATTTGATGGATGACAGATTAAGTCCAGGCTTCTTCTTCTTCTTAATTGGCGCGATAACCGCTTACGCGATTTTGGCCGAGTTTAACAAAGCGCGCCAGCCGTTTCTTTCTCGTGCAAACCGGCGCCAATTGGACACACCAAGTGAAGCCAAGTCTTTCTCCACCTGATCTTTCCAACGCAGAGGAGGCCTTCCTCTTCCTCTGCTACCACCAGCTGGTACCGCATCGAATACTTTCAAAGCCGGAGCGTTTGTATCCATTCGGACGACATGACCCAGCCAACGTAGCGGCTGGATCTTTATTCGCTGCGCTATGTCTATGTCGTCGTAAAGCTCATACAGCTCATCGTTCCATCGTCTGCGATATTCGCCGTTGCCAACGTGCAAAGGTTCAAAAATCTTACGCGGAATCTTTCTCTCGAACACTCCAAGCGTCGCTTCATCAGATGTTGTCAGCGGCCAAGCTTCTGCGCCATATCTTAGGACGGGCATGATGAGAGTCTTGTAGAGTGTTAGTTTTGTTCGTCGAGAGAGGACTTTACTGCTCAGTTGCCTACTTAGTCCAAAGTAGCACTTGTTGGCATTTTAAGGCTGACATTGTTATCGGTGTTAATGCTGGTTCCTAAATAAACGAAGTCTTTTACAACCTCGAAATTATAACTGCGAACAGTGACGTGGGTGCCGATACGCGAGTGCGCCGACTGTTTGTTTGAAGACAGGAGGTACTTCGTGTTGTCCTCGTTCACCACCAGACCCATTCGCTTTGCCTCTTTATCCAGTTTGGAGAAGGCAGAACCAAAGTCCGCTACTTTTCTTAATTTCGCAAAATGCGAGCATTTTAGCCTCAATTCGCCGTCGAATCGAGTCAACACAAGATACGATATTGACCAGTTTACCCTTACCTTGTTGCGTGACAGATCAGCTATCACTTTTTTAGATTTTTGAAAGTATAGGTATATGTATACCATATCTTTAGAACATATGAAACCTCTATCTAATTCACTTAAGAGGGTCATTTGAAACATAAAAACTTCTTTGAGGTGCACCTTTTTTATATTTCGACATAGTCTTCTCTCAGGCTTATACACTTTGTAGAACGCTGTTCTAATTTGCCAATTATTTCCGAATAATAGGATTTGACCAAGTCCGAAAAATAGCCATTCGTTATTGCAGTCATCACCTCGCCTAAATAAAATCTTTTTCCCGTCAGGCGGTTCTTCAGATTGGGGAACAAAGGGATTCAAGAAAATCAACTCTAGAGAATAAGAGGAGTCTGACAACAGTTATTTCCATTAATTTAGTTCCCACAACTCCTGAGGCGAGAGCTGGTGCGTTGTCGTGATGGAAAAAGAAAATCACTCGACTTCCTGGATTGAAACAAATGCCAAGCACAAATAAATACACCGATCTGGCTGACACTTGGTGTGTGTTCTTTCAAGAGATGCTACTAACTAAACTGATTGCTTCCTTTCAACCTTCGTATAAGAATTTTTCGCCGCCTTACAAAACAGGGGTGTAACAGCTTAAAATAAAGTACAATAATTTTTTGTCACAAAATTTTTTATCATACAATTTCGGTATAGATAAATCATTAATAATTTTAAGGGTTAATTTCATACCTACTCAGAGTTCGTGTCCAAAAGACCAGCACTGGAAACCCACTTTTTTCCTTTTTCATGAAAATGCTAATGATTGACCGTTTCAAGGTGCCGTCACAGCAAATCTATTTGTCAGACTGTCAACTAAGTTAGATTTTGCTCCATTTAAAAATGCTTTTTGAGCAGCAAAATGTTGAATTTGTGCCGGCAACGCCATTCGTTCTAATTGTCAGGGACTTTTTAATCAGTCTTAGTGGTTCTTGTTGAGCCATAGCGCTAGCCAAGCTCCGAAATGTCTCGCTCTGTGTTTGTTTTATGTCAGAAGACAGTTCAGAAAATGGATTATACGACGCAATTTTTCTATTCATTGTATACCCATAACTCAAATATAGCACAAGCATGCAATTACATATAAGTACATACATATATACATCTATTGAAAATAGGAATAACTAAAATATTTTTCTTACTTTTCAGGTAAGCCACAATTCTAATATTTCGTGGGAATGATGTGCCAACTGGCTTCAGCTGTCAAATGCGTAAGAAATGGGGGAATCCAGCTCGTAAAATAAAACAAAACACGGTCTTTGAATTTGGAATAAGTATGCACATATATGCACATATACATGCACTTGTTTGAGTAGCTGAAAATAGAACACAAAAGCATAATCTAGTGCGCTAAGAAGGCTTCGATGCTTCTTTTTATTCATTTACCACATACTAGTGAATACATACTATATTGTACCATTTTTACTGTTTTTATTTATTTCTACTTATGTTATGTGTGAGTGTTGTGCTGTGCACATGACGTCGAAATAAAGTGTGTATAGAAAAGCCATAATGGAAGGAGAATCAACCAACTGCGCGCTTGGCAAATCTGAGAAGTACAAATACAAATAAAATGTCACTATAAAAAGCGAATGAAATGGTAAACACACACACATGCATGCGTGCATGTATGCACAGCATACATAGCTAAGGAATTTTTCATTTCCGAGTTCCAATTGTATTTCACTTGAACGAAACACTTGACGTGCTTGGCTTATGAAAAATTGTAGGGCGAACGGTGACGGATGGGCAGAGCAATGAATTACGCTTGCTTGAAGAAGGCAAGTGCAGCTACTTCTCTGCGCTACAGCTTCTTCTTTTTCATCTTATTCGGCTTCCCAGACTGCCAACTGTCAACAGCTTGATATGCGATACGTTAGCAGGCGGTTACGGCTTTGGCAGTGGCAGTAGCAGCGACTCAAGCTGATGGTTGGTGATGGCATCGGCAATAGCGAGGGCGTTGGCGGTGATAGCGGGTGTGGCTGTTGCTATCACTATACATATACACAACAACTTACTGTACACACAGTCAGGGCGGCAAGTGCCGATTGGGTTCGCAGCATACGGCCGTACGTTGATGCCACTGACAGGCAACGCAATGACAGCGGCAGGATTGTGGTAGCGTAATCGTTTGTGTGCGCCTGCCAAAGCAACTGCAACTGTCAAGAGGCGAATGAGCGAACGAGCGAGCGGGGCGAGCTATGCGGCGGTAAACAAATTCATACAAATTCTATTTGTATACAAATCATTGTTGTCAGAAGCGGTGGCTGGCACTTCAGCTATGTAATTGAGGTGGTTGTGTAAAGGCAGAGGAGAAAGAGTGCATATTAAAGTAGAGGAAATTGAAAAGACGCAAAACGTAAAGTGGTTGTTGGGAAAAACTGTAGAAAATGTTGGTAGTAATGAGAGCCAAAAAGATCTTAGATGGGCGCAAATAAACTAAAAAAAAAATGAACTAAAATAGCGTGGAAAGAATAGCATCACAATCATAGAGCTTCATTCGAAGTTCACACCTGTCAATCATCAAGCAAAAATAAAAATAGCCTCAAAGCAAATTTCCCATCTACATATGTAATCTGAGCAGTATTGTATGTATGTACATATGTATGTATGTGTGTGTGTATGCACTAGCTTTACACAAAAATATTTGATAACCGATACAGCGCTGAAATTCATGAAAAATACACCATTTGGAAGCTTTGCCAGCGGCCCTGCCGCGTTACTTTGAATGCAGAACTACAAACGCACTCGGCAAAGCAGCGCTGCTAAATCGTGCGGCCATAACGACCAAACACAGACAGCTGAGAGCCCTTTCTGACAGCAGGCACAGCTTTTGACAAGTGTGGCTAATTCAATGCACGTACAAACACATTTAATATACAAACTCATACATGCATATGTGCACATGTATGTATGTATGTAAAAATATTCAAAAAAATGTGATCGTGTGTGTTTTTGAAAAATGAAATGCAAGGACTAGTGCATGCGAACGCAAGTCAAGTCAGGCTTATGAAAGCCACCAAAAAGCACTGTACCAAACCTACGCACAGTGAGATGTATATAAATAAATAAAATGTAAATTATATCGAAATTATATACAATATATTCAGTAGATTAACTGCTGCGATGGGTTGATTGCCATGTTCATGTATGTTCTTCTACAAACTTGCGAGAGTTTTCTGAAATTAAGCTGGCCACAAAATCTAGCAGAAAACCAGAAGAACAAGAAAATATCAATTTAGAGCAAATTTTATAGTGCAGGTATTGCAGGCTAAAGATCTATGAACAATTTCTATGATTTAAAATGTTTTTCTCAAAATCGCTTTTTTTTAGCCAACTGTAAGCCACAAATATCAGGTCGGACCAAGAACAATTCGGACCAGGAAGGCCAAACCTTACTTTATTTAATTAATTTTAACGGCAGCCGTCTGGCAATGAACAGCGTATTCCCAAGCACTGCAAATATTTTATTGGACAAAAAATTGTAAAAACAAAAAAATCACTGGTTTCATGAATCTTTTGATCAGCTGAACCAAATATTTTATCGAAGCCCAGTTTGTTTTAAGAAAATAAATTTGTTGACCACTCTTTACCTCACTTTTCCCCATAGTGACTGCGTACCATTGCACATTTGATGTGCCTCAATTTTTTACACTTTTATTTTTCAATTTTTGTGCGTTTCAAATACAAATAAACATACAAAAACACATTCAAAACAGGACAGACAGCATTGTTGATACATTTGGCTGCCTGTGTGTGTGTGCATGTGCCGTCACTTCACATGTCCTTTGGCAAACAAAGCGACAATTTCATATTCGGCGCCTTCACACCGCATCAACTCAGCTACGAATTTTTTAGCAGCATACCCGCTTTCAATGGAGCATACAATAAAGGTGTCGTCAGACATGACAAAACGAATACTTTTTCGATTTCATTTTCCCTAAACAAGCATGTTTTTGTTTTCACATGTGCGAACCGAAAAAGTAGTTTCAGTTCCTTTCAACTTTTCGGGCAATCGGTTTCGAAAAATAAACTTCGTAGACTGATTGACATTACCCAGTTATCCAGAGGTACCCCTCTGAGTAAAATTTTTGTTTCATCAATTTGAAGCATTTTAAAACTTTATATTTTAAACAATTTCACAATTTGCTTTTAAACTGTTTTGCTAAATTCGTGAACTTACGACGCATTTTCTTGCACAAAATATCAAGTTGCTTCAGAGGAATGCGTACAATCTTCTATAAAATTGATCGCATTCGGCTCGTAAATTCCTCATCAAGGCTATTTGTAAGCACTCTGACAAAACTCTTCTTTTTTTTGTATCGTAATCGCAATCAACTTCACCAGGCTCTCTTCCTCTTTTTAACAGCAAATTTAGTGGATCAATTTTCTGGCTCTTAATGCCACTTTGTTAGGGAATAACAAAATGTTCGATCCATTGACCTCAATTTAATTTAAAAATTGAAAACCTTTAAAATTATTTCAGAAAATTAGCCTACAAGCTGCTTTTCGCATGTAAAAACCCTCTTTCGAAGAGTATTTAACAAAATCGCAATTACTCTCCAATGTTTCGCCATTCGACAGTTTTACTAAAAGCACTTCTTTTGTCATGTCTGAGGGCACCTTAATTTTCAGCAGTGCGACCAGACTACAAAAAAGCAATAATGCCAACAACAACAGCAACAACATCCAGTGGGTGCCATTGGTTGTTTGCTTGGTGTGAAGCGTTGAATTGCTTTTGTCAACGCATGTCTGTCAACCGGAGAGTCGTTGGCAGTCGGCAGCCGGCTTTAATTTCTGACATTTCGGTTGGCACTTTTGTTTGGCCTGCAGCACCCTAGCCTGCCATTCGCTTAGAGCAGTTCACAGCGCCGCTCGAGGTACCCGTCAGCATCTGATATGATGTCTGGAATAGGCAGTTTGTTTATTTGGCTTGACTTGTAAATGGTTTTTTTTGCTTGCATTTGTGAATTGCTACGTGTGTTTGTTTGTTGGCCGCCGTCGTATTGTTGTGTCGCTGTTGTCATGAATTTTTATTACGGCACTGGCTGGCTGTTGATGCCTTTGCACATTATTTAATTCAAATTTTCCGCGAAAATTCGCAGAACGTCTTCACTTTATCCTCAAATCTTGTTCTTATTCTTACATTAAGTTGTTCCGTTTCCTTCTGTTCTTAGTAAGCACTCGACGACAAACTTGGTGACGGTGTGGCAGGATTGAAAAAAAGTCAGTCAAAGCTAGTCAGCACACACAATACATAGGAGCGATTATTATTTTTTGAAAATTATTTTCAATGAAATATTAATTTAAGGACAAATGAATTTAAGGACAAATAATTGTTGGCGGCCGTCGTAGCCGAATGGGTTGGTGCGTGAAAACCATTCGGAATTCACAGAGAGAACGTAGGTTCGAATCTCGGTGAAACACCAAAATTAAGAAAAACATTTTTCTAATAGCGGTCGCCCCTCGGCAGGCAATTGCAGACCTCCGAGTGTTTTTCTGCCATGAAAAAAAGCTCCTCATAAAAAATATCAACCGTCCAGAGTCGGCTTGAAATTGTAGGTCCCTCCATTTGTGGAACAACATCAAGGCGCACGCCACAAATAGGAGGAGGAGCTCGGCCAAACATTAAAAAAGGGTGTACACGCCAATTATATACATATTTGTTGTGCGGAAGATTTTTTTGCTGATTAAAAAGTGGATTAAAAAAATATAGAGTAACGAGCATCAAAGAGGTATGCGGATACTCGTTGCTCATTTGCCCGAGCTGTTCGAAATTGTGCGAACAAAATCGAGAGCTCTTCTTCCAAGCGATCAACTTTCTAATGAATTTCGCGAAAATTTTCTGGCATTTGCATTGAAATTTATTCTTAAGTGGATTAAAAAACTTGCCTGAATATGGCTTTTATGCTGACTTGCTAACCTCGTAAATATATATTTTGCCGTTTAAAGTGTAACGGCGACATATAACGATGTAACTCTTAAGCCACCCTTGGGAGTACTCCAATTCTTACTTATAATATTACCTCAATTAGGGTCTTCGAAGTGCAGGCCTCAAATCGATCCATCTAATCTCAATTAGAATCTCAGATAGGATATCATTTGACCTCTACTAGGATCTTTGAAGGTCTATCAACCAAATGTATAAATTCGTGCTTCTCACCTGGTCATTTTGTTTATTTCTAGGTAGTATTGAAAAACGGAAATATAATATGAAGTGCATCTTAAAGCAAGAGAATATAAAATGGATTTAATATGAAAAACAAGAATTTTACCGCTTTATCACTTTAGCACATCGGTGAGCACGGCTCCAGAAGTTTCGGGCCATCAACCTTTAAAATTATATTAAAAAAATTTTCGAAATTGATTGCGATTTTTATTCCCTATTATTTTTTGCGCTCAATATACAATAATTTGCCGCCTTTTGAAACTACCATTGAAGTTACCAAGTATTTCAAATGATTATTAGTTTTAAGACTTAAAATTTGTTTCCTACTTCACTGGTATACCCGCACGCGTATGTTGCATTTAAAAAGTTCGATTGTTCTTTATCTTTCAGTTTGTTTTTTATTCTTATATAAAGCGTTGCACATGCCTCTTCAATAACTCCTCTGAACAATCGTTCAAATTGAGCGCCATTTTCACCACTTGAATACTCAAGCTATACCAACAAAAAGTTAAAGAATTTTATCAACATACCATTGAAAATTCTGCTCTGCTTGTGTTTCAAATTAATTACACATTAAACTTTAAGCACTTTTAATCCACTTGCTTTCCGAACACGTGATCAGCGCGGTACTTGTCAAACCACACCTTTGTTGACATTCTGCTAAGACCTTATGAGTTCTACCAACAAAGGAAAAAATAATTCGATAATCAATAAAAAGGTTTGTCGCCGGCGGAATTCAAATAAACTTCAGTTTCCAACGAAAGCAAAATGATAAAAATCTGGGCTGCAATTCACTTTCATGCCACTTTTGTTTGGCTGAGCCTTTCTAGCTTTCTAGTGCACGAGCACTTTCACGCTCTGCTCACTGAATTCAGTGCCAGACGACGCCGCTACTGCCGCCAGAGTGAACTCGAAAAAACGATTATTGAACTGTCCGGCCGTTTGAAGGATGAAATTGTAAGCAAAGAAATATTTTTGATGAATTACTTAAAAATATGAAAACTTTTGCAAACGAGTTGTCACATCCGCCAAAGCGTCAGTTGAAGCAGTATTACAGTAGATAGCAAAAGTGAGAGGAAGGCTGCTCTGCTTATCAGTTGGTCAAAAGAAAGGTGAGGTGCTTCAGAGTGAATGCGGTGAACAAAATTTTGATGAAAATCTAGAGCACGGTTGAAATTCTAAATGTGGCATTGAGGCAACTGCTATTGCTGTGGCTACGAACTGAAACTGGCTGTTAACCGTACGCTGATTGTTGACATAACGATTGTTGTATTTGAAATTAGTTTGTTGACATGACTAAGTAAACACAAGCGCAAGTAATAGAACTAAAATTTCAAATAAAACAGAACAGTAAAATTCAACGAAGCAAGGAAGTTGGTCGTAGAAGAAGAAAAAAAATTAAATTAAATAAAAAAAGCAATGAAATGCCACAATCAGGCGGCAGGGAAATCAAATAAAAGCAGCAGAGATAGACAACTGTGTGTAGCAGCCAATAGACGTGCGAAGGATAGTAGATAATTTTGAAGAAGTGGCGAGGTGGGAAAGTGAAGAAGTGTAGTGCAGCTAGGCAAACAAATCATGCTCGGCTACTGCACTGACCGTACTTCTGCGAGGTACATGTTTATGTACATATATACATAAGATATCTTACTTGTATGTAGGCAGGTATTTACCTACTTGTATGCACACATGTACAAACATATATGTAGTTACATATTGAGGCATTAACACGAACATGGCGTAACTTAGTCGAGTGTCTTGAATTTTTAATTTATTTTTTTTTGCATTAATTCTTGTATTTACTTTCTTATTTAACTCAGCAAAACCCGAAACTCATTGAAAAATAAATAAATAGAAAAAATTATAACTAAAAAAATTAAGCAAGCAGTAACCTTTGAGTCACTTTTGTCACTTCAATCTTGCGGTGCATCTGCATACATACATACGCATGTACATGCATGTACTCGTATGCCTATTTTTTCCGGCCGGTTATTTCAACTTGGCTAGACTTTACACAAATACACTAATCAAAGATGTCATAAAGCGATAAATTAAAAAAAAAATTATAAAAATACTAAAAGTCTTAAAAAAACACCAGAAAAAACACAAAAAAATACAAAACTTCAATAACATTTAAGTAAAGTTAAAAAAAAAAAATAGAAAATTTACACAAAATTTTTGAGCTGCATCAAAAGTGACTTCCTTTCTTTCGTCATGTGAGAGAGCACACTTCTCCGTCTAACTGTTTTTAATTTTATATTAAGGCAATCTAAATAAGATTTCGTGACATTATGCCTTCGCTAGGGATTAACCAATACAAATTTCATCAAAAATATTTTGCCTATGATTCGCTAAATGCGACACGATTCAAATGGTTGTGAGAAATCTTTTAATTTCTTGTGGTTGGAAAGCCATTGATTGACAAATGGCTGCATGTATTGATTAACCCTTCGCCTTCGAGAGCTCCGAAGCAGCGCTATTCACAATTTATCTACACATTCAAGTTTCACAACATAAGAAGAAAAACAAATCGTTAGAGTTATTTATTTTGATAAAAAGTTTGAAACTAAATCTTTTCGTGAAAGTTTTGTTTGTCTAACGGTGATTATTACTTGTTACATTTCTATCGACATTACAGTCGTATTGAAAGAATCGTAGAAAAGCATTTGCTTCGAGTGGTATTTCAACAAATGTAAAATTTTAGTCTTACCTACACACAGTGGCGTACATAAAAATGCTAACGGCTGAAAAAAAAATTCTACTGGATTTCGTTTCGAATTCTTTGAATGGAACTCAGTCTCAATGTATGTATAATTACTACTTTAATGGCGTCGACTCTTCGAACAACGTTTGCCCGATCTACATATGTCTCACTTACGCTATTCTATCAGATCACAATTAATGTAACTTGGAATCCTCGGTGAATATAAACTTTTTGAATGCCTTATGCCGATCAATTTCCATACTTTTTCGCCTTTTTAAAACACTGTTTGTAATTTTTGTCGGTCAAAAGCAGAGACCTGCATGGCTCACTGTTTTCTTGAGTTGTTCATACGCTAAATTTCTTGCTCACATTCAGTCAATTGAACCAAAATATTTGGTCAAGTGCAGTCAACTCATGCAGGCGAACGCGTAGTTCAGCTCAGTCAACACGTATGATCTAATGTCTTCGGCTCAAATCTAATCATTGAACAAAAAGCAGCATTGAATGAAATTAGCATCGGCCTTTGCGTTCAAACGATCAAACTTGTTCAAAGAAGTAATTGTCATTATTGTAAATAGCACATGTTCGAGCAAACGAGCGTTGGCGTACAATGTACGCTGTAAATTGCGTTTCGTATTTGAAAGGATTAGTTGGTTTCAGCAATGTTTCCTTATTTACATTATTTTCTTTCGTGTTTTATTATAAGTTTTAAGAAAAAAAACAAATATGAAAATATAGTGTTTTTGCTTTAAAATTTTGCTTTTACTTTGCTATCGTTAGTTACAAGCAAAAACTCATGCGGGATCATACGTGTTCAACCCGGCTCATTTGGCTCTATAGCCCTTTTATTCTTGCTCAAAAAAAATGAATGTATAGCCGAACGAGCAAATACCCGAAACGGCTGCTATGAAGGCGATTGGTGATAACATCGGAGAGCTAAAACGCAGCACATGATTTGATTGAGCTGAAATAAACAATGACAATAACTTATTTGAACAAGTTCGATCGTTTGAACGCAAAGGCCTGTTTTTTTGTTCAAGCGAAGCGTATGAATGTTTTACACTGAGCCGGTGCAGTTCTCTGGTCAAAAGTAGCCCCTTAGCTGATCTTCGAGTATGTAAATCAACCTCCTGTGGTGTTAGTCGAACCACTGCTGCTAACTCCACACTTTCACTTTCCTCCACAAATTCCCCCTTTATATATGTAATATCCGTTCAAACTGCTGGGCTGTGAAGATTCCACGAAGATCTAGCAAAGTCTTTTTGGAGAGTAAGCCCAGTTTTTCCCTGTCAGTGGTTTCCAGAGTAATTTTTGGTCTAATATACTAAATATTTCGTTCACATATTCTAATCTATTTTTTAATTTTTATATTTTAATACTTTCTTCTAAAATTTTAATGTATTTTAGTTTCCTTGGTTCACCTTCTTTTTAAGGTAGGACCCACCAACTTTCGATTGGCTTAAAGTCTGACGAGTTCCGCAGTTACGGTGGCACAAATTTACACACTAAGGCGCATTGGTGCACGTGATTACATAAATTTCTATGCTAACCGAAATCAGAGCAACGCAAAACGCGAATACAAGAAGAAACAAGTGGTAGAGATAATGCAAAAATCGACGTGCGGCTTGACTCAAGTACACGCACGTGCGTCGATTGGCAAATACATGGCTAAGCAGCAGGCAGCAAGTGGAAAAAGCAGCAACATAAATGTGCAAAATAGGAAACAAGAGAGCAAAAATATGTGAAAAAGGGGCAACATCAAAACTACAACTACAAAATGGCGAAACGGCAGTAAACGGTGCGTGCGTGACTCACTCGTGCTACAACGCGTGAATGTTAGATACAGCAGAATAAGGAAATCTGAGACTGCGTGCTCTGGCATACTTAAGCTCAACAGCTTTTGTCTATAATTGGATTTTTTTGTGTTTTTATTTTTTTAATATTTCTTGCTAAAGCAATTGCTTCGATTGTGCAGCAGTCATCAAAGTATTTTATTACATTTCATTTGCTGCTAATTTTATTTACAATAAATAACCATACGTCCATACATAATTTATGCTCCGACAACAAGCCACCCGCGCTCACATTCTAGAGAATGCTGGCATGCCCACTTTTTGCAGGCTAATTTTCGTTGTAACGCTTTCGTAACGCACTTGCAAATCGTAACGGATGTGGCAGTAATAACACATGTTTAGAGCTCGCGTCTCTTCTTTCTGCGTTCATCTACCGCCTGCGCTACTCAGGGACTTGCTGTGACCACAACAGCTGCGATCACAACAGCTTTCTCAATTTTTTTCGTTTAATTTTCCTTTGCGGCTGCCAAAATGTGCACTTCCTTTTGCTTTTGCCCATAATGTTTACAATGTTGCTTGTGGTTGTGCTTGTGCGCATGTTCTTGTTCTTGCTGTGAAGTTTATATGCTTTCATGTTAGCTCAAAATCTGATCAAACTCCCAGCTTTTCGTACCAGCCAGCCGCCGCACACCAATTAAATACCTGCGAAATTTTGCTATGTTGCAAACGCGTAGTGGTGTGTGGTAGCTATTTTATGCGCATTTTATGTATTGCCGTAAGTTTTGTGTAGATTTTGCTTAGATTTGATTACACTTGCGTACATCACGCAAGGCAGCAGCAGACGAGACCTTGCCTCATCCACACGCTTGCTCTCATTTTGCACTTCATCATTTTGCGTTCAACTTACAACATTTTCTTCTCCAATTTCTAAGCATTGTTGTTGCATTTTTGAATCTCAAATTTTGTTTTGCTTGTATGTTCTCCAATATTGCAGGTTAACAATAGCTATAAAAACAAACTAAAAACAAAAAAACAACTATTCACTTGGACAGCAACTTCCCAAGCGCCAACAAACATACGAGCACTCACTGGAAGTGTTGGGCTTACATTCATTTGTTGTTTTGGCAACAATGCTCTGTTACTCGTGGTATTATACAAGGGATCTCACAGCTTCCTGCAATCACTCCAAAGCACTCTCGCTTTTGTTACCTCCCCGTACTACCCACCAGCTGCATACCTACCATAGCTTGTGCGCCACACCTTTGCACATTCATCAAATTTTCTTCTACTCAATACTATTCAATAGGTTCCCAACAATTGTTCCAATTGTCCCACAATCACTTACTCGTTTCCAAATCATATCCTCACCCAATTTTCCTTTTGTTGCGTGTTTATTTGTATGGGCGCACATCGGCCAGGTTGAATACGCCTTTAAACACTATGCAACTTTTTTCCTCCACAACTCCCTTCACTTTTTTGGCTATTTTCTTTTTTTTTGTCTGCCATTTCATGTTCTGTACGTGTTGTTTGCCTGTTGGGCGAAAATCTAATTATTGCCGAGGTTAAATATTTGCACAAAATAGAATTTCATACACTTCACTCTCCAGAACACATTGTTTGAGTATTTGTTTTGTTGTTGGTGCTGTTGCTTTTGTTGCCTTAGCTTACTACCTTGATCAAAAAGTTCCCGGAACAACTGCCAAATGCCGCTCTAAGTCGACAATTTGAGTTTTGTTTATTTGCTAGGTTGCCACATCTGCAATGACAAAATTTTGTCCAGTTTGCTTGACATTTTGCTTGAAAGTTACGCTGTCTAGATTAAATCTGACTCTGTAGATTATATAGTGTTTTAGATTTTTTATAGTTTTAAAGAAATGGATTCAATAGTGTGAAAACCTTAGAAAAGTTGGGAAACGGTTGCGGTAATGATACTCTAAAGAAAACATCCGTTTACGAGTGGCATGAACGCTTCAGAAGTGATTGTAAGTCCATCGAGAATAACGAACGTAGCGGCAGGCCGTCGGCATTGGAAATGGATTAGAACATCAATAAACTGAAAGAAAAGCTGATCAATAATCGTAAGAAATTGTGATTAATGATTTGGGCTTGGGTCGTGTTGCTGGAAAGTTGGTTACAAAAGACCTGAATTTTATGCAGAAAAGTGATCGCCTGATTGCCAACCCAACATTCATCAAACGCATCAATACTGGAAACGGTATGTGAGTTTATGAGTACGACACACAATCTGGACATCAGGCGAGAGAGCGGAGAGCTCCGAATGAACCAAGACCAAAACGAAAACCTAGGCAACGTCGTTTTCAGTCAAAAGATAAAGCGATGCTTACGGTTTCTATGGAATACTACGGCGTTGTACACCACGGATTTTTGCTGCCAGAAGACCAAACAGTTATTAAGGACTATTATTTGGCCGGGTAATGAGAACTATGGCGGCCGCCGTAGAAGAATGGGTTGGTGCGTGATTACCATTCGGAATTCACAGAGAGAACGTGTGTTCGAATCTCGGTGAAACACTAAAATTAAGACAAACATTTTGCGTTCGGAGTCGGTTTGAAACTGTAGGTCCCTCCATTTGTGGAACAACATCAAGACGCACATCACAAATAGGAGGAGAAGCTTGGCCAAATACCCAAAAAGGGTGTACGCGCCAATTATATAATATATATATATATATATGAGAACCATTACTTGGATTGGATTATTATGTGACGGTTACGTGAAGCAATTCGCCAAAAAAGGAAGGATTTGTGGAAAAAACTTAGCACAGTGGCTTTATTATCCGTGAATTTGACTGATATTATTTCCTGTGATTTTTTCTGTTTGATCGAGTTGAAGACCACTACGGGGAACCACTTTGCCGTTTTAACAGCCGAAAGGAAGTATTGTTAACATCGAAGGCATCGGAGCCGGATATACCGCAAATAGAGTTCCAGAAACGTTTCGAGAGCTGGATCAAACGCTGTCATAAGTGCGTTCTTGCTGACGGAGAGTCATTTGAAGGCATTTGAAGGTATTTTGAATTCTCTGAATACATTCCTGGAATTTTTTGGTCAAGGTGGTATATGCTGCTGTTTCGGGTTGCTGAAATTCTTTCTATTCCGGTTGTTTGGTTGTTAGCTCAGCCATCTATCACATGCTTACAACTCATTACATACTGCAATCTCTATTGAAGTACTGGTCGTTCTGCGTATTTTTTTTTTCCAGTTTCATTTTCATTTTCATGACCTGAAAGTGGAATTTAATCTACGAAATGGAATTTCTTTCTGGATTTCCACTTGAATCGAATTAATTTCTCTGCGTAAAATTTAGTGCGTGAAGCTATTGTGTGCTTGAATATTTACATCATTTTTCGATGATATTCATGAAAGCAAAATTCAGCAATTGTTTGCTTGTCTCTTTTCAATTAAAAAAAAGAAAACCCAAAACTATGAATTCTCAGCAAAAATTGGCTTTTCGAAAACAGACGAAAAATCAAATATGAATGGATGTGCGCGAAGGAAAAATGGTTAGAAATGAAAATTTGATTTGTTTCATTTTGTGCGGCGAGGAGGCAAGGTATGTTATGTGAGTAAAGTCCAATTTTTGTAACAAGTTTGGTGAAGCTGGCTTAAGTGGTTTTAGAGGCTTACCAAAGTAGTTATGCCACTGTAGAATTTTCAAAAGATCGTTTATTTTTACTTAAAGTTGCTCTAGTATCTTAAAAATTACATTTTCGCATAACCATTCACCTGGGAATAGCTAGGATGACTCTGTAAATACATAAGACAATACGGCACCTGAGACACTAAGCGTGCAAGGGAATTGCAAGTCAGACGAATTAGCGAACGAATGGTACAAGAAGGATTGTCAGTTCAGCCAATAGGTCAAGGAAAAATGTGTCTGTGTTAGTTGCTCATGCACCCCATATCGACTATTGTAATATAGAAGCTGCGAGAATGAGAAGGCGGAAGGGGAGGTCTGTCAAACATCTTCTTTGTCACTGCCCATGCCACTAGGTTTTGATATTTTGGCTTATCGTTCTTGAATGATAAACTGCTGCTGTGGAATCATAATGGATCGGCAACGGTCCATGTAAGTTGGTTCTATGTAAGACCGGCTGTCACTTACATCTACTTAAGACACTTACGACTTCATGTAAATCAACTAAATAAAGCGTTTTTCAATAGGTGCGCTTCAACTTTTTTCCGATAGGGAGGGCGAACGACGCAATATTTTTTATTTTTCGCTTGTCATTTGTAAACTTCATTAGTATACATTTCATCATGGAACGCTACACACTTGAGCAACGATTGCAAATCGTGCAAATTTTCTATGAAAATAATCGTTCTGTTGCTGCTACTTTAATCCAGATTTTTTCCAAAAAGTCATCTTCAGTGATGAAGCTCACTTTTGGCTCAATGGCTTTGTCAACAAGCAAAATATGCGTTACTGGGCAGAAAGCAATCCACACGTGATTCATGAGGCACCGTTGCATCCCGAAAAAATCACTGTTTGGTGCGGTTTACATGCCGGCGGCGTAATTGGCCCATATTTTTTCGTTGACGAGAACGATCGCCACGTTACTGTGAATGGAAATCGATACCGCGACATGATAAACGATTATTTTTGACCGCAATTGAATGGTATGGACTTAGACGACATGTGGTTTCAACAGGACGGGGCCACAAGCCACACAGCACACGCTACAATTGATTTGTTGAAGAGTAAGTTCGATGAGCGCATTATTTCCAGAAATGGACCGGTCGAATGGCCGCCGCGCTCGTGTGATTTGACGCCTCTAGACTATTTTCTTTGGGGTTATGTGAAGTCATTGGTCTACAGTAACAAGCCGGCGACGATTTGTGAGCTCAGAGCCAATATTGAACGCGAAATTGCTGGAATTTCGGCCGATTTATGCAAACGAGTGGTCCAAAATTGGGTTCAACGATTGGACTTCGTAAAACGTGCACGCGGTGGTCATGCAAAAGAAATCGAATTTCATACTTAAATGTATATGTATGTTCAAACTCGATAATAAAAAAAAAATTAGTTGAAAAAGTCAAACCGTTTGTGTGTTATTCAAAAAAAAAGTTGAAGCGCTCTTAGTGAAAAACGCTTTACATAAGTGTTGCATAAATTTCTTGAATACATATTTTTTTATACAAAATTTTCGATCACAATTTTTCTTAAAAATCGATTTCTATTTCCACTTCTATTCACTATTCCCCTGTACAATCGAAAACCAATTTTTTATCACCTTAAACTAAAAAATAGTAGGTGCAGTTGGTACTGCTAAGTTGGAGGAAAGCCGCGTAGACACCATTCGCCTTTGTATTACTTGGAAAAAAAAAAGAGTAATAATAATTTACGAAATATATTTCTTTAAAAATAAATAAAATAAAAAACTTAAACAAAATTTATTTAAAAATTCCAAAAGTTTGATCATTATGTGGCATAACCCTCTAAAACGGGGCAGCATTATGCTCATTTTAAAATTTTTTAAATACACTCGTAATGTTTTATTTGAGGTCACCTATTGTATTGAAATTTGAGCAATTTTCACCAATTATGAAAATTACCATTGAATGTAAAATGGATTAGGTCATTAACTAATAGTGCCTATTCTCAAACCTTGCCCCTTCGGAAGCAGCTAACTTCTCAAAAACTGTATTTATTAAAAAAAAGCTAAAATCAAGAAAAGTATAAATAAATTTATTCTTTTTGTTCTTCTTATCAGATTTATAATTTATTCACATTGCCACGTACGTCATTCGTATCTAACATTTTTGAACTATAGTAGACAGCTGCAGTATACAAGCAGACAAACAATGAAGCGCGTAAAGGTCGAAATAAAGATTTTCATCACTTAAAATATTTTTTTTTTATTTATTAAAAAAAAAATTATTAAAAAAACGGATGATTAATTTTGCGCCACCTTGTACATGTTTAGTTGTAATATATAAGTAGTTATATTTTATTCACGAAATTAAATGTTTTTTTTTTGCTTGAATAATCAACAAAAGCGATTAAGAGCACAACTCAGTACAGCAAAGAATTATAAAATTACTAAATTCATTGAATATTTCTTTTCGTAAGCATGAATGAATCTGCTTTAAAATAGTTTTTGTTGTTGCTATATTATTTAGACTCACTGCATCAGTTATAATTATTCTGGTCTAATCATCAGCTTAAGTCGGATAAATATCCAATTTCTGTATTAATGAATCGACTCTATTCAAATTTCATCACAATTTTTTTGTTTTTGGTTTTATGTATGTATATTTTATTTTTCAATAGAAATTTAAATCCAATTAAAATTCCATTTTCCAGTATATTTCTTTGCATTTAGGGCATTCAAGTGTCCATTCAAGTGTGTGAAAATAAATGTCTGCAAAAATGTCAGTGTGTGTGTGAATATCAAGTACGGGAATTTTCCAATTTTCTATGCACACAAAATCCACTTAAATCAATAATTTATTTAAATTTTATTAAATGTTTGCACATGCTTATCTGCTTAGAATATCTAATTGCATTACTTTCAATAAAATTATGATTTGCATTTGAAATCATTCATTGCGCAACACAATGACCGGACAAGGCAAAAACTAGAAAAGAAAAAATTTTAATAAAATACAATTTTCACAATTTAATTTACCGGCTTTGTTGCAGTTATGCCATCATTTTGTACTTGCAATTAGCATTTTGCATAAATCGTTTGAAATTCTGGTCAAGCAAAAAAACAAAAAAAGCAAAAAATGTTTCAAAAATTTGTAATAAATATGGCCTACGCAGACTGTTAAATTTGCACTTATAAGAAAACTTTATGGTAAATTTTTGGCAATTTGGGTATGTGTAGGTAGATATTTTCAATTTAAGGTTTATTTAAAATTTAAATCAGCTGCCTTTTGTGTAGATTTCTTCACAAAGTTTGAAAAAAATCCACACCCTGAGGAATGCTTTTATTAAACAAATTAATTGCTTTCATTACTAATTACCGGCTTTTTATTTTATTAAATATAGAAATCACTGCATGGAGAGATAAATAAATCACAAAAGTCGATGCATTAAAATCGCATTAACAAAGAACGAAAAAAGCACACACACACACATCCGTTCCACAAATTAAAGTCAAATAATTTGCTTAATCGTCTGAAAATATTCACAAGCAACACTTTTTGATAGCTGCAAAAATTAACGAAATTCATAAAATTTTGTTTGTTTTTTTTTCACACATAGTTGCATACTGAAGAATTTTTGCTAAAAGAAAAATAGTATAAACTAATCACCTATGGAACTTTTTGGACGCTGCAGGCGCCAACCAAGCACCCGCCAGCACCCACTATGCCACAATATTAATTACCATTAGTTGCATTCCAGCTCAACGCCGCCAGCTGGCTTGGCCAACCAAAAAATATTATTCGATGACTTGCCTGCGTCTTTGGAAACTGAAAAATGATTTGTTTTTCGCACTTTGGAGTTTTCAAGCGCTGGCTCTGTATGTTGGTTTTGTTGTTTGTGGCCTGTTGAAAAGTCGCCGCGGCAAATATTTTGACTACCCGCCAGTAGAAGTGCACAACACAGCAGTTCACCCTATGGGGTACCTCTTTGAACTTCTAAATTAATTGCGTGAATTTATTGTAAATCACAAAAAATCGACAAACTATACGTGTGTATGTATACATTTATGTATGTTAGGGTGGTTCTTAAATACATTTTCTTTAACCCTTCGTTAGGCACGTGGATTTTTGTAACGTGGTTAGGCACGTGGTCTACAATCGTAGACCATTTTAATATTATGACTAAAAGTGTTATTCATTTGTGTTTCTCAATAATACTTCATAAGTATATTCTGTGATTTAATGTGAGGAATATAAACTAATATTTTCACTAAAATATTTGTGTATCTTCTGTAAATTCAATAAAAACGTGAATGTATGTGTTTTTTAACATTTATTGCAATTCATAAAAGTTTTTTCTTATAACTAATGGACGATTTACAAAAGAGTTTTTATTATTCGTAAAACTTAAAATAAAAATATGTAAAATTCAATTCTTTAAATAAAAAAATAAAAGTTCAGTACAAAACTTATATGTTATGGTTTCTGAAAACTGCTTATATTTCCTCACTGAGACATTCCGTGCAACTTTCCCTCATATGATTTTTGCAAGCATATCTGCCGCATTTAGTACACGACTTTCGGGATGATTTGTTCATATTGCGAGGGCAAATATGACAACGTCCGACATAGTTACTTGGTGATTGAGTGTGTTGTGGTGCAATGCTTGGGATGCCAAGAAGGTTGTGGGCTCGCTGCCTCATTTTCCTGGGTAGTCGAGAATACTTTGATCTAACTTCAATTTGTGGTCGAATGAGCTCCCAAGCGCATTTTTCAAGAAAATCACTTGGTTTTTTTCATCATTTGTTTGCTCATCTATTGCGTTATCATGGTGCATAGATGATATCAGGATCACTGACCGGTTTTTTTGGGCAGTACGACACTAGTATACAATTTTCTTGGAAACCAAAAATACTTGACTTTTCTTTACGATTCTTCCTGGGAAAGAATTCTTTGGGAACTTCGCGTTTATTTTTTCTCACAGTTCCCAAATATGTAAGCTTTTTCTTTAGCATCCATAGCACTTTCTTCACTACTTGATAGTTCGGAGAGTGGATTTTTGCTGCTTTCCAATCGTTTTTTTTTTTTTGGAATCAGACATAATATTATCTGAAACTAATTAAATTAGACACTCTTGTAAAAAAATATAAGCAAAACTTAACTGAACTTAATTCAAATATTTAATATATCAAGCAATATTGCCACAAGAAAAAGTAACGTCGTTAGTCACGTGGTCTACATATGTAGACCAGCACTGTTCAGACCTTGATAAAATTTACAACTGTACGTCAAACCCGCACTGAATGCACTAATTGGATAAAGAGATTAATTATAAACAGCTATTAAAAAGCTTAGGTAATTTAAGAGACAAATTTAAGGAATTGCACGACTTTGAAAAGACGTGGTCTACCATTGTAGACCACGTGCCTAATGAAGGGTTAATATAACAACCAAACAAATATTATACATTTTGTTTATTATCATTTACTTTTAATTTTTCGAGTCTCCCTAGAGGAATCAGAAATTGACCACTAAACGACACGCCTCCAATTGATACCAATATTTATTTGAGCTATATATGACCGTGGCAATACCTATTAAAGGGTTCATGGTTCGGGGTTCATGGATCTTTTTATTTTTTTAAGGGCCACCCTAATCTCCATTTATTCAGAAGGTGGCAAGGGTTGAATTAATTTGATGAAATGCCATCGTCGCTCTGGCGGCAGCTAACACACGCTCTGGCGCCTAATAGCTGACGGCGTTACAAGTTCGAGTGATTAATCAAAATAATCACAACATTTCCAACAAATCTCTGCGAGCGGTCAATCGTTAAACGGCGTCGGTGCCGGCATCTGCGTGCTATGCTTGTGAAATAGTGTTTTTGGGTAAACACAGAAATATCTAGTTCCTTGACTGCCGGTGATAATTGATATTCCATCAAAGAAATGAGCATCAAGTTAAATATTTATAAACTGCAATCCGCAGCTAAGCAAATCGATCATTACTTCACTGCCATCGTAGCAAATTTATTACATAAAGTGTTTGTTTTTCTATATATAATTTAATAAATTTACCGAGGTGATGCAATGAGGCGTTAAATATACTCGTATATATGTTGCCCCATTTTCACTGGGGCACATTAATCTTATTATTTATCTGGCAGCAACATTTATTATATCCAGCGGTAGTAGCTGCTGCAATGCTTTGGAAATAAGATTATATTAGCTCTAAATATTGAGTAAGATTTTTATAAAGAAAAAAATAAATAAATATATTGAATAATGTGAGCCATAGCCGATGTCGCCTAAATTTTTCACGAATGAGCTTCGATTACTGTAGGAGAATTGGAGGAAGGTACTTGGCGTGAATATTTACTCCCACTAAAGAAGGCTGACCGATGAACTGGTGGCGAAGTTCTCTGTGACATTACCAAAATAAATCCAGTCCCTACGAGCTCTCACCGAGCACTATACGGGACACATCTGTCTAACCAAAGGCTTAAATTTGTGATTTCTCTTTACTGACCGAGTTGGAGTGACCGATGTGGAGTTAATGTAAATGACTTTGCAAAAATACACTCGTAGCGTTACCATTGCCTGCGGAGAGCGACCACTATAAGAAAATATTGTTCTATCATTTGCTATTTTATGCTTGATGTTTCAAACTCGGACGCTACCGAATGGCTGACACGCACCAACATATTCGACTACTACGTCCGTCGGGAACTTATCTATAATCAGTAAGACTTGCCTTTACATAATGCACTTTTTGCGTATCGACGCAGTCTTGCTCAAAAACAAAGAAAAAATTTCTGAATCTCTAATCCAACTTGAACATACCTCCACTAGTTCAATGGCACATATCGATAAAGGGCACAGCTTAATTTTGATGCACGGTCAGCAAGTACCCTTTCCGCTGAAGACTTTTGTCACAGCTGTAGAGTTGAGAAGATGACCAGACATTGTTGTCCATTACCTCTGGCATTGCTCGGTTCGGACTAAAACGCTACCTCACTAGCTTAAAAAATATGTCTTTGAATGTTTAATGAATTTTGACTTACTAGATATTCGGAATTTTTAGCATTTCATTGAAAACATATAAAACTTCATCACTTGTGCAAGTAAAATTGGTTTGTACAAGTGGCGACACAATTGGCCGTGTAGCGTAAATGCATTTCTCAGCACCCTGTGCATTGTTACGTGACCAAACCTGAGCTATTAGACACAAGCGAGTTACATGGCATGAACGGTGCCTCTAAAAGTTATTCTCTGGACGTTGAGAACAGAATTTACTTGCATTCACGTGAGATTATAATGTATTGCTTCTATGAAACTATGAAACTGCTAAGGTACGAAACTATGTTTTCCTATGAATTACCTTCTAGTCTGAAGAAATTTCCTATTAAAAGTAGCCTCTCCATTTTCACTTCTGTATATGGCTTCATGTTAGCTAAATTCTCAATATAAATTACTGGAACATTTTCTTTCCCTTCGCCATATTTTCAGGCCATACCCAGTCATACATATATAAGCCGCCTTCGATTCGTCACTTCTCTACTGGCTATGTTTTGACTTTCCTAGCTTTTCGAAAAAATTGCAGTTGAAAGCAGCACCAAAGTTATCGAGGAAGATTCGCTGCTAACAAGTATGCGTATATCTCATAAACCTAAGATAACTATTTTCAACTTTCAACTTTTATTTCTGATATTTGGCAAGTTTAATTAGAGTGCAATCATATAGACAACAAAACCGTTTCGAATCTACACACTTGCAGTTGTTTAATTTTTTAGTCTACAAGTCAGCAGCCACATTAAGAAGAAGGAGTAACAAGTAAAGATTGGAAGCAACAAATATTTCCCTGTATGAACGCAATTTTTGGCAGCTCGTTTCCAGTTCTGTCAATATATTATATGTTTATTTACACCAGTTACTTCGTCTATTTGCCACTCCCTAACGTGTGTCGAATCGAATGCGCCTATAGTGGCATGTTCGGGATTCTAAAAATTTTATAACGAAAACTTCTCTAATTGAAAATGCTTTTTTATTTTTACATTTTTAATTTTTCGCTGACTTTATTCCCGCACTCGTCACAAACTCTATATTACAATAACCAAAACTATATTACAAATAAACTCTTTAATCCGGGATTATCTCCCAACTTGTTACTGAATAAATTATTTAATTCTCGCTAAATGCCTGCGCGCTTGTCTTTTCTGCTCCAAAAGTGTAGCTTGAAACGTGAAAATTTGTAGTGTTTAATGCGATGAAAAAGAGAATAGTTAATAAAAACAACAACACACACTACTTTAAAATCATCAAATCAAAAGTACCAAAAGGCAGACTATATTATTGTTTCATTGCTTGGCGCGGCTTGATTGCAAAGAGTTACGTTGGACAATTCCATGTGAACCAGCGCAACTGGCCGGACCAAAGTACTGTGATAAATACTTCTGCATATATGTAGGTATCCAAGTAAAAAGTGCATGAAAATGTTGTCCTACATTCACATTCCTACACCCTTCACTGACCTCCATGGTTGCATGTGCATGTTGCAGCAGATCTCCGACTACAATCGCGGTGTTAAACATTGCTGCCAATATTTTTGTATAGTATTTTTTGCAGTTTTCTCTCTCTTAAATACAAATTTAACCTCGCCAATTGCCAGCAAACTTTTATTTTAATTAGCGGCAACCGCACACATACATCAACACACACACGAATGCCCAAAATGGCATTGCATTGCATTCCTTATAAATCCGCAGAGTCCTTTTAAGCGCTCTTTCTCTCTCCCTCTTTGGCGGTGTTCTACTCTGTTGCAAGGGTTAAAGGATAAAACAGCAAGCTTGCTGTAATTATTTCGTGTAAATACTTGCACGCAGCTGGCAAACTATTGTTTGGTTTTTGCTGTTTGTGCGCTTTTTGTTGCTGCTACTGTTACACGCATTAATTGCAGCCATATTCTCGTGCACACAGCCATATGCATATATGCGTGAACTCTTAATTCAAGCTTTTCCTTTTATCTCTACTTTTCGCACAGTGAATGCGTTAAATTTGCAAACTAATTAATGAATTTAATTTTTAAACTTTTTTTTATTCCATACCTTAATTTGTATTTTTTTTTTTGTTGCGCGCCTCGACTTAATTAAAACAATAAAATAATTATTGCTGTGTAAGTCACATATTTAATGAACGTGATTGGCTCAAAATGGTGGCAAATGAAATGTTAAATAAAAATAAAATAAATTCTTCTTTTGACTATTAGTGATGTTTTCACTGGCAATTAAGCCTTTCGCACTTTGCCGCATCAGCAAAATTGTTAGTATAGTCACGCAGATGCCTTTCGCATGCAGATGGTATTGCTCGTAGAATTTAAACGAAGGAAAAAGCTTGCAAATCCAGCGTGCTTGCTCAGCAAGGGTTCGGTGGGACCAACAAAAAAAACATATATATAATAAAATCTAGATAAAATAAACCGTGAGAAAGCGTAAGCTATGAAAATTCGGTCTACGTACAGCTGTAAGTTCCTCATAAATGGTGATCAAATTGAGAACGTAGATACTTTTGTTTACCTGAGTAGTATCATTGCCGCTGACGATAGTGCGGAGTTGGACACTACCGCCAGAATAAACAAAGCGAACGGCGTGTACATACAACTCTGATCTATATGGTCGCCGATTATCTTTACTGTGCATACAAAAGTACGAATTTTCAAGTATAATGTTCTATCGGTGCTCTTGTATGGATCAGAAATCTGGCTCACAAATAGCTGGATTGTAAATAAAACTCATAGCTGTGTCAACAATTGTTTTCGCAGGAAATTAAAGATCTGGTGGCCTAACACTATAAGTAACGACGATCTGTACGGGAAGCGAAAAATTATCTGATAAAGCAGAGCTTTGAAGGGCGCAAATCAAATCTGTACAAAAATATCATGGAGAAGAACGGTGCAGAAATAAGCTATAGCTTCAGCATCAGGAAAGACTTTGAATGAAATTAAGTTTCTCGCAAAAAACCAAAACCAGATGGAATTATTTTATTGAACCCCTATGCTTCGGTGGCTGTAGCCGAATGGGTTAGTGCGTAACTACTGTTAAGAAGTACAGGCTCAAATTTCCTTACATGAAACATCAAACAATAGAAACTGCAAGCAAGGGCTGACCTACTAGGATATATCTGCCATGAAAAGGCTCTTTATAAAAACCATTTGCCGTCGAAATCGATCAGAGGTACAAATTCTCCACCCAATCTGCTCACGAAGTTGACAATTTAATTCTATCAGAAAATGCTTGAAGGTCGTAGCAAGACTATTCGTGAAATACTCTAGTCGTAAACTTAACTTAAGTTACGTCAGAACTTAAATATGCTCTTCTTGATTGGCCCGATAACCATTTAGGCGATTTCGATCTAGCCGCCGCCAGTTGGACACAGCTAAGTCCTTCTACACCAGATCTTTCCAACGCAAAGGAGGCCTCCCTCTTTACCTGCTACCACCAGCTGCTACCGTACCGAATATTTTCAACGTCGGAGCGTTTGTATTCATTCGGATTACATAACCTAGCCAGCGAAGATCCTCTGAAACTATGTTACAAAAGTACAATACAAAACTCGTATTGTTTTCTATCATTCTTTGTACTCAATGATAGCCACGCCGATTGAAGTCACACACCGATGAAGCGCAAGCTTTCGTTAATTTCTTCACGAGAACCTGAGAAAATTGGCTATTATACATTTAATTTAGTTAGCTTATCTTTTTATATGAAATATTTTAGTGTATGACGCGTTAACGTTTTTGATACTTTAAGAAATTGTTTAATTTTATAAAATAGCTTTTTTTTAATTTTATTGCTTTAATATAAATAATGTTCTCATAATTTTTTAAATTGTTTAGACAATTTTGATATGCAAATTAAATATGGCACAATACATATCCATAAAAGAAGGTTTTTGCTCCATAAGTAGATAATGAAAAATTAAATTAAATATTCCTCTCTCTAATTCGCAATGACAAATCAGCTGACGAATTAAATAAGAAAATTCTAAACAATTCCATATCGCATCTTCAAATGGAAGTTTATGAACCACACCGGTGCCTCAGCCACACCTGGTGCTTTAGCCGCACACAAAACAACGAAACGAACAACTACTGATGCAATCAGAATACACCTGAACCATGAAAATTGGCCGCGAAGCAATAAAATAAGAGGCGCGAATAATAAAAATCAAAATAATACCTCAGAGTCAAAGAAAAAACTGAAATTCAATTAATTTTTATAAAATACGGCTCGTAAAACTTTCGTAACTACGGCACACACGCTGAGTGATAATTGAGCTTTATAAGCGCCACGCCACGGCCTACGCAGCTGTGTGATGTCTAATGTTGCATGATCATTAGCCCACATGCAGTGCACTTTGACAAATTTTTAGATCAGATCAGAGCAGTGTGAGGCAGCGCAAAGCAAGGCAAGTAAAAGCTAATAGCGCTGGGTAATTGGGTCTGATGAATTTCGGCAATTTTCAAATCAATTAGGTTTTACATATGTTCTTGTGTACTTAAGTAAATGCCTCATTAAAAATCTGTGTCACTCCAAGATCGATCGCTGGCATGATAGATTGAATACTAACGATCGGTTCGTACAGTAAGTGTATGTGAATGCGTGTGTGCCTGACGGTTCGTGCCACATCAATTGACATTACTAAACTACATATGTATGTTAGAACACTACATTGTGTTTATTATGTATGTATGCTTGTAATTTCCATCTGCATTACACATTTGTCAATCATGAGAAAAATTCGAGTGATTTACTTAATTGATTCGGCTGAATGGCATAATTCTATGAATGCTCGCTACGCTGGGTGTGCCATCGATTGGGATGAACATTTTCCATTTGCATACATAATTGCTGGCGTGTGAAGGGGCGGCCACCAATTAAACATTTTTGAGATCATGCTGTTCCGATCTCGATCTGCCTCTTTGATTTTGACGAAATGTCGTAAAATCATTTGGCTTCCGCAAAGCAAGAATCGTACACATTCTGTCAAAAAACGAGCATTTCAAAATGGGTTGATGAGCAGGAAACCCACGGAACGGTTTCCTCCCGAAATCAGAAGATTGAGATTCCCTGAAGAACCTTTGATCTGCTCCTGAAAGGATAAGCTTCACGTCAACTCAGGGAACACTGGGTTAGCCACAGCTCTCGAGCTTTGTGAGTATTCTTATTGGACATTGTCCGTTAAGTAACCATGCGCTGAGACTTGCTTCAAGTCCTTTCTGCAGCAGCTATCTATAGGATGAGGTGGAATCATCTCATCCACGCATCAATGAGAGCGATAAACCCCAAGTCGCGCCCATCATTATTTTGCATGTATATATACAGCGCATTACTAGCCTTTTTCACTCTTTCTTCAACATTGTGCTTCCGCAGTAATTTACTGCCCAGTATTACTCCGAGGTACTTGGAATGATCTTTGAGATGTAGTTCGCTGTCGCCTAACTTCGGGAAGTTCTACGCCGGGAGTTTATTATACCTAGTAAAAAGTATCATACCCGTATTTTCGCGTTTATCCCTATACCTGCGAGAGTTGTCCATTGAATAAATCTAATTTTGAACAAAAAATAAAAAATAGTTTAAAAAAACTAAAAAACACGCTTTTATTGCCAATCGAACTAAAAAGTATAAAATAAATTTTAATGACAAAGAGACCTATAATGAAGTAATAGCACTTGAACGATCATTGAACAAAAATTAAGATACAAATAGAATAATTCAAATTAGAGTTAAAAGCGTGGGATGCTTGATATAGTAAATATTACAATCATTCTATTGGCAACTATCTATGTACAGAAGGTTATGAAAGTGAAGCAAAATGTATCCCACGCTTTTAACTCTAATTTGAATTATTCTATTTGTATCTTAATTTTTGTTATAATTCTGTTCTGAGGTAGCTGACTATAACTGATCGTTCAAGTGCTATTACTTCATTATAGGTCTCTTTGTCATTAAAATTTATTTTATACTTTTTAGTTCGATTGGCAATAAAAGCGTGTTTTTTAGTTTTTTTAAACTATTTTTTATTTTCTACTTTTTAGTTCGATTAGCAAAAAAGCGTGCTTTTTAGTTTTTTTTTTTAACTATTTTTTATTATGAATGAAAATTATTGTTATCATTGCAGTCAGTGAATTAATGATTCGATATATTCGTGTTATATTTAATTCCTTTCTTATCGACTGTGAGTCTAAAGCTATGCAGTTATTGGCCGTGATAAAGAAGTAATCGGGATGAAAATCTTATTACGTGGAGGGAGCCTGAGAAACGGCTACCCCACTCCATTGGCCAGTTTTTTTTTCGATTTTCGTGGTGTGGTGCACTGTGAATTCCTTCCACCTGGCCAAACTGTTAATAAGGAATATTATTTGAGCGTTATGCGTCGTTTACGTGAAGCAATTCATCTAAAAAGACCAGAATTATGGACCAATAACTCTTGGTTTTTGCATCATGATAATGCACCGTCTCACACTGCACTCGTTCTTCGTGACCATTTCGCCATAAATTCCACGCATATCGTCCCGCAACCACCGTATTCGCCTGATTTGGCTTCGTGTGACTTCTGGCTATTCCCAAAACTCAAGAGACCACTCCGGGGAACGCGTTTCGAGTCGATTGAGGAGATAAAAGCTGAATCGAAGAAGGTGCTGATGGCTATACCGGAAATGGACTATTTGGCATGTTTCGGGGATTGGAAAAATCGTTGGCATAAGTGTATTTCATCGAGAGGGGATTGTTTTGAAGTGGATGAAATTGATTTACCAGAATAAATAAAGATGTTTCATTTTACAACCAAATTCACCTTACTTTTTGCCCACAGGTAAAAAAAGAAAATATTAATCCCGGCAATCCTAATAAGGATAATGGAAAACTTTTATCAAATTATTGCATTGTCATCGGTCCTTGATAGGTGTGCAAAATTTCAAGTCGATCAGATTTTTAGAAGCCAGTGAAAATTAAGCTCAAAGATTCCGTTACATACATACATACATACATACATACATACAACCCGACCTAATAAAAGTGTGTTAAAAAGTGTTTTCTTTTCTTTTCTTTGTAATTAATTGTGCCACAAAGCTCGTGGGGTTACCAACGTATTTTGTATGAGAAAAAACTCGTGCTTGCCTAAGTCGCCAAAAACTAATATTTTTCAATGGTCAAACGATACTTCTCCTCAGATCTGGGTAAAAACAATTATTAGCTATCCAAATGTAGAAAACTTCATAATGCAAAAATTAAATTTCTTATTGTCCGAATTTTTATGTCCGTTAATGTACACATATGCACTATATTTGATACGTAGCCCTTTATTTTCTGTAAAATACCCCAATTAGTGAAAAAATTTCTTTCAAGGGCTTTAAAACTCCTTTCGAGTCGCATACGGAACTTAATGCTACCTCCGCCAAAAATTTCTATTGAATAATTTTTTTTTAGAAAATTTTCTTTCGCACATTTTTGAGTTTCCGGCTTGAAATTGACTTAACAAGCCTTCGCTCTTCCCCTCCACATACGAAAAAAGAAGTTTTAATAGCTTGATATTCTAACGCAATCCAACCTACATCACAGTAAGTATTATAATTTTCTATCAACGTTGCGCGCTCGAATAAAAAGATTTGCTTTTGTGTTGGTTGTTCACGTAATTTTTGCTGTTCACGTACTTGACAAAGATCAAAATACGCCATACCAATTTATTAGCATTTACATACATTACATGGAAATCAATTGTAACAATAACAATAAACAATGAAATGAACTTTCGTAAAAAGTCTTAAATAATATATAACAATCAAATACTTTGGGGACAAAGATAAAATATGCACAATACATACACATATACATACATACTTGCTTGCATTCTATATGTCTAAGTAGCTAATATATGTACCCATATAATCCCCACATCAGCACGCTTAGTCAAAGTCTATACAAAATTTGTACGAAAATAGCCTCTGGCATCACGTGGCGGCAGACGCTTCTTGTGCTTGCATGTGTATGGGTGGTTCGAGCGGTAAAATGGTACGTGAGTTGCAAGCCAAAAACAAGCTAGGAAAATGGAAAATGTACACTTACTTCATTGGAAATATTTGTGCTCGCTAGATATGGTTTATTTACTGATATTTGTGGGTAGTGTTTCCATGTAGCTGAGGGCTAATTTATTGAGGATTCTGCACATAAACAGCAACTAGCATATGCAAGCTGCCTATGTATAAGTGTAAGTATATGTAAGCCCAAATACGTTGAAATAATACATAATAAGTGTTTGGATATAAAATTAAACATCTCAGAATTATTTAACAAATTTTTGGCTAATCTAGTTAAGGGTATCCACTTTATGGATGTAAATGTATGACAAGCGCATTGAGTGGATACAGGGGATGCATATGCATGTGTGTATGTATATATATATGCATAAATATATGCACGTACAAGTACTCTTCCATACTAGTTGAATGATCGAAGAATGTCAAATTTGTTTACATTTGCTTCAAAGAGGTTCACTTACGAATCAAACTCAATTGGCAAAAATTTAATTTCACAGAAATAAATTTGTTATTTAGTGCTTGAAAGAAAACAAACTGCAAATCAAATTTCCAAGCATATTGTGTGTACCCGTATGTATGTATTTATTTTATTAAGGCCAAGAAACATCGAACGGGTAATATGATTTGACTTTTTCCTGTGTTTGGTTTCTGCATAAATTTTAAAATTTTGTTTAAATTACTTTGAACTACAAAATTTCTGCCTATAGGTTTTGACATTTTAGGGACCAAACGCAAACAACCAAATGCATTGGCGCAGTTGTTTTTGTTCGTCTACTATTCCCTGCTTAATATTTTTTGATTAAGTCATTTTTCAAATATGTGCATGCATTGTTTTTTTTTTATTTGTGCAATTATTTGTCATATTTAAAAAAAAATTGTTAAGACATACTTCCAAGCTGTTATAAATTGTGTACATTTGTTTTCAGTATTCAATGGAAAATATTTGAAATTTTGTAAATTTTCATATTGTGGTTAGTAACGACGCTCGCTGAAAAATTCTTTGAGTGCTGGTGGCATAATCGGGTTATATATTTTTCAGTTAATTGGTCTTCAATAGGACAAAACAGGGTGAGGAAAGCTATAGATTCTATCATTCAAAAATATTTTTGGAATGGGACCCTCTTAAATATCTGTCACTGAATACCCATATTCTAATATTTAATTGAATTTTGAAACAAATTTTAATTTTTTCCCAATAAAATATAACAAAACTTATGTGGCCACGCCATTTAAAAATATTTTTAGTTAAGCCTCCGAGCGTATTTCTACCTTGAAAAAGCTCCTCATAAAAAACCATCTGCCTTTGAAAGGCGGCATAAAATTGTAGGTCTTTCCATTTGTGGACAAACGTCAAGACGAACACCACAAATACGAAGAGAAGCTCGACCAAACACCCACTCAAGGATGTAATTATTGTTATTATTATTTTCCTCATTCTTTTGAATACATTGATCCTTATTTAATTAAAATTCATTACTAATTTAGCGTTTTCCTTTAAAAATTATATGGCAACTCTATTCAGAAAAGTTTTAAAATATATTTAATTTTTTTTTTTAATTTTCAGCTGGTATATAATATATTTTTAAGTATTTAATGCAGCTGTGCCATATTTTTCTGGTTTTGCAAAAAATATAAGGTGGCAGCACTATTCAAAAAAAAATATTTTCTTATAAATATTCTTATAATTTTTTTTTTTTTATATTATTTTCTTATAATTTTTTATTTTTTCTTTTTGGAGGATCTTCATCGTAATCCCCATGCTGTAATATATCATATAATATATTTATTGATTTTAATAAATTACACTCCTTGAGTTACAAAAAGGTGAAATAGAAATACCTGCAGCTTAAAATGCATATGAATTTATGAATACTAACATAAAGTAACCCTTGACAATTTTGAGTCATGCTTTTCGAACAAATTTTTTATATTTATATATATGTATATTTTTGGTACTATTATTTTTGTTTTGTACGCATGTATGCATGTACAAATACGCATTTGTATGCAAGTATGTGTATGCAATTTTATTTAAAAATTGAGTTATTTCAAAATTAGTTTTCATACCATTTCACTTGCTCTTACTTCATTTATTTGATTATTTGCTCTCTTATTACTAAGCCATGCTTTGCTACTTTTAATGTATTCTTTTCTATCTCCTCGCTCGTCCCGCTTCTCGTTTACTCAATATTGAAGTGCATTTCGTTTGTTCAAAAAGTATCAATTCAATTTATTTGAGTGCAGCAAAAGTATCTGCAAGCGTAACATGTAATGGATTTGTATACATATTTTCTACTGCTAGTATTACGCAATACACTTAAGCACTACGTTTTACCATATTCTGTACTTTTTGCGTTTTCGATACAATCCGCTCGCTCTCTCCACGCGTTCCATCCATTAAAAGCAGCAGCAGCTTTGCTAGAAAGTGGAACCGACTTAAGTAGTTTGGTATTTTTGTAAAGAATGCTCAAAGAGAAAATATTTGCGAAAAAATTGGTTCAAAAATTAAGCATTTGGAAATATTCTTTAGTATTGCAGGGAAAAATAAAAAGATCAATAAATTTGTACTAAAGAATTTTTAAGAACTCTTAAAGTTAGCTTTACTAGCAAATTGTTCTATAATTTTGAATATGCTGATTGTGAATAATGAAGTGGAAATTTAAAAGCTTTAGTGGTATTATGTTTTAGTTCTTCAGTTTATAGAGACACTTTTTAGTTTCTTTCCATACTTTTTGCGCTAATTTAACTTTAAAAAATGATTTCTTTGAACGACCTACGATTTTTTCGTACAGCATTTGCTGCACTAGCTTTACCACAATAAGTCAGGCTGCTGCTACAGGCACGGGCAAGCCATTCACCGCCATCCTCGTAGCGCCATCGTCGTCACAACTCATTTGCCTAGCAAATACCCAATTGTCTTTATGGCCAGCCAATAACGAATTCTCTTTTTAAGTACGCCATTTATGCAACAATGGCATAGCACATATGGAGTCGTGCACTGCACAGCAGCAAGAGCTATTTCCGACTACCAGCAGCGGCAATGGCATTCCTAGCAAAAGTAACAAATTCAAATTAGTCAGGTTGCGACGCCATGCGATGTTGCTCGTACTGTAAATGTCATGCAGCGAATGCGGTTAGCAAGCAGTCGATGGCACTAAATAAGTACTCTATAATGCATAGATATGTACATACGTGACAAAAACATTTTTACTTACATGTCCACTTGGCAGTGCATGTGGAATGTATTTTACTTATTTATTGTGTTGTGGCTACGCGTATATAGTGAGTAGATTAGAGGAGTAAATAAAAATTATGAAACTAAACAGACAAAAAAACATCACCATTTCATTCGAGCTCTTCTGTTTGGTTGCTTGCCTATATTTATGTTCACAACTTCCTGCCTTCTAGCCTTCCTGCCAACGCAAAACACATCCATCATCGGAAAGCAAATATTTAGTGTGAAGTAGGAAATGGTGGCATACAGTCAGTGCTGTAGACTTGGTGATTTGTACGCACGCGTGGCGTCAAATTAGGTTTGGCCTGCGTGGCTGACAATCGGCAATAGAGCCACGTTGCCACTACATATTAAACAAATTTCAAGCCGTTGGAATAAATAAGTTTTTTGTTTTTGTGGTATTGCAGATGATTCAAATTTAAAGTATCTTCGATGGTGTCAATACGCAGACAGGAAGGATGGAAGAAAAAAGGAAGCCATTAAATGTTATGACGCTATACAAGTGTATCTATTTTGCATGCGTTTGCTTACAGTGTCCGTGCCATACTGAAATGAAAATATGAATTAATGTATATCATGCAATATTAGACATACGAAAGCAAAAGCTTTATCGAGTATGCGGGAATCGTCATTTCATAAATTATTTGCGTATGAAGAATAATTTCTTACTGCAAATCACACTCGTTCCACTAAAGAGTCATTGACTTTATAAAGTTGCTTAAGTAGTTTAGGGAAGCATTTAAATTATGTCATTATCTTAATGATTGAATATCTCGTGAACCATTTTCCAACAAATATATTTTCAAATTTGAAAGAGAAAATTTTAAATCAAATGAAAATAGCGGTTTTTTATGTATGGGAACAGTTTAAAAAATACTTCTTGTGGTTAAAATTATGGGCCAATATTTATTAATTGTAAAGTGGTGAGGTAATAGGAACATTTTTTTAAAGAGTGAGAACAGTTTTTAAAAAGTGGGAACTTTTTTTTATTCGAAAATAATGTTTCAAATTACTTAAATAATGCCTATTTATTTGTTTATTTCTAGATGATATAATATCATATTATATAATATTACACCGCCAAGTTTGAAATTAGGTTTATAATGCTTATTTATGTTTTTTTTTAAATATTATATTACAAATATTATATGATACTACATATTTTATAATATTAGGGCAACAAGCAGCTCAGACTATCAGCCTTTAGCACCTTCTTTATCGTCAAAATTATAAGCCAGTATCACTTACAATGTGGTAAAGATAATTAGAACAGTTTTTTTAAAAGTGAGAACAGTTTTTAAAAAGTGGGAACAGTTTTTTTTTTTTTTAATTCGAAAATAATGGTTAAAATTACTGTGATAATGCTTATTTATGTCTTTATTTATTTAGATGGAATATTATAATACCTTACAAATATTATATTACATAGTATTACACCACTAAGAGAACAAACAGCACATTTTTTTTTAAATATTCGTTAACAAATCTTTGAAAAAAGTAGCTAGATCTGTTTTTAGGCAATGATAAATACATCAAGTATAACTCTAAATAAATATTTAGAAATAGTATTTTAGTGTGAGTAATTTTAATTGCTCGATGTAGTTAATTGATATAAAATGTGTTTTCTCTTTCACACCTTTACAGTCGCAATAGCTAACGAATTCATTCTTCCCCCACAGGTCTTACATTATACTGGTTACAGTTCAGTTTTAAAATATTAGGATCTGGAATTATTTTACCAATGACTACGATTTTATGAATTTGATTGTAGAGAAACTTGAAGGATCGAACTTTCTAAAAAAATCTCAGATTATCGAATATTCGGCTGTAGTTGTAAGTAATTGAAAGGCTTTCTTTGACATCCTTAATGTCACTAAAATTAAACTTGGACTCGTACTTTTTCCTTTCCGGCACTATGGGTACCTATTTTCAGGTACTTTTTACCACGCCAACTTGCCATTTTTGGCATATTTTTTCTTCTTCGAATAGAAAAATAACTTTCGAACTGCAGCTCTCAGTTACAGGTTCCACAATATTTTATGATTCTGAGGCTCCTGAAAATTCATTAAAGTGCTAAGTTCTCTATCCTTTTTTCTCCTAAAGAAAATTCTTCTTCATATTTTTATTTACCTACCATAAATGGTTTATCTTCTTTAAGTTCTGGCATCTGCCTTTAAACAGCATTCAAATTAAGTCAAAACGACACGACACTTCCGTTCTGCATATTTAAGCACTTGAATTATAAGCGTTGCGCCAATTTCGAGCGGCTGCTTATGGTTATTATGGTTATTTACAACTTGAAAAACCACCTTCTCACAGCGCATATCTATTTACTGGTCCACTAGGATATAGTCGCGAATCGCGCTAATAACGTCGTTAATCAAAAAAATCTAAAGGCAAGTAAAAAGAAAATCAATTTGCGCATTTTATGCAATTTTTTTCTTTAGTAAACTTTATGTCTTTTCGCTGAACGTCGACGTCACGCTACCAGGAGACTAAGATAAACATTTTAATTATTGAATTTATTAAGCCAACTGGTAGAGAGCCGCAGGCATTTCAGTGCAATGCAAAGTCACATCCCCGCAACGGCGACAGTGGCAGCTCCTCGGCATAAAGCTTGGCTCTATAGCTAAGAACCGGCTGGCGGCGTATTTGGTGGTATTAACTAAATGACATAGCGTAGATAAACTGCTGCTGCTGCTGCAGGAGATTCATTTTTCAATTTGCAGGCGCTCTCATCTTTTTGCTATTTTTCACTTGTAAAAAATTAAAAACTTTTTTTCATAATTTTTTATTTCCTTGTGCTAACAAATAAATCTCGGCAATCACATAGATACTCAAGCGTTAAATGCAGCTGCCGTCTCAACTGAAGCACTTCTGTTGTTGTCGCTCAAGTATAAGTTGTCGTCGACCCGTTCAGTAGCAATTACAACAATAATAAAATACGCGCCAGACCTGTTGAAGTGCTCCCAGTGAGTTTCGACAGCGCCGTTGACTCCTGCAGGGTTTCAAAACTGGTTCACTTGGTTTGTTATGAAACTCTGTTTTGTTTTTATGCAACATCACGTCTTTAACTTCGCTCCTACTCTTTTATTCTACTTATTCTGCATTTTCAAAGTGTGTTGTCTGTTTGCCACTTGTCATTCGAGTAATACGTATTTTTAGATGAGAAATTTAAAAAAGACGAAAAGGATGGAGTAGCAAGCAAAAACAGCACAAGTCGTAAAAGAGGAAGCCTCAACATTGGCGTGCCACATGCATATTGCCATAAGTCTGCATACACACATACAACAAAGCTACTAGCAGTTGTTGCATGAATGGATGTATAGCTATGCGCGGTAATAAAAGGAATTTCATGTTTTTATTGAAGCCAGTAAAAGCAAAAAAAGAAATGAATGATAAACAAATGTGTGTGTACACCTAGAAATGCAGTAATCAATAGTAAAACAACAAAAACCACATAAAGAGTAAACTATACACAAGAAAAATGTGTTACGCATGCGTGCGGTGGCGTCGGGTTACTCTACTAAACAACGGCCCATCTCTTGAATATCTGATTCATTAGATAACCACAATGGCAGACTAAACAACGAAGTGCCGCTGGAGTAAATTATATTTACCTTAAAAAGCCTCTGGAATACGCGGGCGTTAAGCAGAACACGCATTCATAAGATTGAAATTTGAAACTTTACAAAAATGAAGCTAAGCAAAAACACACACGTGAAGTTATACGAATGAAAACCTTAACCCGTTAAGAATGCCAAATTATACTATTCAATTATATGTAGGTGAAGCATTTAAGGCCGGTTTTTTAAGTTTTCTCAGAATTTCAGAAAAAATAAAAATATTAGTTTGGAGAAAAAGAAGTCAATTATTTTATTGGTAGATGGCTGTAGTGATCAATATCTCATAAAGTATCAAACAAACAATTTGAGGTGACATTTCGCACTAAAAAAATTATTTTGCTGTTTTTTGTTTGTTCCATTCAGTTGTGAGTTACAGGGTGTTAACAATGGGAGTCAAGTAAGAGCGAAAATAACCATTCGCGGCTGAAATTTTGCAAGGTGTTTATGGTGCCGATACTGTTACGTGTAATTTTGGTTTCGTCGATTCCGTCCAGGCATTTTTTATGTTTAAAAAAATGTTGATAAAGTCGATAAAATCACAGAAATAATCTAAGTTGACCACCATGTTAGTAGTAGTAGCATCGCTCAGGAGCTAAAGATCGACCATAAAACAGCTTTAACCCATTTACGCAAAATCACTGGATTAATTTTTCCGCAAACTAATATATTAAGTGGATATTATTTGAGCTCGAGAACTGATTTGGTTTTTTAGGAATAGTTTTCAGAAGTGGGAAGAGTCTTTACAAGTGGCTCTAGTTCTTAAAAGTTAGAACTATTTTATAAGCGAGAACAGTTCTCAAAGTGGGAACAGTTTTTATTAGTGAGAACAATTTTCAAAATGGGAGCAGTTTTTGTAAGTGAGGTCAGTTTTAAAATTGGGACCAATTAAATAGTGGAAATAGTTTTTAAAATTGACACCGATTTTTAAAAATTGGGAACAGTTTATGAAAATTGGAACAGCTTGCCAACACACAAAAATATATTTGATCATAGCTTAGAGTTACTTGAAATGATCAAAACCGGTGATTTTAATATAAAATATTTAGAATGGGGTATATTAAATTTCCTTAAAAGTGCTTAACTAATTTTATTTCAAATCAGTTTTCAAAAATTTTCAAATACTAAATGATTTAAAAACTTATGAACAGTTTTTAAAGTGGGAAAATTTGTATTCCCCAAAAAATATGTTCAGGTGCAGCTCAGAGTAGTAATAAATTACCAAATTGAGAACAGTTTAGCAAAACACGAAACTATAATAAATTGGTATTTTTTAAATATTTCAAGTATTTTTTTATCTCCTTACACTTTTTTCAAATGCAGTTCTGCAGAAATATTTGTTAAACTCATAAAAAACTCAAAAACAACTGTCACTGAAAAAAGAATGAACAGCGAGAATTATCATAACGATCATTATTTATTTACATTTGTATTAGCGCGTAAAAGGCGCAAGTGTGTGCGTGCGCTTTTCCCATAAAAACCTTATTGAATGAAAGGCCTATCAACGGTTATTGTTAATAACTCGAAGCCACTTCTTTCCATACACAAAAAGAAATTACTTTGGCGCCGTTGACGTAAACGTGACTGTCCAACCCAACAACAACTCGAACAAATATAAAAGAGAAATCAGAATAAATTCAAACATATAAATAATAATAAATTGTCACATTAAGCATTAAAAACAGTAGCTTCTGCATTTCAATTTTTGTTCATAAATAAATCCAAATTAAACAAACTGCATCACAGTAACAAAATATTCAACAAAAAAAACAATATAAGTCGTGTAAGTATTTTTGGTTGGAAAAAATATTCCAATCGCTTCTGATTTGTTTTTATTACTATGGCTGTGGCTTTTTTTTTCAGAAAAGGTTACTACAATACATAAACATCAGGAAAATTGAAATATGAAGCTTAAACAGCAAAAAACGTTAAAGCTAAAATGAATGGGCAAACTTGTAAAAATTTCATGTGAAATTGATTTTTTTTTTTTTTGTCGTTTATTTGCAATCTATTTTTAAAATAATAAGCAAATTATCTAACTATTAACAATTTGACTTATATTATTGAGCTCCATTGAGGTCAATAATGATATATATGTGTACTACGATTAATGTACACTTATATTCAGACTTATGTGTTAATATAGATTTTAATACATTTTAATATTAGATTTATCTATTAGGTTCTGAATGGAATGTCTAATACATGATGTCTTTTAAGTCTATTAATTTCATTAGTTTCATCAAGTAATGCAATTGCTAGCGGGTTATCGTGATAACTTAATCTCTGTAAATATTTTGTGGTAATTTTTTTAATTTCATCTTTTATAAAGGGAATTTTTAGATCAGTATGTATGGCTTTATTTGTGAATATTGAAAATATTTTTCTATAGGTTATTATTGTAGAGGGCAAAAACAGTAATTTGTAGGTAGGTATGTAGGTCAATAAGTGCTCCGTGCGCAGTAAATTTTCCTGCAACTCTTTTTTGGCAAAACAAAAGAAACAAAAGCCGGATTGATGCCAAAATATAACTATGAAAATATTTGTAAATTTTAAAAATGGTTTTAATCGAATTTATATGGCTTACCACATGAAAAAATTGCTTGACAAATGAAAGGAGGCGAAGGCAAAAAGTATATAAATAATATGTGTGGAATTAATAGATGAATTGCGGTCTGAGAAAATATTTAAATAATAATAAATCAGCCTTACATACAAATACACATATTGCAACAAAAGCATGTGAAAGTCAGGTAAAATATTTGAGATATTTTTTATATTTTGTAAAAACATTTCACTATAGTACACGCGACTTGTTATAATTGGCCAGTAGTTTTGCATGTGGATGTGCCTTGAAATTTGACTCTAATAAGAAGTTGATTTGTAATGTTGTAATTTAATGACTTCTAATGTGATAATAGGGAAATAATGGTGTTTCGGAAAATAAGAAAGCAAGCAAATTCGTGAGGAGAGATTCTGGAAGAAGTTCCGCTAAGTTTACTGTTCGAACGCTGAAGACAGGGCTACTAACTGCAGGTGAGCTAATCTGAATGCTGTGCAACCTGAATACTCGAGTTCACTTCGGCTATAACTCAATTAACGAACGGGAACTTAACGAATATCTGGCTGCTATACTAATGGCGTATAGAATTGACCACCAGAGTCGAAGCCCTGCACAACGATTGCTGCAGGAGCTGTAGAGATGAAGAAGAGGTAGAATACATTCAGGGCTTGCTGTACGAATGCTGCTTTTTAGAGGATTTGGTCAGCTTTGGCGGGCCTGGTTGAATTCATGGTTTAAGTACTTACATTTAAGAGTAGACTGAAACATTATTCCTGGGCACCACAAGAGACTTGTGTGATCACCGAGTGATTTTCTGTGATATTGCAGAGCACTAAACCTATCAAACTACTCTGCCTTCTCTCGGTTGGCGCACATGCTAATTTCTACAAGTGGAAAGCTCAAAAACCCGCGCAGAGGAAGCTTCCAAATTGAGTGGTGTCTATCGGGGAAAGAGTCTCAGCTCAGATTTGCTTTGATAACTTTTACTATAACAAACTTATAGTATCCCAGGTACGACCCCAAGTTCTATTTTGTTTGCGCACATATGTGGCGCCGACCTGCTGTATCTATTTAATACAAGTAATCCCATTCATGTAAATTTCCTAATGAATGTACACGAAAAATGCACTGACCCTCCTTTCTTTTTTCTCATCAAAATATAAAAAATTTAAATTGAAAAAAAAAACTCAGATACATTTCGAACTTTCATAAAATATTTTTGTTATTTCACTTTTAGTCCCAGCTTCACCAACTGCGTTGTTTTAGTTTTCCGTTTCTATTCATCTACACCTTGAGAATTATGGATATTGGTATATATATATATATGTATGGATAGCTGTGAATATAAAAATAGCAGTACCGTTATAAATTATTTTGAAATCATTTATTTTTCCTCTATAAATCATACAAAAGAAAACTTCAATACCCAATGTCTACAGAGGACTAAGTTCCCTGCAAGACGTTCATAGAATTGTAAAGTGCTCTAAAGAGAAACCCATGAAGTCTGCCATAAAAATTGAAAAAGAGGTGAATTTAAATGTTTCAGACATTATGGTACATGGAAGACTACGGAAAGCAGCTCGCAGTCCACGAAAAAAGCCACTCCTGACACCAAAAAATATGACAAATTGTTTGGAATTTGCAAGAAACCATGAGAGCTGGATAGTTGACTACTGGCGTAATATTTTATGGACTGACGAGTCTAAAATAGTTTTGTACGGGTTCACGTCCACTCGGCATAGAAAATCAGCCACAATATATTTTTAAAACCATTGAACTCAAAAAATACTGGTATGGGGATGTTTCTCATATTATGCCGCAGATCCCATACACCAAATTTGATAGCATAATGGAAACCAATATTTATGTGGAAATAATGCAGAGTATTGTCGTATTTCCTAGAGGATATGTCAATAAAATGGGTCTACCAGCACAATGATCTTAAACACTCGAGTCGGAAGGCCAAGGACTGATTTCGCGCAAATAAAATTGATATTTTGGAATGGCCACCTCAGTTCCATGACCTTAATTATATATAAAATCTGTGGAGGGGTTTAAAAAGATCTGTACACAATGCCGAGTAACAATCAATGGCTTTGGGAAATTCTTAAAGATTCTTGGCGGCATATTCCGCAGCAGCGACGTGAGCAATTGGTGGTCTCAATGGACGCTGTTTTGATGCCGTAATAAAAAACAATGTTAGTTTCAACTTTATATCTGCAATCTTTATCAATGCAATTTTTTATTAAATTTCATTATAAACTTTGCCCAATGCGTTACTTACATGACCACAGTTATTTTAATATTAACCCCAAATTTCTATCTTCTGTTATAAAAAGTTATGGCTTTTGTTATAAAATTTCTTTAAATATGTATAGAATAATATTTCAAATAAAAATAACGACAACAGCAACAAATTTTGAAAAAATCTAATATATATTTCGTAATGCTTTTTTCGTGTTCGCAACTGTAAATGGGTCATTGGAGACAGGCGTATTGTTCTCGTTGCATGGCTTAGTTTTTATTGCACGACAGCATTGCTATCGATAGCTGAGAGAAACATGTTGTGGCTTTTTATGATACAACTATAACAAATACAACAATTACAAATACGTCGAACTCCCCGGAGACGAGCGCGAGCCGCAGCTGTTGTGGTCTAAATATGCGGATAGAATACTCGCTCACAAATGCTTGAATATACAAACACAAACAAATGCATGCATACATACAAGTCGAATAACTCGTCCTCAATATCATTGCCATCGTTGTTATTAATATTGCAATTCAATTTGCCTAATGGACTATAACACTTTGTGGTGTTGTTGAATCACACTAAAGTAATGCGCTCACGCCAAAACACAACCGCACGAACACATACACACTTTTGGTGGCTATTTTCGTTTTTTATTATATATTACACGCTTGTTTATTTTTTTACATTTTCCTATTTTTATATATTTCATTTAATGGCGCTTATCTTTTATTCGTTTTTTCCCCCACCAATCGTACTCTCTAGCATATGATAGTTTTAACTTTCGCCAGCCTTCATTGCACAAAAACAACACACAGAAAAACAATTACAAAATATTATTAAACTAATGACCAGCTTTTACTTGTCAGTGCTTTTTATCGACACTTTGTGTGGCTCTGCATTTTTAATTACCACCAGTCAAATTCATTCCGAAATTATCTGCATATGAATACTTATTACATTTATACGCCGTGTGCCATGAGCAATCTACCGCAGCCATCTAGTATTCGAGTCATTTAATTAATTATGTAATTAATTACATTTTATTTGCTTTAATGCCATCGATTTTATATCAAGGTTGCTTGTAATAAAAAATAATAATAATTTACACTAGTTTAACTAATCGCTTATTTATCTTTATTTCGCTTTTATTCTAGGACCTCTTTCAGAGGTGCAAACAGCTGTGGGTCTGGAAGTGGCGCTACCGTGTGACCTAATGCCTGGCACAATGATTGCTGATAAGGTGCAATTGGTCATCTGGTATCGGCAGGGCAACGTCAAGCCGATTTATACGTAAGTAACAAAGCATTTTACTTATTTAAGCTAGCTAATACACGCGACCTCGTTTGCGTACAAAAGGAGATTTATTTAATAAAACACTTTCGAACAATTATTTATTCAAACTGAAAGGCCAAAAGCTTCTGTGTTCAGTTAACATTATTTTATTTTACGGTATGCACATATATAATTTTGCTACTCTCTTTCCATCTCGGGGAATGGAGTAAGGTACTTTCACTAAACAACTTCGGCACTACCGTCTATGCAGTTGGTTCAAAAATGGATTGTGGTGTTGGAGTAGGTATATACGAGTATTCTCATAGACTTAAAATTTAAAAATTTGTGCGTCTCCCTAATACCAGAAGTGTCTTCCACGCTACCGTGAAATGATATCCAATTTTTTTTTTGCCCAAAATGCAAGAGCTTGACTTGCATGCCATGTGGTTTCAGCAAGACGGTGCCACATGCCACACAGCACGCGTAACAATGGACTTGTTGAGAGGCAAGTTCGGTGAACATTTTATTTCGTTCGTTCGGGACCTGTCAATTCGCCACCCAGATCGTGCGATATAACGCCTTTAGGTTATTTTTTGTGGGGCTATATTAAAGCTCATGTCTATTCAGACAAGCCTGTTTCAATTAACGCATTGGAAGACAATATTAAAGCATTTATATGTGAGATACCGGAGGAAGCATTGGAAAGAGTATGCCAAATTGCACTAAGCGGATGGACCATTTGAAGCGCAGTGGCGGTCAACATTTGCATGAAATAATCTTCAAACATTAAATTATGTAGACTGTACTATCGATTTAAATAAAAATTTCATGCATTTTTCTGAATTTTACGTGTGCTTTTTTGAAAGACTTTCCTATAGCTCTTTAAAAATCACCCTTTACAAACAAACGTCAATATAGGTAAATACGAAGCGAAGGTATGTCTGCAGACTCATTACAATGAGCAAACAGTCAAAATTGGTATCCTTTACAATATATACCATCAGTATATAAATTGCTTCCGATAGTCACAAATGCCTTCTGATTTTCAAAGCACTATAACAATTTCACCGCCAATTATTTACGAACGTGTACGAAAATTTCATGAGGGCCGGACGAGCTGGGTATATATATATAAGTATAGTTGGCGCTTACCCCCTCCTCCAATTTGTGATATTCGTCTTGAGGTTGTTCCACAAATGAAGGGACCTACAGTTTTAGCCGACTCCGAACAGCAGATTTTTCTTGCCCGGAGACTCGCACCTGTGTACTTCTGAATGATAGCCACAAGAACAATACTTTGAATAAATGTATTGCACTGGTTTTTATTTAATAAATGCTCAAGATTTGGGAACATTTCTAATTTTACACTGCAAACATTTAACTTTTTATGAACCTTATTTCTCTAAATTTTTCGCTAAAAATGAAATATGAAATGAAACCAAGTTTCGAGGACTCAGATATACTTATCACTCCAAAGTAACTGCAAATATCGTTTATTGCCAAGGCACTTTGTGCATGTTATTTAAATAATTTTTTTCAAATTCAGAAGTATATACAATCACTTGAAAGTAGCCATGTGGAATTAGTAAGAGCATGAACTCCAACCCAATATAAAAAATCGACATAAATTAGCACTTAGAAAGTAATAAATCTACGAAATCCATAAAATACAAATAAGCGAGGGCAACCTCTGCGTGTTGAGCTGCATGTTCATACATGCACACACACACATACACATGTACAGAAATACATGCATAAATAAGAGCATAAATCTCCAGCTCATGGCGGCATTTGAACCATTTATGAGCGCATGCCAAGACAAATTAAACCGTAACGGCAAATTTATGTATTTAAATTCATGTCAATGTGTGTGCGCATAGGCATACATATGCACATAACTAATTTGAAATGATGAATGTGCAACTCATTTAATGCTCGAATTGCATACAAATGGCGTATGACTTGTAACATTATAAAAATGAGGAAACATTAAAAATTTGGCTAAAAAATATTATTTCGAAGAAAATCAATGCAAAGGCTTTCATGGAAAGATTACCAAAAAGTTCAGCAATTAAAAGCAAAAAAAATTGTTTAATGCTTAAGCGCTGCAGGGAGAGGTCGTGCAAAACAACAGATGCGCAACGCCAGCAGGCAGCAGACAGCCAGCAGAGTGGTTATCAATGGCGGCGCATTGTGAAATATGAAAGTGCCAAAGCGTGGCGCTGACGTCACAACGCTGGAGCTTACATGCTCTTACAGGGCAATTAATACGTATTTATAGCTAAGTACTTATGCGGCACACAATTCGGGCGTATCATTTTAAGTGTTATGAGTAACTGTATATGCGGTTCAGCTTTTTACTGCGTTGGCTACTTTAGACTCTTTGATATTAAAAATATTAAAAATATCTTTGAATGTTCCTGACACTTTGCTGTGGCGATTTTTATTGGTGATCATAAAATTTAATGGCTGCTATATTCACACATACATACTCGTATGTATGTAAATATATTTAAATCGAATCATATGTTTGTGCGTATGTGCGCCAGTAACGCTTGAACCCGATCAAACATGATTGGGGTCACTACGGCCGTTTGAGTGATTGCATTTTTGATGGCTTAATTTGTAAGCCAGCGGTTTGCATGTCGTCTGATAAGCGAATAAAAGTAAGCAAAGCAAAAGGAGAAAAAATAATAATAAAAAATAAATTAAATATTACGCAATGAAACGATTTTAAAATGCAACTGAAAAACTTGACCACCTCCCCATGCCACATGCTTCAAGGGTCTCCTTCGTGAAACAGAAACCCAACAACGGAAATACTCACGGTTTGCTGTGCTTCCTTCCGCTTTTGGTTTTGCCCACTTGCTTTCTTTTTCTTTACGGACTGAACTTATTTTATTTTAAGTGCTTTGTCTTGCCAAAGTTAATTTCGTTTGTTTTCTATAAATCGTGCGTATTCTCTTCGCGCTGTGTGTGTTCCTTGCCTTTTATAGCATTTTATGTGCTATATAAAAGTTGAAGTTAAATTTGGAAATTGTCTCAGCCCACCCCACAGACACCAAAGCAGCAGAAATGGCGGTAGATGTTTGATTTTTAATTAGTCTGTCCAATGCCGTTATTTATTTACATAGTTATTTGCCACATTTGTGGTACCCCAAAGTAATTTGTTTTCCAGCTCATAAATCATTTCAAGTGTTAGATCGACCCACCGCCAAGAACATGGAAAGAATAAATGGACAGAAAACAATACAAAAAAGACTGCGCATGTTAATCGATTTTGATATTTATTTGTGTCGTTTTTTTGCCGCTATTTTTTATGTTTTTTTGCGATGGGTCTTAGTAAACGAAGTTCAGTTGAACTGTAGTTTCGAAAGTTTCAAATGCTTTTTTATATCAAATACTTTCCGATAAAAAAAATCGGGAAAACGAACTCAGCACCTAATGTTTATTCAGCGATAGTATTTCTTTTCATTTGTTTTTGCACTGCTAACAAAAAGTTCAATCAATGGCATAACTTTGCATAGACTTTGTTTTTACTTTACACGCTGAACACAAACCATAAAAGAAAGGCAAAAAAACTCGATATAAAATAATGCTCGTTTTTAGTAACATACGAGTATGTATATGAATGTGTGTGTAACAGCACATGATGCGATCAATTTTCCAGCGACCGCATGCCAAGTCCCAAGTGGCAAATAAAAGGCGGGATAAACGCAGAAAAAAAATTTTCCGTGGTAGAGGAACGTTACAGCTGATGAAAAATTGGTTAGTTACAGTGAAAATAGAAAAGTCGGAAAGTATGCAACAGAAAAATTAGAAAAAAAATCACGAATTGTAAACAGAAATTGAAAAATGTGAAACTACTTTATTTCCTAATGCGGGGAATGGAAATTTCAAAGTTTTCTCAAAGTCCTAATGGAGTGCTCACCTGTGGTCCACAGAACCATATTCATCGCACAAACATCGGCAACTGCTCTCTTTAAAAAAAAGCAAGAAAAGTTAAATTTGTAGACCTGTGTAATTAGTGGCATTCATCGATAAACAATCAATATCTCCACATACCTTTGTCCCATTAATGCCATAATCGGATACAAATTACGGCCTTCAAAGACGGAAAGCTTAAGTTATTCCTTGCTTTATTTAGAGTAACACCGACCTAGGCTTGGCTAAGTGAACGCTGCTATAGCAATAATAACAACAACCTGTAAGTACCGCGTTCGGGACAGTTTACTGCAGCTTTTAGTCCTTCTCCATTTTCGATTTTTTTTCTGTTGAAATTTAAGAAGTTAAAGGGTCGATTTATTTAAATTTTCGTTTTGCACTAATAAAATATGACAAATTTTTAATTTGAAGTTTTTTTCCTATTTTATTTTCGATGTTATATATCAAGTATTTAATTCATAAAATAAACACTGTTTCCCCTGCCCCTGAATCTGTCCCAAGTCACCAACTGCCTTATCTCTCTATATAAAACGCCAACAAGTACTTCCGCATGTCATCAGTTTAATGCTAACTGCGTATATCCATACACACATACAGACATATTTTTTATTCGATACTTGTAATTTGATTTCACCCCAACCCACTGTCTTCCCATATTTACGGTTGTTGCAAGAATTTATTTTGTCACTTCAACGGCACGCAAAGTGCAGCTGACAGACTTAATGACTCTCCAAGGTAAGTAAATCTGGCCACTAAAAAGAAGGAATGAATATCAAACAAAAACGAACAGGAAAACAGCAAAACAAAAGAGCGTTGCGCATGAAGTAAACCGAGCTAAAGGCAACAACTACTCTATCAACAAGCGATATGGATATCCGGCGCGAAATTTGGCAGAAGAGCTTCACAATAACTACGAGTAATTTCCATGAAAACAAAAGCACTAAAGAATTCGTTTGAAATAATAAAAAAGAAGAGTGATAAAAAGTGAATAATGGGAGAAAAGTGCGAAGTGAAGAAAAACGCATTTCAACGCTGACAGCGGGTAGAGCGTAGGGTGGGCGAAAAGGAGTTTGAGGTGGCAGCTGCTAAGCAAAGAGCAAAGTTGAAGAACTTACGAAGGGAGTTCTTTATTGGATTCTTAGACTTTTTCGAACTCAAGCGGAAAAGTGCTTTTGCGAAAGTTTTTTTTTTGTTTTTTTTTTTTTTTTTGAAGCAAATGTGAAATTAAATTATTTCTTTATTTCACACACTTTGCTTTTATTTGCTTTTACTTTTGCGATTCAGCTCTCAAACAGCCTACAGAATTTGTAGCAGCTACAGAATTTTTAATCGAAATGTTTTTTCTTCTTTTTTCCTTTGTTCTTTCATTAAAATTTCCCACTGACAATATATTTGCTACATACCGTTAACCACTACGCACAACCATTTGCCACCTCTTGTTGCATATCAATCGCGCGCGTTCGTCAATGCTTACAACATTTCACACACATACATACACACTCACGTACCTACATATACACACGTACGCGGTTGTAAAAGCGCCGCACATAAAACAGATTCTGTTATTGTCAACATTTTTTTAGGAACAACATATTTTCTGAAAACATACAACAACAGTATTTAATGTGCTGCTGGAGAAGCATTAAAATCCGCGGCTAAAGCAGCAGCAGATGTCGCCACTGTAAGTAATGCTCCCCCCACTGAAAAGCCAGCTGTTTACCGCCCCAAATCTTTGAGGCGACATATGTATGTACGTACATGCATACATATGTATATACACACATACATACATACTTATATAACATACGCTTACGAGCGTTAAAATCTGCGCAACAAAGGCAGCAAGATAAGCCAGTGCAACAGCGAGTACGAGTGCCCTCATAAAACGTCGACGAAATGGAAATTGTGGCACTCAAAAGAGGAAAGGAAAAAAATTAGCTTGTCAATTTCATTCATGTCGTTATTTAAATTATAACATTTTATTGATTGACATAATTTTTCAGATTTTGTTTCTTATTTTTTCTTTCGATTGAGTTTGTTGTAACTGCTGCTGTTAATGCCACCTTCGTACAAACCTATAAACGTACATACATGCATACATACATACGTACATATTTATATTTATACATATTAATGTATGTCACTATGAAATTGTTGTTCTTTTTGTTGTCGTCGCTTTAGTACCGTTGTTACTTATCGTTTATTGATTCCTTTATTGTTTTCATTTTAACTTTTGGGTATTTTTAATGAATTTCATAATTTGGCTGCGACAAGCGTAGAAAGAAATATTTGATTGCGCTCAGAGTGTCTTGTTGCTTTTCAAGTAAAAGGTCGCAGATGAGAAAGCAGAGCAACAAGAAGTTAAAAGTAAGACCAGCAGAAAGAATGTAGAAAACATGTCAAAAAAGCGTTTGCTGTCTTTGATGTATATGGGATGCAGAGTCGTGTGTGTATGTGTATGTGTGCATGTGCTTAGGTGTGTTTATACATAATTCGGTTGCATGCATAATGCATTAGAGCCTCACCCGCTGGGAAAAAGCCCATCAACGTTGTATGCATTTGAGTATGCATGTCTATATGTGTCTCTAATTTAATTAAGGCACTAAAAGGCACAAAAGTCACATTTCAATGAATAATTACGAACAATTGCTTTTCTTTTGTTCGAAATTACGTGAAGGTGATAAAAAGATGAATAATAAAAATAAGAAAAATTCGGGAATTATTCGCAAATTAAACAAGAAACATTTGCTGAGCAAAAAATTATAAATTTTTAATGTTACAACCAAATGTATGCTCTTCATTGTTCTCACGAAACAAATAAGGGCGTTGAAATTAAATTACAAAGAGCTCAAATTTTTGATGAAGAGCTCAAAGGAAACGTTTTACATTTCTTTTTTTCAAATTTGGTCACTCAGAAAATTTTTCAATCGCTCTTACGCTTAGAAGTTGTGCTTAAGCTCCGCCTCACAATCTTGAGCTCAAGCAGTAGATATGAACAAAATTATGCTCTTCATTTCAAATTGTAAAGTTCCCAAGCTGACATTTTTGATGAAAAGCCACAAATAAAAACGCCAATGTATTTTCATTCCCTTTTGACCACGCAGAAAAAGTATAAATACTAAATATAAGTAGAATGTTCAATGATCGTTTGCATGGCATTTGAGCTTAAGCTCCGTGTCACAATTTCGACCACAAACATAGAACATAGAACTGTCTAGTGTACTGAACCTCACACCTCGTTTAACCTTTTGGTAGATCAGTTCGATACATAATTCCGCACCACATCGCGAACCTAGGAAAAGTCAGTTGGGCCGCATGATTCATGCAGGTGGAAATACGAAAGTGCTTAAAACAAGGCATGAAATTGATGAACACCGAAGGAACCTAGACTCCGCTAAAACTTCAAGTTTCAATTCTGTTTTTATTTTATTTTATGAATCTACATACATACTTGAATCTATTCGCAAAAGCAAAGAAAGATTGATTTAGAGCAGTTGCAATAAATATGAATCCAGGGACTAGGTTGCAAAAGTTTAAAAAAGGAAATTTCATAAAAAGTTTGCCAAATATTAATCTATGATATACTACAAATTTTTAATAATATTTTTGTTTTATTATAAAAGGAAAAAATATAAGCAAATATCCTTTTGCCAGCCTTCGAAGAGGTATGTACTTAAATACTACCAAATACTTAGGTAAATATGCAAATATTAATACAAATTGAACTATCTGCATTCACGCAACTCCAACTGACCCAAATTTTTGATCAGAGTCAAACAGTTGAGCTGAGCCGCGTTGATGCCGGCGCGTCATTTACTCAATTAATTCAAGCCATTGCTGCTTCAGTGGTTTCCTCAAGGTTGTTGTTGTTTAGTATCATAGTAGTCAAATTTTTCAGTGTTCTGGCCTCCTGGTGTGAGTTGAACTCAATGGTTTTATTCTTAAGTTAACGATTTTCTGCTATTGCTTGGCCACTTTGAATATTTTATGCGGAAAGTTGCTCACTTGGGGAAGTTTAGGGCTAGAAGAAGATGCTTGTCTTTCGTTGATATTAGCCATATCCATTGTTTTGGGAAAATTCGTTGCCTTGCTGATTGTGTTTCCTCTTTACTTGGGCTTTTACAAGTTTGCTTTTGTTTTTAAATCAAAAGCCATTGAATACTAATGTAGCGGAAGGGCGAGTGGGGTTCCAGAATCCGCTGTTGGACCTACAACGTTTATTATTATGTACCCGTAAGTCTTTATTTCAATTTGACATATGTAGGCATGTTTATCCGGAGGCTATTGCAGTGAGTAAACTTGGCGCATTTTAATAATTATCTGCTTAGCGCAGGAAAAAGTCGCAGGTGCACGGCCTAACAACCGTTTAGTGGTTTAAAAATAAATTGGGAAAATTGGGGGATTGCCGGCCACCGGGTAACTGACAATTCAAAATTAAATATTTATGTAAATTTAAATTATACCTTTGCGTACATTTAGATGTGAGTGAGAACATATGTATGTAAGCAAGTATGCAAGTTAGTCGTTTATTTAATTTGTAAACTTTTTTAATTATTATTCAATTATTGTTTGTTCGTTTAAAATTTACGAGGTAATCGATTCTGTCAGTAGCCTCGAGTTGGTTTGAGTAATTTTCTACTTTTAATACATGTTTAACATAATAGACAGCAATTATGTAATAGGTACTTTGAAAGCCTGCTCATTACTTTAATTATACCCAATTCATGGTAATAATAATTTGTTTTCTTTTTTTTTGCTGACATACGATATTTATAGTTTCCTGGCACAGCTGAAAGATTCTGAAGTCGCAATAACGGCAATAAATAAATAAGCACACTAATTTTATTTGTTGTTTTAATGCTAAACCGGCCTTGAGCTCCGAACTAAATATTTCGGCCGCCGTGGCCGAATGAGTTGGTGCGTGACTCCACAAATAGGAGGAGGAGCTCGGCCGAACACCCAAAGAGAGTGTACGCGCCAATTATATATATATATATATATATAAATATTTGGAGGCCATTAAAACAGTTTAAGTCATATTTAAAATTTTTTTCAATTTGGCTGCACAAATATATAATTTTCTTTGGTGTCCAAACTCGCGTCTCATCAATTATGCGGACCAGCAAAATTATAGGAAAACTAAATTTTTTCTCAAAAACTTTTTAAAAAGTACATTTTATTCCAAAAAATAAAAAAAGGTGGGGTCTATAGTGTTTGAGTGCTGGCCCAAATTCCAAATAATGAATAAATCTCAAAATTATAAAAAATTTTCAAAACAAAAAACTAAATTTACTAAAATATGTTCCCAAAATTTATTTAAAAATATATATCTTATTCCATAAAATTTAACAAAAAAAATTATAAAAATATCAAAAGCAACAGAAGATAGTTATCCTTAAAAAACTCTAAACCAAAATTTGGAACAAAAAAAAAATTTTTTTATATAAAATTTTTTCCCAAAAAACTTTTCCAAATAGTATATTTTATTGTGAAAAATTGAAAAAAAAGATATATAAAATGTTGAACATACGATGGTACATCTTAGAAACTCTATACCAAAGTCTTCTAGACTTCTTCTGGGCCATATTGCATTTCGAACTCTGATGTGGTCCACTGACGTGGTCTCTGATGTGGTCCCCTGATGTGATCATTATGCTTGATTGAATACATCTCAAAATTATAATTTTTTTTTTTCAAAAACATTGACCATAAAGGATAATTAAAAAAATGAAATTTTTTCTCAAATTACTTAAAATAACTGTATCTGTAAAAAAGAAATTATACAAATTATAATATAAAAAAATATTTCTTCTTAAAAAACCGGTATTAAAAATTTCATATAACTACTAGGCCATAGCGCATACTTTTTTAATTCTTCTGCTTATGTCTTATTATACTTGACAAATAAACCAATTTTTAGAAAAATATGCAAAAATATCCAGAATAATTAAACCGCTTGACATGGAGTATTTCTAAGATTACATTTCGCTCAAATACCTTAGAATGATGCCAGATTCTGTTAAAGACGCATCGCAATCCAATCACTTTTGTTGTCCTTCGCCACTTTTGTCCACGCTACCATTGAAGCCATCGATCAGTATTCACGATTTTTACCTACTCTTCTCTACACAGCTTACATTTTATTGTTATTTTTTATTTAAAAAAGTAAATAAAATTTAATTTAATTTTAATGTCAAATTCTAAATTTTAATTTCTAGCACCAGCAGCAGAATGCATTCGTTCTATTTCTACTTCGCTTCACTGCTAAAAGTGCGCTTTTGTTGTGAGTAAAAGTGGCAAAAGTTTATGGAAAAGGTTTGAGGCTTTCGTAAAGAACTTCCTTACAAATCCACTCAAACACAAAAAAAATTAAGCAATGGAGTTAAAGCGAATGTGATTCCGCTTCTCTTAAATAATCGTTTACGATTACTTTAGAAAGAGCAAAGCTGCTTCTCATTTAGCTTTTCGATATTTCGATTTTATTCTTAATTTTTAATTTTCTGCGCGTGATGTTTCTATAGCAAATTAATGACTTGATACATTTTAATGTTGCACTAAAATCGCTTCCTTTCCAAATTACCAGCACAAAATGTGAAGTAAAAAAATCGGCACCTCACTACCTTTCAGCAAGTATATCACGCAAACATATTTACATTTCTATTGCCACCGCTTTACCAAACCATTAAATTGGTTTCATCAATTTGTATTGCATTGCAATAACAGGTTCGGGTTTTTGGCATCAAAATGCAACACTGTCGGAGTGATTACATTTTCTGGTCTATAAATTTAATATAAATTTAATGTGCACGCGAGGGACTTTCGAAGCAATATTTGAGTACGTTTTAATAACCCCCCGATGCTTGGAAAAAGGAAGCTGTTACTAAATTGTCGTAAAACGAATGGCCAGAATCACGGGCGGGCGAGGTAAGAATAGAGATATAAAGAGATAGATAGTAGTGGGAAGTGGAGTAGGGAAGAAGCTTAGGTCACAGAGGGAAATGTGTCGCCTGAAGCGTTACGGTGCCGCTAATCCCTTTTGTGGTTTTAATTTGCCATGTAATTTTCCGCTTCCTCATTCAAGTGCTACAGTTTCTACTTTTTAGCATTTTTATGTGATTCTATTTGAAACGCGAGTTTGTGTGTGTCGGTGAGTGTGTTTTATTATTCCTTTAAGCGCTGCTGCCAAGCAAATGCGCAACGACTGCATTAGATCAAAAAACCGTTTAAACTTTGTAACCGACTACCACGAAATTTTTTGAGCTTTTTTTAAATTTCATTTTTAATTTTTGTATCTAGGTAATAAAGCGCTTTGGGAAATGATACCATTTTAGGCAGACATTCTAGCGCTAAATCGACAGTTTTGTTCGAATTTTGTATGCAACCACATTTCTAAGCGACAACTATTTGACAAGCATTCGATGAGTTAATAAAATGCATGAAAAATTTTTAGTGTTTATACGCTTGTAAAAACAAAAAAAGGCATTTAAATAAACAATAAAATAATGCCGAACAAGGGGAACATATGAAAGAGCAATCGTACAACAGCAATAAAGGTATCAATAACAACAAAAATGAATGTAAAATTTGTGTGAGCAAAAGCTATAAAATATTTCCATGTTTTTTTTATAATTTTTTTTGTTATTATTTTTTTTGTTTGCGGCATTTTTGGGTGAAAAATGTGAAAATATATATGTAGCTCGTAAAATTTGAATGGCCGTAGCTTAATGGATGAACTTTGTCAAAACACTGGCAAACAAATAAACGGGCGAGTGACTGGGCGGACAAGCAGCCAGCGCTGTAAAATGTAAACGCTTACATCCATAAGCCACTAAGCAGCTAAGACCAAGTGAAGAAGGGCGGCTGCTGCGGAGCGCTTGGACAACTCAAGCTAAGCACATTTCATTTGCATTGTCGCCCACCACTTCCTTTGCACCTACCCGCCTCATTTGCTGCCACACTAAACTTTCAACACAAAATGTGGGCTATAAAAAGTCGTGCGCATCAAATGCAACAATAAAACCAAGCAAAGCGGTGTGAGTGAGCGATTGGCATTTCACACATCAACGCCCGGTTGTTTGCTGTTACAGCCAACATAAAGAAAAAAAAACATACAACAACAAAAAGTATGCAGAAAAAAAAGTGGCAAAATGCAGCATATAGCAGCCAAAAAGCGACGGAAATTCTTGTTATCACTCCGATGAGGGCGCCTCTTTCGCCTACCAACTGCTGGGGCTTTTACCTGTTAAAATATTTTTTTATTTAATTTTTTATTATTTTTTTAACTTCACAGTGGCTCAGCACAAAATTCGCTTCTTAATTTTAGCGCATTTTTACGTTCACTCAACGCTTTGGCCGTAAAAAGCCAAAAACCGCTGAGCAGACTAAAAGCTTTGCGAGCTTAACGCCTAAAAGCGACTCGACACGTCGATCTCATTGTGTGCATGTGTGCATGTATGCATGTACATATGTGTGTGTATATACATGCGCTTTCATCAAATTATATGGGTAAATTGCACGAAAGAAAATTATTGTCAGTTTTAATAAAAAGTTGTATTTATTTCTCAAATTTTATGGCGACAAATTTATTTAATTTTACAAAAATTAAAAACACACTTTTCTACAGCTTCTTACTTTGCTTTGGTTTTTGTTTTAATGATAAGTGACAGACATTTGTTGTTATGCTGTCGCTTTCAGCGAGTTGTCAATGGTTTTCAAGTGTATTTGTGTGTGGGTGTGTGCGCGTGTGTGCTTAGGCTGCTTGGACGCTTTTGAAGTTTTATGGTTGCTATATTTAATTGCCAAATTGACACTTTTGACACGCTTCATGAGTTCTTTTTTGTTTTTCATTTAGACAATGTTTGATAGTGAAACTTTTGCTTGTATTATTATTGTTGTCGTTCGCTAAAGTAGGTGTTTATGCCACATAATTTATGTGGATTGTTGACAAATGTTACATTGTAAGCACTTTTGAAAATTGCATTTTTATTAAGCTCTTAATTTTGTTCGGGATTAAGGGGTGTTACATTGGGAGTTGAAATATGTTCTATGAAAAGCAAAAAAACAAAACAAATATAAATGACACTTGGATGTCAGTAGTGAATAGTTTCTAGACGTTAACTTTTTTATGACATCTTCAAGATTTTTCAAGTAGCCGGCTGTACAGTTTTGATCATGAATACTTGCACGATAGAACAGCGCGTGAAACGCAGAAATTTCGTGACTTGATTCGTGGAACATAAGGCCGGTTTTTCACGCAAAATCATCTTTAGTGATGAACCTCCTTCCACGCTGAACAAAGTGACGAAGCTCCATTCACACTTCAACAAACAAAATTGCCGCGTCTGGGTAGAAGAAAATCCTCGAGTAATTTCAGAAAAATTATTATATGCACTAAAATGTTCTCTTCGGTGTGGCTATTGGACTGGTGGAATAATTGGGCTATTTTTCTTCGAAAATAAACATGAACAAGCTATTACTAATTGACGATCTTTTGTACCCTGAGTTTGAATGAACGATCTTAATTTTCAACAGGATGAAGCCACAAATCCTGCAATACAGGAAAACATTGCCTTATTGCGATCTAAGTTTCCCGGTGGATTAATTTCACGTAATGGTGGTATAAACTGACCGATCAAACTGCACCAGACTACTTTAGTGGGGATGCATGCATTTTATTTCATCATTCATTTTTCTATAAATAATCGTACCTATTTATTAATATTAATTTTTTTTACTAATATTTCATATTACATTTTTAAATATTTAAATTTTATGGTAATGGTTCTGCTTCGTGGTGATTCAACCAACTGCCCAATTGCCCATAATCCTGTCCATTCTCTGATGTTACCTAGCCAAGACATTTACTTTCTTCCAGTCCCTCCTTTGTCTTCGATTTTGCTTTCCAAAAGCAGTTGCAATAATTCATATTTAGGACCTTGCAATAATACGACCGAAATATATGGTTTGCGGCGTTTTATCGTTAGTAGCAGGACTTGATCGTTTCGAAGTTTGGTTAGGACTTCTTTGTTACTGACTTTGTCGTCACCTTTAGTGTCCATACCGCCACACTGTACGACAAAAAATATCAAACATGACCATTTAAGGTATCGAAGACGTAGTTTTATATGTATTCAAATTTCTATTTAAAAGAACTTTTCGAAAAAAAGGCTTCCCTCATTGCTTTGATCCTACAACAAAGTTCTTCGTAAATTTTAGGTACATAAAACGCGGTACTTTTTGGATTGATAAATGTTTGTGTTGGTGATTTGTTGAGTGTTTTTTTAACAACCATGTATTTGGTTTTATGGGAGTTAATACTGAGGCCGTATTGGAGGCCTTTAACGCTAACTTCTTGTACGAGATGTTGCATTCCATTGGGTTCGCAGTTCGGCGTCAATGTAAGTTGAAAAAAAACCTTTTTCCTTTTCACCAGTACTCACTTGTCTTAGTATGTCAAATAGCTTTGCGTGTAGTACTTTACTACAAGTTTTTTCATGGCCAATGGAGCATAAAAAAATATATTTCTGGAAATTTTCCTCCTCTGCACCAGGATCTGAAGGCAGAACAACGCCTCGCGCGTCCCCATAGCTCGTTTGAAGCCAAATTGTGTACGGCCCATTTCTTATTCACATTTTGTAAATAAACCTTTTTGAAGGATCTTAAGAAATATTTTGAAATCATGACTCATTAAACCTAGGAGTTGATAATTATCGCATTTGTTGGCTTATGTCTTATTGCTTTAATTAATTTGTTTGGAAATTTTCCATGGCGTCTATGTGGTAGCTATACCATGAAAATTCAAATTTCTTGCTTTACGCAATTTTTATACATCAACTCTGCCACGTTTGCCTAATGCTCAACTCTGACTTCAACAGCCCCATCCAGACGCGCCACCTACACTAATTTCTGGTTTCCCATACAAGTATTTGCTGCTTACACTTACATCCTCTCCCCACTCCCGCTCTATTACGTTCCGCTTAATAAATCTACCTTCAATAATAATTCTTCTCCCGCGCACACGACCCACGTCGCACCACTTCTTGTATAACTTTTCACTGAAACCGACCATGAGATCCAAGAACAAATACAGTCAACCCCTTGTAGCACTTACGACTTGCACTTCTCGTGTAAAGGTGTAGGTAGTGGTTTCTTTATTGCCAAACTAACAGCAATCTGCCACGCATTCGTGTTTGGTTTTGTGTATGTATGTTCGTCGGGCTGTTAGCCAGTGAGTGTGCGTTTGTCACATGTGCTGCTGCTGCAAATTGAACTCAATTAACGCGCATAATTCATTCACAGCTTAGAAAAGCAAAAACATTTAGAACAAGTGCCTTAACTGCATGTTGGTAAATAAAATATGTATGCTTGTGAACAAAAAGGGTGTACTGGTGTTTGTGCACATATACATACATAAGTAAATATGCTTGTCAAAGCCAGTGGTCTTCTCTGGGGGTTAAATAGGAAGCACGGCCATTATTCTAACAGTAGATGGCTGCATCAAACGTAAGATTTATTTTGGCCGCAAGGAAAATCAATGATAACAGTTAGCTCTCATACATTAAGCTACTACTCCTAATGAAGCTGGTGAGATACATTTTAAGATATTTGTAAATTTAAGTAAACAGGAAATTGAAAAAATTTAGGAAAGGAAAAAAATTTAGAAAAAGAAAAAACTTTTTAAATTTTTTCATATATTTTTATAAATTTTAACTTAATTTTTATATTTATATGTCTTAAAATAATGTTTTACAAAGCTATTTAGGATGATCTCTGAATTCCGTCTAAAGAGTGCTTTTTACGTGTGTGAGCTATTTATTAATTTTATCCCTTCAAAACCAAGAAATAAAAAGCTTCCATTTTTGGAAAAACTAGTATTCGAGCAAAATATTTATTTTGAACCACAATGCTGGTTCCAAAAAATATTATTATTGAAGAAATTACTTATAGAGTGGAAGATCCTTATTGATCAAAAAACCTTTTCAATGAAGTATGGAATTTATTGCCTACCATTCGGGAGGGCGTAAGTTGGGAACTCCGTATATGAGAAATAGCAAAATGTTAGAACAAATTTTTCCTAATAGCGGTTGCTCCTCGGCAGGCACTGGCAAACATCTGAGTGTAAAAGCTTCTCATGAAAAAAGTTTCCGCTCGGAGTCGGCTTAAAACTGTAGGTCCCTCCATTTGTGAACCAACATCGAGGCCCACGCCACCAATAGGAGGAGCTCGGTCAAATACCCAACAGAAGGCGTAAATTTTTTTTCTTTCTATTTTAATTTTTTTATGTATCACTACATATTATAAAACAAAGTCGCTTTTTCTGTCCCTATGTCCCCTTATACGCTTAAATCTTTAAAACTACGCAACGGATTTTGATGCGGTTTTTTTTAAAGATAGATTGATTGAAGAGGAAGGTTTATATCTATATAATATGAAGAAATATATAAAGGGGGCGTGGCAATCGGTCAAAATGTGGCAAAAAAACATAATTTTTTTGTTTTCACGGCCATAAATCATAAACGAATCAACCAATTAAAATGAAACTTTCTTGAAGTTTAACTTTGAAATATTTACTTTCGTTCTGCATCAAAAAAAAAAAAATTGATTTATTTGTTATTTAACCAAAATGGTTTAAACAAAAGCAGCTCTTTTTCCAAAAAAAGCTGTTTGTGTGTGTGTTCGCTGTCAACCGAATGAAGCAACAGGCGTTAAGCGATAATCTCACCACACCTCATTAATGTTGAATTACATCGTATGGTGACGTATGTATGTATGTATTTACGAATCGCTCGCATTATTTCATTTCGGACATATGTACATATGTATCTATGTATGTACTGAATTCCATGTAATTATATGTACATACAATTTTACAGCGAAATAAAACGCTATTTTCAGGTTCTATATTAGTAAATCGCACATAATTAAAATACAGTTTTTGAATAGTTTTTATTGATTCGGAGCGCGTTTAGTTTGCTATCAATTCCATACAATAACATTTTTTGTCATTTACTTTTTACGACAACTAATAGCTTATTTTCGAAGCGATTTCAACAAATGGGTACAACATTAATCCTTATCCAATTAAATACCTTAAATACATTGTTGTTTTCATATAGATCTATGTATATGGCTCTTTACAGCATATAATTAAAAACAATATTTTTCAAGATATTACAACAGTAATTAGTAATTGATATCTACCGGAAAAATTGCGTTAGCTGTTGCGTCATCCGGCATTGCCGCTACTCTTTGGACACTCTACAATGAAGCACCCGCTGAAAATCGCCACCGATGATGATAACAGCGTCTGTAGTGTTTCTAGACAGAGCAATACAGGAAAATTGATGCGTGACTGCTCATTAATAGTCTGGGACGAAGCTACCATGTCAAACAAGACGTCTGTGGAAGCACTGGATAGGACAATGCGCGATTTGCGCAACAAAAATGCACCTATGGGTGGATATACAATTCTGTTCTCAGGAGATTTCCGTCAAATCCTACCAGTTGTGACTCGAGGAACACGTGCTGACGAAATAAATGCTTCGCTAAGAAGATCCCACCTTTAGTCGTATGTCAATAAATTAGAGCTTAAAACTAATATGAGGATTTCGTCATCTTCACGTGAGAACAGGCTATTTCCAGAGATGCTGCTAAAAGTTGGCAATGGAGAATTAACACAAAGTGAGGGAAGGATTAACCTAGAAAACCTTTGTGTTTTGATAGACAACATCCAAGAGTTAGTCAACAATGTCTATCCAGACATTGATAACATAAGTTATAAGACAATATCTTGGTTTAAAGAAAGAGCTATTCTGTCACCAACTAACGAACAAGTAGATAAAGTAAATAACTTGATTATTTCAAAGATTGATGCGCCGACGAAAATATGCTACTCGGTCGATACTGTTCTCGATTTGGAAGAAGCTGTTCAATTTCCTACAGAATTTCTAAATTCTTTGAAACCGTCTGGACTCCCTCCTCACAAAATGGAGCTGAAAATAGGTTGTCCTGTTATTTTATTAAGAAACCTAAGTCCACCTAAACTTTGCAATGGCACGCGTTTGATGGTAAAATCACTGAAAACTCTCATAATAGAGTGCACAATACTCATAGAATGTGGTACCGGAGAAGATGTATTGATTCCCCGAATCCCTCTGATACCATTGGATCTACCATTCCAATTTAAACGCTTACAATTTCCGGTAAAGACATCTTTTGCAATGACCATTAATAAATCTCAGGGTAAAACCTTCAACGTTGCAGGCTTAGATTTGAGTGTTGACTGTTTTTCACATGGCCAACTGTATGTCGCTCTTTCAAGAGTAACCTCTAGAGAAAACATGTTTGTATTGTCTAATGACAAGAAGGCTATGAACGTTGTATATAAAGACATTCTGTAATATAGTAATTGTTGTAAAAATAAAATAAATACATACGTAAAAATGCAAAAAGTTAATATGCAAAAATGTAGGGTATGAATTTAGATATCCCAAAGATAGCAGAAAATCTTCATGCTATAAAGAAAGGAGAATTGTTTTACTCCAAATTTAATGCGTGCGGGCCACGGACAATAATGAATAAGCCAAAACTACAGGATCGATTTTAATCATTTTTTCAGTGAGTGACATAGGGTATATATTTTATACCCGTGCGAAGCTGGGCGGGTTGCTAGTTTATTAAAAAAACAAAAAAAAATATAGCCTGTCTCTGTAAGATTTTCTAGTATATTATAAATCATCAACAGGTTGGAAGTTACAGAGTTCAAAATGAATTATTTCGAAAATGTTATTATTTAAATTGAGCTGTATATGTATGTGTGTATAATTGAAATTAGAAATTGGTAGCCAAAAACAGTATACATATATGTTTATATTTGTAAGAATTTGAGAATGATTGCTTAGAAAACTTTCGAAACTCCTGCCCATTGGCGTGATTAAAATTACGCTAAAAGTTTTCAAAATATTTTTCCCCAGATGAATTTCCAACTACGCGCCTAACTTTGTCATATTCATGCAAATTTTTCTGTGGATATATTTAAATATACAGTGAGTACCATTCAAAATGGAGCATTGGTTTTTGTGTATGTTTTTATTTTTTATTTAATTTTTTATTGTAATTGCTTTTTTATATTTAATATCCCTAAAACATACTTTATATGCTAACAAAACAGATATAAATCAAAGTTACAAGTTGTTTAATGAAACATGAAAAATCGACTAGAACCCATTAAAAACATTCATCATTTCATCATCATTTGATGACTACATTTTCAATAAATTTGTATCAGTTTTTTGCAATATTTATTTGTTGATGTTTGCTATATTTTAGGTATGATATATCCCAAGGAAAAAAAGCCTAAATTAAAATAAAAAATTTGGTTTCTGCAAATTCTAATTTCAATTCGACAATATATAAATCACGAAAATTAAAAAACAAAATTTATAAAATTTCCGAATTTTTATAAACATTTTTGCAAATAAAAAGACCTTTTTCATGTGGCTTTTGCAATATTCATATTTTTGGGTTTTCATTGTTTTGAAATTATGACTTCAATTCTAAACAAAAAAATAAATATATAAACTAAAGTACGAACGTGCGCCAACCTAAATCCAATCATTCTTCTCCATTATATCAACAGCTCTAGCTGGCTGTAGATATCTACCTTTTGGAGATTTGTTAATGGTATCAAAACGGCGCTTTAGTGCTACTTGAGGAGTCCCAACTGCACTTCAACCTTTTTATCAACCTATCTAAAGTGGGAAAATCATTTAAAAACTTAATAAAATCTTCGAATTTCCATTAAATTGCCAAACATCTTTTATACAATTTTTACATACTTTTGGACATTTTTATACTTATATTTTCCCTATACAACCCAAAAAAGTCTTAAAGTAACAAAGAGTGCAAAAAAATTTAAAAAGGGTAAAAAAAATGTTTAATATTTATGTTTAATATTGTAGAATTTTTAATGTTTCTTTTTTGGTAGGTTCTTTTCTACATTTCACTTATTTGTTAATTTAACATAAACAGTTATTTTATATTCCCAAAACATATTTTCTTTATTTTACCAAAAACAGTATCGCAAGGCCACAAACTTAATAAGGAAAAACGCTACAACTAAATAAATTTCATTTCATCGTTTATTTTCCCTTTGATCCATCCTTTCAAAATTATGTTTGCTACCACCACTGTAAGGGCCACCTACGCACGCTCTACTTAGTTGTATGCAGTGCACACATATGGATTGATTCTCATTTGCACATAAATTACTCATAATACTCATAATTTCTGACGCGTTAATTAATTTTTATCGCAATAAAGAGAATTTCCCTATGGAAATGTTTCTTCCACACAATGCGTTTCGATTGTTTGATTTTGTTTATTCTTTAATTTCCCCAACTTCCGTTACGGACCAAATGGTTACCTCCAATTCGAGTAGTAGTTGATATTTAGTAGGAATTAATAAGCATGTAATTAGCTAGCATTGAGTACTTAATTACTCTCAATTAGTGAGATTGCTTAAGTAGTGGTTTTCCTTTCGAACGCCCAATCAGCTTGTTGACGATGCGATGTTAGGCAAGCTTATCTCGCGGTAGTTTGCGCATATTGCAGGATCAACCTTCTTTTATATTGGGCTAAGCACACTCAGCTACCAGTTCAGCAAGAACATGGAGAATTACAATAAAGAGAGGTTTGCACTTTGACATAAACACCTTTTGTGTTCTCTACCCATTACATTACCTCTTTCAAACTAAGTTTCCACAATAAGCACAAGATTGGGCTGAGCCTTTTTAGTAGTACCTTAGTACCACATCTATAAGTCAACGTTTCGCTGAGAGTCTACAATATTTGAGGGGATATTTACTGCTTAATTTTTATAGAGGTTTAAAGAACTTGCTTTTTTATTGCATTGGAAACCATTGTCCCAAAGCCTGCCACTTCACAACAATTGGCTCAACAAAGGTAGCTCCTCCTACCGTCATTTTCGAATTGCTAGCCGCTTTAAACTATTAAAGCATTAGTTGCTCTACTATTCATACATTTTTCTGGAATACAAATATTTGACGGTTATATAAAAACCTTTGAAACTACAATTAATTGCATACCTTCTTTCTTTTCAGTTTCGACGCCCGCGGCCGCTCGCTACACCAGGCCATACCCTGGGCAGATGAGAATGTCTTCAAGAACAAAGCACACTTTTACTATGACACCAACCCGCCAGCGCTGCGTATAAAAAACATACAAACAAGCGATGCGGGACTGTATAAGTGTCGCGTGGACTTTCATAAATCACCGACGCGCAATTGGCGCATTAATGTAACAGTTTTAGGTAAGTGGCCCAATCAGCATAGTAAAATTTATGTTACTCAAGTCAGTTTTTTCCTTACTCAGATATTTTTTATTTTATCTAAACTTAACTAGTGAAACACTTTGCGGATTTGTTGAAGCATGTAGCAAAAAAACAAAAAAAAAAAAAACGAAAACACAAAATTATCTTCCCAGTCACAGAAGTTGCATCGAATACATTTTCTGATGGGTTAGCTTCATACTTACATATGTATAGGAAAATCGCAATATTGGGTACCAAAAACTCTGTCAGTATCCGTATTTGAGTTTTCTCAAAGTTCCAGTGAAATATTTTCAAAAATTTCATTTCGAAGCTAGAAAGATGCACACCACAAAACGTTTTGTCTAAAAACAATAACGCGAAGAAAAAAGTTCTGAGAGATTGTGGCTTCATTTCGTTTGATGAAATTTGTTATATAGGATTTTTTTTTCCGTATCTTCATTTCGTGGGCTGTACAATAAGTGCTCGGAAGTCATTCTGGCCACACGATTTCCATGATATCAACGAGATTTTCAACGATGGGCCTACTAGAACTTCCACATACATACATGTTGCGAGAAACCTTTAGAACCACCGCTTTGCTGTTGCGTGTCACACTGTGATGGGTCTATAAAAAGCAAAACCTTTTCTTGGCCTCCTGCACCCAATTTTTATCTTGGTCTTTGTGGCACGGAAAAATGTATCAAGTTGTCTCTTTTGTACTTCAATTTTAGAAAATCGTGATACACAATTAACTCTGCCAAAGACAAAATTGATAAAGAACTTTTTTTGAAACGTGATTTCACCTTTAAACCGCCTTAGAAGTTGACCCGATGCCATGTACGCAACGTGATATGTGGCTCACTAAAGACATCTGGTGAAAAATGCTCAGAACTTCTTACTTCACTTAATATTACTTTGAGTTCTTTCCGATTCCGGTGTTTGCTTTATAACGTCGATACTTATTTCACATTTTCAAATTTCTACTCAAACTCGCAATTGCTTGAACTGCCACTCAAACGCACATCCGTTCGTTTGACTTTGTTGCGCAAATCAAATGATTTAAGATTTTTCATTTGGAATTAAGGCCACCTTTGCGCTGTTCTACACCCATTTCTTCCACGCCTCAGCAATATGTTATGCTTGCCCATACTTGTGTTTCAAATAAGAGTTCGCTGTGGCGTATACGCGACCACCCGCATCTTTTTATTTATTTTTTACTTTTATTCAATCTGCTAAGCTCACTCGAGGCATTTCCGTTTCCGTAGCGCACATTTTTTATCTCCACCACTGCATATTATTCACACGCTCACACAGGGAATAGTGTGTGATGTTCCCAAAGGGCAAAAGAGAAAATATATGAGTGTGTGTGGAAATGTACGCCGTGCAAGGTGTCACCAGTCAACTTGCTGACATTTTCATTACATTTTTCTTTGCAACCTGTAAGCTTTCTTAGCCACACGTGCCAATACACTCATATCATCAATTCAGCTCTCTTTGAGTTTCCACCGTAAAGCTTATTAATAGCACAGCGCTTGCCTTACTATATCCTTCCAACTTCCTCATCCTATACGTAAAACAATTTTTCTTTCAGTTATCTTTTTTTTTCTTTTTCCCATAATACTTACACTCTTACATCCCCATATACGAGGACCGCCAATTCCTGCAATCATATTTCAACATTCTTCTCTCCTTCTTTAGTGCCGCCCACTCAATTGACGATACTGGATCACCATGGCGCTGCGATACGCGACCAAATGGCCGGCCCCTACTTGGAGGGTGACAGCATTAATCTGACGTGCCTGTCCAGCGGTGGTGTGCCGCCGCCACGCGTCTCCTGGTGGCGGGAACATGCGCTCGTCGACGATTCATTCCATGTGCTGCCAGATGGCACTGTTCGTAATGTTCTACACTTGAAAAATATTGCACGTAAAGATTTACTAACGGTAAGTGAGTTTTTTCCCCCCCAAAAAGTGAGTGTATATTTGTATATGTGTGTGTGTGTGTGTAGATGCGCTTCCGTTGCCACTTTTAGCTCGCTTAGTCTGTGCCGTGTCTCGATCCCTTGAGTTGTGACTGGATATAAAGATGACTGAGTGTTGTTAAAAAAGTTGTCGTTGTTGTTGTGCCGCTGCTATTTAGCATTTTTGGATACTTGTGCTAAGTTAGTTGAGGAGCAGGTGGATTTTAAATGGAATTGTTAAGGGCTTACCAGCATTAGAGCAATCGTCGGCAGCATGAAGTCAAGAAAAAGTATTTGTTTTTTATTTTACAATATTTTTAAAAGTTTAAATAGAAGTGAAATAACTTACTTTTTAGCAACAATGTAGACACTAAAATTGTAAATTCTTAACAATGTAGCGTTTTTTGTTTGAAGCGAGTACGCGACATTTTGTATGACAACATTTTTTTTAATAATTGAAACTAAAAAATAAATAAGAAAATAGTTCAACCCTGTCAATACTTTGGGTCTTAATACAAATTTCGGGGGTGTACGATATAAATTATTAAAGAGAAGTTTTCTCTTACAGAGTTACTCAAAGAAAAATTCACACATATTTGAATAAATGTTTTCAATTACAAAATAAGAGTGTGTTCCTCGCCGTTTAAGTATTCACTTAGGTGGGAGGTAAATTTATGACAAAATAAAATAAATACGTACCTACTATTTAAGTACACGCAAGTACCTAAGCCATCCCATTCACATTTGCATGCGCGCAAGTTTACGGCTAAGGTGCCCGTTATAGGGTTTTTCGCTGATTAGATATTCACTTTAGCTTGCACATAGATAAGTACAATATATTAATGTTTACATGCGAGGATGTACGGCTTATGCTGTCAAAATATTAGAAACAGAGAAGGTAAAATAAAAATTCTTATCCGCATCTTACAAAATAAAAAAATATATATTTCAACGGTTTGAAATCTTTTACAAATTCAATAAGAAATTCTAAAAAATAAATTAAAATTCTATGAAAATTTCCTGCTTTGAATGCACTATGCGATGGTGGCAACAACATACAGCTGCCTCGTAAATATGGCTCGATTACGTTGTGGATAGTGTAGCAGGTTAAACTCTTGCCTATTCAGAATCGATGCCGACATACTCAATACATACCTATATATGCGGCATATTAAAGTACCCTGCACGATGCCAACCACCTTTTCGAAAGCTTCCTTACACCAACTCAGCTAACACCCCTCTCCCTTTGGATCCAACTGGCCGAAATAGCATGTTTTCTGGGCCTACCGTTAGATGAAATAGGCGATGACAATCGGTGGCTACACCGCGCTGGCAGGGTTTGGTGAACTGCTGTAAAGAGAAGGAGAAAATTTGTAAGCAGTGATTCTTTCTATTTTCCTGTTTATTTTTCAAAAAGATGTCTATTAATTGCATCAAAATCCTTGGATCCATCAAATACATGAAAAGTGTTTTAATATAGCTCAAAAAGAAGGTCAGATTTTGGCTAAACATTTTCAATTCTTTGACTACTTTTATTACACTTTAACTTATTTCAAAACTATGTATACGGATAATTTCCCGAAACCAGCCAAATTATCTCTCAACACCTCAACAACAGAAATTTTTCGCTTTTCTAAAGAAACCAAAGAGCCTCGAACGGACTCTTTCATTTCCTCTTCTCTACCTCAGCTGTAAAAGCCAATTCTCAGGACCCATATTGGTGTCCTATATTGCTAACCCGGCAACGCCTATAAGTTACCTGAGAAAAGTACTCGCATGAGCAGCACTCTAGAGCAGCTCAGACTGTTATAAATCCTCGAAGTAACTGCGCTAAACTTTTAACGGAGTTGGGAATGTAAAAAATCCAAAGCCACTTAAAGGAAGGACTTGGCTTAAGCTTCTTCCAAAAAACATAACCAGATGGTGGTGTTTCATTGAGTCGTTATGCTGCAATGGGAGAAATAAGAACCGCTGATGATGATGAGAGCTTAAATATTTGTACCCAAACTATCAAGTTCTGCCTCAAACACTTGCCTAGCGCTTACATTCGCTCTCTCATTTTCAGAAGTTATTGAGTGTTTCCAATGTTTTGACGGAGCACTGTAGCTACATATATACATATATGTATATCATATATTTCTGTGGCATTTGGGCGCCTTTGCGTGCATTCAATGATTATGACATAAAAAATGAATTAACATAAATTGCTTACGCCTTGACAAATGAAGTGGATTTTCTACGGCACACCGCCTACTTCCACTTATATGTCGCTGTTTCTTATTGCTTTTCGAGAGTTAACCTATAAAATTGCATATGCCACAAAGAAACTGCTGTGCCACACGCTGGTTCGTGGTTACTCCGACACTCTCTGGTACAACAACAAGTATAGGCACATATGTGTTCACAAATACCTGCTTTAGAGTGGCAGTAGGAAAAATACATAAATGTGTATCTTCTTCGTAGCTAGCAATGACAGTTTTTCGTTCAAGTTTTGTTGTAATTCCTTTTTATTATATTAGATATTATGAAGTTTATTTTCTTACATCTTCCTTCAATTTCTTTTTACGCGTAATATACTTACTATTAAATATGCCGGTAAGCTGATTAGGAATATTTGATAAGAAAAATTATTGGAAAAATATAAAAAAAGAAACAGAAGCACATCTTAATCTTAAATAGGAACTTTGTTTCAGAAGTTTCGAAAACTCGATTTTGTTTTAGTTAAACCTCTACTTGATGTATCGGAGAATATGAGCCAGTTATGGAGCCTAATTTAATACATTTCCGAAGACTGAAGATGAATGCAGTCAGGCGTCACTCAAGTGTTCAAGTGGCTGGCTGGATCTCTCAACTATTGATTTTTTAAATTTTTATAGTCTGGTGTGAGGAAAGAGGTAAATCAAGTGACCAATTTAAAAGAGCTCGGGAATTTTTTTTGATATCCGTCGCTATTCTAATTGAACTAAGCTCATAAAAATAATTTTTCTTTTTTAAAACTGATTTTTTGCCTCAAAGCTTTGAACATTTTAAATTTTACAATTTCTTCCGATTTTTCGTAGTTTACTTAGAAGTTGAATATTTGAAATTTTAGTTTTTTCTTGGTACTTCTGTTTCACGCCGGAATTTCGATTTCTTTTTTTGAAATCGTTTGATCAGAATTTTAAGAGACCTTCGGATACGCAGTTTTATAGTCAATTAAATTTTACAACAATGAAGTGGACGTTTGAAGTCGCTAGAAAGACGCGTTGATTTTGACAATTTTTTTGGCGAATATATTGATAATTTTCTTCCATATTCAAAAGTCTTTTGCGAAAACAATTGTTAAAAATCAATATGATTTTTGAGAGACTTGAAAGTTACACCTTATCATATTAAAATTGAATGGCCTCTAAAGCTGCATACCTAGAAGTTTTCTAAAGTTTATGATTAAAACGGTGAACATTTTTTGACAACAATTTTTATTAAATTTGTTAAATTTTTGTGAATTTTGTATAATAAATTAATGTAAATGAGGTTTGCACTTCGCTCTCACGGTCTATTTTTTCCTCCACTCATCACAGTACCCCATCTAAATCTAGTTCCCTTAACAAACCTAAGCAAGAGCTGGGCTGTGCTGAGCATATGCGCCTCTCTTCCGACCACCTCCGGCCAAGATATGGCAGCCTTCTTCGCGCTATAGCATCATATTCGCGAACAAGGTGTCATGGAGTCGCTGAGGACTGGCCACTGAAACGGCAGGGGTCAGTGGTATGAATGCATTCGCAATCTGCAGTGGTGTGTGAGAATATCCGAAACATAGTAGAATGTTTGAATTTTTGAATTATAAAGTTTTTGATTTACAATAAACTATATGTTTCTAAAGCACTAAATAAAAAGTTGAGCACTAAAAAATATTGAGAATATTATAAAATGATAAAGTTTATAGCTTAATTATGCCCGCACAATTTTAAGTGTGTGTATGCACATTCAAACTTATCACTTAACTGTTGTAAAATTTCAAAAACAGCTCACACAAATGCCAAGCAACCAACTTAGAATAGAAAAGACAAGCACAGTTAGTCATTATTGTTTACCTGTGCTTGACTGCCTGTCAGCTCTTCTGCCTTTTTGCCAGATTATTTGTCTCGGCTACCTTCATTATTATTATGATGCCACTCAACATTTATTATTTAAAGCAATCCAACTATAAAGGCACTGAATACTTAAGCAAACAAAACTGTCAGAAAGCAACCAAAATTTTGTTCAAAAATACATTCATTTACTCGTGCAAGTACACAAGTCAGTTGAGAATGTTTGAACGTGTGTATGGGTGTATGTGTGTACACTATAATCTTAATCCAGTCGGATTATTCATTATGTCGCCTGAGCTGAGTGTCATGAGTAGTATGGAAATAATAATTTAAAAGATTTTCTGTGCCTATTTGAAAGAAAACAAAACCAAAAAGTAAGCAGCAAACATATAACCACTCATACAGTAACAACAACACATAGGAACAAGTTAAATCTTCAAGCATGCATACAAACATATATAGGAATAAGCTGGGGGTGCGTGGCATATTTTCAAATGACACTCATCCTATTTGCCTAGCGCGCTGGTCTTTCTTAGAGGTTTACTTTTCTAGTTCCTCCCTTTGGGTAGCGGCGCACCAATTCCTTTCAATTTGACTAAAAGAGTTTTCTTGTTATCCTCCGCCAGTAATAGCAAATATAATAGCAACCACTAAAATACATACAACTTCGACCAAAGTGACAAATGTCAGTGAAACATAAAGTCCCCCTTCTACCTTACTGCTACACACTGCAGCACTACTACTACTTGGAATTTGTTTGCCGTGTTAGGTGTTGGCTAGTGACAGTTCCCAAAGCGCATACCATACATGTCGAGGAATATTATTGAAAGTATGTCAAGAGGTGGTCCGTCGGGTTGGGCATAGTGCACTAAATAATTAATGCAATAAGCGGAGTGTCAAATCACTGAAAAACTGAAATTTGTGATAATGAAACCTTTATTTAACTAGCACTAAAAAATTAGTAGTAGTGCAAAATACCCAAACCTGGTTGGAAATACAAAGTGGCGCAAAACAAGGCAGCTGCAGTATTCAAAGAGATAAGCAATGGAGCGCGTAAAGGTCAAAATAATGATTTTCATCATTCATAAGCAACGTATACCCAAAAATCAGGTTGATTTTTTATAATTATTTTCCTTGACTGTATTGCATTTTCTTCATATAAGAAAAATTTCATGCGTACGTTGTATGGAACTAATGCCTGAAAGAGGGATTAGCTTACTGGTATGCCAAGTAGTTTCTACGAATATAAAAATCTATCAATGAACGGAACAATTTTTGCCTGTTAGACAATTTTATTAGTCAGAACAATCTAGGAGAAGCTGTAACTCCTGGACTAAAATTCGCAAGCGACAGTCTCAATGCTAAGTACCAGTAAGTTCAAATAGGAATAAAGTTGGATCCAACTGGTTTTTGGCATGTTATCGATTGCGAATTTTACTGTATGAGCTGCATCCTCTCAGAGGAGATGTTCTTTATTTCAGCAATTTTATTATCATTTACCTGACAGCAGTTTTGCATCCTTTCAATTTACTTTACCAGGACTTTGCTGATGGATTGTAGCTCTACATCACGAGTACTTCGACCAGATCGTTTCTGGATTAGCAATTGTACATCTAATAATACCGTACAAAACACGTCGAACAAGTTCAAATTCGGAATCACAATTGACATCGAGGCCTCTAATTGACATCGAAAAATAGACTAATAACTCGGGCTACCGCACTTAATGTGCAAAATATCCATTTTTGACAGTGTGGTATGATGCAACAGCTTGTTGAAATAAAAGTGAAACTTGGGTGTCATATCTTCAACTTTATTCTAACAAAAGTCGATAATCCGACCATACAACCCAAATGGCATCTACAGCAGCGTTTTTGGAAAAAAAAACATAAAATGCCAGCACTCCAAAATCTACTCTACACTCCAATGTTACTCTCTGCGGATGCATGGCTTTTCGATATTCACATGCATGTCTTTTGCACCTCAGACCCAAGTACTTTATCTGCTAACGTCTGGCTAAAGGAAGTTTCTATTTCCAATTTCTAATAAACACACTGTCTTGCGCTGAGACATGATACGAACTGACAAGTATTTGAGTGCCAGTTAGCGTATGATTTAAAAAGATACTTTCATTTGGACCACCCACTCATACCCATTAACTCTTTAAACTCTTGAATACCTTCAGCGCTGCTTACAACTTCGTGTGTGGCATATTTATCTTACATCAATTTCCTTCATTATTTAAAGTTCCCCACAAACACGTATTCGCTTATTCCATACAACTCACAAACTCATTGTTCACGCTCGCCTAAGCCGTTCTCAACGCCCACCCGGAAATGATGAATCTCTCTCTTGGTGTGACAATTCTCAAGCGGTCAGCATTAGCACCACATTGTTCACGGCAACGTCCAACTCTCAAGAATGCTGTAAATTGCTGCTTTAGTAATATTTTTTTTTTCATTTCTTTTTCTTTGTTACAATTTAATCCAACATCGCGCGCCGCAGCAACGTGTCGCCGAGTGAAGTGTGTGTGCGTGTGTGTATCTGCGCACTAATACTTGTGCTACTGTTATGTTTCAGCACAGCTATCTCGAGAGCTAAGCGTTGTTCGCAGTGCTGGGCTTGTGTTTTCATCAGTACTATACGGCTTAGAAATTATTTGCTTGTTTGATGTGTGTGTTTTACTGTTTGTTGCCTTGTTCTATTTTCCATGTACATATTTACAATTTATTTCTCTCACTTCCGCTGCTGGTTGACTTTCTTTGTAACCAGTTGTCCTGCTGCATGGATTTGAGGCCGCTTGAGTTGTTGAGCTGCCACAATCGTAGACTAAATTAATTTCTACACCTGACATTCGTTGCTTTGTGCGTGTGCGAATGCACGTGTGTGTGTTCTTTCCAATAGTTTAGTTCTTTCTAGCAATATTTTTTCTGCCGCTCCAACTAATATGAAAATACTTTTCTCTGCTTTCCTTTTCTGACGTGCACTGTTGTTGCTACCTACATGCTTTAGTCCGAGACCGCACTGACTTCGTTCAGCTTTGAAGCTCATATGTTTGGCAATCTGTTGGACGAAAAATGTCTGAAATGGTGTTAATCGGATTTGCTACATAAGTTATAGACTTTAATTTTTCAATTACATAGCTTTCCTGACTGCCTAGCACTGGCATTCTGTGCCTCTATGCATCATAGGTATGTGTGGCTGCTGATTTATCTGCGTTCTTTGACACTTAAGGCAGCGCCTTTTTACGTGCGAAGTGAGGCAAATAAATTTAAATTCATCGCTTAAAGTACTTGCCTTTGATTTGTGCCTTACACTTGTTTCACAACTTCTCCACGACCTGCCTAATTCTTCATCGCCTCCAATTCTCTTCTCTTCCTCTTTTTATTACTTTCACTTTGCCACAAATCAAAAATGCTCGGTGCAAACCACCCAACTTCAAAGTACAAATGCCCCATCAGCTGTTCGTTGTATATTGCGCAATATTACGTTCGCCTGCAGCACACAATAAATGTGCCTTGAAATGAAATGCTGCAGTTCACCTTATTTTTCGCAAACTGACCTCTTTTGCAGCAAATAATTAATGGTATGTCAACAACGCACTATTCAAGCCACTTCACTTCAATATTTTCTACTTCGAATTGTATTTACCTACTTTCCAAAATCACTTAGTAAAATCATTTCAACAAAAACTTTGCAAATTCTGAAAGGGGAACTTGCACTCTTGCACCTTATTGCTGAGATCCGGCAAGCAGAAGTACTTAGCTATTTATTTTTGCCGCAAACTTTATTTAGGAAAGTTCGCCAAAATTATTGTATGTTTGTATCTGCAACCAGCTTAGAAACGTTTGCGGTATCTGTGCAAACCGATTTTGTGCAAGTGCAAGTGCACAGTTGCGAATTGTGGTGGCATGCAAGCATATGCTCACACATACATACATGCCTGCATAGAAATATGTTACAAGTATACCAGCGTAAGAAAAACTATTTATACAAAACTACCAAAGCTTCTAAGGTTTTGCTACTGCTGCCCTAAGTTTCATCGTAGTTTGTGAGACTTTAGTAGTTGCGCTGCTGCCTTCAAAAGTTTTTGGCGGATTATCGTATTACGTCAAAAATAGTTTCGTATAATACTGTGCCATATTTTGTCGGTATTCGTTATTTCACTAAGCTTGCGGCAGAATGTTTAATAAAGCATTTTGTTTGTTTATTTAGGCAACTGAGATTGGCGCCATACTTCATCTTAAGTTAGAAGAAATACTGACATCTTTATATGGGAAATGTGGCAGCGTAACATGCTGTAAAGCAGTAAATGCTTGGCATAAAAGGTCTACTTAAGAGCCTCATTCGCCACGTTACTGAATATTTTATTGGCAGCAAATTTTATTAATGAATGTTGTAGTCGCCTCTAGTAAACGGCATTCTGGTGCGCTGAAAAGATTGTCAATAGCGTGAATACACACCTTAGCGTGTGCTGACAAGGTTTCTTCAAGCATCAATAATTCTTTCGTGCTGACATGGTAATGTTGCATTATTTAAGGAGCCCTATTTATTCATGTGCCAACTTTTCGAAATCTAATTTAGCGATAGGATTTGTCAATACGGGCAACGCAATTTTAAGCCATGAACCGGAATTCAAAGGCAAAAGTGCCTTTCGTGTATAAAAAAAGTTGTTAATTAAGGGCATTACATATTCAGAAAACTCTTTACGAAGCAAATTAAACATTTATATCTAAAAGTTTACCTTTAACGATTTAAGAAAACCCCAAATACTTTCAAATATGGGGAGGTTGAAAAGTTTGCGCTAGTGAGAGAATCGAAAGGGAAGAAGAGATTTTTTTACCACGCACTTGAGTAACAACTTAACAACTCAATATTTTTTTATACAGGGTCCTTACGGTTAACGAACGCATGCATAAATGTGACTATAACTTCCAGAAACCATTATTTTCTTGTTTGCACTTTTTGAAATAAGACATCGAGGACTACAACTAAATTCAAGAAATGAAGAGACGTGCAGTTATCGTCGATTCATATGCAAATAACACGTTTTAGAAATATTTAATTTCTAAAGTGCGACTGTTCATTTGTTCATTAGGTTCGCCACGATTTGGAAGCATCAGGCGGTGATGCAGAATCTGTTGCGAAACACAAAAAATATGAGGAACGTTCTGACTCTGTCCGATCTGCAGAATTTATTGAACAAGTGCAAGCGATCATTGACGAGGACCCTTCAAAATCAGTGAGAGCACTTGCGAATGTTTCTGACTTATTTGTCGAGTTATTGATGAAGATCTCTGGTATAAATCCTACGTTACGCACAGAAGGCAGGTTGTGTCGAAGCAAACACAAGTATAGCGGGACGGATATTGAGATATCTTGTTTTTTTCTGTCTAAAAAAATTTTGACCAATACCAAAAAACCAAACGCAGAAATAACTAATGGATATGTTCCAATCCTATAGAGATTTCAGTTGTCTTGCATACGAAGTTTCCAATCACTTTTATGGCTTTTGGTGTTGTGAGCAACGAAAGACACTTCCTTACTCAAGGATTTCGAATGATTCTGCTGCATATATCGAGGTTATACGAGACAGTAGAGAAACCTTGGGTTGATACCTATACGTCTTTCAGCAAAACTCTGCTCCTTCACACAAAGCGATGGCGGCACAAGGCTAAATAACTGAAAACTTCCACGACCTCATAACACGGAGCTTATGGCCGCTTAACTCCCCAGAAATTTAACTGCATTAAGCAGCCTCATAACACCATTTCTTCTCTGAAGGCAATACGAAGTGTAATATGGATAAGAAACATTTGATTCGGGCATGCAATCGTTTCTGGATCCGGATCGAGGAGGTTATTGCGGTTAATAGAAATCTGATTGAATAGTTTTATAAATATACTAGCAAACCCGGCCCGCTTCGCTGGGCACACTAAAATAGAATAGATATGGTTTAGAACAGAAAAGATATGGTTTTCATATTATTTATTTCTTTATGCTTTATTCAAGCGCTTTGGCATAAACAATATTTTTTGTTTTTCTATTTGTTTTTGAGTAAATATATAATGTTGTTGGCTTCCCAACACGTGAACAGCCAACGTATAGTTGACCATGGGTGAATACTGGTTCTTCTAAATTCATCCCGCATATTTCTAAAGTTCACCCTTGTGATTTATTGATAGTTATTGCAAATGCTAAACGAATGGGCAGTTGCAAACGCTTGAATTCAAATGGCAATTCAGGTGGAATCATTGGAATTCTGGGTATTAGAACGTCTTCATTCTTGAATTTGCCAATTAAAATAGTTGCTTGGATAGCATTATTCATCAATCGTTTGACTACTTCATTTTGTTCTTGACGTTCTTCTATATCTCGAGACCCCAGTCACGGAGCGACATGAAAAATACTCTGTACTAAAGCATTCACCAACAGCTTCCATTTGATATCCATATTGTACAAACATATTCTAGGGTTACCCGGGTCCACGTTTTGGCCTATATCTCGAGACCCTAGTCACGGAACGGTATGAAAAATACTCTATACTATAGAAATCATCAACAGCTTCCATTTGCTACCCATATTGTACATATACGTCCGAAGGTTACCCGGGTCCACGTTTTGACCTATATCTCGAGACCCTATCTACCAATAGGTATTCAAACTATACGGAAACCATCTTCAATACCTACTTAACAATGTGTGTAAGTTTGGTTTAATTCGGTTTAAAGACACGGCGGGTCCACGTTTTGGCATATATTTCGAGACCCTAGTCATCAATAGGTATGAAAATTAACCCGTATTAAAGCACTTAACCACAGCTTTCATTTGATATCCATATTGTACAAACATATTCTAGGGTCCACGTTTTGGTCTCTATCTCGAGACCCTAGTCACGGAGCGGATGGAAATACTCTGAACTAAAGCATTCACCAACAGCTTCCATTTGATACCCATATTGTACATACACATCCCCAGGTTACCCGGGTCCACGTTTTGACCTATATCTCGAGACCGTATCTACCAATAGGTATCCAAACTATACGGAAACCATCTTCAATACCTCCTTAACAATGTGTGTAAGTTTGGTCTAATTCGGTGCAAAGACACGGCGGGTCCACATTTTGGCATATATTTCGAGACCTTAGTGATCAATAGGTATGAAAATGACCCCGTATTAAAGTACTTATCAACAGCTTTCATTTGATACCCATATTGTACATACACAACCAAAGGTTACCCGGGTCCACGGCAATTATTCGAATTTTTCTCACCTTTGAAACCTTCCCTAGACCTCCACGAATAATTCAAGACCAAGATAAGATAAATCCGTTCAGCCGTTCTCGAGTTTTAAGCGAATATAGGGACAGATTTTCACATTTATATATATAGATAATAAGTTAATGTTGTGAAAAGAATTAGTGAAGTTTCATTAAGTTTTATTCAAAAACTACAATTTTTTTAATATTTTTTCGTGTTAGTCATTTTCAGGTAACATTTCAATTTGGAGATATTAAATACATTTACATAGTTGAAATAGAAAATCGACAATTTTTATTAATTTGTAAGTTATATGTTCCAGTAGATCTGGATGATACTATGATGCCACTGGTATCTGCATTTAAAAGCCTATTGTATAATAGATTATTGAAATGCATGAAAAGATAATCAAATTTTGTGTTGATGATAAAGGGAATTTCTGCTTGTTTATATTAGCACACCCAGACAAAAAAAAATCGTATAAATTACATGAAAGTTTGAAAAGTGTATAAGGCTTAAGAAATAGTTGATTGAGTAGGTAAAATAATGTTTTCGAGTTTTAATTTCTCTTCCCTTACATCCTACCAGCTTTTGAAACGCCCTCGTCTTTTCAATTATTTAGATGGCCACCCTTTTCTTTTATTTACAAAAATTAACAAATGTCAGCTGTTTTACTAAATTGATTGACAGTATTGATTTTCCATAATACGTATTAACCATATAATTGTCTAACAGAGTTATTTAATACTAATTTTTTCTCTCCTTTTTTCAATTTATGGTACACTCCATCCTCTTTTTTAAGAATTATAAATATATTCAAGTTATCTATCACCCCATACAATCGCTGCGCTCATTCTTGCTGCCAGCCAAACAACGGAGGTTATTGCCTCTATCCAAAATCTGATATTCTATTTAAGTAACGGCCCAATGTGTGGCCGGTAACTAATTGCCAGTTAAAGCAGTCAACCTGTTATGGCGCCAACATTATAATTATCGAAAAATATGTACTAACTAATAGTTCTCTGCCGCAGCAAATTTATGTTAATGATTGAGCGGAAAATATTACTGTTTGATTGCATAAGCGTGAGAACGCTTTAGACGCTACTATTTAACTCATACTGTGCTTCTTCACTTATACATATACGTTTTTTCCCCCCTACAGGTTTACACGTGTCAGGCAAGCAATGGTCATGTTGTGGCAGCTCTGACGAAAAAGGTTGTGCTGGACATGAACTGTAAGTAAACACAAATTCAATAGAAAATTTGTATTTGTCTTTCATGCTTTGTTTTGTGAAATGAAGGAATGAATTGATTGAAAAGCTAGCGCATGTGTTTAAACAGAAGGACGTAGAAAAGAAGAAAAATTACAAGTAATCAGCAATGACGAAGTAATTCGAAGTGAATTTCCAAGCTCTTCCTTTGGTTGAAATTGCCAAAATTAAAACCAGAGCTTGCGTGGATAAATTTTAAGACATATGAAATGCCTCAAATTATGTATGTGGAATTAAAACGTACATAGAGCTCTCGAAAAATGAGAAGAAAAAATCAGATGAAAAAATTAGAGCTCTTTTGAAGGTACGTGGCCTCAAGGGAGAAAGACGTAAATTGGCATTGATATATTTTATTCTCAGTTTTATTTATTAATAGTAACCGCTCCTGTGCCGAAAAGGCTTTTTCATTTTAGTTTTAGAGTTTTCATGCTCTCTCATTTATTGGAGGTGCATTTACAGCCCATAAACTTCTGTAGTATATTTTCCACACATAGAGTGAAAACCTTTTATTGTGAGGTCAAATTAAAACAAAATCAATAAAAATGCCCCCACAAACCCTTTTTTATACTTATACATCTTTGTAGTAGATTGAATATAATTTGTGTCAAGCCTCACCGCTACTACGAATTTTATAAATATCTAAAGCCAGTTGGCGGCCTTGATATAGATACAATTTTGGGAATACATCGGCTGCAGCATCAATAAAGGTGACCCATTTCTTCAAAAGCATTTATTTTCCAACCAGCTTAGGTAGATAATGGAAGATTTTTTGTTTTCGCTCTACTGATTCTAGTAAACATCTCTGCGCATGAAATGAAAAGTATTTGCTCAAGGATATCCCAGTCTAAATTTTAACCAGAAAAGAGATTGAATCAGAAGAAAGTGGCCGTTCGATAGACAACTAGCCGAAGCGTTGGTACGATTTATGGATCGAAAAATGAGCCCTAAATATATTTCCCTTACTAGTCAGTATCACCTCTTAAAACAGTTTAAAGGTCGGTAGTCATTGAGGAGATTTGAGGATTAGTTGGCTGGTTTAGCTGTGAGATATCAATACTTCATAATTCTATAATCTACTATACTGAACTGTGCTCTTCATTGACGTCATGACAAAAGAAACAGATCGTACCGCGCAATTCGACATCAGGGACACAGCCAAAAAGGCGTTGATATGTAGGTGCTTGAGGAGTATCAGAACCATTTAAGAATATATAAATACTATAATTATCTGGCATCGAGTGCTCATTATTACCATTTTCGGCCTCTTTAGATTTGTACCAAAAAAATAATAATCTTACCATTTAATGTTAAATTAATAGGCTTTATCTTTAAACGCTCTTCTATGTGAGCTATTTAGCTGCTTTCTCCATTCAAATCCGCTTGTACTTACATTAGCTGTCATTTCAGCTTAATTTTTTTCATTTTCCACCTGAACAAGCATTTGTACTTACTCACTAATACACATTTCAAATAGTCTCCCTTGCTTTTGCTTAAGAAAATATGCGTCAGCTCAGTTAACGGTACCGGAAAATCCCTTTGAAATTACATTCATTACAAATTTCCCCTCACTAATCAAAATGCAGGTAGTCTTTTTTCTGCAAATTTGCGCTATCCCATACATAAGTTTATACATATGTATATCTAAATCTTCCCTGCAGCCAAACGTACTAGCTCAGAACTGTCTCTACTACCAGTTTGCTCTTGCAGCGAAAGTATCATAGTTCAGCTTCTATCTTTTTTCAGTGGTATTTTTAACATGGCGATGCCCTATGAAATGCCAGTTGCCAGCCTAGCCAGCATAACATAATTTAAGCAGCTAGTCAGTTGCTATAGCACCTAATAATTTAACAAAACTAGGTAAATTTCGTGCCGAAAATCATCAGTTGTGGCCTTTTTGCAATCGGGAATAAAAAAATGTTAAACGAATATTAAAAAAAAATGCGTACACTAAATATTTCCCAAAAAGTTTTCCACAAACAGCAAATTAACGGAATAATATTAGTTTTGCATACTTTTCAAATCGTTCACTTCGCAACTAGTACCATTGGAGTCACTCTATGCCTAGTCACTTTTGAGCTAGTGAGTCTTCTGCTATCAAATACCAGTACAATGTTGTCTGTTGAATAGTTTCGCCTTTCATTGGAGGGTAGTAAGCAATAAATGTACCTTTGCGGCATTCATATGCACTAAACATGCAATTGTATGCTAAGTAGTGGCATATAAATGTCAACTACAGAATTGGTAATAACATAAAATACGAGTAGCAGGCCAGCAAAAGCTCAAATAAAATATGTATCGCCATACATATTTACCCGTATCTGTCCTTATTTATGCATATGTGTAAGTATATCAGGCTAAGTTAAGTGGAAGAATATGTTGGACAAGGCCAGTCCGCTTATTGGATATAGCACAGGAAAAATGTTGTAAGGTAGAGGAAATGTAGTCAAAGTTAATTATTTGCTTTGTCGTTGGAAAAGCGGAATAGATGAAGAAAAAAAAATACTACACGAAAAGGAATGAAACACAACGCAGTAACCGTGCAGAAAGTTCGGAAGGCTTATGTAGAGGCATAAAAAAATTGTATACGAACATAAATATGTATGTGTGCATGTATGCATATAAGTCTATGTATATGCTCATTTGCATACATATGGGCTCGTAAAGCATACATATATTCGCTATGTAACATTTGTCCAATTTTTGGAGAGTGTAATTAAGTTGTGCAAAAACAAGCAGTTGCTTTTTTGGGGTTAAGTGCCAAGTCTAATAACTACTTTTTTTTATTGTTTGTTTTTGTTTCTTTTTTTTTTGCCTAAAACACTTTTTACCGCTACGTAATATACTTCCGTACCTTGGCAAAAAAAAAAAAAAAACAGGAACATTTAAAGGGGATTTTGTAGTTTCAGATGACGGGAGTAGCTACCTTTTTGGGGAAAGTAATTAATCCAGAGAAACTAGGAAAAAGTAATTAGTTACATGGGTTCAACGCAAGTTGCGCTATCAGAGGAAAGCTTAAGCTTACTTTATTTAATATTCAAAGGAAGAAATGTAAAAATTTAGCTTAGTTAATTATACCCGATTTAAGTAAAATATAAAAACAAGATTTTCTAATAGGAACGGAAAGCGATGGAATATTAAATTAACTTTCTAAAGATGAAAAAATTGATATAGCTGTGAGAATCCCGGTACTAGCATCCTTAATACATAAATATAATTGACGCGTATACATACAAGTTCTTAGGTATATCTAGTCAGCTTCCATCTAATTGGTGCTGTGAGTCTTGATGCTGTACCACAAATGAAGGGACCTACCTACCTGTGCTTTTTACCACCTGTGTTTGGCAAACCATTTTATGCCGAGCTTTCTCACGGCAGAATTGCACTCAGCAAATTGCCAGTGCCTGATAGTTCCCAATTCACAATTTGTCACTCTTTCAAACTACCACCAAATCATAAAAGGCCTGTTGAATTTCTCTATTCTACTGGCTCTTAGGAGATCATCAACTTTGGTGGTACGCGCCTGTCAAGGTGACCACATTAGGTAAGTTTATTTGAAAATTTATTCATGTCTCTAGATAGTAGCTATGAGCAACCCACCACTTGACTACCGCTTCTCTTCCAGTCCTCAATTCTTCGTGGAACATAGGACATCAATCACGCCCACGCGTCATCTTGTGCGATTCTTGACAATGCACTTCATTTCGCTCCAGCTATTCCCCATGCTTCTAGCTTCCTTTTCGACTGTTCACCTACAAGTTTTCCTTGGCCTACCAGGCGTATAACCAGCATTCGCAAGCGGAGACTTTTTAACAAATCTGTTTCTCAAGCAGCGATTTAAGAAAATCTGGAGGCTCCGAAGTGATGCAGTTGGTCACTTTCCACGTGGGTATGAAAAATCTCGTCTTGTGTAAGCTGCAAGGCGTACCCACACATATTTACTACGTACAGTGAAACCGCAATAATTCGTAAAAAAGTTCTGCCCCTTGCATAACTTGCACAAAAGACATATAATTTGCTACTCTCCTCGTAAATTCTTCTACTCGTTCGTGTCTGATAAAAATGTCCTATAACTCGTTTCCATTATTCATATTGTGTTAAAACTTCAAATTAACGTAATAGTAATAAATTGCAAATCGCCTTTAACCATTACTTTTGCTTGTGGTTTTGAAAAAGTGCTTTGTATTCTGAAAATCGCGTTGGCTCTTAATATTTCGGTGTTCCCATGGATTACGAACAGACGCGATTCCAATTTACTATATTACGTTTTAGTGTAACTAAATATTTCATAAATCCATGATTTTTGTTAGTAAATCTGAGGCATTTAAATTTCAGTGCAAGCATTAAAGAACTTCAAAAAGTAGGCATTTGAATAATATTTCGCTGCGTGGAAAAACACCAACTTTGTCCTTAGTAGTTTTGCGCTTACTTTTAGGCGTCTTTTGTTCTAATAATACGCTGGAGCCAAACAATTACTGTTTAGACAAAGAGTCAATTTAGCATATTATCGCAATTCCAAATACTTGATTTGAGTGCTTTTTGACGCACGCTAATCGCACTCCAAATTTTGTACGGAAATTCTTGCAGCTGCTTTGTTTGCCTTTACAAAAGACTCGCATCAAAAATCCAAGTGCCAGCAGTTGATTGACATGAATGAGCTGCGATCTAAACAAAAATATGAACAGAAGTCAAGTTGAGAGATTAAATAGGAAAATTGTAGGCATTAAAGCGCAATTTGACAAACATTTGACTTTCGAGAACCAGATGGAAAAAGCGCTGACAAAGAAAAGCTCAAAATTAAACAAAAGACAAAATTCGAGTAAGCAAAACAAAGATAAATAAGCAAATGCGCCCAATGTGTTTTTAACAGGGTACAAGTGCATGAATTTGTAAAATTAGTAAAACGCGTCGCACGAGTGTATGCACCAAATAACAAAAGTGAAATGAAGGAAGTGAGCGCGGAAGAAGGAAAAGCGCTAACGGCAGTCTAGCACTAATTTGTGCGTGTTGTTGGTGGTGGCGTGTTAAAGTCCTTTGTGAATTTACAAAATGCAGCAACAAGAAGAACAAATTCAGCGCAAGTGGGAGAGAATGGGCATGGACGCACAATCAAAGAGGGTGGCGGCAACAATTAAGACGCAAGCGTTGGAGGACGAGTGTGGGGTGCTACTGTTTGCGTAATAGGGCTGACCTAACAAAGCATTCAATTTTTTCTTGTGCCTAGTCGTGCCGTTAACAAATCGCACGATTTCCACTCACACACACCTGTGACTTTCGGAACACCACCTTTTGTTACACTACAACAGCAATGGGGGTATACAAAGGCTTGCACACTTCCTTACAATTGTCAAATCAAACGTTGAAGAAAGTGCAACACGACAACGCCAGGAATGGCACACATACACACAAATGCGCGTTAGATCACACTTTTCAATTACGCGCACACAGCAGCTCAATAGGCACGAGCTGTCTGTACCCCTGTAAGTAGGCAACAAGGCACATCAATGATAAGTAAGAAGCAATAAACAATAAGCAGTCAAGACAAGAAGAATGGTTGGATAATTTTTAGCGCGTGACTGTAATTAAAAGTCGAACAAAGAGAACAAATACACCAGTACAGGCCAAAAACCCATACACACCCACACTTATGCACAGTAATTTACAAGCTTTGTATGTAATTACAACTGTAGTTTGACATGCGGTGGTGGCAATGCTGACGGTTGCGGTACTCTAATGCAAAATATGCACAACTCACTTGCTTTTGTTGTAATCAGACACGAGGCAAACGATGCGAAATGTGCTACGTGCACTTATTTCTCGATTTTAATGTTTTTTCTTGTTTCTTTTTTTTGCAAGCGCGGGTATTCAATATTTCTGAGTGCATCGCCATCACCCCACCCTCACTATGACTGAGGCGATTATTTTTCGTGACGCATGCATCACACGCTGTTATTTTCGTGACATTTCCGCGACACATTAAAGGCATTGCGCAGTGTGTAATTTGGCTACAGCCATCAACGCTGCAGAGAGCGTGCGTTGCCAACACCAGCGACACCACAAGAAAAAATATCGCCCGGAGCCATCACTAACAGCAGCGCCAGTGCCAGCAAAGCTGTCCTGATTGCACGTTTCAACTACTCATTTTGGCGCTTCCAGTGCATTGTTTTTTGAGGAACTGATTGTGATTGAATGTCACTCGCATGCGTAACGCGTGTTTGGCAATAATTAGTGCGCATTGGTTGCTCGAAGGCAATTCACCTCTTTCTCTGTTTTGGCACAATTAGATTTCGGCCATGCGTTGATGATTTTTTGTACTCACTTAGCAGCAGCCTTTCCTGTCTTACTGATTACCGATAAGCTATGTTGAGTGTGACTAGTAATTATTGTAGTATAAAAATAGATTTTAATTAAAAATTTTAATCACAGGGTTTAACTATCAATGGAACTACTTGTAGACCTCTACCGCATGCAGGAATGAAGCCAATGACCCATAAGTATATATAACATTTGACCTCAGTTATAGAAAAAAACAGTAAAACACGGTGGCAAGTCCAAAATGGTGTGGAATGCTCTTCGGCGCTAGGAGTAGGTCCATTTATTTTGGATAAAAGATAAAATGAATGCAGTGGACCATGTGGATATATTGAATACTGTTATAATTCCATATACAAGAAAAGAAATTCCCATAAAATGGGAGTTTATGCAGGACAACAACTTCAAGCATTCAACAAAATTAGCAAAGGAGTGGTTTAAAAAAGAAAAAGTGAAAGTTTCAGAATGGCTGTCGCAGTCTGCTGACTTTAACCCTATTGAGCATCCATGAGCAGAACTGAAAAAAATAATCGAGACTTTCAAAAGCACAGTTCAAAAGTCTTGGCACTATATTTCCCCGGGCAAATGAGCAAATTTAGTAAATTCAATGCATCGAAGATGCGAAAAAATCATAAAACAGGCCGGAAGTGCTACAAAATACTAAATTAATTATCCGTACAAATATATAGAGTGTTTTGTCGAGCTCCTTCTCCTCCTTTGTGCAGGGCGACTTGATATTGTTCTACAAATGGAGGGATCTACAGTTTGTCATGAGGAGCTTTTTCCGGGCAGAATTACATTTGGAGGCTTGCGATTGCCTGCCGAGTGGCGACCGCTATTAGAAAAAACTTTTTCATTTTTGCTGTCTTGAACACAGAGTTTCGAACCTACGCACTCCCGAAGGGTAGTCACCCACCAACTTATTCGCCTACGGCGGCCACATTTTTATTTTTACTTTCATTAAATTTATGGTTACAAAACTTAGACATAAAAGTGGTTACCCATTTTATTTTCTTGTCGATGAGTTTGGTCTACGACATTACTGTACCCTCGTCTATTCTCTACCCCTTCTTCCCTTGATGCTGAATTTTCCACGCCTGTTTAGGTTGTGCTCTCCAACACAATAACAGAAATGTTGACATTAATTTTCAACAGTTGGCTCTCTTTTCGTTGGCCAACACTTACAGAGCACCAACTTATAAGCAAAAATGGTTCTAGAAGAAACGAATAAAAAGAATAAGCCTTGGCTTCAGAGCTCAAATCTTCTATTGCATTCTGTTTCTTGCCACACTCTATTTCCTGCTTGCTTGATTCTCGTAAATAATTTCTGGCAATTGTTTGCAAGAAAATTTTACTATTTCATTAAAAACTTTTGGTGATTTACTTAAGTAAATATACAAAATTAAATTACCAAAATACATACATACAAAGCGTACATTTTCAAAGCAAGTTACAGGCAGTTCTAAGCTTAGCATTTGTCATATACTTGTCAGCAAGTAAACATATTTCTAGGCGCTTATACAGGAAATTTGGTAAGAAAGAAAAAAGTATCAAAGTACCGTCTGCCAATATGTTGAAATATTTGTTTTTATCCTTGCTTAAATTTCCCTGGAAAATGCAGCGAATAAATCAGCAAACACCGTAAGAACCCAAAGAAAGTAATAAAAATAAAGAAATGAATGCTGTAAGTGAATTCGTGAGATTTACTCATATTTTTCGGCTGAAGTGTAACTAAGTACGCGTTTACAAGCATGCACAACTACATATGTATGTGTGTAGAGATAAGCTTAAGGCAAGTAGGTTAACTAGAGTACAGCAACACCCAGCTGTCGACCGAAGAAATATGTTGCATACATTTAAGCGCGCACATAACGCCCAGAACGCCTAAGTCCAAGCTGAAATATTTTGGTAGACGAATTTATTTGCCCAACCATATGGGAATGCATGTGGCAAAACATATATTTTTTTCTTGGTGTGTGTATCCAAATACTGTGCACATACTCGTAGTATAGCAGCGCATCCATATATGTACGTGCATAATTTGTGTTTGTGCATGCTATGTAGATTAGTTTGCTAAATAAAATATTCGCCAGATTTATGCTCAAGTTTCACCTGTTCACAGCAGCTGCAGTATGTGCCGAGTTTTCTTAAACAGCTGTACTTACTTTCTACAGTTTAGTTTTGGCTGAGTTTCTCTCTTTGCTTTTCGTTTCTATTTGTGCACTACGTGCAAGCAAATCCACGCTTCATACGTACATACATTCTTATTAGTAGTTTAAGTTGTGCATAAGAAATTGGCTACTCCAGGTGGGGTCAAAGATTGATGTCAATTGGCTGTTAGCGTAAGCTGTTCTTAGACGGGATTTTTGTTTGTGAGCACTAAAATGAGAAAAAAAGCAAATGAAGAATCTTAAAGAATGTCTGGTTTAAGTATTTTTTCTTAAACTACTATTTAAATGTTTCGAATATATGAATTGGTCTTAAAGCAATACCGACAGCCTGGAAGTATGAAACTATTTAATATTTAAAAACGAGTATACACATTTTTCCTTAACCGTTATGTTAAGCTCAAACTTAATAATAGTTAAAAATTTCTTCCTTTTTTACATTGCAGTGCCACCACTAAGTTTGCTGCTGCAGGGTCTCAATCATGCGCTCATCGCTGGCACGCGCACTCACGTAACCTGCACAGCTGTGGGTGCACGACCAGCACCTCAAATTATCTGGACAAAATCGGGGCAGGTGCTCAAGGGATCTACACAATCGGTAAGCCTTCATTCTGAAACTTCCTTTCAGTATTGAAAAATGAAAAAATTAGCATTAATTATTGATGTCGGGACTTCGAGAGCTTTTTCTGCAATCCGGAGATCCCGCAATATAACTTGTCTAACTACAAAAATAGCATTAATTATTGTAACGCGAACTTCTAAACTTTTTATTGGAATCCCGAGTTTTCGGGATTTCTCCCGAAATATTACTTTGCTAACTTCAATAAGCATACAGTGTTTTTATCAAAATTAGAATCATACCAGTGTGCCACATGCCGGGATTTCAGGATTTGTCCCGAGATTTAACTTTGCTAACCTCTGTTCAAATTCAAATTTTAGCATATGTTATGATATTAAAATATATGCAGTCGCGGAATCTCAAAATAAAGTTTCGCTAACTTCTTATTTAAAAAATAAGTATTTTTTTATTAAAACTTAGAAATATTCTAATAATTCGCTTTATGACATTAGGTAAGTCATGCTGCAGCTGAAAATTAAAGATAAAAAGGTATCGATTTCTTATTTACTTCGTACGGAACGACATAGAAAATGAATTATAAATTCAAATTCAAATTTCGATTAATTTGTTATGCAATAAATAATTTTTATCCTTTAATTTACTTTTACGTTTAAGTTTTAGATAAGGAATATCGGTCAGATGAAATTTTTATTTTATTTCTAACGTTTTTTTAGCTACTAACTCTAATAAGAGTCTAAAAAAGAAGAAATTGGAGAATTGAGCAGGGAAGCAATATTTGAGGCATATAAAACCACTTAAAAAATTTAATCTCTGATTATGAATCTAGCATTACAAAATTTTGGACCACTTTTTAGTCCTAAATGCCTAGTCCAAGCAGCTTTTGAGAGCTTTAGACCAAATAAGAAGGATTAAAGCTGAAATACATTACGAAACACATAAAAAACTTAAACAGTCAAATATTTGGTAGCTGGGTTGTTCAAAATTAGAAATTTCTTGGAATCTTTGGAATCTTCATTTGATTATACTTTTTTTTGCCACTGATTTTCACATATTTTTATACCCACTTTGTCATAATATAAAATTGTATATATAATATTTACATTCAAATATATTCACATTCACACATGTATGTGCGAGTATATCAATTTTCCCATCTTTAATCCTACTCCAATTCTTTATCACTGTTTACAGACTTCCAGCGATGGCAACACCACCGTCTCCGAGCTGATGCTTATACCAGTGCCCGAGGATAACGAACGTCAAGTAGTCTGCTCCATTTCATTAAATCCATCTATAACGTCACAGCAGTTGCACGAGGGCGATACGACAGTGTTGACGGCACTAAGCAATGACAACATGGGATTGTATTTGAAGGATTCGCGCGTGCTGAATGTGACGCGTAAGTCAATTGTCGGCTACTGTTAATGCAGGCTTGCACCTGTCTTTATAAATAAATATTCACATGCTACGAATGTTGTAGTATGTATGTATATGTGTAGGGATACATAGCTGCGCTAGTTGAGCGCTTGAGTTAGTTACATTCAAGTGCGAGTACTCGCTTGCACTTCACTTTAGGTGAGCACTTCATGAGAGCGGTTCCATACATGCATTCACATGTACGCACTTAAGTAAGCGTTTAAGCATTTATGCACTTGCACTTATGAAGCGTTAGCTAACTCTGTGCTACAGTTGTTTCGCTGTTTTGTCCGTTGTAAGCTGATTCGGTTGTGCTAATTAAAGTTTTAATTGATTTCAGTTAATTTTAATTGGGTTTTTTATTGAAGATGCGCTGTACTTCAAATTATTAATTCGCATGTCGCACACATGTTAGCTAACCTGACGAAATTCAATTAGTAGAATATAAAAAACTCGCATCAAAGAAATCATATGAAAAGTCAGCCAGAAAAGTATCGAAACTTTGCAATAAAAGAGTCAATTTGTTATTCATTAAATTATGGTGTAATGCCTTCAAGGCAATCCCTTTCTAAAATAATACAATAATGCAATGAATAATTAAAATATCAAAATATTTTTCAAAGAAGTTAACATGGCACGATGAAATAAAAGTCCTTAAGGTCAGCCTAACGCCAGACCAAGAAGGACAGTATGAATGAGTAAAATTAAATAAATAAAAATAATAATTTAAAATCATAATTTGAAATCACCTATGTTCACTATGCTTTCTAATTTGCCTTGACATGCTAAGCCCTAGAAGCCAGAGTATCTGTACATTAAAAAACCACATTTACTCAAAACCTTTAGCAAAAGCAGGCGAGGTAAGAAAAAATGTATGTTTTTCGAAGTCCCACAAAAACTCGAATTTAGTACTTACTGACAAAACGAAAATGATCAAACATGCCATGAAAAAGCTCTGTTAGTAGATTTGTGTTATACTACCATTTGGTAGGTGCAGAGTTCGAAGCTCACTATCGTTGGATAGGGGATGGCAAATTTCTTTGTATACTTCTGCCATGAAAAAGCATCTCTTAAAAAGCCAGTTTCCACATGTGGCATAATTTACAAGTAGATTACCCCCAGGGTGAAAGAGAAGCTCGCCTTTTTAGTTCCAGATAATAAATGCCTTTCAAAAGTGTCGTCCAGATATTAATAGTGAATAATAAACCTAACTTTTTTCATGTCATCTTTGATATTTGTTAAATGTGACAGATGTAAAATTTTACACTATGGAACAACGCAAAAAAATTGTTGAAACTTATTATGGAAATAGTCGATTATTAAGAACAATTTATCGCAAAGATCGTAATATTTTTGGTGAAATTAATCATCGGAATGAGTCGACAATTCAAAGGTTGGTACAAAATTGGAAGAAACTGGTTCTGTCGAGGATAGGGAAATGACTGACAGACCAAAAACTGGGCGTTCTGCTCAGAATATTGCTGCTGTAGCGCAAAGGGTTGCTGAGCAACCTTCAATCGATAGCTCGATGTTCTCAAAAATTCATGCATCAGCATTCATAAGTCGACGGTTTGGTAGATGTTCGTGGACGTGCTCAAGGTGGACATTTAAATGACGTAATTTTTCACATATGATTGTTAAGACCCTTATATTGAATAAAAATAGTGAAACCGAATGAATCTAAATTTTCACATGTTCTGTTTTAAAGCAAAATCTTGTGGCGTATTTCCGGTAAAAGAATCTTTATTGTACTGGAGATATTTCTTTAATTTTTACGTAGCAAAGATCGGTTTTCTGTTATACATCAGCGTGAAGGTGTTAAGAGCCTTCATTCCCTTGGTACTACATTCCCGAAATGGTCCAAATTTATATTCAGTCAGTTCTGAAGTATTATTTAAAATTCATGGAAAACGTTTTATGGGGTAACAACAAATTCAAGTTCAGAGCGTTTAAGCCAACTATTTAATTGGGTCAGTGAAATGTATTCAAATTTTTGTATATTACAGTGCGATTGCACTCATCACCTTAAGAGCCTCAAATATCGCTCACGGAAAATTAATTTACACACGAGTTTATATAACTTGACACCCAAAATTTTAAAATTTTTAACTTAGGGATTTTCGATGCTTCATAATTTGTTATTATTGCCAGCAGCGTTGCCACATTGTTAACGGTTAAAAATAAATTATGGAATTGCGTGATTTAAAAAACTGTATTCCGGCTTTCATGCATTGGTGTCCTCTCATTCAGCAACTAATTTTTTGCATTTTACTATTTTACAAAATTGAATTTGAATTGAATTCAAAGCAGTTGAAAAAAATTACAGTTTTCAAAATGATACTTTTATGAAGATGTCAAAGTACCAGCAAAAGTGAAATGGCTAACATGGCTGCCAATGTGACTAAGTGGGATTCCGTTTTTAGAAGAAAAAGTTATGTTTCTGTTCATAAAAAGTTGCTTTGCGTGCTATTCATAGTTTTCTCTAACAAAAAATGTATTTAAATTTAATAAACAAAATTTATACATGCCCTAAATCTCATCAAACTTATGCACCTGCACTTCTCTCTCTCTTTTACAGACGCACCCATTGTTTCACTACGCCTAGGCGCTCCTTTGGATCCGAATAACCTGCTGAAGGGCTCTGACGTCTACTTGGAATGCGATGTAAAGGCGAATCCGGGCATAACACGGGTCGAGTGGTATCACAATGTAAGTTAAGTTATAAAACACACACACCCACAAACAAGAACGCACATGCGAATGCAGAAGTTGCACACAAAAGGAGACATTCTATTTTTCTTTTCATTATAAAAGTGCCACAACATACGCGCATACACACATATTTTATATGTATACGTTGGCACAATGCAATTTTAATATATTCACAAAATTTCAAGTAGCTTCAGTCGACAAAATAAAAAAATGTCAGCTAGCAAGTGGTGCACAATGAAAGAAAGAATAAAATTCATTGACGCGCTGAAACAATGCTCTCTCGTATCCAGACACATAACCATACACGCACGCAGGCCCGCAAGCGTTCTTGCCTTAAATAGGTGCTGAGATTCCTTTTCATATACATATGACCCTTTTTTGCGCTCAGTCATGCACTCTGACATATATAAGCATATACATACACACAAACACATAAACTCACTCCGCGTTGTTTTTATTTTTCATAAGTATTTCGACTCCTTTCACCTTATGCATGGCATATCTCTGCCACTCACTCCCTCTGCATGTGTCGTTGTCCTTTGTTCATGGCTGTTATTGTTTTTGTATGCTTTTTTTTGTTCGGCAATATAACAACAATTACACTTGAGACGCAAAAATGCTGGCGGTTCTGTTTAATATGCACTTCAATTCTTTCATATTCGCTTACTACGGCATTGTTGTTGGTTATGCACAGTGAGTGTTAGCAACTGCATATTGCTTTTGTTGTGAAAGACGAAGCTCGACGAAATAAAGTAGTTTCGCTGAAGCTTAGTAATGCTTTAAATTGGAATTTAACTAAAATCTTCTCAGCGTCTTTTATGGATGTGTGCATATACTTGTGACTCAAAAGTAAGAGTACTTAATACGAAATTAAGTTTGAAGAGAAATGTTAACTGAAAACAGCAAGGTAGAAGAGCGTTTTTTGAAAAAAACTTGCCACAGCACTTTCAGAAACTGAAGAATGTACGTAAATGAAAGATTCAGTAAAAATTATAATTTACACATAAAAAAAATGCCATGGTCTACCTTCTAAGTTTGTACATATGTATATGTATGTATGCGGTAGGTGCATCACTCTCTGAATCGGCTCCTTTTACATGACCGGAATTATAAAGCATATTATTTTAAGGCTTTTCCTAAAATATTTCAGGAAAATTTTTAGATTGACGTGAGCTGAATCGATTTTAAAGTACCTCCAAAAATATAGCTTTCATAAATAAAATTGCCAAAAAATTACCCCAATCTTAAAAGGCCTGCATTATGACGAGACTTTTTTCATATTTTCTCTAAACGCTAACTGAGTGGTATTGACAGCATTAGAAAGACAGAGCGCAGCTTCTTTGGCGTATTGGTCAGCTACTTCGTTGCCCTCAATCCCGATTTTATTTATTTTTTTTTTTATACCCTTTATTATTGTTTCTATTTCAACTTAAAATATTTACAATTTTTCTTTCTTTTTGGGTTTCAACAGTATTTAGAAGCCAATACCACTATATACATTTATCTAAGAAAAAAACAAAAATTAACTCGTTATTTAATTAATTGAATTATTTAATGATTAAATATATTCATAAAATTGTGACACCATTTACATCTGCAGGTCAGTTGGTCGTTTGCGCTTAAGTCTCCTCGTCTCGGTTTCCTCTTTTAATGGAAGTTGCCGAATTTCCCTGTTAGAATGTTCTAGTAGTCGGTTTGTGTGTCTTGAGCTGTTGTTGCGTATTTCTTCATGGACTGTTTTTACTTTAAGTTCTCGATGGATATTATCATTTAGTATATACCACTCCAGTTCCCCAAAGCTCTGAGCCATATTTCCATATTGGTGTTATAATTACTTTGTATATTAGTATCTTATTTTCTAGTGAGAGCGTTGAATTCTTTCCCAAAAGCCAATGAAGTTGTTTAAACCTAGTCTTGATTTCGCGTCGTTTTTGTCCAATGTGTAACTTCCAGTTAAGTTTATTGTCTATAACACTAGTCTACAAGGAAAAGTATCCGCTTCTCTGTCCATGCAAAATTCGGATTGATAACTAAAATTAATTTATTAGTTTGAGTTTTTACGATAATCGTATCTTTCGTGTTTAATGGAACTAGGCCGACAAAATTTAACCAACATTCAGACCCAGAAACCAGACTATATATTTCCGAAGGTTTATGATGCGCTGAATCCAAATCTGGCCTCAGAATTGCTCTATCAGCTCTGGTTTTCGAGATATCCTAACCTAAAAGTGCAAAAAACACCATTTTTGCCCATATTTGAGGTTATGTAGCCTTGCAGATGTTTTCTTTCACCAAAATTAAAGGATGGCATCTTTAAATACAATCCTTCTTTTTTCAAATGGCGTTTTGTTTGCTCAAATATCATTTTTTTTCGCAGAGATATCGCATTTTGAAATTTTCATGTTTCGAAATTTTCCTACACCTGAAAATCGATTAAGATAACATAGACATGATATAGTCGCTTACTAATTTTCTTGGGTTTGAGGGCCTGAAATATATGGATTAATAGTATGTAAATTTGGAGTTTGTGGGAAAGCCTGCTAGCGGTTATGTGGGTTAGCCTGCTCGCGGTATGATAGGGGTGGTTTCTAGGGGTTAGGGCTGTGTGTGACTCGGTACCCAAAGGTTAGATAGTGTAGGGATGTGGTGAGTCAGCACACTTATGGTGTGAGACAAAATTTTAAGAAAAATAAGACTCAATTCAAGAAAATTAGTAATCGAATATATCATGTCTATGTTATCTTAATCGATTTTCAGGTGTAGGAAAATTTCGAAACATGAAAATTTCAAAATGCGATATCTCTGCGAAAAAAAATGATATTTGAGCAAACAAAACGCCATTTGAAAAAAGAAGGATTGTATTTAAAGATGCCATCCTTTGATTTTGGTGAAAGAAAACATCTGCAAGGCTACATAACCTCAAATATGGGCAAAAATGGGGTTTTTTGCACTTTTAGGTTAGGATATCTCGAAAACTCAAACTAATAGAGCAATTCTGAGGCCAGATTTGGATTCAGCGCATCATAAACCTTCGGAAATATATAGTCTGGTTTCTGGGTCTGAATGTTGGTTAAATTTTGTCGGCCTGTGTAATCATACCCAAGTATTTTGCCCTTGTGTCGTGGTGGATTTGTTTATTCTTTATGAATATTGGATTGTATTGCTTTTTCTCTTCTTAGTGTATGTGACGTGGGCGGTTTTATCTTCGTTTATTTTGATTCCCCATTTCTCGAACCATTGAGTGGTGTTGTCAAGTAATTCCAGAAGTTTATAAGCAGCCGTTCTTGGATCTTTGTCTGATGCTAACAAGACAGTGTCGTCTGCAAATGTTGCTATTAGAGAATTCTTAGTTGCCGGTGTAGGGATATCAGCTGTGTAAAGCAGGTAAAGAAGCTGCCCAAGGACACTACCTTGCGGTACACCTGCTTCCATTGTTAGTATATCAGAATACTTATCTTCGAATTTTACATAAAATTGTCTTCCAGTTATATAACTTTTCATTAGTTCGTAGTAGTCTGTTGGTAAATAAGTCACGAGTTTTTGTAGACGTCCTGCGTGCCATACTGTGTCAAAAGCTTTAGCCACGTCGAGATATACTGCTTCACATGTTCGTTTTTTATCGATGTCTTCAAAAATTTTGTTTGTAACTCTGTGAACTTGTTGGATGGTGGAATGTTTTTGCCTGAATCCGAATTGGTGGCAAGGTATTATTTTGTCCTTTTGTGTAATGGGATCGATTCTGTCAAAAAGTAACTTTTCAAAAATGTTTGATAATACTGGTAGTAGGCTTATAGGTCTGTACGAAGTTACTTGCGTAGGATCTTTGCATGGTTTTGGTATTGCGATAATTTGAGCAATTTTCCATACTTTTGGGAAATATTTCAAGTTCAAGATTTGATTGAACAAGTTCCTTATATAGATAAGCCCCTTCTCTGGGAGTTCTCTTAAAAGTTTTCCAGTTATTAGGTCGTATCCTGGCGAGTTCTTAGGATCAGTTCTCTCACATATGCATTGTTTTATTTATTCTAATGTAGGGAGGTTGAATTAGTTTTAAAGGTTTTTTTCGAAGATTTGGGGCTTTATTGTGAAAAAACGGTACAAAATATTTTATTTGAAGTATTGGCCATCGCTAGCTACAACTTTCGCCCATCTTTCGGGCAATTTCCGGATGCCGTTTCTCCAAAATTCTGGCCGCTGCTTGGCTATCCATGACTCAACCCATATTTTGGTAGCCTCGTACGAGGAGAACCGCTGGTCCGCCAAATCGAGACTCATATGCCGGAACAAATGATAATCGGAGGGAGCTATGTCTGGACTATACGGCGGGTGGGGTAACACTTCCCAGCCAAGCGTTCCAAGGTATTTTTTGACAGGTTGAGCAACATGCGGCCGAGCGTTGTCATGTTGCAAAATAACCTTGTCGTGCCTTTTTACCGTTTCCGGCCGTTTTTCTTTCAATGCCCGGCTTAAACGCATCAATTGCAGTCGGTAACGATCCCCCGTGATTGTTTCGCCCGGTTGGAGCAGCTCAAAATATACGACGCCGACCTGATCCCATCAAATGCAGAGCATGATTTTCTTGCCGTGAATATTCTGCTTGGCCGTCGACGTTGATGCGTGGCCGGGCAAACCCCATGATTTTTTGCGTTTTGGGTTATCGTAGTGGATCCATTTTTCGTCGCCAGTCACCACCCGATGCAAAAAACCCTTCCGATTTTGTCGCTCGATCAGCAATTCGCACGTAAAAAATCGCCGTTCGACGTCGCGCAGCTTCAACTCGTACGGGACCCAATGTCCTTGCTTTTGGATCATTCCCATCGCTTTTAGACGCTTGCAAACGGTTGATTTATCAACGCCCAATGATTCAGCAAGCTCTTCTTGGGTTTGGCACGAGTCCTCGTTTACCAATTCCCCCAATTCCGCGTCCTCGAACTTTTTGGGCTGGCCAAGACGCTCCTTGTCTTCGGTGTGAAAATCACCACTTTTGAATCGTCGAAACCAGTACTCACATGTTGAAATCGACGGAGTATGGTCTGGGTAGGCCTCCTGCAGCAATTCACGGGCTTGGGCTGTATTTTTTTTCAAATTGAAGCAGAAAAGCAAAGGTTCCCGCAAATTGCGTTTCGACGGCATGAAAGTTGACATACTCGGAGCACGAAAACACTGCGTTGTTTATACTTCAGCGAAATGACAGATACTGATAAACAAAGCCTAGGGATGAGGCTTTGTCATGAATATATATTCAGTATTGCCAATGCGATAAAGTGATCTGTGTGTCACCTTTAAAACTAATTCAACCTCCCAATAACATTTTTTGGTTTGCATGGATCTTTTTTTGCGTGGGTCGGGAAAAGATTTACATTAGGCGTATTGTTCGTAAAAGTACTTTTGAAGTGTTTTTCGAGAACTTCAGCCTTGTCAAGATTTGTTCTAGTCCAGCTGCCATCAAGTTTTCTGATAGGTGGTTTGTATCAAATTTTATTTTCGATTTTGTTTGTAGCTTTCCATAGTGAATAGTTTGTCGTTATACCGGGTCCAAGTTGTTCGATGCGTCTCTTAAGTTTCATGTTTTTATGGTCGAATAGCATTTGCTTGATTTCCTTTGTAGCAGCGTTTAGCTTGCTTTTGTCAAGTGGCAGCCTTGTTATTTGCCAGCGTTTACGTAAGCGGTTTTTGATTTTGATTTTTTCTTGGATGTGTGCAGGTATATTATAGCTCGAGGAACAGATAGTTTCTTGTGGAGTTGATTTCATAGTGGCGTTCATTATTGTGTGATTACAATAGGCTATCGCACTGTCGATTTCGTCAAAGGTCTTTAAGCTTATTTTATTGTTAAGATTACGGATGACTATTTCTCTAAATGTATCCCAGCAGGTTTTTTTGTTATATATGTTTCTATTCGAGGATTCCTTCGTATATGAGCTCTGATATATCATTATTATTGGGGAATGGTCAGACGACAATTCAATTAACGATTTAATTGACATATCTTCGTGGTTAACGTTTTTTGTTATAAAAAAGTCGATCAATCCCGATATTATGAGATAATTTAGCTCTAAGGCCCGAAGGATCTATTGTCCCATCTTCTAGCACTCAAAGCCTAATTCCTAAATTTTGGTATTTGTCTTATTTTATTGAGTTTTATTTCCTCCTCTGGTAAAAATGTTTACTCAGCTATTTGACCCGCTGGGTGCTGGAGACGATACCATCTCATGTTTGGCGGTTCCATCTGCATAACATTTTTTAAGAGTTTTATCAATTGAACCAAATGTTTTCACGGAATTCTAAAAATATAAAAAAATCTAGGGTTTTGGTTTAAAAAACGCAAAATTTTGTTTGAGTGGTATCCTCATTAATGTACACTCGTACATTGTCATCAGAATCCGTGAATTTTTGATCAAGAACGAAACGAACACCATCCAATCCTGCGATTTTCCCACTACGGCGAACAAATTTTAACATCCGAGGGGATATGTATATATATAACTTTTGAGGCATAAACTTGTATTTCGAATTTTCTGAGTATATCACTTAATTTTCTTATTAAGATTGTATATGTAAATTTTTTGCATCACTTCTCCTTTTCAAGATATCGTGCTAAAGCACATTTCTGGTCTAGAGACGTGAAAATTTAAGTCGTTGAATATTGTAGAAAACCAATCAATTTTCAATTGATAAATCGTTTTTATTCATTGGATCAATTCTTTATTTACAAAAAAAAAAAAAGATTTTTTTCAATGACAATAATAAAAACAATTGTTTCCCCTGACGTAACACATGCCACTGGCGTAATTGATTGGGCTGCTCAGGTACGTCTAAAAAAAATCTATCGATTATTCATCAGGAGATATGTCGCTATGCTGGGTAGCAGATTTACAACAAAAAATTGTTTTCTATTGTATATATTTTATCGGTTTATTGGAAAAACAAAAAGGTTTTTTTCACGTTCTCGCTCTTAAACAAAATAGAAAAATTTATTATACAATAAAATTATAAAACTCTACTACCCGCGAGAGCCACAAGTCTACTCAATAACATATTAAAAATTCACATCAATCGGCTCTATACTTTTTGAGAAATTACCAACGCTAGCTCGAAAAAAATAATTTCGAAAAAACTACGGTTAACGTGCTTATATCTGGGCGTCGTACTCCAAGCCGGTCTCATTTTAAAGGACTGTAACGTCTAAACTACAACGAAATTCAATATAAAAATTTGCAATCATATTTTTGAAAGTAAAAACTATCATAACATGAAAAAAATGGATTTTTTCGAAATTCTAGACCAGAAAGGTGCCTTACAGGATTTTTCTACTTCAAAAAGTTTTTGATTTTTCTACTTTTCTATTTCGAAGGAAAAATGCCTAAATATTTCTAATTTGAGCCGTTGTAAGTCCAATGTCTTTGAAATTTCTGTACATTTTTACGTCGGGCGAGTTGATAACCCGTACAAACCATGAACGGTTAAGTTGAAACTTCGACTGCATATATACATGTAGCAAAAAAGTATTGTATATTTGGTTAAACAAATTTTGGAGCAATTTTTTTTTAATAAATTTGGGCTTTATTTTTAATCTATCAAAAATTTTGTGTCATAAATTTTTAGACTTCTATAGCTATTCATAATTACACTCGAAAAAAATTATGTTAAAGTAAAAACTGCAGGTAAAGTTAATCTGGCTTCGTCGAAGAGCTGTGCAGGCACAATTGTTGCTCTAAATAGCTTTGAAAAAAAAAAAATGATTTATACTTTTTTCAAAATTTTGATTTATTTCAATATTCCGCTGTAACCAAATCAGAAAATATGCTAATTTTTCCGCCGCCATGTCATAACCCCTTAAGCTGTGGTTCTATGAGAAAATTTCACTTTTTCCACTTAAAGCTTTAATACCTCTTATATGACATTTGCATACACATTTGGGTACCTGAGTATGTATATGGGATATGTAATATAATACTTCGACAAATATTACTCTTTTTACGAAATATAAATCTATTTTTTTTTTGCTTTTAAGCATTCATCGTCAACATATTTGCTTTGATCCTGCTTTAAATTTACGATATTTACAAACAAAATGTACAGAATAATATGTCAGCATACGAGCTAATATTTGCGTACGCATACAGCTGCCGCTTATTTGTGTATGGAGATGTGTGCAAGTATTTACCCTTATTTGTAGCTGCACAAATACTTAAGTAGCTATTTGCCACTCTGAGGTCCTGGGCATGGGAAACATCACTTCATCTGCTAGTTCATAGAATACAAGGCATTTGTGCCTACTCGTACCTATGTGCATACATCCATACATATTGACATTTCTATATTTCACCTTCCAGGTTATTGAAGTGACTAGTCAGACAATCACTCAGCCGAAGCACTCTTGGCAAGAAGAAATGAAAAAAATCTTAAAAATTCTCAATAAACATAAAAATGTGCAGCACATTATTTTAATGTAACATACATGTGCACATATGAATGTACAAACGTATATATTTGTGTGGTTGTAAACATTTTATGTGCATTATCAACGCCGCACACATTTGCAAAGCAATTCGAGGCAATGACTTTGTCTTCTTAAAACATTTTATGTTGCACATTTTTAAGATTAATTTTTTCTTTGTTTGCATTTCTTTTAGTAAATAATGCAGGAAAGAGGGCGCGCATATAGCAGATAAATAAATAATGAATGAAGGCACTCAACTGTCGTTACGAGTGTCTGCAATTTCTTCGCTACCACTTTTTTCCTATTTTCCTACTCCCACTGCAATTCCTACACTTACCAGTGCCAAGGATGCTGGACTGCTTGCCTATTTCGGTTTCCTTGTTTGATGTATTTGTTTTTCAGCGATCGAGTCAGACGCTTATTTTTCTTATATTTTTTTACAATTTTCCTATTTTTTACTTTTTTACTTCTTTTTGCAATTTCTACAATTCGATCGTCGTTTCTGTTATTGTTGGCAGAAATCAGCGCTCACAGGCAAGCAAACTTCAGCATATATGGATTACGCCACATACAATGCAATAAATATGCACGTGCAGCATCAGGAGCAGTGACTGGTTGTTATCGTGGCAGTTTTGGTTTACTTTTTTATGTTTTGCTTTCCTTGCAGTTGTTGTTGCTTACATCAATCACTTCATACCACGCTTTGCTACTCTTTCAGTTTTAACTCACGTTTTACTCATTCTACTGAACTCCAGCTGGAGCGCCATCCCCTACGCCCTTCCGATGCTATTATCCTTCAAACTCCACTACTCTACGTCCACCACCTCCATCGCTGCTAACTAAGACAACGTCAGAGTATAGCAATCACTTGCTTACTTACTTTACTTAGCTTAATATCTCACCACTTCAATGTTGGTGCGCAACAGAAAAAAATTAAACAAAAAAGTCGCAACTGGATTAGGGTGCAGCTCTCTCCGAGTAGATTGATGTGGGGTGTAAGCATGCGGTGTATACCCTTCGTCAATTATATGTATGTGTGCAAGCAAAGTGTATATTGCCGTAGACATTGTCATGCTAATTCGAAGAAATTGAATGGAAAGCAATTTGTTTTGTGGCTATAAATAGAGATTACCACACCAGCTCGGTGCGGGCGGCACCCACAACACGCTCCACTGCGGCCACACTTTATAGTGAAAAAGAAATAAGCGTTGTTGCTGATACCAGTTGGCGTGGCCTTTTTCTATTCTATGGATTTTCAGTTCTGCTTCTTGCCTCCCTCCCAATGAAAGTATGCATTACTGTCCATCGTCGTTGGTGTTGGTGAGTAACCACTACATGACAGGTGTTGGACTGAGTAGCTTGAGGATGCTTTGAAAAGAATTTGCTGGCAACGGCAATTTCTTTCCTTTTTCCTGTTTACAGGTATTACTTTTTGGTATTTTCTCCCTTTAATCCATCAATCCGTCAACAACAATCCTAAGTTGTTTTATGTGTATGTTTGTCATATAGGAACACTGCCTCTTTGCCATTGAAAATGTGGAAATGTCTTTGAAATGTTTGCAAATGATTTTTCAAAGGGATTTGTGTGCGATATCGATATATTTCTCTCAGAAAAATTGTAAAAATGTAACTAATGAAAGGCATAAAAACACTGAAACAAACGGTAGTTTCTAACATTAATACAGATGGCCAGCGACCTTTTTTCAAGTCCTTTTTATTAAAAAAAATATGAAAATCTACTATGAGTTGTTTAAACGACAGTTTATGGAATTTAATAGAAATATTTCACTAAATAGGAATTTTGTTCGCTAAATACCTTTATTTCATGCCACATAGTTCATGTAGAAAATTGAAGGATTTTATTTGCTTACAAAAATGTAGGTTTGTTTTTGAAAATAGTGCTAATATATTTTCTGCTGCAAAGCTATGATCAGAATGGGTCTCGAAGCATAAGTGATCCCCCTCTACACCCTCATGGAGAGTGGCAACCAGCGTAACCTCACCTAAGATACTAAGTTAGTCTTCTAGTCGTTTAAGGCTATCAATTGCGCTGGTACAAAATATTTAATCACATATTCCTACCATTTGATTAGCGGTATTAAATCAGCAACACTTCACTTTCTCACTCATATTACAAAGGCTTACTATTGAAACATTTTTTCAAAATCAATCAGTAATTGTAAGATAGAACCAAATTTTTAAAATTTATATAAAAAAATGACCTTCTGATTCAAGAAATTTAATAAATTTTTTTCTTGTCTTTTTATATTCTTAAGCTTAATATGTTGCTATCAATTAAAGAGCTAAATAATATCAATATTTATTATAAAATATATAGTAATATTTTATGCTACAAAAGTTCAGGAAAGGAAATTGTTTTTTCCTTTGTTTAATTTTTTAAATTCTTGTAAAATTTCTGAACATTTTCAGAAATATAATATTAAGATAAACTTGTTTTTATAAAAACTATATTTTTGCTGCTCCATTTTAATTTTGTCATATTTGTAATAAAATAAATCTTTCACAAACATCGATAAAAAATTAATAATATTTTTATTATCTTCTTTTACATTATTTTATACTAAAAATTCGGAAAAAGTAATTGTTTTACAATTTTTTTATAAATTTCTTTTTTTTTCGTTTTCGAAACATTCTAAGAAGCTTTAAAATAAGAATGTTTTTATAAAAACTCAATTTTCGCTGTTGAATTTTAATTTTGGCACATTTATAATAAAACAAATATTGCATAAAAATCTATAAAAATTAGTAAAATTTCTTTGAATTGTGTTTTATTTTAAAATAATATTTTATATATAATAAAAAAGTTCATTCAAATAATATTTTAAAATTTGTTTTTCTAATATATTTTTATAAATTAAAATTTTTAAAATTTCTTTTAATTTTTCAGCATTTTCATATTAAAATCAGTTATTTGAATGAAAACTGAATTTCTGTTGGTTCAAAGCTTTCCTCAATTAAATTAGTTATTTAAAGAGAGAATTTAATTAAAATACAAAAAATCATATTGTATTTATATATATATTGTTCTTCCTACAATTTTAATTACCGATTGCGCAACTTTTCATATTAACTTTAACATTTTCGATTCAACTCATACAACTCGCTTAACTGAATTTTTATATCACTTTCACATATTTTCAGGACAAACAACTCCATCTCTCGCGCGGCGTTATAATCTCCAATCAAACGCTTGTACTGCAAGGCATCTCAAAAATTTCACATGGACAATATTTTTGCCGTGCCACCAACATACAAGGCAGTGTGTCCAGCAACGAAGTTTATTTGGATGTGAAGTGTAAGTCAATAAAAATTATTTAAAACAGCCAGACTTTATTTTAGGTTTGGCCAAATATGCACAGTTTCTCTAATACCAACCCCGAATTGATCTCTGACAAAATGAGCGAATAAAACAAACATTTCCGGGCAGCGCACACGTTTCTAGTCAATCCCCAAAATATCTAATAATTTTATGCTTTGCGCGGATTTATGCCCAAAGGCAACACATTAAATTCAATCAACCAAATAGCTTCTACATATTTAATTTATCAAACATCTATCTATTGCTACAACTCAATTGCCATTTACATAACTAACCATCTATTTTGCCCTCAGATCCGCCCGTATGCAAAGCCGAGTCCACCACCATACGCGCCGCCCTCAAACAGACCATCAACATTACGTGCCAAGTGGACTCGAATCCACTTGATAATCTAAATTACAGATGGCATTTCAACAATTCACTAGAGAGGCTCATTGAATTGCCCGCTACATTGTCGACGGCGCCTGCCACAATGCCGGTACGGATGTATCCGGACGGGGCAGCAGCTGTGGCGGCTGTAGGTCACACATCCGGCGGATATTATCAGCGTAGCAAGCGGAAACATGGTCATGCACAAAAATTTCTACTCGGTCGGCATGGACGTGTTGCGGCGGCCACCAGTGTTGTGGGCGGTGGCAGCAGCGGTAGCGCGTGGGCGAATATACGCTTCGAAGATACCGACGAACCACTATCGCCCACTCAATATGTCGACGAGTACGATGATGGTGAATTTATAGACAACAACGAGCATGACGAGCAAGCAGAGGCGGGGGATGAGCAGGTGGCGTATAAAGACCAAGGTGGGCCGCGTGCACAAATGGTCTATTCGAATATGATTTATAAAAATCATTTGGACAACCGGCAACAACAACAACAATCACCACATACACATCAGCAACAACAATTGTCAGGGCATCAGCAGCAAGGGCGTATGGCTGGCGGTGGTGGTGGCATTGCTGGCGCTGCTACTGGGCACGATATGCTCCCTCATGGCAATCAATTGCAGTTAGCCGAGCGCAAGCGGCTGACGGCGGCGTTACATAAAAAACAACATCATCGCCCATTGGCTGCTGCGACTATGACCACTCAGTCACCACCGGCGCCACCGCTCAACAATGTCTACAACTACCACATAGATTCGTACGATAGCTTTGGCGCAATCTCGTGCGTTGCCAGCAATGCCATGGGCCACAGTGAGCCCTGCTGGTATCACATACAGCCTGCAGGTGAGTGAAACCGAATTGGAAGTATTTTTATGTATGTATAAAGTTTAGAGATGTATAGGTGTATATGTGCGCTTTTTATTCTATAGTGGTGGCATGTGGTGGACTGTGTCAGATTTCAGGTTAATATTTAAGAGGCAGGTGAAAGCGACTTGTTGAAGGACCCAGGGTTACTAAAATAGTATGACAAAATAATTAGTTGTAGAATCTTTCTGCTCTCTAAGAGCTTTGGCTCTATGTTTATCACTTTGCCTCTCCAGAATGAATGAGCAAAATTTGACTGGACTTTCACTAATAATTAGAAACATCTGCTGTGGTTAGTTTTACTCTGAAACTACAACTCTACATACGGTGCTGGTATAAAAATATTTAATAAATCCAGTCGATTGTCTGATACAGTTCATTTACAAAACATTGATCGGTTATGTAAAAACATATACTTTTATAGAGGAAGTGTCCAATCGAAAGGTGAAGGCTGGTAGTAAAACTTTGATGTTTTATATACAGAATAGTCTTCGCTCATTATTTTGGAATAAATGGTTCTACAGGTGCTTGAGCAAAAAACGCTTTTACTGAATCTCATTTTTCTGCTTTAACTAAATTTATATAATGGAGTAAAAAATTGCTTGCTATTGAATTCACAAAATTCGGTTTAAACTTCAGTACCTTTGTCTACCTGCAATAAAGTGATTTACATCTTTCTGCACTCACACTCATACACCTTAGCTACACTCGTGTAATGTAGGTCCTTTCAGTGGCTTTCGAGTATACTTTCCAGTCATTTGTGCCACAATATTAAAAACAAATTCAATTAAAACTCTCGCATTCCCACAATTGAGAAGCGACCCTCTGCTCCCACTTATGCCATGCAAGCATTTTTTGTGTAAATTAATTAATGTCAAAAGGTCAACTGTGGCTCAAACAAGCACGGACATACACACACACACACACTGGTATTTATTAAAATAAAAAATTAAAGTGAAAAATGAAATCTCGCACTCGCAATTAAAAATAAAAATTCTTCCACACCTGTTCTCACAGTAGTAGCAAAGATGCTTGGCACTTAATATACCATATATATATTATATTTTATCAGCGCTTTTTTCGTGTGTGTGTGTGTGTGTGTGGATGTGTAGCTGAGTATACGCATTTATGGTGTAACGAAGTAATACGATACCAGTGCTTTTGAAATTGGGTTTTACCACAAAATGATCAAAAAAGAAAATAATTTTAATTTAAAAATGCCACGGGTATTTTTTTTTACATTCAGAGAGAGTAAAACAACTTTAAAAAGTTTAATGCTAAAAGTGTTACATTTTTAATTTTAAAAATGCTGGTACCAGAGGAGGGGCTATTCAAAAGTTTCCCTGCTTTAAAGTTTTCCTAGCTAAACGCCCTCGGTAAAAATCATTTATTTCTATAGGTAGGTAGGGTGGCTGTCGCAATGACACACTTAGACCTTACGTAGGACAACTGAAACTTATATTTACCCTATGTGTTCCTTTTCAAACCATCCGGTAGCTTTAATAAACGGGCAAAGGTTCGTTAGTTTTAGATGCGCTACATCAGTTAAAAATGGCGTATCAAGAGTGCGAAGCCTCTTTATAGCTAAGCTTTCACACTCACATAAAGGTGTCTGACTGTATATTTCCATAAGTTTTCCTATAATTTTCTTGAAATTTGGACACAGCATTATTTCCTTAAGGGGTTATACGCAGTTATGAAGCAAATAAAAGACGGGTTGTCAAGGATTTATCCTGAAGAAACTTCAGAATATTTTAATTTGAAAATTTTTGGCGGTTATAAAAGCATCCTTCAAGAACGTAACAAAATTTTTTATTTATGAAAATGTTGGTTATAGAGCGCGCTGCAGGCGATTTCTGGAACCTCCTTTAAAAAAAGACGATTTACGGTGTACATCGTAACTCAGGATTGGATTATCTGAAATCAAAAAACCAAACAAATTTTGCTAATATATTAGATTATCTAGTAATTAATCGTTCGGCTAATCAAAATAGTGAATTTTCACAAAATGGCAGCTTTTAAAAGAAATGATTTCGATTTTTACGTTAAAATTTGGCCGTAAATTGATTATAAATTGGAAAATAAGTATCAGATTTACAAAAGGAACGATTAATTACTAGAAAATGTATCTTTAAAGATTGAGTTAAAACGGTTGATCGATCAAACAAGCCGTTTTCGAGATATCGTGTACACCGACTTGAAAAATGCCGTTTAAAAAAAAACACGTTTAAAGTTTCAATACCTACCTTAAAACGTGCCGAGGCATCTCTACATATTTAGGTATAACTCCGAAAGTATTGCTTAGATCTACTTCAAATTTCGTGTGTATACTTTTGAATTACAATGAATTACAATTACATTACAAAAATGCAATAAAAAAAAATCGATTTTTTTGAAAGTCATAACTGCGTATAACCCCTTAAGTATCCACCTTCGTTTAAAGTCATATATTTTCGTGAGTTTTTCTTAAATATTCTTGAAATGTTGGCCCAACTTTCTGAAATTACTTTATTTTGAGAAAAAAGTCATGTATCTTATATGATAGTTGAGAAAATTACTCTTAAAAGTGGTGAGCTGCTTGTATATATTGTTCTCCTGATCCCTATCTACTACATAGTTCCAAAGCATTGATTACAATTTTTGCAATCTGACTATTTTTTACCTAAAGTTTACAATTTTTGGAAAAAAAGCTCGTGACAAATAGTAAAATTGCTAATATTAAACTGGATCTTTTCTTCGAATTTGGGTATCTGAATTAAAACAAATACTAAGAAGTCACAGTTATTTTCAAATATTCTTTATTTTTTTAAAGAGATTTATAATTTATAGTTCACTACCTTTTTTCGCTTGAAGTATAAATTTTCGTGCGATTCGCCACTGCAGAAAACAATAAATTAATTTTTATTTTTAACGCACTTCTATGAATTTAACGCATGACGCATGTGTGAGGGCACATACAAGACGAAATAGAGAGAGACGAAGAGAGAAGGTGAGGAGACTGTATACTTTTCGTATGAATTTGTGAAGTCATTCATTCTATTTTGTTGATTTTGCGTTAATTAAACGAAATATCATAGAAGAATTCCAGGCAAACGGTTAGGTTGTTTTTGTTTATTTTTACAATAGGCTGTCATGTATGGACAATAGTATGAATTTGATATTCATATGTTTAAATTTCAATGTATGATGTTTAATATCCTGGTAGGAGAAAGATTTGTATTGCAGAATATTTTTTTGGATGTCAATATTTTTCAAATTTTAATTAAATAAAAACAAATGCAATTTTCAATAGCGGTAGTATATTTTAGGTACGAAAAGGGGTTGCCAAAGAACAAAAAAAAATTAAACAAAAAGGCATTTCTATTGACTGACTGTTAAATTCCTTTATCCCTTTGCGTTACTGCTTGACCTTGTGATCCATTTTTTTACAATCACATTTGAACTACTGCCAAAATCGCCAAAAAAAAATGCATATTTCGATTAACTGCAAGCGTTTGGCACACATAAAAGCCGTCTGAAATGCTTTCATGTTAAGAAAGACTACACTGCAGACGATCTTCATATCTAAAATGCGTTTTCGGCATGCCAAATGTTTATCTAAACTGATAATTTGCTGTACTGACCCGAAAGGGTGGATTAGTAAATTCCTGAAAACTGTAAGGTAGGTACTCAATTCGCCAACAAATTTTATTAGATTTCCACACAACTGCCAACATTTGTTCAATTTTCTAGTGCCCTGCAAATAATACGATTTTTTGAGGCACTCAAATACTTCTATATGTTGCCGTCGAGCTATTTCTCTAATCTGAGAATAATGCAGTCCATGTCGATTTAATCTAATTTCTCTACGTAATATGAGCCCCTGATCTTTTTACCTTTTCCGAAATAGTCGATATGAAGATATCATTCGCATTACAATAACAATTCTCTACTGCCTCAACTGTTGATCACTGGTGTAGTGTAATGAACCGGCGTTCCGTTTACGGTGATGAAACTTACACAAAATCTGAATTACGTTTGAATGTCGTCAAGCACAACTTTAATGCTTTTTATCACACACACACAAGTCACTAAGAAAATATTTGAATATTTTCTAAATATCTTCAAAAATATATTCTTTTCGTATCCTTGTTCCCACATTTTCAGCAATTCAATCATTTTACTCCATTTGCTATATTTATTCTCAACCACTTCCGACATTTTAAACGAGTTTGTTAGCTTTGTAAGTTTGCTTATTAATGGTTTACAAATAAGCATGTCATATTTCAGTGATTTCTGAGAATTACAATTTGCATCTGCATATTGGCGTCCCACTCTTCTTAAAAATTTTCGAAATACTGAAGTATGTTGTTCAAAATGAACTTTCCTTAGCAGCATTTTTTTAGCATATCTTTATTTTAAATATGTATATGTGTATTTACACACACTAATACAAACTTTTGCAAACACAAATTCCGATATTAACACCCAACTGCACTCCACTGAATGTTCCTGCCTTCCTCAAACTATATGCAGACCCAAATTTAATTGTGCATTTGTCGTCAGTGTAGGTGGGGTGTAAATATACCCTCCAGTGAAAGTCTGAAGTACTCAGAGAATAATCTATTTTATGAATTGGTATTTGGTGATGCAAGCCATACTAGTTCGAAAAGAACTAAAATAGTACTAGTTGCAAAATAGCCATTTGGAGTTAGGAAATTAAATATTCTACCTGCAAATAAAAATGCTTCAAACATGAAGCAATCATGAAATGAGGGTTAGACGAATATTTAAGTAAATGTTAATGGAATCGATAATCTGTTTTTTTTTTATCTCCACTAGAAACTCGTTCGCGAACTGGTATTTTACAGATTAGGGCTTCCTAGCTTGTTGAGTTATGTGATGCTGAATACCAATTTCTAGCATTGAAGAAGATAGAAGTTGAACTACTTCAACCGCAAAACAAACCAGTTCAGCACTAGTGGCCAGTCTGACAGCTGGGCTGTTATAGAAAGTTCTCATCAACCTGCAATGGCATTGCAATGAATTGACTTTTTGACAAGCTCTTCTACTACTATTTACATACCTTTATGTGTTTGTGTGTGTGTGTGTGTGCTTGCATTGCCTTGAGTGTATTCTCATTTTCCACCGCATGCAGCAATTGTCGGCAAATTGTTTTCATTTTGCATATTTACAATAGGAAATTCATAGTTTCTGCAAATTGAGAATTTTACCCACCACCTAAGTATGACAGCGCTGGATGCCTGGCTGCATTGCTGGATGTCACTTGACAGTGTCATTGTCCTTGCCGTTCTTTTACAGCAGCGCTGGTTGCTGTGAGTTATGGTTGGCGAAATGAGCTAACGATTTGAAAACATCGTTTTGTGGACAATTGTTTCTTATTGTTTTTGTTATTTGTATATTGCTTACAATAAGTATTTGGTATTTAGTTGGCTCGCTTGCTAACACTCCTGAATTTGCTTCGGAGTTTATTTCACGTTCTTTTTTGTTTTTGCTTTTTGCTTTCAATTCCTTGCTTTCATACACTTCAGTTCGAATAATGAACGTCATTTAATTGTCTTATGCAATTTTTGTAGGTCCTGTTGCAATCCTAACCGCAATTTGGCAATGCCCATAAATCTCTGATTAAGTGATTTTTACAGATAAATCATTTGTGGGAATTTCCATTTTTGCTCTGTGAATTACTTTAGGGGAAAGAACTTGATAAATTGCTTTTATTGAAACTGGTAGGTGCGAGAGAGCATTTTAAATGAAATATTTAGAATTATTTTTGTTGAAAGTACTTAAATCGATATGTACTTCAATACATATATATGAAAGTAAGCACAAAGAAATGTGTTTAAGAATGTGCATAGAGACCACTCTGAATTATTACTACATTACTCTCGTAAAAGTATTATTATTATTATTTATTAGCTTCAATATACAATACTAGATCTTATTGGAAATGATACGAGTACTAACGATTAAGGTCTAGGACTCATTTAGTAATGCTATTTTTTTTTTCTTTATTACTCTAAATTTGCTCTATGGTCAAACACATTAGACACGAATTTTAATTATTTCTTAATATTTACACGTGCCACCACACTTTAAAAATCCCCATTGTATTCCTACGAGAAAAATTCACTATTTCGAAAATTTTGGTGTATTTACACATTTGTCTATTCTGGGTGAGATGAGGTCCAGAAGCTTCCTTGTTTCAGCACCAGCTGCTCGTGGTAGGTTTATATTCTGTATATTGTGCTCGTCACAGCTGCCTAACTCTGGGCCGTCCCAGCCGGACAACTTGGAGCCGTTTCACACAACCTGTTGAAGGTAAATACCTTCGGATTCAAGTTCGAATTTCCATCCATATACATCTGCTTTACAAGAAGTTTCGCAACCCTTTCCCTGCTCCTCCTGAGATAGAATATGTGTAGAGAAAGATTTGGTTAGAATAGTGAGTCGTAAACCCTTAACAACGGTAGCTTAGCTAACACCAGATTTCCTGGAGTTTACCGTAGTTTTCTGCGGAGTTTTTGATGCAAAATTGTTTGCTCCCAAGCTTGTTCCAGGCACCTTACCCTTACTTGCATGTTGTGTCCTGTTTTAGCACAATTGCCTTCTGATTTGAACACAGCCTTCTTTTTTCGTCTCTGGAGTACATTTGGTGTGGCCCAACAACTTCTGCTGCGCGCCGTCTGTCATTAAGTCTTATGTGTATAGTGTGTACGATTTGTAGAGATGAGCTGTGAGAGACTAAAATTTTAATATGATTGTTTTTTTTTTTTTGCTGAAATTTGGCTATTCTTCCATACTAACCCACCGCATTATTTTTTTTAAGTTTGTAATTAGAGCACTCGCTGGTTGGAAGCCAAAGCTGTTAAAGCAAGATATATTAGTTATAAGACACACCGCCTACTGTCATGCAGAGCTTAAGATGTGGTTATGAATGGTCATGAAACTTATGAGAATTGGAGAGTAAAGACTAAACGAATAAAAATGAAACATGTGATGTGACTGAACTTTCGATTTTCAAAATTTCCATTAATTCAAACAAGCACTGGTACTAACCAATTTAAAGTTTTTTCTGCCAATTTTTTTTAACCTGTTAAGAATAGCAGAACTGTATTCTAATCCAATAAAATATCTTAGAACGAAAGCCTGAACAGCTAACACTGTGCGACAGTGATTTTATACTTTTATGGAGACCTAGTACAACTTGTAGGTATAGTAAAACTAAGAAAAATGGTATAGGAGAAATTTCCAATACACCCCCAAAATCTCGTTTTATGGCCATAAAACCGTTTTTCAGTAGGTTGATGTGAAGAATCACTCCTAACTTCGCCAATTTCCATCCGATTTCGAATTTGTTTTTTTAGTTCGAAAGAACAAAAACAAGCCTTTTTGGCAGTGCGTTGACAATTTTTCTGAAATGACAACTGACGAGACTGTAGGCGGAAGTATTGGGAATTTTTTTATTTTTTCTCTATTTTTTCAACTTTGACATAATTTTTACGATATCCGATATTGAGGATTTTTTTTAGTACACTACTGTTATAGTAAATTTAATTTTGCGTCGAATGAGCTATATTTGACTGTAATTGAATTAAAATTAATAGAGTTGTGTGAGTTTTAAGATTTTATTTTTTTTTTTTACTCATTTGGTATGTAGGTATAACTTTACGCTAAATGGGAATAAGGACGTGTTTTGATGCGTTATTATATATACGTAATATTTATTGGAGTATATATGTATACATAAGAGTACACTGTACTGCATACAACAGAAGTGGTTAGAGCTTACGAAAATATCTGACATATTATAGCACTTTTTTTTTCAATGGAAATATGAAAAAGCTCCCAAGTGTACCAAAGTTCACACTGTACATTGATTAACAAAAGAAGTTTGTTATTATAATTTAACCTTATTAAAACGTCAAGGTTTTATTGTTTGTTTCATTGAAATTCAAGACATATAAATCAAAACGTTGCCAGAAAAGTCGAATTTCTCAATATTCTCCGATGATGTGGCATCATCAGCCTTATCATAAACCAGATGATTGTTATTTTTATAAAACGGACGTAAACGGTCATCATTATAAAGCTCGAAAGCACATAAAGTATGCTGATGTTGCAACTGTTAAGAACCCCGTAGTCTTTGACGATATGATTGACTCAACTGCAGGTTATGAACTGAAGGAAGTTCAACTCATTGCTGATGATGATCAAACTGATAACAATAAACCTGATGATGAAGAGTACTTTCCGTCTGGTTCTAAGTCTTCAGAACGACACATTGTATCAAATTCAGATTTTCAGGATCTTTCTCGTGATTTACTTCTATCGGGAAGACAATCTGAAAAGCTCGCTTCTCGATTTAAACAATGGAATTTAGTTGATGACGACTTCAGATGAATGATGATGATCGAATTTCTTACAGAGAAGTATTCGAAACTGATGAAGAGAATGACAATTGTACCGTACCATACTAAACTCCAAAGGGCCGTTTCCAATGCATTTTTAAGGTTGGAACTAGTTCCGTTGTGTACTGCACCGTACCATACCGTACAGTGCTGCACTGCACAATACTCCAATAAATATTATGTGTTTATAACGACACTTGTTATCATTTTCATGCTTCGATGCCTACATACCAAATTAGTAAAAAAAAAAATAAAATCTTAAAACTCACACAACTCTATTAAATTTAATTCAATTACAGTCAAATATAGCTCATTCGACGCAAAATTAAATTTACTATAACAGTAGTGTACTAAAAAAAATCCTCAATATCGGATATCGTAAAAATTATGTCAAAGTTGAAAAAATAGAGAAAAAATAAAAAAATTCCCAATACTTCCGCCTACAGTCTCGTCAGTTGTCATTTCAGAAAAATTGTCAACGCACTGCCAAAAAGGCTTGTTTTTGTTCTTTCGAACTAAAAAAACAAATTCGAAATCGGATGGAAATTGGCGAAGTTAGGAGTGATTCTTCACATCAACCTACTGAAAAACGGTTTTATGGCCATAAAACGAGATTTTGGGGGTGTATTGGAAATTTCTCCTATACCATTTTGTTTAGTTTTTCTATAGCCACAAGTTGTGCTAGGTCTCCATGAAAGTACAATATATTTAATTTTTTTTTTTGTCACACAGTGTAATTTCTCTTAAAATTATGTTGTTCCTAATAAATAAATAAATATCGATAAAAAATATGTTTAACGCCACCTACTAAAACAAAGTTGATGAGCTTTCGGCATGCCTTTCCACTGGCTTGCGCTTTATCTATTCAAACCGATCAATTAATTAATCACATTTGACCTGCTTACTGGGAAAGATCAAAGCTGCTGCAACACAAACCAATTATTTTCCATACTTCACCTAGTAGTCCTCTATGGCTTCACACTCCTGCCTTAGCAGTTGTAGGATCTTTATATTTGCCACTAAACCCATACAAATACAAGTAAATAAATGGTATGCCCGTAAGATTGTAATAGAGATGCTGTTAAATAAAAGTGAAACCAAAGCAACCGAGCAAACTCGAGCGACCCTTGATAATTAAGACTAACAAGCCAAGTTGCCGCACACATAGTTGGCTGGTTGGTGTGAGAATGGCACGAGTAGCCAGAGTAGCTAGAGAAATGCGTGTAAGTTGAAGAGATAAGAAAAATAAAAAAAATACTTGTATAAAAACTCTATAATAAAAACTTGGTGCTGCATTGTTTTGGTAAGCGTGTGTGAGCGCGTGTTAAAAGCGTATTTATCTAGCCAACAAGACTACATTCATTTATACGAACTAAGTGCATATCACAGCCACAGACCTGGAGCCAGCCGCAGCGTGCAAGTGAGTGTAAGAAAAGCGGTAAAATCTAAACCCTCTGCGGTATACCTACAATTACTTCTATGTAGTTAACCATACAATACCGCTGCAATGGAAGGATGAACTACGTAGCTGGTATTTGAAGAAAGAAGGCGTACTAGTGCGACAGTGACTAGACTCGGACCAGTTGAAAAATAAGCAATTCGAGTTACATGCAAGACAAGTACTATTTTATTTTATTTGTGGTTTTTATTATTGCTGTGTTTATTGAAATGACCAAATCGTAGTAATCGCCATTTAAAAAATTCATTTTCTAACATTGAAAAAGACAAACTACTGCAGCTGCAAACCAAACTGGCAGCAACGTATCTAGTTCAGAACTAGTATGTTTGACTGCAGGGATTGCCTGTACTGGTGGTAGTTGTGCAGAAGTCTATCCACTATCTACGCATAGACTGTTTGCACTCAAACTGAAATGTGTGTATGTGTGCATGCACAATCTTTCACGCTCCCTCGCAGTTGTGTGTATGTATGTGTGTGTGAGTGTGTATGTGAGATTACTTTCTCGCTTGTTTAGTTGGTTTCTGATTCAATTTTACTACTTGTATATCCACTTGTAAGCTTTTGTTTTACTTTCTTCCCACACACTTTGCAGCAATTCCATGCATTTTCAGCATAGCTTTTATTTTTGCTTATCCTTTTCAAGCGCAGCCGCCGCTCTTAAGTGCGCTTAAAAACAATTTACAAAAAATAATAAACAAAGAACCGCAGTTGCATAACGAGGAGGAGGGTAGTTGTGTGTGATCTTTGTTCTCCGCCTTTTACGATTACAGTACCTTTACTATACTCGGTATGTGTGGCAGGTGCAATCTACCAAGTTTCGTAGACCCCAACCATCACTCGACGTGCTTTTCTGTGCCACACTCAAGTGCGCTATTGACCCTAAAAGGATGTGTGACTTTGGCAACTGCCAAGCAGCAGAGCTCAAGTGCGCCTTAGCATAAACGATGTAGGCGTTTAATGCTTTTCTTTTTGTTTTTGGAAATTTTTGGGGCACATATTTGAGTGTAAATTTACTACATGATGATGCAACAGGGTGTTTCTAATAAACCGGCGTTTTTAAAAATGAAATTGCGAGCCTTTTCTAAATGAAAGCTTCGTTGGAAAAATCAATCATTTTCGTTATTCATGCAAAAAATGGCATTCATGTTGCGGCCCCTGCTGGTCCTGCAATGGTAATTAACTTAATTTTCTCAAACCCTTTTGATGGTCTCGGGATCTGTCTTACGAATACGTCTACGGCATTCGCGTTAAGTTTTATTTATATTGCCTTTTACGTTACCAATGAAAGAAAATCTAATTATATCCAACCTTTACTTTGATGCTGCCAAATGATATATCCAAAACGACGTTTATCACGATTGTCGAATTTAGTGCGCAAAAGTGATGATTGATGTTACTTTGAGTCATCTGACTGAACGAAAGTATCGTACAATTCTTAGCCCATAGAAAGTTGGTAACAATGGCTCTACAGCACTTGCCTTGAGGCAAAAAGTTTTCAACATAATTTTTGAAAAATATGAGTAATTTATGACACTACTCTAAAATCCGCTGTCGCTTCTTAAAGATGCATTTGCTTCTCGCAAATCACGTGCTGGCTTTTGAATACTCAGATGCAGAAATTTTGTTCACTAACAGGCCGTTGAGAAAAGAATGCACCTCTTTCAAAACTTTTTCAATAAGTATTCATTTCCCCTACTCTCCCTAATACCCATGTTGTTGCGTTGCGCTCGGATTCTCAACTTTTTTGAATGGTTTTCGCTTTCGAAATTCGTAATGTAAGGTTGTTTCTAAATGTGCGCAGCCCCTGGGAAATATTAAATATTGAGATATAAAATTTAGAACGCCCTAATTAAGTGAGATTGCGTATTAGAACCTCTATACAAATTTTGAACTGGCACAGTGCAATTGCTCATCAGAGATTTGCTTACTGAAGTGCAACATAAATTAAAAAGCAAAACGTTCAATTTGTAACTTTATTCGTAACTGGAATTAAAAATTCGATGAGGGGTATTCATGAACAATAGGTAATATTTTTATTTTTATATTTATAACAGTTTAAAAATATATTTATATTTTAATCACCCTTTAGTTGTGCATTTTAAGTGTTGGTGGTTTCAGGAGCGTGGCTGCGAAGTGTATAGTAATTCAAGGTCATTTAAAGCGCATTACACAGAGTTTGTCTCAGTGTAGCTTTAGATTTATAAGTATTACCAACTATTAATCCCAGTCTCTCAACTTGTATACAACTGCAATAACACTACAATTTCTTCCCCCTCTTTTAACAGACTTTCCCAATCCGGTAAAGAACTGCACCGCCTATAACGCCACGGCCAACTCCATTCAAATCCAGTGCATCGCCGGCTATGATGGTGGCATACCACAGCACTTCCACGTCCAAATCAAAGACGAGCTTACCAATCAAATACTGTACAACACATCCTACAAGTATGCTGAGTTTACCGTGAAGCGGCTGCCCAGCGATTCAGTCTTTGTCATACGCATTACCGCAGTGAACGCACAAGGACCCAGCAAATCGGCATTTCGTGTGCGCGGGCGTACCCTGTCCGCTCCACTCTTGCGCACGGCTTCTTCTACAGCGGTATTGGTACAACTCACCCCACTACTGGGTGCACTTTTAGGCATAGTCGGCACAGTGGTGTTGATTGCCATCTGTATAGTCATCTTTCTACGCGTGCGTCCGAAGACAACGCGACGTCCTAATGGCGATACAACCACAACGGAGGCGGATAAGGGTAGCGCTGAGCCGCTATCACGCAATATGGGCAGTCATTCTAGTCTGGAAGATAAAAATCCCGATGTGGTGCCACAGGAAACGAATAGCGAAGATGAATTTCATTTGGAGGAGAAGGCGTTCGATCGTTTGAATATCGAGTCGCAACGCATTCTCTATACGCCACCGACGCGGATTAATACGGCATCACCGCCACCGCCATCGTTGTCTCCAACATTTGGCAAGCAGGTGAGTACAAAGCAAAGCACTGAAATGGGAAAGTGTAGTTGGGGAAAGCAAATATGTTTAAGTATGTAAATGCCAGTTCAATATTGCTCCATTAAGCCCACAAAAAACTACTCCAATAGCTGTCAGCTATGCTTAATCAGCATTTAATAAAAGTAATTGAACAAATTCACACATACACATACACGCACACAAACAGCCTTTAAGTACAGTATATGCTCAAATCTTAAATCTCAATATCTACAAACTTACTCCTATACATGCACTAGGGTACCCTACTTTTGGGGTTTTAGCTAATTAGTTTTGTTGTCAACAAACTTTGGCAAATGCTTTGAGAAAAGACTCTCACCCTTACCGCATTCAGCACTGAGCTAAAGTTTTCGATCATCAACCAAGCAAGTTGTCTAAGAAAATGGCTTTTCGGTAACACTTCAACGCCTTAAAGTATGTGTACACAGTTCTTGTCTAATCTGATTCAACAATCTTATAAATGGCCTACAAAAAGGGCGCCGACCGCATGTCTGTAACAGCAAAAAGTTTTGTGAAAGTTTGCAGGCACTTAAGCGCTCACAAAGAAAACATAAAATGCCCGAGGCATACTTGTGTGTGTGGGTTTAAATAGGTGCAAAGTAGGGGAAGCTCATATATACATATATGTGTAGAATGGAATATGGAAAATATTAAAATAAATGCGGTTTATTGGCGTTGCGTGCTGAATTTGTGAATGTCAATGAAACGATCTCAAAAACCGTTCGGTTTTTAAGTAAACATTGGTGGCATTAAATATCTAATTCTCGTATTTTTGCTTTGTGAGCTCTAGTTGGTTAAATAAAACAACAAATTATGACCAGGCACTGCCAAGGCTGTCTGAAGATGCTTTCTAATTGAGATCGAAATATCGGAAAATACTTTTCTATTCTATCCTAACTCTTTCTTTTCTTGTACTTCTCTGCTTGACCATCTACCCTTTTACTTTCCACAGCTTGGAATACATTGCGCTTTTTAGCCTTTGTGTATTAGGAGTTACCAATCTCGGTGCTTCTTGGCTCACCTTTTCCAAATTTCAAGTATATTTCAATACTTTTATTTCGATAGTGATATTTTATATAATGCGACCATATTTTCACTATTTGAATATTTGAATTTTGGTGAATTTTTTCTAGGAAACGATTCATACCCGTATAATTTCATAGAAATAATTTTCATAAAATCTGAAAATCTAAGAGAGTCGGAATAACAAAAAATATGGCAAAAAAATATTACCTTTTCTCCACCCTGATTTTAGGTTTTCAAAAGTTTCCGCTAATATGAACAAAATCCATAAGCACCTAATTTATACTTGTCTAACGCTTTGTTGCACACTCTACTCTTAGACTATTCCTAATAAAGGGTCATATATAAACTACTTTCAAGCTTGCTACATATCTTTCATTAAAATCGCATATCCGACTCCCTCTCAAAGCCAAGCCCGCTACTATCCGTAATTTCATTTATCCTCTTTATTATGAAATACGTTTAAATGTTACATAGCCATGAAGGGGTTTTCTCGTTTATATACACCGTATATTTTATAAACTATCATTAGTGTGGAACATCTACCACTGTCCTTCTCATTGGCAGCGTTTTCAGCAATCGCAACTCAGCAGCTTTTGAGTACTCTGCGTCAGCTTTGGTCCACTCGTAATACACTTAATTTCCAAAGTTGTCCATTATATTATTAAAATCGAAAACTACAAATTTCTACTTCATCAACATTTTCATCATAATACTTACTGGCTAGCAGGAGTAGTTGTATCACTCTTATAATTGTGCAGCAGAGCGTATGTGTGCGTGTATGCTATGTGCGGCTTCATTAAGACTTGTTAATTTGTTATTGGTTTTCATTTCCTATTTTACTTTTATAGCCATCAAAATTGATTTCCTATTTTGTAGCATTTTTCGCTCACTGTCTTTCTGCTGTCATTACTTTTCTCGTCATCCTCTTTTTCTGTGGCACATCCTGTAGAGTGGGTTCTGTTCTTACTTTAATGGTGTGCCAGTTTTTAATGACAAAGTGGAAGTGGCTGTTAAACAAGATACTCATGCAACTTTCTCACTTTATAGAATGAAATCGACGCACTCGCACTCACACACAGAAAACATATTATTAGCTTCGTTATTTAATAAGAAACTGTCGTCGAAAGGCGTACCTCTCAGCAGTTGCCTGCCTATTGTCGCCTCATTTGTTGCTCATGCCGTCATTTATTTCACAAAACTCACTGTGGTTATTACTATTTCTTCTTTTTTTTTTGCTACTGTTGTTACATGATAGCACTTAACGTGAAGTGTGTCTTTGGCAGAATAAAAGCGTGTCAGAGCGGAAGCGAGTTAAGAGAACGCCCATGTACACGCGCAAAAGTCCACGCTGTGCGGCCATAAGTCATTCATGTAGATGTTGTTGTATTTATTGCCATTGTTGCTGTTGTTGTTAGTTATTGTTTTTGTCGTCATTTTTGATGGCAGTATTGCTTAAATGCGACGCAGGAAATGCGTGCTTGAACGCCTATCCTGAGGCTACGTAATTGCTCCTTTAGCTTGGGGGAGCGGTTGAAAAAAGCACCCACGAGCCACAAAAACATGACAGTAATGCAAGCGAACAAAAGCGCTCCAGTTACGCACGCGAACGATGACGCATAGACGCATGCACACTCATATTTTCACATATTCACGTTCTTACCCGGCCTCTGATTCGATATTAACTACTATTTATAGATTCATTTGTATTTGTGAACGTGTTTATGTGTTTGTCCTTCCGCCTGTACATACATATATATGGAGGTATCTCAATGTGAGTCAAGCGCTGCGCCGCCTTGAAGATACTCTAAATTTTTTTGCAGTTAACTGCGATTCTGTGCTACTGATTATGGTGACCTGTTATCGAATACATATAAAGATTCCATACCCACAAGTACACACACACTGAATGTAATATATACGAGTACAAGTATGTATATGTATTTATTATGTGTATATAATATATGAATGCATGAACTCATTTGTCAGGGTTCAATTTTGATGACAATATCTACATGAACACATCAGCATACATACATGCACACAACTGTGCTAGTGTGTCAACGCCATTGTTTCTGTCATTCAAGTAATTTTGTGGCGAACCCTTAATGAACAATCCTTGGCAAGATATGACACACTTTAGAGAATTTTCATTGTTTGCTCAAAATAAGGACGGAACAAAAACAAATGCACATCCCCATGTACTGATATCTATGGGCACATCTTTGCTATACATGCATACAAGCATACCATATAACAAATTGGTCGATATTCCTCATTTTCCTCCTTGTTTAAGCTTAATTAAAGTGCCTTAATTGCGATTAATTCGCTGTCAGTTACTCTCTGTTTCATAACAATGTTGCCACTCGTGTGAGTAGCTCATTATTACACGTCCCCAAGCAAAAATGTTTAGGTGGATTTGCTAATACTTCTTTGTCTTCTAGCCGTGCAAAGCACCCTGCTGTCGATTTTACAATGCAATTATAATAATTTATATACATCTTGGCTAGTTAGGTAAATTGGGAGGAAAGATTTATCTCTTGTAGGTCATGAAAGCGATTACGCAATTTCAAATTGTTTCCCAAGTGTGGCTCTCTTGTGGTATTTTGCTTACTTTGCCAATACATACGGGAATTTGATTAATTTGGGTTGAGAATATCAATAGAAGAATTTTACGTTCCATTCTGAAGTACTCCTCCAACTTTTGACGTGCTGATATTTATACTGAAAATAATACTCATACTTATATTCATATTTATACTAATACTCGTACTTATACTGATACTCATTCTTATACTCTTAGTCATACTCATGCTCATATCCATACTCATACTCATACTCATACTCATACTCATATTCATATTCATACTCAATATTCATACATACTCACACTCATATTTATACTCATACTCGTACTCATGCTACTACCCATACTCATCGTCATACTTGAACTCATAGTCAAAACTCATATTTATACTCATGTTCATTGTCATACTCATTTCATACTTATACTCGTACTCACATGCATACTCATTCTCATACTCATAATCGAACTCGTGCCTTCAGCAATACTCATACTCATACTCATATTTATACTTATACTCGTACCTATACTCATTATTATACTCGTGCTCACACTGCTACTTTTTCTAATACTCCTACAACGGCTTATATTCATACTCCTACTCATTCCCACAGTCATACTTATCTTCACAACCCATACTCATGCTTATTAGAAAAATTCAAGAAACCAGTTTTTGTTTTTTGGTTCTTTCATAGTGCCCTTTTATACTCTCAGGCTTTCTCTCGTTTGACTAGTAGCAAATTTCATGCAATATTTATTTTTATGAAAGAAAGAAACTGCTTATGCTAAAAATGATATGTGCATTAATTTATTGATATTCCGCGAAAAGCAATTTTGTTCTGGCTAGAAGAGGTGCAAGCAAATAGCAAAGTAAAGTTCAGATGTGGGCGTTGAATAGTTGATAGATTTAAGAGTTTCTAATAAAAAAAAATTGCTTCCATATATTTCTAAATAACACCAGAAACTAAAGGTAGTTTTCACACTGCTTATATGTGACTTATTTTGGCTTAAATGTAGAGATCAACAATGAAAGTCATAAAAACTTCCTCGCAAATTTATCCATTTCTGAAAATCGAAAGGCAATTTACAAACAAAACTGTTTGCACACTGAAACATTCTACATGTTCATATGCTTCAACGACATCTTCAAGAAAACATTTTCAGAGAAGCTGCAACGCACCCATATGGCGAATGTTGAGAGGAAGGAATTGTAAGTAAATATCCTTAAGAAAACACCTGCACGTATGCCACTGGTAGACTATTTTCCTCCTGCTCTTTCTTGTGTTGGCATTCATTTGACATTTGACTTCTGTTCGCTGGTATTTGCTATTGTTTGCAATGCCATTCAAATGTGGTGCTTACTCAAACTTGACATCGTAAGAGAAGCGCGCGGGCCGAAGCTCTACATATTTATGTACATATTCGTGAATGCATACCGTACCATGTATGCACAAGTGTGTGACCTTTATGAGTCGATAGAACGTGACAACGATTTTTATATTGCGACATTGCAAGAAGCAAAACAAAAAATGAGAAATAAAAAAATCATACGATACACTTGAGCACAGCTGAAATACGCGCAAATACACTCAATCGATTTTATGTAGATATAGCAAAATTTATTGGGGAATATAGTTTGGGAATACGTGAAAGCATTTATATATTTACAATGTGCTAGAAAGTGTGTCTGCTAGAAAGCATTGCTGGATAAAAACTGAAAACAAACACTTTGCATACTAGCAAATATTACTTATACGCCATGGCGGGAAATGACAAGACTCCAACCCACCTCATCGTGAATTATTGCGCATATGAAAAGTGTCACGCTGGAGTTAGCTAAGAAATTTGCTTCAAATAAAAATGAATAAAAAACGAAAACTTCATACCAAGCTGACATTCTTCGTTTCCAAAATGGAGAAAATATGTTCGTACGTTCGTATATTTCTTATGGCTAATACACTTGTCACAAAGCCTTCCCAACGTTCTGCTGCCAACTTTTATGTGCAAATGTTGCCATTCGTTTACACTCAAAGAAAGTGTGAAACTGTGGACTGCCAGGTGCGCACACAGCAGTTTGGCAAATAAATTGGCGTATATGTGTAGAAAGCAAAAATAACAACAAATAGCAAGAAGAACGGAAATGTGACTGTATTGGCATGAAGTTGCGTTTAAGTCGTCGATGTGTAAGCGCATAGCAATTTATTTAACATTGCCGAATACCAGCCAAAACGAGAAACTCACTAGTGAAATGCACAATGAACAGCACAAGAACATCAAGAGCTTTGACATAAAAAACAGAAATAAACTAAGCAATTCACAAAAACCACCTGCAACATGTGCCCAACTAAGCATTAAAGAGACAGACGAAAGGTGGAACAAAAAGTGTAGAAATGGAACGAATTGAACAAAAAATATAAAAATAATGTTGCAAGACAAACGTAGCAGCTTAAAATATGTAAAGGCGACGTAAAAAGCATGAGCCATGAAACAACTACAAAAACTAATACATAGAAATATATGTTAAATTGACAGGTGACACAGCAAGCGTTGAATAGCGCCAAGAAGAGAACTAAGTGACACATGCGACGAGCACGCAAGGACCCACAAAGAAAAATAGTAGAAGCATCAGCCATTCGACGTTCACCACTCAAAATGTAAACGATGAAATTGGGCAATGTTGCATGCGATATAAAAAGTAATGAAATAAAAGTTCAGTGGAAATAAAAAAAGCAACTGCGCGGAATGTGGCCTAGCACTAACACTAAGAAAGTTGAGTATATGAACACTTTTTGATTTGGATTTTTAGTTGTTGTTGGTTACGCTGTCGCACCGACTGCCCGCTGTCTGTTTGCATGTTCAGGTAATAAATTTATTTACGAATGGAGTATTGCAAACAAACTAATAAAAGTGTCAATGCAAAGAATTCAATTTAGTTATGAAGAGCAGCTACAAATACCCATGTACTCGTACAGGGTCGTTCAAGTAAAATTTTTTTCTTGCATTAGTATTCTATTTGGCGGATGTTAGGGGGAATCAGTGAGCCAGCAACAGTGAAACTAAGAAGTTGTTTACTTCTTTTTTAGATGGTGAGAAAAATAAAGAAGATAGATTGAAAGAAGAAAAGAGGAAGAATTTGAAAAGTGAGGATCTACTACTAAAAATTAAACCTTTAAGATAAATATACAAATAGGGATAAAAATAGAGATACAGATGGAGATAGAGATAAGGATAGAGATACAGATGGAGATAGAGATACAGATGGAGATAGAGATAGGGATAGAGATATAGATAGAGATAGAGATAGAGATAGAGATAGAGATAGCGATAGAGATAGAGATAGAGATAGAGATAGAGATAGAGATAGAGATAGAGATAGAGATAGAGATAGAGATAGAGATAAAGATAGAGATAGAGATAGAGATAGAGATAGAGATAGAGATAGAGATAGAGATAGAGATAGAGATAGAGATAGAGATAGAGATAGAGATAGAGATAGAGATAGAGATAGAGCAAGAGATAGAGATAGAGATAGAGATAGAGATAGAGATAAAGAAAATTTTAACCACTATCCCCAAGTTTAAAAAATTACACTGAAAATGGCGTCTTCAGGTAAATTGACTTCGGCAGTAGGATTTAGGTTCCTTCAGTGGTCTGAAAAATAAAAACGAAAAACAAATTTTTAACGCCTTTGATATTTTCTGTAAGGGAAGTCCTAAAACAAAGTTCATGCAACTAAGACCTACCCAATTCAAGGTTAGAGAAACAACATTAGATGCGAAATCATCGAGATATGCCTAAAGAATACAGTAAACTCCACTCAACCCACTACATATGTACGTCAACAGACAGCCAAGTTTAAAAATATTTAAAAACGAAACTCGAAATTGAAGTACCCTGTTCATGTGCATTGCTATACATTTATATGTACGTAAGATAACAAAGTTAGTGTGAATGTATAAATGATTGAATGGATAAAGTATTTTTATAGCGAACTTTGGAAAATTGGCAAAATTTGTTTGAAGACATACTAAAGAAACATTTGCAGCAATTGCAGAAAATGTCTGACTTTTGTATGTGTACGACCATACTTGCACCAAAATCGAAACTGAAGAGTAAAATAAAGAATTTTTCGCAGACAAAAGTTAGATCATAAAAACAGTTAAAGCAGTCAGGAATGCAGTTGCCATAAAGTTGAAGTATTGGAAAAGTGAAACGGAACCAATTCTATTGAGTTTGGAGTTACTGCGATGGGTGGGTAGGTAAACACTGGGAGGTGGGGAGGAGTAAAAAAATATTTATTTAGAAACTGCGTGCAATATTTGTATTACTTCCACTACATTTTATATGATTAATAAGTGGCCGCACACAGAATAGGTTAGTGCAAAACTACTACTGGTTGTTCCAGGTGCGTTATTCTTTGAGAGCATAAAATATCATGCTATGAAAAAGGTTTGTTTTGCTTGCGACCAAAGGCCAATCTCCGATTGCATTTTTGGCTAAAAAAAAAATGTTTCATAAAAAACCAACATTTTCTCAAAAGTGGCATAGATATGTAGGTGCTTCCGATTGTAGGCTAACATCAAGGCGTATGTAACAAATTTGAGGAGAACCTCGGTAGAACACTTGGAAAAATTTTTTGCACCATTTACTTATGTATATTTCGTCCTTTTATTCCTGTATGGAAGATAGGATCTCTAAAAATTGTTTTCACTTGTACCGATTTTGAGCTAGTAGTTTAACTTCACTAAATGTTCTGCTCGTCTTTTTCATCTCCGCCTCAATAGTCCTTCTACAAGTGTTAGACGGTCTTCCTCTGCGCCGGATGCCATGCGGGTTCCATTCAACTGCAGTTCTGGTGACCTAGTTGTTAGGACAAGTGAGTGGCCAAGCGAGTTCCATTTCCATAAGCATGTATGCGTACCATTCCTAGTTACATATAAAGTGTATAGAATGTTTTATTCCTTTTCAAAAATTACTTTACCAGTGGCACATTTTGGACCCTATTGGATGATCATATCAACCTAAGCCATTCACAATTTCCCAAAATTACGAGTTTCTGTTCCCACTATTTTTGTAGTTGATTTTAATAATTTTTATTAAATTAAAGGGATTTTAGTAAATTATTGATTGTCGAGTTACGAATATCAGTTGGTTTCGAATTTCCAATTTTCTTTATTTTATTACTTTTAATATTCCGAAAGCATGTTTATTTAGAATGAAATGGTTAATGTAATGTTAATTTATAGTGCTATTCAAAATAGTTTAGGTATAGCGTTTTTTTCAGGAAAAAACGAAAATCTACATGTAAACAAATATAAAAAATAAATGTTAACTCATTTACCTCGAAACTGCTTGTCCCCGCAAGATGGTAAGAAAAAACTAGTAGTCATAGAATCACTTAAACACATTCAGCCAACATTCAGATAAGTGCCAGAAGGTCCTTAGGGTAATTTCTTTTAGAAAATTGCATTGGCATAGTAATCTTCCACTTTATACTAGGAGTTGAGGGTATTTCGATATCTAGACTTCACACGACAGAAGAATATGTTCACTTCTTATCATTGCATTAAATACTTTTAATGGATACATTAAATGTCCGTTTTCGACGACTTGTAGCCTCACAGTTACACCTACGCTCTTTGTAAAGTGTTCATCGCGCGCTTAAGCCAAATTATGCTGTTCAACGATGAAATCCAGTTGTGCCTTATTATCCATTATGCGTCAGTAAGCACAATTGTCGTATTTGCGCTGAAGAGCAGACGAAGCCATTGAAGAACAGGCATTAACTCCATTCAAAATGGCCGTTTGGTGCAGCCAATAGACTGGAGAAATCACCAGCTCATATTTCTTCAATGACGAGATCATCGCGCCAAGATAAACGAATTTTTGATGCCGGAAATAGACTACCCTCTCTTTAATTTTTCCGAAAAGACTTGCCATTGAACTGTGACCGCTGTTAAAACAAATGTCTGCTTATAAATTAACTCGTTCTAGAAAGTATCTGCATATTTTTCAAATGCATGCTATCTACCAACCCTTTTTTCACTTTTTCATCTTTATTTCATTTCATACTTACTTTTATGTTACTTTTTCACTAACAATATTTCTTTTTTAACAATATGAGAATCACCACATTTATTATTTATCCCAATTCATTTCCAATGTCCATTCAAACCCTCCCCCCCTCTCTTCAAACCAGTATGCTATGAAAAGCGTCCCAAGACGAATTAACTTTACTGGCCAACTCATGCTCGCATGTCAAGAGGGTGTGGATTCGGCTCGTTAAGACTAAGAGGAACTTAACTTCTACATAAACATAAAAGCAAAAAAAAAAAAAAAAACACACACTATAAGGGCTCATATACTAATAGGACTATGAATAAGTTCGTGCGGTTTTTTTCGAAATTTGAAACTTTATTGACGTAAAATGGTTACAAATTTAATATTCAAAATATTGTCCATCGCTTACTACTACTTTTTCCCATCTTTCTGGCAATTCACGGATTCCCTTTGTGAAAAATTCGGTCGGTTTTGCCGCAATCCACGAATCGATCAATTTTTTGACTTCATCGTAATTACGGAAGTGCTGGTCAGCCAGGCCATGTTGCATCGATCGGAAGAGATAGTAATCGGATGGCGCAAGGTCTGGACTATACGGCGGGTGGGGTAGGACATCCCATTTGAGCGTTTCTAAGTATGTTTTGACCACTTGTGCAACATGTGGCCGAGCATTGTCATGTTGCAAAATAACTTTGTCGTGTCTATCGGCGTATTGCGGCCGTTTTTCTCGCAGTGCTCGGCTCAAACGCATCAATTGTCGTCGGTAGTCATCCCCCGTAATCGTTTCATTCGGTTTCAGTAGCTCATAATACACAACACCCAGCTGGTCCCACCAGATACACAGCATAACCTTCAGGCCATGAATATTCTGCGCCGACGTCGATGTTGAAGCATGGCCAGGGTATCCATACGTTGCCCGACGTTTTGGATTGTCGTAATGGACCCACTTTTCATCGCCAGTCACAATTCGATGCAAAAAACCCTTTCTTTTGTGCCGTTGAAGCAGTTGTTCGCATGCCATAAAACGGCGTTCAACGTCTCTTGGCTTCAATTCATACGGCACCCAATGGCCTACCTTTCGGATCATTCCCATGGCTTTTAAACGTTTGGAAATGGTTGATTGATCAACTCCCAAAGTTTTTGCAACCTCTTCTTGCGTTTGAGCCGGATCTTGATCGAGCAATTCCTCCAATTCGGTATCCATGAACTTTGGCGGCGCACCCTCGCGTTCTTCGTCTTCCAAGCCAAAATCACCACTTTTAAAGCGTGCAAACCACTTCTGGCACGTTCGCTCAGATAGAGCATGCTCACCATAAACTTCCACCAAGATACGATGACTTTCGGCTGCTTTTTTCTTCATATTAAAATAATGAAGAAGAATTCCCCGCAAAAACACATTATTTGGCACGAAATTCGACATTTTCAAGTGTGGTAAAAATATTGTTGTTTACGCTTCAAATAAAAAACTTATACTGACGTTTGTGCCTTACGACAGTAGCTCTCCAATGAATGTTTGGAAATGTGGATCGATGGAATAATAATCAAGTTACGCCATCTGTTGTAAAACCGCACGAACTTATTCATAGTCCTATTACATTTATAGAGGTACGTAATAGTAGGTTATGAGGGCCACTTTGCATAATTTAGTATTAATACTGTTACACATGTCTGCTAGTGGTAGGTGTATGTGTGCACCAATCAACAAAGTACTTGCACATATATACGAAAATACAGGTATACGCTTTTGTTGCACGCGTATGCCCCAGAGATGTGAGTTTAATATTATATTATGTTATGAAAGGCAGTGATGAGTGACCAACAGGGCGTATGAGTAATAAGCAGCAACCCCTTGGCGAATTGTGGGAGGATGGCTGCTACATGTTAAATTTGCTTTTAATATTTTTTAAGTGCAAATGCTAAGTGAAGCATGAAAAGGTTGCTCCAACAAGGAGATATAAGAAACTATTTGCTCTGCATTAGCAGCAGAAGAAAAAAAGCAAGAACGGCGAACGTTTGTGGGACATGAAAACAGCTGTTGCTTAATTTGAAGACCCTCTCTGGGAAATGCTTAAAATGCTGCTGAAGGTCCTCTCTGGGAAATGCTTAAATATTTAATGATGGTCATTCCACGTGTATACAATTTCGTATGAATAAATGTACTGCATATTTTAGAAGCACTTAAAAATTATTTCCCATACATATTTTTCACATTGATTCATAATATTCACCCTTTCACTTTTTACTTTCTCTACTTGCAGTATGGCGAACTTTCGCTCACCACCAACCCCGCCTTCAGCCTCTACAATACGCCACAACGCGCGCCCGCCGCCCAAAGGCCCGTCTACACTGCACCACCGCCACTACTCTCCACACGCACACCACCCAACATCTATACACGCATACCCGGTCGCTCTTACCTGCCAGCCTACGAAACGCGCACCTCCCCCACCTCACCATACGGTTCGACAACCACCTGCACTATTCCATTATTGAGCGGTCAATCGAACGGTTCTTTGCAAACGAATAGCAGCACTTTGGGCAGCAGTTCTGGTGGTGGCATCGGTGCCGGTGGCGGCAGTCTCACTAGCAACGCCAGCAGTGGCGTACATTGTAATACATTACCACATCCAGGCGCTTTACAACATCACGCCTCAGCGGCAGCGGCAGCCGCAGCAGTTGCGTCAATGACAACAAATGGCATACCCACGGCGCTCACCTCATCGATGACATCGGGGAATATTAGTCTTGCTGCAACACAATCGCTGCTTACCTCACCGCGTGCGCACAATGCTGCTGCCGCCGCCGTAGGTGCGCTATCGCTGAGTAGCATGGGGATGGGCATGGGTGTGGGCGTGGGATCTACGCAAATGTCGACGGCCACAACGACGGCAAGCGGCGCTCCGCTGCTCAATTCATCGTCTGCGTTGCTGGGTAGTGGCAATTACGAGACTGTGGGCTCCTGAGAATTACCGAAAGATGACATTAAATGTCAGTTTGTATGCATTGGAGGTAGTAGCACGTGTACAAGCAACGCGGAGCGCACCACAATCGTCTAGTGTGACGGTGGTGCCCACATAGGAAGCGAGTGGAGAACGAAGAGGCATATATGCCGATGTTGGGGCATCGTGTAAATTAACTGTAATTTAAATATTTAACAACTAAGCAACAAAAAGTTAATTTTGTGAGAACAGAAAAGTGAATGTGAGTTTTTTGACTGAGTTGAAACCTTACATTTTTTAGTGAAAATAAGTTATATTTTGAAGCTAGAAAAATGTGCAGCAATTTTTTCTATGAGAAATATGAGCCAAGCACTTGGTTTTGGGTGAACTCGAATTGACACTTTTTACCTCAATTGCCTTTTTATTGCAGTTCTTCATGTATTTTTAACAAATTTAACAAAAAAGTGCGTGTATCGTAGTAAACATAACAGTAGTGAAACTTTCAAGGCAGGCAAAGAAAGAAGGAGAGACCCGAGAGAGAATTAGAGAGAGAGAAAGAAAGAATCTATATCTAAATAAATTCACAACATTTGCAGAGAATACAAATAGACAAAATTTACAAAAAACGGAGAAGGTTCGACCGGTGTAGGTATACGCCGGACACAAACCGTGGCAACAACGCGCACTACTCCGAGCGTTTATCACCCGCACAAACGCAGCGATTCCAGGACCGCAGCGACGGCACAAATTACCGCAAGGCAATACAAATAAATCCGACGCCGGAATGGATAGCACTTTATAGTACGCACAAGTACTAGCCAGGAAACGGAAATAAGCGCCAAAAAGTAGGCACCAAAAACAAAACGCCAAAAAAATTGGGACCCCAAACAAGGCTCCAAGGAAATATAACGCCAAAAAGTAGGCGCCAAAAATATATTTCCTACAAGTTTGCACCAACAAATAAGCGCCAAAAGGTAGGCAGTGTTATTTCTCACTAGAAATTCGCAACCACAAGGAAAAATAGCCTAAAGTGTATCTAAGATATATATTAGGTATAGCTCTTTCTCTCATTTTCCTTAATATTATATCTTTTTTCTCTCTCGCGGAACCATCGACACCTAAGAAGTTTCACTTCAAAAAGTGCAACACAATTTTATTTCGCACTTTGGCGCTCCAATAAGATTTCTCCCAAGCGCACATATAAACGACTATACATATAATTTTAGTACAATCGTCTGTGGAAATTTCTAATTTATAAGACAATTTTGCAAGTGAATAAAAAAATTATAAGACTTCCAATAAAATAAATAGTTAAGAACTGGTAGAACTATTACGTGTTGTATGAATGTATTGTACAATAATTCGTATGCGATAAACAAAGGGTGTGCTGAGATTTTCCAATAAAAGATATGCATGAAGTTGTACGCCACTTTCTTTGGATCCTGATTTGCAGTTGGCACAAGGAAAAAGGAAGCAAACGATGTGGCAAACGATTGACATGCGATGCTGCTCTAAGCATTTCAGCATAAGACCCGCATATGTCAAAGAGAGAAGTGAAGAAAAGAGTGCATTAATGTATTTAAATTGATAAATTAGACGTGTAGTAGGAATTAGTAAGAAATTTACTTTAAGACTAACTTAGTTAACCACACAGGTCTATCTGATTTCAGCTTGAGGGAGTAAATTTGAAACAAAAAAACACAAAAATTCAGATTTTGATCAATACTTTTTTTATTATAATTTAACACTTTATCATTATTTGTCAATACTAAGAGATTATGTCGCTGCAGAAATTTCTATTTTCTTACATTTTGTTTTCTAAAGTTACCCAAATAATTTAAAAATTAGATATTTATAGTATCAGTGTAGTAAAAATGTATAAATAATTGGGTAAGGCTTTCTCAAGTGGGCCTCAAAATTACCAAAGTGAATATTTTGCGATGAAATTCAGCCAGGACTGAGTTCTATCAACCAGAAACACTCTCAGAAAATTTTGTTGTAAAATTCTAAATAGTTTTTTTTTATTAACTATCGAAGTTTTTTGCAGCGCTTGAATAATTATCACATTTCTCGTAAAGTAAGTATCCGATTACAACGATTTTTCAACTGCACTCTGATACAGGATGATATTTTCCAAAAACGTTATTTTTGTTCCGAAACTTGATGTTTTGTTGTTGTAAATATTTTTTTTTAATAAACAATTAAAAATTTAACTAATTTCTGCGCCTCTGGGATGAAAATTTTTGAAGGATATTAACGTAATAAACATCTGTGCATTTATGTATGGAAAAAAATGCGTGCAATTCGAAAAGGATTAATTACAATTAATTTTTTTGTGCCAGAATGCGCGCTTCGACTTACGCGGACACGCACGAACACACAAACGGCGACTCGCGGGCGGCTTGCGAAAAACCGTGTTTCGGACACGTCTCAACGCGATATGCTTCCGTAAGATCAGTTTTGCCGACATTGTCATTAGTTGTGTCTAGTCTCCTTCCGACTGCTGTAGTGATGTATTTCGGTGATAATAAAAACTCGCGTACGTTAATGTGTACAAAACTAAGTATAGACTAATATAATGCCACATGCGAATCGTTGTTGTAACGCTTTCGGAAAACAAAACCATAGTCGTGTTTACACACATCTAGTCCGAATAAGTGACCAAAATGCGAAATTTAGTGTCGTGTTCAAAATTCTGTGCAATCAGAATACTGGAACACAACGCAGGCAACAATACATCCTTACGTTGGGCATTACAATGAAAACGGCGTAGAACAGCATAAGAATTTTGTGATAATTTCTGAAGCATTGGAACATGACAGTTCCGCAGTCAATTTGTTCAATTCTAAATTGATTCAATATTTGATTAAACAGTTTGGTAAACGAAATGTGAAGAAAATCTATTATTTTTCCGACGGGGCGGGCTCACAGTACAAAAACAAATACAATTTTATAAATTTACTATTTCACAAACAGGATTTTCGCATCGATGCCGAGTGGCACTTTTTTGCCTCTGCACATGGGAAAGGTGCCTGCGATGGTATTGGTGGCGCTATAAAGAGAGATGCGTACCTTGCAAGCTTGCGAGATAAAATCCCGGTGAAAATTACGGGACCGAAACAGTTGTATGATTGGGCAAAAGTCAATTCTAAGAAAATTAATTTTGATTACTGTAATAAACAAGAACATGAAAATCACTCTAGTAAATTGAAAAAGCGCTATTCCAAAGAGCAAAATTTGAAAAATACGAGGCAGTTCCATTCTTTTATTCCGAAAGATAAAAATTCCATCGAGTGAAAAATATTTTCAGCCCACGATCAATCTAAAATTATACCCATTATGTAAAAACAAACTACATGAAAAGTGTAAAAAGCGTGAATGATTTTCATTTTTTCTCGAAATAACAAATGAATATGCGATATCTGTATAACTTTCTATATCTGTTTCACTTTTTGTGTCCGTCCGTGAATTGTTGTTGTTTTTCAGCGAGAAATTTTAAGGGCATTTTTTGACTGAACTTATAATGTATAGATCTGATATGTAAACATAAACGTTAGTAATAAAGAAGTTCATATATATGAAACCTTCCATGACAGCTTATACATTCCTTTGAATACATTTGATTTAATTATCATTACGCATTTCCGCGACAGTCAAAGCGCAAATTCTGTTATACGTAAATTATTTATATGGCCAATCTTTAAAAACAAGTAAACACCAGTAATGAAAAAGTCGGTAAAACTGATCTTACGGAAGCATATCGCGTTGCGACGTGTCCGAAACACGGTTTTTCGCAAGCCGCCCGCGAGTCGCCGTTTGTGTGTTCGTGCGTGTCCGCGTAAGTCGAAGCGCGCATTCTGGCACAAAAAAATTAATTGTAATTAATCCTTTTCGAATTGCACGCATTTTTTTCCATACATAAATGCACAGATGTTTATTACGTTAATATCCTTCAAAAATTTTCATCCCAGAGGCGCAGAAATTAGTTAAATTTTTAATTGTTTATTAAAAAAAAATATTTACAACAACAAAACATCAAGTTTCGGAACAAAAATAACGTTTTTGGAAAATATCATCCTGTATCAGAGTGCAGTTGAAAAATCGTTGTAATCGGATACTTACTTTACGAGAAATGTGATAATTATTCAAGCGCTGCAAAAAACTTCGATAGTTAATAAAAAAAAAACTATTTAGAATTTTACAACAAAATTTTCTGAGAGTGCTTCTGGATGATAGAACTCAGACCTGGCTGAATTTCATCGCAAAATATTCACTTTGGTAATTTTGAGGCCCACTTGAGAAAGCCTTACCCAATTATATTTTAAACTTGGCGCAGCCTCGCTCAGACCGTTGTGTACAAAAATCGTTTTTTCCAAATTTTCGAGGCGGTTGGACTCAAAAATGGATCACATCATAACCAATTGACTCGAAATTTTAGCAATTACATTTACAATTACCATTACAATTACATTCTGCATTGAAATAGAGATGCGTTTTTTATTGCAAATTTTTGGAAGACTTTTTTCTTTTTTTGTTCTGAAAATTTTTATTTCTGTTTTTCAAAAAATAATTTAATTTTTGTTTTATTTTTAATTGTTTAAGTTTTTATCAAACAATATTTTGATATTTCATCAAGAAAAATTCATTTTTCGTATTTTGTCAAAAACAATATCGTTTTATTTTTATTCTCTTAAAAACACTATTTTAGTTTTTTATCACAAAACAATTTTATTCTTCTATCAAAAAAAATTCATTTTTTGTTCTTTATCAAAAGAATTATGTGAATTTTTATTTTTTATCCTTAAAAAAAAATATTATTTATTTTATTTTTTATCAAAAAAAGTCAAATAAATTTTTCTTTAAAAAAAATTGCATTATTATTTTTATCGTAAAAACTAATTTTTATTTTTTATCAAAAAAATTATATGCATTAATTTTTATTATATTAGAAGAACTTATTTTTATTTTTTACCAAAAATAATATTTTTATATTTTTTGTAAAAAAAAATCATTTTCTTATTTTTATCAAAAAAAAAAACTATTCTCTTAGAAAACTTTTTTTTTGTTTTTTATCACAAAACATTTTAGTTTTCATCAGAAAAAAAAGAATTACAATATTATTACTTATTATCACAAAAATTCAGAAAAAAGATTGTTATTATTTATTAATATCACAAAAAATATTTTTTTTTCCAATACTTTTACCATATTCTTATTTTATAAAAAAAATCATTAAAATTTTAACTATTTTTTGTTTCTTTATCAAAAAAAATATTATCTTTACTTGTTTATCACAATAAAATAGTTTACCAATACCTGCCGCATTTGTGTGCATCACACCCCTAATTAGTTTTTATTTTCATTGAAAAGTATTATAAACTGTGGTGGCATGCCGTTGAATATACATGTATGTATATTTGAAACTAAGCTTAGTACTACTAGTAGTGTTGTGTGTGTGTAAATCGAAAGGCCTGCTAAGCATACATACAAGTATTTCGAAAATACGTTTAGTAAGCCACATTGAACGAAATTACCATAGAACGGAAAAGACTAAATTGCGCGAATTCTACTAAAGTACTAAATCCATGTGAACATACATACATACATGCGCACATGTAAACGTCTACATACGCATGTAAAAATATTAACTGTAATATTGTATGATAAATCAGTTACTGTGTGCATTTATAAGCAAAAAACCTAAATCAACTGTACTGCATTCTAAAACTAAAAAACAGAAAAAATGAAATTTCGAAAATAGGCTATGTATATTTAACTTTGTGTATATAAAAAATCTATACATAATAGTATTGAACTACTACAGTAGCTAAACAGAATTTTTTTAAAAAACATTTTGTTGACCACTTCCGATAGCTAAAAATTATTAAGAAAAAAGTGTAAAATTAACAATGAACAGCCATTAAAATATATTTAAAAGCAATTTAATGAAATATAAATGCTAAACATAAAAAATACAGATATATTTAACTAAGAACTAAAAACTGAAAACTGGAAACTCGATATAAAAAGACGAACAATGTAAACAAATCAAATAATCCTTTCTCCCGCCCACAAAAATTGAAACTCAATGAATTTTTCTACCTACAAACAAATACACAAAAAATTTAAATGGACAAACATCGTATTAATTGTTGAATAGTTATGCAAATTCTATATTTATTGCTATCACAATTTAGCAAAATAAATTGTTTTTTGGTGAAAATAAGTGCTTTTTCTTCAAGAATATGTCACAGCGAAGTGAACAAAAAAAAGCAAATAGTGAAAAAACTACCCGCAAATTTATACACATTTGAATCTGTGGAGAGTACCTAAGGCAAACATTTTCAATTCTCTTCGAATTCGTTGCGAGAGTTGTTGTTTTGCGCTTTACTAGTGGCAGCTGAAATAAAACTTTAGAGCTAAAAATTATTTATTTTAAAAACACCATAAAAAATATATAAATTTGAATGCATTGCATATTTGAGTTTGTGCGAGTATTTCAAGCAAACAACGCACAACCCTGAAGTGTACAATTATTTGCTTTCTAAATTATTTTTAAGCTTAAATCCATAGAAGCGTATTTTAAAACTATTTTCGCGTATTTTGTAAATATTTAAAGCAACTGTAACAAATTTTTTATTTTTTATTTTATTTTATTTTTTAATTAAATACAAATTTTGAGACTATTTTTATTACATATATTTTTTCTATTACACTTACCGTATTTCGTATGAATTTTCTCTATGTAGTATGAGAAAAAAATTGTTGATTTTTCTTTTTCTACAAATCCAAAATAAAAAAAAAAAAAAATTGTAATTAAATTTTATGTATAAAATTTATGTGTCAATCGTTACGTAAATATTAGAAACTGTAAATCTCTAAATTGACTACTTTTTTTACTTAAGAAAATTGCAAACAATTAAATATTAGCGTAAACGAAAATATAAGTGGAGCAAGAAATTATTAGATAAATAAAAGTAAAAAACAGATAGTAAAAATAAAATGAAAAATATAAGCAAATAACAAAAAATATGTTTTTTTATTTGTACAAAACCAAAATGTTTGCGTAAAAAAGTTTGCAAACTGTTAAATACGTGGGATGTAAATTACCCTCCCCCTCCGTTGCTGTGCTCGTATGCCACCCATTCGCTTTAAAAATACGACGACTTCGTCACGCTTCAGCAAAGTATTGCAGGTGTCACTTCGGTACAAAAGATTATTGTGCGTCAATTCTTGTAGCACCCTAGGAATTGTGGTCATGTAATTAAGTCACTGCATATTTTTGCAATATTACAATATTTGTTATGCTAAATAATGTTCGCTAATAATTTTATAAAAACATACACACAGCGTAACCTCTCCTCGCGGGCACCTCTATTAGACGGCCACTTGGCTTGGGCGGACTTTGTTTTCTTTAACAAGTCCTTTTATCGGCACGAGTTACCTTCTATTGACCAGACATCTCACTTGGGGGAAATTAAGATAATTGACGGTAAGTGTCCACCCATAGAAGATTTCACTGTATATATAAAGTATAATCAGCGCTTACACCATTTCTTGGGTGCTTTGCCGAGCTTCTGCTCCAATTTGTGGTATGCGCCTTGATGGTTTTCCACAAATGGAGAAACCTACAACTTCATGTTGTTACAAAAGGTTTTTTCTATCTTTTGGTTTCATGTTTCATGCTCGAGTTCAAGCCGTAGCGACGCATGCGCGAACAAAAACATAGTAAAACAAAAATCTCATAAATCAATGTTAAAAACTTCGTATAAAATTCACAAAAACTTAAAACAAATTCAAACAAACCCCATCAATATTTTGACCTTTATAGCCAATTAAATTTTATTATATAGGGTTTTCCAGTAAGAGGTGTTATTTTGATAAAAGATCAATGGTTACGTTGCTTGTGTGGCACGTAGCGCCGTCCTGTTGAAAATAAACGTTGTCCAGATCAATATCATCCAATTCCGGCACAATCCATTCACCGTAACTGTTGTCCCAGCTACATTTACGAAAAAGTAAGGCCCAATGACTCCAACGGACCATAAACTGCACCAAACAGTCACACGTTAAAGAGAGGCTTTTCAACAATCACTATTGGATTATCATTCGCCCAAATGCGGCAGTTCTGCTTGTTGACGAAGCCACCGAGGTGGAAATGGGCCTCATCACTCAAGATGATTTTTCGATGGTAAGCCGGATCATTTTCATGCATTTCAACTACTCAATCAGCAAAGACACGAAGTTGCTGATGATCGGCCGGCTTGAGTTCTTGTGTTAACTGGACTTTATAAGCCTTAAGACCCAAATTTTTATGCAAAATACTTCAAAAATGGCATCTACCGAAAAAGCGGGCTACTCAAAAAAACACCTGTTATTGGAAAACCCTTTAAAAAATGAAAGTTTTAATTCCCTCTAAAATCGCGTTGATTTTTGACATTTTTTTTAGATGCGATATTGAAAATTTTCTTCAACTAAAGGATTTTCATGATTTGGTCACATTTGCAGCGATCAGCCACCAAAAGGTGCCTCATCTGTGACTTCCATTATTAACAGCATGAAATCATTAGAGTTGCTGGTTCACTTCCATCTCCCTATTGGCCATGTATTCGCTCCATAAACTGCGCATACTTTTTGCCTGTCAGCCACAACTTTTCCCTTTGTTCGTAGGATTGCTGAAGAATGTATCGCATTTTCTTTTGCTTTTCCTCCATTTTTGTGGGCTGTAACACACAACTGGCTTCATCAAACAGAAAATGTTCAAAGCGCTGTTTTTAGCGTCTAATTTAGGCATTAAATCGACTTGGAGGATAACCCAATGCAATATCTACATCGTGAGATATGCCTTTTCAAAAGCTTCCAGCGAAAAATGTTAAATACTTTTTGCTTCACCTAACATTTCACCTCTAATTCATATTAATCTTAAATTGCCAGCCTGAAAATCAATCAACGACCGTTTCTTGTTAATTAACTTTGTGCAATTTTCTAATAAAGTGAATATAAATATTTACCAGCATGAAGAAAGTTTTGAATGCAATACTGTTTACTTAACTGTAAAGCCATTTGCTTTGAAATTATTTGCGTCCTGCCATCCTGTTGCCTAGCTAGCATTCCTTTTTTTTTTTTTTTGGTTTTGTGTGCCTACCGTACTGGTTTTGATAAAATTGGGGCAATTTAAAATATCAATAAAACCAAATGTGAATTTAATTGAATTTGGCAATCAAGTGAGTTCACCTATTTATTTTACCACAAAGTCATTAACAGTTGATTTCTTTTCGAAATATCAAAAAATTTAATTCTATTTGGCAATGAAAGGTGTAATCAAATAAAGTAATTAATTGTAAAATGCAAAAATTCTGAAAAATTGTATGTTTCAATTGAAAAGTTAAAATTATATTTAATTGGATAAACAAAAATGTGTGCATGTGTACTACACTACATATTAAGAAACTGAATATGTCACAAGCAATTTGCAGCAAGTTGGATGCGAACTTCAATGTTCATGGGTGGCCTCTTCCCCACCTAGCCGTAGTAAGTTGCCACTGGCGAATGTCCTTTCCTCAAAATATCACCGCCCATTTTCAATAAACAAATCTAAGCATTTGCAGATGGTCTACTGACTTACATTGCTGGTATCAATTGCAGGCATTTATTTTACACTACATTTCTCGAAACTCACTGCATAGAACGAGTTGAAATAGATGAAGACTTGAAGTGAATTGACTCAATTATTATATCAATATTTAGTTACTCCAACATTTAATTATTCCAACACCAAACTTGAATACCTCTTATTACACCGTGCGACAGCACAAGTTACCCACAAAAAATTACCTATCCATAGGAAGGTACAAATCTTATGTATATATTGTAGTAAAAAAGTATGCAGCAGCTTTTCATTTTCTCGTAAATTTAATTTTTGAAACAAACATAAATTTCAACGGTCTAAGTTAGAAAACAAGAGCAAATAGTTTTTCACCATTTACTGGACTATTTTTGTTCGCTGAGGTGAGACGACTCTTCCTTCGCATTTTTTTTTATACGGAAGAAAAGCTAAGCAGCGCCTGCTAAAATACCTGTAAAATACAGCTAAAAAAATTGCCAAAAGTCAATGGTATTTTGTAGTAACTTGAGGCTTGCACTTGTACTAAAATTTTTTTAGCTATGAAATTGCGTACTTGGAAAAATTTTAGAAATTTTTGGTTAAAAAGTTGAAAGTCTTGTTGGAATTTTGAAAAGTTAGTTCGATAACTATGGCTTGACAGCTAAGAATGGCAAAAGGTGTTGACATTTCTGTTCAGTAAGGTTCGGCAAGCCATCACGAATCGACATCATCAAGTTATCACGCCAAACCAACGCTGCCAGATAGCGGAAATTTCATTTGAAAAAAAAAAGAATAAATCAGTTTGCGAATTGTTCAAGAAACCACCGAAATATCGATTCCCCGTCGATTCAAACTTGTTGGTGTTTTTGTTTTTCGAATACGTAGAAAATTCTACGTAAAAATCTTGGCTTAGATTAGATTAGATTTGTGGCAGGTTGGACAAGTCTAAGCACGCAGTCAGTAGACCATTGTACTACACCCGGATAGATATCAGTAGAAAGAATAGAGATAGGAAAGATAAAAAGGTGGATGGTAAAAACGGATAAATTAGTTTAAGGTCACTCTTCCCTAAATCTCTTGGATTCATTGATGAAATTTAAGAGATCCGGAAGAGGAAGATCCTAAGTGTGATTCTGGAAAGTGCAGGACAGCTACAGAGAAAATACTCTGCAGTGTCGTCATTCTCAAGACAGGATAGGTATATCGGGCTGTCCACGACCCTCATGATAGCTATATGCTGACCACAAACGGTGTGCCCTGTGATTACACCTACCAGTACTCTCAGGTCCTCCCTGCTGAGTTTTAGGAGAAAGGACGCTGTTTTCCTGTTTGGTTCTTTCACAAAGCACTTGGCTACTCTGCACGAGTTCAACTCAGATGAACGACTTCTGTGGGTAGACCTCATGAAGTCGTCAATCCATAGTTGAATCGATGCGGAATTGACACCTAGAAAGGGCCTAATGGCATACTTCCAGATCCTTCATTTGCCAATTTAGCAGCTAACTCGTTCCCTGCAATACCACAATGTCCAGGCACCCAAATAAGACTAACTTTGTTGTGTTTTGCAACACTGTTCAGCTTTGTCTTACATTCACCGACTAGCATAGACTTACGTAAGGAATACCGTGGCCATCTGTCTTGTGGCATAGGAGTTCTTAGTGTATTCGTCTAAGTACCATCCAGATCCGCTTCCATCACTGGTTTTGCATCCGTCGGTGTAGACAGTGTGCTGATATCCCGTTAATAGGTTCTCTGGACTTAACCATTGATCTCTATCTTGAATCAAAACATTATACTTCCTACCGAAGCTAACGACAGGCACCCGATTGTCCACCGGCATCGAGAACAGTGTGCACGGCTCCGACAACTGGTGGTATAGCTGTCAGTGGCCAATGCTTACTTCATTTCCCCAGACTTCGTTTAACTTAAGCCTGTACGCCGCCTTTATTACTTCCTTTCAAATTTGAAGATCTAGAGGTTGCAAGTTCAAAGTGGCATTAATGGCATCACCAAATGTCGTACTCATGGCACCTGTGATACCTAAGTACACACTTCTCTGCAGCCTGTTTAGGGGTTTTACTCTGGAATTAACCGTTGTGGCTTTCCAGCATACTACTAGGCGTATGTAATAATGGGTCTAATCAGAGTGATGTACAGCTAGTGTACTATGGCCGGTCTTAGACCCCATGTCTTGCCAAAGGTTCTCTTACACTGCCAGAAAAATTTTAGTGTTCGAGAGACCTTCTGCTCGACGTTCTTCTTCCAGGTAAGTTTACTACCTAGGATTACTCCTAAATATTTAACCTCAGAAGACAGTTGCAGTATTACCCCTTTTAATGTGGGTAGTAACAGGCCTTCTAAGATCTTGCCTATTAAATACAGCTCATGCAAGAATTGAAACCAAATGACCATCGCTTGCGTCACATTTATTGAAAAAAGTAGCCTAAAATGTGACCTGTCGAATAGTCCATGTAACTCGTACCGCGCCGGACATACTATATGCCTGATATTAATTTCAAAAAATTAATTCCATGAAATTAACTACCAGGTCATAATAAAAAGAAATAATTCTAACAATATTTCTGTTTTTTATTATCATTTTAAGCTTCTGAGCTCTTAAAAATCACCCGATATATGAGAAACTGTATTCGTCCTAGCGAAAAGTAACCTTTTTTTTAATACATTCCACATTTAGATCACGTTGATTTTTTGCATGCGAGGTTGAATTTTTCCTCCATGTAAAAAATGTATTGTAGTTTATATGTAAGAAAATGCATAACACTGCCAATAAAAAAAAATATAAGAAATCAACGTTAATCTTGAATAACTTTAAACTGACACAATATTATTATATTATAAGCTATAAGCAAATTGAATGGACCGCAAAGCTGCATACTCGAAACTTTTCTAAAAATTCTGATAAAAAAGTTGAAAATTTTAGAATTTTCCTGAATTTCGCGCAAAATATGAAACCTTAGTTCATATCGTTTATATTAAAGAATAAACTATGTTTTCATTGAAAATTAGTTAAAATTAATTTTTAAAAATCAAATGTGAAAATTTTTACTCAGAAGAGCTGGAAGGGATTCCTTTACGAGCTGGGGCAATTAAGTTTCGGTAATTAAGTTAACCAAATTATCAAATACCAAATAAGCGAAAAAGTTGTTTTCCTCGGCAATTTTCCTTCGACAGGCAATGGCAAACCTCCATGGCAACTCACAACACTGCTTCTGTGGCACCTTTAGTTTATATTTATGCATATTTTTCGAATTCGGGATTTTTGCTGGCATGATTGAAATAAGTAGCTCCTCTTTCTAGCCACGAATTATGATGATGCATTTTTCAGTGAATTCTGACAAAAAACTGTAGTCACTTCTATGAAAGTTTCTGGCTATGAAACGTGGAAATGAAACTTGGCAGTTCGAAAACGGCTCAGCTTTGTGACAGGAGAACGCGCCGGCCAATTCCTTCACATCGCTATGCAACATTTTTTGGCAAAAAGCTCCAGGGGACACCCCGTGATGTTTGCTTATTTTCCAAGGCGTGGCCACATACCAACCGAACTCTTCATGTCTGCGTACAGGAGGTCGAAGAAACCACAATCTCGAGGCTAAACAGGCTCATTTTTGAGGCTTGTGTAGGGAACTTCATTGCAGACCTCGTATTTATGCAACGCACCAGAATTGCCATGCAATCGATTACGAGTACATATATAAACTACACACACATACAAACAAAAATAAAACTTTCACATTTATATACATAGAAAGTCATACATACATCATTGTTTGTATATAAATTCCATTCTGCTCCCAATTACAGTTAAAACGAGGTCATAAATATTAATTTTGTCGAATATAACTATTTTCAATTATTTACCCTAAATTCTGTATTAATCAAAAATTATTTATTAATTACCTTAAATTTATCATCGGGCCCATTATTACGTAATTCTCGACTTTGTAGCAAAACAGGTATGTAACGCCATAAGAGTGTGCATAGCAGCCTTAAATGTGGTCAAAATGGCTGAATGTAAACCAATTTGTATTGGAAATCTGTACGTCGATGGCTAAAAGTCTACTTTACCTTGGCAAATGCAAGCACAAGACACAAATTTACATAGAGCCTTTACATGTACTTATATATATAAGTATGTACATTTGTATGCATAAGTACGGCTGTATAAGCATTGCAGGAAATGTAACCACTTACTTAAGCCCTCAATGGATCTGGAACATTACCGGATTAGATTAGGGCAGATTGCTTTCAACCTCGGCTGTTATTTTCCTAAAAGCTTGAAGAAGCTCGGAGAAATTAAGTTATTGATACTTATTTTTTAATTTTTTTAAATAATTGCGAACATCAAATAAGCGAAAACTTTCTTCAAGTCTTAAGGGAATGAATTGGCGCGGATACTCTCGAGTAACAAGTGTTGAGTGATTTCTGAACATTCTAAATTTCCTATACGACTTCATATTCGTAAATAGGAACCAAGAAACCATTTTTCTAACGAACTCGAAGCATTTCCAAACAATTATAAAAATTTTTTCCTGCCACTTTTTATATGCAATTTTAGGGCTTTTAAAGCTGACTTAGTAATCGTAATTAGCAACGTCGAAGACACCAAAACTCACATTTTAAACAAAAACGAATTTAAGAAAAATGTTCGCCAATTCTAAGCAAAAATTGGTAATGAAAAATGACTTTTATTCAATTCAAAGTAAAAAATGTGTGCAAATAATAAAAAAAATTTTTTTTTTTTTTTTTTTTTTTTTATTACTATCTGTTAATATTAACAATAAGTAATTGGTGTTAGGGTTTGGAATTAAAATGTCCCTTCCCTTTGAAAGAGAACATTATTGTCTTTGGTGGTATTTAGTTACAATTTTACTAATATATATTGTAGTTTTCTATAATTTTATATTATTATATTTTATTTTATATCACAGTACGGGCAAGATCTGTGGGTGTTTTGCGCTTTAGTCTTCTTGGTTTAAGTTCCATTTCCGGTATCAGTCTCATCTCATGGTTTTTGTGCTCTAATAGTCGCAAGATGTGCTTACTGCTGCTTCTTTTTACTGCTTCAGTGACAGTGTCTATGCCGAGGTCGCGGTGAATATCGTCATTTTTTATGTACCAATTTGCGTTTGTGATGGTCCTTAGCATCTTAGATTGACTTCTCTGAATGATTTGTAGGTTTGATTTACTGGCAGTCCCCCAAATTTCTAGTCCGTAGGTCCATGTCGGTCTGATTATTGATTTGTATATCATTTGTTTATTAAGTAAGCTTAGGGTTGATTGTTTTCCTAGAAGCCAGTAGAGTTGTCGGAATTTGTTTTTCATCTCGTTTCTCTTGTTTAGTATGTGTTTTTTCCATGTGAGTTTTGAGTCAATCGTTATGCATAAGTATTTTGCACTTGAGTGTATTTTTATGTCTTCCCCGTTAATTTGGATTGGATATCTTGCAGATTTTCTCTTCGCGTATATTACATGTTGTGTTTTGTCTTTATTGACCTCAATGCCCCATTTTTCAAACCATTTTGTTGTAGCTGATAGCGTATCTTGCAGTGTTTTTGTTGCTGCTTCTTCATTGTGGTTAGCTGACATTAAAACTGTGTCGTCTGCAAATGTAGCTATCATTGATCCTCGAGTAGTTGGCGTTGGTATATCTGCTGTGTATACTAAGTATAGTATGGGGCCCAGTACGCTTCCTTGAGGTACTCCAGCAGACGCCGTCAAGATAGCAGAGCACTCATCGTCATATTTTATGAAGAAGTGTCTATCAGTCATGTAGCTTTTAAGGATATTAAAAATGTTAAGTGGTAAAATGGTTTTTAGTTTATATAGAAGTCCTTTGTGCCATACTCTGTCAAAAGCTTTCGCGATGTCCAAATACACGGCAATGCAATATTTCTTCTTATCGAAGTCGTCTGTAATTTTGTTGACTACTCTGTGAATCTGTTGCACAGTTGAATGTTGTTTTCGGAAACCGAACTGGTGTGAGGGGATAACGTCTTTTTGTTTTAGAATCGGGGCAATTCTGTCAAGCAGTATTTTTTCAAACAATTTAGAGAGGATGGGCAGCAAGCTAATTGGTCTGTACGAGCTAGCAACAGTGGCGTTCTTGTTTGGCTTGGGGATCGCTATAACTTGTGCAACTTTCCATGCTTTTGGGAAGTATTGTAACCTAATTATTCCGTTGAAGAGGTCTCGTATGTATTTTATTATAGTATCGGGTAGTTCCTTTAGTATTTTCCCATTTATTTGGTCATATCCCGGTGTCTTTTTGTCTTTAAGTTTCTTTATATAATATTTGATTTCTTCTTTTGTCGTGTTTTGTATTGTGTGGTCTGCATTCTCAATTGTGTTCGGCAGATCAATATCTTTATTATCCATGCTATTTGTGAATATTGTTTTAAAGTGGTCAGCTAATGTTTCAGCCTTTTCTTTGCTTGTTCTAGCCCATGTGTTGGAGTTTGTTTTTATTGGAGGCTTGTGTATGGTTGTTTTAGTGAGCTTTTTAGTTGCTTTCCACAGGGAATAGTTGGTAGCTGTAGTTGTTTCGAGGCTGCTAAGGTACTTCATCAGTTGGTTGTCATTATGTTCTTGGAGAACTTTTTTGAGTTCGTTTGATGATTTGTTTAGTTTAGCTTTATCGGCTGGGTGTTTGGAGCGTTGCCAGTCTTTCCTGAGTTTGCGTTTTTGTTTGATTTTGTCTAAAATAAAAGCAGGGATTTTCTTTGTTATTAAGGTGTCTAATATTGGTGTCGATTGTGTTACTGCTTTTATTATGTTATCGTTTAAGTATACGATTGCATTGTCCAGTTCGGACAAATTAAGAATCAATTTAATTTTGCTCAAGATGACCACCTTTTGCCTTAAGTATGGCCTTGAGATGGTTCAAAAGCGAATCGCAAGCTGCCCGAACGTGACTTGCAGGTATTTTGGCCCACTCGCGAACAATGGCGTTTTTCAGCGCCTCGAGACTGGTGAATCTTTTAGTTCGGACTTTGCTCTCCAAAATGGCGCAAAGAGAATAATCCATCGGATTCGCGTCTGGTGAATTTGAGAGCCATTATGTGGACGTTACGAATATCGGAACGTTGCTTTTTAGCCATTCTTGGTTCTCTACGAACTTCGGGAACAGATTTTTTTTTTTTTTTTTTTTTAAGAAAATGTTCACAATTTGGAGGCGTTGTTTGCCATTCTCAGCCGTCAAACCATACTTTCCGAAATCGATAGTTCTCATGGAGCTTAAAAGAGCACGCAGTATATGTATGAACTTGCAAGTATCGGTTTCCAGTTTCATATGTGTATCCTTCTCCCGCTTTTTTAATTGGAAATTTTACTTTGATTTTAATTATATTTTTAAATTATAATTTTTCAGTCACATTTTCTTTAGATTGTTTGCAAAAACTGAGAATGCTTCCACAAGTGTTAGTGAAAAATCCGAAAACATCCAGATTATAACGGATTGATTTAAATTTTCGTGAGTTAAATATAACTTCGTACTTTCTGCGCTCACTTCCCTGTGTAAAAGTTAATTATTTCATTCTCCATTCGTTTAAGTTTTTCCTGCAGGGCATGCACAAGCTCCGGTATTGCGCGTTGCGTTGAAAGTAAACAACAGACAAGCGGCAAACAAACTCAATGCTTTGCTATGCAAATCGGCTTCGAAACTCGCAACGGATGTGGAGCTGGTCGCCGAAGAGTTCGAGCGGTTTTTAACCACTACACAAATACGCATAAACGCCCACTCACACAAACAGTAAATAGATTTTTGCTATGTACTCGCAAATATATGCACATTAAGATGAAGGTATGCACATATATAGGTAAATATGTATGTAGGTATTTAGATAAATGAAAGGGTAAAGGAAAGAGGCATTGCTAAGGTAAAAGTAATGAGAGCGCGTGTCTGATAAATCAATCTTATAAACAACTGGCACTGACGTTCATACACCACCTTCGACGTCGTACTCGTCCATAACCACCTCAACTATCAGCCAAAAAGGACTGATATGAATATGCACGCATATGTAAATTGTTTGCATGTTTACCATTTCATTCACCAACAAACCAAAAACCCAAGCGCGCACGCTCGCTCTACTAACTCATTGGGGCATATGCGAGTGCGAATGTAGGTAAGTAGGTGTGTGTATGTGTTTCGTGTGCGAATGTTGTTGTTAATTTACAATTCCGGCGAAGTGACGTTAGTAATTGTCGCTTACAACATTGCTTAGCATAATAAGTGGTAGCACACATCGCTGCTATGCCCATGAACTCGCTCGCACTTACAACACGGATCTCGGTTGCCTAGGTTTCGCTCCTGCCATCCAATGCGCTTCCTCGCTTACATCCTGCCAGGTATTTATTAGACCGAGTAGACAAAGGCTGTTACACTAAATGCTAAATCGTTGTCAACAAATTCACACCAAATTGTCAATTTAAGCTCGCTTGTATTCAAGAGGTGGCTTTCAATTTGCTGGCTGCCATTTTCTAAGTGGATTATTTGATTACATAACTTATGGCGAATAAAGCGAATACATATATGCACATTATCTGTAAAATAAATAATGGAAATAATTTAGCAAAACGCACTAATGAAATTAACCCTTACACATTTCCCTTTTTGACTTATGTATTGCTGACCTTTTAGTGGAGTTTTGAGCTTTGATGTATTCAATCACTTGCGGTAGAATTGTATGGAAAATATTTTTGCTGTACATTTAAAACCGATATATCACACTGTACGTGTACGTATTTTTTGCCCTTTTCCACCAATTGATGAGTTGGAGGCTTAAAATGTCCCACAAAAATATTCCTCGTTATGTTTTATAACTCGTAGAACTGCTGAACACATCATATATTTAAAATGTAAAAATAATATAGTTTCATATACGGATTTACAATAAGAATGTGAAAATCACGTATACATATACTGACCTCTCTACCAAATTCCTTTCCCAGTATCTTGAATATTTAAAATTTTTCTGATTTATTTTTTTCTGATTCCGTTCACTACTATTAAGCATTTGTCATTAAAAGTCTCGGAATATCCAAGCCATTCTGGAAGCTTATCGGTAAGTATAAGAAGAGTTGATTGTATATGAGCTTAAAAAATGTAATTTGAGTTTTTCACTTCTTCTCATAAACAAATTTTCCAAAAAAATGCTAGAGTGAAACACAAAATGATATTTTTTCTACAGTTGCGCTAAAGCGTAGCCTATCCTAAGGAGCTTCTGCTTATTCATAAAGTAGTGTGTGTATTACTGCATATAACGTTTCCAACAACTAGAGAGCTTTGTTTTTTACGTAAGGGAAGCATCAAATGGGAGGATGGTTCCGTGAGTGGAAGTCCACGCAAGTGGGGAAAGTTACTGATCGCCATTCACTTGGGAGTGGCCAGGACGATTCTTCTACATATGGTTCAAGCAGCTCACAACGGCCGGGATTATCCCACGTATCCTCTGGGTAGCTTCCCAACGCCCATTCGGGAGTGAGCTAACGTGAGAAGACGAAGCATTCCAGGATAGCTGGTTGTGCGTTGGGTTTGGGACCCGCCACTTAAAAATCCCCCCAATGAAAAGAATTGCAAAGCCTCGGATGAGAACTGCCATTACTGATGACGACCCCTGCAAACGAAATAAGGAATACGATTTGAGGGCATGCACCTGGAATGTCCGGTCCCTTAATGGGGAAGGTGCCTCTGCCGGATGCCTCTGCTGGTTGATGTCCTCGTGAGAGTAAAGGCTGACATCACTGCCATCCAAGAGATGCGATGGACGGAGCAAAGTAAGAAAACCTTAGGACCTTGCGACGTCTACTACAGCTGCCATGTAAAGGAGCGCAAATTCGGTGTCGGATTTGTTGTGGGAAAGAGACTTCGTCGCCAAGTACTGTTGTTTACTCCGGTGGACGAGCGTCTCGCAATAATCCGCATCAAAGCGCGATTTTTTAACATCTCGCTAATTTGCGCCCACGCCCCGACGGAAGAGAAGGACGATGCGACCAAAGATTCCTTCTATGAGCGCTTGGAACGTTCCTACGAGCGCTGCCCCCGCCACGACATAAAAATCGTGCTTGGCGACTTCAACGCCAGGGTGGGCAAGGAGGGAATTTTTGGTCCCACAGTCGGAAAATTCAGCCTGCACAACGAAACATCCGGTAACGGACAGAGGCTGATCGACTTCGCCGGGGCCCGAAACACGGTAGTCTGCAGCACCAGATTCCAGCATAAAAAGATACACCAAGCTACCTGGCTGTCTCCTGATCGAAAAAGGCGAAACCAGATCGATCATGTTGTGATAGATGGAAGACACGCATCTAGTGTATTAGATGTACGTACGATACGAGGAGCCAACATCGACTCGGATCATTACCTTGTTGCATCCAAACTGCGCACACGCCTCTGTGCAGCAAAAAACGTACATCTACCTACGCAAAGAATGTTCGGCATCGAAAAGCTGCAATCACAACAGACAGCCAGAAGATTCGCCACTCGACTCTCACTCCTGCTCTCGGAGAGCACTGCCCAACACACCGGCATGCGCGAGCAATGGAGCAACATTTCTCGTTCACTACGTACCGCCACCGAAGAAGAAATCGGATTCCGGCGAGCCCGAAAAAACAATTGGTACGACGAGGAATGTCATGCTGCCGCAGAAAGAAAGGATGCCGCCTATAGAGCCATGCTGCGATCGGGCGCAACGCGAGCCATGTGGGATCGCTACAGAGAGCTGAAAAAGGAAGAGAGACGTATTATCCGACAGAAGAAACGAGAGGCCGAAATACGTGAGTGCGAGGAGCTTGAGATGCTGGCCAATAGGAACAACGCCCGAAAATTCTACCAGAAAGTTCGGCGGCTTACAGAAGGTTTTAAGACCGGGGCGTTTTCCTGTAAGAACAAAGACGGCGATCTGGTGACTGACGTACAGAGCAATCTTAAATTATGGAGGGAACACTTCTCAAACCTGTTAAACAGTGACAGCTGCGCATGTCATAGAGAATGTGAAGATCCCGATACCCCAATCGATGACGATGGAATTGTAGTTCCCTTACCCGACCATGACGAGGTGAGAATAGCAATATCACGGCTAAAAAACAACAAAACCGCGGGCGCCGACGGACTGCCGGCTGAGCTATTCAAACATGGCGGCGAGGAGCTGGTAAGGTGCATGCATCAGCTCCTATGCAAAATATGGTCGGATGATTGGAATTTAAGTGTGCTCTGCCCAATCCATAAGAAGGGCGATCCTGCAATTTGTGCCAATTACCGCGGGATTAGTCTTCTAAATATCGCCTATAAGGTTCTAGCGAGCGTATTGTGTGAAAGGCTGAAGCCCACCGTCAACCAACTGATTGGACCTTATCAGTGTGGCTTCAGACCTGGAAAGTCTACCATCGACCAAATATTCACAATACGCCAAATCTTGGAAAAGACCCATGAAAGGAGAATCAACACACACCATCTTTTCGTCGACTTCAAAGCTGCATTCGACAGTACGGAAAGGAGTTACCTGTATGCCGCTATGTCTGAATTTGGTATCCCCGCAAAACTAATACGGCTATGTAAGATGACGTTGCTCAACACCAGCAGCGCCGTCAGAATTGGGAAGGACCTCTCCGAGCCGTTTGATACCAAACGAGGTTTCAGACAGGGTGACTCGCTGTCGTGTGACTTCTTTAACCTGATGTTGGAGAGCATCGTACGAGCCGCAGAACTTAATCGCTCAGGCACAATATTTTATAAGAGCGTACAATTGTTGGCGTATGCCGATGATATTGATGTCATCGGCCTTAACAACCGCGCTGTTAGTTCTGCCTTCTCCAAACTGGATAAAGAGGCAAAGCGAATGGGTTTGGTGGTGAACGAGGACAAAACGAAGTACCTCCTGTCTTCAAATAAACAGTCGGCGCACTCGCGTATCGGCACCCACGTCACTGTTGACAGTTATAATTTTGAGGTTGTAAAAGACTTCGTGTATTTAGGAACCAGCATTAACACCGATAACAATGTCAGCCTTAAAATGCCAACAAGTGCTACTTTGGACTAAGTAGGCAATTGAGCAGTAAAGTCCTCTCTCGACGAACAAAACTAACACTCTACAAGACTTTCATCATGCCCGTCCTAACGTATGGCGCAGAAGCTTGGACGATGACAACATCCGATGAAGCGACGCTTGGAGTGTTCGAGAGAAAGATTCTGCGTAAGATTTTTGGACCTTTGCACCTTTGGCAACAGCGAATATCGTAGACGATGGAACGATGAGCTGTATGAGCTTTACGACGACATAGACATAGCGCAGCGAATAAAGATCCAGCGGCTTCGTTGGCTGGGTCATGTCGTCCGAATGGATACAAACGCTCCGGCTTTGAAAGTATTCGATGCGGTACCAGCTGGTGGTAGCAGAGGAAGAGGAAGACCTCCTCGGCGTTGGAAAGATCAGGTGGAGAAGGACTTGGCTTCACTTGGTGTGTCCAATTGGCGCCAGTTAGCACGAGAAAGAAACGACTGGCGCGCTTTGTTAATCTGGGCCAAAATCGCGTAAGCGGTTATCGCGCCAATTAAGAAGAAGAAGAAGCATCAAATGCCTTTAACCCTTCAGATTGGAGTTTCCCTGAACTAAGCCTCATACTGTCAATGAATGATCCCTTCCCGATAAATCGTTGGGGCAGTGGAGCACTAGGCTCTACGTCAGTAACTATTCACATACACTCCACGAAAAGTTGCTTGTTCCCACAACTTTGTTTATTTCCGAAGGAAACCACCACAGTTGGAATTGTCCACCGTCTTCCGTGGTGTCTCACGTCGGCTTAAAGGTACGTTTCTTTGACAAGTGTCGTCTGTTTAGCTGTCACTGGCCTTGTAGACGTATGCGTGCTTTAATGCTTGTTGCATATCGCTATTTGCTGATACATACTTTGAAGTCATCATGATGTCGACTATGTTTCCTGGTACTATCGGATCTTCTGAGAGTGCAGCTAAATCACGTATGCTAGTTGCAAATCGTGGCCATATAAAAGAAGTATGCCTTACATTTTCCTCTTCACAGCATACTAAGCAACTCACGTAGATACTTCTGGTAGCAACCATGACAGGTCAGGAATTGTTATAGCTGGAAGTTAAGCTCACTATATCTATCTTATATTTAACCATTTTTCGCGCGGGATTAAGTTATAAGCACACCTTCCCTTTGACGAGTTTTGCCAACGTAAAAATGTGGCCTTATTAAGAATATCGCCTTCTTTTCGTCCATAATCGCTCATATTTTAGTGTTACACTGCTCCTTTTGCACGCCTACTCTCGCTTGTTCTTCCGCCAATATATCGACGGGGGTCAAGCCTGCGATCATCATTGCAGCTTCAGCCGTGATTTTGAATTCGCTTATCACCCTCAGTGCGCAAAGTTTGCACACGGCCTCGATTGGTGTTCTATATGCTTTTACCTCCAAGGATTTCGTCCATACTGGAACTGTATGTAGCAGTGTGGATGTGATATGGATGTGAACTATAGAACTGCAGCCATAAAAGCACGAATTCAAATGATATGCCATTCAAAATGTATAAACTAATTGGGAAAGTCTAAAAGTTGCAGGCAAGTTTAACTACAATCACTCAACATATAGTGTCTCGTCCATTTATTGCATGTATAGGGCGGGCCATGTAAAATTTGCTTTTTGAATCGGCTATAAAAAAAATCAAATAATCAATATTTTTTCAAACGTTTTCTTTTATTTTGAAGATTAAACATTGTTATTTATGAATAAAAAATAATATCGTTCAAATGACTGCCACAATGGCTTTACAGTAGGCCATTCCATCAACCCAATTTGTAAGCAAATTTTCAATTGTTTGTGCTCCAATTTCATGAATGGCAACTTCGATTTCGTGTTTTAAAGCATCAATCGTCTCTGGATAGTTCGCATAGCATTTATCCTTAACGGCTCCTCACAAAAAATAGTCCAACGGGCTTAAATCACAGCTCCGAGGCAGCCAATTGATATCGGAATTCAAAAACGGTAGCCAAAAGTTCGAGTGTAACTTTGGCAGTGTGACAAGTTGCACTGTCCTGTTGAAACCAAATGGCGTCCATGTCATCCTCTTCAATTTTTGGAAACAAAAACTCGTTGAGCATGTCACGGTAACGCTCGCCATTTACTGTAACCGCGGAAGAAGAAGAAGACTCACCACTTTGGAAATAGGTTTTTAATATTTCCCAATTTTGTTCAAGCGTATAGCGTCCCATTTCGTAAATGTCAAACCTTTAAGTAAATTATGAACACATTTGACATGTCCTTTGTATTACGATTCTCAAAAAAATAGGTGGTTCAAAAAGCAAACGCTATATGGCCCACCCTGTAAGAGTGACATTTTTCCTTGGCACTTTTGCTGCATCCAATCATAGCCTAATTGTAATTGCTACTGAGCAAATATGTAGGTAGGCCTTGGAAAGCTGTATTCTTTCACGGTAAGGAGAGGCATTGCATTATTTTAATTATTTTGAATACAGGTATGCTCAACAAATCCTCAGCCAAATACTGGTTTAAAGCCTTTGGGATTGCCGGCTAAATTTCCGGATCTCAAAATTTTTGGTGCTTTAAATAGGATAGTTGTTTATCATAACGCACTGAGTTCTTCGAAATGTTTCACTTTTTGTCGAACCCAAGAAAGAATAGTTTCCAAATTGAGATATTTAATATGCATGTATTAGAAAATCGTAGAGTAGAGTCAAATAAACTAAATTCGCAAGAAGAAGTTTTAGCTGGCAGTGGAAAGTTTGAAAATCGATAAAAGCTTCTAAATTCCGTTATGAATGTTTTTTTTTTATTTTTGTGTTGAATTTACTAATATCTTCATGTGGCTACCTAACCAAAAGGAAAAGTTAGAAATCTAACTGATGGCCACACACAAAACCTAACACATCATATTTTTGGTCAGTAACCAGAGGGAAAATATCCAGAAAAGTATGAATGAAGTATCAAGCGTCATTTGAAGAGTGCTGCCAACAATTCTGCAACAGTTGTTTTTGTAATATGCCATAGTGAATAGTTTGTGAGCCAGTCATTCTAATTTTCCTGTTTACCATATGTACGTGAATTTGTAATGACTTACTCATATGAAAACATAGAGCGCAAGCAAATACTCTCATGAGCATAGGCAAATACATACATAGCCTTATATTTGTATGTGCGTATATGTAATTGGCATAGTAGGACATTGCGAGAGTTGTTTGCTGCTAACTGATACGCGTCCTGCTATATTGAGTTAAGTTGAGTTGTACATCCGTTTGTATGTACAGCACGCGGCATATGGTAGCACATCCACATTTTGACTGGTATTGGCTACTTTTCTTTCTTTTTTTTTTTGAATGTTCATTATTTTTTATTTATAATAGTATAGCTTATTGTTTAATAAAAATCATATAGATCCAAGTTTCAAACACTGTACAGGAAATTAAAAAAATTCAAAAAAAAGTTTATTCCAATTCCATGTTTTTAATTATCATAAAATTTCAGGTGAGTGTTTCAGTATAGAGATTTACTATATGGTTGATTTTAAAGTGCGAATTTCAAGTCGTTAAAAAATTATGTTCATATTTTATAATTTTAGCCCCTAACGATGTTTTACCCCCTTGCGAATTTTCCGATACTTTTATATCCCCGTCAGGAAAAAACCTATACAAAATCAAATAGATTTTTAGGAACTTCAAGCATACACTTTTTTGTACTCAAATTTAGTGGGCTACATGACTTTGGATGCAAAGATCAAGGGGAAAAAGCACATCAAAATGAAAGCTGTTCTTAACTTAAAAATGCAAACACTTAATTTACAACGAGGTGCTCTGCAATTATGGGGATGTACCGATGTACAGAAAAAAAATGTTTAAAGCCGTGGAAATGTAATGAAAAGTTTGTTGAGTTTTTCTAATTTTTGGTTGGTCAAATTTGAGAAATGGATTTATATCATGATGGGAAGAATAATGAGAACGCGTTTATCGCACTAAAATGCCCATTTAAAGAAACAAAAGTACCAAATTTTTTTTGAAATGCTTAAAGAATATTGTGTACGGGAAAAATTGTATTTGCTGTGTTGGTTTTTTTAAGGCAAATCTGTTGTGGTTATGTACTATAGGGGAAAAAGAGTGTTTTAAAAATCCATCCAAATTTTAAAATTTATGCTAAGCGAATTTCGTTAGAAACGACCGAAAAATATTTTTTTGATATACCTATTTAAGGTTAAGATAAGTTACTTCTTTTTCAAAAAAGTAATTTTTGTTTCTTGGCTTTAATTCGTTTGCAGTAAATCCAAAGGCTTTTTAAAATTTATAAATACGTTTTAAATGATAAGAAGAGTTGAGCGTAGAAAATCCAATATGCTTGCATAACCTCAAAAACAGCAAAAAATTAGATTTGCCCTTTCAAAACATCAAATTTTATAAGAATCAACTAATTTTCCATGACACTGAAATCTTCCCAGCAAAAGCTTAAATTGCAAGAGTGTCCTTTTTAGCCTTTTTTAATTTTACAATTTTAATAATTTTTTAACTTACAGTTTTGATAGCATTAAATTCAAAAAGAAGCAAACACCAAAAAGAAAATTTTTCGCATTGGGGTACAAAAAGCACTAAATTTATTGGCAGCACTGCACAACTACACCAATATGACATCACGCACTCTCTGATGGGCGCAACCTTATTCATATTCCTGTATTTATAAGGTTTTTGCTAGACAACGGGCTAACTTTTACTCAAAAATTGACTACTCAAAACCAAAATACCAAAAATGGCCAAAACTGGTCCACATGTTGATGTGCTATCGCTTTGTCGTGGGTTATATGTAGATATATTATAAATGTATGCGAGTGTTTTGTAGTACCGTAGTACCAAATTATGTTGCCCAGAGTTCAGCTGCACTGAACAAATGACAGGAAATAATAAGCCAACAGCGAACAAAATTGACGGAATGAATGATATGGATTGAAAATATCATGGATACTCAATGCATATATGTATGTGTGTGCAAATTTATTTATATAAATGTGAGTATATACATATGGCGCACACACGCAGCACCACTCTTTCCCGCATTCCTGCACAACTCTTGTCCACTAACAGGGAGCGCAGAAAAATTACCCAAAATTAAGCGCACACTACTACATTTGCGCGTATGTACATATGTGTGAATGTTTATGAGCACGCTCAGTTGTGAGTGCACACTCGTAAAAACTTGACAGTGGCAATCAGCGGAATATCACGACGCATGCAAGTTAATAACAAATGAAATTGGTCGATAATTGAAGATGATTATTGCATCAGTTCAGTCAGCTTGGTCAGTTCGGTGGGGCTTACTTCATCTACAGCCGCCACAGTGCAGCTTTATTCACTGACAAAGTTTGGCATTTTCCATTAGCGAGTGCTCAGTGCGGAATGAGTGGCGTGAAAATGAAAGAGCTGCTTGTTCGGTGGAATGAGTGCCTGGAGTGGCGCTATGAATGAGCAAAGCACGCCAAATTGAACTGACAAGTTGGACAATGTCAGAAATATTAATAAAAGTGGACATATTCACAAACGGATATACATATTTATGTACATACAAAAGCTGCAGCTACGTAACTAAACTCCGCGATTTGTGTGTGCGTGTGTCGGTATACTTGCACGAGTGTGCGCTTAAATCGTCCTTTCGGTGATTGGAAATTATTTTGTATGTGGGCATGTTTCGTAAAATTCGTTTTACTTAATAAGAAATAAATCAAATTTATACAAATAATATGGTGAGATGGGAAGGAAGCTAAATTTGCATAGTATAGAACAAGATACGGCGGCCGCCGTAGCCAAATGGGTTGGTGCATGACTACCATTCGGAATTCACAGAGAGAACATAGGTTCGAGTCTCGGTGAAAGACCAAAATGAAGAAAAACATTTTTGTAATAGCGGTCGCCCCTCGGCAAAAGCGGTCAAAGCTCCTCATAAAAAGTATCTGCCGTTCGGAGTCGAACAACATCAAGAGGCACGCCACAAATAGGAGGAGAAGCTCGGCCAAACACCGAAAAAGGGTGTACGCGCCAATTATGTATATATATATATATATATATGGGGCGGGTCGATTTAAAAATCGCTCATTGCTCTGTGAAAATCGTATTCTAGGGATCAAAATAAGAAACTTTGCCGAAGGAACCATACCTCTAAAACGACTTCTGATGTCCCCCAATTTCAAAATATCACCTTTTGTGGCCTTTACATGAAAAAATCAGTTAAATGGCTATGTTTTTTCTTTATTTTTATTTATTTACAATATAATAATATTTATTATTTATTTATAATAATATCTATTCTTTCTCTTAAGAAATTTATTTAGTCAGAACATATGTAAATGAAAAAATTAATTTAAGTGAGTTATAAAAAAGAAACTAAAAAGTTCGACCCAAATTGGGGGACATCAGAATTCGTTTTAGAGGTATGGTTCCTTCGGCAAAGTTTCTTATTTGGATCGTAACATATGAAAAGGTGCGTGCGGTTTTATCCCATCCCATTAATATTTATGTCGCATCTGACCAATATTCGTAAAAAGGTTGTGTGAGTTTCATTTAGTCTTCATCGAGATACCCACAAGTGGGTGTGGTACCGTCTATTTTGCAACCATATTTTTTATGTTCATCATTGTGGATTGAGTAACTTTGCTAATTTATAACAGCGATATCACGTTTTTCAAACTACCTGCCATATAAGGTGGATATAGTTATCAACCGATACCACAAATTTACAATACCTTAGACAAATTGTAATCTCTGCAGCATGTTTCATTGAAATATAAAGGGTGGTTAAATTTCAAGGGCCGATGGTGAATGTGAACCACACCTAAACGTCAACGACACCGCTGGACTTCTTTCTTTGGGGTTATTTGAAAGAAAAGGTGTACGTCGATAGGCCAGCAACAATTCAAGAGCTAAAAGATGAAATAATTCGGCACATTAACGGTATAGAACCTCAATTATGCCTCAGCGTCATCGAAAATTTGAACCATTGGATGAAGGTGTGTCGCCGAGGCCACGGCGACAATTTGGCCAATAGTTTATTCCATACGTAATTCAGCCATACTAATATTGTCAGAATTAAGAGAAATGATAATAATTTCCTAAAAAAATTGTATTTTATTCAAAACCAACACCGGCCCTTGAAACTTAACCCCCCTTTATTAGCCACGGTTTTTGATATATTTTACACCCTTGCGGGTCGTAGATATTTTGGCATACCATTAATCTTAGCAGAGTGTTGCCATCTATTTTGTATTTATACCAGTTACGTTTTATCTATATAATAGACATAAGTATTTTAGCCTCGTAAAATCAATTGCAAAAAAATTTGTTGATAACGTTGCCACCTGACTTTTATTGCAAAGTACCAATTTATCACAAATTTCAGTTTAATATTTAGATATTTGCATATAGGTTTGAAATCATGTTACACAAACTTCATTAAACAAATATTATTGACTGGTGTTGCCACCTATTCTTCGGAAAATTACGAAATTGATTACAAAAATATATTAATTGCGAATATATGTGCATATGTATGTAGATTAGCGTAATTGCAAAAGATAGCTTCAATCTAAATATTTTTAACCATGGCGTTGCCATCTAATTTAAAAGAATTTAAATTTGGAATTAAATATAATTTGAGATGCTGCAAATATATCTGTGTTTAAAATAATAAAAAAGCTTTAATTAGAATTATTCGCTTTTGGCGTTGCCACCTAAGTTTACGGCGAAAATAGTAAATTACAGTACAGACGAATTATTACACAAATTTAGAATGTTTAAGGTAAAATTATGGAGATTATTATTAAATGGAGTTGCCACCTATTTTCTAATTCATAAAGTATAGGAATTGCCTCATAATTTAAAGTAAGTACATGGGGATGCAGAGCCTCTGCCAATTGTAACCCTCATGCTCGTATTAAGGTAGCCAAGTACATTATGTTAAGTTAACAGAAGTAAAACTGTTAAGTGCACATACATAGTTAAATGTAGCATTAATATTAGTAGGAAGTATGAATGTAGGAACAGAGTAAATAAGATATACTTACATATATTTGTTGTTCATATATTTAGTATGTTAAGAAAAAAAGTTAGTTCTTAAAGTGACATCAGGAATGGATGTTCTAATATCGGGAATGTGAATTTTCATGCATGTTATGCGGCATTTGACGAAAACCACTATCGAATTAAGAAATTTATTTATTAGTATTAAATACACCGAATCCCATATTTCGTATGCAATATAACCGCAGTCAGCCACTAATATTCAATTAAATGCAACAACGTAGTTAATGTACTGAACACTAACATGAATAGGTGTGCATTAAGAAAACAATTCATTGTATAGTAAAGCAGAGCATACTTGAAAATATTTACTTTTATATGTAAAAAAACATTTATCTATATCATTTTATTTCTAAATAATATCCTTGTAGGTGGCCACCATGTACTCGTTAAAAAATTTAATTTTCTTGATGGACTAACTTAACCGATGCGATAATGATAAAAGCGGTTAAAATATTAATAAGCGCACACATAAATACTATAAGCACTGAGTACCTGCGGTCTGTTTACATTTGTGCATACAACTACGACAAAGGAAAGTACCAACGGACTAATATAAGCACATATTTGTTGTATGTGGTATTGCTATTGCGAGCCAGTATGAACTGCCCAGTTAATAGATGGAATCACATTGATTAATTGTAAAGATAAACATTTTATGATGACTTTATGATGATACAATGCAGAATTTCATAATGAAATAGCGCTATTGGGAGGTTTACTTAGCTTGCACAAAAGCCAAACTATGAAAAATTAAATGCGGAGGCCAAAGGACTAATTAATGGACATGTACTAATATATTTATATGCTGTTTATATACATACAGAAATTACCAGCAGGAAAATGTGTAGTAAGGGAAGGCAAAACGCGCTAGATAAGATAAAGAAGTCGTTTTCTGTAGACGTTTAGAGCAAAAAGTAGAGAAATTGTGTGCGTAAATAAATAAGTGAGTGCCTGCAAGCTTCTTGGATTGACGTCACTGCAGTGTGTGAGAGGAAAAGGAGGTGTCAAAACTATTTGTTTACAAGCGAGTCATTCTCATGAATTATTTTAATTTTTTTTTTTTTTGTTTAATATGTTTTTTAAGTGCATGTAAAATAAAATGAAATAAATCAAATATATTTCAGTGAATAGCTGCTACTACCGCCAGACAAGTTCTGCGTGACTACCAATCTTTGTGTCTCAAGTTCGAAAACAACTGCATTCTCTAATATCAATTGATGGGAAAATTCCATTTTTCTAACAGCACTCACCACTCAGCGAGCCGTGACAAAGCGCAGCACACAACTCTGCCATGAAAAAACTTCCCAAACAAACCAACTACAGCTCGAAGGCGGCATAAAACAGTCGATTTGCAGCAGAGAAGTACGAAACAACACCTAAAAACGGATGAATTACACATTCTACCCAATCACATCTGGTGCTGATTCAGTAAATTTTCACAAGTTGAAAATAGTTGAATGACAGTCAGATAAAAGCTATAAGCCCGGGCAAGGATCTCCCAAAAGTGCCTGTTAAGAACTAAGAAATTTCTCTGCAGGGACCACTCATACATGCAACTTCTATGCATACTAATATAATATATTCAGAATGAGGCCACGCTCACCTATTCCTGCTTACCATTTACACAACGCATATATTATATTTCAATTCTATTAATGTTGCTATTGATCAAGTAACGAACGTTTGCATATAATTAATTTTTAAAGAGGTCATCAGGCCACCGAAGCGAATTTTTCAATATATGGTACTTTGCAACTCAGCCTGAATATTATAAATAATTTGATGCAATAGCAGCTAACTCGCATAGATATAGTTTTATATGCTGTGAGTTGTTGTATGGTTATTGAAAATAAGTCATGGGTTTGAATTTACAGAAACTCATACACAATGATGACTTTCACTCAAATATGGCCTTTTCCGCTCACTCAAATATCACATAAATTCCAAGTGATATTCTTTAAATTTTTCTCAGAATTCTGATAAGCCATATGAGGAGATTGAGAGATTTTTATGAATGCAATACTATTGATTTTCTGCATTGCTATACATTTTCAAAGGTTATCATTCAGGGCCACTGGGGGCCACATTTTTCAATTATCTGGAACTCTGGCTGGTTTGCTGGATTGGTTTGCGAAGAAGCCTGTTCTTAAGAAATAAATTGGTATATAATATAAATAATTGGAGCCTATATTTTTGTTATGTGTTTGGCCGAGCTCCTCCTCCGATTTGTGGTGTGCGCCCTGATGTTGTTTCACAAATTGAGGGGCCTACAGTTTTAAGCCGACTGCGAAAGGTAAATGTTTTTTTATGAGGAGATTTTTCTTCGCAGAAGTACTGTCGGCCTTCCGAGGGGCGACAGCTATTAGAAAAAACTGTTTCTATTATTTGATTTTCATGCACGGAGATTCGAACCTACGCACTCCCGCAATCGCGACCTACTTAACGCTACTTGTTTACTAGTAAGCAATACTTTCAGTTGCTCTGCGAATTTTTTCCTTAACAAGCATCTGAGGAAACAAAAAAAAGAATGGCCTGCATCCCAGAAGCGTGTGTGTCACCGATTTCCCCTGTTAATTAACACTGGGGTGAAATTGTCGCCGTTTAGCTGCATTTACAAAAACGGAACATTTTAACAAAAAATTCAAAATTTTTACAAAATTAGTCATTTAAATCTTTTTTATAAAATCTCTAAAGTATAACAAATCTATACATACTTCCATGCAGAATATATGTGTGAATATTAAATTAATTATCACTACATTGATAACTTTAAAAAAATAATTTTTTTTCCGGAGCAACTCCGCTTTCCCGGAGCAACTCCGCCTTTATTTCAACACTGTAAATTATCAACTAAACTTTACAAAATTTCTTAAAGCTAATTTAACCTATGCATTCCCTCAATCACCTGTTATGCCGCGTGACCATATACGCGGAATTTCACTTGTTGCCGTTCACACGGTTTATTACAGACATAGCGTCAGCGAAAAGATCGAGCAACTGAGGTGGATCAACTTTCAGCGGAAACGCGTGTAGTGAATGAACTTTAAATATAAGTAGCGTTAACTCCTCCCTTCTTAAAAACGATTGTCCTCGATCGTCTTATTAGAAATAGGGTAGGTCATGTAGTCGAAGATTTGAATAACTAACGACGTTTCCTAGTTGGTTATTATTTGTGTTAATTGATGCATCTGGGAGATTCGGTAAGGTGCTGGTCCTTAGGTCGACTAATTTGAATGGTTCCGTTGGTACTTCTTGGATGATTATTTTTGATGTGGGTTTTATCCAAAATTTGAAGGTTATTATTATTGCTGTGAAGATTATTGCTAGTCCTAGCATTGCGCTCTTATTTATTGTCGAATCTGTTCTTAACAGATTTATCTTTTTCGTGTTGTTAATATGTAGTTCGTTGAGGGCTTCTAATGATAAAATGTTGATGCGTTCCCTTTCTAGCGGTGTTGGCTGTATGATCGCTGGTTCTGCTGTCAACGTAGACATTTCGATATTGGTGAAAGTTTCGTTATTGATGCTCAATGATGTGTTGTGAAACTTGATTAGATAAGTACCAGTAATTGTTCGCTGCTCTTTTTCCGTTTTTAGTGTTCCATTGAAGTCGTTTAGTAAGATTATCCCAGGCTGTATTTCCTCGATTGTTGGTACGTGTTGGTTATTACTTATTGTGCAAAATGATTTTCTACTATTTAGTATTTGAGGGATGCAGGTGCTGTTACTAATATTAATTATGTTATTTCTCTCACAAATTTTTATTTCATTGTATTTCATACATTTATTCTTAATTCCATATATTTCATTTTTGTTCTTTAGTATTTCTTCGAAATCAAGTTTAGTAATTTCTTTATTTCTCTTAACTGGTCTTATTATAATATTCTTATAAGTAATATTGTTTGTTAGTGGTATTTTTACCAAATATAAAATTCTTGACTCCTTAGTTATTACGTTAACTTTTGCGTATTCTAATGCTTCTTCAACTGATGCGAATGGCATTCTTTCTTCTTTTAATTTCATGATTGCTATCTCAATTTCTTTTTTATTCAACAATATTGTATTCATAATTCCAATTTTAGCCCATTGAATGGCGTACTTAATGTTTACTAATTCTTCTTTAATAATTCTTATTTTACTTTCCAGATTCAGAGTTATTTCACTTATTACATAATTGTCTTTTCTTATCGAATTTAGTAGTTGATTTCCTAATGTTGTTAAGTTGTTAATTCTTTCATTGAAAACTTCATTAATTATTACTTGATCATTATTATTTTCCTTTAGTTTGTTTAGATCATTATTCAAAATATCAAAGTCTTCGCGGTCAGGAGTACCAGCAATGTACTTCCTTGCCGTACCTAATGCATTAATAGCTCTCTTATTTCTAAATTCCATTTTTGGCTTTATGTTCGAAAGTATTACTAAGGATATGTCTATCTGAGACTTAAGGATGGGGTAGAAAAGGTTGTTAGCGGGAATATTCTTGTTAAGGTAGGTTAGTATGTCTTTTAAAAAATTTTCGTATTGGTCCAGGTCAATATGGTGTACTATCTTGAATGTCCCTTCTTGTATTTTAGCTTGTCCGTCATTGATCGTTATTAAATGATTTTTAGAGTAGTCTAGTATTTCCATTTCTGTTAAGCTAGTGGTCGTCATGATTAGTATGGTTAGTATTAATAGGATGTCCTTGTTGTCTGTCATATTGTTTCTATAGAAATCAGAAAATTGTTAGTTTTTGTTATAAGGGTTATAATTATAACTATTTTGTTTTATGTAAATTTTTATTATTGCCTAATTAATCCTTTATGAATTGTTCTGCCTGATTGAGTGATAACTGTACTATTTTTGTTTTCTTTTACCGTTTCTTCTTTGTATCTACATGAAAGTTTGTTTCCTATTCTTTTGTTGGTTTTTACAAATATAATATCTCCTGGGCTATAGTCTTTAAAAACTTGTCTATTTTTATTGTGATAGTTAAGATCCTTTACTTGTTTTGCTTTCAATCTATTAATATTTTCATTTCTATCTTTTTGTAATTCCAAAGGATTTGTTGATACTCTTCTTCCGAAGAATAACTCGATTGATTTTTGGTTGGTAGTGGAATGAATTGTGTAGTTGTATTTGTACATGGATTTTTCTAATAAGTCTTGAAATGAGGTATGGATTTTCTCGGCTTTTATGCATCTCATGATTTCTCCTATAGTTGAATGGAATCTTTCTATTTGTCCATTGACAGTACTGGTATAAGGGGGTGCTCTGAAAACTGCTATATTAAATTGATCTTCTATCAAATGAGTTATTGGGTGTGATCCCAAAGATTTTTCGTTATCAATGACTATTTTTTCGGGGATTCCGTAGTTTAAAAGGATTTCTCTCAAGGGTTGTATTATATCTTGGGTTGCTCTGGAATTGACTATTTTTGCTTGGGCATACTTCGAGAATTTATCTATGGCTGTTAGTATTACTTTTTTGTGAGTGTGATAAATGTCGAGGTGAACTATTTGTCCTGGATATTGAGGAATAGGAGTTGATTGTAATAGTGGTTTTGTAGGATGTCGTTCGTATTTCTGTTCCTTGCATATTTTACACTGTTTAACGATTCTATCGATTTTCGCTTGCATTTGTGGGAAGTAAAAGTTTCTTAGAATTTGTGCTTTATTTTCGCGACCATTTCTGTGAGCGCGTTTGTGTTCTTTAATTATTTCATTATTCTGTTCTGTTTCATTAGGTAAATCTTTCACTATGTTTCTTGCGAATCTTACTCTGCAGTTGCTAAAATAAATTGGGTAAATCTCTTGGATTTTTCCTAAGGTGTTCTCGTCAGTATGAAGGCCATTAATAACTGATGGGTTTAGATATCTTTTCAGAAGATTTATTAAGTTTTTTTGGTTGAATTCGGTTTCAGTAATGATATGCCTATGATAAGTTGGAAATATAATTTGAAATTGATAAGATGACGTTTCTTCTAATAGGACTATCAATAAGTTCGTGCGGTTTTTTTTCGAAATTTGAAACTTTATTGACGTAAAATGGTTACAAATTTAATATTCAAAATATTGTCCATCGCTTACTACTACTTTTTCCCATCTTTCTGGCAATTCACGGATTCCCTTTGTGAAAAATTCGGTCGGTTTTGCCGCAATCCACGAATCGATCCATTTTTTGACTTCATCGTAATTACGGAAGTGCTGGTCAGCCAGGCCATGTTGCATCGATCGGAAGAGATAGTAATCGGATGGCGCAAGGTCTGGACTATACGGCGGGTGGGGTAGGACATCCCATTTGAGCGTTTCTAAGTATGTTTTGACCACTTGTGCAACATGTGGCCGAGCATTGTCATGTTGCAAAATAACTTTGTCGTGTCTATCGGCGTATTGCGGCCGTTTTTCTCGCAGTGCTCGGCTCAAACGCATCAATTGTCGTCGGTAGACATCCCCCGTAATCGTTTCATTCGGTTTCAGTAGCTCATAATACACAACACCCAGCTGGTCCCACCAGATACACGGCATAACCTTCAGGCCATGAATATTCTGCGCCGACGTCGATGTTGAAGCATGGCCAGGGTATCCATACGTTGCCCGACGTTTTGGATTGTCGTAATGGACCCACTTTTCATCGCCAGTCACAATTCGATGCAAAAAACCCTTTCTTTTGTGCCGTTGAAGCAGTTGTTCGCATGCCATAAAACGGCGTTCAACGTCTCTTGGCTTCAATTCATACGGCACCCAATGGCCTACCTTTCGGATCATTCCCATGGCTTTTAAACGTTTGGAAATGGTTGATTGATCAACTCCCAAAGTTTTTGCAACCTCTTCTTGCGTTTGAGCCGGATCTTGACCGAGCAATTCCTCCAATTCGGTATCCATGAACTTTGGCGGCGCACCCTCGCGTTCTTCGTCTTCCAAGCCAAAATCACCACTTTTAAAGCGTGCAAACCACTTCTGGCACGTTCGCTCAGATAGAGCATGCTCACCATAAACTTCCACCAAGATACGATGACTTTCGGCTGCTTTTTTCTTCATATTAAAATAATGAAGAAGAATTCCCCGCAAAAACACATTATTTGGCACGAAATTCGACATTTTCAAGTGTGGTAAAAATATTGTTGTTTACGCTTCAAATAAAAAACTTATACTGACGTTTGTGCCTTACGACAGTAGCTCTCCAATGAATGTTTGGAAATGTGGATCGATGGAATAATAATCAAGTTACGCCATCTGTTGTAAAACCGCACGAACTTATTGATAGTCCTATTATTTTAAGAAAAATTTGATTCTTGAACACATTTATTGGTTCTTGGGCTATTGGTATCAAATGATGCGAAGAACTAATGTCGCTGTGGATAGTTTCGCTTAGTGAATTATTGTCATTTTCAGAATTTGTTAGATGGTTGATTTGGGGTAGTCTGGATAGGGCATCTGCTACGACGTTTGCCTTTCCTGGTTTGTAGTATAATTCATAATTATACTCTTCAAGGATGGTCTTCCATCGCTTCATCTTATTGTTATTATTCTTATTGCTGAGGGCGTAAGTTAAAGGCTGATGGTCCGTAAAGATTTGAACTTTTCGTGACCCATAGAGATAATTACGTAAATTGTTTAGTGACCAGATGATGGCTAACATCTCTTTCTCGTTGGTAGCGTAGTGCTCTTCTGTTTCGCTTAATGTACGAGATATGAAAACGATGGGCCTGTCATTTTGAGATAGGACTGCTCCTATTGCATAGTTAGATGCATCTGTGGTTAGTTGGAAGGGTTTTGTAAAATCGGGATAGTTTAGTATTATATCTTCTGTAGTCAAAGAAAGTTTGATTTTGTCGAATGCAATTAAGGTTTCTTCATTTAATGTGATTTGAATATTTTTGGATCGATTTTTGGACACACGTCCATCCTCCCCTCTTAAAAGGGCCGTCAGGGGTTTCGCAAGCTTCGCATAGTCCCTGATGAAGCGGCGATAAAACCCAGACAGACCTAAAAATGATCTTAAGTCTTTCAAGGTTTTGGGGGCTGGAAAATTTATTATTGACTCTACTTTTTTGGGGTTTGTTTTGAGACCGTTTTCCGAAATAATAAAACCCAAAAATTCTACTTCTGTCTTTAAGAATTCACATTTGTCAAGCTGAATTTTTAAATTTGCTTGTTTCAAGGTATCAAAAATTGTTTTAATATCATTAAAATGGGTTTCTTGGTCTTTACTGAATATCACAACGTCATCGATGTAAACATAACATCGTTTCCCTATGTGATCCCTTAAAATGTCGTCAAGAGCTCTTTGGAAAATAGAAGGAGCATTCTTGAGACCGAAAGGTAATCGGGTGAATTCATATTTCCCATTATTCACCGAAAAAGCTGTCTTCTCTATATCTGATTCTTTTAAAGGAATCTGATGGAAGCCGCTCTTTAGATCGAGTACTGAAAAGAATTTATTCTTTCCAAGTTCTGAAAGTACTCCATTTATTTCGGGTATTGGATATTTATCTGCTATTGTTACTGAGTTTAGTTTCCTATAGTCTATCACCATTCGGTATTTTTTCTCTCCTGACGCATCTAATTTTTTTGGTACTACCCATACAGGCGAGTTATATGGAGGCCTAGATGGTCGAATAATACCGTCGCGGAGATATTCCTCAATTTGTTTTTCGACATGGTCTTTGAGACACATCGGATAGGGATAGTTTTTTGTATATACTGGGGTTCCTGATGTTGTTTTGATTTCACCTTTTACATTGGTTGTAAACGTCAGTTTTTCGTCTGGATCGCTAAATAAAGATTTGTAGTTTTCTGTCAATTTTCTCAACATTGAGTTTTGGATTGGGGTCAAATGCTCTGACCGTATATTGATTGAATTCACATCTTGTGAAATCTGTTGCTTTAGTTTTATTCTTAAACAGTTTTTAATAGTCATATAATTGTCTTTGGTGTGTATTACTGCGTCTAGTTCCTTTAATGAGTCGTTCCCTATTATAGCATGGAATGATTTTAACGTTGGTAGAATGAAGAATTTTATATTGGATTCCTTTAATCCGAAGATGTTTGCAAAAGTATGGTGTGTGACATCAATATGTCCTCCTACGGAATTAGCTTTAAAGGGAGTTTCGTTTTTAATTGGTTTTTTTGCTAGTCGGGGTTGCACATAGTTCTTATTAGAACCTGTGTCTATCAGAATTTTTATGACCTCACCATCGCCTGTCTTGCTCTCTATGTAGGGCAATGAAGAGGCATTCATTCTAAAAAATGAATATCTGTTAGGTCCATATTTTTAAATTGGTTGTTGAAATCTGAAGGAAAGTCGTCTTCTGTTATGTTATAGTTTCTAATCGAGTCAAGGTATTCAGGTAATGTTGGTTCGGATTCAGGACTAAAGTCCTCATACTGTTCCGTTTCTATGTTGAAGTTGAGTTGACGTTTTTCCTGCGTTTGTGGTTGTGTTGTTGGTGGTCTTTTTCCTTGAAATGCCTGGTTTGGTGGTGGCCGATTCATGTAGTTGACTCTCTTTGTCTGCATGGTGTAGGTTTTTGCTGTGGTTTCGGTCCGAAAGGTCGCGGTGGTGCAAATTGTGGATTGTAATTATTGTTATCGGTTTGATTAAAATAGGGTGGCTTTTGAAAGCTATAATTTCTGAAAGCATTTGTTATAGGCTGTGGCATGTGGGCCAATTGAGGGTAGAATACGGTAGGTTTCTGAAATGGCTGAGGAGTAAACTTGCGTTGTGGTACCGGTGGTGGTTGATTTTGGAATCTTTTTGTAAAATTTTGATTGTTGCACGCATGATTGGTGCGAAAACTTTGGTTCTCCAGCTTGAGACATAAGTGGAGCGCTTGTGGCAAGTCCACTGGTTCTCTCATAGCTAGTAAGCGTGGTAGATCTCCTCTGAGACCACGTACAAATGTATCCAGGGCTTTGTCCCTGTAGGTTTGAGTTAAAAGATTTGTTGCGTCATTAGATAGTTCCATACACCCTATTTTGTTTAGAATGAGGGACAAATTTTTATATACCATCTGATAATAATCCTGTACAGTGTGGTGTCCTTGCACAAGAGTCGTCATTTGGTACTCTAGAGTAGGAATATCGCGTTTGTCCGCGTAATGAAGTGTGAGACACTTCGAGATAGATTTCCAATTTAGTGGAGTGTTATAGGACTCCAGTACGGCGTCAGCTTCGCCGATAATTTTATTTCTGATAACACTGAGGATCCCATAATATTTTGGTGTACCTATTGACTGTTCGTAAATTTTAAGTATACGCTCTACTGATTTCCTCCACGAGTTAAATTCTTCTTGTTTTCCTGAGAATTCTCTAATTGATCTTACTATATTATATCCGGTATTTTATCGAGTTCGCCTAAATTGTTACGGTGTTCCGGATTTATTATTTGATCTGTTCCTACTAAGTCACTGTTCGTATTCCTTATCGCGTTATTCACAATGTTCGTAATTAGTTCACTCAGTCCTGGTATGTTGATAGCATTGTTAGGATTAGGAGGGATTGGTGCATTAAGGATAGGAGGTCTAATTAAATTATTTGGGTTACTCATTTTGAATGTCAAGGGATAATTTAAATTTGGTTCAAATTTATTAGTTTTATAAAATTTAATTTAGCTAAAGTCCCTTGTTTCAAATTTGCACTTTACAAAATATTTAACTCTTTAATTGGCTCATAAAAATACTTTACAAAATATTTAGCTCTTATTCACTATTATTTTTTATATTTAATTTCTTAATTTATTAATTCACTATTAATTTCTTCAATTTAATTATTCTCTCATGGATTTTCCTTGGATAATAAAACTATTTTCCACTTCGTAACTAAATTTAACAATCGGGCTTTTAAAATTTAACTCTACTTTTTTTCAATTATTTTCACACAATTTCCACAATTTCTGGTTTTCTTATTTCTAAATTAATTTTAAATAGTTACCGCCGTTGCCTACACAGAGTCTGTAGGGGGTCCTTTTTGCTTATTTCAGCTACTGGGGGTCTATCAGTACTCCTTCTCGCGAGGTTGTCTGCGAACTGGTCTACAGACGTGGTTGTACCTTGTCCTTTACAGGAGTTGTTGTGGTTTATTGGAGTTTTCGGCACATTTGTGGTGTGCGGCGAGCTGCTTGAGGTCGTCTTGGCACTTAAAAATTGAAGCTATTTGAGGTGCGGCGAGCTATTAATTCACTATTAATTTCTTCAATTTAATTATTCTCTCATGGATTTTCCTTGGATAATAAAACTATTTTCCACTTCGTAACTAAATTTAACAATCGGGCTTTTAAAATTTAACTCTACTTTTTTTCAATTATTTTCACACAATTTCCACAATTTCTGGTTTTCTTATTTCTAAATTAATTTTAAATAGTTACCGCCGTTGCCTACACAGAGTCTGTAGGGGGTCCTTTTTGCTTATTTCAGCTACTGGGGGTCTATCAGTACTCCTTCTCGCGAGGTTGTCTGCGAACTGGTCTACAGACGTGGTTGTACCTTGTCCTTTACAGGAGTTGTTGTGGTTTATTGGAGTTTTCGGCACATTTGTGGTGCGCGGCGAGCTGCTTGAGGTCGTCTTGGCACTTAAAAATTGAAGCTATTTGAGGTGCGGCGAGCTGCTTAAGGTCGTCTTAGGCACGCAAAAATCAAAGTCCTTGTAATTATTTGAGGCGCGGCGAGCTACTTGAGGTCGTCTTAGGCACGCAAAAATTTTGACTTGCTTGTCCTTTTTACAAATACTCGCGCCGAATTCCTCCTACCACGTTGGGCGCCAATTAATTATCACTACATTGATAACTTTAAAAAAATATTTTTTTTCCGGAGCAACTCCGCTTTCCCGGAGCAACTCCGCCTTTATTTCAACACTGTAAATTATCAACTAAACTTTACAAAATTTCTTAAAGCTAATTTAACCTATGCATTCCCTCAATCACCTGTTATGCCGCGTGACCATATACGCGGAATTTCACTTGTTGCCGTTCACACGGTTTATTACAGACATAGCGTCAGCGAAAAGATCGAGCAACTGAGGTGGATCAACTTTCAGCGGAAACGCGTGTAGTGAATGAACTTTAAATATAAGTAGCGTTAACTTATACAAAGAAATTTTCAAACAGACTTGAAGAAAGCAGAAAAACGCTTTTAAGGGGTTAGGGGTAGTGAGAGGCCCGAAATAATGATGATTTTCAATAATTTTTTTTACTAGTCAATTGCTTTACTTTACAAAACTAAAAACATTGCATTAATACATTATGTTTCGACTTGACCTTAGCAAAATTAAAAAAAAAAATTATAATTCTAAATGTTATCGCGTTTGTGTGGAGCCCGTTTCTCCAGGAGTGCCATGCGGTGTTCATCACAAATCCTTGGAAATTCATCTAAAATCAATCGAACACGAGAAATTAGTTGTATTAATAGATAATCTTCGGCCTGATCGAAGCTTTTTTCAAAATTAGCAATATGGCAGCCTCAGGAAATATTTTTCAGATTTTCGAGAAAAAACCCGAAATGTTTGAAAATTAAAATCCTTCGATCAGGCGGGAGTTTCTTATGTTTTTCAAAAGCAGTGTAAATTTTATTGAAATTTAACTCCACGATTTGTAAGTTACAATGATCACCAGTTCAAAAAACAAAGTTTTGAGAAAATCGCATTTGAAGTTTTGCGAACGCTCCGGAGCGCCCGAACGCTCTTTTTTAATTGTTGAATAACTCGAAAAGTATTAGTCGGATTCAATTCAAATTTTCACACAATATTTTTAAGATATCATACTTTAACAAAGTGCAAAACAAAAGATCCATTTTTTTGAAAATTCTGACTACCGGGGTTAGGGGTGTTTTATGTAGGGGTAATGTTTTTGGTATGCTGCGTTCCGGACAGTGAGAGGCTGCGCTGAGATTCGAAATACAATATAATTTTTAAGTTATTTGGCATCTTTCAAGACAAAAAGTACAATAAATTTCTTAATTCTGCAGTAACCTAATTGCTTAAGGCTGGTATTAACTTCGCCAGCTACATGCATTTGGCTTGCGGTGAAAGAAGATTTATTTACACTCCTTGCAGAGAGGTTGCTCTTACAATCGTCATGTCTTCGGAGTATTCAAACTCAGTCACTTCACTTGCAAATAAGCATGTCAGTTTTCGCTGGCGTTGTTTTCACGGCATGAACTGAATACTACTTTGCGGTGATATACTTATTAAATTTCCTGCATATTTCACATAAAACGCGAACTTAGTACTATGATTTAGTCCAAAACGGTGTTGAAGCCATTTAAAGGAAAATTTTCCGAAGATTTGAGTAATGCCTTCCAAATCACCTTTGGTTGATTGAAATATAATATATCATCACATACTTTCAGTATCTTCAGTCATGGCATATGTATGTGTGCTTGTATGTATATTTGTATCCGCACACACATAACTACAAACGCATGCACAAATACAATAGAATCCGAACAATATGGCATCCTTACAAATTTCTGCGGCATTTCCTTCTGCAATTATTTGTTTAATTGAAATTGTATACATCAACACACACATACTCGTGTACACATGCATACACACATACATAGCAGAGTTGTGTAGTATTTATGAGCTAGCACTTCCGTTGTACAAAGTTCGACTAATTGTTTTAGCAATTACTAACGTATGCTAAATATGCGCATACACATACACACGCACAATTGTATATTGTCACATACACATGAATGCATAAATGCATGTACAAACAAATACTCAATAATGAAACTCAATGGCCTGATTTGGTTGCTACATTAAATTTACTCCATATTTCGCATTACGCAGTCTTTGCTGCCATTGTTATCATTATTGTTGTTTCTGTTCCTATTAATTTTGTGTAATTTAGTAGTTTGTACATATTTTAGAACAAGTTTGGGCTGAGTGGCGGTTAACGTTATTGCTAAACCATAGACACCAGGAGCATCTTGCATTTGGCGGCGTGTTTTACAAAAGTTGGCACATAAGCATGGAATTGGCATTACCATGGCTACCACAAACAATATGCTAATGCACACATGCAGGCAGCAAACGCATGCTTCATTCACATTCACACATGCGTGCCTACAACCTTATGCGCATACTTTGTTCCATAGCATTTGTAGGGCCAGCGTTGATTGCACCTCAAAGCAAATAATTTGCTTCGTTGCATTTAATTGCTAAATGCATTAATATCTCGGCAAGACTCATATATTTACATGAACACTTCGCAACTCAACTCGTATGTATATATAGTGTATATAATATGTAAGTGTGTTGAGTGAGCGCAGCTAAGAGCCAAGAGGCTTTTATGTGTGTGTGTGTGCAGTGGGTTCATAAAATGGTACTAAAATTACCCATGCGCTCATACTCCTACCTTCGTACATATGTATGTACATGCATGCTTACATATGTTTATTTTAAGAATATTACATGCACACACATATTTACATGCATTTAGGTGAGTAGATGTTGTGTTCGTAATCTAGTCATCAATTTGTGATTATTGAATATTTATTAAGCGAACAATACGATTCTGTAAATTTGCTTAATTTCTACCTTCCCCCAAGGCTATGTGCTATGAACGGAGCATTCTGTAGCATGCAGAGTTGTGTGTTAGTAGACCCAGTTGCCTTAAGGTGTAGGACATCGACTTGCATATAAATCACCTTCAATGGGAGGGTACCAGGTAATGCGAATCAGTTAGATTATGGATTTTGATTTTAAGCTTACATATACACACTCATACCAATATATACACACTGGTGTGCCTAAATACTATATATATGTACAAACATATATATCATATAAATCAAAAGGCTTACATATTAGGTACCTAAAATGAAATATGCACCCCCAGACATTATGATAAAGGTATACTTGTACATATTGACAAGTGTTGACTATTTACCTATTTTAGTCAGAATTTTTTAGAAAAATTTCGGATATGAAGTTTTACAAACAACTGGATTTTGGTTTAATAAAATGAAAGTTTGAGGTAGCACAAAAATGTTCTTGATTTTTGATAATTTTTTCTCCATGATTTCATAAAGAAAGGTTCTGTGTTCAAGCAGCTTTTTCGCTTCTCCAGAAAAAATAGGATTCTTAATTGTTCGACAATATTGCTCACTCTTCGTATTCAGTTACTATAGTAGTAAAACCAAGTATTGTATACGAGTATAACGTAGTAGTATTGTAGTAGTAGTAAGTCGTATATAATGCGAAAATACAATTACAGGTCGCTGTTTAGCGAGTTGTGTGAATCATGTCCGATATGGGTTCCGAAAATCAGGGTCTATGGAAAGAATATATCATTTCCAGTTGCTTCACATCTATTGAAATTTGTTGAACAACCACTTTCTGAACACTGGGTATTTGTAGAAAGGAACCCCACTGATGTCGAAAGCAATTTCTCAGCTGCTTACCTACACTTCTATGTCCGATGCTTGCATTGTAACGGTGCATTTAACGATACACCATGCAGTAAAGTTGTCAGTACAGTTGGATTGTACACTAAGGAGTGACAAATTTTAGTTGTTACTTGATACAGAGCCTTATATTATTGAATCATGCACTTTCTCCATATAAAATGCACCACATTTTGTTTATTTTTTCATATGGAACAAATGCGCAACATCGTGAGAGAAAAAATTATTAAAAATCAGCGACAATTTTGAGTCACTGCAAACTTGCACCTTATTCTACTAAAATTCAATTGGCTATAAAACAGTGCACCCACATTTTTTATTCTTCATGCGGCTTAAAAATTTCATATACTTGATGAAATTTTATCGAATTTTAATAAATCTTCCACAAGGTTTAAAAATGGGATTATAATGGTCTTTGTTATAGAGGGACCTATACTTTTATGAAAAATAGCTACTGAAATTAAAGATAAATAACACTGCGTTACAATAACGAACTTTTTTTCTGTCCTACACGTCAGAATTTTTTTTTTATGTATAAAATATAGAGCTCGTGTCCGCCTGTGTGAAAAACTTTGGATCAATTTTTAACCCTTTTTCCGTGATCCAATCGCGCTGAATTTTTGCAGGCAGACTCGTGGAAATGTTTTTATTATGTAAAATTAAAAAAAAAAAAATTTTTTCAATTCTCAAATTTTCTTGAACTTTTTTTTTCTTAAAAAAAAAATTTGTTTCTAAATTTTCGGCATTACTTGAAGGGACTCCAAATTTTTAAACAACTTATTAACCTTTAATTTATTGTTTCATACAACACACTCTGTGCCGTTTGTGTGTTTGTTACAGTTCCGGAAGTTCCGATCATCTGACAGTTGCGCTACTAGGAGACGTATACTTTGACAATTGTTTTAAGTTATGTTGCGCGAAAACGTCTTTCTGTATACTTCATCTTACGAAAAATGCAGTGCCCGACTCGAAATAACTTTTGTTACGTTTCTGGCTTATTCGCCCCAAGTAAAAATTTTAAAAATATTACGAAAACAGTGGCTAATTCGATTCAGAAAATATTCAAGACTGCTTATGTTCCTTACTTGAGGTATACTCCGGAAGTTGTGTGCGACTATTGCTATAGAAATGTATGCAAGTTTACTTATGGATGGTCAACAATAAAGTACTCTGTACCAACAATTTGGCTACCACGTACGGAGCACTGCAGTGAACTGCGCTACTTTTGCGTAACTTTTACTCAAACTAAAGGGTACCAATACTTTCGCCGCAACAAAATTCGCTACGCTAATGCAGAATCGGTTATTCCAGCGGTTCTGTACTCACCAGAAGAACGTATAGCGGCTTCAATGGAGATTTTTGATGATGTTCCCGATTTTAAAATAACAGCCGCTCGTGATCGACGTAGCAGTATTCCATATGACGAATTTTTTAAATTGCACGAAGATCGGGAAATAAACCTGGCTTATTGTTGTGATATTAATTCGATGTTTGAAAAAATTGGCTACCCTCATATTTCAGAGGAGTGGCGACTTTCCATCGATGCATCGGTCAACAGCGTTAAAGTAGTGCTGCTTCATATCGGTAACAAACATCCAGCTGTCCCGATCGCATATGCCACCAACCTCAAAGAAACATTCGAAGGCATGGAATTAATATTACAGCTGATAAACTACCAAGAGCATAATTGGAAAATATGCTGCGATCTAAAAGTGGTACGATTACTCATGGGTGTTAAGCGTGGATTTCACCACCCACCAGTGCTTTTTGTGTACATGGGAAGGTCGCAAAAGAGATCAGCATTACACTGAATTTAAGTGTAAGCCGCGAACATGCTACAAGTAGGCGTAGAAAGTATAGAAAATCTACCATTAGTGTAGCCATCTCAAATCATTTTGCCATCACTACACATTAAGCTCGGTGTCGTATCAAATTGTGTTAAAAAACCGGATCGTGAGGGCGAGGCGATTGCAAGTTTGGGCAATATTTTTCCGAAACTGAGCGGCGCAAAGATTCATGCAGGTATTTTTTTACGAAGGCTTTTAGTAACTTTATTTTTTTAATGATGTGTATAATTTAAGGTGTTTTCAGTGGTCCGCAGATAAAAAAAATAGTTGCAAGTTATGAATTTTCATCAAAATTGAATGCTATCGAACAACGTTCATGGAAAGGCACAGTTGCCGTTATTGAGCAGTTTCTTGGCAACAAACGAGCTGACAATTATAAAAATATTGTTGCAGAAATGATTTCGGCTTATGGCGAAATGGGCATATTAATGTCGCTAAAGATCCATTTCCTTCACAATCATTTAGATTGTTTCCCTGGTGATTTAAGAGCTTGTAGCGATGAACATGGCGAAAGGTTCTATCAGGACATTGCGGCTATTGAAAAACGCTTTAAAGCACAAGACATTACGCATATGCTTGGCGAATACTGTTGGTCTATTTGGCGCGATACTGACACAAATGCTTACAAACGCAAAAATAAAAGGCCAAAATTTTTTTAAAAGCATTACAATTTTTAATGTAACAATTTTTAATTTTAATATAATAAAATTAATAAAAAAATTCGGGGTTTTATATCTCTATTGTAATGCGGAGTGAAATACCTTTCTTTTGATACCCACATCGGCATATCTCATGGAATTTTTTTTTAATTTCGAACAGGTGGCAACCCTGTGAAACATTCTCAGTGGCAACACCTAGGTGAAAAGTCTAGAAATGTGATACACGATCTGTGTGCCCAATTTCATTCAAATCCGTTAAGCTAATCCTGAGATCGTGTGGCTATACAGATATGCATACAAGAATTGCTCATTTAAAGTTATAAAATACAAAAAAAAATTGTGACGTGTACATGAAAATCGCCGATACACGTGTATTTTTATTTTTTATCCCCTTTCCGAAAAAGTATATTTGGTTCATAGGACAGAATGTGTGTAACGCGGTGAAATTGGTAATCAAAACTTGCGCAGTAGTAGCGCCTTTATAATAATTTCGGCAGTTGTATCGACTGTGCTTTTAGCTGCATGAGAACTATCGATATCGATAACTCTGGCTTGGGAGCTGAGACTGGCAAACTGTGTTAACATTTCTGTTCAATAAAGTTTGGCAAATCGTTCTGAATCGCCATCATCAAGTTATTACGCCGGAGCAACGCTGCCAAATTGTGGAAATTTAATTCGAAAAAAAAATCGGTTCGCGAAGTTCATAGAGCGAAGTCTATAAAAAGATGCCGAAATGTCGATTCCTCGTCGTTCTCAACTTGTGGGCCTTTGTCCTTCGACTGCGTGGGAAATTCAACGTAATAATCTTGACTGACGTGCCTATAAAATGCAGTTCGTGCAAAAATTGAAACCAAATGACCATCGTTTGAGTCGCATTTTTGTTAATTGGACTCGTTTAGATTTATTATTCAGATTTATTGGAAAAAGTAGTCAAAAATTCAACTTATCGTGGGGACCATGTAAATCGTTTTCGCTGCAGACATATGCCCGGTATAAATTTCAAGAAATAAATTCCAAGAAATTTTCTGTCAGATTATAATAAAAAAATCCATTCCAACAATATTTCTGCCTTGCTTTAAATAAAAATAAGACACCGCAACTACTCCCAACTCGTGCACAAATTGAATAAATTTGCAAAATATCAAAAATTTTATATTTAGGAGATGCGCTTTTTAATATTAAATTATATAGAGGCCGACTCACCAGCAGAGAACTGTGGCTAGAAATTTATAATATTTCATTTGCCAATCATCGGCTGAGGGAAAGTAGCAAGTTTTCTTTGAGAACCTTTCCTAATAAAATTTAGTCTATAGTAGACAGATTTACTTGCCTTTAAATTTCGCTTCTGTTGCATGATTTTCCACTTACTTTTCTGTCTTACCAGAAATTTCAATATTTATGTCAAAATATTGTTTTTTTTTTATATATAGAAGATCACAAATGACTTGCTTTCACAGAGACGTTTATGCCTGTGTACATACATACATATATTATCATTGCTGATTCAGCACATTTTCCTACTAATGGCCGTTTATCTTCATTTGACTAATATATTATATATTCCCATATACATGGGAGTATTCATAAGCCATGTGAAGCCATGACATAACTTCTTCAAATATGTGAGCCAATGAAATTTCGCCTTGGTGAAGATGTCATATAAATACCAAATATCTACAAAGGTACACTGGAAATTATGATGAGTCATGAAATATTAAGACAGCTCCTTACCTTATTCTACTCTCCAAAGGATTTTACATACGTATATGTTATGAGCAGTTTGTTATAGAAATTCGAGTTGAGTTTGCTTTTGTATATTTGTGTTTCCGCGTATTTATGAGCTACATTTTTTGCACACATAAATTTATTTAATTTCTTGCTAGTCAGTCTATCATAAATTAAACCATTTTTCTATGAAATCGCCATTCTTTGTACTTTTATTAGTATTTAGTCAATTTTAGCTGCAGCGAAAAGTATCAACAACGCATAAATATTTCATTTAAGTATATATATATATATATAATTGGCGCGTACACCGTTTTTGGAGGTTTGGCCGTCTTGATGTTGTTCCACAAATGGAGGGACCTGCAGTTTTAAGCCGACTCCGAACGGCAGATATTTTTATGAGGAGCTTTTTCATGGCAGAAATACACTCGGAGGTTTGCCACTGCCTGCGGAGGGGCGACCGCTATTAGAAAAATGTTTTTCTTAATTTTGGTGTTTCACCGAGATTCGAACCAACGTTATCTTTGTGAATTCCGAATGGTAGTCACGCACCAACCCATTCATACATATATTGCTTTTACTGGGGCTTGTAAAAGAGAAGAATGTAATATATAAAAATTTTGCGGAGCAATAAAAAACAAAATGTTGTCTCCATTATTTTAATTAAAAAGCACTTTTGAAAAATTTTGTACAAAGTTGGAAAAAAAATTTAATTTTCCTAATATTTGTGCTATTATTTAAATTTATGACGCCATCTTCTTTAGGAATGGCTTTCAAATTTTAATTGGAATTGTAACCAGCTTTCATAACAAGTTTAATTGAACCATTATTTTTCTCCCAATTACATCAAAAGTATTAATTCGGTAATTTTTCCACAAGTGCTGATTACTCATATATTTTCATTAGGAAATTGCGTTTTTACATCCACTTACATTAAATTTCAATAATGCGATTTACTAAAAAAAGAAAACAATTCTTAGGCCCCAGCAAACACGTTCACCTAAACATCAAGAGCTACAATTTAAAATCAATTTCAACCAACGAATATAAACCGCATTATATCACGTAAATAAAAAGTTCGATTGATATGTGTGTGGCTATGTGTGTATACGACAGCTTATCTGAGATAGGCAACTGCAAGATATAAATAAATACAAATTCGCAAAATTGCGCAAATATCTATAAAACGAAATGTTAGAAAAGTCGTGCCACACACACAACGTGGTGAATAATTTATGAGCGCAAATATTGAATATTCTGCATGCATAGCACCAGCCTCTAGCTTTAAAATCGCGCTTCCCACCTGCCTGCTTCTCTTCTGATTCTCCTTCTCAACGACATCGTCCAACTTCACTGAGCAGACAAACACAGCCCCGTACAGCTGACGCTTAGGCAAACGCTGACGCCCACTCACGTGTGACCTTAGTGAACTAAATGTAAAAGCGCGAAACGCATCGACAGCGAATCGGGGAATTGATGAATTTTTGAAATTCTCGAAACGATGAAACGTTAATTCGCGGATGCAGGATCAAATCAAATATGTTACATTTGCCAATTTCATTACATATCAAATGCCCAAAGCTAGCAAAGGCAGCCGGCAAAGGTAAGTACACATACCCCTATATGTATGTACTAGCTTCTGTGCAAAAAGCCCACGAAAATCGTCAATTAGACGAGAGCTTTTCAATAACTGATATTTTTTCTTCTACGAAATCTTCATGATAACAAAATCATACTTTAATTTACCTCGGAATATATTCTTAACTTTTCGCTTCTCAATTCGTATCCAATAGAGAATGCAATCGGCAAACTATTGTCGTTTGTTGGGAGTTTATGTGAAGCATCCTGGGCTGTAAAAATTGAAACAATACGATTTCTATACATACATAGGTATCTTAGTTAAAGAGTCGTCATTTCTTGGAGAATAATATTTTCTTTACCAAGAAAATTGTCCAAGGCACTTAAGCACTTTATTATTTAAATAATTTCTGCCTAATATAATTTATGAGATCCAAAACTTGACCTTTTTCCAGATATTCGATTTTAAAAATTATTTTAAAAAAATATTTTGTTAGCTGTACGTCCACTTAGTCTTCAATGTTGAATAATTAATGTATACAATTTGAGGTTTGCACTTCGACCGCATGGTCTTTTGTGTCCACTACTCGTCATAGTACCTCATCCAAACTCAGTTCCCTTATTGAACTTAATTTAGAGCTGGGTTGAGCTGGGCACAGTAGTCTTTTTCTGCCTGCGTCTGGCCGAAATGTCGCAACTTAATGCCTTAAATGTTAGTTCAGGGTACGATTTTAACTGTTTTTCTTCGGTTTTCGTTTAAAGGTACACCAATTAATAAACAGCATCAATAATAATTCAATCAAATAAAGGCCTGACAACTAGAAATGGTTGCTTAATAAAGTTTTGATTTACATTTTTCAAAAAATTGTTCCTACTGCACATCATTAAAAAAATAGTTTGTAGGGAAACTATTTCGTATTAAAATTTAGTTGTAATATATATTTTTTTTCTGTTCATGCTTTAACCAAACCATATAAAACAGAGAAAAATTTTAAAGTTTTTGGATGTGCAGTAATATAGTTCGTGAAATCGATATGACTATCATTCGTGAGTGCTCTGTTTCGGAGCCAGTGCCACGAAACACCAATTTATAGAAAGTTTTTTCTAATAAGGTTCGCTCATCGGCAGACAATGGCGAACCTCCGAGTATGTTTCTGCTAATAAAACCCTTTCCCCTTGGGAGACGAATTGAAACTGTAGGTTCCTTTCCATTGTGAACAACATCAAGACGGACACCACAAACAGCAGAAGGAGTCAAAACACCCAGAATGGTTGTAAGCGCCAATTATGGATATACATATATATAAATCCTACAGTTTTTGTAAATTGCACTTTTCAAATAAAATAAAACAGCCAGAGCTGTCAGCAACAAAAAATATTAAAAACCAAGCGAATTTTTTAGCCATTTAAAACTTGCACTTTTTTACTAAAATTTCATGGGCGATTTCACTGCATACCCACATATTTTGGCTTATATATTTTTGCTTAACCTTCATGTGCCCGGGATATAAAACTTACGTACCCGGTCGGCTTACTACATTTGTAGTAACTACGTAATTGCATGCAAAACCAATGTAATGTTAAGAAAAAAAGACTTGTATGGTGTTTTTTTTTACTTGTACGTGTGTAATAACCTTTTTATTTAAAAATATTGAATTCAGGTGATAATTTTAACATAAAAAATATTTTAATTTTCAGGAGTTGAACAGCATTTTCCCAAAATATATGTTTCGGCATGTGCATTACACACTGCTTTTTTGCACCAACTACAGATTTTTCGTGTGTTGTTACGACTTCCTATTTCACAGTATTGACAAGGTACAGGATATTTTGGTTGTTTATCGTTGGAAATATCAGGTAAAATAGATGAATCAACATTAGATGTAGCAGAAAGGGATCGATCCAGTGCAATTTCGATAGCTTTACGTGTTTGATGGAATCCCAGCACCCGGGGAACTTGAAAGCGCTGTTCAATTACTGGCATAAAAAGCCGCTTAGACAAGCTCCGCAAGAGCTTTCGCGCGTCTGTGCGACGGTTATATGGATTGTTTTCCGAGTAAATGATGAATGATGCAAGTGCACTTATGTCCAGCATGTTATAAAACATGGCCAAGGGCCATTTTATCCATTGCGTCGACGCCTCCTTTGTTTGCATCGTAATCAAGGATGTATTGCGGCTTGTTTTTCTTTTCAGCTACAATTGAATTTGTCAAAGGTGTGCTGGCAAGTATTATAACTGATCTGCCTCTTTTTGGAACATAAGATACCAAAGAAAACTTTCCATCGAGAAACCCGAAAATGGAAGATTCTTCAGCACGATTCCGGTCAGCCTTCATTTCATATGGTACAAACGTTTTATTTTGACGAACAGTACCAAGAATAGCTAGACCTTTGGACATTAAATACTTGCCTAAGTTTAGCGATGTAAAAAAATTGTCACAAATAATAGTCCTTCCGGTGTTCTCCCAATGGCATACTAACCTTTGCACAACACCTTCACCTACGTTATTTGCTCGACCAGCATTTGAGTTTTTTCCAGTATATATTTCCCTTTCGAGTGGATAGAACGACTTAGCATCGCATGCAAACCAAACCTTTATCCCATACTTGGCAGGCTTAGAGGGTATGTACTGAGTTAACCTAGTTCGACCGCGAGAAGCAAATAATTGTTCATCCGCAGTAATTTCTCCAGATGGTTGGTAATATTTGCGCAGATTTGCGTTCATTTGTGTCCACAATTCAGATATTGGAGCAGCCTTATCGGCTTCTAGCCTAACTGCTCTTGTACGCTCGCTGTCAAATCTAATGAATCGAACAATTTCTTTGAAGCGTGACTTAGGCATTACTGCTCGATAAAAGCAAATGCATTCTTGGCCCCATAGCACATCCACATCTTCGTCATTTGATTTATTTACACCTGCTAGTAACACAAGACCTATAAATGCTCTTAGTTCAATTAAGGTTAATTTCTCCCAGATTCTTTTATCTCCAGTGCAGTTTTTCTCGTTCCAAGTCTCATAGGCTTTCCGTGCTTTTTCATTCGTATCTACTAGAATTTGTTGAAGCATTGATGGGTAGCCCGAGTTGGACCCACAACAGTGCTCCGAAATACATTATGGCTACTTACGCGAACAGCTTGGCTAGGAAAGTTCTTAAGCCATGCATTTTGATCTTTAGCGGTCAACGCATCATGTCGTTGGGTAATGGGCGGTTCGCCTGAATCAAAATCATCCTCGAAATCTGCTTCGAATATTGCACCCTCTTCTTGCTCATCATTGCGAATGTCGTCCTCTTCAATAATTAATTCACTTTCAGCGTCGGATTCTTCTGTATTGATACCAATCAAACCACCAGCGCCAATATCGTTCGGGTTGGAACTCTCATCATTGCCGGCATTGCTATCATCCTCCAAGTCGAAATGCTCTTCCTCCTCATCAAGCTCGGGCAATATGTTTTGCACATGATCCTGAAGTTCTTCGTACCTTATTCGGTTACTAAGCGAAGCGACAGTTTTAAAAAATCGTGTTGCGACAAGCTGAAATCAACTATAAAATACTATTTTGCATACATTATATATGGTTACTACAAATGTAGTAAGCCGGCCGCAAGATGATGTTTTTTTCAAGTAGGGTCTAGCGGTCAGGCAAATAATAGTTCGAGTGTTATTATACTCTTAATTGACTTTGATTTGATAATCAGGAAGCTACTAAAAAAATCGGCCATTCTTGTTTCGGAAAATTTTTTTTTATCACACTTTTTTTCACAATTTACTACAAATGTTGTAAGCCGGGCACATGAAGGTTAAGGGGGGCCTCTTATCAGTCGGCTTCAAAATATCGATTTTTTTTTACTAGATATATTATAGGAGAATATGCCCTCAAAATGTTATAGCGGAATTCAAAGTGATACAGGCCTATGTACCGTCCCTTGTCTGAGTGTACTGTCTACCTTCTGAAAACTTTCAAACACGTTTTCTCAAAACCATGTTTTTGAAAATGGCGTGTAAGCTTTAAAAAAATACAACGAAAGTTATCGTTTCAAACTGATAATCTATATAAAGATAATTAAAATGCGCAACTAATTAACTAACAAATTACAAAAAAAAATCATTTTTTAATGTTATTTAACACCTTTTTTGAAAAAGAGCGAAAAATCACTTTTTTTCAATAATTAATTGTGTGTTCATTTTTTCATATTTTTATACAAGAGTAGTCTATTATATGCGGGAAAGCCTTCTGAATAAGGCAATATTTTTCTTTTGTGTTTCAGGTGAAAACTACGACCGCAATCTTACACGCCGTTTTACTAGCGCACAACGAGAAGCTGTGCGAGATCCCTCATATGTCCGCCATTTTGTTTTTGTATTTATGTTAAAAAATTGTTTATTGCTCTTTAATGATGCTTCCAAATGTCGCTTTTTTCGCCTCGAAACACTTTTTTTTGAAGCCACTGATAAGAGGCATCCCTTAAAGTATGAACAACATTTAAAAACAGTACCAAAAAAGTATTTTAACTTTGAAAATAATGCTAATATTTAAAACAAATCGTCTTGCATTCAGTTATATATGTATGTATTTGTAACTCAGAAGCCCAGTTGAGCCCCTAACTTGGGAAATTTCGATAGTAGCGTCATTTATGTAGCGAGTCCATTTTTCCCACAAATCTATCCGTTTTAAGATATTTAATAAATATTAAATATTATATTATTTAATACATAAAAATTTACGTTTTCTATAAATACCTAGCGACCTCAGCACCATTTAGCGTATCCAAGCCAACTTTACACACAACAGCTCTCTGAAAGCTCATCGCAAACGGCTGAACGCTGTGGGAGTCTATACGCTGCAACAAGCACTAACATTCCTGTACGAGTGTCAAATGAGAAATTCCGGGCACTTTTTAAAACGAAGTTATGTAGGTGAGCAAGCAGGCGGGCATGGAAGCGTGGCTAGAAGCATATTTTGTCTGTCAACTTTTGATTTTTTTTTTGTGTATTAACTTTATTGCTGCGCTACAAAGTTCACGCAAGCAAAAGCCTTGATATTTATGGTTGGAGGTGTATGTGCGTGTGGGTGTTTGCTTGCAGAAGAATATACCAGAATTTGCTTGTCGCACATCTATTTGTATTTGTGCTTATATTTGTATTTATTTGGTTTTGATGTTTGTCGTTGACTAACAATATTTAAATAAATGCGCTGCAGCTAGCAATAAATATTGCACCCGTTAACTTCCGTCAATTGAATTGAGCACGATTGAGTTGTATTGAATTTTCAAATGCTATATTTAAAAGCGGGTACGTGTATATTTGTATGTAACTATGTATACGTATACGGTTGTTTGAGCTCCATATAATACACAAACTGTATTGCTATGCATGCTTGCGCAGGAGTTTTTTAGCGGCTCTGTTAGTAATCTTCCATTTTGACCGCCACGTTCAACAACTGACTTTCTGCGGTACAAGGCTGTCATAACTCCGTAAACGTTGCTGAAGTTTAACGTTAAATATCATACTAATATGTATTTAGAAAATATATTTTCCCCCAAGGAATATAAATGAAAATATCGATACTTTATAGCGATTTTTTATATGCACAGCCACTTTAGTTGAATCATAAATCTCGCCTTGGACAATCCTGTAGTAATCTTGTAGCTTAAACTACTGTTGAGCATCAAATTCTGAGCAGAATATAGCGACTCTACTCCTTTTATTCAGCAATAAGGTTTGTCTAGGACGCCTAAGATGAGTGGTGCGGAGCTGTAGTTTTATTAACACCGATCGCCTCAGCGCAAGGTAAGGTATTCAGCGCATCTTGCGAATCATCTGGTGGCAAACAATAATCAATACCGATTGTTGAGGAACCGCTCACTGGTTAATGTACAAACCGAAATACGCCAAAAGAAATGACAGTGGAGAAAGAGCGATGCCAGCTTATCTAAACAGACTCTGCACTGGAATCATTTTCAACAAGCCGGTCAAGGAATTGACAAACCACGTACCACCTGGCGACGCTTTATGAATGAAATGAAATCTCTAGGCTTAACGTGGAGTCATTTAAGATCACTAGAACATAACCGTGTTTTTTGGCCAAAACTTCACGCTGTATGCTCCAGATAAGAGTTGAAGAATATAAAGGGTTTTTCAATAAGGGCGGGGAGATGTCGAAATGGAATAAAACAAGCTGTGTGTGAGTTATTGACAAAATTATTTTTTTATTTGAAAGGCGCATATATGCCATTAAGTGTGGAATATGACATCATTCAAATGCCCGCCTCGGCTTCTTACGGTGGAACGGATCCGAGTGGTTCAATTTTCAATGACTCTTCCGCATAGATCCGGCTGAATTTGAGCGATGGCCTGTGTTATGTTCACCTTTAGAGTATCGGTCGATTGTGGTTTATTTGCATAGACCTGAGACTTCAAGAAACCCCACAGGAAAAAGTCTAGCGCGGTCAAATCGCATGACCTTGGTGGCCAATTCATATCACCCCTGCGAGAGATAACCTTACCCTCAAATCGTTCATGCAGAATGTCAATCGTTGCGTTTGCTGTGTGGCACGTAGCGCCGTCCTGCTGGAACCACATGTCGTCTAGGTCCATATGGTTCAATATGGGCCATAAGAAATTGGTTATCATCGTTGTGTACCTCTCGCTGTTGACGGTGACCGCCTCACCAACGTTGTTTTCAAAAAAGTACGGACGAATGACGCCTCCGGCCCAAAATCCACACCAAACGGTAACTTTTTGAGGATGCATTACCACCTGGTGAACCTCGTGTGGATTGGTGTCGTCCCATGTACGGCAATTTTGTTAACACAGCCATTCATCCAAAAATGCGCCTCGTCACTAAAGATGATTTTTCGCCCAAAACTGGGGTTCTCTTCCGAACGATTCGAAGCCCAGTCAGCGAACAAACGGCGTTGTCTATGGTCATCAACTTTGAGGTCCTGGATCAGTTGGATCTTGTACGGGTGTAGGCCCAAGTCCCGACGCAAAATCCGCTAAGTTGAAGTCTGCGAAAGGATAAGTTCTTGTGTACGGCGAGGAATAGACTGCCTCGGGTTCTGCTGTACACTTTCACGGACCGCGGCAATGTTCTCGGCTGATCTTACGTTCCTTGAATGTACGGGTGTTGGCTGATTGTTTACTGACCCGGTCGTCCCAAATTTGGCCACCAAACGTTGAAGAGTCGACTTTGAAGGGCCACTACGTCTACCGAAAAATGGGCGCAATGCGCGCAACGCTTGCGTTAATGAACACTCATTTTGATAATAAAGTGTTATCATTTGAACGTGCTGTTCAATCGTGTAACTTGCCATGATGTTTTGGCATAAGCAACTGAATAATAAACAAAAGATTTGACAGATGTCACCAAAACAAAATGGCTGCCACAGGGTGCCAAAATCGACCCGCGCCCATTGAAAAACCCTTTATAAGTATATTTGACTTATTGTTATTTCAGAACCTTCTGCGCAGAAATTTTAATTGTAGTGATAGAATCAAAGTTTTGCTCTACTATTCCTTGTTGCCTTTTCTTGAAAATGGCCTAAGGAATACTGTAGTCTGAGCTAATGTCAAACCGTCATACATTACTGAGATGGAAGGACCGTTACGCAAATTGTCATGTTACATTTAGTCTAAGCGCCAACACCTCTGCTGAGTTTTTTGCCCCATACTAAGGCACTCATAGGGTTATAGGCCTCATGATAGAGGCTTAGATTATTTCTAAGAGTTACTTGAGCTTCGGTGTTAACACCTTTGCTGTTTGGGCTCTATTAGCGCTAAGACTAAAAAGGATAACCTCCCGTTTTGAGGTTTGATGGGCCTTGAAAGTCGGGGCATTCTCATAAAAAGTCGCTCTTATGGTAAAATGTTGGAAGTGGAGCTGGAGTCTACATCCTCTTTCAATGCATAAAGTGACGATAATATTAAACGAAGCTCGCCTATTTTAATCCCCTATGCCTATTCCTATTAATCCCTTATTTTCATATTCCTATTTTAGTGAATATTTATTATTTTTTCACATCACGCTCCCTACAACTTACTACCTCAGATAGCTAAAACTGCTTAAAGCACAAACCTTCAAGCAGCCACTTGGCAATCCAGTTCTTGAATTGACGTTCCTTTCTATACAGCACTGCTCCACTCCTTCACATCCTTTAGCTTTGCTCCAGAAACAGCAGTCTCTTGAAGCAGCATTGTTTCGATTATTACTTCTCTAAGGTAAAACACTGCAGCAATATGACACAATGAACAAAAATATCGTAAGGCATCACAAGAACAATTCATGTTACTGTTCTTAAAGTCGACAATTGTATTTTAATTTTATGAAAATGCTAAAGGTATACATTTGCATTGGTCTAAGTGAACATCTATGGGTACTTTTGCTTATGTCGTACCATCCCCTACGAAGTATTCTGAACTGGAACATTGTGTACATGTAAAATGCAGTTATTATTATTATTTTTTGCTCTCTATTTACTTTTAGTCAAGGAAGACTGTAGTAGCTCCCAAATGCAATTTTACGGTACGCCTTGGATTGATTTCGTTTCTTTGTTGATTTTCAATTTTCAATGAACGAGAATGATTTGCATGAAAGTACATACATACGTTCATATATACATATGTTTTCTAAGAAGAGCTAGCAGTATGCCATACGAGTATAAATACTAAATATCTCTAACGTTACGTCAATATTAGAAAATGCTATAGTAGTCTATGCTAGTCGATTGAAAAAATGTGAAAACATTTTACTTCACACCTTCAGTGCCTGTTTCTCATACTCTTATATACTCGCACTTATACATATTTAATTGCTTATCAGCGTTCAGCATAAATACGTCAAGTAGCTCCCATTCTGATTTTTGTGTAACAAAAATTAATCACACTTAAAATATTTTATTTAGATGATCTTAAAGTATTTGAATTTTTCCTTTTTTATCTTAATAAGCTATAAGCAGCGCATTTCACATACAAACGTAAATTCAAGCCAAAGTCAGGGTTTCAAGGTGAATCAGCTACACCAATTCCAAACACCATTTAAATACATTAAAAGTAAAATATGCTTCCTTGTATAAATAAGTACAGTGGCGGCAAAGGTTAAGTTCTTTTGTCAACTTAAATAGATGACACTAGAGAGTAAGACAGTCTGCTAAGCATCTTTAGTGGCTTGGGACATCTTCAGTCACACGCAAATGCGTGAAGCGAGACAAAAGGCAAGAAAATAAGTTGTGCGCCTCACATAAAACAACAGTTGCCTGTTATACAACAAAACAATGATAAAAAGGATGTTACCTTAATGTCTTTCCTGTGAGCTGTGCCCGAATAGTGGCAACCTGCCTCGGCTGCGCCAACTGCTTTCTAGGCTTGCTGTTGCTGTATGCTGTATACTCACCGCTTAATAATTAACTTCCTTCAATTCGAAGGCAAAAAAAGTATTTTGCAATTCCCAACAGAGCTTGCGGAATAGCTGTGAAGGTAGTAAAAACTTGTTGTTGCTCCATAAATCCTGATTTTTATGCCACCAAGGGCCAGCAAAGGAAAACGAACTGCTCTGCCTATGCTTACACACTTACACACAGGTGGCACAACCTGTTCTTCGAAAGGATGCGCCATCAAAGTTGCTACTTCGTAGCCATAGCAACATCTTTGCTTTTGCCGGCCAACATAGACTCGCTTGTCTTGCATTTCCTTTACTCATTTATTCCACACTTTTTTATGTTTGCTCATTTTCATACCGGTAAGCGGATTAGCATCCTTTAACACATCCTTCTTTTGCGCCAGAATGAAGAATTGAAATGTAACAAGACGTACTAAAGGACATTGCTACACCGAGTTGGACTGCTATTGGGTGGGCAGGTAGTGATGCAGCAATATAGCAACGAGCTCGGGCTAGTAATTTATGCATATAAAAAGGAGTTGGTTGACCGGCGATAATGGCTATCAAGGTTACCAAGGCAGTTGCCCGCGGAAAGATATTGGACCAGCAAACCATTTGTTTATAGCAGCAGCTGCTATTCAGCAACTCATTTCGCTTTCTTATCACTGGCGCGGCGTTACCGTTGCTGGACATAATTTACGGTCACGTCACCCCACAGTGGTTAGAGTTATTCTCTCGGGCCGCTGCTATTTTCATTCTTATATTCAAAGATTCTAAATTGAAGCGCACTCCTCCGCCATTGCTTGCGCCTTCATATCCCTTTAGCCAATCGTATGGTCATGCATGTGGAGCAATATTCATTGGCACTTATCTGCATAGAGGGTAGTCATGTGAGAGTGTTTTGCGTAGTGTCGACATGCAAGTGCTACTAAAACTTGTGGTTTTTTAACCACTCAAAAATATTCCTTGTCTTCCTCTTTTTATGATTTTCTCGGCCTTTTGGTGCAAGTTGAAGATTGTTTTTACACCAATAAATCTGAAATTATCAGCATTGGCTCTTGCTTGCTCCCAGCTTCTTATCAAAGCTTATGTACAAACTTACCTGCATAGGTCGGTATGTGCACGCACTGCACGTTTCCACAAGCTGTAGCTGTAACGTGTTCGGACGCTTACTACATTATGTCAAATGTCGAACTAAAAAGCCATAAATATTTACTAGTTCTCGCATGCTAAGACAATCTCAGTTCTTCTGTTGCTATTTGGTTTACATTTGCTTAGGTGGTAGTGAGTTAAAGCGCCCGATATATCAATCTAAGTGCTTTAACTATGAAACTCGGGTGGCAGATGTGGAAAAAAAGAGTGGGCTTAAAGAAAAAAGCAAAGAATTTAATAAATATTTGTGCAATGCTTTTAAATATAATATATACTATTTTTTTTTAATTTTTTTTTACTTTTAAAATTTATTTACGGAAATATGGTTCACTCCCTTAGAGAAATCATATAAATCCATCCAAGCCTATAAGTTTTGTGCAAATAAATATTAGTCAATAAATTTGTATCAAAATTTCACACCTAACAGAATTAAAAAAAAATGTAGAGGTCGCAGTTCCATAAAACATTGAATTTGAGTGGGATTAAGTGCAAGTTTGAAGTGGATCGTTGATTTTTGAGAATTTTTTTGACGACGACGTTTAGTGTTTTTTCCTAATACAAAAACTTTTGAGAAATCTTAATAAGTCATCATGAATCGTTTAACGCCAGAACAACGCTTCCAAATGATGGAAATTTAATTAGAAAGAACTAAATCTGTTCGCAAAGTTCATAGAGCGAAGTGTTAAAGAAGTCACCGAAAAGTCGATTCGCCGACATTCTGGACTTGTTGCCTTTTGTCCTTCGACTATGTGGAAAATTTCACCTAAAGACATTTGCTTCTTCTTCTTAATTGGCGCTATAACCGCTTACGCGATTTTGGCCGAGTTTAGCAAAGCGCGCCAGTCGTTTCTTTCTCGTGCTAACCGGCGCCAGTTGGACACACCAAGTGAAGCCAAGTCCTTCTCCACCTGATCTTTCCAACGCAGAGGAGGCCGCCCCCTTCCTCTGCTACCACCAGCTGGTACCGCATCGAATACTTTCAAAGCCGGAGCGTTTGTATCCATTCGGACGACATGACCCAGCCAACGTAGCCGCTGGATCTTTATTCGCTGCGCTATGTCTATGTCGTCGTAAAGCTCATACAGCTCATCGTTCCATCGTCTGCGATATTCGCCATTGCCAACGTGCAAAGGTCCAAAAATCTTACGCAGAATCTTTCTCTCGAACACTCCAAGCGTCGCTTCATCGGATGTTGTCATCGTCCACGCTTCTGCGCCATACGTTAGGACGGGCATGATGAGAGTCTTGTAGAGTGTTAGTTTTGTTCGTCGAGAGAGGACTTTACTGCTCAGTTGCCTACTTAGTCCAAAGTAGCACTTGTTGGCAAGAGAGATTCTACGTTGGATTTCAAGGCTGACATTGTTATCGGTGTTAATGCTGGTTCCTAAATAGACGAAGTCTTTTACAACCTCGAAATTATAACTGTCTACAGTGACGTGGGTGCCGATACGCGAGTGCGCCGACTGTTTGTTTGAAGACAGGAGGTACTTCGTTTTGTCCTCGTTCACCACCAGACCCATTCGCTTTGCCTCTTTGTCCAGTTTGGAGAAGGCAGAACTAACAGCGCGGTTGTTAAGGCCGATGATGTCAATATCATCGGCATACGCCAACAATTGTACGCTCTTATAAAAAATTGTGCCTGAGCGATTAAGTTCTGCGGCTCGTACGATGCTCTCCAACATCAGGTTAAAGAAGTCACACGACAGCGAGTCACCCTGTCTGAAACCTCGTTTGGTATCAAACGGCTCGGAGAGGTCCTTCCCAATTCTGACGGCGCTGCTGGTGTTGAGCAACGTCATCTTACATAGCCGTATTAGTTTTGCGGGGATACCAAATTCAGACATCGCGGCATACAGGTAACTCCTTTCCGTACTGTCGAATGCAGCTTTGAAGTCGACGAAAAGATGGTGTGTGTCGATTCTCCTTTCATGGGTCTTTTCCAAGATTTGGCGTATTGAGAATATTTGGTCGATGGTAGACCTTCCAGGTCTGAAGCCACACTGATAAGGCCCAATCAGTTGGTTGACGGTGGGCTTCAGCCTTTCACACAATACGCTCGCTAGAACCTTATAGGCGATATTTAGAAGACTAATCCCGCGGTAATTGGCACAAATTGCAGGATCGCCCTTCTTATGGATTGGGCAGAGTACACTTAAATTCCAATCGGCAGGCATGCTTTCATCCGACCATATTTTGCATAGAAGCTGATGCATGCACCTTACCAGCTCCTCGCCGCCATGTTTGAATAGCTCACCCGGCAGTCCGTCGGCGCCCGCGGCTTTGTTGTTCTTTAGCCGCGTTATCGCTATTCTCACCTCGTCATGATCGGGCAGCGGAACGACAATTCCGTCGTCAACGATTGGGGTATCGGGATCTTCACTTTCTCGGTGACATGCGCAGCTGTCACTGTTTAATAAGTTCGAGAAGTGTTCCCTCCATAATTTAAGATTGCTCTGTACGTCAGTCACCAGTTCGCCGTCTTTGTTCTTACAGGAAAACGCCCCGGTCTTAAAACCTTCTGTAAGCCGCCGAACTTTCTGGTAGAATTTTCGGGCGTTGTTCCTGTTGGCCAGCATCTCAAGCTCTTCGCACTCACGTATTTCGGCCTCTCGTTTCTTCTTTCGGATAATACGTCTCTCTTCCTTTTTCAGCTCTCTGTAGCGATCCCACATGGCTCGCGTTGCGCCCGATCGCAGCGTGGCTCTATAGGCGGCATCTTTTCTTTCGGCGGCAGCATGACATTCCTCGTCGTACCAATTGTTTTTTCGGGCTCGCCGGAATCCGATTTCTTCTTCGGCGGCGGTACGTAGAGAACGAGAAATGTTGCTCCATTGTTCGTGGATGCCGGTTTGTTGGGCAGTACTCTCTGAGAGCAGGAGTGAGAGTCGAGTGGCGAATCTTCTGGCTGTCTGTTGTGATTGCAGCTTTTCGATGTCGAACATTCTTTGCGTAGGTAGATGCACGTTTTTTGCTGCACAGAGGCGTGTGCGCAGTTTGGCCGCAACAAGGTAGTGATCCGAGTCGATGTTGGGTCCTCGGATCGTACGTACATCTAATACACTAGAAGCGTGTCTTCCATCTATCACAACATGATCGATCTGGTTTCGTGTTTTTCGATCAGGAGACAGCCAGGTGGCTTGGTGAATCTTCTTATGCTGGAATCTGGTGCTGCAGACTACCATGTTTCGGGCCCCGGCGAAGTCGATCAGCCTCTGTCCGTTACCGGATGTTTCGTTGTGCAGGCTGAATTTTCCGACTGTGGGACCAAAAATTCCCTCCTTGCCCACCCTGGCGTTGAAGTCGCCAAGCACGATTTTTATGTCGTGGCGGGGGCAGCGCTCATAGGAGCGTTCCAGGCGCTCATAGAAAGAATCTTTGGTCGCATCGTCCTTCTCTTCCGTCGGGGCGTGGGCGCAAATTAGCGATATGTTAAAAAAACGGGCTTTGATGCGGATTGTTGCGAGACGCTCGTCCACCGGAGTGAACGACAGTACTTGGCGACGAAGTCTCTCTCCCACAACAAATCCGACACCGAATTTGCGCTCCTTTACATGGCAGCTGTAGTAGACGTCGCAAGGTCCTATGGTTTTCTTACCTTGCCCCGTCCATCGCATCTCTTGGATGGCAGTGATGTCAGCCTTTACTCTCACGAGGACATCAACCAGCCGGGCAGAGGCACCTTCCCCATTAAGGGACCGGACATTCCAGGTGCATGCCCTCAAATCATATTCCTTATTTCGTTTGCAGGGGTCGTCATCAGCATAGGGAGGTCTCATCCGAGGCTTTTTCAAATTTTTCATTGGGGGGGGATTTTTAAGTGGTGGGTCCCAAACCCAACGCACAACCAGCTATCCTGGAATGCTTCGTCTTCTCACGTTAGCTCACTCCCGAATGGGCGTTGGGAAGCTACCCAGAGGATACGTGGGATAATCCCGGCCGTTGTGAGCTGCTTGAACCATATGTAGAAGAATCGTCCTGGCCATTCCCAAGTGAATGGCGATCAGTAACTTTCCCCACTTGCGTGGACTTCTACACATGGAACCAACCTCCATTGACATTTGCTTACGTGCCTATAAAATATGTACATCCAAACCAAACCAAATAACCATTCTTCCTGTCGCATTTTTCCTAATTAGGCTTATATGGATTTATTATTCAGTTTTATTGGAAAAACTAGTCAGAATATGGACTGATGGAATGGACCATATAATTTGTAGTCGCGGCGGATATATGTCGGATACTGTATATTAAATTCAAAGGTTACCATACAAAAACCATACTAGGTTATAATACAAAAACAATCATACCAACAATATTTCTGTTTTGTATTATCATATTGAGTCCTCGAGTTCTTAAAACATACCCGACAGTTAAAATGCACAAGAAAAAAATAAAAGCAACGCAATTTTGTGGCACTTTAAACTTGCACTTTGTTGTTTGTAAAATTAAATGCGCTATAAAACTGTATGTTAGAAATTTTTCTAAGAATTCTCTTTGAAAAGTTTGTAAATTTTATTGAATTTTTCGTCAACTTATACAGATCTGTTTTTTTCCCACTGTGAAGACTGCTAGTAAAATTTTCCGAAACGTAATGTTTTAGAATATTTTAATGCTCTAACGATTTTCTAGATTTATTGTATTGGTTTTTCAAAGTGTCAAAGCGACCCTCTCAGGTAGAAAGGAGGGAATGGCTTAAACTATTTTAAGAAAATATTTCCCCTCAAATTTTACTGCACATGTCTTAGCCTTTCTTTTCACTCAAATATCTTATATACATATTTATATTTTAACCATTTTTTACACTTTTTTGAAAACAACTTAGGTCCGAATATGCCTTAAAAATGGCCTTAAAAAAACTTCCAGCTAAATTTTGGAAATCTGTTGAGTGTTTTTTACCGCATGGGCTTACTTTCAGAAAATGTTAACAATGTAAAGACTGGATTCGGTTGTTGCGCAGGATTACCAAGGGTAACCTTACAAATAAGTCGCTGACAAATGTAAAATTCCCAGGGTGGCTGATGAATTTTGCTACATTAAGAAACTCAAATAACTTTTTTTTTAGTGTATGGAATTCATTTATTTTTTTTTTTTCAAGTTGAAGGTCATTAAATTTTATTAAATGTAGCTTAACTAGTTTTAAAAATAATTGAATTTAAATGACCCCCATGCTCGTTGACACAAGTGCGGCATCTTAGTAAAAAGTTGTTCACTGCTGCTTTGAAAGTTGCGACAGGAATAGCCGCAATTGTTGCCCGAATGGATTGTTTTAGTTCATCCAAATTTATTGGCTTTGTTTTATAAACTTCTTGTTTACATAAACCCCACAAGAAAAAGTTAGGTGCAGTAAGGTCAGGCGACCTGGGGGGCCAACGAAATTCGGAGTTTCTTGAAATCAGTTTATTGGGAAATTTTCGTCGCAACTCTGTCATAACAGTCTGGGCTATGTGAGACGTTGCCCCATCTTGTTGAAACCACACAGAGTTGAAAGGAATTCTCTTTCGGCGTAGTTCTGGATAGAAAAATTCTTTCAGCATTTTCAAATAACGGTCTCCAGTAACCGTAACGGTGTGACCATTTTCTTCAAAAAAATAAGGCCCGACAATACAGCGTGAAGAAACCGCACACCACACTGTCACGCGAAGAGGATGCAATTCCGTCTCGTGGAGTATCTGTGGGTTAGAAGTACTCCATATTCGACAATTTTGTTTGTTCACATTGCCGTTTAAATCGAAATGGGCCTCATCAGACATGAAAAGGCAGTTTAACATGTTTTGGTCTTCTTCCACCATTTGCAGGATCTTCTGGGAAAATTCCAAGCGAATCGTCAAGTCTGCTGCATTCAGTTTGTTAACCATTTGAATTTTGTAGGGAAATAAGTATAAATCTTTGTGCAGTATTGTTTGCAAAGACTGTCGGCTGACACCAAGTTGAGCAGATAAGCTTCTTGTTGAAACCCTTGGATTGCTTTGTATAGCTGCAGCTACAGCAGCGATCGTTTCCTCCGTCCGAACTGGTGGGTTTCGATGATAAGGCCTTCTTGCGACTGTTCCTTGCTCAGCAAAATTAGTCACCAGTCTCATTATGGTCCATCTGCTCGGGGGATCGCCGCCAAACATCCGCCTGTACTCTCTCTGTACCAAAACTACGGACTCCAGTGCGTGATAGCGGCGGACTATCCAAATTCTTGTTTGCGTGTCCCAGTTATCCATTTTAATAAATTTTAAAGATCAATCTGCAAATTAAAACAAAAATCGAACAGATAACTTAAAAAGAAAAAAAGTTATTCAATTTTTTTTTGGTAGCGGCTTTCATCAGCCACCCTGTAGTATAAAGTAACTCACCTTAACCCAGTTGAATCTTTACTCTAAAATGACACATAGATATTTTGACTCATTTAGCACCTCATAGCAGTATTTCTTAGTCAAATAGGCTTTTCTTCTTTTGATGGGTAAGTAGTGAGGGATTTCATGCCGTTTATTGAAAAAATATTTTCATCATATCAGTTTTCAGTGGGATGTAGGGCCAAACATTTGTTTTCCTTAAGTCAGTCTACATTTTTTGGATGACTTTGTTGGTCGTTTGCTTAGGTACCTACTTTAAATATATCTTCATTTATCTTTCACTGGTGCTTGTCAACTAACAAAGCAAACAAACATAGTAACATCATTATTTAGAGAATATCGCGGCGTGGCAGTTACTGGTCGTCTACTAGAGCTCCAAGCCTTTTCAGTCGATACTTGAAGTACTCCTGAATTAAAATATTACTACCACTAACTGCTCTTCATACTTTCAGTAGTATCACACATTAGAGAAAATGCGCTACAAAAGCTCAGAGAAGTTTTTCAAATATTTCAGATGTAAACTATTCAAACATTAAAATTTCTTTTCATCCAATTTTAACTAGTTTATGGTTTTATTCTTCTAACTTGCTGCAGAGCATTTTACACTTTTTATTTCATGAAATAACACTTCTGCACGGCACCGTATAATTTTGTATTCATTTTTTTTTCAGTCTGTCTTTTTTCATTTATGCTTGCCTATGCTTTTTCCGGCAGCAATAATAATGTTAGCACTTAGTTGAACTACTACTTTACTCTCTACTTTTCGATATTTCGTGTACTCAGTGCTCAGAAATTCGACGAATTCTCTATAAACTTTCAGAACTTTGGCACGTTGAACAGCTGTAAAAATATTTTCAGTTTATTTGCATACGATTTGCTTAAGAAAAAGTGTGCCCGGCGTCGAACAACTGTTTTGTTTTTGTTTTTGTTTTTTGCTCTAATATATTCGCAACTAAAGCAGCATAAGCTAAAGGTTCGGCAGAGAAGCGACTACTAATACATACACATTTGTATTGCTTAAACTTATATTTTTATCTATTAAATTTTTGAAATTTCTAAATTAAATGCATTTCGACTTAACCTTGTGTGAAAATGTATCCACATGCAGCCCACAAGCTCCATAGCTTTGCTTGGTTTTTGTGATATTTTCCCCACTCCTCCACACACACATGCCCACTTGCAGCTTTTATATGCACATTCATAATTTATTATTCAAAAATAGTAGTTAATACCAAGGAAATTTCAACATTGTCAACAATTTGTCTTTATCTTCTGGCTGATGAATAGCTTTTCCTTCACTTTTGTCCCCCTCCACACATTCATAAACAACTAACATTTTATGCGCAAATTGGCGTAAATTTACGTATGAACATAAAACATTCATATGGATGCATGTAAAATGGTTTAATGTTTCTATTTCAATACAAATGTGCTTGAACGCCTTTATGTATGCAACATATCAAGTAATCAACAACAAAATATCCCAAAGTAATTTCTGGCATGCAATCATTGTCATCATCGCCAACCAGTTACGATATATGAACACACATACATTTATATTGATCATAAAATTAGTATGGTCTCGAGAAAATATACACAGCTTTATTTGTTGCTAGTGCTAAACTGTAACTCGATAGAAGAATGCATAAAAGTCTCTGTTGGTGGTGATAGTAGATTTTATTAGTTCGTTGATGTTTTTATTTGGTGAATATAAGGAAACAAGAACATGTGTAATGTCACCAATAAATGGCTGTGCATGTAAATACATCTATATGTGTGAATGGATGAGTAGTATATTTATATATCGCATACGTTTGCTTGAAAACTTATCATGACAACTAAATCAGATTTATTGATATTTACCACAAGCATTACATACATTTAAGCATGCAGGAATGTTAGATGTATTCATTGGAGGCGGCTATTCCACGGCAAATGGGCGAATGTTTTTTTTTCGTCTTAACTTATATTACTTAAAAGGGGGTATACTCGTATGTCATAAAAAATTAATTCCTCTAAATTGCTCGTAAAATTTTCATTGCAATGTCATTAAAAAAAATTTATTAGAACACCTTTATTTTTTATGAGTAAATGTAATAGCGCTTGAATATTCCTCTGACACAGAAATTTTCATCAACAAATAATAGTTTGATCTATACAATTTACAGAAACGAAAAAGCAAAACGAAATTGATTAAAAAAGTGCATAACTCAATAAGGTTTTTCACCAATAATTTTCTATGGAAAAATTAAATGCAAAATATATTTTATATATCTTTCACGAAATTCAATTTCGGCTTTTTCATGAAAAATGTAGATATTCTTTCCAACAAAAAATATACCTATTTAAAACATATATAAATATAAATATAAATAATTGGCACCTACACCCTTTTTGGGTGTTTGGCCGAGCTACTCCCCCTATTTGCGGCATGCGTCTTGATGTTGTACAAATGGAGGGACCTACAGTTTCAAGCCAACTCCAAATGGCAGATATTTTTTCGAGGATCCTTTTCGTGGCAAAGTTTCGAACCTACGTTCTTTCTGAGTTCTGAATGGTAGTTGGTGCATTCGATAACGGCGGCCTAATTTAAAAAATATATAAAAGATAATAAAAGCAGAAATTTGATTAAAAGTAAAAAAATACAACTAATTTAAAAGTTAAAAATAAAATATCACGTCAGCCCATAAGTTTGTGCGTTTTTTAAAGTTGGTTTTAAAAATAATAAAAAAGATGTTTAAAGTATTTATTAATCAATAATATATTTTCCTTCATTATTTACAATCTCTTCCTAACGTTTAGGCAAATTTTTATTTCCCTGCTCAAAAAACTGTTTGTTCTTGGAGCCAAAATACGCTTCGATATCCTTTTTTATAGCTTCTTTTGAGGAGTAGTTCTTGTTACTCATATGGGATTGAAGTCCACTGTAAAGGTGATAATCACAAGGTGCAATAGCCGGAGAGCATGGTGGATGCGGGATTAGCTCCCATCCGAGCTCCTTCAGCTTGCCTAATGTTTGCCTTACGGTATGAGGTCATGTGTTGTCGTGGTGAAACAAAACTTTGCGTCTATTCACTAAAGACGGTCGATTTTTGCTAAGTGCCTCATTCAGGTTTGATATCTGATTGGAATAAAAATCAGCAGTTATCGTCTGGTTTGGTTCCAGAAGTTCATAATAAACAATACCGACCACATCTCAACAAATAGACAGGAGAATCTTATTGGGGTGAAGGCCATCTCTAGGGGTCGATTCTGGTGTTTCATCTTTATCTAACCATTGGCGTTTGCGAACAGGATTACTGCAAAGGATCCATTTTTCATCACCAGTAACGATATGGTTCAAAAAACTTTCATTTTCAAGCCGTTGTAGCAGCTGAGAACACACATTCACTCTCTGCTGAAGGTTGACGACGGAAAGTCTATGCGGAATGAATTTTCCCAGCTTTGAAACCTTTCCCAACTGAGCGAGGTGCCTGTGAACTGTTCCATGCGATGACTTTAACGTCTGAGCTATCATATCGACTGCCAAATTTGGCTCAGTTTCCACGAGTTCGAGCAAGGCGTCGGAGTTAAAGACTTCAGGACCACCGGCGCGCGGGGCATCCTCCACGTCGCAGTTACCACTCCGGAATTTTGAAAACCACTTCTGCGCAGTCCTTACACTCACGGTATCTTCTCCGTGAACAGTGTTTATTTCTGCAGCAGCACATGTTGCATTTTTACCACTTTTATAAGAAAAATAGAAAATATGCCTCTTTTACGCGTTCGAAGACTCCATTTTAACAACAAGTGCTTCTATCCGTGATTAAAATCACTTGTTGAATGCACAGTTGATATACTGAAAATATAAATAGTTCCGTTATATTCCGCGAATAATTTTTTGTATGAAAAAATCGTACAAAAGTGAAATTATGGGTAAAATACGCAGGAACTTATGGACTGAATAAAATTTCTCTGAAAATTGGGCTAAACACATATAGACTTACAAATCTCAAAAATAGAAAACAAATAAAATTTATTACAATATTCCTAAAACTTGCATTAAAAACTTTAATAAATAAAATTAAAAAAAATAAACGAGAAATGTATTATATCTAATTTCATTTGTTTATAAAAACTAATTTAAACTCTTCTTCTTCTTCAACTTTATTTAAGACTACGTCTTGCTTTATAACAACATTGGATTAACAATAAAACTTAGCAATTGTTTACATATGGCTCTTTTTTCTATTTGGATCGTAAGCCAGAAATCCAGTACTCATTCCATCTTCTTGCGGATCCACCTAGCGGTCTCGGCATATTCGGTCTCTAGCATTGCTGCCATCGGAATTTAAAAATTGCATTCAATAACATGATTTTCGAGTTTTTTTTAACTCATTTAAGTCTTCATTGCAACCTTTTGAGAACATTTTTTATACATATCAAGAGTAATGCTCAACCACCTACTCATTTCGATTTAAAGAAGAATGAAGGCAAAGGCACAGTCAATAGTTCATGATGATGACTTTTGATTGAGCTCGAACTATCGACAAAGGATAATAGCAATAATTTAATTTCTTGTTTTACTAAGCAAACCGGACTTGAGTTGAAATATAAAAATAATAAATATTTGGAGGCCACTAGAACAGTTTAAATAATATTCTTAGATTTTTAAATTGTGTGGCAATGGAAAACATAAGCAAGGTGATGTAAAATTAATCACCCTATCGGAAGATTTATAATTTTTGCAAATGGCGTCGTACGTCAATCATATTTGACACCTGTGAACTGGACAACTGCAGTATACAAGTAATGGAGTGTGTAAAGGTCAAAATATATGTTTCCATCAATCAAATCGTTTTTTTTTTTTTTTTTTTTTTTGTATTAAGTAATAGTAATACCTATACTTGGCGGTCGCCGTAGCCGAATGGGTTGGTTCGTGACTACCTTTCGGAACTCACAGCAAGGACGTCGGTTCGAATCTCGGTGAAACACCAAAATTAAGAAAAAAATTGTCTAATAGCGGTCCCCCCTCGGCAGGCAATGGCAAACTTCCCAGTGTATTTCTGCCATGAAAAAGCTTCTCAGAAAAATATCTGCCATTCGGAGGAGGCTTGAAACTGTAGGTCCCTCCATTTGTGGAATAACATCAAGACGCGCCCCACAAATAGGAGGAGGAGATCGGCCAAACATCCAAAATGGGTGTAAGCGCCAATTATATATACATATATATATAATACTTGTACAGCTAATGCCTCGATCGATTCGGCATGGAATAACCCAAATACGTATGTCCAGCAAAATAAGTCCGTAAACGTGCCTGAGATGCATATACGTAATTACATTCATATAAATGTTTGTCTAAATATGTATATGTTCTTAAAAGTATGTTGCCTTGAACAACATATGAAACATAGATAAGCAACAACACCAACAGTAGCTGAAACTCAAGTGTGAACAACTGCAAGCATTCTGATAAAAGTAGCTATTTACATGCCACATAACTATGCTGTCGCTGTCAGTTTTGTTGCTTTTTCGTCGTCGTTACTCTAAAATGTTTGCCTCAAGTGTTGACACCACATACTTACAATTGCTTTCAAGGACGTATTCGGGGTGTATTTACATGTGTTTGAAAATGTTAACGGAATGTTACTGATAAATACACACAATGACACATGTTGCAGCAACAATCAAAGCAATATGCTAAGCAGCCCTGGTGCCCACGTATGTTGCCCTCAATTTAAGGCTATATATATATATATTTAAGGCTATGTAATGCATAAATTTTCTAATCTGTGCTATGGGCAGCAACCCTACAAAACAACAACTTTTAAATTAAGCTTATTAGGAAAATTGCATTTGTGTAAGTCAAAGGATAAAAGGGATTTACATAGGTTGCATTAATTGGAAGGGGAAAAAAGGAATGGAATTCTAAAATTTTATGTACAAAATATAAATTAATATAAAACACCTTTTTTGACACTTTTTAGTATCGTATTACTTTTTTTATTTATCAAAAGTTCACAGCGATGTTACTCGCTCTATGACAAATCTTATAATGCCCTACTATCACTCGAGTGCGTTTTGGGAGACCTCTGGTAGGTATGTATGTGCAAACGCATTCCGTTGCTTTTGGCGGGATAACAGGAGGCGTTATTTTTGTCGCTGGGCAAATGTAAAGGCATACCGAAGCTATTTTCTTTTTGTAATGCGGGACGCTTCGATGTGCAAGATCAGCAACTGAAGTTATTGTTGGCAAATTAACTGTGTCGATAAACGCGTGTTCGGTTGGGTGTTGTTAACTGGGTGCTCAGGTATGTGTTCGAAGGTGCCGCTAAGCGGGAGCATAGGTATGTTGTTGCTGAATTCTTATTGCAATGCTATGATCATAACGCAAACGTACGAGCAATACAAAATTAAGTTTGGGCACAAAATTGAGTGCCAAAGCAGAATTTGGACAACAGCTTTAATTCTGCGCCTCCGTTACTTTAACTCATACCAAAACCTAAATTTGAAAAAGTAAGTTTTCGTTTTTATTTAGTTTTTTATACAGCCAAGTGTGACACATTCTCCTCAATATTTTACATTTTTGCGGTAGAAAATGTGGATCTCAACTCAACGCTTTTCCCACGACAAGCACTGATAAACCTGTCAGAGCATTTATGTCAGAAAAGAGACTGACAGCTAGCACAAAATTAAGTGGCAAATACAAGCGAACTTTGCCTGACCTTAATATAAGATGGCGCAAAATTAATTCCCCTATAGGAAAATTTATGCTTTTTACATTTGGCGTCGTATGTCCTTCATATTTGACATCTGTGAACTAGACAGCTGCAGTATGCAAACTGACAAGCTTTGATACAAATTTGCATCAGTTACAATAATTTCATTCCTTTTAGAAAAAAAGTAATTCAAAATTGAAGAATCAATTCCGCGCTTAAGGGCATATTCATATTCATACTTCTATTCCTTCTTTATTGATTCGAACTCTAAATTTTATATTTAGAGTTGCATTCTACATAGAAAGGCGGATGGATTTTTTCGGTATGCAATAGGTAGGACTTGTCTTCACTTGATGTTTCCAGCTGGTGCCGGTTAGCACGAGAAAGAAACGAGTGGCGCCCTCTGTTAAACTCGGCCAAAATCCACCAATCAAGATTGGGATTAGGGGTTTTCGTAAGCATTTTCAGGTCGACTTTTAAAATAATTTACTACTAAAATGATAAGATATCCGAAAGTTGGTAATTCTAAAGCTATTAGCTATTCTTTTCTTGTTGGAGCATTTTCTTTTCTTCAGAGGAAGTTATTAAATGCAGATGCAGTTGGTAAAGCTACCAATCGCTCCGCTAAAAAGTAAATCCTTCAATGGGAAGCTCCGCCACTTTCTTTGTTATTATAATGAAAAAATGATTTATATAATTCCTGAATATACAATAGACTACCCTTTTTTTAATTTTTAATTATTTCAGTCGCCCGCTTAAACAAATTTTTTAAACAATTGTTTTTTTCTCCGCCCAACAGTTGCCTAACCACTTAGATGAGCTGAAGTGGCAATCATCGATTCAGAACTTAGTTAGTAATTTTGAATTATTTCCAAACCTTCGTATATTTATATAGGGTATTTTTTTAAGAGTCTGAGTACTTAAAATGTTAATACAAAATAGAAATACGGTTGAAATAAATTTTTTTATTTTTATAATAATAATTTCATGGCTCACATTTTTTGAATATGAAACTTATTTTTACATGAATATGTACTTATAAATGAATTTGATTTATCAATTAATTTATTTATATATTAATTTGGAATTGTTTGTTTATTAATCTTAGAGTAAATCCATACACATGAGCTTATGAAGAAGTATAAAAAAGTCAGTATCCCAGCAAATAAGTTTCAATATAAATATTTATATATTTTATACATTTTTTCTATGCTTTCGTCATTATGCTAATACACAACATGCTTTGTTTTTTTCAAATTTGTTTTTGTTTTAATGAAACCAGCTACAAAATTTAATATACCTTACTTTGAACAGCGATAACAATAATAGATAATAGTACTAGTTGCTACTATAACAGTAAGTAAGTTGCAAAACTTTGCGTTTATTCTTGGCTTAATAACCAAAATTCTACCAAACCGCATAGAAACTTTTTGATGGTATTTTTCAATTACAAACAACGTAAGATATCGGACAAAACTTAAAAACCGCACACACATAGCCATGGCACGTTCGACCAGTTGGTTTTAGTTTTTTTACTAATTACACCCCTTCAAATTTTATTTAATAATTTTCGCCTCAGTCTCACTGCTGATTTTCATCACTGCTCTGTTTCATCCCGTATTTTGGTCAAAAATGTAATAGTATTTAGCACTAGAATCAATATGTACGCAAACCTTTCAATCAGACTTTCCTGAGCATTAATTTATAAAGTATGCACATATACTTGTACAATATATATACTAATATATGTGCCAAAGCATCATATGCTGTGGCTCCCTATTGGCAAGCAATTGCATTCACACCCGACGCGACAAGTCAACGAAATTACGATAGTGCCTGCAGTTTTCATTTCATTTCATTTGCTTTACTTCTCATTGTGCTCACTTAGTTTCTAATGGACTTTCCTACTACTCTGCAATGCTTTTGAAACGGAAATAACAAAACTTTTAATTGAAGTTAGTAGCTCCTCACTTGTCGCCGCTTGACGGAAACAACTCGAAGAGGTCCAATAAAAGTTGAAAATGAGTTTGTCAGGGCAATGAGGAAAGCAGCCATTCGGTTAAATATGTTTAAATGAATGCATAAGTATAAATACGTATTTAAATAGTTAAGGCTATGCCGTTGCATATGTGTGTGAAAAAGGTCTCGTTGTAGTGATTTTTTTTATAATACTAACGATGAGTAGCTGAATAGGCCAGGTTATGATAGCTGCCACCTGACGTTGTATACAGCCCACGAAAAAATATAGTACCTCAACGTTTTGACCCATTTTGCTGGCTACTGCTTTGCAGAGCTGCAAAATGTAGCGGCGATGAAATAAGTTAACAATTAGAAAAAGACTAGTATTATTGTTCGTTATGCACTAGGAGGAAGCTGATTGGTTATAATCATGTAAAGGCTTTGGAACTTACATTTATTCAGGGAAAGCGAGGCGCACTTGCTTTCTCAGAGTGTGAAAATAAATACAATTTACAACTCGAGTTGAATGCACCAAAATTTAAACTTCCAACTACTAAAGAATTAATAGTTCTTGCGTGCAAAACTTATTTTTACTTGGTACACTAATATTAGTGGATTACTCTAAAATATTTTTTTTAGCTCAATTTTCGCATTTAATATACTTCTGGCTCACTCGTTTACGTTCAACAGCAACTATTGCGCACTTAATTCCTTACTAATAAAACCTTCACACTTTGACATCCACCTCAACTGCTGACCACATTAACCCGCGCTTAAACCCACTTAGAATTTTATTACAAGGATTCTACATAAATTAATAGTTACCTAATTAAAATTGCACCTGGAAAGCGCATACATGCAAGTGAATGTATAAGTATGTTTATATTAATATAAAAGGATTTTTATAAGTTCTGTGGCCGGCTATTATATTGCGCTTGCCAACGTTTCTGCAATATCTACGCCAGAAACCGCATAGTTGTTGTTCATAAATTGCACTTAATCATTAAAGTTGTGTGCGGCTCAAAACAGCTGTGGCATGCACCAGCACGGAATATGTTTAAATACAAAAACAGCAAGCAGCTTACGTAGATAATCATATGTAAGTATATAAGTATATAAATAAACAAGAATATACATAATATATATCTATATTAATTCTCTTAAGCAACTGAACCTTCCTTGTAGTAGCCAGTGAACTTGTCTGTCATGGCGTATACGCAATATTCGTCAAATAGTAGATAATATAGCACAGTGCGAGGATATTTAAATTTTTTCTCATTACATCTGCATTTCTAGTTCCTCACCATCACTTCAGGATTCTATGAGCTTTTGCGACAATCACATTTAGAAACCAAATGCAAGTGCAATGTTAAGAGAATTCAAATATACTTTTTGATTTTCATAACAATTCTTGCAAAAACACATTACATTTCTTTTGGGTTTTTTTGTAATTTTCGTCCTCCAATATCTGCCCGGTTGTATTAGGTGCGCAACTAAGTTCCCGCTGTTTGTCAATATATGCCGCCAGCAGTGCGTCCTAGTCAATTCTAACATAACCTAAACATCATAAAAAAAGCCTAAACATATGGTAAACAAACTACTTCGACACGTTGGTGATTTTGTTATGGTATCATATACTTTTGGTTTTGTGAAAATGAATTTGTGAAATTTTATGCCGAATAATCGTCATTTGCGGGATGTGTGGATTTTCCTCTTTCATTCGAAAAAAAGGGTGGCTAAAGCGCATCGAGAACTACAAAAATTTTATGGAGATGCTGCTTTAAGTGAATCAACGTGCCGAGATTGGTTCCGTCGATTCAAAGACGGTGATTTTAATGTTGACGACCATCCGCGTGGCCGTTGGAGGCATTGCTCAATGAGGATCCGTGTCAAACGCAAGAAGAGCTTGCTTCAGTATTAGAAGTTACCCGCCACTCCATTGGGAATGATTCAGACACAGGAGTCTTGGGTTCCTTTTGAATTAAAACCAAGGGATGTTGAACGTCGTTTTTTTCACCTGTGAACAACTACTCCAGCGGTAAAAAAGGAAGAATTTTCTTCATCGCATCATGACGGGGTTCATTACAGCAATCCAAAGAAAAGAAAGTCATGGGGACTTCTACGTCGTCGCCTCGGCCGAATATTCTCGCTGCGATGGATGTATTTGGTGGGACCAAGTTGGTGTTATTTATTATGAACTGTTAAAACCAAGCGAAACCTTCACTGGGGATTGGTATCGTCCTCGATTTATACGATTGAGCCGATCAAGGCGCGAAAAGCGGCCGTGAAAAAGTGATTCTACACCATGACAACGCTCGACTTCACGTTGCCAAACCCGTTAGAACCTACCTGGAAACACTGAAATGGGAAATCCTACCCCACCCGCCATATTCTCCAGATATTGCGCCGTCCGATTATCACCTCTTCCTATCGATGGCACATGGTCTAGCTAACCAGCAGTTTCATTCATATGAAGACAACAAAAAAATAGCTTGATCCGTCTATAGCCTCAAAAGATGAACAGTTGTACCCCGACGGTATACGAGATCTACCAGAAAGATGGAAAAAGTAGTAGCCAGCGATGGGCAATACTTTCAATGATTCACTTGTAACCATTTTTTCAGAATAAAGTTGTATTTTCATCAAAAAAACAGCGATAACTTAGCTGCGCACCTAATAACTACTGCTAATATAGGTATGTACATTAGATAACTGCAGTCATTAGTGAAATGGAAAGTGGTTGTTTAGCATTAATCCATTAGGTAACATTGAAAACGGTCCATAATGGTATTTATCACAATTTTTGCTGAAACGCAATTGAAGGAAGAAATTTTTTTAAATTTTTTTTCACAGGATATACATGTATATTTTTTCTTTTAATGCCTGGTGGACCATAGAGCATCATCATCTATCATCAAGCTAGGATAGACGGGCTAGCAATCTACTTCATCATATTGGCACTACAGTCCGGGGTGGACCATTGCCACAGTTACAAAACGCCTCCATTTATCTCCACATTCCACTGTCGCTCTATATTGTGTGATTCTCATCTTTCGTATATCACTTTCTACTTTTTGTAACCATCTTTGCCGCTGTCGACTTCTCTATCTCGCCCCTTCTGATTCCCCTTCAAAAACTTTTTTTCCACCTACCTTTTCGAATCTAAATTACTAGCGAATCGTTTTTTCGCAAGGATTGTGTAAAAAAAATATTCTTGACTTCTCCTTAATGCTAATCCATGTTGCATCATTTTAAAGAATTAGGTTAATTTTCTTTAATACTGGGTCTTAACTGAAATTTTGAGATCCCTTAAAAATGCTGTCATTAAGCTGGAAAATTAAAAACGTAGACTACCATTGAGTATTACTATCGGGCACATATCGATCTTCTCAAGTGTGAAAAGTACTGTTGTCCGTTGCAATATTAGGTGGAATAAAAAGTTGGGAGCCTTTTTTATTTGTTTTGTCCATGAAATTAACATAATGCAATTTATATAAATTTCGTCCTAACTCGTCTTCAGTTTCAGAGCAATGGCATTAAAGTTCACATGCCAGTCCTACTCTACGGTTTCCATGATTTCATCAAAAGTTGTATTTATACATAAAGCTCAAAATTATCCCAAGATTATTCTTGACTATAGTAGAGTTTATTGTACTGAATTTTTGCGCGTAACTAGCAAAGTGAATAGTTATTTACCAACTAACAGCAGAAGGACTTATCAGAGTATCGCCTTAACTTTTGCCAATACTCAATGAATGAAGAACGCTTAACTTACGGAGCTTCTATAAAACAAATAAAGTAGAAAAAGAATTTAAAATTTCAGTTATTCATAGCAATCTGTTCACCTCTCGGAAAAATCGCGACAATTTGCAAAATATCCAAGAATTTTGGTCCCCTCGTATTTGCCTGACAATGTAAGTATGTTCAAAATCTTCTAACTCGGAATGCAAGCAGAATTCTATGCAGTTATACTTTGAAAAAATAAAGTCAAAGCGTGTACGTTCACTGTTACCTTTTTTAGTGCACTTATTGATAGCTTTACTCAAGAAAGTCAGAACCGTCGGAAAAATGGCAAACAAGAGTATGAACAAAACTTTATTAGTGTTGCAAGAAATATATATATTTTACTCAAATGAAATTATTTAATATTTTGATATTTGATAAAATTTGATATTACTCCAAAAGCATTTAGTTATTTTCTACAAAAGAGTATTTATTGCAATCACATTCATGTATTAAATAATTAAAAAATTTCCTAATATATATTTCGCATTTTTTTATTTTAACTTCACTAAACCAAAATCTTTAAGTCTGAGACTTATTAATTTGTGAAATATTAAAGGCCGTTTGCACATACGATTTATCGCAGTTCTGTATAAAGCTTAGCAGGAAACCAACCCATAGATTATATGGCTGTTATATGCCAAGCTGCGTACAAAGATTTCTGTTGAAGTTGTGAGGATGGAGAAGTACTAGAGTTCATTCAGAGTTTGTTCGATAAATCATTTGCACTTCGAAGAAGAGCCGTTTGATCTACGATCAGAAAAGTTCAGACATTGTCTCGCCGAGACTTGACTATATTCTTTGTAGAAATGTTTGAATTGAACTAGAGATATCTTTCCTGTTCATCAAAGTAAACATTTGTGGCCACCAAGTGAACTCTCGTTTCTGTGCACGCTCAGTGCTTCCAACCTAACCCAACATTTCTAAGAACTACATATGAAGCATATTTAAGCTTCATTAAAGGCAGCAATTATATTTCTCTCTGATTATCGGCACTATGCGCCCAAAGCTGGCGAGATAGCAACTAAGAGCAATAATAATTCTTATTCCACTTCTAATTTATAAAAAAGATATGGTATTATTCATTCAACTATTTTCCAGCATTTTTCACGTACGCACTCGTATTTTATTGTGTTGGAGCAAATCAGTGAATATTTGTCGATTGAGTGATTTTCTTTGAAAATTTAATGCTTTCCAACCCCCTCCCACAACTCTGTCGTATTATTTTATGAGTCAAGTTTTCGTGCAGCACAAGTACTTCGTAGAAAATACATGTAAACGAGAACGAGGAATAAAGGTAGATGGAAAATTGAAATGATTAAAATTTCGGGTAGCGCATAGCTCTTCTTAACCATGTTATAGCCGTTTTCTCCCAACCAAAAAGCGTGTAATGAGCGTGTTTTTTTGTTTTGTTTGTTTGTTTTTTGCGAAGGTAAACTGCGTGACACTGGCAATCGACCTTTTGCTTCGCTTTTTTTACTGCTCCGCAAATAAATGGTCTCATTTGGGGTTTTGCTTTCGATGGTTCTGATGCACCTCTATTGAAACGTTTATTTGAAATGAGCGAGAATAAAAAATACTAATATAAACAGCGAAAGAAACGGATAATGGGAAAAGCAAATAGAAGAAAGGCGCTGTGGTTGAAAACGTTTCTGACTTACATGTATATCTTGCACTAGTGCATACAGATATTGGTATATAAATTGTACTTATTAAGTTGCGCGTATACGAATTTTTATTTATATAAAGTTGTTGTGTGAGTTTTTTTCAATAAATGTAGAGTGCAAGTATGATAGAAAATGCCGTTTGCTAATAATGATATTAATTTGATCACCTCTTATAAAATTGCGAACTTTCAACTGGCTGAAAGGTATGAATAATACATTTAATTATTCTGAAATTGTCTGCTCTTCTTCTCATTCCCGCACTCAATGTTGTACTCAGCTCAAAAATTATTGTGAGCCAAAGCGGCCTTTTTAACCCTACAGTTCTAACAATATGTCACGTACGTTAATACTAATGGTTGTCGATTCGACGAAGTGCTTCCAAAACTTACCTTACAAATGGAAAAGTAAACTAATATCGTTTTATTAAACTTAATTTATTACATTTTGTATTTTTTCAATAATATGTAATATTATATATATTTATAGTCCTTCAATAGGCAAACATTAGTTTAGTAAGACTTCTACAAAAATTGTGGGCATGCAGTTTTAAAGCCCATTAAATTCTAAAATAACAATGTGCAAGTTTCAAGTGGCCCGAAATTCGCGTTGATTTTTGCTTTTTTTTTGCTGAAAATTTGTGTATTTTCGCATATAATTTCGCACGATATTTAGTTGTGTATTAAAATTGTGACTAAAAACTGCGAAGTTTTATAAAATTTGGGACTCTTCTTTATATGGTTTTTGTAGTAGTATGAAGTGCATATATTTAATAAAAATAATAATTATTATAGTATTAGATGGTAGATGGCTGTAATGATAGATATCTTGTAAAGCATCAATCAAACAATTTAAAGTTTATGCTGGTTGTCAAAGTGACATTTTACCCTAAACAAATCTGTTTGCTGTTTTTTGATTGTTTCATTCAGTCAAGATAAATTCAATTATTATTTTAAGTTTTGCAAGCAATCGACATTTTTCAATACCAACCATTAAATATCTACTGTTGCGAAAAAAACGTGAATTTTCTTCTTTAAACAAGTGGAACACTTCAGTGATGTTCTAAAAAATACTCAGCACTTCGCCTTTTTATGGTCTACCCTAGTACATGTTTTACTATTTAATACTAAGATTTATTGCAAATAGCGAGATGAGAAATCTGCCTACGTCTTACCAACCCATTTACCAAGCAGCACGTAAACTTTAAATATAAAATTTTGCAAATCTTTATTTATATGTTTGTATAACCGTCAGCGTTGCTGTTAGTCGCATATTCGCTTGTTCACCTGACCGAAGTGCCTATCAGATATTACGGTTATAAAATATACTTCCTTTCATATCCTTTTATTCCGTCCCATTTTTAAATTTTACGCAATTTCTGTGGCATGTATGGCATCGACATCGCTAATCCACATTTTTTTATTTTGTTGTGTTCTGAGTGCCTCTTGTGTGCCTTCTGTGGTCAAAAACTCACGCTGGCCGATGGTTGTGTGTCTGAATGTGAAAGGCAGGTGCTTTTCTCCGTATCGTATTGCGTGAGTGGGTGTGTGTGTGCATATGTGTGTGTATATGTATGTGTATGTTTGTGCGAGTTTATATGTTTATTTACTTTTCCTTTAGACACATCAACTCAATGAATTGCAATCTCAACATTAGCAGCCGTAGCAGCGCTGAGAAACGCAAACTGAAGCGCTGATGTCCACTCACCCAAGCATGCAACCGTTCTGCCATTCTGCCATTCAAACATACCTACTCGTACAATCAAACATCCGATGCGCTTCTCTTGTTCAAATAGTATAGCTAGAGCTGCATTGCATACTTATCGAGCGAGTGAATAGCTTAAACTTACAATTAAACACACACACAACGCCACATATAAAGCAAACAAACACAAGTGCATACATGGTTTTATATTAAGGTGGGACACAAAAAAGTCAGAAATGTTTTTTGTTTGTACGTGCAAAGTCAGAGAGATAAGACTACTTGTACATATCAAGGTTATGTTTTGTTAGTAGCATCACTTGGAAGAACACATACTAAATTTCAGACATATCGGTATATTTTTTTGTGTTTGGTATTCGTTCGAATCGAGGAATTCTTGCGATTGTCCTGTGCCACATCATTTCCATCACAAGCCCACGCCCAACAGTTGTGGTCACAAAACTAATGAAAATAGGGTTCCAACCCTTCCCCCCCTTTTCCCGATTTAACTCCCTCAGGCTGATATTTCTTCCTGGTGGAAAAAAGATTTTCTTCAAACGAGGAGATAATTGCAGAAATTACTATTTTTTTACTATTTTTCAGACCTAGACAAATCCTATTATTCGAAAGGGATCAACAAACTAGTACAGCGTTAAACAAGGTTTATAAGCCTAAAAGGAGACTAAGTCGACAAATAAAAAAGGTGTACCCCAAAAAAACAAATTTTTGTTTTCCTTGTTTACTCCTCTCTGGAGCATAGGGCCTCGACAAGTCTCAGTCTTTAATCTGTTTTGATTTCTGACAGGGTAGGTTATGAACCTACCGCTACCAAAAACATTAAGTAGTTTCATTTTTGCACGAACTTTTCTAATGCCCTTTGCTAATTCGAAAAAAGTATCTCTATTTTTGTATTTAAAAAAAAATTATTTAAAGGTGCATCAAAGCCTTGTAGTTTCCCAAGTATTTTATTTACAGAAAATGATTTTTTCAGAGATTTACTACAATTTTTTTTTTAACTGGCGTGCTTTGCTTCGCTTTGCAATTAACTGTACGGAATTGATTTTATTTTGTTTTATAAATAATTGTAAATACATTTTCTTTATTTTTACATTTTTTTGGGCTTTTGGGAGCTCTATGAAAAACAAGTAAGTATAAAAAATTAATAAATAAGCTTTAGCTTGAGCTCATCTCACAAAGACTACAATCTTTCGTCAACAAATGCCTTCGCATCAACTGTAGGATATTCCGGGCGCACATCATCAGCAACCTACATATCAACGAATGAGGAGCCCACCCTATATGAAAACAAAAGCAGAAGGTGGCGATGGATAGAACGCACGCTTAGAAAGCCACGAGATAGTATTACGAAAATGGTACTGGACTGGAAACCGCAAGGGAGCCAAAAACTACTTAAAGAAGGTCGGCGTTGTGCGAGCTAGCAGATGCCGACATCACAGACAGAACTGTGCACGATAGAAAAGTCTTATCGAGGCCTTATACTCCCGAGCAGAGCGAACAAGGAAAACAAAAGTTGATCTTATTATTATAACTTATTTGCCCCACGTATTTTTGGAAACCCTATTTTACACGTATACACACATGCATACATTCAGCTCTTCCTGCAAATCTCACTTTTATGTTCTTCTCATCTGAGTGGATTTATTTTTATAACCCAGTAGTATCACTGTTATAAGATCTTAGTAAAAGTAAAAGATAACCCGCAAGAGTACAAACTCAATAATGCGTACCACTACACACATATGTACATATATGAGAAGGGCAGCCATCGTGCTTTAGTGTACATGTGTATGGTATTTCAGTTAGCAAGTCTCAGGTTCTGTATTCGATAATTTAGCATCAAAAGTATTTCTAAGAAAAAGTGATATGAATTAACAGCTGGTTTTCATCAAGCATGTCACAACTCCTGCTGCATTTCTGTCATGAAACATTTTCTCATACACATTTGTTTTGTATTAATTCAATTAAATTCTGAGGTATTTTGTTTTTAGAGAAACGAGCTTAAGCCCTTACTAAAATTTTGTATGTGAGACAGCTCGGCCTAGACTTGTGTGAGGAGCTCGCGTCATGCGTCGTTTAACCCACATGACCACCACTCATTTTGCGCTGAAAAGCAGCAATTTTCAAGGAAACAGCGAAACAGTAAGCTGTACCTCCTTTGTGAAGTGCTTGCATACATGTATATATAATATTACATACATATGTGTGTACTCACTAGTAAAATGGGGAAGCAGTAAATGAAAAAGTACAGTGCATAAGCATGTCGTAATAGTAAAAAGTTTATTTGTTTGTATGTAATAGAATTTGATTAAAAACTAGTAGTTGCAGATAGTTAATGGTAACAGCTGTAATATTATAGCTTTATAAATAACATTAACTGCGCGCATATGTGTATGTGTGTACAATTTCAGTGAAACTCATATTGAAAGAAAAAGTTTCCACACTATAAACAGTACTCACATAATTGGCATGCTTTTTAGTCAATATTTAATACAAACATACATGGATAAAAAGTTCGCAAAGTATATCGCTCAGTTACTGCAAGAGCCAGCTAAATTGTTGTGAAAAATGGCTTCAAAATTTTCGCTAAGTAACAGCAAAGGCGTCCATATATTCATATAATTAGTTGGTGCTAGCAGATGTCGCCATGAATTTTTTCCAAAACATAAAAGAAGAGCACATCTATACATACACGCATACAAAAAAGAGCATACTTACCCAAAACCACTTTTCCTATTATGATATTTTTTAAGCAAAAGAGCGAAATGAAGAAAGTACATACATATCGCACCCTAAATACAGAAGGGTCACAACTCAAAATTTTCCACACTCGAGCTTGACTTGTTTACAGTAGCATAGAAAACAAACTATGTGACATATCACGCTGAAGTTTGCCATGTAAGCTTATAACAGTCCTACCAAAAAACAAAAAATTTATTTTTGCCATATGTCATCCGCGGACCGTTTTATTGATAACGTCTCGTTTATATTTGAGCAGAAAGTACATTTTGAGTTGTGACCCTTTTTTATTTAGGGTGCGATATGTTAACTCTGGAAAATTTTTTCCTCACTATTTAGGAAAAAGCCTTCGAGTCTCTTCAACTTTAGCTTGTTTTTTCTTTCATTATTTTGTACAATGGATTAATTCTTACTGGCGTTCGACAAAGAAGTACCTTGGTGTCTGAACTTTATTGATCCGATGTCATTATATATTGCTCGTCTCATGTTTATAAGTCAAAATTCGTGGTCTATGCTGTCGTTTATTGTGCTGTCCCTTTACTCGCGCTATATTTTTTTTTTTTATTTTATATACAATATCTTCCATAAACTATTACACCTGTCGTTAGACAATAAGTAATTTGATTTACAAAAAGATGGAATGAGAGTGATATTGAAGGGCCAATGCCCCCAAGCTCATATAGAAGAAAAATAAGTACTTTATTTTGCAATGATAGATTGGACTGAGATCCAAGTAGCAAGTATAATTTCTTAAAACGATTTTTAACTTCATTTCGCTTTTTCTTTATATGCTCCTGCCAGTTTAATTGCGAGTCGTAACACCCGGGTATTTCAATGGTTCAATGGTTCAATGGTTGTCCTTCGGTTGTAAACTACACAATTACTTGTTTTGTTTTTTCAGCGTTAATTTCGATGTTCCATTTTTTAACCAGTTTAATGTCACATTTAATTCGTTTTGTAAATTTTGTTTTGCGACTTTTGTATCTTTATGAGATACCATGAGGACTGTGTCATCCGCAAATGTTGCAATCATGCTGTTTTCTGACTTCGGTTCCGGTAGATCAGCCGTGTACAATAGATACAATGTTGGTCCTAAGACACTGTCTTGGGGAATGCCTGCGTTCATAGGTTGAATGTCTGAACATGCGTCGTTATATTTAACATAGAATTTCCTGTCCTGGATGTAGCTCTTAAGCATAAGGTAAAAGTCATTAGGTAGTTGTGTTTTTAATTTATGGAGTAACCCAGGGTGCCACACTTTGTCAAAAGCTTTAGCTACGTCGAGGTATATGGATATGCACACTCTTTTTTTATTCAGGTCATCATTAATTTTGTGAACTACTCTATGAATCTGTTGGATTGTTGAATGGTTTTTCCTAAATCCAAATTGGTGTTAGGGTATCAGATTCATGCTTGTTATAATAGGATTTATCTGGTAAAATAATATTTTTTTGAAAATTTTTGTTATTGTCGGTAGTAGGCTGATTGGTCTATATGATGTCGCTAGTGTAGCGTTTTTGTTAGGTTTCGAGATCGCTATAACTTCAGGTACTTTCCAGGTAAAGGGTGTTTTTTTAGAGGTTAGGTTTTCAAGATGAAATACAACGTATATAATTTAATGTTGTTGCCAAGAATTTAACTTTATTTTAAAGATAAGGGTTTGCCATTATATTTTAAAAATGATTTCGGGCAAGTGGCCGCCGCGGCTGGCTCGAATAAATTCCAGCCGAGAGGCCAAATTTTCGACCACTTTTTGCAGCAATTGGGGCCGTATGTCAGCAATAACGCGCCGAATATTCTCTTCCAAGACGTCAATCGTCTCGGGCTTATCTGCGTAGACAAGCGACTTCACATAGCCCCACAAGAAATAGTCCAGCGGTGTTATATCGCAAGATCTTGGAGGCCACGCCACAGGTCCACGGCGCGAGATAATGCGCTCACCAAAAGTTTCCTTCAATAAATCGATTGTTGCGTTGGCTGTATGGCATGTAGCGCCGTCTTGTTGGAACCAAAGGTCGTCCACATCAACATCGTCCAATTAAGGCACGAAAAAGTCATTAATCATGGCTCTATAGCGCTCTCCATTGACTGTAACATTATGGCCGGCTTCATTTTTAAAGAAATATGGACCAATGATTCCCTCTGCCCATAGAGCACACCAAACAGTGACTTTTTGAGGATGTAACGGCGTCTCAGCAATGGCTTGTGGATTATGTTCACTCCAAATGCGAAAATTTTTCTTATTGACATACCCATTCAACCAAAAGTGAGCTTCATCGCTGAACAAAATTTTCTTGTGAAAATCGGGATCGGTGGCCATCTCGTTTTGGGCCCATTCACCGAACTTGCGACGCGCTTGATGGTCGTTCGGCTTCAATTCTTGCACGAATTGGATTTTGTAAGCCCTCAAACCAAGATCCTTCCGCAAAATCTTCCATAAAGTGGATGGGCACATCTCCAATTGCTGCGCGCGATGGCGGATGGACTCATTCGGGTCTTCTTCGGTGCTCTGCTCCACAGCAGCAATAGCGTATTCGGTGCGCACTGTACGACGTCTCTGAGGATGCGTATTATCCACTAGAGCAAACGTGGTGCGAAACCGATCCATGGTTAATCGAATTAGTGGCTCTGATGGACGATTATGTCGACCGAATATTGGACGCAGCGCGCGATGCGTCGCGCGAACCGAACCATTATTTTCGTAATAAATTTGCACGATTTGCAAACGTTGTTCAGGTGTAAGTCTATTCATTATGAAATGGCAAACCAAACTGAGCATAAATCAAGTGACAGCTGTCAAAAAGACCATCTACGAAAAAAGTAGTGCCAACTTGAAAACCTAACCTCTAAAAAAAACACCCTTTACTAGGGAAATATTTGAGACTTATACCAGCGTTGAAAATATTCCTTAGATAAATGATTGCCTTAGATAAATTATTGCTTGCATATGCTTTATAATTGTTCCCGAAATTTGATCGTATCCAGGCGACTTATTGTTCTTTAGAGTTTTTATTAATTGTTTTTAATCCGTAAGTGTGATTTTTTTAATTTGCTTCTTATTCTCGTTTGCTGCATAAGTGAGATTTATGTCGTTATTATTATTTTCAAAAGTAGCTTTAAAATGTTGAGCTAAGACCGTTGCTTTTTCTGAATTGGTTCGGGCCCATTCCCCTTTAGTTGTTTTTATTGGAGGTAAATGTATTGTGGCGCCCACCACTTTTTTCGTCGCCCTCCAAAGTGAGTAGTTTGAGGATTTTGTTGCGTCAATATTTTTGAGATAATTGCTAAGTTTTTTGTCTTTTTCCTTTTGAAGTAGGTCTCTTATATCTTTTCCCAATTTGATAAGCTTTTTCTTGTCGTCTGGAAATCTTGTTGTCTACCATTTCTTCCTTAGCTTTCTTTTTTATTTTAGTTTCTTTTTTATCGTATCAGGTATGTAGTCATTCTTTACTTTAGTTGGTAAAGAGGGTGTAGATTTACTAACTGCGTTAATAGTTCTGTCGTTAAAAAAAGCTATAGCTGTCTCAATTTCATCGCCTGCTTTCAAAGATACTTTTGTATCTTAATATAATTCCAAAAGCTAAGTAAACGCATTCCAGTCTGTATGCGCTATAATTAAATTCGATTAATAACGATGTTGCTCTTGATTCTTCGCTTTCAAATATCTGTAATATATAAATAGTTTACTCTAAGTTACTTTTGTATCATAGTCTGTAAAGACTCAAATTCATAGACTTAAATATTTATTTATTTATTTATTTAACATACTTAGGTGATAATATTTAGTACCGAAAGATGTATAAATGTGTGTATTTATAGCTGATGTGAGGATCTTAGATTATATGCTTATTTTACATAGAGATACGAATTGCGATAGAATATTAACATTGGTGGCATTAATAAATTAAAGATGATCAAAAGGTTTAGTGTTAGTAAATAGAGCTGTCCTGATGTGTTGTTTCTCTGGGCAGTCATCAAGCAGGTGAGATACTGTGAGGTTGCAGTCGCTGCAAGAGGGACATGGTGGTGCAGAATCGCTGTTAAGTAGATGCGTATGTGTAGCAATCGTGTGTCCAATTATTAGCCTAACAAAAATTTTTATATTTTTGATTGGCAGGTTTACAGGAACGGTCGATCGTGCACTATCGGGGTTGCAGTTTGTATAGAAATGCTGGTGTTTACTCCATTCTGTTTGCCATCTAACATGCTGCTGTTTTTTGCATAGTTTACGAATATCTGTATTTGTGAGGTAATGGAAAAGAAGAGGAGGTTCGGACAAGCTTCTTTGGCTCTTTTATCCGCAATCTCATTACCTCTAATGCCTGTATGTCCAGGTACCCACATTACTTTTATGGAGCTATACTGAAATAGATTTTGGCGGATTTTGTTTATGAGATGGCATTCGTTTGATGAATTAAGAATGGCGTCTATTGAAGACTTACTGTCTGTGCATATAATATGCTTGGTATCTTTACGAGAGGAGTACAGTACTGCTTCATGCAGAGCAGCTACTTCAGCTGTATAAGCTGAGCAGTATGTTGGCAGAGCACCGACGGTAATGGTGGCACCAAGTGTGTTTGTGACAGCAAACGTTGTACTGGTATCAGATCCATCGGTGTATATGATTTCCCAGCCCTCGTTGTATGGTTGTAAGGCTTCACGAAATATTTGCTGGTAACGTTAGAACTGGTTTTATTTTTATGGTGATTCTGAACAACCGAAATGATTGAAGATTGAGGAATCATGAAAGGTGGATTACATACTGTTTTTACTAATGTTGGTGTCGATATTATGTCCATTTCCTGTACTAATGATATGCACCGTGATAATGTAGATTTCTTCCTAGTTTTGCGTGCATGAAGCAAAACAAAGTTAATTTAAGTGAATAACAGCTGATTCCGGCAATGGAGAATCTTAGGTAATAGCATCATAGTATTCTACTCAGCCCTGTACGAGATATCAGGTAGACCGACTTCGGTTAGAACTACTCTGACTGATGACGTTGGGAACGCAGGTATACTCCTTCTTGAGGCAGCATGGTATGGTGCATGTAAGAGTCTGATATGCGTTTTAGCACAATTACCGTATATTGAAAGACCGTAATCGATTTTTGAAAGTATTAGTGATTTGGTTATGCTTATAAGGGTATTGGTGTGAACAAAACAGTGTTTAGATGAGAGAAATTTAATTATATTTATCCTAGATAATATACGAGTTCTTACATACTGACAATGTTGCTTTAAGCTAAGTCTCTTATCAAATATTAAGCCAAGAATCTTTAAGGTGTCAGAGTGGGGATTTTGAGTGTTATGTAGGGAAAGGGGAGGAAAGGAGCAGCTATGTTTCCTGCATATAAAAAATGAGGAGCACTTATTAAGAGCAATGTTAGCACCAGAGATTTGGCTCCAATTGTTTACGCTCTTTAGGATTTCTATGAATGTTAGTTCAATCTGCCTCAAGTCAATGATCTTGGAGAAGATAAGGACATCGTCGGCGTAAATAACATGCTCTACGTTACTAAAAGAAGCAATTACTGAGCTTAGTTCGTTAAAAGCAATTGTGAACAGGGTAACCGAGAGTGGGGCCCCTTTTGGTATTCCGTTATAGAGATTGTGGATACTTGACTTGTGGTTATTAACTCTAACAATGAACTTACGATTTTGTAGGAAAGACTCTACAAAGTTATAGATTTTTTTGCCGATCTTCCAACGATTTAGTTCTCTGAGTACAAGGTGAACCCCGATTCTGTCAAAAGCTTTCTCAAAGTCTAAGCACAATACAGAGACATGGTTTCCATTTGCTAAGGCTGTAGAGGCAAAGTGTTCGAAGTATAACAAAGGTTCTGTAACATCTATGCCTTTTTGGAGCCCAATGGGAGCTTCTATCGCTAGAACGCTGGGAGAAGGAGAGGGGTTATCACAGATTTCTGCTGTCATTTTTTCTTTAAAGACATTGAAGTGTATGTGGAAATTGGAGGGGTGGGAGTATGTTGACCAAGAAGAAGCAAATTCGTCCGCTATTTCCTTAGGTGGGCATTTCAGGCCTTGAGGTGAGTGAATAAAAGGGATGAAGGAGGATGATGCAGAGCCAGTAAGAATTTTTACGTATGCCCAGATCTGCTTAGGGCTTGAGCGAGGATTAATATTTGCGGTAATCCGTTCCAGTGATTTATATTTGGCGATCTTCAGTTCTTTTCTAAATGCCGCGTTTGCTTTTTTATAGTTGACAAAGTTTATGTCAGTCCTATCTTTTTTGTATTTAGCCCACAAAAGTTTCTTATTGTTTCTAAGCACGGTAAGGAGGTTAGACCAATACGGAAGTTCTGCTCGAAATTTTTTTATAATGTTTTGAGGTATGGCTCTATGAGCAGCTGTACGAATGATAGTTTTTATCGCCGCGGCTTCAGCGTTAGTATTTTTTAAGCTAGCGTTATTATTTGATAGGGATGCGGCAATTGAACGAAATTCGGACCAATCCGCCTTGTGAGTAAGGAATTTTGATTAAGAGGAAAACTATCGCTGTTGTGGAGTTCATCTAGAGTACGAGATGAAAACTTGGGGGCGATAGAGGGGGATGATAAGATGATGTCTGGATGGGAAAAGGTCTTGTGGGTAGAAAAGTGGGTGGGTGAACCATCGTTAAGGACTAAAAGGTTATGAGAAAGGACTATGTCTTCTATAATCTGGCCTCTACTGTTTGTAGAAGGGAAACCCCAAAGGGGGCTCCAGGCGTTAAAGTCTCCAAGCAGAATAATCGGAGTATTGAAAATATTAAGAATATTTATAAGTTCCTTGGTTGTGAAATTTTGGTGTGGTGGAATGTAACAATTGATTATTGTTAGTTTGTAACCAATATCAACTTCGATCGCCAAACAGGAACTACAAGACACTATGGGGATTTGTTTATATATCACGGACTTTTTTATATACATAGCAATACCTTGTTTGTGCGTTACGATGTGGTTATTATTGTGGTAGTAGCTTATGTAATTGTTAGGCGGGTGGGCTGTATTATTGTGAAGAAGATGGGTTTCTTGTAAGGCAATGATATCTGGATAAAATTCGTGAATAAATATATTGAGGTCTGCATAATTATTAAACAGACGGTTTAAGTTCCACTGTAGGATACGAAGCATTTATTGTATTTAACATTTTGTCTTGTGAGGGCAAGGAGCTAGGAAGTGCAGTGGGAGTGTTTGGGGTGGTAAGATGTGAAAGCAATGTTGATACCATTACGCTTGTTGTAATTGAATTCATATCGTATTTTCTATTTTCTTTTGTTTCTGAGTTTGAACAGTTATTATATGCATGGTTTGTTTGTACAGTGCTTGGGTTTCTTACGTTGTGCTTGCGTGGGTATTGTGTTGTTGTAAATTGTTATCATTTATGTTGGGGAAACCGGTTTTACTGAAGGTGGGAGTAGTTTTGTGATTTTCGTATATGGGTATTTCCAAACTGGCGTGACGTGACATTTGTATGACTAAATGTCAAAAAAAAAATGCTTTACTTAACATTTCGAAACATTTTATATGAATAGTTGCATTGTAATAAAGGGGACTTTATTTTAGTAAACAAGTTACCGGAATTTATTAACAACACTAAATAATATAAGCTAATATATAGGCTGGCGTGACGTTACAAAACATGGAAGTCCCCCTTATCTTAAATTTTGAAAAAGCATAATTCTTCGAATTTTGTAGAACTATTCGAGTGAAACTTTTTGTCAGGATATTTAAATATTTAAGGTTAACATTCCAATTTCCTATGTTAAAAAAATGGTTTCGGTTTTTTTTTTACCACACAAAGTCTCTGGCGTGACGTTACCTGACGTTATGTTACTGAAATTTATATAAATTATTTTTTTTGTTGATATACCAATTTTTATATTTTTTGTAGAAATTTCAAACAGAAGGGGTGTATGTAGATATTCAATTCGGGTTAGCGCTGTGATTTTGATGTTTTGAGAAAATAAACCAAATAAATAGGCATATAACTTTTGACGTTTAAAAATAAAACATGAATTTTATTTCAAAAATACGAGTTTGTTTATTTAAATATTCCAAGTTAATTTTATTATTATACAACACTTTTATGTGAAAACGCAGTCTTGGCTGCTTTTATTTGCCTGTTTTCGCTGCTTGATAAATGATGAATTTTATGTATTCCAGAAATTCTCATTCCACTTTTCTATTAGCAAAACAGAAAACTCTTCTATTTGCTGTGTGGGAATGTAAACTAAGTTAACTCCAAATATACGATTTCGAGCACATTGGTAAAAAGAAACTGCAGTATCCAAAATTATATTTTTCGTTTTTGTTACCTGCCAAACTTTTCGTTTTATCGTTGCTCCTACCCCATCGACCGCACCTTTACCATGAGAAGTTGCAAAATAATTCCACTCTAAAACTTTGCAACCAAATTCAAAAACAAAATCTGGCAGGCTTCGCGCAATATACTTATTTTTAAACTGAGAGCTACTTCCATCCGAAAAAATATAAATATTTTGAAATTGCCCATGTTCTTTTTTGATTATGTCTACAAGTTTTGTTAAAAAACAGCACACATCGAATTTATTGTGAGTGAGTTTGTCACTGATTACACTAGTCTACAAGGAAAAGTATCCGAAATAATTTAAACTAATATCTGCTTCTCTGTCCATGCAAAATTCGGATTGATAACTAAAATTAATTTATTAGTTTGAGTTTTCGAGATATCCTAACCTAAAAGTGCAAAAAACCCCATTTTTGCCCATATTTGAGGTTATGTAGCCTTGCAGATGTTTTCTTTCACCAAAATTAAAGGATGGCATCTTTAAATACAATCCTTCTTTTTTCAAATGGCGTTTTGTTTGCTCAAATATCATTTTTTTTCGCAGAGATATCGCATTTTGAAATTTTCATGTTTCGAAATTTTCCTACACCTGAAAATCGATTAAGATAACATAGACATGATATAGTCGCTTACTAATTTTCTTGGGTTTGAGGGCCTGAAATATATGGAATAATAGTATGTAAATTTGGAGTTTGTGGGAAAGCCTGCTTGCGGTTATGTGGGTTAGCCTGCTCGCGGTATGATAGGGGTGGTTTCTAGGGGTTAGGGCTGTGTGTGACTCGGTACCCAAAGGTTAGATAGTGTAGGGATGTGGTGAGTCAGCACACTTATGGTGTGAGACAAAATTTTAAGAAAAATAAGACTCAATTCAAGAAAATTAGTAATCGAATATATCATGTCTACGTTATCTTAATCGATTTTCAGGTGTAGGAAAATTTCGAAACATGAAAATTTCAAAATGCGATATCTCTGCGAAAAAAAATGATATTTGAGCAAACAAAACGCCATTTGAAAAAAGAAGGATTGTATTTAAAGATGCCATTCTTTAATTTTGGTGAAAGAAAACATCTGCAAGGCTACATAACCTCAAATATGGGCAAAAATGGGGTTTTTTGCACTTTTAGGATAGGATATCTCGAAAACCAGAGCTGATAGAGCAATTCTGAGGCCAGATTTGGATTCAGCGCATCATAAACCTTCGGAAATATATAGTCTGGTTTCTGGGTCTGAATGTTGGTTAAATTTTGTCGGCCTGTGTTATAGAGTACGATTTTACTTCGCCAACCAGCCAAGCAACGCAAGTGAAAATGGTAACTTGACGGTAGCTAAAATGTGCGCTTCGCAATTCATTTTGATAAGTTAACCTATAATTCTCTGCAAAGTCAATTTGAAGAATTAGATCGTCGGAGCTAGTGTAATTTTTTTTTTTGCTTTCGAAAAAGTTTTGTTGGGAACGTTTAATAAAAAAGTGGCGTTTAAACAAAGGTAACTGGGCATCTAGTTCGTACAAAAGATCAGACAAAGATCCTTCGGTGTATGTCAAAGCAATGCGGTCTTCAACTTTGCGCCAATGTTTCTATTTAACAGATTCATACATCAATGGCCAATATTTTAAGGGCACTAATTGATTTCTTACATCCTGAACACAATGTTTGCACTTGTTCATCATACATTTTTCGTTTTTAATGTTGCAACAATCAGATTCGAGAAATTTTTCAAAGTTGGATGAAAAAGATTTTATAAAATCCGCACGGCTTTCCAAAACAAATGCAAAATTGGCGTGATGCTTACAAACACACATATTATGTGGTATCTTGCATGATAGTTGCACATGTTTTGGTCGCAATTCGTAAAATGCAGACTTGCTAACGAAGTTAGTAGTTTTCTCCAATTTGTAGAGTTCGTACGACTCAGCAACAGATAGCACCATAAAACGCTTGGCCACTACTTCCCCATCGACAATCAATGTGTCCTTTCTACCTGCGGCTTGGACACTAATTTACTCTCGTGAGTAAAAGTCTACGACAAACTGTTTTTTTTTCTTGTATTGCCGATTTAGATTCGTTCTTCAATGATAATGTACCAAATTTTTTGTATAACAAATCAACAATATACCTTATTTTCTGTGGGTCGGCCGGCAAAGCAGTTTTGGCTTTTTTTAATACCTTTTCTATTGTTTGCCTGCATTTATAGGGCTGATTGGCTTCTGGGCTATATTCTTTGGCACATTCATTTTTCTTTCTCAGGCGAAATGCTTGTTGTCTTTTACAATTTTGTTTTCTTATTGCATCACTTTTATGCTTGCTGGATTCTAACCTTTTTCTGTACTTAGATGCCCTCTCTTTTGCTTTTAAACGGGTTCTCTCCAGCCTCAGTGGGTCAGTTTTTAGTTTTTCCCTATAGCACTTGGAGTATTTTTTACACTTACTCGAAGAATCCATCTGCATAAGACATGATTGAATTATAATTCAGAAAAAGCCATCACCTATCGAGAAAATTATTTACAATATGGCGTGACGTTACGAAACTTTGAAGCTCAATACGACAGAAATTTCTTGCTTAAATGAAGTAATTTTTAATTTAATTTGTAAACTTTATCAACTTTTATTAAAATACCAAATTATTTGCATCTACAATCGCCAGCGCAGTTATAATAAGACTAAAGACCATCTGTATGGCGTGACGTTATTGATGAATCTCTTTTAAAAGTAAATGCAAAATTTACCGTTAATTGAAACGTCACTGCTCATTTACATTGGTTTTACGCCTAGTTCTTGTTATTGCCAAATTGTAGCTATTAGAGTGGAATTGCAGAGTTACTCTTAGAAATTTAAACAGCAAAGAGAAAACGCTCTTGTAAATAAAAAAACTGATCACCAAGTGAACATGAAATTTGTGTTCCGATAACTCAAGAACGCAATTAAGGAAAATTTTGAAAATATTACTTTTATGATATTTAAATAGTTTTCTTTAATAAATCAAGGAATTTTTTTTTGTTTAATCATAATCTAGGTTTTCGGTTAAGGTAGACTTTTCTGTGGAAGTTCCCATATATTGTTTTGTGAATGATTTGTTTCATTTGGAATAGTTTATCCATTTGGAGGGCTTTGATGTTGCGAATTTATAATATTAGGTGTATTTTTTGTAACATTGAAGAAAGTGCTAAAATGAGAGTTGAAGGTAGGAGGATTTTGCATACGGTGTAACTTGATAGCTTCGCGCATAGAGAATTTTTTGTCGGTCTTTATTATTATGACTTGTTTCATTTGTGTGAACTTCGGACATAAACGATTCGAAGCGGGGTGAGGCCCGGAGCAGTTGACACAGCACGACCGAGTGCACAGTTGAGGTAAGTGAGGAGGAAGACCGCATGAGTCACATACAGGGAGTCTGTTACACTGTTTTGCTGTATGCCCGAGAATCTGATAATTCTTGCATCTCATAGGATTTGGGTAATATGGCCTAACTTTGGCGGTATACCAAGAGATGTCAACTTTTTCTGGTAAATGATACGTGTCAAATGTTATTAAAACTACACCACTCGGAGTTGGTTTACCGTCAACAAATTTCGGGAACTTAAATACAGAAACAACACCCTGTTCGCTTAAATTTTCAATAATTTCGCTCTCTGATACTTCGTTCAGTCAAAGTGCGTAAAGAGTGCCTTTAGTGCAATTGAGATTGTTGTGAAGCTCTATTTTTACATTGCAGACTCCTATAAGATGTATAGTGGAGATAAAATTTTTTGCAATGTTGTTGTTTTTTACTAGCAAAAACAAATTACCGTCCCTAAGTTCCGAAATACTTACAAGTTGTGTACTTATGTTTTTTAGGGCTTTGTGAACCGCGAAGCATGAATATTTATTAAGTGGCCGGTTGGAATTTATGGCGCTTGCAACCAAGTACAGGGTGACTGATGAATTTTGCTACATTAAGAAACTCAAATAACTTTTTTTTTAGTGTATGGAATTCATTTATTTTTTTTTTCAAGTTGAAGGTCATTAAATTTTATTAAATGTAGCTTAACTAGTTTTAAAAATAATTGAATTTAAATGCCCCCCATGCTCGTTGACACAAGTGCGGCATCTTAGTAAAAAGTTGTTCACTGCTGCTTTGAAAGTTGCGACAGGAATAGCCGCAATTGTTGCCCGAATGGATTGTTTTAGTTCATCCAAATTTGTTGGCTTTGTTTTATAAACTTCTTGTTTACATAAACCCCACAAGAAAAAGTTAGGTGCAGTAAGGTCAGGCGACCTGGGGGGCCAACGAAATTCGGAGTTTCTTGAAATCAGTTTATTGGGAAATTTTCGTCGCAACTCTGTCATAACAGTCTGGGCTATGTGAGACGTTGCCCCATCTTGTTGAAACCACACAGAGTTGAAAGGAATTCTCTTTCGGCGTAGTTCTGGATAGAAAAATTCTTTCAGCATTTTCAAATAACGGTCTCCAGTAACCGTAACGGTGTGACCATTTTGTTCAAAAAAATAAGACCCGACAATACAGCGTGAAGAAACCGCACACCACACTGTCACGCGAAGAGGATGCAATTCCGTCTCGTGGAGTATCTGTGGGTTAGAAGTACTCCATATTCGACAATTTTGTTTGTTCACATTGCCGTTTAAATCGAAATGGGCCTCATCAGACATGAAAAGGCAGTTTAACATGTTTTGGTCTTCTTCCACCATTTGCAGGATCTTCTGGCAAAATTCCAAGCAAATCGGCAAGTCTGCTGCATTCAGTTTGTTAACCATTTGAATTTTGTAGGGAAATAAGTCTAAATCTTTGTGCATTATTGTTTGCAAAGACTGTCGGCTGACACCAAGTTGAGCAGATAAACTTCTTGTTGAAACCCTTGGATTGCTTTGTATAGCTGCAGCTACAGCAGCGATCGTTTCCTCCGTCCGAACTGGTGGGTTTTGATGATAAGGCCTTCTTGCGACTGTTCCTTGCTCAGCAAAATTAGTCACCAGTCTCATTATGGTCCATCTGCTCGGGGGATCGCCGCCAAACATCCGCCTGTACTCTCTCTGTACCAAAACTACGGACTCCAGTGCGTGATAGCGGCGGACTATCCAAATTCTTGTTTGCGTGTCCCAGTTATCCATTTTAATAAACTTTAAAGATCAATCTGCAAATTAAAACAAAAATGGAACAGATAACTTAAAAAGAAAAAAAGTTATTCAATTTTTTTTTTGGTAGCGGCTTTCATCAGCCACCCTGTATTTGGGTTATCTTTTTTAATGGGTGGTAATGTGGGAAAGTTTTCACTAATTACGGTTTGAGTCTTTTTCCTTTTAGTTTTTGGACTTGGGTGTCCCCCGGGGGACATAATGATTAAACACTACACTACACTATACACAACGATACACGTGACTGTACGAATTGGTTAGAAAATAGTATATGTGTATGAAAATGCAGAATACGCTTTGAAAATAATTTTTTTTTTTTTTTTTTAATTCCATTATAAATTACGATCTGTTAATATTAACAACAAGTAATTGGTGTTTGGGTTTGGAATTAAAATATCCCTTCCCTTTGAAAGAGAACATTATTGTCTTTGGTGGTATTTAGTTACAATTTTACTAATACATAGTTTTCTATAATTTTATATTATTATATTTTATTTTATATCACAGTACGGGCAAGATCTGTGGGTGTTTTGCGCTTTAGTCTTCTTGGTTTAAGTTCCATTTCCGGTATCAGTCTCATCTCATGGTTTTTGTGCTCTAATAGTCGCAAGATGTGCTTACTGCTGCTTCTTTTTACTGCTTCAGTGACAGTGGCTATGCCGAGGTCGCGGTGAATATCGTCATTTTTTATGTACCAATTTGCGTTTGTGATGGTCCTTAGCATCTTAGATTGACTTCTCTTAATGATTTGTAGGTTTGATTTACTGGCAGTCCCCCAAATTTCTAGTCCGTAGGTCCATGTCGGTCTGATTATTGATTTGTATATCATTTGTTTATTAAGTAAGCTTAGGGTTGATTGTTTTCCTAGTAGCCAGTAGAGTTGTCGGAATTTGTTTTTCATCTCGTTTCTCTTGTTTAGTATGTGTTTTTTCCATGTGAGTTTTGAGTCAATCGTTATGCCTAAGTATTTTGCACTTGAGTGTATTTTTATGTCTTCCCCATTAATTTGGATTGGATATCTTGCAGATTTTCTCTTCGCGTATATTACATGTTGTGTTTTGTCTTTATTGACCTCAATGCCCCATTTTTCAAACCATTTTGTTGTAGCTGATAGCGTATCTTGCAGTGTTTTTGTTGCTGCTTCTTCATTGTGGTTAGCTGACATTAAAACTGTGTCGTCTGCAAATGTAGCTATCATTGATCCTCGAGTAGTTGGCGTTGGTATATCTGCTGTGTATACTAAGTATAGTATGGGGCCCAGTACGCTTCCTTGAGGTACTCCAGCAGACGCCGTCAAGATAACAGAGCACTCGTCGTCATATTTTATGAAGAAGTGTATATCAGTCATGTAGCTTTTAAGGATATTAAATATGTTAATTGGTAAAATGGTTTTTAGTTTATATAGAAGTCCTTTGTGCCATACTCTGTCAAAAGCTTTCGCGATGTCCAAATACACGGCAATGCAATATTTCTTCTTATCGAAGTCGTCTGTAATTTTGTTGACTACTCTGTGAATCTGTTGCACAGTTGAATGTTGTTTTCGGAAACCGAACTGGTGTGAGGGGATAACGTCTTTTTGTTTTAGAATCGGGGCAATTCTGTCAAGCAGTATTTTTTCAAACAATTTAGAGAGGATGGGCAGCAAGCTAATTGGTCTGTACGAGCTAGCAACAGTGGCGTTCTTGTTTGGCTTGGGGATCGCTATAACTTGTGCAACTTTCCATGCTTTTGGGAAGTATTGTAACCTAATTATTCCGTTGAAGAGGTCTCGTATGTATTTTATTATAGTATCGGGTAGTTCTTTTAGTATTTTCCCATTTATTTGGTCATATCCCGGTGTCTTTTTGTCTTTAAGTTTCTTTATATAATATTTGATTTCTTCTTTTGTCGTGTTTTGTATTGTGTGGTCTGCATTCTCAATTGTGTTCGGCAGATCAATGTCTTTATTATCCATGCTATTTGTAAATATTGTTTTAAAGTGGTCAGCTAATGTTTCAGCCTTTTCTTTGCTTGTTCTAGCCCATGTGTTGGAGTTTGTTTTTATTGGAGGCCTGTGTATGGTTGTTTTAGTGAGTTTTTTAGTTGCTTTCCATAGGGAATAGTTGGTAGCTGTAGTTGTTTCGAGGCTGCTAAGGTACTTCTTCAGTTGGTTGTCATTATGTTCTTGGAGAATTTTTTTGAGTTCGTTTGATGATTTGTTTAGTTTAGCTTTATCGGCTGGGTGTTTGGAGCGTTGCCAGTCTTTCCTGAGTTTGCGCTTTTGTTTGATTTTGTCTAAAATAAAAGCAGGGATTTTCTTCGTTATTAAGGTGTCTAATATTGGTGTCGATTGTGTTACTGCTTTTATTATGTTATCGTTTAAGTATACGATTGCATTGTCCAGTTCGGAGGAGGATTTCAAAGAGACTCGAGTTTCCATGTTTTCTTTTATGACATCACGAAATATATTCCAGTTCGTCTTATGGTTATATAGCGAGGTGACGGTTTTTCTAACAGGTCTATCCTGGAGCGTTATTATTAATGGTGAGTGGTCTGATGATAAGTCAAGGCATGATTTTATTGCAATGTTTTCGTGAGTCAGGTTTTTCGTAATACAGAAGTCGATTAAGTCAGGAAGTTTTTTATTGTCAGTTGGCCAATACGTCGGTTCTCCTGTGCTTAATATGCTGTTGTTATTTGCCTTAATGGCCTCATATAGGTTTCTTCCTTTCATGGTGGTTATCCTAGATCCCCATGTTACGTGCTTAGCATTGTAGTCACCCCCTTTTAGGTATCGATTTCCAACTGATTTAAGATAATCAAGGTATTGGTGTGTTGTATTATTATACTTGGGTGGACAATAAACAGCTGATATATTTATTGGGCCAGTCAAAGTGTTGATGCAGACTGTAGCCGCCTGTATATGTTCTGCTTTATAGCCATCCATTTCTACGCATTTTATTGCTCTTTTTATTATGATAGCTGTGCCTCCATGAGCTTTGTTGTCAGGGTGATTTGTATAATAAATATCGAAGTTTGGCATGTTTATATAGGTCTTCTCAGTGGCATGGGTTTCGGAAATGAGCATGATATCAATTGCATTGTCTGTTAAAAATATTTTCAATTCTAGTAAGTGGCGGTATAGTCCGTTAGCATTCCAGATAGCGATTATGATAATAAAGCACGATGAAAATAATAAAGCACGAAATAAATCACCAGAAACACTGTACGCACAACCTTCCGCGTTGAGTATCGGTCGATGACTGAGAGACTTAAATATAAAGGATTTTTCAATAAGGGCGGGTAGATGTTGAAATGGAATAAAATGGCGTTTGCTGTGTGGCTCGTAGCGCCGTTCTGCTGGAACCACATGTCGTCTAGGTCCATATGGTTCAATATGGGCCATAAGAAATTGGAAGGGCCACTACGTCTACCGAAAAATGGGCTCAATGCGCGCAACGTTTGCATTAATGAACACTCATTTTGATAATAAAATTTTATCATTTGAACGTGCTGTTCAATCGTGTAACTTGCCATGATGATTTGGCATAAACAACTGAATAATAAGCAAAAGATTTGACAGATGTCACCAAAACAAAATGGCTGCCACAGGGCGCCAAAATCGACCCGCGCCAATTGAAAAACCCTTTATAAACAAAATTTCTAATGAAGAAAAATCCTAAGTTCTGTAATCAACAATTAGTAAGTAATGCTATAACTTTACCATGCAAGATGCACTTGACAGTTGACCATTGCCTGCAGAGGGAGGTTGGCTATTTGAAAAAAGTGTTTGTATCTTTATTTTATATCTTGCCAATCGATCCCAGTGAGTCACACACAAACACACTATAAACTCTAGAGCACTTGCACTATTTTTGACTGACGTTTTTTCCCCCTGCACTAAGGAGGTGCATTCTGGCGTCGGAAGTTGTGAGAGTGGTTCAGCTACATTCTCACTCTACTTTCCTACTTTCAACAATATTCGACTCTACTTGCGTTCTACGAAGTTTTCATTCACTTTCTTGCAGAGCTGTGCAAGGCTTTCTAGACTGGTTCTATTCAAAAAAGTTGATGTTATTAAATTCTATTAGAGAACTATTTTTCGGAAGCATTTCAGTTGCAAGGGTCAGATTTTTGAAAAATCAAAAACCTTCTGTTTAAAGCATATTTTAGGTTTTTGACGCTGCCAGGCTCTTTCATGTCAAAAAATTCGAGCATTCGAGTGCCTTATATGAAAGAAAAAAATTGTCAAAAATCAACGGTATTTGGTAATCACTTGGGACTTGCGTTTTGTGTCCCAAAAATTTTGTTCTAAAATTTAGTGAGCTATAAAACTGAATACTTAAAAAAGTTCTGGAAATTCTGGTTAAAAAGTTGAAGTTTTGATGCAATTTTGATTTTGCTTTTTAATTTTGTACAAAGTAAAATTTTTTTTGTACAAGTTTGCAAAGAGGAAAATATGAGAATCAAGGGATTACTAATTGATAGTGGTACGGGCATGTAAATCGAAGGAAAAGACGAGTCACATCCATATTTTTACTTTTGCAGTTATTTATGTGCAATAATTCACAAAAAATTGGAAATAGTCACCATTTGCTTTTACATAAGCCTCCAAACTATTACGCCATTCAGCTGCTGCAGCATGCACGGTTTCCATGGATATTGGCGTTGCTGCTCGAAACAAAGACAGCTTGAGACTCTCTACATTTCTGTGAGGTCTTCGACAGGCTATGGTCTCCAATTCTGATTACAAACTGTAGTCCAATGGATTCAAATCCGGACTTTGCGACGACCAATCTTCTTCGGCTATGAACCCAGGAATGTTGTTTTTGAGCCACTGATGTGTGGTTTTTACCTTATGGACTGGAACGGAATCTTGCTACAAGATCAAACGCTCTCCATTGAAGAGACTACTGCTTAACTGTTTCACCACGTCTTCTTGGACATCCTCCTGGTACACTTTTGCTTCGGTCTTAACCCCTTTTCCGCAAAAATGAACAGATCTAACGCCTTTCGTTTATTTCGTTTACAAAACACTCCCCACCAAATCATAACGGGAGCTGGATGGTGGTCTCGCTGAACTCTTGGAATAACATTTACCGCGCTTTCAGAAGTTTTAGCATAGATTTTGTCATTTTGCTTACTAAAAACTTCTTCAACAGTGAATATTTTCTTATCTGTGAAAAGGGTATTTTCATGGCCGTCGACCGGATGCCACCGAAGAAGCTACTTGCATCTGTCGAGTCTTATTCTAATTCAAGCGCGTTGTCAATAGATGACCAATTGAGCGACGGAAGGTTTTCATGTGCAGATCATCTGTAATTAGACTTGACATGGATCTGGTGGATATATTCATTTCCCTGGACATGATTTCCTGCTTTCTAAGGGGATTTTCGTGAATTATTTCTCGCATGGCTTTTATGGCTGCACTGGTTCGCAACGCGCAAGAACGACCTCTTGTTTTTCCGTCGAAATTTTTGCACACATCCAAAACCTTTCAATGACCCTTCAGTAGCGTTTCTATATTTTCAGCATTCTAACCTAAATTTTCTGTACACTCAGTTGCAAGCACATCAAAGTTAACTTCTTTATTAAACCAATAAACGCTTCATATACGCCATGTACGCCACAATCAAAAACAAAAGTCATGTTTGCAAAAATCTCGCCGAAAAATTCAATAAGACCCCTTGACCAAATTTTAAAATGGCAATTGTCGTTCTTGCCAATCACTTGGTAAGCCACTTCGTTTGCAATGCATTGAACGCTGCTCGTTGCTATACATTTTTGGTATTGCGCTATTCCAGTTGCTGTTGTTGTCATGCAGCTACTGCATTCAGCCTTGAGCGCATGCGCCTTTGTGTGCGACTAGATGTCATTCTCATCGAATCAAACTTAATTGCCATGAAACCAATATTTCGTCCAACATCCATCACTTAATAATGCTTTGTGCAAATAAATACACCACACCATGCACTCACACACACATTGGCAGATAGATTTATACAGAGTATGTGTGGGTGCTCCCGTTGATCCCACAAATCACGCTATCTGCACTTTCCACTTGCTCCATAGCTTGCTGTTTTTTTTTTTGGAGCAGTGACAAAAGCAATGAGAGCGAGAGGGCTTAGGAAGGACAGGAAAACATCATTGGAATTTTAAATCGAATCAGTCACCGATTACTGACTGCAATTTTGTAACAAAACCCAAAATTGTGCAAATGGATTTGTTATGCGCTTACAAATGCACACAACCACACACTCACAAATAAGCGGAGTATATATGTATATATTCGTGTGTACTGCTATGTTTCGAGTACTGAACCTAAAAATAACATACACAGACCAATAAACCATATTTTTCACTCTGACAAGCACTTGCTCTCTACTTGCACACATACATACCCATATACACATACATACATATCTCAAGATGTTCACATGGATGCAACGTAACCACACAAATGGCATTTCAGTCGAAGAGGATTGCCTTACATTGTAACGGGTCTAACAGCTGAGATGTTTGCCACTTGTGGTACTTGTAAAACTGCTCTAATGCATACGGTTGTTTGCTTCTCTGCATGTGTGCGTGTATGTCTGTGTGGAAATGTGTTATGCCAGTTGGCAGCTAAACAAGCCAGAATTGCGGTATGTCCAAAGCGACGAATACACAGACAATTCAGCAACCGACCGTCTAACTAACCAACCGACTGCTCTAAACCGACTTGAGTTGTTGCTACAAAACTGAGAACTGATTCAATATGAATTTCAAGTGAATTTGTATAAGTGAATGAGTGGCTCTGGCGGAGAAATCACGTTTCATGCAATTGGCGTTGAGCATCAATTCACCACTTTTACTGCGCACTGTTACATGGCACATGCCATTGGTAAAGCCATTGCTATGTAGTTGCCACATGACATAAGCAATCGATGAGAATTTAGCAAACAAGCCAATACTTTGCATTTATTTATTTTGTGGCATTTTGCGTTAATTTTATACGAGAAAAGCTTTTTGCTTTTACATTACCGATTTTGATTTCAATGTATACCAGCAAAAACTATGCGAGATGTGGCACAAGTTTTGATTCAAAAGACTTAACCCGTCATCCGTGGCGTGGGGGGAAAAAAGCAATTTCCCGTAAAACTCTTATTCTAAAATTTCCCATGAAGTCTGTAGCATTTTCTTGCCTTCAACTTTGAAAAAAATTGTATCTATTCCTCATTTTTATATCTGAAGTAAAAATAATTTTGTATTAAGTAATTCTTCGAGAAAGAAGACAAACATTGCTTTTTAAATGCCTCAGTACATCCACCGGTTTTCCATTTATGGGATGTTGGCCACACCAAACCGAAAAATTTTCAGGGACTTCTGAATATAGAAAAGAGCATAAAATTTGATTATTAAAGCGAGTCTAACAAGTTCTACCTTGGACTCTTTTCCTTGCGCTTTCCTATGCTTACACATTTCTTAGAATTTTTCTACACCCAGGAGTTAGAGACAATCGGCTATCAACAAAGATCTTTGCGCACTATTTGCTGTCATTAACGAAGGCGATTTTCGCAGTACTTTATCGAGGCTGTTTATTTTGTAAGAGATATGTTCGCAGGCGCCATTAGCAGTGCTTCATTGTTTGTTTTATATAAAAATAATAATATACCTTCGGCAAGGAAACTTCAATTTTTCAAGCTGTCAAACCGGACATGCTGAAATCTGTTTATTTCAATGCGAACTATAGTGGTCTTTCGCTCACATTTATGTTTTGATATAATAAAAATCATTTTCTACAGCATTTTGCTTTAAACCTACTTTCTTTCTTCTCTTTAACTTTTGGGTCATTTACCTTTCACCTGCCATTTTACTGATCATTAAGAGTAATTGAAAATAGCCACTAATGGTTAATAAAAGTAGATGTAAAAGTAGTTGAAGTACCTTTCTGAATAAAGGGATTAACAGAGTTTTTGTTGTTTTCTATTTTTGCTGCATGTTTCTTACTTTACTTTTTTGAATTTTCCAATTACTAAATGTACACAAAAACTCAACTGAACTCTTCGCCATAAGCACATTAAAAGCGATGTCAGAAAGTGTACGAACTCATACCCAAATACTCATGCAGACACACACGCGCACATTTTCAGTGTTCTGGTTTACTTAGGTGTAAATATATGTGTAAGTATGTTTTGTCAAGCACAATATGTAGACTATAAAAATTAAGACTTTATTTCTGACCTTCGAATCCTTTAACATAACCAAAAGCCAAACCCAAAGTACAGCTGAGAGCATAAGTGCGTGCACACACATACGGGCATATACAAGTATGTATATGTGCATATTTAATAGTATTGGCCTGAAGTTGCCGCACCAGGATGCGTACTGGAAATGTGTTAGAAGCGTCAAATAAAATGAGTACCTACAGTAATGTTTCGAATATTGAGAAGGGCGCAAAGCGGGTATGTACTAGAGGGATCTGCAGTCTTCTGCATACATATGCGATAGCACAATTCGAACGGAAAACGTAATTATCTTTTGTGATGTGCAAGGTACACTGGAAATAGAGGGATGTGTGCTTTACGTGAGTACCTAACATCGTCCGCACTGCAGTCGGGCGCATTATCAGATTGATCCGTGTAAAGATATACAGTGCTGCCTCTGAAGTGCCAGAAATAGATTAGAGGGCAGTGCTCCATTCGTCATGAGAACTAAGACATCGGCCAGAATTCATAGCAGAAACTTCTACCAGTAAAGTTTTAATAATACCCTGAACTGACCGTCAGTGGCTGGCCTTCATACGCCACGTATCATTGCACTATCAACTACACATTCGAACACAATCCTAATACGTCATTAATTCACCGGAAGAACCCAATCTCCCCTAACTGCAATCATGCTTTAGGAGGTCTATGGCTTCTTAGTACCAACCGAAAGACCCCGATTGCACTTGCACTAGAATTCATATATAGCAGCACAATATTTAGCAAAGCTTTTACTATAATGCAATAAAACCCAGTTCATACTTTGTAGAAAACTTAAAAAAATTAGGGCAGCTTTGCAGCCCATTCAATTTTATTACAGTAGTCTGCCAACTGAAGAAAAGGCGTTAATTTTGTTCACAGTGTTCTTGATATTTATTTTTGTTTTTTTTTTCATATAAAAAATACTTTTTTTTTATATGGAGAAAATGCATAAGAGCACCGTAAAAAAAATCTCAAAAATCATCGCAGTTTTTGAGGTATTTGAAACTTGCACTTTGTTATACCAGAAATCTATGAGTTATGAAACTACGTACTCACAATTTTTCTGAAGATTCTGATTTAAAAGTTTGAAATTCTGAGGAAAGTTATTTGAATTTTATTAATTGTTTTACAAAGTTTGAAATGGTTTTTAATGCAATATAAAATAGAAAATGATTAAAAAATTGCAACACCTGCTGCTGCTATTATTATGGACACAAACGTATATGCCATCCGACTTTTGCCACCTTCACATTGAAAATAGGTGAAATCAAAAATATAATAAAAATCAATAACGAAATAAAGGAAATCTGTACGACTCCCTAAGCTTCCGAGGCTCTCAAACATGTTTTAACAATAAAGGAAGGAAGTAAAATGTCGGGTAAGATTGGTAGGGTAGGTATATAAATGAAATGGTTGAAGCACCACTCTGGTACTCCTCACGTAATACTAAAGCGCCGTTTTGATACCATTATGAGAACTCCAACAGGCAGATATCTACAGCCAGCCATAGCTGTTGATGTAATAGAAAATTTAGGTTGGCGCACTGCCACAGACTGTCAAAGGAAGGAGCACCCAGTAACCTTATTCGACTAGCTGCCAAACCCGGACATTTACGGAAAAAGCGCTCAACAGTCTCCTTCTCTAAAAGGTCCCCACAGCTTCTGAAATGAGGGGGAAATGGTAAACTAGCTGCCGCGTGCATACCGATCCTCTCCAGGTATTTCAGAGTCCTCGTCTATTGTACTGAGTCTCTGAGACCAATTCAGTCCCCTTCCTGGCAATATCATCAGCAATTTCATTGACTTCAAGGAGTAGTAAGCATGGCTTAGAAATGAGATTCGGTGAAGTAGACTCCTCAAGCATATTTGTAAAGATAACTTGGCGATAAATATCCTATGGATCCCCGCGAGGATCGCAAGGTTGCTGGATCATTAAAGTCGAGGTTAACAAGAAAAAGGGCAACCATTCTCGTAAGATCGAATGAAACTGAATTAGCGCATATTGTAGGAGTCGTTATTGAATACTGCGCTGATCAACAAGGAAAGTATGTGAATACAAGTTTTCGAAAGGAGTTTTCAAGAAGAAGAAGAAGCGATTCAACAGTTCGTATTTCTATTCACGGGTCGCGAGCCAAAGAAATATTTGTCATATACATATTTTCTAAATTTAATTCGTATATTCATATTCAATTAAAAATTTAATATCTATTCGTGTGAAACTGAAAAAAAAATTATGCAAAGATAATTGGAACCAACTTTTCAAACCAGACCCTTCAGTATCATCCATTAAAGTATATGAAAAGCTTAAAGGCTATAATAGCAATAGTTATATCAAACGCGGACTTATGGAGCAAAACTCAACAAACGTCCGTGCTCCTTCAGATACGAAAAAATGGAGCTGGTTTGCCTATGGATTGGCAGAGAAAGCGGAGACCTGAGAAGAACTGCCATTCACTGTAATTTTTATGGTAGCCGTAGACAAGAAAAACCAACAAATATTTGGAGACAACTTCTAGAACAGGAAATCCACTCCATCAAACTGAGCTGGACTGAAGTGAAAGCTTTGGCGAACAACCGACCCGAATGAAGAAATTTTGTTGTGGGCTTTTATAGCAACTTCAAACTTAAGGATACATAACAAAAGTAGCTATAATGCGTAAGGTTTAATGTCCGGTTAACATTCGAATAATAAAGAATTTACCTGTATCGTATGAAGTGGTAATCAAAAAGTTGTGTCAAACATAAAACCATAAAACAAAATTGAACAACCACATGCACGCTTACGTAAGAATTTTGAGCAGGACAGGGGTCACACGTTCCTAGGAAATGTCCGACTGCCAAGCAAAAGTGACTTCGCAGGTCAATGCCTCGTGACATAAGCCACCAATACATATATATTTATGTATAAATGTGTATGTGCATATTTAAGCATGTGTGTGTGTACATTCTACGAACCATCCACGTTCATGTTTTTCACATAAAACCACTAAAGCGCTGACGATGGCTTGGGGTCACACACATGCATATGCATGTATGTGAGTAGCAAACTCATAAATGGATAATTTTCGAAGTGTAGCCGCAACATGAATTTGCTATTCGATCCACTCACCTACCGTGCCAAGGAAATGAATAGCGAAAGTGACTGCTTTCACATTCTTTCAAGTTGAATTGCTGGTTGGCTAGCCATTGTGCAGCAGAGCTTGAATGCATATCATGATTTCCTTTTTGAGGGCTATAAAATTCAAGCTATGTGCCGACCGCAAAACCTGCTAACCAACCACCGTAAATTCTTAAATAAATAGTTGAGTTTTGAATTTAGAAGAGAGAAAATATTTTAAGTTTAAACTATCTCACTTAGTCGGAAGTGAAAATGTAATTTGCAAGCAGAAATCAGCTAATTTTCTTACCCCAACAGCTGGCGCAGGTTGTTTGTATATGTACATCCGGATAGTATACATCAAAAGTAAACTATTGTACAACAAAAGTAATAGCTGGAAGATTTGTCGTTGTAGTCACAACATGAACCGCAGCCACAACAATATCATTAAAATCCGAAATATATAGGCACCATAATCATTATAGCTCGCACGCATACACACACACACACACACATATACGCATCTTATGGCCACACCGGCTTTAACCTTCACATTATTACGCCTATCGATGGCAAGAACTTCATCAGCGACAGCATCTGACACATTATCAACAGCCGCAACATTTACCAAACAACAGTCGCAGTTTCTGTTGTTGTTGTTTTCATTGTAAGTGTTGTAATTAATGCTCCGCCTATGTACCACGCTTATATATATATGTATATATACCTTAGTGTGTATGTATGTGTAGGTGGCTTTGTTGTGTCGCCGTGCATTGTAGTTAATTTTTCGCGCCATTAAACAACACTTGGCCGTTGACACTAATGACGAGCATGGCGGTCATATCTGCCACCTAGTCAGCCCAACCGCTCATCCATCCAAAAGTTAGTGCCACTGGATGGCGCGCTCCAAGCACCAGGCACTAGGTCAGGATCATACACAAGAAGATAAAGAGACAAGTATCTGTGTGCGCCTATATGCGGGTATTTGTCGCTTTTCCTCCCTAAGCTCACATACACTCACACGTGAGCATGTCCTTGCACACTTCGACTAGTACTCTTCTATATACTTATATATATGTAGGTATGTATGCATGTGACATCCCAATTTGCTCCTGTTTTTGTACCAGTATTTTTGTGTTGCCAGCGGCCTGTTGTTTGTTTAACCTAATTCTCTTTTATATGTCATTAAACCAGCATAACTATTGAAACTGTTAATTACAACGGTTAGTGGGAATTGTTTTTGTTGTTGTCATGGTTGCGGCTTCTTTACAGGATTTTTGTTTTTTAACTTCTTTAGTTGATTTTAGCTAACAAATAACGAAATTTTCAACCTAAACCTATTTTTGGCCTTTGCTTAGTCGATAATTCCACTTGGCAAATGTTGCTGATTTACTAACCTATTTTTCAGCCAAAACTATGCTGCAAACGTTAAAGTATGCAGTAGTTTTAGGAGAGGAAAGGCAGAATAGAAATTGTAAAGATATAGCATTATCAAGGAACTCGTTCTAGATACTTGAGGACATTATTAAGCACCCACTTACTAAGTCAATAATTATTTTACGCGCAAACTGTTTTCTGCATTTAGTTTACTTTCTGTAGTTATTTTGCCTCGAGTAGGCCTGGGAAGCTGTTCCCAATCAGTTTGCTATATATTTTTGGAGACGTACAGATTTTGCTTAAGTTTATTACTAATCCACCCCACTTGCACGGGGGCACTAACAAAAGTTCGGTAAGTCAATGTTATTTTAAATTTTTTTTTTTTTTTTTAAATATCTTTTATTTTGTTATTGTAAAAAATGGTTAGAATGGAGACGAGAAAATGTAAAATAATTGCAGCAATATTAGCACAAATTCCGCCAGCGACGCAGCGGGAAATTCGCTCCGCAATACTTTACGGGTTTTGGCGCCAATTCAAGCTTGTGAAAAAATGAGTTTCAAACTACAAATAAAACGGACACTCCCTCTTTTAAGACTATTTGTAAGTGGAATCAAAGATATTTCTGTGGAGAACCCACCTGGAAGGAGACAGCCAAAATCGTCGACCGACGAGATAAATGTGGCCTTGATGAACGAAACTTTAACGGAGACCCACGAACAACATAGGAAAGGACATGTAGTGAAATGGGCTTGAATACTATAGCAGTATTGCGAATATTGCAACGATTTCAAATGGACAAAAATCTGCTCGATGGATTCCATCAATTTTGAATGAGAATAAAAACAAAATAAGACCAAATTTTGCTCAATTTGTTTTTGGGAAAATTCGTAAACGTAGAGCCTAGCAACTTTAATATGATGGTAACAGGTGACAAAGCTTGCTTGTTTAAGTATGACCTTGAAACCAATCAGCAGTACATCGGATGGAGCCCGAAAGGAACAAATCCACCCGTGAAAGCCAGGCGGTAAAAGTCAATAACAAAAGCGATGATCTCGATTTACTTCACCAGAACGAAAATTTATGTTCTCAAGCTGAAATTGCCAAATAGTGCACTACAAACTGTTTACCCAAAGTGTTCAAAAATTTACTTGAAAATAGAAAAAAACTGCGTTGCTGCTGAAATGACAAGTAACTTCATTGCGCTTGCTGGCATTGAAGAAATTCGTTCATAGCCATATTCTCCAGATTTGGCGCCGTCTGACTTCTGGTTATTTCCAAAAAATAAAAAACGCCTGAAATTTCTTTGGTAGAAACAAAAAGGTAAGATTTACAGATTAAAAAAACGCAATGAAATTAAAGGTGATTCTATGGAGAAGACAAAAAATAATGAAGATTAAAAAACTATAAAAAAATATACAATATGATTTTCTTCCATTCAATTTACTCAACTTTTGATGGTCCCCCATATATAAAACGACGCAGCATGTTTATTACTATTTATTTTCCAGCTTGCAACATTTTTGTTAGTCAAATTTCGTATAAAAATTTCAGCCGCCAAATGCATAATTTTGCACCCCCACATACTAGCTGAAGTACATGACAAAGATTTATCATACGAATAAATCCGCTTGTCACCCACACAGCGGCGCACTTCACTTTTCTTTTCTACACCCACGTATAAACGCCCTAAAGTGTGCTACTCTACAAGTAAAATATTTTTTAAAAATGACTACTTATGACTTTTACGTCTCTCAATTCTATTTAATATTCCCTCTTATTACGACACATGTAAGTATAAATGTACGTACACACTCGTAAGTGTATTTGGCTTTACTGTATTCAACTTTAAATTCAATTTAATTTCAACGGGGATACTGTGAATTTTTATCGTATTTCGTTTAGTTGTATTCAGCAGTGATTCCTCCACAGGAAATTATTCCATTTAAGGCACAGGCACATCCACAATCCTACTAGAATTACGGGCAGAATACAATTACTAGTAACTGGTAAGTATTTACCTTACCTTTTACCTTTGATGGGAGTAGAGAGCAATGAAAATTACCTAGGAGCAATTAGTTGATATGAAAATGAGTGTGCACTACGTAGTCAGTAGGTGTGTTTTATTATTTACACAGTCATATTTACTTGTATACTTACTTATAGAGTGCCCAGTACAAACAACTAATAGTTTTTAAGTAAAATGGAAGGGAAGCGTTTCCCGTATATTGAGGCTGCAATTTCCGCCTAATTTAAAGTGAAAATATTATATCGATTACGAATATTTTTACACATTGGCTTTTGCAGAACTCGCGTATAAGTAATACCAACCTTAAAAAAATATAGATATGGACAGGAAGTTGGGATGTTTTGAGCTGCCAAGATACAAACAAGCTTGCCGACCTTATAATTTACCTAATGTTTGATTAATGTGGCTTCTGAAATTCAGATATTCGACGTTTAAAGGACATGCGAATAAAAATCCTCCACAAAATTTGAACTACGCCTGGCAGTTAAAAATAGCTGCCTGATAAATTGATTTGATTTTACGATTGTGAAAACAAAGGGCAAATCACATCATTAAAAACTATTTTTTTGTATGTAAACTATTCATCCATCTACTTTTAAAAACCAACATACCATTTTAGCTATCAAAAGAGGTGTAAAACTTAAGTTAAAGAAGCAAACCGTGGGCAGATTGTGGTCTCAGTGGATTGCGAGCGGGTGTTACGGACTCTGCTAAGGCGCATCGTCGAGGGTACATGATCAATACATGCTACGTTATCCTACTCGCCGTTTTTCTCTGATGTTAGCGTAGACATATGTCGGTGGCGCTGGAAAGGAGCGGGCAAAAGTCTCCTTTGCTTGGAAGTATTAGTAAGACCGCGTTCATACTGGGAAGCATTGAAAATATTGTTTGCTTCAACTCACTACTTGTGAACTTACTTTGTCAACAACTTTTTTTCTTTAAGTCAGCAGAGCCCAGAGATAGCGGGCAGAGAAGTGGCGAATCGGAGGCGCCTTATGAGAAACCTCGTAACTTTGACGAGGAATGAGAAAACGAGATATGACTTGTCTTTGAGACAGTTCCAACCAGCTCAAAAATTAATATACCTGCATAGTAACGTTCTTCAGTATCCCGGTCGACTTTTCCGGAAGCCCTGTATATGTACATTTATAGAACTGGTACATCAGTTGCTTATATCTGTTACAGGCCAATAAGTACATCAGTAATCTACGTAACAGCAAAACATCCCCTTCACCTCCTTATTTCATCCAGTTCTATACATCGCTGGGGATCACTCTGTCGATCGGATCAAAGTTGGTCTTAAGTCAGTAGTAGGAAAGCAACATGGGCGCGCATTTTACTCCCATTGTGAAGCAGTAATTCCTTGATTGTCAGACTTTCTGTTTCAATCTTTCATTTTTCCTATATACTCTAAGCAAACTTACACTTGGCTAACAATGATCTCACATGAATCACAATTGCTTCCCACTGATTCCAATAGAGTAAGTTGAGAGAGCGGGTAAGCTCCACATCCCTCACATGTTGCACTATTTCGCGAACTTTTCTAATTTGCTGGTCCTCTCATCCATAATATCATTCAGTTAGAGAGGAAACACGGAACCAAGGCAGCCTAGTCACGATCTGCAAAACTGTGTTGTCATATGGGATTGTGTAAAATAGTGTACCAGTATCCTGTAAGCATCACAACCACTAGCCTATAATCCTACGAGTAGTTAATGGCCCGCAATATTATTCTATCTTGGTTCACAAAACGGATTGGTTATCGCAAACTCTAATACATTGGCTACCCAGTTGTTGCTAAACATATTTCCAGTTTCTTAGTTCTTGCATAGATCTCGAATTGGAAATTGCTATATTAATATATGAGCTTATTGATCATCGATCCAGAACACAAGCGATCCCAACGCTTCAGTGACCTTAGCTCAGTCTGTAAAGCACTTGTTGATGTGGCAATGAAACCGAAGTCTTTCCTCACCCGACTTGCTCTATGTATTATAAATCGTGGCTCTTTCTACAAATTCGGCTGAATAGCATCATAGCCTGAGCTGCCTTTCAAACCTCGCTGGGCTCGAATGGTCATTAAACTTCTCCGTTGAGTTATTTTCACTAAAAAACTGGTACTTTACCAGTTCAGCAATGAAAAATCGTGTCGCGTGGTGTGTAATTAATAACCTCATCAGTATCGCCAGTGCAAGTAACTACACCAGCAAAATAGTTTAAAATTTCAGCTGAATCAAAAGTCTAGACATCGCCTATTAATATTTCTATTTTTTAAATATAATTCATTACTACCTCTGCTCGTCAGTTCCTTTACACACTACAAAATTACTCCTCACGTCTCTTCACATGGTGAATTAAGAAATTACAGCCAACTGATAACTACACACATTTTAATGACACAGCAAAGTCTCGCCTCGCGTAAGTGCGTCACGTAATCCGTCTATGAAAACGTTTATCTTACCAAGCCACAACAACTAAACTAAAGTAAATAAATTAGGCGAGGCGTATTAGTTTGCGCCCACCTGCTATCTTTGCAGCTTGGGCGCTGCACACACACGCACTTATATGTATGTAAATTGTAAATGTTTTACTGACACGCACTTAATCCTTGTGCAACTTAGTTGACTGACTTGGCGTGATTTCTACGCAGCTTTTAGTACGCCGCAAAAACAATTATAATAAAAACAAGAACAACAATAAGGAACAATAACGACGGCCAACATTCATTTTCGTCTTGCTGCCGTAAGTGCACCAGCCGTTTGGAGGGTAGTGCCCATCCTTGACACAATTCGTGTTGTTACTTGAAGAAAAATTTGCTTGCTTTACGGCTTTTGCATTTGTATACGTTTATGTATGTATGTATGTATGTGTCCATTTGCTTGTACTTTCATATTTCTTATATTATATCCTTTCCTTTACTTCACGTTCCGCTTTGGCACCTTTATTTTTGCTTTCTTGCTGCAGTTTCTTTACTTGCTTAAGCAGCGCGCGAACTGAGGTTTCAGGGCAAATGACTCTTTCGAATTTCGTGCACTTGCACATAGTAAATCTGTCAACGACTCGCACAGAACGCTTGGCAAGCTTTACTTTGCTTTGAGTGCATCAAACCCCATGGCGCCATTTTTTCTTATTTTTCACTTTTAAATCTGCTGCAAGCTCTTTTCTCTTTTTTTTAAAGCGCACTCTTTGAATACATACATACCACTTTTTTTGTTCTTTTTTTCCTTGCATTTGTTCGTTGTGCGCTTCACAGCTTCAATGACAACTTCAGTGATGTGGTGAGCAAAAAATTTTAAATAATGAACGATTCCAAGACGTTGTCAAGCTGGCGCTGATGGCGAGGTCGCGTATGCGATTCATATGCATGATCATTATGCACTTTCTGTAGTAGACGCTTATTATTAAATTTTTTCTTCGCTTTATTTTGTATCGCCTAAGTACGCATTTCAACCGGGGGCATTGAAAGCGAAGCAATTTTTCCGATGCCACTGCGCAAGTATGTCAACGCTGAGATGAAGCTGAGCTCTGCTGAGTGTTGTTAGTGGTTTTAATATTTTGCGTAACGCACGCTAAGGCGGTAGAGGTGATTGCTGAAATCTTAATATTTAAATTATTTGATAATTTTAAGCAGAAGTTATTTAACAAGGCTGGGAGTGCAAGAGACGATGCTGGGCCTGTAAAATACATTTTTCTTTTCATTTTAATAAATTTTTGAATTTTCCTTGCTTATTTCGTGGCTTCACATGATTGTTGGAACAGATAAAAAATATCTGCCTCATTTTTTTATTTATTGCTTTAATTTTATTTATTAATTGTTTTTCTTCATTTTTTTAACTTTTATTTTTTTCTTGGTTATTTTATATCCTCACATGATTGTTGCAAAATGTAAAAATTTGCTGACTTAATGCTTTTTATTTATTGCCTCAATTTAAGCTCATTTTTTATTTCTTTCTTAATTTTTATAATTTTTCCTTAGTTATTTTGTTGGTGCAACATATTTCCTGTTCGCCGACAGGGTTAAGAGAATACAGATGGTTGCTCATATCTGGCTACAGCTACTTGGCTGTCAGAGTATCAGCTGTCAAGTTAATGTAGTTGTGGATATTTGTATAGTATTTTATATTTGAAAACGTTTTATTTTTTATTATAGTTGCTATTCATTTCATTCTTCATAATTTTAACCTTATTTTTACTTACAAAACGTCACTATTTTAATACCTTAGTTCTCTCTCCCACCCCATTAAAATTTGCGTCGCTTCTAGATTAGACACTTTTTTCACTTCAAACTGTTTAATTTTGTATTCTGCCATTCTTGATTCGATAATACGTTGGTACAGGTATACAAAAGTTATACACGGCGTATGATAAATAATCAAAGTAAAACAGGCTTGTGGAGTATATATAGGACTATGAATAAGTTCGTGCGGTTTTACAACAGATGGCGTAACTTGATTATTATTCCACCGATCCACATTTCCAAACATTCATTGGAGAGCTACTGTCGTAAGGCACAAACGTCAGTATAAGTTTTTTATTTGAAGCGTAAACAACAATATTTTTACCACACTTGAAAATGTCGAATTTCGTGCCAAATAATGTGTTTTTGCGGGGAATTCTTCTTCATTATTTTAATATGAAGAAAAAAGCAGCCGAAAGTCATCGTATCTTGGTGGAAGTTTATGGTGAGCATGCTCTATCTGAGCGAACGTGCCAGAAGTGGTTGCACGCTTTAAAAGTGGTGATTTTGGCTTGGAAGACGAAGAACGCGAGGGTGCGCCGCCAAAGTTCATGGATACCGAATTGGAGGAATTGCTCGATCAAGATCCGGCTCAAACGCAAGAAGAGGTTGCAAAAACTTTGGGAGTTGATCAATCAACCATTTCCAAACGTTTAAAAGCCATGGGAATGATCCGAAAGGTAGGCCATTGGGTGCCGTATGAATTGAAGCCAAGAGACGTTGAACGCCGTTTTATGGCATGCGAACAACTGCTTCAACGGCACAAAAGAAAGGGGTTTTTGCATCGAATTGTGACTGGCGATGAAAAGTGGGTCCATTACGACAGTCCAAAACGTCGGGCAACGTATGGATACCCTGGCCATGCTTCAACATCGACGTCGGCGCAGAATATTCATGGCCTGAAGGTTATGCTGTGTATCTGGTGGGACCAGCTGGGTGTTGTGTATTATGAGCTACTGAAACCGAATGAAACGATTACGGGGGATGTCTACCGACGACAATTGATGCGTTTGAGCCGAGCACTGCGAGAAAAACGGCCGCAATACGCCGATAGACACGACAAAGTTATTTTGCAACATGACAATGCTCGGCCACATGTTGCACAAGTGGTCAAAACATACTTAGAAACGCTCAAATGGGATGTCCTACCCCACCCGCTGTATAGTCCAGACCTTGCGCCATCCGATTACTATCTCTTCCGATCGATGCAACATGGCCTGGCTGACCAGCACTTCCGTAATTACGATGAAGTCAAAAAATGGATCGATTCGTGGATTGCGGCAAAACCGACCGAATTTTTCACAAAGGGAATCCGTGAATTGCCAGAAAGATGGGAAAAAGTAGTAGTAAGCGATGGACAATATTTTGAATATTAAATTTGTAACCATTTTACGTCAATAAAGTTTCAAATTTCGAAAAAAACCGCACGAACTTATTCATAGTCATATTATTATGTGGCATAAATTATTGCAACTCAGCCTACGAAAATTGAATTTTCTTAAAAGAAGTACCCGAGGATTGTTTTTTTTTTTTTGTTTTTTTGTTTGTTTTTGTTAAGTTATAATAATAATATTAAAGCAAATATCGGCTGTTCGAGGCTAACTCTTAAATATTGGGTGCATCTATTTGAAAAACGAAAACTCAAAAGCTCTCCCTTTGTTTTACCAAGTACAAATCACATAATCTATTTACATACATACATAACATATATCAAAAGATGTATATGTGCGGCTATACAAGCATATTTTCTCTATAGGCTTCAAAGCCGCTGAATAATGTTTTTTACGTTTTTAGCAAACCTCCAGCATAGTCTGTACCGGAAGTTGGTGTAGGATATAATCAATTCCCAAACCTGCAATTTGCGATTATTTCGCAGAAAGTGTATCTGTCTATTTGGTTTCAATGCAACCTAGGGGCGCCTGTAAGCGTTTGACCAATCAACAAAAACTGTAACCCACGAGATGGTGCTGGTGCTAAGATATTTTAAAAATTTGTATTCTCAGTTCAACTATGCGCATACCCAAACCATTTTAGAGTTTCCTCTAGATATGTAAATAAAAAAATGGGTCTTATGTATAACTGCGTGCAGTGGTGGCCAACAAAAAAAAACTCTATAACTATAGTAGAATTACACCCACTCCAGGGCAATTTCCCTTAATTAGCAGATTACTTTGATACCTCGAATGCTCAAGTTTATAGGGCCGCTGATTTGAAATATGCAATTTGAATTGCAAATTCAGACTGGAGAACGGAGGTCATTGAAAAGGAGATCGTGTCAACCAACAACTAATATGATTCTGAGATCTAAATTACAAAATTTCCAAATGGCGGTTCGACCCCAACTTGGAGTTATAACATGTACAGATTAATGTTTTGTAAAGTTGTTATTTAGTTCTTCTTAAAAATGGCATCTTAAATTATATATTATCAAGTAATAAGAAAAATATCCTCCTCATGGAATCAATTTGAATGGTTTTGGTATTGCCGGTCGTGAATTTTAAACCTTCAGTTATATTCTAAATAATTTCAGTTTCAGACTAGCAATCAGTCATTCTATAAACATCAGAGACCAAAATTTCATTTCATTTCTAAATTTATAAAAATCGCACCTGAGAGTGTTCACCTTTTTTATCGGCCATGCATTATGTAGAATTGTGCTGTTGGCACACAAATAATAAAAACATCTGCTTTCTGCGGAAGTTATATCATTCTACTCACCAATTCAACACACCTTCAGTGCCTTTTCATGTGTTAAAAAGAAAATATCCATGGGGAAAATAAAAACTATGCCATTCAACAAAGTCAACTGGGATTTGTACTCAAATGCATACACAAGCATATTGAATTTTTTTATATTTTTTTTTTAATTTTTTGGTGCTTTTAGAATTGTAAAGAGTCGCGCTTTAGCGGCACAACAAAATAGGTCGAGTTTATTCTAGTTAACTATACATTTTTAAAACAACAAATCTTATGCATTGATGAAGATAAAAAATGTTATTGGCTTATTGCTAGCTCGCCAGGAGAAAAATGCAATAAATGCACAATTATATGGAAGCAAAATTATTACTATAAACTCCATCACGTTTTGCAAACACAGCTTGTGTAGTCACTCATGCAAGCCACAAGCTCATGAAATGGTCATGCAGCTGATAGGTTGCAGAAATCAATAGCTCATACGTAGTGATGGGCCTGCTGTGCTGCTCTTAAGGTGCAGCAACAAACAGCCTTCAGTGATGCAATGCCAGCAACAGCGTGCTATCAAGCAAGCAAAAGCTCATAAAAGGCTCCATAAAATTCTATAGCAGGCGATTTGGTGTATGTTGGTGTGCCATGCATATGGTTTCATAGAGCCTGAGCACCGCATGTGACTGGATACTTTTGTGTATATTTATATTTGAGATAGTCAAAAAAATATTTTCCTTTCCGAAGGACAGTGGACTTCTACATATGTGTAATAGGGTGGTTTAAATTGTTTGATGGATACTTTATGAGATATCGATCATTATACACCATCTACCTAGAAAATAATGAATTTCTTTTCGCCATTATTTGGATTGGAGTTTCATAGTATCTGCGACATTCTTAACGGCTCAATATGGTCGGCGTATAATAGAAAGTTGACGAACGAAAAGCAAGAGCTGAAGTCACTAAAGACAGGGCAGTTGAAGTTTTAACTGGGAAATATATTTTATCTTTGATGAAGCGTTCAAAGAGATCTGATGCATAAGTAGACGGGCTTATGGTGGGCTTTTAATTGATGTGATCTCTCATACTACTGCGGGCAAAAAGTAAGGTGAATTTGGTTGTAAAATTGTAAAATGAAAAATCTTTATTTATTCTTGTAAATCAATATCATCCACTTCAAAATAATCCCCTCTCGATGAAATACACTTATGCCAACGATTTATCCAATCCCCGAAACATGCCAAATAGTCCATTTCCGGTATAGCCATCGGCACCTTCTTCGATTCAGTTTTTATCTCCTCAATCGACTCGAAACGCGTTCCCCGGAGTGGTCTCTTGAGTTTTGGGAATATCCAGAAGTCACACGGAGCCAAATCAGGCGAATACGGTGGTTGTGGAACGATATGCGTGGAATTTTTGGCGAAATGGTCGAAAAATCGAAAAAAACTGTCATCATATCCTTTATTTTTGAACGACTCTGACGTGCTCTTTTCGGTCTGGCCTCGCCTTTAGCACGATATTCGCTTGATTGGTCGGTTGTTTCAGGGTCGTAAGCATAAATCCAAGTCTCATCTCCCGTAATGATGCATTTGAGCTTGTCCTGATAGTCTGAAAGCATTGTTTCACACACATCAGCGCGACGACTTCTTTCCAAGAAATTGAGAGTTTTCGGTACCAAACGAGATTTGACTTTTCGTAGGCCCAAATGGTCTTTGAAAATGGTTTTCACAGAACCTTCTGATATTCCGATCATATCAGTAAGGTCTTTAACAGTCAACCGATGATTTTTGAGCACTAACTCCTTCACTTTATTGACGTGTTGGTCTTCTGTTGACGTCGATGGTCGTCCGGAACGCTCCATGTCATCAACACGTTCTCGACCCTCTTTGAAGTCTTTGTACCACTTATAAACATTTTTCTGCGACATGGTCGAATCACCAAATGCCTTCTGCAACATGCTAAATGTTTCCGCAACCGAAATTTCATTCCGCAAACAAAATTTGATGGCACTTCTCTGCTCAATCAAATCAGACATTGTAAAAATCAAAAAAAGCACTCTCGGTCGTTTGGTAAACACAAGCGTAAATATATTACTGATAATGACATTCACATGAAAGTTGGCCCAAATGTTATTAACAGTGCTGCCAACTCATGAAAAAAATAACTAGAGCGAAATTTGACAAATAAATTCACCTTACTTTTTGCCCACAGTAGTATATAATTTTTAGAGCTGTATTGAAAATAATTAATAAAACCTAAAAACATCGATATTTTTTTATTTAAACAACAACTAGGCCCGTCCTTTGAGAGCCCCTTTACTTGCGTAAATTTCGTTTGCTTTTCCAAATTTGATTAGGCACCCCAAACATAAACTTTTCAATTAACTTTTATAAGGAAACCATTTCATTGCTAATGCTATGACAAGAAAAAAAATCAAACAATTTCCACATACTACCGCCACCCTAATGATCATCTTGCAATAAATTGAAACTTTTGAATGCTGCAAATTTGCATGTGGTTTGTCACTTTTCTGGGATACATTTCATTTCACTACTGAAGATATAAACTTCTTGCACATCTTCTTTACGAACACACACATACCCACATTCCTACTCCAAAACTCTACAAATTTTTAGAGCACTGGCTTATGAGAATATTTTTGAAATTTGCGGTGATAAATGTCTGCATATGCACGAGTTCTTTGAGCAACTCACATGCACTCAACGCAAATGAACCAACCGGCAAGTGTTTATGGTCAACCAGTCCAACGCATGTGGATGTTAAGCTTTCGTAGACTTTCATGTATGTATGTATGTGTGTATATATTTTCATGCAATTGAAATCTTGTCTCCGGATGTGCTGCGGTCAAGCAATCGAAAAGAAATTATGACATTTTTACCAAATTTTATGTAGTCATCATTGTTCAAGTCGTCATCACTCAGTAAGCCAGTGCAGTTAGTCAGACAATCTGTCTGTCGTTCGTCGTTTGTGCAACCAGTTGACAGTGGATGAGTAGTTGAAATTAATTCAATTGCTGTTGAAGGCATGTATGCAAAACTGGTTGTACGTGAGGTTGGCCGCACTAGCATGTGCGTGTGTATGTATGCAAAAATTTGAATTTACCTGTTTGCGTGCGTGGCAGTCCAATGCAGCTATACTTGTAGACACACATTCCACTTTATATGTGTATCCCACACAGATGTAATATTTTATTGATAATGGATATTTGTTAGATTACTTCTTATTTTTTTATGCTGTTCAAAAGAAGCAAATTGTATTCAAACAAAAATGATTTGAGATGTTTGGTGATTTTAAATTTTAGGTTTAGTAAAAGTAATTTACAAAAAAGGAAATACCTATAAGTACAAGGCGGCACAAAATTAACCCAATGGGCTCTTTCGACTTTGAACGTGTATTTCACATATTTCTATTATAGCTAACGCCTTGCTTGCAGGTAGCTGATTAAAATATAATTTTCTCTCAATTTATGGATATAACATTTTAAAAACGATACTCGAACAGGCCGAAAAAATGCCAACCGAAGGTTAAGTAACTTCCTTAATAAATCGAGAAATTAGACTTAGGGACGGAGATCTTGACTTTGACCTTAACTCCCTCCATTCCTTGTCTGTTTCTATACTGCAGCTCTCTGGTTCCCCAATGTCAAATAGGATTGACGTTCGGCGCTATTTGCAAAAATTATAAATCTTCCGATAGGATGATTAATTTCCCGCCTCTGTATGTAGGATAATATTGAGCAGGTTAAAAAATCAAGATGAACAGCATAGAAAAGGAGCTGTTCTAGTTTTTTACCAATAGAAATGACGACTTTTTTAAACGCAGAATTATGAATTTGCTTTCAAAATAGACAGAAACTATCAAACGGAGTAAAGGGCAAAAGTCACAACATATTTTGTTAGTGAAACGCTATTGAAATCCTTCAGTAGTACAAAAAGAGCGAGAGAATGGAATATAGGGCTGGAGAGATTTGAGAATAAATTGAGATTCAAGTTAAGTAAGAAAAAAAACTTTATAAAAAATTATATTTTATCAGTAATTATTTTAGTTCCTCAATTTCGTATCCTAAATTAACTTATCTGCAGACCTCTTCTTTCCCCTGATTACCGCGCTAGCCGCTTAAATAATTTCGGATGAGTTTTACAAAGCGCTCAAATAAATAACTTCTTCCTCTTGTTAACCGGCGCCAATTGTGCACGTCAAGTGAAGCCAAATCCTTTTGCAACTGATTCTCTAATTCAAAGGCGGTCTTCCTCTTCCTTGCCTTCAGTAGTAAGTGAGGCTTAAAATGCTAACAGATCTTGAGCGTGTATTTGCAATACATCTAACAATTTCACAAATTTTAACCGTTCGCATGCCTTAATGAAGTTCAAAGCATGTCATGGCGTATGAGTGATGTAGAGCTAGCGCTGGAAGCCATAGTATGTGAACTTTTTATACTTTTCGATAGATACTAATTATACCTACGTGACAAACCGGTTTAATGGAGAGTTTGGTCAGTTCATGTGCTACCCAGACTGTAGACATAAGAGGGAAGTCTGAGTGCTAGAAAGGAATGAAGGAATAAACTAACAGTAGCATAAAAGCTGAAAAAAAAACAAGTTGTCACAGCCACAAAATTATGCTTGAACAAATTGCTTAGAGCGGCAAATATTAACAAACGCAAAAACAAAAAACACAGCAATATGCTAATGAAATAACAACAGTGGCGAACAGCTTTAACGGCAATAAAACTAACAAGTATTTGTAGTTGAAAGAGGTTTTTCTTATGAGGGTCAAATGTTGTAGGGTAAGCACGCCGCCATAGCAATTGACTGGACCAATTTGCATACAAATATCATTCACTTACTACAGTAACAACTAACTGTTGGCTTTTCCTTTTAAAATTTTTCTTGCAAAGAACTTGTGTGTATGTATTCTTGGTACTGCCGGTGTATGTGCTCTCGGCATCGGTACATATATGCAGTGGTATGAGTAAGCGCTTTGAAAGGGCGTGATATGACGTTAAGTTGCATGGAAATGGCATCCTTTTATTTTTTATTTTTTATACATTCCCCCACGATTTATGGAATATTTTAAGTATCCTTTGGCGTTAACTATATCTATACACACACATGCCCATATACCAATGAATCAGTGACCAGTATGTTTAAATAGAAAATATCATTTCAGCTTACGTCTGTTGACCTCGATTTCTTTTTTTATAATTGGTTACGCCGCTTTTCTGTATTATGTAATATACTTATAGTCCTACCACATACATACGTACATACATATGTATATGTCCATGCAAACTTATTACTTGTGCATACTTGTGTGCCTTGCGCTTGTGCTTGCCGCTGTTAATTTGCATTTTTGTTATAAATTCCGCCTTATTGCTCTTTTGCCTTTCGCCGCCCTCTGCACTCCCTTCCGTGATTTCCCCCCATTTTCATCACCATTTCAGTTGACACTGACATTATTCTATTAACAACTTCCCATTGTTTGCTATTGTCATATAATGTGACTTTGTGTGTGTGTGCGTATGTTGGTTAAGGGACAATTTAATATTCTCAGCTCGAGTGAATATTGCAGAACTGAGACTTGTAACTCAACAGCAAATGAAGTATTTATGCAAATTTTTCAATATTTTTATTCAAGTTGAACGGATTTCTATCTTCACAAATAATTAAATTTAAATGAGAAATTGAACTCATATATTTGTTCACGCATCAGAGCTTTGAGCAAATTGGTGGTAAAACACATGAAAACATATTTTGAGAGTTTTAAACCTCCTTCTCCTCCTATTTGCGGTGTGCGTCTTGATGTTGCTCCACAAATGGACGACTCGGAATGGCATATATTTTTTATGAGGAGCTTTTTCATGGCAGAAATTCACTCGGAGGCTTGCCATTGCCTGCTGAGGGACGACCGCTATAAGAAGAAACTTTTTCTTAATTTTGGTGCTTCACCGAGATTCGAACCTACGTTCTGTCTGTGAATTCCGAATGGTAGTGACGCACCAACCCATTCGGCTACGGCGGTCGCTGAAAAAATGATTACCAGGAAGTTAATTTGGGATCGTTGATTACAAATTCGATGTTAGAAATCTCAAAATTCAAAATGGCAAGAATCTAATTTTTCATAGTTCTTATTATGCCTTTTGGATAAATTTTTTATTATTATTTGTAATTTTATTATTTTTTATCTTTTTACATTACCTACCGTTTATGATTTCGTCTGGATTAGTTTTCGTTTTTTTTTTGAATTTTTTTAATTTTGTGCCATGTTTAGTATTTTTTTACTTTCAAATTTGCTAATTTTTCTATTTCTATTTGTTCTAATTTTATCTGGACTAATTTTAAAGTTATTTTAATAATTTATATATTTTCACTTTCTTACCTTTTATATTTATTTTTTCATTTTTTAATCTTTAATTTTTATTAAGTTCTTAATATATTTTAACATTTACATTTTTAAATTTTTTTTTCTATTTTTTATTATTTTATCTCGACCAATTTTTATTATTTTTATGTTTTGCTTGTTTCACTTTTGTATTGTTTTTTAATTTTTTAGTCTTTATTTTTATTATTTTCTAACTTTTACATTTTTAGCTTTTCTTTTTGAATATTTTATAATTTGTCCAATTTAAATTGTTTTACCCATTATAATTTTTATTATTTTTTAATATTTTTACCATTTTTCGTTTTTTTTTCAATTTTTAATATATCATTTTTTATTATTCTAAAAATAAAAAATAAATTTTCCTCTTATTAGTAATTTTATCTGGCGTGATTGGCGCTTTTAGACCCCAGCCTAGCGTTCAGCACAAAAATTGTCTGTTTCGATTTTGATTTAAGACCCAAAAATTAATAAAAATTTGTTCCTTCTATGTTGCGTATGAGTATAGGAATATATTAATGAAACTTCTGTAATCATTTTCGGCATCAACTATGGCCCACTCTTCACTCAGCATTGACCACTCAACAAACTTAAGTAAAAGCAAACTTTTGTAATTTCCTACACTTTACTGTTTTTCAAAGTATGAATACTGTTGGCAAGTTTTACACGAATAAGCTATTGCGTTCACCCCTTCCCACCAAAGGATGAAGAATATTTAACCTCCTAAACCGCTGTTCAACAATACATAGCCGCAGGTACTTTTGGATTGAATCAAATAAATCATTTTGCAAAGCTGTGCATTTCCGCGTTTTGTGGCGCTTAAACAAAAAGTGGAATGAAAGCAGCAAAAGCAAAAGTAATGTAATGCTTATCCGTGCTTTGACGGAACAATGCCTATTGTATGTGTGCTTGTATGTATATATGTGTGTGCGTCTGTATGTCTAATTGAAAGCATACGAGCTTGTAAGTAAATAAATGTTTCGCTTCCAAAATTCTACACTTCATTTTACACAGTTGAATTATTTTGTGGAGCGGTATTTCGCTAAAGGCATCTTTAGTTGTTTAGTGGTTGTTGCTTTTTGATTAGCTACATTGTTGTTGTCTTACTTTGGCTTATCAATTTTCGCAAATTTGGTGAGGCATTGTTTCAGTTCTAAACTTCCTCTGCCAACCGCAGAACTTTATGTATGTAAATAAGTATATCGGATATAAAAGCGGAAATCACTTCAAAATCTTCAAAAGCGGTATTTGCAAACCACATACTTACTCATACATATTTACACATATTTTTGAGTGTATGATATTAGTGGCTAGGCCGCATGTATTGTTTGTTTCTCGCATGAGCAGAAGTTAGTAACCACTTCTTATATCTTCCGGCATGTGAACCCTTATTTCACTTAACACTTGATTTAAGCGTACAAAATAAGTATTTAACATTTGACAATGGCCACTGGCGTTTGGCATGTAAATACTATCCGTGCATGTGAGGAATCGAGAGAGTCAAGCGTAGAGTCTCTCGAAGGTAGGACATGAAGTGCTGTTTACTTAAGGTATTAAGTTATTTAATACGGGTTTCGCCTGCCTCTAATATCTGCCATCTCTCAGACTAAGTTGAAGACACTCATCATCACAGCTACAGTGCAATGCGGTTCCATATGGCGATAGGTAGATTTTAGCACACAGCCAGGCGGCTACTAAATAGTTAGAAAAAATGTCCGCGACACCAAAAGTAGTTTGAAAGCAGGTAATCTTTAGAAAGATGGCATAGGCTTTAGCTGAAACTAACCTGATAAGCTTTGCACGTTACTAAACCGATGATGCACCAGGTTATTTGCATAAGGGCATTGATAAGAATGGGTGGGTTACCTGGGAGCTTCGGTGTGAACTCATTTGCGGCTTTATTTAAACGAATTTAAAACGAAATTAAAATGTTACATAAAAAAATGTAATGCTTTTCTCGCTAGTTAGTCCGCATTTCACTTACCAAGGGTACATCTGTGACAGGTAATCATTCTACGCTTGTATTGCATTTCAAAGCCAACTCATGCAGGCTTCTCCTACATTTCCTGGTTACCTTCGAGGTGGTGACATTTGCTTTCATAGATCCAATAGTGCTTCGCTTCAGAGCAAAAGGTAATAGGCCGCTTAGTAACGGTTGAGGTTATAAGTCAAAGAGTGGTTTCTTTTATAGCTGCTCAGTTAAGCTTACAACAAACTACAGTACTTTCGTAAACACAACTTAAAATTAACCCTTTGCTGTCGTTTTAATTTGGGCATGGGTATCGTACTGGTCGGAATTAATTTCCGTTGAAAGAGCAGTCACACATAATACGTAAGATTATGATGCATACCTAAACAAAATTTATTAATTCCATAGGTAAATCCAGTATAAAATTTGTATGGTTCTTTGCTGTGCTGGCTGAGGAAGACATACAACCGGAATGGCAAAAAAAACTTTGGTGGCTGATAGTAGACATACCACAACAAAGGGTTAAAGGAGAGAACTTCGGAGTAAATCCTTGCCCTTTATGCATTCATAAAATATATTTGTTTCATATTTCCATGCAAACAAATTACAACTACAATGCAACACAAATATTGTACTTTTTCCACAAATAAACTTGAATATTTAAATGTGAGCTTGATAGCTCTTCTGCTTTTCTCCGCCACCGAGTACAGTTGCACTAAAAACAACGCTAACTAATTTTCTATTCAAAAACGAAAGCTTTCCAAGGTTCATTCCAGAGTTTGCCCTCGCTCAGTATGCCTCAAAAACATATTGTCGGATATCCGCTTTTATGTTTAGTGCGCAGTCTGTGAAGTACAGGGCATGAGTATGTGGCTGTTTGAGCCAGACACGCCTTTCGCTTGTCAGAAACACTGCAGCCATTGTCAAGGCACATAAGAAACAGTTAGGTATAAATGAAACAATAGCAGCAAACAACGAGGGAAGAAAAATTTTAAGGGTTTGAAAGATGGTGCAATCGGAAGTCCTGCACTCACTTACATACACATGTAAATATGTATGTGTTTAAAGTGCGAGTGTATGGAAAAGGAATAAAATTTGTTGTGAAACTTTTGTACTATATTTACTTACTTTTCAATATATATGGATGTGTGTGAGTGTGTGTATTTTTTCTTTTTTTGTTTGCACGAAACAAAGCGGAAATGTCAACAGAAACAGCAAAACATACTTCCACCACTTCGACGCTAACCGACTTCCGGTTGCGTTCGAGTGACTGGTATTCTTCTTGTTGCACACTTGTCGTTCATACAATCTGTATTGCACCTGCTTACCTACCTGCAACCTTACTAATTTAATCTTTCTTTATTAATTTACTCTGTCTTCTTCCACTTTTATGTTTGTTTTCCCTCAAAAAATTAACTAAGCCTACGCTTATGTGTTTGTATGGATTGACATTACATTCAACTCCTTATCTACTATCTATTATACAATAATTTTAAAAACGATAAGGCTCTAAGGTGAACTGGATGTAGTCTTTTACGCAGATTGTTCAGGAATGTCCAAACTAAGCAGAGCAAATGAGGCTTTGCGTCTTATCAATTATAATACAATCAATTATTTCCTTTGCAGCGGATTAGACTGAGTCTATAAATTTGAATAGAAATTTAAGTCTATAAATAATATATTACTACGAATTTCAAATTAAAAGCCTTCACAAGCAGAATTGAACTTTTAATAACTGTGGGCGTTATTTGGAACGTACTCGTACATACGTGCCCACGCTGGATATGCCAATAGCAATCAACCGGGAGTAAAATTGCTTAAAAACGACTAGCGCACTCACACAGCGGCACTAGTAAATTTCCTATAGAAAATAATTTAAAAAAATATTTACGTATTACATTATTATACCTGCGTCCTTCTCTTAAGGTACATTGTCCCAGACATAATCTTATAACGCACTGAAGTAATTTGTTTGTTATTAAAGGGGGTAAGAATAGGGGCATAACAATTTCAGTTCACATGATAAATTTGTATTCATACCAGCAATTAGAAGATATGCGCTGATCTGACGTTAAAGCAAAGTATATATAGAAATAAGAAAGCAAACAGCTTGCATCTTTCATCAACCAACATATGCATACATATATAAAGAGTTTTTCAGTAAGAGCGCTTCAACTTTTTTTTTTAATAAAACACAAACGGTTTGACTTTTTTAACTAATTTTTATTATCGGGTTTGAACATATACATTTAAGTATGAAATTCGATTTCTTTTGCATGACCAAAGCGTGCACGTTTTACGAAGTCCAATCGTTGAACCCAATTTTCGACCACTCTTTTGCATAAATCGGCCGAAATTCCAGCAATTTCGTGTTCAATATTGGCTCTGAGCTCACAAATCGTCACCGGCTTGTTACTATAGACCAATGACTTCACATAACCCCAAAGAAAATAGTCTAGAGGCGTCAAATCACACTGGAAATAATGTGCTCATCGAACTTACTCTTCAACAAATCAATTGTAGCGTGTGCTGTGTGGCTTGTGGCCCCGTCCTGTTGAAACCACATGTCGTCTAAGTCCATACCATTCAATTGCGGTCAAAAATAATCGTTTATCATGTCGCGGTATCGATTTCCATTCACAGTAACGTGGCGATCGTTCTCGTCAACGAAAAAATATGGGCCAATTACGCCGCCGGCATGTAAACCGCACCAAACAGTGATTTTTTCGGGATGCAACGGTGCCTCATGAATCACGTGTGGATTGCTTTCTGCCCAGTAACGCATATTTTGCTTGTTGACAAAGCCATTGAGCCAAAAGTGCGCTTCATCACTGAAGATGATTTTTTGGAAAATTTATAAGTTTTCATAAAAAATTTGCACGATTTGCAATCGTTGCTCAAGTGTGTAGCACTCCATGATGAAATGTATACTAATGAAGTTTACAAATGACAAGCGAAATATAAAAAATATTGCGTCGTTCGCCCTCCCTATCGGAAAAAAGTTGAAGCGCACCTATTAAAAAACGCCTTATATATATATTTTTGTTTTCATTTTTTTCAAAATTTTTCATTGTAATACGAATTATGGGCATAATGCTGAGTGATACAAAACATCTCAAAGTTTTATTACAAAAAACAGCACTCCGTTATATCACTTTCGCTTTATTACAGTTTGACAATTAATTTTATGATTTTCTCACACATTTTTTCACAAACACACCTCTTTTGTAAATTTCCTCCTTCTAAAAAATAGCTTCAAAATTCAAAAAACTCTATGCAAATCGGAGCATTCTGTGCACAGTTATTAGCATAGCTACATATTTTGCAATTATATTTTATCAGATGTAGAGATGTCTACCGCTAGGTTTGAATCGACTAATACTAAGGAGCCAATTTTTCAACAAATTAACAAGCTCCAATTTTTGAGTGCGTTTGAACTTGTTGATTGGAAGCCAAGATCTCAAACTTCAATACAATATGAACTGAGGATATTCAATTCCTCTAAATGAAGTGTACAGATGGGCTGATTCGGCTCAGTTTAAATTAATGCAGTACTTCAACAAATGGCTTGTCTTACTAGAACAGATCTGTATGTGAACAGCTTAAGCGAATTCATACACTGTAGCACACACTGCCGCCGCCGAAGTATCCTCTGGGTAGCGAAGTAGTGACAGAAGGTAAAGCAACCCACGATATCTGGTTATGCGATGGGTTTGATACTGCCCCGTAAAACTCCTCCCCTGATGAAAAAGAAAGCAAGGCCTTTGATGAGAAATGCCTACGACCACGACAAACGAACAAAGGAATTCTGCGGAAGGTTTTTGTACCATTGCACGTTGGCAACGGCAAGTTGGCGATGAACCAGTGAGCTGTATGAGCTTCACGCCGGCATAGACAGACTTCAGTAGACAGATCCAGTGGCTATGTTGGCAAGGTTATGCCATCCGAATGCATATAAAAGTTCCTCTGAAAGCTTTCCATCTGATACCTGGTGGTAGCAAAAGAAGAGAAAAAGCTCCTGTGGTTTGAAAAGATCAGGTTTGGCCTCACTTGAGGTATCCAACTGGCGCCGGTTAGCATGAGAAAGAAACGGCTGGCGCGCTTTGTTAAACTCTGCCAAAATCGCTTAGGCGGTTATAGCGCCAGCCAAGAAGAAGAGGAAGCACGCACCGCCTGTTTGGTGAGACAATAATTACGGGCAATTAAACTGAGAATTTCAGTAGCAAATTTTAGTAATTTTCAAACCCATGAAACTTCATCTCAGTAAAAATGTAAGCTTCAAATGTTGCTAAGATATTGCCTAAGAGCATAAGACAACAATTTAACGCTGTGCTTGTATTTAATTACAACATTCTTATGTCCCTATTGCAAAACCCGCTTCAAATTATAAACTTTCGTCTATTTCAAGCAAAAAAAATGTACTTTTATTGCCTTAATTCCAAATAGAAACTTATTTAATTCAATTTTTCATAATACTTAAGTTAATTCAGCCATTCGAGTAACCAAAGGTGACCGGTGAAAATTCTAAGAAAAAAAAAAACAAGAATCTACGCACAATCAAATTAGCAGTTTTTCTTCCACGAACCAAAAGCAAAAAAAAATTAATAAAAAAAAAAACAAAAGCTTATGCAAAACTTTGACAAACTCTTAAATACCTAAAAGTATGCTATTGTCCTGCTATTGACAGCTTATTGTTTTTTGGCGACTGCCAACAAGCCAGCGAGCCAACGAGCGCCTACTCAAACTTTTCTAATCTTGTTTTACCAAGCTCATAAAACTACAACAGCACCACCATATAAAATAAATGCACAAGTATGCAACAACAACAACAATAATAGCAATAACAACAAACGACTTGTAGAAACTTTTCACATTTACATACATATTTATTCACGAGCGAAAATTTCTTCGCCACTTTGTGCATATGTAATTACTGCCATCAAATTGGTCACGAAATGGATGATAAGCAAATATTTGCATCATCCGGTAAATATTCCTTGTCCAAGTCATGACAATGAAAGTGGATAAGGGGATGGCATGAGATGCAGACTAAATTATGAAATTATTGTTTTACAGTGAATATTTTTACATATTTTCTAATGTATCATAGATACTGGCATATAGAAGAATGATTTAATAAAGCTATTTGTGCACCTCTCCTTCTTCCTCACCACATTCTTTTCTTTCTGTGGCTAAAGAATTTTCGGCAGCCTTCAAGAATTTGAACTTTATGTCTCCTTTTCTAGAAAAGTCAGGGCTTACTTTAAACACCAACGGAGTTAATCCAAAGGAAAAGTCTCTCTTCCAAGCAAGCGCTACTTTGGACTAAGTGGGCACTCAGGTAGTAAAATCCTCTTTCGACAAATAAAACTAATTAACACTCTACAAGGCTCTCATCTTGCCCGTTCTAACGTATGGCGCAGAAGCTTAGACGCTGACAACATCCGATGAGGCGTCTCTTGGAGTGTTTGAGAGAAAGATTCTGCGGAAGATTTTTGGACCTTTGCACTTTGGTAATGGCGAGTATCGCAGGGGATAGAACAATGAGCTGTATGAGCTTTACGACGTCATAGGAGTACCGAAGCGAATAAAAACCCAGCTGGATACAAACCCCGAATGGATATAAAGGAAGGGCTCCTGTGTGCTGAAAAAATCAGATGGAAAAGAACTTAGCTTCACTTGGAGTGTCTATTTGGCGCTGGTTAGCTCGAGGAAGAAACGACTGATGCGATTTGTTAAACTCGGCTAAAATCGCTTAAGCGGTTATAGCGCCATCCAAGAAGAAGAAGCTTTTTAAACACCAAAATCTTTCTTCAATAGGTAATTCCAACGCAGCAAAGGCATATTCCGTTCTCTATTATAAACATATTAGTGTGTATACTCCATACAACAACAAAATTTTCATCAAATATTAAAAAAAATATCCAGTCAATAGTGCCCGCTGTCAATCAATCATGGCACGAGTACATCAGTCGGTCGACAAGTACTTCCATGCGAGTTTCTGCATGCATAAGTAGTTATGTATCAATGTATCAACAGACAGTCAGCAATCATTCGTATCGTTTAAGGTCAGGTCGACCACAATTCAACACAGCGAAAGTGCCTCGCAGGAAAAATATTCACTAATGAGCCAACATAACTATTGCTATTAAGAGTAGTTCGTCAGTACTTTGGATTTGCTTGTTGTTGTATGAAAGAAGCAAAAGTCATAGGTATATTTGAAAAAACAAGAAAATATTTTTATAGAGTTCAATTTTCCAATATTAATCACTACTCGAAATTCTGCAGAGAAAGTGGTACTCAGTGCTTTTGAGAAAAATTGGGTATTTGTACTCCTGCTTTTCCCATACCTTGAACTTGCCAGGGACTTTAAAATATTTTCAAAGACGTAAGATTTTACTGGGAATGGGTAAATCGGAGGCGTTCGCGGGAGCTTCTAAGATTAAGAAATGCTCAGCTCTCGAATTTTATGGATACCCTTACAGGACTTTTCCCACGAGATATGCGGAGTTCATTTTGCATAACCTGTGCAAAGGGATCTTAGCAATCGCTGTTTTACTACGCAGGGATCAAAAAACCCTCGAGCATGTTTTGTGAGACTAGCTCGTTAACTGAAGCAAGGATGAAAATTGACTTTTCTCGGGACATCGCCAGTTGTTAGCATTGGATGGTAATATAACACGAACTACTTCCGCCTGATGCTTATATTCTTAGATTGCACAAAAGATTATGAGGTCGAAGTGCCTCAAATCTGTCTATGTACGGTACTAAATACAGTATCAGTAAGTTTGGCTGGCGGGTATTATCCTGCATGGTATCTGCCACACATATGCGCACAGCTATAAATACATACACATATGCAAATAATTTATGTAAGTTCATAATAGCATAAAAGTAATTTATGATGGACACGTTGACATGCCTGCTGTACCGTATTCAGTCAGTCTGAGTCAGTGAGCCATTAAATGAAGCAGCTTTGTTGGTTTAAATGGTCACTTTTTTAAAGGCGTGAGTGCTCTTTCGCTGATGTGGTGATGACAGTTTCTTTTTGAACATGGGTGGGTAATGGAAGTAACCATTTACGAGCTTTCAGTTGATGCAACTAAAAAATGCTTTCGGAAAAAGTAAAGAAAAAATTCACGATTCATATTATTATTAAAGTAAAATTGTTTTTGTTTTTTTTTTTTCATTTTTTTATTAAGAATCCTCTGGCACTGTTCAGAAGCGTTGTACACCTGCAACTAGTAAACACCGCAGGAAAAAATTATAACACCAAAATGATTATGTTGATATTTACTTAAGCAATAATAGAAAAATGTTTCAATATCGTTAGGTTGATTGTATATTTAAAACGATATCTCATGGCGGAAGTTATGCAGCATTTGTTGCGTTTAATATTGTATTTTAATAACACGCAAATCCTTGTTATGTCCAAGACGAAATAATTACAAGACCAAAAGCGTTTACAATGTAGGTGTTTTCTTTAAAATTATTATGCTATAAATGTTTTCGATCACGTTATCTCGTTCTCATATTATATTTACATGGTTGTTTTGGTATAGAAACAAAAAACACGCAGTGTGGAAAAGCTTTGTCTACATTTGAGCAGAGACAAATCTTAGCAAGGAGAGAGAGAGGCCTTACGAGCACAAATCGAGATATTACTTCAAAACTAAAGAGAAGAGATGTTCGGGAAATCAATAGTATAGCTATGAAGAAATCAAATAGCCCTGCTGAAATGAAACACCTTCTTAATTTGGAAGTTACTATCCGCCATGTGGAACAAACTTTGCAAGCGAACTCTACAGGGTGAACGATAGAAGTGTTACTTATTCAAAACACCATAACTTTTTTGTGTGAAATTAGTTTTTATTGATTTCAAAATTGTTCAAAAACGATTACAATTTTAATATATATTCACTTTAGCTCGATATGACCACCTTTTGCCTTGACTATAGCCTTCAAACGGTCAAAAAATGAGTTGCATGGTGCACGAATCTGATCTTAAGGTATTTTGGCCCATTCTCGTATAATCGCTTTTTTCAGCGCATCCATACTGGCATATTTTTTAGTCCTCACCTTGCTCTCCAAAATGGACCAGATGGAATGTCCATCGGATTTGCGCCTGGCGAATTCTAAAGCCATTGTGTGGACGAAATGAAGTGTGGAACATGATTTTTTAACCATTCTTGGTTCACATGAGCTTTATGAGACGGTGCCGAGTCCTGGTGGAACGTCCATGGCTCTAAAGCAGCTGCGTCTAATGCTGTTTTGCGATATTTTCAGTTCTTTGGCCATTTTTCTTCCATTTCGACGTGGATTTCGTTGAAGTCGAGCCTTCACTTTCCGAACCATTCCTGGCGTTGTTCCGGTTTTTTTGGTCCCCCTCCATAGCGTTTTGCAATGCTACCAGTATCATTGTATCTTTTTATAGTGCTATACACAAACATTTTATTCACTTTGAGGTGACTGAGTTCACAAACAATGGCTAGTTGTGATTTTCCAGCCAAATACATATAACGCAATCACACTATTATGTTTGAATTCCATCACAGAAAAAAAAAATCAACAAAACTGAGACGCAAATGCTTCTGATGGCTTATAAACAATATATTGAACTGTCATTAGAACAATTTTGACTTTGATGTCATGAGCTGTTTTACAGATACTCGTGCAAGCACTGTGAAGTTGGTAACACCTAATATCGTTCACCTTGTAGTCTAGAATATGTTAAAAAAGTGCCTAAACCTATGTTAACCACACGGCACAAGTAAGCCGAATTGGCATTTGGAGAAAACTATTAGCAAGATGAATGGAAGAGAATAAGTTTTCTCGATGAAAAAAACTTCAATGTGGAAGGATCAGGTAACTCCCAAATGTACTGCCATGATAAAGGTAAGGAAAAACAGGAAAGAGTGACTAGTAATTTAGGATAGGGTTTTGTCATGGTTTCGTTTGGCATTTAGTGGTTTTGTGCCAAAGGCAGACGCCTTTAAGTTTCATATCCTCTAAAAAAGGATATTGTCAAGTATATAGAACTTCTAGACTTAATTTCGATGACGAGTGGATTTTCCAGCATAGAAACAAAACCGTTCACGCATCCAAAGCAACAAAAAAGTTTATGGCAGCGAAAAATACCAATTTTTGAATGTCCTGCCTGCAGTCTTACTTACGAGAAAACGGAAATTGGATGGACTCAGTCTTCCAACACTGAAAGGTGTGACACTTGGTCTTTCCGATGAAGTTAAATATCTAGGAGTAATCTTGGATAAGAAGCTGACTTAGGAGATACACCGCAGAGCCTTTGGTAAAACCTGGGGCCTAAAACCTGCTGTGGTCCTATGGATATACAGAGCACTTATCAGACCAATCATCCCTTACGCTTCTGCGGTCTGGTGGCGACGGAGCATGGTTAAGTCCACAATCCGTGAACTATACAGGCTACAAAGAAGTGTATGTTTATGCATCACGGGTGCAATGAGTACAACCTCTAGTGATGCCCTAAAGGCTACGCTTGATTTGCTTCCCCTGGATCTCAAGATACAACAGGAAGCAATAAAAATAATGTGCATACTCCATAAATATGGTTTCTGGTACGACTGGCATGATTCGGGACACATAAAAATCTTTAAGTTGCTATCTGAGCAGTATCCACTGTTTTTGGCCCCTAAAGAGGATCCGATACCCACAGTTTCAATTGGAAGGAAATTTGATGTCAGATTTCCATTGCGTAAGCAATGGAGCAATTCAGAATGCATGCAGGGAGGTTTGACGGATATTTTCTTTACCGATGGGTCCAAGAATGAAATAGGGTCTGGATCCGGATGGTACTTAAACGATAGTGATAAGTATCACTATGCCAAGGGGGATATGGCAACTGTTTTCCAAACGAAAGTTTTTGCCATCCTGAAAGTAGCCGAATGGATAATCGAGAGGAGATGGAGCGGGAAACAGATTGGAGTTTTCAGTGACAGTCAGGCTGCACTGAAGGCTCTGGAGAACGCGAAGCAAACCTCAAAAATTATTGAAGAATGTAAGAAGAAGCTTAGTTCTGTCACAAGACAAAACACGCTTGTACTTATATGGGTTCCAGGATACACCGCTATTCAAGGAAACGAAATTCCGATGAATTGGCCAACCGTGGATCAGCGGTGCCTCCACAAGGGCCAGAGTCAATAATCGGGATCAGGTCCGCAGGAATCATGAATTGGATTAGCGATTATGTAGGCAATCTACATAAAGAACGATAGTCCGGTCTAGAACGCTGCAGAACTGTAAAGTGTTTTGTGACAAGTTCAAACAGAAAACTGTCAAACTTTCTACTAAAACTTGGAAGTAAAGACGTTCGGTTGATGGTCGGCATCATTACAGGACACAACCCATGGGGTCAGCATATGACCACCATAGGAATCATGGAGGACCCAATGTGCCTGTCATGCTTGGAGGAGGCGGATACCACTGAGCACTTTCTATATGAGTGTCCTGCCTTTACTAGAGCACGGCTACGAGTTTTGGGTTCCAATGCCGTGACAATGAGTAATATTCGTTCTCTAAAACCGGAGGATATTTACAGAGGAATCTGGAAAATTCTCTCAATGACTAACTATCTCTCCGATACTTGTCTCCTTCCCTCCTTGACTATCTACCCCCTTTCCAGAGCCTTAAATACAATGGGATTTTTAGCCTGAGTATTTTAGGAGCCATCAAATCTCTTGGTGCTCCTTGGCTCGACCTTTTCAAATTTCAATTTCAAGCGATTTAATTGCTTTAATGGCTGCCTGACTATCTATCCAAAAGTAAACTTTGGAGTTCGTAAATGGTTACGCGTCTTGTACACTTTTGTGCTAAAATTTTAGCAAGGGCTTTGCCTTCACAGCCGCATGCCACTGTGCACATCCTCGCCGTCATTGGAGGAGGCAAATGCAATTGTCATATCTCTTATTGTTGTGGTTGTTGCATGTTATGGCTTTAGTTAGCAATATTTGCATTACTGCTATTGCTATTGTTGTTCTTATTGTTGTTGTTCATAATTGGCATTTGAATGCCTGCCGGAACAATGACTGCGTGCACGCGCCTGCCGCAAATTTAAGTTATGACCAACTGAGTGACAGTCTCTACAAAAGTCAGAATTTCTATATGCTCGCACACTCACGTACGCATACACACGCATGTGTATATGTATACACGAATGCATGTACATTAATATGTTCAAATTTACCAGAACTGCCATATGAATATTACGGCACGTATGGCCTGTTGATGACAACACTGCGACACCAGCGCACATACGCACGCACACTTTGAAATATTTAGGTAAGGCTACTGCATAATGCACCCACAGCTTTTCACAGTGACAGCAAAGCTTAACTATTTCAGCTAATTAATTTATCTGCTCAAACTATTGTTTAAAGGCATTTAACCGAACGGGTGCGTATGTTAGTGTGTGTTGGCGCAGGCAATGCTTTCTTGCCACCCAAAGGCACGTTATTGCTGCTATAGTCAATAGCATTGAAAAATGTCAATAACTAAATTCCACACAAAAGCGAATTTACTATAGCGTAAATCTTGTAAATACCTGACAATCTAAGCGAATTCAATTATTTCAGCGCGAAATCAACCAAATTTTATGTGACAATTTTCGAAAACGTGTCGACTTGCGAAAACTGAAAGGAGACACATTTACCCAAAAGCTGTGCGGTAGTTTTGACAGAGTTTCCAATTAAATAGAAAATAGTTCTAAATGAGTTAAGAACCCTTAACTTGTGAGTTAGCTCATCAATATTCAGGAAATTGTTTCAATTTTTTATTTTTAGCTCTTTAGCTTTGGATCTCTTACAGTTAATCTGAAAATCCTCTTTATGAAGACCTTTTGCATTTAAAAAAACTGAGAGGCTTCTCATCGACCGAGAGGGCGAGCGCTAGTTAGTATTTTCTTTCGGGTCCGCTGTAGTGAATGAACCCAAGACTTACTGCTGGCACATCGCGCGAGATAGGTTTAATTGCGAGTCGCGGTTTTAAAAAAAAACCAATTCGCGTCTTTATTATTTCACGGTATATCATACAATGCTTAAATGAGTTCTTATAACTAGCATTTATAGTGATCTTATGCCTACGTCATCGAAATTATACTTATTGGCAATAGTTTAATTGGTGAATCAACAAAATATTTCTTACTAGCAAACCCGGCCCCCTTCGCTGGGCACACTAAAATAGAATAGATATGGTTTAGAACAGAAAATATATGGTTTTCATATTATTTATTTCTTTATTCTTTATTCAAGCGCTTTGGCATAAACAATATTTTTTGTTTTTCTTTTTGTTTTTGAGTAAATATAAAATATAAATTGAAAATCAGGAAAAAAGAAGATTGTTTTTAAATTTCAAATCAACGCATATGAATAAACAATCGTCTTTTTTCCTGATCCTCCATGCATTTTTCGTTTCAATTTATATGTTTTATTGAGCATTGGAGCTTTTTTAACCATTATCCATTTATATTTTTCAAAAAAAAAAAACGAAAAAAATTGTTTTTTCCACGAACACATAATTTCATTCGGATTTCACATTAAATTCTCAAATTTCGTAAGAAATTATTCACTGTTCCAAAATCCACTCCAAAAAAATTCACAAACAATTTTTACATGTTGCACTTACGTTTTTTCCTTATGGCATCCAAATCAGAAAGAAATATTGACACATTGTAACTCACACTGTCAATTTGACAGTTCAGTTCCCCCCCAAGCGTTAAAAAAGTAAGCGACATTATGGCTGGCTCAAAAGAACGCTGTACCCGTTGCCACTGCTCCGAATTACAACCAAACTTTACGAAACCCATTTTCAATACTTACTTAACAATGTGCATAAGTTTGGTTTAATTCGGTGCAAAGACACGGCGGGTCCACGTTTTGGCATATATTTCGAGACCCTAGTCATCAATAGGTATGAAAATTACCCCGTATTAAAGCACTTATCAACAGCTTTCATTTGATACCCATATTGTACATACACAACCAAAGATTACCCGGGTCCACGTTTTGACCTATATCTCGAGACCCCAGTCACGGAGCGGCATGAAAAATACTCTGTACTAAAGCATTCACCAACAGCTTCAATTTGATATCCATATTGTACAAACACATTCTAGGGTCCACGTTTTGGTCTCTATCTCGAGACCCTAGTCACGGAGCGGCATGAAAAATACTCTGGACTAAAGCATTCACCAAAAGCTTCCATTTGATACCCATATTGTACATACACATCCGAAGGTTACCCGGGTCCACGTTTTGACCTATATCTCGAGCCCTATTTCCAAACTAGAATATGATCCATGTTACTCGTGGATGATGTAGCTTTCGAATGGTGAAAGAATTTTTAAAATCGGTCCAGTAGTTTTTGAGCCTATGCATTACAACCAAACAAACAAACAAACATAGTTTTCCTCTTTATAATATTAGTATAGACATATGCGCATATACATACATATATACGCTCACTTAAGTAGGAGAGAGCAAGATGTCGAACGTTGCCGTTCGTTTGCTTTGTTTGCTTTGTCGTTCGTTCCGCGCTTTCGCTTGCAGTTCATTCAATGCAATGAGCAAGGTAACGACAAATGAGCAAGGTAACGGCAATGAGCAAGGTAACGACATATGAGCAAGGTAACACTAATGAGCAAGGTAACGACACATTTGTTCGTGCGTGCAGCCTGTTGAATCGAATTATAAGACGTTATCACGTCAAAATCTTTTACATTTACCGAATTAAATTCGTTATCGGTAATAAATAATCTAGGTTTTCCTCTCATCGCGAAATACATTCGGAGGGTTCCAACAAGTGTAATGCTATTTTTATCCAAATTTTGAAAATTTGTCGATGAAAGTCATAAAGTTATGTTTCTTAATTGTGTAAGTATCAAGGTGTACTGTTTCAATCGTATCCTTTGGAGTTTCTGTCAATTAGAATTTTGGTCTATTGGTTTTCTGTCGTATTTGGTTTGACAACATATGTCGCAATTGTTTATGAATTTTTGAATTAGCTGTTTTAAATTTTTATAGTATATAAGCTTCTTTTTCAAGTGATACTTTTTTATATATCCAAAAGCCTCGTCTTCGTCCCGCATGTCTTTAGCGTGGTAAGAGCATTTAAAGAATTTTATTGTTCCGTTAAATAACTCTATCAGTTTTTGATGTACAACATTATACTCACTATCAGGAAGTTCGGAAAAAATTCCAACTTTTCCTGATTTGAGAAATCTTCTGAAAATGTCTGACATAAATCCGGTATTTATATCTTCTAGGCAGATAAATATCTTCTTTTATTATCGATAATTTCTATCTCTCTATGCTTGTGCTCAGTCAATATTATTTGGGTGTGAAAACGATTAACTACTGTATCTAGAATTGGGAAGTGATCGTTGAACTCATCCTCTTGAGAATGTATAGTGGCGCAGGTACTCATTTTATCTATGTTGTCTTCTGTTTGTACGTCCTCATTTGTTAAATAGATTTCACGTGTTTCGCTATTTATTCTACTTAAGAAATCGGCTAGGGTATTTTCTTTTCCTTTAATGTAACCGATATTAATGTCGTATTCGCCTAATTTCAGTATCCATCGTTGTAGTCTTGGGTTAATGCCTTTTCCTCTATATTTCGTTTGTAGCCACTTCAGTGGTTGATGGTCTGTTAGTAAATCGAATTTCCTGCCGTAAATATAAGTCCTAAAATAGTTGATGGCCCATACAATGGCAAGAAGTTCCTTTTCCGTGGTTGAGTACTTTTTTTCGTGCTCATGCAAGGTTCTGCTTGCGTAGCATATAGGGTGACCTTCTTGTATTAGTGCAGCTCCAGCGTGATTTCGAATTTTCTGTTAAAATCCGGATACTTCAGTACCGGTGGGGAGATTATTATTATTATTAGAAGGCCATTACGCACTGCGACCAGAGCTGATCTATTGTGAAAGGCCTATTTTGTAACCCTAGAGTTTTAGGCTTTTTAGAAATTTTAGCACAGTTTTGGGTTTGTTGTTCCAAAGATTGCATGGAGATACTACGATACCACCAAGGTGGTGAAGTCTTTGTCTGCCCAACGCAGGACATTCACAAAGCACATGTTCTGAGCTTTCTATGTCCATTTCGCAAAAGCGGCAGACATTGGTCTCGGATAGACCAATATTATTTAGATGGTACCTCAGGCTGCAGTGACCTGTAAGGTATCCGGTTAAAAGACGCAGATCTACTCTGTTTAGTGAGAGAAGTTTGTCAGATATTCCTTTGATGGGACTTAGGAATAGTTTGGCTTGGCGCTGACCGGCACAGTTTAGCCAGTGTGCGGCAAGTTTTCTTTCTTCTCATTTCCTAAGGCATTCATTAATGTGGCCTTTTGTCAGTCCACAGAAAGGCTCAGGACCAGTAAGTTGCATATTTGCTTCTTGTTTTGCAAGGTCGTCAGCCATTTGTCCTTCATGTCCCGGAATCCAACATAGTGTTACTATGTTGAGATTTCCTAACGTGCTTAGGAGGTTTAGGCAATCATTTACCAATTTAGAGGTGATAGTTGTTGATAGAAGGGCTTTTAGAGCCGCTTGGCTATTTGAAAGTATGTAGATATGAGTACCTCTCATTTTCCTTCTAAGGCATTCTCTCACACATATTTCAATGGCATGTATTTCTGCCTGGAATATTGTTGGGTAGGATCCCAACGGAATCGATTTTTTGAATTTGGGCCCATTGATTCCTGCCCCTGTTCTACCATTTTCCAATTCGAACCCATTAGTAAACCATAGCTGGGAGCCAGGTTTGAAAGTGATAGAGTTAGTTCTCCAGTCTGTTCGTTCATTGATTATAACTTGGAAGTTCCAGAAGAGTATTGGTTTGGGTGATAGTATATCATCCCTATGAAGAATGGGACTATGTAGGAAGATCTTTAAATATCCTTTCATATCCCCACTTTTAAGTTCAGGTATACCTTTTAGTCTTAAGGCACTCGAGCGAGCTTCCCTTTCAATTAGAATTGGAAGCGGTGGTTTTTTCAGGAGCACACCCAATGCATCCGTGGGACATGTTTTCATAGCCCCTGTAATACCAACACATACCAGGCGATGCAGTTTGCTTAATTCGTTTGCCGCCTTTCTTTGCTTGACCTTGGGCCACCATGCTAAGGATGCATAAGTGAATATGGGTTTTACAACTGTGGTGAATGTCCAGAAGGTCATTCTAGGGTTTAGTCCCCATGTCTTACCAAAAAGCCTTGTACAGGCAAAGAATGCCCTTGCGGCTTTTGAAGTAACTCTCTCAATATGGGAATTCCACGTAAGCGTTTTGTCAAGACTAACGCCAAGATAGTTCGCTTCTGTCGAGAGTTCAAGTGTTGTTCCATTAAGGGTCGGACATTTGAGATTTATGTTCCTTCTTCTAGTAAACGGTACAAGTGTTGTTTTGGATGGGTTGATGGAGATCCCTTTTTCCGTGCACCATTTGTTTATTATTGTAAGAGCTTGCTGCATGCGGTCCGAAATGGTTTCCTCATGTCAGCCTAATACATAAACTACTAGGTCATCAGCGTAACCCTGAGTGTGAAATCCTAGGTTATTCAGTTTGTGGAGAAGTTCATCTATGACTAGAGTCCACAAAAGAGGAGAAAGTACGCCACCTTGAGGGCAACCTCTTGTGGCTTTAATAGATTTGATTGTTCCTCCTAGTTCGGTGCTGATCGTCCTAGATTTCAGCATGAATATTATCCATCTAGTGATGGGTTCAGGTACCTCCTTTAGATATAGGGCATTATAGATTGCCTCATAGGAGGTGTTATCAAAAGCTCCTGATATGTCAATAAATGCACATAGAGCTATCTGTTTGGACTCAATAGCCTTTTCAATAACTGTTACCAGGCTGTGTATTGCAGTCTCAGTGGATTTTCCCTGTTGATAGGCAAATTGAAGTCGATGCAGTGGGAATTTAGCTAGATTGTATTCCCTAATATACTGATCAACTATATTTTCCATTGTTTTGAGGAAAAATGAGCTGAGACTAATTGGTCTGTATGATTTAGGCAATTCTTCGGGTTTTTTCCCTACCTTTGGAATAAATACGACGTTAACCTCAGCCCATTTTGTAGGCAAATATCCTAGCAGTAAGCTTGCTTTGTATAGTCTGGTCAAACTAGGGATAAAATGGTGTGCACCCTGCTGTAAAAGACAGGGGAATATCCCATCAGGACCAGGAGATTTGTATGGGCTGAATGTTGATATCGCCCATTGTACCCGCTTTTCATGGAATAGCTTGTTTGCTAGTTTTAAGTTCTCAGCACCCGCAGATATAGTATATTAGTTTCTTCCGGTACAGAGATCTCGTCTAGCACAAGTGATCCAGGGAAGTGAGTGTCCAGCAGAAGTTGACTGGTTTCCTCTGGATTCCTTGTGTAGCTTCCGTCTGGCTTTTTCAGGGTACTAATGCCGTTTGTGTGATCTTTTAGTAGGGCTTTTTTGATACGAATAGCGTCCGGAAGACTACAAATCTTTCCACAGTGATTCCTCCAAGTAGCCCTTTTAGTTTTCCTCAATTCTTTATTGTAGTTGGTTAGGGCTGTTGAGTAGGAGGACCAGTCCCCATTGCTTTAGCTCTATTCCATAGGATTCTTGTTTCTTTACGCAGGTTGGAAAGTGTACTATTCCACCAAGGAACATTTCTTTGTGGCTTTTTCACTTTTACTAGGCAACTTTCGTGAAACGCAGATATTATGTTTGAATGTAGTTCGTTCGATTCGAACTCAAGCTCAGATATAAGCTGAATGTGACGCTTAGAGCAGTTAACACTTTGTTCTAAATAGAAGTGAAAGTAGTCCCAATTAGTTTTTCTGGGGTTTCTGTAAATTGTCGTTTGTGGTTTGGTTGCACCTATATCGAATCTAATATGTCTGTGATCCGACATAGATGTTTCCTCTGACACATGCCAATTTGAGACTTCGGACAAAACATTATGGCTAGAGAGAGTGATGTCAAGGACTTCACCTCTGATTGCATTAATGAATGTAGGTTCGTTGCCTCGGTTCACGATAGATATACATATTATACCAAAGTAGAAATTCAATAAGGTACTCACCTCTTGGATTCATGTTTGTGCTTCCCCACGCTGTGTGGTGCGCATTTGCATCACAGCAGAGGATCCACCGGAGACGTTTTTGCTGACAATATTCCACCAGGGCTATAACCTCCCTTGTTGGAGCCGTGACCTCGTCTCCTGGAAGGTAGGCGGAGGCAAGTACTACCTCATGCTCACCTTTGCTCGTTGGCACTTTTACCCAAATCGCCACCAGGTCTTCTGTAATGAACTGTGATATTGGGAGAAAAGTTAGTTGATTATTTATTATCAACGCCGCTCTGGGACGGTCTTTGTTGGCAGCATATATCAACTTACCGTTTGCGCTCTGGAGTCCCAGAATGACTCCTTTACGTACCCATGGTTCTTGAATGAAAGCTACATCCAAGAGTTCTTGGTTAAATCTCCTCGTAAGCACGTCCGAGGCTGCTTTTGCGTGATGGAGATTTATTTGAAGGCATCCGAGTTGCCTTCTGGTGTTGTAAGATTTCCGCTTAGGCCAAGTCATCTAGTGATCCTTCGTTTGGCAATGGCTGCCTTTTTCTTGCCTCGGTTGCTTTTCAGCAGGACTGCTTCCTCAGCGGACATCTGATCCCCTCTTCGATCCTTGTTGTGGCTGTGCGCTTTTTTATCAGCCTGCAGCGGGGGTCGCATGCGAATACCCTCGGCCACGTTATGGCGCCATGTGCCGGATGTTGTTGGCTTTTCTGCCTCGTGTCTGGAGCAGCTAGCCTTATCGTCCTGGGCTATTGAAGCCGTTGGAGTCAAAGTTCCCGCTTCCTCAGAGCTTTGTTTCGCCGAGGGGTCAGAGTCCTTTTCAGTAACCTTAGGCGGATCAATCGGGCCTTTAGATTTTGGCCGAAGTTGGGTTTTACCGAACCCGTAGTTCAGCCAGTTGTTGGAAGTCTTTATGACTTCTGCGGAGATTGGGTCGATAGCAATGGTAATTTCTACCACAGTACCCTTGCACACTCTGTTGAGCACCCGCCTGTCATTAGTGTTGAGGCCCTCGTTTTGGCCGTCAAGGAGGCTAATAATATCCTCAGTTGAGGTGCTGTCCAATTCTGGAAAGTGACCAACGAAGATTTGTGGGCGCGGTATGTCCTCCTCCTGCACAATCTTCAGCTGTGCATCTTTCCACGGCTTTAGCTTAGGAACTACTTCCTTTAGCCAATTAGTGGCATCATCGCAGCCGCATGATATAACTATATATCCTGGGCGAAAGGTGCAGCTATTAAATTTGGGCTTTGCAGCACCAGTCTGCTTTTTCCTTATCGCCTCCGGGATAGCATGTTGTATGGCCGTTAGTCTTTCCGTCGGCCATACTGTAGTGGGATAGTCAGGAGGAATTATTCCCAACTTCGTGCTACACGCCGCGTCTTTGTAAGACATTTTTGTTGAGTCTACCTTGACTTCTGGATTAAGCACTGCTGCCTTTGGTCCTTCCGTTTCGGTAGTCTCTTCTGCCTTTTTTCCAACGCTAGAGCTCCCCTGTAAATTGGCACGCTTAGGGGAGCTTTGCTTTGGCGTGGTGCTGCTGGAGCCTTGTTGCTTCAGATCAGCTGGTTTTTGAGCCAACTCTCTTGCCTCGTCAATGCTGTGACCTTTTCTCAGGAAGTACTTTAGGCGCTTTCTGGCGGCACCGCAAAGCCGCACCTTGTCTTCGTCCTTTCTTCCTGAGTCACGAGTGGGAGAAGATAATAGTTTCTCCTCTTCCTCTGGTGATATGGTAGAAGCTTTGCCATCTGGCCCCAGGGCCATGTCGTCAACTTCCATATCCGTGATTTCGCTGACAGTTAGAGGGCATTGTTTGCCCTTAGCTGCCTGCGATGTTGTTGGTAATTCGGCACTGTTTACCGAAAGCTCGTTATCGACCTGGTTTATATTAGGCACTCCTGCGTTTTTTAATAAATTGTTTGACTCTGCCATGTGGTCCCACGAGTGAAGGGGAAGGGAAAGTCGAGCCACGACAGTGCCCCGGTGTCGCGGTAAGGCTAATTACAACCAGAGGGCGCCCGATATCTGGAGGTCACCGTTATAAGACACACTTACGTAGTGCCATTCATCCTATAGGCACGGTTCGAATTACACCTAGGATTACGGGGTTTTCCAGTTATGCCTCTCTAGATCCGCCATTTTTGGTTAAAAGTAGGGCCACCTCGTGCAGGAGTGGCATTCTACCACAATGGTCGGTCTTTAGGCTACTAGCACAACTGCCATACGCCTCTGTGTGCATTCCCCCAAGAAGCAACGTACACTTCACCCCCAAAATGGGTGGGGAGATTAGTAATCTTTTTAATTTATAAAAAGCGCCCATGTATTGTGTACCTATCATGCACGTTTACTTTTGTATCCTTTTTCAGATACTTAGTCATAGCTTGAGCTATTTTGGCGTGATTCTTTATGAATTTACGGTAGTATCCATTTGCTCCCAAAAATGGTTATATCTGTTTTGCTGTGTGCGGCAGCTTAAGTTTTTGAATTGTCTCCACTTTAGTGGGGTTCGGTTTGACACCTTCTGTAGTTAAGATGTGTCCTAAGTATTCTGTGGTTGTAGCGAAAAAGTTACATTTGTCAATCTAAATTCATAGGTTATGTTTTCTAAGTCTATCGAAAATTTTTCTAATGTTATCCATGTGTTCTTGGGCTGTGGTACTAAATATAAGGATGTCGTCTAAGTAAACGACGCAAATCTTATTGATGTAGTCTCTCAAAACCGAATTTATTAGTCTCTGAAAAGTAGCTGGAGCGTTTTTCAATCCGAAGGGCATACGGACACATTCGTTATGTCCCTGTGGAGTAGAAAATGCGGTTTTCGCTCTGTCTTCCTCTTTTATCAGGATCTGGTGGAAACCTTTAGCCAAATCCAACGTTGTAAAATATTGGGCTCTTCCCAATTTTTCTAATATATTTTCGATATTGGGTATGGGAAATTTGTCGCGAACAGTTATATCGTTTAAGGCTCTATAGTCTATAACGATACGCCATTTCTTTTTGCCAGATTTGTCTACTTTATTCGGGACGATCCACAGTGGAGAGTTATACGGTGAACAGCTTTCCCTAATGATGCCATATTCTAGCATTTCTTTCATTTCTTTATTTATTTCTTCCTCCTGAATTTGAGGGTAGCGATATAATTTAGAATATACGGGCCTATCAGTAGTTGTAACGATTTCGTGTTTTACTTCATGTGTATGAGAAAGTTTTTGTCCTTCTTGAAAAAATAGATGAGCTTTGTTCTCTACTATTGAGCGAAACGAGCTTTTAACTTCCTCGTTCATCTCTTCACGCAATAGTTTTTTCATAATTGTACTGTCTATTTGTGTAGTTTCGAGTGTGTGTATGTTTTCGTACCTATGTGGGCATGTACGATGAACTGTGTCCTTACATTATGGATTTCGATGTACCCATCTTCAAGATTAATGATTGCTTCCATTGGTTTTAATATATTTTGTCCGAGTATTCCGTCGAATTTTCTGTCTTTTAAGTTTGCGAACTTCCAACTCATAAAATTGTTTTCGTTAAATTCTGTTGGTAGTGGTGTGACAATTTCAGTATTCACTCTCACGTTTCCATCTAATGTTCTAAATTTCAGAGGTTTTCTGAGTTTTAGTCGTTTATATTTTGGAAGTTTGTCTTCCCCAAGAAGGGATGTGTTTGAGCCTGTGTCGATAAGGCATACTATTTTGTCTTTGCCGATGTTCAATCTAACTAACGGTAAGTTATGGTGCTGGCCGGAGACCGAAAATTTTCACCCTCTTCATGAGTAGTTTCTAAATAGTCTATTTCTAGTAGTTTCTAAATTTATATTGTCCGGAATTTCTACTGGTGGTATTATTTTGGAATCGCCTACTCTGTTGGGAGTTTCGATTGAATTGTCCAGAACTAACATTTGTCTGTCTAAATTGACCTGAAGAGTCAGGACTAGTTGTTGGTCCCTGATTCCTAATATTTTGTCCATTTACTTGTTGAGGAGACTGTTGTATCGATTCGTATTGCCGTTTATTTTATGTGAATCTATTTGTCCTATTGTTTTTGTTATCATATTTCCTAAGCATGCCTATCTCTTCTAGCAAGTAGAATGCATCTCTAAGTGAATTTTTATTTCTGATATACACTATGCTAGCAAGGTTTGGATCTATGCCGTCTAAAAATGTCTTCACAATTATCGAGTCATTAATTTTCTGAGCAAATTCTAAAGGTTTATTTTCGTCTTGTTCATACTTAGTATTTAGTTTATCTAAAATATTTCTAAGGGTAATAAAATAATCACTTACGTTATTATTCCTGGTGATAATTGCTTGATGGTACAGGTTTTGGTATGCTTCCTTGATGCCAAAATTTCTGATCAGTTCCTGTTTTATGGAGCCCCACGTTGGTGCGGATCCCAATGTCCTAATAGCGTTAAGTGGTCCTTGGATTTTCGTCCTTATATTATATATCTTTGAAATATAAACTCTTGCAATGCTGCATTTTCGTTGAAGAGTGGGAGGATAATTTCTACCTCCCTGATGAAAGCTGACAAGTCGTATGATTTGTCACCTCAAAACTCCTTTATCCTTGAAGCTTCTTTGACCAATTCTGTCACGACGATTGTGAGTTGAGGTTCAGCCATTTTTAGTATTTTTTTTTTGTTTGTTTTTGTTTTAACACTTTTTGTTTATTTGACTGCGACTTAGTTTTAACACTTGTTGTTTTTGTTGCTCTAATAGTTGTTTGTGGATTAGATATTCAGCGGCTAATTGTTGAGCATTAATAGTTGTTGACGTATTTGCTGTACTAATTCTTGCTGTTTTTCCAGCAACTCTTTCTGCTTTTGTTTCAGTATAGCAATATTTTCCTCTCAATTCTTCGGAAAGGTTTTGCCTTCAGTGCATGTTCCAAAAAAACCAAAGTTAAAAAATATTTTGCACTAAATTCTTCAGAATTTAGCTTATTATTTTGTTCAACTTTAGTTCAATTTTTCGATTATAATCCTTAAGGATTTGTCTGAGTTGATGATAAATTCTTCGGAATTTAATTCACGGCGGTGTATAACTTCAGTTAGATTTCCGCGACGGTATTTTAAGTGTACCGTGTTGAATTTTTATAACGATCCTTCAGGACTCGTCCCGTTCTGTAATCAATTCTTCGGAATTATCATACAATGCTTAAATGAGTTCTTATAACTAACATTTATAGGGATCTTATACCTACGTCATCGAAATTATACTTATTGGCAATAGTTTAATTGGTGAATCAACAAAATATTTCTTATTACTAATATTACATTTCTACATTTGCTAAGTGCCATTGCACTTCTTTCATTGCAAGCTAATTGGCATATCACTTGTGAAATCAAGTGGTGCAATGCCACTATTTGGTTGGGTGTCGTGTTACGAAGACCAGTCGACTTCAATTTTTGGAGTGGAATGGCCGGGTGACGTAACTCGCGCAATTGGCTCTGTTAGTCACCTCGGCATACTTGCTATAAAATGTTCATAAAAGACGGGTGCGAATTTTTCGATAGAAAGTTAGTTGTTTGCATAATTATACTCAAAGAGCCAAGCGGCACTCAGCGCCCTAGGCTTGATGGTCGTGAACTCAAAGCTGATCGGAGAATGCCTGACTTCACTTTCGATTGCAACCGATTTTTTTGATGTAAGTCTCTCTGGGTACCTGGTGATAATGAGCATTGCATAAAACTACGGATCGGATGAGTTAGCTAGACAAAGGCCCTGACTACTTTGACAGAGTGTCTCTCGCATAAACTCCGCGAGCGCTGGATAAGTAAACAAACTTGTAAAGTCGTGGCCACAGGACAATGTCCGTGAATTTTGTATGCTATAAGACTCAGCACCTTCTGCTTAGCTGCGTTGCTCTCGTTTGGCTAAGATTTAAGAATCTTGGCTCTCATTTCTTTGCTACGCCTGCTGATATAGCTGTTCTTGTTATTACTAACTACCTGATGAATTTCATTAACAACACGAAGCGGTTAGCCCAACAGCAACTCAGTCATCGTACGGTCATCATCCCTTTCGTGGAAGCGGAATTTGACTGTTGGGGGATCTAACAAAACCCAAGCAAATCTTAAGCATTTTTAAAACGCATATCGCATCGCTTTAATATTCAATTTAGACAACGAAAGTGGAACTAAATATCACAGATGTTATGATATTTAGGGGTCATTATATTTAGTAGGCACTCCATGACAGTCGGCTGCTTCTTCGGAAGTCCCAGCATAGCATATATCAACATAGGGAAACAAGTTATTAATAAATATTCTAATGCAATATAACAAATTTTAATTAATTATACTCCCCCACGTGCGTGCATTTGTCTCTTCTCTACGCTTGTTGAAATCCATACGCCTAGTGCTGTGCTACATAAGCAATATGTAATATATGTATATATATATATATGTGTACACAATTAATTTGTTTTAGCCATAATACAGGTTTCACCGCCCCCTTTTCGATTAAAAACATATTTATAGTTAAGTTAATTGCATGCGTATTTAAACTCATCGATGTGAAAAATCAACAAAAGGTCGAGAGCAAGCAGTCACATGGAGGCATCAATAGTTTGCTGTCGCATGTCAAGAAGCAGCTTATTGTCAGCGAGACTCAGCGCGCCTATGAGTACAAATATAGTTGTATATAGGTGCATATATGTATATGTATATGAATGCTTATAAATATTATTGTAGTATTTCTTTTCTCACATAGAAGCATAACAAGGATTTGAATACCTGTTCATTCTTGCATGAGCTGAGTGGCTTGCATATTTGTGGACCTCATGTATGTATGTTTTTATTTAGATATTTTGACTATTTGAAATATATATAAAACAAAATATATGTTGATGTCGGAGTCGTAGACAATAAGTGAAAAAGACAAAAACAAGCTCCAAGTTTTTAGGAGAAAATTTTAAAGACAAATCTTCGTTGCAAGCAAAGTCAACGGCGAAAGGCGTGCGAGTATTAGATTGAATTATGAGCAGGTGCAGCATACAAGAGGAGAAAAAAGTGTACGGAATATTGTACGGTTCATCAAAGCTCAAAGCCTAAGATGGTCTAGCCATCATGAGAATGAACTCCACGGGAGCTGAACGAAAAATAATTGGCGCTAAAACATTTGCAACGAAAGCAAGAGGCAGACCAATGTCAAGATGGACTCACGAACTAGAAGACGACATGGGGAAACTTAAGGTCAACTATTGGAAGGAATCAGCCAAAGATCGGAACAAATGGACACATTTTGTGCAGCAGGCCAAAGCTCACACAGAGCTCTAGTTCTCACCAAGGGAACATTCTTTGCGTGATTAGCAACATTGCTAAGGTTACGCATGGAGAAATTAAAGGTGTTTATTTTCGAATGATTAGGAAAGTCAACAGCTCCACGAGAGCTGTTTAATTTTTAATTTTTTGGTTCATAGCTTCTGATAAATTAAATAAAAAGCAGCACTAATCAAATTAAATTTCTAACATTAGTTCTAAACGTACAGTTTATGCTTAAGACTAAAATAAAACTGTGTTTTATAAATTTTACACTTTATTTCGCACATGAGGCACAGAGATCAATTTTATGCTCTCCGTACAATCTTTTTGGACATTTGGCACTTGAAGATTGAGTTTTCGCCGTTTGGAAGCTTGGCAAATCATGCATAATAATTCTGCATATGCAAGGTGATTATCCCTCATGACAGCTGTTAGTGCTAACGTAGCTGCCAAAGCTTTACTTTCCTCAGAGTTTGATTATTCTATTTGAGCTGCATCAGTGGAATTAATACATGAGCGTTGGCTGATTTCAACGATGGTCCACTGAACAATTTCTCCAATCATACGACCCACTATAAAGTTTGAAAACTTGTAGTAGGTCCACAATGCTTTTGGGCAAGCGAGTAAGGCCACGCACTTGATGCACAATATTTCGGCCGTATCTATCATACTTAGCTTAGGGTTGGTACGTGATTACCATTCGGAATTCACAGAGAGATCGTTGGTTCGAATCTCGGTGAAAGCAAAATTAATAAAAACATTTTTCTAATAGCGGTCGACTTTCGGTAGGCAATGGCAAACCTCCGAGTGTATTTCTGCAATGAAAAAGCTCCTCATAAAAATATCTGCCGTTCGGAGTCGGCTTGAAACTGTAGGTCCCTCCATTTGTGGAACAACATCAACACGCACACCATAAATAGGAGGAGGAGCTCGGCCAAGCACCTAACAGAAGTGTACGCGCCAATTATTTATTTTTTATTTTACTTATAACGGGGTTTTCCACGTAATATAGTTTTCCAAAATGCTACTGTATTAGACCCGTCATGAAAATATTCGATGGAACTCATCTTCACTTAACTCTCCCAAGTCAGATCAATAATGTTCGTCAAGCATACGTATTTATACTCTAAAAATCGAATCATTAGCTGGCATTGTCTTTATGTCGAAACTGTGAGGGGCCAAACCTGTACGTGACTAAAATAAAGCCACTTTCATTAAACGCAGGGAAGATTTGTTGATAATTAAAGCGGGAAATGCCAAACAATTGCTCGTTAACTCGCATTTTTAATACTTTTAATTATTATTTATACACGCTAACACACATACATACATATATATAACATATGAGTGCATTGGTGTGCATAAATATATATGTAAATATTGTGCCAATGTGCACATCCCTTAAGTCAAGTATGGTTTGCCATGGGATGTAACATTAAAGGCATTTCGAGCGGAAGTGATTGCCAAAATTATGCTTGGCTGCATTTGGTGGCAGCAGTGCTACAGCACGCATCTCGCAACGATATAGTAAGCACCGAAGAATTCGAATATGTGTTTGTACGAGTATGTATACTTGCCCTAACCACTATGAATGCGTACCCCTACGATTTCTTCTCGTATACACTCCGTTGCAAAATCGTAAGGTTATGAATTAGGGGGCGTCCATAAATTACGTGAGGTGTTTTTTTTTAATTTTCTGACCCTCCCTCCCCCCTGGTGAGATGTCGTGAGATTTTATTCAACCCCCTTCCCCATCCCCCAATCTCACGTGAGATTTTTCAAAATGTGGGTTTCTTATATAAGCGCGTTGGATTGTTATTGTAAAAAGAAAAAAAATGCTTCGTGGTTTTATTTACGACTAGTTAAGGCTAGTAATCAATATTGCTGAGAGTTATAAGTGTAATAAAAATTTAACAATCGTAACTACTGTGATTAAAAACAGAATATCTACTCTAAATCAGTCCATGGAGAATCATGTGCGGTTTCAAGAGAGACTATTGGGACCAACATGTCCATAAGATTTTCAGTAAAATCATCTGCTCCTTCAACTTCGTTCTGATCTAGCCACTCTAAGGCGTTGACGCTTGCGCACAGTAACTCATTAGCTCGTCCTGTGACAATCCGTGAGGGTCGCACTTTGCGGAACATACGCGCTCGCTTAGCTGGTGCAATGTGAGCTGCTCGCCTGTGCTCTGCAGCTCTTGTGATAGATGCGAAGTAAATACCGCGTGTACTGCAGCATCTTTTCTCTAAATCATCACGTATACTTGGGCAATAGAGATCATAAGGCGTGCTGATGAAGGCATTCAGCGGTTGAATCGGTAGGCGTATTAGAAATGGAGCAAATGACTTTGCGTCATGCTCTTTAAAGTCCGGAATTGTCAAACGTCCATCAACCTGAGTAATAGGGTATTGAGGTGGCAGAAAACGGTCGTGAAGAATCATATGCAGATCACTCCGGCGTGCGCTGCAGCACTTCTGGTCATCGCATTTCACAACCTAAAAAAAATTAAAAACAATTTCCCTTTGTATAGTAACTCTTAATAAAAATTTGTTGACATTCGCGCTCGTTAAAAAACTAAAAAAATAAAAATAAAATAGGCACGCATAAAAATTTGATATGAATCAACTGCAATGTACCTAGAGTAAATATTAGCTCTCTCTAACGTGCTCAGTGTACCATTCTTCGGCTGGCAGGTCTGGAACGCTGGAAGTGTCATTATTCGGGTCTATATATTTAATGCACACTACAGACCATATTTCAGCCAAAATATCCCCTGCCTTTTTGAAATTATCCTCGTCAGGCCCACCGTGACCGTTATAAGAACAAGTTTAGCTTTGCCGTCTATATTCTTTATAAATTTTGAAAAAGACTCAATTGTTAAAAGAGTGTCCAAGTCTTACGCGTGACTAGTTGCAGTTGACGAAGAGTGCTTGCCACTTCGTATTGCTATATAAGTTGGTCCACTATATGAAACAGCTTCTGGTCGTCCCATCTCATTGTGTTTCACTTCACACAAAGCATACACGCTTGGAATTAATTTGTGCCCCGACGCAATCACAAAGTCGTGACCTGGTAACGATACTTTATGTTGAACGTACATTAATAATGGCGCCTGCTTGTTTGCTGCTGTCAAGCCGATGGGAACGCGGGCTTTGTCATCCTGAGAGTTACGGAGTCAGGACCAAGTATTGAGGCTATCGTTTCCAGCGACCTTATGGAGCCCACAGGAAAGTATTGGTCTTGGTGTGCCTTATGATGGCCAGCTTCAGGACGACTCAGCTTCACCGGCACAGTCACTACATGGCGCTTAGCTTCTCGTGTATTTGCCCATCTAGGCAACAGTCGAATATAAGTAGCACTTCGTGAAATATTAAATCCCAGCTCGCTTAGTTTATTTGTAAGTTCTGAAAGCGTATGGACCGTGCGAACTATTTCACAACGACGTCGCTCTTCAGCAGAAGCACCAAATAGGGCTAAATCACTTATTGTTTTTAGCAATTCTCTGTTCTTCTTCTAATCGTAGGCGTCCAGGGCCAGCACGAGGCGTCAACGACTTAGCTGCATCGGGATTCTTTGAACATAATTCAATTGTTTTTTATTTTTTCATCATCTGTGCATCATAGAGTACACTCTCTGCTTTTCTTTAAGCTTGAGTTTCTCTCACAAATGTCAATTTCTCGCCGCAAATTACATAATTTATCAAATTCAGTGCCGTCAGCTACAAGAGACCCTTTGCGCCTTTCCGTTAGGTCAAGCTCCATAGCAGCTTAGCAATCTTTTTCTTCATAGTATATTGTGCTGGAGTGGGACGTACGTTAGATGGTGTAGTGTTCGACATGGCTTCATCCTCATCATCGCTGATCACAAGAAGCTGATTTTTCCGTTTCGAAGCACGTGTGAAATGCAAAAAGTTTTTATTTAGAATAGGACAAAATGAAGAAAACGTCACCTATAGAAAGAGAGACGAATACTAACCTGCCAGTTGAGGGCCAACGTCCAAATCTTGATCTTCTGACTGCCAGTCATTAATCTCATCCCGAGCCGCAGATTCCGCGTGTTGAATATTATGATCGTTGATCTGAACCTGACCTGCACAATTCACGTTTGGAACACTCTCAGTGCTTGTACCAGCCTGAATCGAAGAACTGTTAGAGATCTAAAGCATCATAATAAAGAAATGAATCTAATAAATTAAAAAGATAAATTAACACAAAATTAAGAAATATTGAATAATGTGAAAACAGTGAAGGAAATGGCCGCGCTAATATTTTGTAGTTATGATTTTAGCATATTTTATCAAGAATTTCACTGTTTCAGTTTTTTTTATGCTATTAATTGTAACAATAAACTTTATATAAAAAAAGTATTTTCTTAAAAAAATATATTTAACCTACCTTTTGAACAAATGCTAAAGTAGACCGAACTTTCCTCTCAGTGGATTCCCTGAGAAGCCGTTCAATCTCATGTTCAATGTGATGTATTAACTCTTCTTTCTTCGGGAATTTTTGCTTCGCAGTATTCCATAATTTTATCACATCGTCCTGGCAGGACTTCTTCGTCTTATAGACGTATCTTTTGACGTATGCGTTATAAAAATCTTGATAACTCATTTTAAATTAGTAAGAGGATGAACTGTGTCGAGTAAAACTTTTACAAGAATAAACAAAGAAGGTTGGAACCTGTCCGTGTGTCGCTGCCACTCAGCTCGTACGCTCTTGTTCATCGAGTCGCGCGTTCGGCTGATAGTGGCGCGAAAACAAACGACGGGATACACTGTACAGTAAATTCAGATTAAATTGAGCTATTTGGTATAAAACAAATATGGTGGTTTGACAGTAGCAATGTATACGTCGAAGTATGAATGAAATTATTTTCTTTCGAACGAATTAGTGTTCATACTACGATTACGCTTAAGATTAAATCTTAAGCATGTACAATCTGGATAATGGACCAAAATAGTATCATTTTTTTTTTGTTTCAATCAGAAAAAAAAATTGCGTTATATTTTCCGAGACCCCCCTCTCTCCAACGTAAGATTAGATGAGATTTGACTCGACCCCCTCCCCCCTTAAACATCTCACGTAATTTATGAACGCCCCCTTAGTGGTGGTTGGGGCAAGTAAATTTCATTCGGTACATCTATACACACATCTACATGAATAGATATGCACATTTCTGTAAATATGTTTTGGCTACGCACTATGCAATTACCTATATTTCATATGTCAATGCATACACCTTACCACCGCAAACGCTCGGTTTAGGCGAAATAAATCGAAGGAAAAAGTGGTCATTTGTTCATCGTCAACAATTATATAGCGAGTCGTGTCGCTGATACTTAGACTACTACAGCGTTTTCGTCACTGAAAGAAATTAACTTACTATTATTCACAGGCTACTTTTTAAGAAAAGTCATCGTGAATCCTGGTATTACCCTTGACAGGAAAAACATGAAATGGCCTATGGCCCAAAGACTACCTATGAATCTGTTTGTTTCTTTGCGTCACTTATCTGGAAGTGGTAATTGGTTTATTGAGCTTGACTTCCGCTTTATGGCGTGTACTGCTTGTTTCAATTTTACGCCACCCGCCAAAGGGCAAAATGGTATGCGCCAGCCACGGATCGACTATATTTGAACAAATTCAAATATTAAATGCTGATTTGGGTGGGAAACAGACTCAGATATAACTCATAATACGCATACAGAAACCATTTTGGGTCGGTGGTGATACCAACTGGCTTAGGTATGGCATTATTATCGATCCTCAACCCATATATTTTTCTGGCTTCTTAGACCATTTATGGTCTATGGATGTTGGCCAAAAAACACTGAACTGGTTTATTAAGATGCTAAGTTGAGTATACGTGGAACCCGTGGTGGTCGTTATTAGAGGCGATGCCCTGTTTCTTTTCAGGTCACTTACAGTCCGCGGTCGCATCAAACTAGTCTCATTATTTTCTTAGAGTCTCGTATCAATCTGAGAAAAATTGATGCCTCAAAGAAAATAATTTCATTAAAATTCGCCAAAATAAAAAAAAAACCTTCTTCATTTCCGGTTATGGAAGAGCAAAAAAATCAATAAGGTGGTGTATGTATCTATGTATATAAGTGCGAATGTTTGCATCTCTGTGAACCTCTGAATCGTTATAAAACACCAGATGATAGAATATTTTTTTTCTAATTCTTGTCGTACCTCGGCAAGCAATGTCAAACCTCTAAATGTATTTTTGTCATGAAAAATATCTTTGGGAATAATCATCAGCCCTTCGGCGAACATCGATGCATTACACAAATTGGACGAGGAGCTCGGCTAAACAACAAATAAAGGGTGTAAGCGCCAATTATATATATGAACAATTAACGTCCTGGAGCTAATAGAAATGTAATGGTGATGCCAAATAAAAGTTATATTTTGGATTTTTGGAATGCTCGGGTTATAATATATTTTGCTTCTGCATTTATAGGGGGATATGTACGTACATATGTATAGTATATTGTTTGTATAGAAATATATATAATAATGTTTAGTGGTTCCTTTATTTACCGGTGGTCGTAAGCTGAAAGCATTATAAGGGCATCAGTCATCGTATGTGCCTAATGGTTCATACGAGTTATCTAACCGCTGTTATGGTATATTTTTATCAGACTAACAAAACTTTGCACATATGCTATTGATGTGCTTCTAATGCTTCCTTGGTCCTTCTACAATTGGTCGTCTTTTAAATACAACATTTTGTCATCTATCGGCAATTTGTTACTTCTCGGCGAGGTCGGCACGTCTCCAACTCTCGATCAAACCAAAATCCAAGTGGACATCTCAAAGGCTGCACAGCCCCGTTCTGGCATACATAGAAGCGGGAACAAAGTCTACGGTGTACCAGGAAGGTGTTATCAGGCAAGTTAACACAATCCCTTGAAGAGTTTCTCACTCGAACAATATGCCCACTGTTGTTATAGTCGTAATCAGTCAATACTTCTGGACAAGGTGAGGTTGTTGTTTCACAGGGACAGGATGTTGTTTTACAGGGTGGGGTTGTTGTTTTACATGGTGGTTTTGTTGCTTCACAGGGGGGTGTTGTTGTTTCACATCGTGGTCTTGTTGTTTCACAGGGTGGTGTTGTTATTTCACATGGTGGGGTTGTTGGTTTACAGGGTGGGGTTGTTGTTTCACATGGTGGGGTTGTTGGTTTACAGGGAGGGGTTGTTGTTTCACAGGGTGGTGTTGTTGTTTTACATGGTGGGGTTGCTGTTTCACAGCCTGAAGTGGTTGGTGCTGCTGTTTTACAGGGACATGGTGTGGTTATTTCACAGGGGGGTGTTGTTGTTTCACATGGTGGTCTTGTTGTTTCACATGGTGGGGTTGTTGTTTCACACGGTGGTGTTGTTGTTTTACAGGGAGGGGTTGTTGTTTCACAGGGTGGGGTTGTTGTTTCACATGGTGGGGTTGTTGGTTTACAGCTTGTAGTGGTTGGTGCTGCTGTTTTACAAGGACATGGTGTGGTTATTTCACAGGGGGGTGTTGTTGTTTCACATGGTGGTCTTGTTGTTTTACAGGGTGGAGTTGTTGTTTCACATGGTGGGGTTGTAGTTTCACATGGTGGTGTTGTTGTTTTACATGGTGGAGTTGTTGTTTCACAGATTTTAGTTGTTTTCTTAGCAGTTGTTGTCGTTTTTGTTGTTGCTGTTGACTTGGTAGTTGTCTTTGTTGTTGTTTCACAGGTTGTAGTTGTCGCAGTAGTTGTTGGTGCCTTAGTTGTTGTTGACTTGGTAGTTGTCTTTGTTGTTGTTTCACAGGTTGTAGTTGTCTCAGTAGTCGTTGGTGCCTTAGTTGTTGTTGACTTGGTAGTTGTCTTTGTTGTTGTTTCACAGGTTGTAGTTGTCTCAGTAGTCGTTGGTGCCTTAGTTGTTGTTGACTTGGTAGTTTCTTCACAGCTTGTAGTGGATGGTGTAACTATTTTACAAGGACATGGGGTTGTTGTTTCACATGGAGGTGTTGTTGTTTTATATGGTGGAGTTGTTGTTTCACAGATTTTAGTTGTTTTCTTAGCAGTTGTTGTCGTTTTTGTTGTTGCTGTTGACTTGGTAGTTGTCTTTGTTGTTGTTTCACAGGTTGTAGTTGTCGCAGTAGTCGTTGGTGCCTTAGTTGTTGTTGACTTGGTAGTTGTCTTTGTTGTTGTTTCACAGGTTGTAGTTGTCGCAGTAGTCGTTGGTGCCTTAGTTGTTGTTGACTTGGTAGTTGTCTTTGTTGTTGTTTCACAGGTTGCAGTTGTCTCAGTAGTCGTTGGTGCCTTAGTTGTTGTTGACTTGGTAGTTGTCTTTGTTGTTGTTTCACAGGTTGTAGTTGTCGCAGTAGTCGTTGGTGTCTTCGTAGTAGTTGTCTTTGTTGTAGTTGTCGCAGTAGTCGTTGGTGCCTTAGTTGTTGTTGACTTGGTAGTTTCTTCACAGCTTGTAGTGGATGGTGTAACTATTTTACAAGGACATGGGGTTGTTGTTTCACATGGTGGTGTTGTTGTTTTACATGGTGGAGTTGTTGTTTCACAGATTTTAGTTGTTTTCTTAGCAGTTGTTGTCGTTTTTGTTGTTGCTGTTGACTTGGTAGTTGTCTTTGTTGTTGTTTCACAGGTTGTAGTTGTCGCAGTAGTCGTTGGTGCCTTAGTTGTTGTTGACTTGGTAGTTGTCTTTGTTGTTGTTTCACAGGTTGTAGTTGTCTCAGTAGTCGTTGGTGCCTTAGTTGTTGTTGACTTGGTAGTTGTCTTTGTTGTTGTTTCACAGGTTGTAGTTGTCGCAGTAGTCGTTGGTGCCTTAGTTGTTGTTGACTTGGTAGTTGTCTTTGTTGTTGTTTCACAGGTTGTAGTTGTCTCCGTAGTCGTTGGTGTCTTCGTAGTAGTTGTCTTTGTTGTAGTTGTCGCAGTAGTCGTTGGTGCCTTAGTTGTTGTTGACTTGGTAGTTATCTTTGTTGTTGTTTCACAGGTTGTAGTTGTCTCAGTAGTCGTTGGTGCCTTAGTTGTTGTTGTTACACAGGTTGTAGTTGTCTCAGTAGTCGTTGGTGCCTTAGTTGTTGTTGACTTGGTAGTTGTCTTTGTTGTTGTTTCACAGGTTGTAGTTGTCACAGTAGTCGTTGGTGCCTTAGTTGTTATTGACTTGGTAGTTTCTTCACAGCTTGTAGTGGATGGTGTAACTATTTTACAAGGACATGGGGTTGTTGTTTTACATGGTGGAGTTGTTTTTTTACAAGGACATGATGTGGTTATTTCACAGGGGGGTGTTGTTGTTTTACAGGGTGGGGTTGTTGTTTCGCAGGGTGGTGTTGTTGTTTTACATGGTGGAGGTGTTGTTTCACATGGTGGTGTTGTTGTTTTACAGCTTGTAGTGGTTGGTGCTGCTGTTTTACAAGGACATGGTGTGGTTATTTCACAGGGGGGTGTTGTTGTTTCACATGGTGGTGTTGTTGTTTTACAGCTTGTAGTGGTTGGTGCTGCTGTTTTACAAGGACATGGTGTGGTTATTTCACAGGGGGGGGTTGTTTTTTCACATGGTGGTCTTGTTGTTTCACATGGTGGTGTTGTTGTTTTACATGGTGGAGCTGTTGTTCTACAGGGTGGGGTTGTTGTTTCACAGGGGGGTGTTGTTGTTTCACATGGTGATGGTGTGGTTTCACAAGATGGTTCATAGATTTCAGCTGAATAAGACTCGTCATACGGATCGGGTTTATGCTCCCGAGTCACATAACAGTTTGCAAGTTCAGGAGATGTGCAGGCGTTCGTTTTAGAATCAAAATTTAATCCTCGTCGGCATCTATGTGACACGGCTCTACCCCTTGTACAGATGTAATAACGCTGACAATTATAACAGTCTGGCACGATTTCATTATTACGCAAGAGCGAACAGTCGGGAGCCACTTCGGCAAATATTTGGGGAGCCACAGCAAGGACTAGCAGTAACCAGTTTACTGGAAATTAAGAAAATGTATCAAACGAAATCAAAAATATATGTCTAGTGGTGTTTTCCTTTTTTTTTTTGTTTAATTCAGTAACTTGAAACGAACTTACTTGGACTCATCTTTGCACTACTCTCTTTGCCGGACGGATGTGTCAAAACAAACTTTTCTACTACCTTCTAATTCATGGAGCTTCAACTTTTATATCCCACAACAATTAGACTTAGATTCACTAATTACTTTTCACTATGCAGAAAAGTGTATGAAAACACTTGAGATTTTCTGTTCCGCATATGAAAGTAACATTTGCTCTACAAGCAGTTACTGCATACTTCGAGACTGCTGACAAAACAAGCAATTACTAAATAACTGATAAGAAATATATTTGCATTGCTGTGGGAAAACAAATTTACGTGATTACATATATGGTATAGTTTAGAAAATATATATTACTTACATTATCATTTAGTTAAATTTTATGATTACATCTTAAACAGCTTTAAGAGCCGAATTGGTTGAAAATTTTTCTGAGTCGTTCTATACACGCCTTTTAATAGTATAGGTACTACCATTAGTACACGAAATAGGGAGCACTCGAAGTGGAACCAATTAAAAAGGGCATAAATTTAGTTTGGAAAATTACTTTTATTCAATTCAAAGTAAAAAATGTGTGAAAATAAAACAAAATTAAGAATTAATTTACTTTTGCTCAATATGACCAACTTTTGCCTTGACTATGACCTTGAGACGGTCCAAAAATGAATCGGAAGCTGCCTGAATGTGACTTGCAGGTATTTTGGCCCACTGGCGAACAATTGCTTTTTTTAGCGCCTCGAGACTGGTGAATCTTTTAGTTCGGACCTTGCTCTCCAAAATGGTCTAAAGAGAATAATCCATCGGATTCGCCATTGTGTGAACGTTATGAAGTTCGAAACGTATTTTTTAGCCACTTCTGGTGCACTTGATCTTTGTGGGACGGCGCCGAGTCCAGTTGAAATGTCCATGGTCCCCCACCGAAATGTTTGTCTGTCCACGACCGCAGAGCAATCTCAAGAATAACTTGCTGATAATATTTAGCATTTACCTTGACGCCAGGCTCGATGAAAACGTTTGGAAGTGCCCATTTGCGGTTACAGCGGCCCAAATTATCAACTTTCCAACGCAGCTTGTACGTTGAGAGGGGTATACCTACTAGTGCCCTCTCTCGCTAATTTGTCTGTCCCTGGTACGTCGCTACGCCATACGTTGAACTTGTAAAATATTTATTCCAATCAAATTTGAATACAGCTTAAATTTACAAACTTTAAAAATTTTCATATTTAAATTAATCGTCACTCTCGGAACTTGCTCAACCTGAAGCAATATTTCACAAAATCTGTTCACTGACTGACGTTCAATTTTCAGTTCACATGCCAGTATGGTGAATTATTTGTTCGCGCATTTCCCCCGCTAAAATATGAAATCGAACAGCGTGAAGTTATATCAAAATATGCTCGTACATTTAACCTACATACCCATCTATACAAATATTCAACTACGTATATTGAACTAAATATTCATAACTATTCGTGTTTGGAGTTCGCTCACGAAATTCTGAAAATATATTTACGAATTTGCTTGCTGGCTTATTTATTACTCGCACATCATACAGTTTAAAAAATCATCTTCACTACTGAATGCTACTACACTATTTCCGCTTCCGTGCACTTTTCATTTCCGTTTCGTTTGGTATTCGGCAACTAATAGCAAACAACGAAATTATTATTAGGAGAGCGCGAATTCTATTTAGCACATGAGAATATTGAGAAAAAGATAAATACAATATAAAGCCCAAGCCATGATCTGCACTAGAAAATTAAAAACAAATTAAAATGTGCGAGTACAAAACACTTTCATTTTTTTTTTTTCTTACAACTTTGTACGCCACTTTGGTTTGAAGTTGTTATGTAGATTAGTCGGAATATCGATACTGAAATATACTGCGAATATGTAAAAAAAAGAAAATCAGTAAAGCTAGTCCTAGATGCCAAAAATACGAAAATTTGTTCTTCAAATTCACCATTTGATGGCACAGAAGCTCACACACAAGCAAATTAGCTCTTCTCGCCTACATTTCATAACATAAAAAATATGCGTGGTTGTGTGCGCTAATAACTATGTACAGAATGCGCCAGTTAGCCTCTTCTGGAAGGCTTTTTTAGACATAAATTGCATACATTTGCAAAGGGACTGTGTTCATAAGCCAAAAACCGGGGAAAAATTATGTTTCAAGCTGCAATAAATCAAAAATCATTCAACCGATTCGAATACTGGTTTTTGCTGTTAGACCTCGTGGTATTGATCATTATTTGTTAGCAATTAAATTTGAGAATTTCAAAAACAAAAACTGAAAAAAATTATTAAAAAAATCGATATCTAATCATTTTTCTATCTATCAATATTTTCTGGTACTGTTACCATTAAAATAAAAATAAAAAATATTCGTAATCATTTGTCAACAATCACGTCAATCAATATTTTCTATTACTATTAAAATACTGAAAAAACAAATTAAAAAAGTGCATTTATAATCATTTTCCAGCAATCAAATGTATCCATATTTTCCATTGCTATTAAAGTTTTGAAAAAAAGAACTAAACATTTTTTGTATTTTTAATAATTTTTCAGCAATCGAAATCTATTTCTATTTTCTGTTACTATAAAATTTGAAACAATTTTTTTGTTTGGACTTACATATGTTAGGGGCACACAACTAACTAAGCAGAAGTAAAAATGAAAAATGTATGCTCTATAATTTCTAATTTGTTTGAGAGGCGAATGCGCTGAACATTTTATCTCGTTCGTTCGGGACCTGTGAATTCGCCACCCAGATCGTGCGATATAACGCCTTTAGATTATTTTTTATGGGGCTATGTTAAAGCTCATGTCTATTCAGACAAGTCTGCTTCAATTAACGCATTGGAAGACAATATTAAAGCATTTATATGTGAGATACCGGAGGAAGCATTGGAAAGAGTATGCCAAATTGGACTAAGCGGATGGAAAATTTGAAGCGCAGTCGCGGTCAATATTTGCATGAAATAATCTTCAAACATTAAATTATATGGACTGTACTATCGATTTAAATAAAAATTTCATGCATTTTTCTGAATTTTACGTGTGTTTTTTTAGAACTTTCCTATAGCTCTTAAAAAGCACCCGTTATAAGGACCATCCTCAAACCAATGGGGGCATGCATACAAATTGTAGGTTGAAGATGCAAATCAAAGAAAATTCTAAATCTGTACACCCTGGGTAGAGATGCAATACTTTTGTAAGGTTATTCTTGTATACCTGTACTACAAAAACAAACAAAGCACCTATGTACGTGCATACACATATGTATGCATGTGTAGGCATTTACATTATACACAATTTAATTAATGCCCAAAAGTGTTAACTGCATTAAATAACTCAGCCAATTTCAATTGCAGACATTTAAAATATTTAATACCTTCACATCCATATTCATACATACATACATACATACATACATATTATATCTAGATGCAAAGAAGTGCATGATAATTCGAATATATCTATATGTAGGTACACTTGTGGTCGCATAATTAAGTCAGTTCGTTTTTTACAATGTTCGCCATATTTTTCCTGAGCAATATTTTTTTGAAGATTATTTTTATGAAAAAATTGTTTAATAAAAAATTTTAAGTCCTCATATAAAAACCAATTGTTACTTAAACAATTATTTTTTTTAATTTTGTGAAATATGTTGTGAAAGCTTTAAAATTTGTATATGAAGAGTACTAATTTTTTATTATTTTTCACTTAATCTGAAAAAAAAAATTCCGGACCGGCACTTCAACCATTTCACCTACCTAATCTGAAAATTAAAAAAATGTTTTGAGTAAAATTTTAAATTTAATACTTTTTAAATTTTTTTTTCTGAAAATTTTAGATTTTACAGAAAATTTTTAATATTTTCCTGAAAATTTGTTTGTTTTATGAAAATTTTTTTGTTTTTACATAATTTTATATATTTTTTTTAAGTGTTGTTTTTTTCTAAATTTTGTGAAATATAATGTTGAACTTTTTCTTTCATATAAAAGAGTTCTGAGCATGTGCTTGACTTAGTTATATGGTCACAAGTGTACGTACATATTTACATATAACACACTCATCGCTTACTAATTACATAACTATCCCCTACAAATAAGCGTACGAGGTGTGTTCAAAAAGTATCGCAAATTTTGTGTTTTTTCAAAAATTATTTATTTATTCATTAATATCTATTTTGTCTCCTTCAAAGTAATCCCCATGAGATATTATGCATTGTGCCAACGTTTTTTCGAATCTTCGAAGCACTTCAAAAAATCATTTTTTTATCTTGTTCAGCTCCTCCTTCGATGTCGTCTTTATCTCGTCAATCGTCAATCGTCCTTTCATGGGCCTCTTCAGTTTCGGGGACAAGAAAAAGTCGCAGGGGGCCAGATCTGGGGAATACGGTGGCTGTGACATCATTAGTGTGTTGTTTTTGGCCAAAAAATCGCTCACATGTGTGAGCAGGGACGTTATCGTGATCCAAGAGCCAATTTTTGTTCTTCCACAAATCCGGGCGTTTCTGACGGAATGCTTCACGGAAATTTTGCATAACTTGAAGGTAATACTCCTCATTGACCGTTTTACCCTGTGGCAAGAACTTATGGCGCCCCAGCAAACGAAGAAAACGGTAAGCAAAACGTTTACATTCGACCGAACGAGGCTCGCTTTTTTCGGTCTTGGCTCGTGCGGCAGCTTCCATTGAGATAATTGAGCTTTGGTTTCCACGTCATAACCATAAACCCACAAATTTGGGCGGCCGTCGCTGACAGAGTCCAACATCTCATTAGCAATGTTCATGCGATGCTGCTTTTGGACGAAATTAAGCAATTTTGGTACGAATTTTGCGGCAACCCGTCCCATGCCCAAATCATTGAAAAAAATCGAATTGCACAAGCCAATCGATATGTCTAGGTCCTCAGCAACTTCTCTAACGATGATTCGACGATTGGCCAATACCATTTTCTTAACTTGATCAATTTTTTCGTCTGTTGTTGAAGTGTTCGGGCGTCCGGCACGCTTTTCGTCGTTCACATCTTCTTGGTCTTGTACCACCGATAAACGTTGCTTTAGTCCAAAGTAGCTTCTCCGTATGACACATTCAACATTCGGAATGCATCCGCGCCCTTAATTTCGTTTTTCACACACAATTTGATACAGGTTCTTTGAACCATCTTTTTGAATAGGTAAAAATCGAAGACGCGCCAAAACACGTGCAAGCAAAGCAGCTGTCAACAATTAACTGAACGTTCAAAATGGCCGAACTCGTCGGCATGAGTGAGAGACATGAGTACCAACATATCGCCACAAAAAAATTGAAATTTGAATATACTAACCTGCAAAAATTCAAAATTCGCGATACTTTTTGAACACACCTCGTACATTAAATAGTATTGATTTCCGCACACATATATGTATGTAGATTTTGAAATCTTTCAAAGAGGAGTGCATACATAAATACTTATGTATATGTAAAATATACAAGATAAACGTAAGCACAGCTGTGCTCCTCTTTGCAAAATAATTTTATTGAATTTGAAATAAACGCCCCAAATAACAGAAATACAGAATATATCCGTACTCCGTAAGCAAAACACATACAAATATATGTAGATGAACACCCTGCAGTAAGAGGTCAAATACTCAGCAGACATTCGAAGTCATAAGGTGGTTATTGAAAGAAATCATACTAGTTCCAGAAGGTCTAGAATCTAGATTATTACTAGTTACAAAATGGACAACTAGAAGTTGCAAAGCAAATATTCTTTTATTATAAATACGAGAAGTTCATATGTCAGGCAAGAAATAAGCGAATATAAGATGTTGATCTAGTTAACTAACTTGTGTACCTCTCATGCGTTAATTACTAGTCCAGTAACCAGTGCCACACTGATGAGAGTCCGACTGATTCGTTAAATGGTAAATAAGAAGCTCACTTATAGACTGACAATCGAAATTCCGTAGGAAATCGGTGATTTTTATCACTGAAAATAGTAGGACACTAGCGACTACATCCGTTGCAAAGCAAACTGGTGATAGGATAGTCCAGTACTACTATGCCCGACTACTGGGTAATATTAAAAGTAGATAAATTACCTGCTTACATGAAAATCCACTTCATAAACCAGGTGCAAATTCAGCAAAATTGAAATAGCGGGTGATTTTTTAGCTATTATCTTTTTAAACAGTTGGTTTACACAGCTGACGCACGTTTCGTGTTTTGTTTCATTGTCAAACATCTTCAGTTTGGTCTAAAATTCAACCACGAATCGTCTTACAAACGAACAACTCTTCCAAATCATTGAATTTTATTATAAAAAGGCGTGTTCTGTTAAGAAAGTTTATCGCGCGCTTCTTCAATTTTATGGTCTGTTTAATCGACCCACTGAAGCGGCTATTCGAGCTATTGCGACTAAATTTAGAACCAAATTTACATTATTGGACATCAAACCACCAACACGCTTACGTAGAGTGCGAACTGATGAAAATATCGCAACTGTATCGGCCAGTGTTAATGATGACCATCAATTATCGATTCGTCGCCGTTCGCAGCAATAGCAATTGGGCCTTTGTTACTCAACAACGTGGAAAATTTTGCGAGAATTTAGGTATGCAGCCATTCACAATACAGCTGGCGCAGAACTTTTGGTGAATGGACTCTTGGGAAATTGGCCGAAGATCCACTTTTTTTTATCAAAAATTGTGTTCAGCGACGAAGCTCATTTTTGGATTTTGGAGTGAAGATCAGCCAGAAGAATTTCAAGAGCTACCAATGTATCCAGAAAAGGTCATAGTTTGGTGCGGTTTATGGGCTGGAGGTATCATTGGACCGTACTTCTTCAAAGATGCTGGGAACCGTAACGTAACTGTGAATGGTGAGCGCTACCGTGAAATGATATATAACTTTTTTTTTGCCCAAAATGTAAGAACTTGTCTTGCATGACATATGGTTTCAGCAAGACGGTGCCACATGCCACAGAGTACGCGTAACAATGGACTTGTTGAGAGGCGAGTTCGGTGAACATTTTATTTCACGTTCGGGACCTGTGAATTCGCCATCCAGATCGTGCGATATAACGCCTTTAGATTATTTTTTGTGGGGCTATGTCAAAGCTCATGTCTATTCAGACAAGTCTGCTTCAATTGGAAGACAACATTAAAGCATTTATATGTGAGATACCGGCCGAAACATTGGAAAGAGTATGCCAAAATTGGACTAAGCGAATGGGCCATTTGAAGCGCAGTCGCGGTCAATATTTGCATGAAATAATCTTCAAACATTAAATTACATGGACTGTACTATCGATTTAAATAAAAATTTCATGCATTTTTCTGAATTTTACGTGTGTTTTTTTGAAAAACTTTCCTACAGCTCTTAAAAAATACCCTTTAATAGTAACTAACGTTTTTTCTCTCTTTGGCGCCGTTCAATTTCCACTGCGGACATACTATAAAGCAGAAATTTAAGATTGAAGGCAATGATAAAACTCCGAATTCACTTCTGGCATACAAAAAGCTGTTCAAGACAGTTTGAGACATTCGGTGGCGCGTAAAACTAAAAAAAGCCAAACTGGCCCCTTCAGTTTTCATCAGCATAAAAGAGTTGAAACATAACACAAATCAAAAAAAATTCATTTTTAACAGAATGTTAAGTATAAAATGATGTTCCATAAAAATACAAAGCCTTCCGTTCCAGTAAAACGTTGCTGAAAAATATTAGACAAAAATCATTTTCCGACACCCGCTTTTCTGTCATTCACAGTAAGATAAGAAATTTAATTCTACTAACCGCGTAAGTTGGAGAAGCTTTGTAAAGGCCCTATGCTTCTCAAATGAGTAATCCGGAAAAAAATCTGCCGCTTTCTAATTATTCGTTGTAATTTGTTGATTAATTAAATTAATTTTCAATTCTAGGCGAGCTAAAGTGCATTTTTCTCAGCATTCCCTATGTATCCACATTGTACTTATCTAAGCGGAAATGTGTATAGCTCTTCTGGTTGGTCATAAATGGTCTGTCAAACCCAGTTAACTCATGTATAGCTGGAATAGATGCTCCCTGCGCTGACGGAAAATGTTTTTAATATCAATTTATTTTTCATAGAAGTTGGTAGCAATACTCGTACAAACTTGATTACACGTCTAAGTAATTACTCTTTTGTCCCTTCTTTATAAAGTTAGCTATTTTTTTTAAATTCTGATATCTACTCCAGTACCCTTCTTTATGTATATAAATACATTTAAACGCTATTTTATGTCAATAATTTTACAACAGAAAATAAGTAAATTAATTGAAACACATATTTTAGCCGAAAATGGAGTTAAGTTAAGAAAAACTCGAATATTTCCTGTTCAAATATACATCTTGGATTTATGGCTTGAGGCTAGCACGTAGAAAAACAGTAATATGACTATTATATTTTGTATGTACTTTAATATGTGTGCAAATCGTACACGTGTATAAGACATATCATTTTACCTAAAGGCTGCACATTGATAGTCCATAAATAAAAAATGTTTTACATTTTTCAATCTCTTCATACAGAATGTGCATTTAAATTTATACATTTTGTACATTTTATCCAAATTTCGTGCACGGTTATTTCCTTGCTGATTGTTGGTATTACGGAAAATTCCGTACAAGTATAATAGATAAGCCAAGTTAACCTACCCTTTTTTCATTAATGTACTATTTGTTTTCTTCTCAAATCAATATCTTGCTGAGTATCAGTTTGACAATTTCTTGCTCCAAGCAAAATATTATAAAGGATGTTATTGTGCATATAAATATGTACTAGCACAAAGGATGAATGCTGAGTGGGAAACAAAAACAGCAGGTAGCCAACAAGTCAAATCAGAAGAAATGAACAAAGGGAACTTTTGCAGCTGCATGAAAATAATTTGAGAGGAAATAATTTAACCACAAGTACATATTTTCTGGATATTAAAAATATTACACTTAGTTACACTTGTGCCTCATGAATAGAACCTTGGAACCATGGAACAGCTAATGATCCACGAAATCGACTATTTAGTTATAAAGATACAGTATTTGCTGGTTCACAACGATGGAAAAATGAATGCAGAGGGAGCCAACTAGCACTTCTCCCTACATTACAGTGTATAAGCAAAATTCATCCAATGCTTATATGGAAAAGCATTATTTAGTGGCGTAGTAGTTCGATAGTAATAGATTTCCCTGCATAATAGGCATAAGGACTCTTCTTTTCGCTAAGCGTTAGCAAGTGGCAGCGCTGGAATAGAGCTGCCTAAAATTGTATTTGCTAGTAAAAAATAAGAGTTAGACCAGTTTTATTACGTCTAAACATACTTGTAGCTAGCAGATAAGTGGCAAATCGAAGAGGCCTATAGTTATATTATGGTATATTTCTTTATATCACTCATGATGTAGCGCAGTGGTGCCGTAATACACTCCACTTTCAATATGTGTTCAATCCTCTTACATGACAATCACTTCATTTAGTTACCACCATATTTAAAGAAAACGATGAGAGAATAGTTAATAAGTAGTCAGAATTAAATGGCAACTGAAAACACGTCCATAGATAATAGAAACATTTTTGAGTATCTTCCAAAATCTTTCCTTCTATTCTTAAATCATTTTGTTTTATTGAGGGTTTTGTCAACACGACGAAAACATGTTGCCGTCTTCATTAAATCACAACGAGTACACGGATATGTAATGAGGATTCACTTACCACATATTGTGCTATCAAAGAGGTAAATTTTGAGTCACTTATATGTAGCAGCTCAAAACACTTTAAAATAATGTAACGCCAAATTGGTGAACGAACTCTGGATCAGTCTAATGACTCAGAACAATTACAAATTAAACCATACATTTGATTAAGCGCAGACTTTTCTGGCTGGGTGTAATTTTTTTATTATTTTATTTTTTAAATTTTAGTACAATATAATTGATTTCTACAATATTTGATATCAAGAATGCGAACAACAACACAAATACCTGTACGCTACTGGATGGAGGCTCAAAGAAGTGAGCTGCAAATATATGTATATCTTGTATATGTAGGTAGGAAAAATGAAAAAAGCTGAGAAATTGTGTTTAAACATGATTTTGATTTTATGAATTATGTGCTTTAAAATTATGTAAATATCACGCACACACAGATGCAATTTGAATAGGCTGAGTTATGAATAAGATACTGAGTGCTTCGTACACATAACAGGGATTGAAAATTTATGCAAATATTCATTACTCTTCTTATCACATTTAGAGCTTTACAATTAATACTTGCAAATTGTTAAATGATTTGCTGAGTGCAAACAAATTTCTAAAGATTTAGGCAACGTGAATGCTAATTGAATTATGAGGTTTTTGATTTGCACATACTTTAAATACCTGTTTGCATGTGTGTATGGGTCTTGTGTTTATCATAGAGTAAACAATAAATTTCAATTAGGATATTAATTATATTGAAGATGGCAGATTATTTAGACATAAATCGCATACCTGTAAGAGAAACATTCTATTTTGAATTTTTAATTTTAAATTATATGAAAATTTTATTTTCAGCATTGAGACTGACTTTAATTCAGAGGCTAAGCACCGAATTGCCATATGGAATGCGCAGTTCGAACCAAATAGATAAGGTTGAAGTAGAATCGATGATATAAATAATGCGTATATGATTTCTAGCTTTAACTGTCGTGTTGAAGTATTAATGAGTACTGCATTGATATTTTCAAGCATTGGGGGTATTCGGGCTATGTAAGTATATCGAAACGCTAGCCAATTTTTTTTTATTTGGTAATGTGCATATGCCGTTACAATACAAGCGTTTAATGTAGATTTCACAACGGCTGATATTTTTTAACTTTATTTTTGATTTTATTTTTTGTTTTTATTTTTAATTTTTTTCTTGTATGTACTTATTTTTTATTTATTTATATTATATTTATTTGGTAAAATAAATTGGTTTGTTAAAAACACACAGATTATATCTTTTTTGTTGATTTTAAAATTTATTTTTTACTTGGAGCGCACTTCTGTTTTTGCAATTTTACATCAGCCTACAAAAAATCGGTTCGGTTTCGCTTCGGTCTCGGTACATAGGTATATTATATTGTGAATTTATGCTTTAAAATAAGGATTATTAAAGCAATCTCCGAAAGTTTCCTTAATCTCCGACAGTCCCCAATAAGTACCCTGATTGTCTATTCTGCGTTGACGGATTTATATTTGGCTAAAGGCTGTCCCGTTAATAGCATTCAATGAAAATGTGTTTTTAATGTTACACCAACAACAAGGACAAAGGCAGTAACAGCTGAGCTATTCCATATCAACTGATCCAAGTATTTAAGACATTGTCGTCAGGTCTTCCAAAAATTGGTTTATTTGAAGGCCTGATTATAATAGCAAATGAACTGAAAAAAATGAATTATTTTGAGATTTATTCAAGGTAAACATTTTGCTATAGAATGTTTTAAAATGAAATATCTTCGCTTCATTTTAACCTTAACCCTCCGTTGGGTACCCGGGTCTGTCCAGGCTGGCTTTTTCGACTTTGAACGTGAGTTTCTATTATTCATGTTTTCATATTTTTATTATAGCTAACGACTTGGCTTTCTGGTAGCTTCCTAAAATTTAATTTTCTTTCGATTTATGGATATAACCTTTTAAAAAGCGATTTTCGAACAGGACGAAAAAAGGCCAAACCCGGGTGCTCAATAGAAGAAAAAAGTGCTCAACGGTGGGTTAATATAATTTTTTTAATATTTCAATACTTTTCAATACATAATAATAAAAAAAAAAATTTTTTGGTTTGTTTGTTAAAATTCTTTTGGAAAAAACTTTTTTGAAACGTAACTCCCCTTCAGATTTTATTCTTATTTTTGTCATAAATAGCTTAGATTTTCTTCAGTAATCCCTGGACTAAATTTGAATTATTAACGGTTTCTAAAAAAATATGTTTATATGAATTGTGCCATAAAGTGTTTGAAAAATGGAAGACATTTATGGTTAAGAAATAACATTTGCTTCATTACTTAAAAATATTGCATGAGATAGAATGGTAAGCAACACTCTTTGTTGCAGCTCTTGCTAGAGCGCGTTTTTGCCAGCCCCACTTTCTTTGCATGAAAAATTCAATTCAGTTTAAATACGTCTACTCGCTATGCACACATACATACGTCAGTACACACACGAGTACGCAAATATGTACGCGGATTTAAACAAGGATGTATTACGTGCGCGCTAACAACATTTCTCTAAATATTTGAAAATTGTATCTGTAAATAAACTCATACATGCATGCACTTATAACTGCTATATTTTACTTATATACATACAAACTTCACATGGAGAAAGGGCACTGTAAATATGTAGGCATTTCAGCATGTTGACGTGGAAAGTTAGCGAAAATGCGGGCAAACCAAATGAAGTACTTACAAAAAGCAAGTCAATATTTGGCAAAAAAGTTGTTTTCTTCGCATGCAATAAGAAATTTTGTTTACACTGCATGCAAATGTATTTATATTTAGCATATGCGTATATGTATATGTGGGCATTAGGAGGAATCCAACTAACTGACTTTTAGGGTGTATACTCGTTTGTCCGAACTATTCTACAATTGACGCTGAACAGAAATAAAACCATGGGTCACCAATGCACTTAGAGTCCGACAATTAAGGAAAAAAGAATGAAAATATTTCTAAATTCTATTCTCTGCGGTTGTGTATTACAAGGCCGACCGGCGCTCATATTTTCTTTTACTTATTTATTTATTTAACAGCTAAAGAGTTTAATCTTACAGATTAGTGGGAAATAAAAAATACAGAAAAATCGAAAAATACAAAAAAGAGATTACAAAACTGTTACAAAAACAACAACAAATTGGTATTCAGCATATTTGCTGAACTCGAAATTTCATTTATTTTTAAGAAGTTTAAAGTGATTTTCAGAATTAAAAAAGCACAGGAAATAGGAAATATTCTTTGCTCGTTAAGCAGTATTTCAGGCAGAAAGTTTGTCAGAAAGGTAGGAAAAAAAGACCTACACATGTATTGCGCAGGATGTTCCTCAGGCTGCGCTTTACAAACACTTGCCGCTTTTGAGCGGTTTCTGCAGATAGACACCATGTTTCATAAGCAAAGAGAATGACAGACTTAATATTTCACAACAATTCAATTGAAGTGGTTTCCTCAATGACGACCAATAAAAATAAACAATACTCAAAAAAATTAAGTAACGAAAAATGTCGACCGTGAAATACATCGTAATAGAAAAAAAATCCTCCTGCACTCAACTACAATACATTTATTTATTATTATTATGGCCTTATTCGTGGCAATTTATTCAAAAACGCAACCCTGATTTGTTTCATCTGATATTTTTTCACCAGGCTGACATTTTCCTTTTTTTTCGCAAACACAAATTACCACTTTGGCAAGGCAAAATGAAGTCAATTCCGAAAAATGTGTATTTCTCCACTTTTCATATCGATCTGCCCTAATATACATGCATACATGTATACACTATACTTACTTCTACATATATGTACGAGTGCACATCAATCTACATTTCTGTAATTTGTTTTTGTCGCATACATTTTATCCACAAACTTTGTTGCACTTAACTCTTATTTGTATGCAATCAACTTCACTTATAAGCAAACTTAACTCCATTTTTACAAGTTCTTAAATTTACTGGTCGAATACCTGTCAAACACAAAAGTGTGCGAAGAAAATTCGAAAAACATTGCACAAACTAAGTTACGCAAATTGAAATGCTAGTGCTCGGGCACCCTGCCATATTTGACTACTCCTGTGCATATGCACCAATTTAAGTATCTATACAATGCTTATAAGTATACAATCTGTCATGTGCTATTCAGAATGTTTGTTGTAACCATTTTCGTTGAAATTCAAGCACTTGGTGATTGAGATATTGATTCTGGCGGTTTTCGCTATTGCAAAAGTCTGCGTCAAACGAACACATCTAGCGACGATTATTTTTTCAACTGCAAAAGATTCAAGTCAACCACAAACAAAACCTATCAAATTTTTAATTCAAATTTTTTTAACACAACCCCTTTTTTCTTTTTCAAAAACCACTCTAACATGAAAACGAAAAACATAGTTTTTACTCACCGAAACAGAATATCATCAACGGATATCTGCATTCTATCAGACAGCCAAGCTGCACTACGAGCCCTGGATGCATTCCAACCAACATCAAGGAGTGTCTTACGTTGTCGCCAATCTCTAAATGAGATGGCCAAACAATATCGTATAGTCTTATGCTGGGTTCCAGGCCACAGAGATATACCAGGGAACTGTAGACCAACTTGCAAGAGAAGGTACGTGTATGCCAGACATAAGTAATTTTATGGAGATACCTCTCGCAGCTTGTAAGCTTCTCATTAAGGACGCATTAATCAGGTCTGCAAATCAAAGATGGGTTAGCGTTAACACCTGTGAAATTGCTAGACAATCATGGCCAAGGCTAAATTTACGTCTGTCCAAGAGTATTATAAAACTGAATAGACTTCAAATCAGGTCCTTAGTAGGGGCCCTCACAGGACATTGTCTCGTAGGAAACCATGCAAAAAGATTAGGCGTTTACACGCATGATTTCTGTCGTAGCTGTAGAAATGAGGAGGAGTTGGAAACAATGAGGAGGAGTTGGAAACAATTCAACACATTTTTTGCACATGCCCAGCTCTAGCCAGAAGCAGGAATCGATTTTTTAAATCCTACTTCCTAACGAATATAGATAATCTATACATTTTAGGTATCAACAACCTTTTACGCTTTGTCAAAAGCTCAGGATGGTTTAATATGGAGAGGGAAATGTAGCTCAGCCCCCGCGGCTCACAACGGACCCATTTCGTGGTCTAAGTGGCATCGTTGTCTCTACGTGCGATGCGGTTGCCAAACCTACCTACCTACTCCTACCGAAAATTAAAATTTCCCGTCTGGTCTTGTGCCCTTCAAAAAAGCGCTTTGCCCAAAAAACTGAGCACCTGATTTTACCTTTATGTTAATTAAAAAAAATACCTTCATTATATGTACGTTAAAGAACTTTTTTCACAATTTTAATTTATTCCATTGTACCGCTAAGGAAAAATGTCAAAAATATGCTTACGTTGTCTGCCTCCCCAGTGGCCTAAACCCTTAAGCTATTTTTAAATAGCCATGACTTTGATTTCAGTGCTATTAGCAATTTTTAAAAAATCTTTTTTTTTTTTAATTTTTTCTCATGTGAATATGAAATCAGCTAATCGCATTACTATTGCGTTTAAAAAAGTTCCGCACAATTACATACAAATCACAATGACCTTTGGCCATTTTTGAGTACACTACTAATTAGCATAATAAAACAAAGTACTTAGTGGGTAGTTTGGTAATTTTAAACACAAAATATACAAGTGATTAGTGTACAAATTTCAAACTTATTAATCTACAAACATATATTTATACTTACAAAGATACATTCTATGTAAAAAGCATGCAATATTTTCAATTGAAAAAGTGCAGATAAAATATTGGCAACGATTTTTTGAAGAGAGCAGCTAATATCACAGCTTTGTCAATACCCTAATTAATATTTTCCGGAAATGCCATATTACAAATACAACTTTAAATAGAATAAAACAGAATAGCTTACTGAAGTTCCTCAGGGAGTGCCGGTTCTGCGATTAATTTTTGTGCTTGGCCTGCATTAAGCTGTGCTTCCTAATGGAAACAACTTTATTATTAAGGCCGGCGGGCCAATTAAAAGGTCAAAAAAATCGATTTTTTTTTTCCTGAAATCAATAGCTTAGATATTCAAGAACATGAGACACAAATTTTCAGAGTTAAATTCCAAGTATTTGCAGAGCTACAGAGCCGAGCGTAGTGCGGCGTCGAGCAACCGTGCGCTTATTGTTGTAGTTTGAAGCGCGTTTTCTCGGCTTTTCATTTTCACGATTTTACCTAATTTATGTACACGATTGCAAAAAAACTAAACGAGCTATCCATTTCATTCAAAATGCGTTATCTTCAGTATTGTTTTCTCTTCTATGTGAACTAAAAAAAACATCCAAAAACTTTTTTTAAGCGACTTTTTTACCCAGTTGAAGAGTTTTTTTTTTCCTTGAAAAACCACTTTTTTTTCTACCTTCCCCAAAAATTCGAATTTTACGTGTTTCTCCCAATTTTCTTAGTTCACATCGAAGATAATTACATCAAAATTAATAATCTTTTTTTTTTTTGTTTTCAGATGAAAATTGCAAGTTGTATCTTGTACAGAAGTTGGATACTTCAGTGGCAAGGCGCTCTGGGAATCTATTGATAACTCGGCTTACAATATATTGTTGGAGATTGTACAAATTTTTTTTTTTTAGTTCAAATATATATTAAACTATCCCCAAAACTTCATTTGGCTAATTGTTTTTTTTCTCATCCTACAACGCTTCGCGAAAACTATTGAATTTAGGACATCTAATTGGCCCGCCGGCCTTAAACATGTTTCCCATAAAATAAAATTATGAAAAAATCAGTATCCTTCCATAAATATTCGTGAAATTGCATTGACTTTTACAAAAACCAACTTTGATCAAAAAATATACTTTCGCTTCTAAAAGTAGGGTCAAAGAAATCAGAAATTGGCATTCAGAAGTCAGACGCAAAAATCGTGTTGATCGTGCTGACTATTTACACCATTTTTAGTTGGGTTGTAATGAGTTAGTTGTCTATTATAAAGAGGCAGTTCAATATTATAGGGTGAATTGAATTTTAAAAATCGTAAATATGATTTTGGAATAGTCAATTGAATTTTATAAAGCATACATTGAAATTTAGAATAATCAGTTGCATTTTAGAAAGCGTAAATGAGTTATTAGAAAAGTTAGTTGAATTTTAGAAAGAAAGAAAGGGTGAAAATAGATTTAAAAAAATAGATTTTAGAATATATATACCTAAAAGAAATAAATATATGTGCAAGGGTATTTTCACATGAAAACCCATAAAGAAGCAGGAGAAAGGTTCAACCAATAATTTTAATATATATAATATTTAGGAAAAATAGGAATAGGAAAAAATTATGCATCAAAAATTCAACTTGACTAAACTTATTAAATTAAAAAAGAAATTAAAAAAACTTCATATGAAATAAATATATTTGCATCGGCCTTTCTTTACACTTTTTTACAACGTTTATGTAACTTTCGATTTTCTAATAATTAATCTGATTTCCATTTTGTGAAAGGACATTATTTATACGTTTAGGCATAGAGTCTGCCAAATTTTGAAGAGTGGAATCACCTATTTTATTCCACTCTCCCACTAAAACACCTTTAAGGACTTTGATTGTCTCAAACTGCCGACCATTTTTATAAATACTGGCGGACAATATTCCCTAGAGGTCCTCAATTGGGTTTAAATACGGGACTTAGTGCTGCCCTTAAGGCGTGGTCTTGCTGGAACACCCAGTCGTCTCCGTATATGTTTCCCGCAAATTCAATGAGAACATTCTCTAATATTTCAACATAGAATTCTGCGTTGGTTCTTGCCGGAATAAAACAAATTGGAGACTTTCCACCATGACAGAAAGCGGCCCAAATCATCAAAGTCCCGCCACCGTGGTTTCGTTTATGACGCGTTTGCCGTGGTTGACTAAGGTCTCGCCAATATTTCTGGCAACCATCTGGACCATCTAAGTTGAACTTTTTTTCGTCCGAAAATACAACGTTTCGGAATTTTCGGCAAAAGCTAAACGAGCCTCAATGTGGCGTGCTAATAGTCTTGGTATCGGCTCACGCAAACAATATTTAAGTGTTCCGTCCTCAAACAAAATTTAATGTATTCGTCTATCGGTGACCTTAAGACTTAAAAGGTGTTTAATTTCCTGGCAAGACATTTCCTTTTGTGCAGCCAGACGACGAATTTCTCGTTTGTATCTGCTGCCGCTTCTACCTCACTACCTATCTAAATATTTATTATTTTTTGCAGAATAATAGCAATATTTGAAAGGCTTTTTATACTGAAAAATAAAAATATAAAAATTCATAATTTTTAAACAGAACGCGAAATGTAGCTTCATATTATCCGCCTTCAGCTTATAAAAATATTTTGAAAGCCAAAAATATAATAAATTTCTTTCTGAAGAGCTAAAAATCGCCGCACAAATATTAGTTGTGGGCTGCAGCTGTAGCAGTCATATGTGGAATAATATAAAAACTAAAGCCAATGCAATTTTTTACTGCTGTTATATGAAATCATTGTCAACTTACAATTGCGAAAAAAATTCACAAAAACGATAGCAAAAAGAAAAACCTTGAACTACCGAAAAGGCATCAGCTGGCATTGTGAATACATAATACCTAAATTCAATAAATGCACAGAAATATCAATAACGGTGCCTGAGTATTTTTAATCCATGCTGGTGGACAGACACACATGTTGCCGTTCAATGAAATATACATACATACATGAACTTTAAAAATTTTGGTTACTCCTTTCCTAGGAATTTTCCTTGACAATACTTTGTTTTTCACTGCCGAGCTATCTGCGGTGCGATTTTAGCACAAAGATCAGCAGATATAGTTTGTTTCTCGAAATGTGTGCTCTTATTTCGCTTTACTATTATATTGGCTTCAAAACATGGACGGGTATGACTTCGGAATGCAATAAAATGCTTGGTAAATAAGGCAACGCATGATACTATGATAAGTATATAAACAAATTGTAGTACAGTAGTGTGCAAAAAACTAATTTTATATGAGCTTAGTAAAGTGCATAATAATACAAATAATACAATACTCAAGATGTAATATAAGCGGGCACCTCCCACAAGCGGATCCTTGTTTCAGTACTAATCCTTATGAATTAAAGAAAAACATTTTTTTTTTGTTGAGCTGACAACCCGCCCACAACATATTATTAATTATTTTATACTTTTCTCATAAGCGGACACCTTAGCTTTTTCAGGTCGGCTATGACTTGGTCAAGACCGTGTAACTTTGGACGTCCTCTGGCCCAGGTCGTTAGAGAGTTTGTTGATGTTAAAAAGGATATTTGAGGGCGGCTGTCCTCCATGCGCACAGTGTGCCCTAGCCATCATCTAGCCTTTGGGATTTAATGTGGTTAACGACATCTTCTCGCCGGCATAAGTTCACAACTCATCGTTGCAGCGTATGGGGCCAAACACCCTTCGGAACACTCGCTTGAACATTTTTAAGCTTATTTGCTTGGCATTGCTAACAGTCACATGTTAGCAGTTTAGACTTAAGCAATTTTGTGTGCGCGTTATATGATTTGTTTGCTGTCAATATTCTTTACACTTTAATCCACAGAATATGTCGTGTTCCGGTATTTAACGCAACAAATCTCTCGCATGGCAAACAAGAAGTAAGAAAATTTTGCTTAAATAAAATCAAACATTTGCTTTTCGGTAGCTATAATTGTAAATTTAAATTTTTGGAATTTTCGTGCCTTACAGAAACACGTCCCCACACTTACAAGCATACATATGCATATGTATAAGTGTAAGCGTGTTGGGTGAAAAATTTGCTTGGCGCTCATGGTTATACTATAAATGTTTGTGCCTCCCAAACGCAAAAGTGCGCCCACAGTCTAAAAGTGAATGAGCTCAATAACTGTCAATTATACCTACAAGTAAATGCAGGCATATGCACATAAAACAGTGAAATAGAAACACATACGAGTATGTGCATACGTTGCCGTACACTTACATACATACATCTATACATTCATACATTCATAGATGTAGTTTATAATTAAATTGTGTGTTTATGAAGCATTGCGCTTTTTAGTCAACCCAACGGTGTAGTTAAATTGCTGCAGTAAAATAAATGGCAAGCAAATTTTACAAGCATTCACTTCAAATAAATATAAAGGGGCTTCCAATAGCGGCATTTGAACTGAAATATTATACAATAAGTTGTGTACGAGATATAATATTATATTTATATTTGAAGAGATAGTAATTATTATTTATGATTTTTTTAGGGTGTCTCATTAAGTCTATATATTAAGAAATTTGAAAAAAACCCAGCCTTATGAGAATTTGTGTTTGTAACGAATAACAGAATTATGTTGGCTTAGAAGCTTTGTATGTAGGCTCGGATTTGCCTTTTTTGGCAGCTTTGAAGAGGTCTCACCAATAGGGTTGCTGCAACTAACAAAACTCATTAAGTCCAAAGGTTGGTCCAGTGAAGGCTCTGGTGAGTAAAGGGCCAGCTCTAGTGACATCACAATGAGACTATTCAAGCCTAAGTACGCCGGATAACAGCCATCCAACCCCACCTAACTTACTTCATTTTACTTCGTTTTATTTTATTTCATTTTAAAAACAAACAAATAAATAAGGAGTTGCAATTTACCATTCATATGGATGTAAAATGAGAAACTCTCCAAATGCTGGTTAATGTAGTATAATCTGTTGAAAAGAATAAAGTTAGTTATATAATATTATTATGCTTAAAAACACTTTTCTTGCCAAACTTGCGAATAGTTTCAGTGACGATGCTAATGAACTTGACGTTTTTTCTCATTTTGATGGCCAAGTTAGTATCAGTTTTTACGGGTTAACAGTAATTAGAGGCTAGAAAATAAGAGTATTGTTTTAAGCAATTTTTTTCGATCATGTTTTCTGAAGTTATTTACACACAGCTATTCCATAATGCTTTAACTTGACTTCATGAAACTATCTCAAAACAAAAAAAAAAAACAAAACAATTATTTATTACTTCACTAGCCGCAGACCTCAAAATAATTCCAATCCCAGGAGAAAATCAATTGAACTTCTGCCTGCTTCCTTATCACCAACTTTCCTGCAATATCACAGTGAGCAGTAGCCGTATGCTAGCCAATGTAGCCTTATTTTACTGTTTCATCTTGACGCCGAAGGGTATATTGGGGGTAAAAATCCTATTGGATGAAACCAAGCTATTTGGAAGCCATATGTTGTAGAAGTTTGTGCAACCTTATTGGAAACCCCTGAATAAGCATTTATATTTTATAATTATGAAAGTTTATCATGGGTACATATATGCATGTAGATGTGCCACTGCAACATTTTACGTATTGCACTTTCGAACTTATGCATGTCAAATATATTTACTTTTGTATATATGCTCATAAAAAATTTCTACAAGTATGCAATGCACACAGATGCTCCAAAAACAATGCAAGCAAAATGTGGAATGTATGATGTACCACCTTGATCAAAAAGTCCCGGAATACATTCAGAAAATTCAAGACCTACATTTATTTCTTAAAAGTGATATTATCGCACCCCAAGAACTCCCTTTTTTTTAAGTTGTTTTTTTTGTTTGGTATTAATAATGTTATGTACTAAAATAAACAATAGTTTTAAGTATATAATATGATTATACAATGACTCTAGACGAGTTCTCAAGTACATGTACATTCGGCATGAAATAGTGTTTACGTTTGTGTATTGTTTAGCCGCCAGCATTTTTTATTAATATCAAGGGCTTCTATTTTGTCTCTGGGGGAGATGTATGATCAAAACGTTGGTTTTCTCTGTTAAGGGCTTTTGACGTGACTGTTTTAACGTCGGATCTTCTATGAATGTGATAAATTATCGGTATATGGTCCTTTTTTTGTATAAAACCGTTCTTATCAAGATAGAGGAATGTTTCCGGTGGTGCAAATCCATTTTTAATGGTTGACAGGAAATATTCATCGCTTTCATGGTAAGGTGCCCTTATTAGAGTGTTATTATTATTGTAAAGACAGCGCATTATGTGTCTCCTAGTTAGATTTATTAATAGGACTATCAATAAGTTCGTGCGGTTTTACAACAGATGGCGTAACTTGATTATTATTCCATCGATCCACATTTCCAAACATTCATTGGAGAGCTACTGTCGTAAGGCACAAACGTCAGTATAAGTTTTTTATTTGAAGCGTAAACAACAATATTTTTACCACACTTGAAAATGTCGAATTTCGTGCCAAATAATGTGTTTTTGCGGGGAATTCTTCTTCATTATTTTAATATGAAGAAAAAGGCAGCCGAAAGTCATCGTATCTTGGTGGAAGTTTATGGTGAGCATGCTCTATCTGAGCGAACGTGCCAGAAGTGGTTTGCACGCTTTAAAAGTGGTGATTTTGGCTTGGAAGACGAAGAACGCGAGGGTGCGCCGCCAAAGTTCATGGATACCGAATTGGAGGAATTGCTCGATCAAGATCCGGCTCAAACGCAAGAAGAGGTTGCAAAAACTTTGGGAGTTGATCAATCAACCATTTCCAAACGTTTAAAAGCCATGGGAATGATCCGAAAGGTAGGCCATTGGGTGCCGTATGAATTGAAGCCAAGAGACGTTGAACGCCGTTTTATGGCATGCGAACAACTGCTTCAACGGCACAAAAGAAAGGGTTTTTTGCATCGAATTGTGACTGGCGATGAAAAGTGGGTCCATTACGACAATCCAAAACGTCGGGCAACGTATGGATACCCTGGCCATGCTTCAACATCGACGTCGGCGCAGAATATTCATGGCCTGAAGGTTATGCTGTGTATCTGGTGGGACCAGCTGGGTGTTGTGTATTATGAGCTACTGAAACCGAATGAAACGATTACGGGGGATGTCTACCGACGACAATTGATGCGTTTGAGCCGAGCACTGCGAGAAAAACGGCCGCAATACGCCGATAGACACGACAAAGTTATTTTGCAACATGACAATGCTCGGCCACATGTTGCACAAGTGGTCAAAACATACTTAGAAACGCTCAAATGGGATGTCCTACCCCACCCGCCGTATAGTCCAGACCTTGCGCCATCCGATTACTATCTCTTCCGATCGATGCAACATGGCCTGGCTGACCAGCACTTCCGTAATTACGATGAAGTCAAAAAATGGATCGATTCGTGGATTGCGGCAAAACCGACCGAATTTTTCACAAAGGGAATCCGTGAATTGCCAGAAAGATGGGAAAAAGTAGTAGTAAGCGATGGACAATATTTTGAATATTAAATTTGTAACCATTTTACGTCAATAAAGTTTCAAATTTCGAAAAAAAACCGCACGAACTTATTGATAGTCCTATTACATGACAGTCGATTCTGGGTACTTTGGCTGTGTTATATACTTTTGCGTTCGTTACATACTATTTGGTGTAGTAGCTTTTTTCTGTCCTATATAAGGAAGTGCATGACCTTAGAATCTTTCTTTCCAGTTTTCTTATCCTTTCCATGTAAGATGGTGACAAGTTATACCAAATAGGACACCCATATGTGAGTATAGGTCTTACCAATGCCTGATACATAATTGATTTTGGCCTGTTATGCAGAAATTTCGTCGAGAACATTCTCATATAATCATAATATGCTCTAGTTGATTGTAGTACAAAAACTTATCTAAGTAATATATATGCCGAGGTATTTGGCTTTAGCGGTTTGTTGAATTGTGGTATTTGTGCTCTCAGATTTAATTTTGAAATTTTTCCAATTTTATTTGATGTTAGTGTTACATTTTTTGATAGGGGGACGGAATAGCATATTTTCACATTTGTTGGTGTTTAATTTGAGGTGCCAGTCCGTTGTATATTCTTCTACAGTATTGTATTTAAGTTGGAAATATGTGTTTATGTTGGCAATTGTATTGTCTGAGTGGTAAATAACAACATTATCTGCGAAGGCTATTATATTGTCGATTTCATGCAGTAGGTCTAGTATGTAAGTTAACTTTCTCGTAATTGAGAAGTTTAAAAAAATATATTTTTCGGGAGCCGTGCTCCTTTATTCACCATTCACTTAGCACTGCGTTACAAACTAATATTTCTTATAATTTATGATCTAATCTACGTTTGCCTTACTGACGATCCTGTTAGTCTAATTTCTTTTGTAAAGCGTTTTTCAGTAAGAGCGCTTCAACTTTTTTTTTGAATAAAACACAAACGGTTTGACTTTTTTAACTAATTTTTTTTTTATTATCGAGTTTGAACATATACATTTAAGTATGAAATTCGATTTCTTTTGCATGACCACCGCGTGCACGTTTTACGAAGTCCAATCGTTGAACCCAATTCTCGACCACTCTTTTGCGTAAATCGGCCGAAATTCCAGGAATTTCGTGTTCAATATTGGATCTGAGCTCACAAATCGTCGCCGGCTTGTTACTGTAGACCAATGACTTCACATAACCCCAAAGAAAATAGTCTAGAGGCGTCAAATCACACGAGCGCGGCGGCCATTAGACCGGTCCATTTCTGGAAATAATGCGCTCATCGAACTTACTCTTCAACAAATCAATTGTAGCGTGTGGTGTGTGGCTTGTGGCCCCGTCCTGTTGAAACCACATGTCGTCTAAGTCCATACCATTCAATTGCGGCCAAAAATAATCGTTTATCATGTCGCGGTATCGATTTCCATTCACAGTAACGTGGCGATCGTTCTCGTCAACGAAAAAATATGGGCCAATTACGCCGCCGGCATGTAAACCGCACCAAACAGTGATTTTTTAGGGATGCAACGGTGCCTCATGAATCACGTGTGGATTGCTTTCTGCCCAGTAACGCATATTTTGCTTGTTGACAAAGCCATTGAGCCAAAAGTGAGCTTCATCACTGAAGATGATTTTTTGGAAAAAATCTGGATTAAAGTAGCAGCAACAGAACGATTATTTTCATAAAAAATTTGCACGATTTGCAATCGTTGCTCAAGTGTGTAGCATTCCATGATGAAATGTATACTAATGAAGTTTACAAATGACAAGCGAAAAATAAAAAATATTGCGTCGTCGCAATATGAAAGAAAGTATTTCTTCGCTTCTGTTTGATATCGATATTGGTTGGAGAATAGCAAGTGGGGGTTTGTTCGTTGATTTTTCCCCATTGAAAAATTTCTTTCCGTTGATTTGAATTGTGGCGTTATTGAAGTGAATCAAAAAAGTACCGTGAAATCGTTTAGGAATATAACTCCAGGTGACAGCTCCTCGAAGTCTGGGATGTGCTGGCTATTTGTGACAGTGCAGTTTGGCAAACGACTCGTTAAAAGGTTACTAATACAATAATCATTACTTAAATCTAGCAAATTATCCCTTAAACATATTTGTAATGAGTTATATTTTTTACAATTGCTTTTTATTCCATAAATAACTTTTTCACAGTTAAGAATTGAAATGAAACTGATTTTGTTAATATTGCTGTTTTTCTTTACCGCTCTGATATCAATAGTTTGACAAATTTGATTTTCTACAGTTGGTAAACTTATAATATATATGATTATTTTGCCATTAGTCGCTATTTTAATTTCAGAAAATTCCAGAGCTTCGTCCAAATTTACAAACGGGATGTTATCTTTATCAAAAATTTTTTTAGCAATATCGATTTCTTCAGTTGTATGAATTTATTATATTGGCTTTTGCCCAATGTATTGCATAAGCGATATTAACGATTTCCTCTTTCATAAATTATTTGTATTTTAATTTCAAAAATGATTCTATTTCTTTACCTTCGTTGTTTTGCATATCTTTCACAATATGGTTTGTGATATTTGTGATTTCATTAACTTTTTCTATCGTAAGCTTATTAATAAGGACTTGTTTATTGTTATTTTCTAGAAGGTTATTTACCTTATTTACAACTATTTGATGGTCTTCATGGTCTGGACTTCCTGCAATCCATTTTCATGCACTGCCCAAAAAATTGAGTGATCTTTTAGATTTCCTATCTATTCTTAGGTTATTAATATGGGCCTTTATTTGGGTTATTAAGAGTGATATGAAGGGGTAGTTCCAGGACTTCTGTGTATTTGTCAATATCTATTTCGTGTATTATCCTAAATTGTCCTGTCTGTAGTTTTTCTGTTACTTTTTCTATTGTGATTAATTGAGAGTTCGAGTAGTCTGGTAAAAAAAACCTGAAAAAAAATGTTGTAGTTAGTTCCGTATTCTGCTCTTGTGAATGATTTGTCCTCTTTCAGTCACTAACGTGCTATTCCTATCTTCCTTAACTATTTCTTTGCTATAAGGTTTACTTAGCTTATATCTAATCTTCTATTTTTCTTAACAAAAATTACCTGTCTCGCTAAATATATTTTATTTTCTTGTTTGTTTTTATTGTGGTAGTCGATGTCCTTTCTTTGTTTTTGTGCTATCTTTTCTAAATTGTTTTGTCGTGCCCTTTCAATGTCTTCTGGTGTGAAGGTCACGTTTCTGCAAAAAAATAGCTCTACAGGTCTATTTTCGGTAACGGAATGGACACTGTGGTTGTATTCAGATACTGCCCTCTCTAGCAGCTCCTCGAAATTTCTATGTCCGCCATTCTCCTTAATGCACCGCATTATTTCTGTCAGTGTGGTCCATTTGCCTGACTTTTATAAGGTGGAGTAGTATAGTCTTCAATTGCTAGCTCGTTCCTCATCATAAACATAATTGAATTAGAGTTGAGTGATGGCTCATTATCGATTACGACAACTTTCGGGACGCCAAAGGAGACCAGAATTTCTCTTAAAGGTCTTCTAACGTCTTCTATAGATCTGCTATTTAACATTTTTGTTACCGCGTATTTCGTAAACTTATCTAAAGCGGTCATAACTCTTTTACCCTCCGTCAGGAATACGTCTATGTGTATTGTGTGACCTGGAAAAATTGGTAGTGGAGTCGCTGCCAGTTTTGGTTGGTTGGGATGTCTTTCGTATTTATTTTCTTTGCATACCGTGCAATTGGCAACAAGCCGCTTAATCTTGTTCATCATACCAGGGAAATAACTTTTTTCAAGAATTTGAATTTTATTCTCTTTCTCGTTTCTGTGGGCTCTTAAATGCTCCCTCAGGATAATTTCTTCCTGTTCTTGTTCGTTAACAATGTCCTCAACTATTTTTTGTGTATATCGGCATTTGAAGTTTCTAAAATGTAGTGGATAGATGTTTTGAATTGAACCCATCGTTCTCTCATTTGTATGAATTCCGTTCATAACCGATGGATTTGGAATCTTTTGAGGAGCGCCAAAATGTTTTGCTCATTGAACTGTGGCTCCTTGATTACGTGCCGATGAATCGTTGGAAAAACTATCTTAAACTGGTACGAAGCTGTGTCCGCTTCCTCAAGGAAAATTTGGTTCTTGAAGGCATTCACGAGCACATCTGTACAGAGTATAAGGTCATGGCCTGAACTTTCGTCACTATGGGTAGTAGGCGTAAGCGAGTTGACTTGCTTTAGTATCCTCAAAAGTGCATCTGCTACTACGTTTGATTTTCCCGGTTTATGTTATATAATAATTCATGATTATACTCCTCTAATATCGCTTTCCATCTCTTCATTTTGCTATTTGCGTTTTTGTGGCTGAGTGCATAGGTCAAGGGTTGGTGGTCGGTAATTATTTTAACTTTCTTTGAACTGTACAGATAGCTTCTTAGGTTGTTTAAAGACCAGATTATGGAAAGCATCTCTTTCTCGTTAGTTGCATAACTTTTTAAGAGTCCTCGAGATGAAGGTTATTGGGCGATTTTCTTGCGATAGGACGGCTCCTATAGCAAAGTTGGATATATCCGTCGTAAGTTCGAAGTCTTTTTCGAAGTTGGGATGTGCCAGGATAATATCCCTTGATATTAGAGCATTTTTAATCTTATTGAATGATTCGATAGCTTCCTTATTAAGGTTTATTTCTAACTTCCTTGAGTTTCTTTTTGAAGTATTTCCAGCTTCTCCCCAAGTAGCGTCGTCAGGGGCTTGGCAATTTTGGAGTAATCCCTAATAAATCTCCTGTAATAGCCTGACATTCCTAGGAAGGATCTCAACTCCTTCAGAGTACGGGGAATTGGGAATTGTGCAACGGCTTCAACCTTTTTGGGGTTTGTTTTCATTCCTTCTGAACTGATGACATATCCTAGGAACTCGACTTCCTGTTTGGCGAATTCGCATTTGCTCAATTGTACTTTCATATTCGCACTTTCTAAGGTTTTAAATACCATTTCAAGATTTTCCAAATGCTCTTCCTCGTTCCTGCCGAAAATTATAACGTCGTCAATGTAGACATAACATCTGACTCCTATATGTTGACGAAGGATATCATCTAGTGCTCTTTGGAAGGTTGCGGGGGCATTCTTCAGCACGAAGGAATTCATATTTTCCATTATTAACGGTAAATGCAGTCTTTTCTATATCTGACTTCCGTAGGGGAATTTGATGAAACCCGCTTTTGAGGTCAATTACTGTAAACAATTTGTTGTTACCGAGGTTTGCTAGGACCTCGTTAATTTCGGGAATGGGGTATTTATCTGGGATGGTTACTGAGTTGAGCTTTCGATAATCAATAACCATACGATATTTCCCCTCGCCGGATGCATCTGGTTTTTTGTAAGCTATCCACACAGGAGAGTTATATGGAGATTTAGATTTTCCTACAATTCCGTTGTCAAGGAGTTCTTCCACTAGCCTTTCTATTTCTGCCTTCAAAGCCATGGGATAGGGGTAAGGCTTGGAATACACAGGATTATCATTAATAGTTCTGATTTCGCCTTTAACTAGAGTGGTGTATGTTAATTTTTCGTCAGGATCAGAAAACAAATTTGGGCATTTTGCAATAATATTATTTATTTTCCGTTGATGCTCTTCAGGGAGATGTGGAATTTCTAATTTGACATTATTAACTTGCTGGGATATTCGCTGTTTGAGTGGGATAACAATCCCCGGAAAAATGGTCATTGTGCCTTTTTCAGTATCTATGATAGCTTTTAGTTTTCTGAGGGTGTCGTTGCCGATGATCCCATGAAAAGAGTTCAGGGGTGGCAGAATAAACAACTTAATTTTTTTTATATTTGGTCCGAAAATTTCTATAAATGTATGATGGATTATTTCAATATTACCCGCAACTGATTCTACTTTAAATGGCTTATTTGATAGTGGATTTCTTAACCTAGTCGATTGAATATAGTTCTTATTGGATCCTGTGTCAATAAGAAAATCCAATTGGTCCCCACGCCTTTTTGTAAATTCATAGTACGGAAGTGAGGACGGCGTTAGTCTAAAAAATTAATTAGGTCTACTTCGGAGTGGTCTTATTCGCTAGTATTCAAATTGTTCTGTCCTTCTGGAGCTCCATTTACATGCTGCATTGCTTCGTAGTAGTCGTCATGTGAATTGCCGTAATAACTCTGATTTGTGGGATAATTGGTTACATTTTGTGACACTGCATTTGCATGAAAAGTACGTTGCATTTTATTCGGAGGGCGAGTATATTTAGAAGATAGTGGACGTTTCTGCGGTTGAGTGTTTTGATTAGGACTTGGCCTATTTTGGTAATTAATCTGTCTAGAGTGTAGAGAAGAATCTACATCCATTGCGACGGGTGGTTTGGGGGTAAGTTGGAGCGATTGTTGAATCCTTGATTTAATTGCTGTTGGGGGCGTATTCCAAAGTTGTTGTTAGACTGATAATTATAATTCGGTCTATTATTACAATACGTTGGATTACCCTGGTTCGGGTGCGTCCGGGGTATCATGTTAAATGGCCTATTGTTGTAATTGTTTACTTGTCTCGGAGGATAGTTATACCGTTGCGGGGATACCGCATATGTAAGTTCAGGATAAAAAGGACGCCTGTTTGACATATTTTGCCGTGGAGGTCGCGGCGGCGGTTGATTTAATGATCTATGCACGTTATGTGCATGGTTCATACGGAAGGACATGTTGTCCAATTTTTGACAGAGATGAAGGGCTTGAGGCAAGGTTGTAGGTTCACGGATGCTAAGGAGTCGTGGTAATTCGCCATTTAGTCCCCTGATGAATGTGTCGAGAGCTTTCTCCCGATATGAGTTCGTCATCGTCCTTATAGGCTCGTCGCCAAGATCCAAGCATGAGATCTTGTCTAAAATAAGCGAAAGGTGCTGGTAAACTTTTTGGTAAAAGGTTGCAATGTCGTCGTGTCGTTGAGCCAAGGTGGTCAATTGGTATTCGAGTGTACCAATATCTCTTTTATCCGAGTAATGCCCGGTTTACCTGAAAATTCTCGTAGACATTTGACCATGTCGGGAATCCTGTCTATTTCGTGCATATTTCCTACATTTAAAGCTATATTACAGTCCTGTCCACTAAACTAAGTAATATTTGGTGTATTTAATCTGTCGAGCACTTCGCGCACTATTGTTTCGACAACAGTAGGGCTAGGAGTGGATGGCTTTATCGGATTCGGGCTGCCGTAATCGAGCCGGAGTGGCTTAGTTGTTCTACCAATTGTTCTGCAGATTCTGTCATTTTGTATTTGGGGCTCTCCCGTATTTCAAGGTTAGAATAAAAGATTTATATTTTCTAGCAAAATTTTACCCACTTTAAATAACTTGATTTTAGGTCCTAGTTTTTACTTTTTTTTTTTCTTTCACAATTTATCTTTACTTTTAGTAGCGTAATCCTTTTCCGTTCTCAAAGGTTTCTTTAAATATTGTTTTCTAAATCTTCAAATTATTTAACTTATTGCGGAGTATACTTTTAATATATTTTCACTTTAAGCATCAAGGTTATAAAATTTCACTTTTGTTCTATAAACATTGATTCATTTCTTTTTATCAAATTAAATTATTTCTTAAAAATAGAACTTTCATTGTAATATATTTAATATTTCCTTTTTCTTTAAATTCATCCTTTTTATTTTTATCAAATCAAATTATTTCTTCAAAAATAGATCTTTAATATATTTTCCGTTTATCAAATCGAATTTCTTTCAATACATATATTATATTTAATGTACTTATGTCTTGCAGTAATATCATCGCCAGCGTTGGGATTGGATTTGTTTTGCGCTTTGGGTATGTCCTTTTTCCTTTTGGTACTTGGGTTCCTCTTCGCAGCTACTTCCGTCCCTCGTTGTCCCGTAGTTGCTCGATAGTTGAAATTATTCTTCGCCCCGTTGCCTTACTTTGTATTTTCAGGCGTAGTCGGTTACAAAGTTTTTTTTATTTTCACTCGCGCGTCCTTACTTTTTAATTTTCAGGCACTTACTTCTTTCGACACACGCGCTGACGTCCCTGCTCGGGAGCCAGTTAACTTTCTCGTAATTGAGAAGTTTAAAAAAATATATTTTTCGGGAGCCGTGCTCCTTTATTCACCATTCACTTAGCACTGAGTTACAAAATAATATTTCTTATAATTTATAATCTAATCTACGTTTGCCTTACTGACGGTGAAAACTGTTGACGGTTCGCTTCCCATAGGTGAAGTTGTTTGTTTCAACGTGACTTCTATTTCACGCTTACGGTTCCCACGGTTTGACCCGCTCGTGTTACAGCCTCAGCGATTTTGTCACTTTGTTATGCCTGGGGTATTTATATTATATTATGTGAACATGTGTCATGGTAACATGGTATATGTTAAAGAGGGTGGGGACATTTACAGTTCCTTGCTGTAGTCCATTTCTTATATAGTAATCTCGACTGCTTTTTATATTATTTATCCATACCGAGAATGTTCTATTACAGAGCATATTGTAAATTAATAATCAGATGGAGAGGAAATTTGTATGCGATAAGTTTTGTTATAAGTCCTTCTATCCATACTTGGTCAAACGCTTTTTCGATATCTAGGAAGCAAGCTCCTGTGACATATTTTTTATTCCAGTTCCAGTTTATTTCTGAGACTAGAAGGTTGATAGCCTGATGGACATGGATGATGTTATTTTCGAGTATTCTATTGATGTTCATATTTATTACCACTTCGAACACTTTGCTAATATTTGGAGGCAAGCTGATTGGCGGATGGTTCCATGTGTAGAAGTCCACGCAAGTTAGTAGTAGTATGTATATTCCGGACTACAACGCAATATCAAAAATATTAAAATTTTAACATTTATTATCATTTTAACTCAAAAATATTAAAATTTTAACATTTATTATCATTTTAATTCAAAATTTTAACATTTTTACCATTTAACTCATTTTTTTAACGTACAGTTACTCAAAATTTTAACATTTTTTAACATTTAACTCATTTTTTTAGCTTATATTATCTCAAAAAAAAAAAAAAAAAAAAAAAGGATACATTTATTTGTTCAAGTACCTTTCAAAAAAAAGTCTTTGAGTCAGATTTGAACTTGCAACAAAATTATTGTTACAATTCCAACTGATTAACCAACTCATCTAAACCGTATACCCTGAATAATGTAATTATAGTTGAGTAGTATGCAAAGCAAACAGTTGATCTTATCAACATTGCTCACAATCTATAAATAGAATAAGCTTTATAAGTATTCACAGAGTGAACTGTTGGTCTGGTGCGGACCTGTGCGGACCAAAAAATGAAATACTGTTGAATATGAGTCACAAACTGCAAGATAAGCATAATATTTGATCTAGTCTGGTGCGGACCTGTGCGGACCAAAAAATGAAATACTGTTGAATATGAGTCACAATAAGTAATAGTAACTATGAAGAAGCTTTGAATTTGTTAGAAAAAATAGACTTGAGTGATAAATCAAATTCATGAAGTAGTCGAAAAATTATTGTTTTAAACAATATAAAAAACAATTAATAAAAAATATTATTCAACAAAAATTTAAACATTTTTTATAATTCAAACATTTTTTATATTGTAAAGAAAAATTCAAACATTTTTTTATATCTACCATCATTTGTTTCTTGTTCTTTATCTATTACTAAAAATCCAAACTGTTCTTTCCAACATTGAATACACATATTTTTTAAAATATCATAATCAATATCATTACAATGGTCATTAAATATATGCTTCAGATTAGTCTTGTCTTGTTTAAATATAATTATATAGTTTGCATTATCTCTTATCAATTGTTTAGGAATTTTTGAATATGTTTGACATAAATAAAAACAAGAAATGTTATTGTGTCTACCATAAGCAAAATAATTGGCAATATTATCTTGTTGTCTGTAGAGATATCATCAAATATTATTACAGAATATGGTTTAATATTTTCAGGTGTTGGTAGAGATTGAATTGATAAACATTTTATATCTTTAGATTCCAAATCATTTTTAATACACAATTTATTAAATTGAATTATCATATCTTCCAAAAATTTATATTTTTCTTGATAGCAAGTTTTTGAACAAATTATATTATTATATCAGAATAATAAATCTTTGATAATATATTTAATAATACATTTGTTTTTCCGCAATTACTTGGTCCACAAATAATTGCTCTAATAATATTCGGAAATATTTCATTTAATCTTTTTATTGGTTTATGAGTATCAAATTTTTGAATAGTTAATTTAATTTTATTATCTAATTTAGTAACTTTTAAAAGACCATCCATAATTAGAATTTTAGATAAATTTTTTCATTATTAATATAATGAATTACATATTTATTTCAATTAATTTTTAGTTAATTTTAATTTTATAAAAATTTAAAAAAAAACAAGTCAAACATGCATCACTTGATTTGTTAGTGGATTATATGAATAACTATCATCACTAATAATTAAACAGTGAACGACTGTATTTGATGGAAAATCTTCTGTCCATTTAAATTCAATTTTAATATCAATAGCAGCCTCTTTAATTACCTCATTCTGTTTAGATGTATCAATGCATATTATTGGATATTCTTTTAAAAATGTATCATAATTAACTATTGGTAAATTATTTATACTAGAACCATAATATGAATTTTTAAAATCTAGAAACATATTATATAATGTATCAAATTTATTTTGATTAATAGATAGTTGCATATCATAGTTTGGATATCTATTTGTATTTAATTTAACTACAACATTTTCTAAATTACAATGGTCAAATTTACTATTGTCTTTATAATTATTCTGATTTCTTAATGTTTGAAATGCAATAAGAAAATATCTAGGTTTAGCACTAGATGATGTTATATTCCAGGTATAAGTCTTTACAGCTGGAATTGCAGTAGTACAATAGTATCTCCAATTTCTAAAATACATTTGAAAGTTTGTATTATTTGAAATATTTTTATTAATTTCATGATCAACTTCAACTGAAAATTTAACATGAGGCATTCTCCATATAATTTGATTAATATCAATAGAAAAAGTATGATCACTTAAACTATTATCAATAATTAAACAATTTGTATCATCATTTGATCTTATTAATTCTAATTTTTGATTAATTCTAAAAATGAAATTTTTGTAATCATCAAAAAACCCAATTAATATACATAATGGAATGCTAACAGAAAAATAACCTTTCTTATTACAAACACTACCTTTATTTACAATTTGCCAACCAGCATTATTTAATGATAAATCATTAGAAAATGATGCTAAGCCTTTAATTGTTGTTGTTATTCCAGGATTTTCAATTTTATCAATTTCAACTGAATTAATAAAATATGTAATTTTACTAAACAGATTTATTATACCATTATTCACAAAATTTATTTTATCAGGATTAAGTTTATCTAATATTTTACCATCTTTATCTTTAGCAATAATTTGACCTCTAATATTAAGTAAACTTTTTGATGGTAACGTTTTAATGTCTTGATTATTAATATTTATTTCTATTGGTCTTCCATATTCATTTAATAGTGTAGAATTAGATGGCAAATGTTCATAAAAGTCATAAGATTCGATACCTTTTTCTTCTTTCATTTATTTAACTAAAAAATATTATTAAAAATTTACTAATATGTTTTGACTAGGTCGAAACCTATGTTTAAAATAATTGTAGTCTTGTATTTAATTGTCTTATCAAATTATAAAAAAACATTATTAATAGAATAATAATTAGTACCATTGAAATGTATTCATTTTGCATTATTTTATCTATTCCATTTGAAATAATAAAATCTATTTTTGATAATTGATTATTTTTATCACATTTTATTTTATCTTCCATTTAAATAATAAATTTTTTCCATTTTTTGAATTAATGACATAATATTATATAATAATTCTTTTACTTCATTCATATTCGTTAAATTTTCTCCACTAAAATCGCTTAGTATATACTGAAAATTTCTAAAAATTTGGTAAATATAATAAATATATATGAAGAAATATAAATACATCACATTTTCTATTATAATAAATGGTACGATATTATGGTAGTGGTATTATAAATAATCTTATAAATAATCTTCCATTTGAGTTACATTCTCCAGGATATAATTATTTAGGACCTGGTACTAATCTTGAATTAAAACTTGAAAAGGATGTAAATCCAATTAATAAATTAGATGAAGCAGCTAAAGAACATGATATTGCATATTCTAAAAGTAATGATATAAAGAAAAGACATGAAGCTGATAAAATTTTTGAAGATAAAGTTGACCATGCTTTCAGCAAAAGCAGAGTTTCAGCAAAAGATGCTAGTTTATCAGAAAAAGTAAATGCATATTTAACTACTAATGCTATGAAATTTAAAAGAAAAATGGGTATGGGTTTAACAACTCACAATTCATTAACTGAAGAATTGATAAATGTTGACTCTGTTAACGGTTCACAAAGTGAACATAATACAAATGAAAATGAAATTAATTTTATTCCAAAATGTGGACGATATATTAAATATCCAATATCTCTAAATGAAGATCAACAAAAACAAGTTTATGATGCTATGAAAAATAAAACAGATATTACTATAAAATTAGAACCAATTCAATTACAAAGAACTAAAGAAAGTGTAATGAATGAAACATATTTACCATTAACTAGAAAACAAATTAATTCTATAAAAAAACATTTAGATAATAATAAAACTACTTTTAAAATTTTTATATTAAAATTATCTATGTCTCAGTTACAAAGTTTTAATAATGAAAAAATTGGCGGATTTTTACCAGCACTATTACCACTTATTCCAGCAATAGGAGCTGCAGTTACTGCAGGAACAACATTATATAGAGCATATAATGATAAAAAAACTAACGATAAATTATTAGAAGAAAAAATACGTCATAATAAAGCATTAGAAGAAAAAAATATAAAATCTGGTAATGGTATGTTACTTAAAAAATCTGGTAATGGTATGTTACTTAAAAAAAATTTGATTTTGAATTAATTCCAATTAAACCATTAAGTAATTATGATTTAAAAAAATATGCTAGAAAATTTAATATAGCAAATTTTAGGGGTGTATTCATGAAAGATAGATTACCAGAAAAGATAAAAGATATAGAATGTGGAATAATAAATTTAGATAATAATGATGGTAATGGTACACACTGGGTAGCATATAATATAAAAAATATAATAATCATATTTTTTACTATGATTCCTTTGCTATAAATAAATTACCAATATTAATAGAAAAATATTTCAAAACTAATGAAAATACTGTAATTTTTAATAATAATATTGATCAAGAAATAAATGAAATAATTTGTAGTCATCTATGTTTAAAATTTTTACTTAATTAAATAATGCCGACTATATCATTAGATGGAAATACTTCAATAATTTCATGTAATTTTGATGAACCAATAATTTTAGATAATAAACATATTTCAACAGAGTCAAATGAAGTTAAACATGATTTTGAAATGTGTTTGCTTAATTTTTCTACTTATAATTCTATACCGAATATATCTGAAAAATTAAAAAATAATATTTTACATTATGTTTCTGATGGAAACCAGTCACAAGATAATTTACATACAATTAACAGTGTTAACAAAATAATTACATTTCCAACTGGTTCATATGAAATAAATGATATAAACAATTTTATAAAAGAGAAAATAAAGGGTATTACTATTAAACCAAATATGACAACATTAAAAGTTGAAATTAAAAGTAATTATATTATTGATTTTACACAAAAAAATTCCATAGCTTCATTACTAGGATTTAGTGAACAAATTATTCAACCTAATACATTAGTATCATCTGATTTACCAGTAAATATTATATTATGAATGTTAATTCTATTAGAATAAAATGTAATATTGTAGGAGGTAGTTATGAAAATAATAAACAAACAAATATTATTCATGAATTTTTCATTAACGATAAACCTGGTGAAAAAATAAATGAAATACCTAGAAATTTAATATACTATCCAGTAAATACAAATACTATCAGAAACATAACTATTTATATAGTTGATCAGGATAATAATTTAATTGATTTTAGAAAAGAAAAAATTAGTATAAGATTAAATATTAGAAATGTAAATTGATATAAAATTTAAAAAAAATATTTGTTAATAAATTGGAAACAATGGGTGAAATAATACAACAACAACAAAGATTATATCATAAAATATGTTTTTCATGTTTGGAAGAAACAAATATTTCTAATTTGAATAAGGGGTATTGTAAAAAATGTTACAATCAAAAATTTGCATATCGTAACACATTACCAAGTAGAAATAAAAAAATAGAGTGTGAATGTGGTGTAAATTATACTTTATCAAATAAACAACGTCATTTAAAATCTCAATTTCATATTAAATTTATTAACAATAAAGAAAATAATGAAAAAATTAATGATAAAAATTAATATCCAATTAAGTTTAATAAAATTAATTGGTATTTACATCACACTTTAAAGTATTATAATTTTATATTGTATAAAGACGAGAAGTTAATTTATTTAAAAAAAATTTTTCTATATAAATAAAGAAAAATTAAGTAAAAATATCAAATAAATAAAAATGAATTCATTTAATATTAAAGAATTGAAATCCAAAAATTTAAAAAATCTAAAAAAATATATTAGAGCAAATAAACATATTTTTCAATTGCCAAAATATTGGTACAATAAAAATAAAAATAGTTTATTAAACATAATAAGTGTTTTAATAGAAAAGCATAATAATGATGTTATTCAAAATATATTTCAAAATTTTGATGATTATGATTTTGATATTATTGATATTCAAGAAAAATCATTAACCAATTCATGTTTTAACAATATGGTTGCTGATTTAGAGTTTACAAATAATGAAGAATTTAATATTAAAGGACATTTAGAATTAATAAAAAGAAATTGTTTTAAATATTTTTTCGAAGGTTTTAAAAAATATAGTAATTTTAAAGTGTCTTTAGCAACAGCGGTAAATATTGTGATTATTGATAAAAAAACTAATAAAATTAAAGAAAGTTATGAATATTGGTATAGATCAGAAATACATTATGTTAATAAATTAAACTATACAAAAGAATTTTATTTAATGATAGAGGAAATAAATAATAAATTCTCAGAAAAATGTACAAAAGGATCAACAGCTAGCTTTGTTAGAATAGTAAAAACACATATTAGTAGAGATAAGTCTCAAATTCTTGCTGGATCATATATTCCATTTACTAATAGAAATTGTGTTAATATTAAAAATACTGATAATAAATGTATTTTATATTGTATCTTATATTCTATTTATCAAGATGAAATTGTTAAAGATCCTCAAAGACAAACAAAATATAAAAAATATCTTGAAGATTTAGAAAATGATGATAAATTTAAAAATCTAAATTTAGAATTTCCATTTATAATTAATGAAGAAAATGTTAAAAAATTAGAAGATTATTTTAATATTACCATGAATTTTTATCATTATGATTCAGAAAAAAATGATGATGAATATTACCAAATTCAATTAATGTATAAAAGTAACTCTTTTCATTATTTCGTTAATGGTTTGCCAAAAAAACATGTTAATATTATATATATAGAAGAAAATATTACAGAAGAAACATACAAATCTCACTTTGTACTAATATACTTAAAAATTTATCTGGATTTTTAAGTGGTAAAATTCATCATCAGCATGAACATCTACATATTTGTAATAAATGTTTTAAACATTTTAAAAAATCTGATGAATTAGAAGAACATATAAAAACATGTTATTTATTAAAAGATGATAATAATATAATACAAAATATAAAGTTACCTAAAGAGGGTGAAAATATTTTAAAATATAAATCTATTGGAGCAGAATTATTTCATCCATATACTTTATATGCTGATTTTGAATGTACTTTGGAAAAAATTAATAAAAAAAAATCTGACAAATGTAAAAATACAATATTACTTCATGAACACATTCCAAATAGTTATGGTATTTATAACACTTATAATAAACAATATATTTCAAAAAATACTTCTAATAGAAAAGTGCTATTGAAATCATTCTTAGATAATTTAATAAAATATGCTAAAGATTATTATGAAGTAAGAAAATTGAATAATATATTATAATTCAGGATAAAGAATCGATATTAAAGTTTGATAATACTAACAATTGTGAAGTTTGTGATATTCCATTTTCTGAAGAAAATAAAAAATGTTGGGATCATGACCATACAACTGGTAAATATAGAATGGCTTTATGTAATAAATGTAATCTAAAGTTAAAGATGCCAAAATTTTTACCAATTATTATTCATAATTTAAAAGGTTATGATTCAAAATTATTTCTAAAATATTTAGATGAATTTCATCCTGAAACTGAAACTAGTGTTTTAGCAACAAGTACTGAAAAATTTAAACAAATTAAAAAACCAGTTATTGTAGGTGAAACTAAATATTTAAAATGTAAAAACAAAAAATGTAAATATGAGTATAATTTCATAACAAGAGACACCTGTTGTAAATGTGAATCAACAGATTTAGAATTATATACAGTTGTCGAAAAAATAGAATTAAGATTTATAGATTCAATGGAATTTATAAATACTTCATTAGATAAAGCTGTTAAAAATTTATTAGATGTTAATGATATATATTGTGTAACATGTAAGAAAATAAGAAAAATGGATTATGTATCTTATAAAGTTAGTAAAAATACTAAGAATAACATATATGCTTGTAGTACTTGTTCAGTTTGTAATACTAAAAATATAAAATATATTAATTTTGATCATTTAGAAAATTTTAATAATATTTTTAAAGATTTATCATTAAAAGATAAATGTTATTTACTTAGAAAAGGCGTATATCCTTATGAATTTATTGATAATTATAAAAAATTAAGTATAACAGAATTTCCAAATCTTGAAGATTTTAATTCATCATTAAATGGAAATATTAATATTAACGATTATAAATTTGCAAATAAATTTTGGAAACATTTTAATTGTAAAACATTTAGAGACTATCACAACTGGTATTTAAAATTAGATGTTATACTTTTAAGTGATGTATTTGATAATTTTAGAAAAGAATGTTTTAAAAATTATAATTTAGATCCTATACATTATATAAGTTCACCACATTTAAGTAATTCATCTGCTTTAAAATTAACCAAACAAAAATTAGAATTATTAACAGATCAAGATATGTATGAATTTTATGAAAATGGAACTAGAGGTGGAATATCACAAATTGCACATAACTATGCTAAAGCTAATAATTGTTATTATTACGATGATATTGTAGAACAAGTTTATAAATTAAGTAAAGAGGAAGCTTCTCTTAAAGGTATATACGATTCTAAAAAATTAACAAGTTATATTTTATATTTAGATGCAAATAACTTATATGGATGGGCTATGTCACAAAAATTAAGTGTTGGTAATCATGAATGGTTAAATGAAGATGAAATTAAATATTTTTGTAATATTGATAATATTTTAAATAAAGATTTTGATGATGGTGATATTGGATATACATTAGAAGTTGATATAAGTATTCCTCCGGAATTACACAACTTTTATAATGATTATGCTCCAGCACCTCATCATTATGTTCCACAATTTGAAGATTTATCACCAAATCAAACAGACTTAATTAATAAAGGGATTGGTAGTAAACCAAATGATAAAATTAAAAAATTAATGTGTACGTTGTTACCAAAGAAAAATTATATAATTGATATAAGATTATTAAAAGAATATTTAAATAATGGTGTAATTTTAACTAAAATTCATAGAGGTATTAAATGTAGACAAGAAGCATGGTTAAAAAATTATATTGAAAAAAATACAACACTTAGAAAAGAAGCTAAAAACGATTTTGAAAAAGATTTTTTCAAACTTATGAATAATAGTGTATATGGTAAGCAAATGGAAAATGTTAGAAATAGACTTAATGTTAGAATAGTTAAAACTGAAAAAATTATGAGAAAACTAATAAGTAGAAATACATATCAATCAAGAAAAATAATAGATCATAATATGTGTGTAGTGTTTGGTAAAAATACAAATATTAAATTAAATAAACCTATCTTTGGAGGTCAAAATATTTTAGATTTATCAAAATTATTAATGTTTAAAATGTATGTACAACTTAAAACTAAATATGGTAATAGAATGAAATTATTAAGAACAGATACTGATTCATTTATTCTTTATTTTGAAGGTAAACATATTGATGATGATTTTGATATTTATTCTGAAATGAAAGATGATCTAGATAATTATGATACCAGTGATTATATAGATAATTTTCCAATTGAAGATTTAAAATCTAATATTAATAAAAAAGTACCAGGAAAATTTAAAGATGAATATAATGGAATACCAATTAGAGAATTTTGTGGACTTAGAAGTAAAATGTATGCATTTAAGACCGATGTTTGTGATAAAAAAGTTTGTAAAGGAATAAAGAAAAATAATATTAAAAAGTTAACAATTGAAGATTATAAGAATTGTTTAATTAATTTAAAAAATAAAAATGAAACTGTTCATAATATTAGATCATATGATAATAAACTATATACTACAGAAGAGAATAAAATAGGATTGTCACCCTATGATGATAAGTTTTATTTCAATAAAAAGTTGAATAATAATGATAACGATAAGTTAAATAAGACTTACAAATTACCCTGGGGACATTATGAAATAGGAAATGTAGGTAACTAAAACGAACCCCTCCTATTTACTATACATTAAATTATTAATTATATTAGATTAAGTTTTTTTTTTAATTTCAAATGAAATATGATGTGAACATATTTCAACGATGTTGAATATTTGAATTTTTATTTTGATTTATTATTTTTGTTTATCATTTATATATGTATGAATTTTTTAAATTATTTTTGAATTATATTTGTTTCAATTTGTAGTTTACTTTCTTCAATATCTGTTTCACTTTCTTCAATATTTAATTGTTTTATATATTCATCTACTTGAATACTTTTATCAATCTTATTATTAGTTTCATCATTTTGTTTAGTAATATTATTTTGATTAATATTGTCTTTATTTTGTAAAACTAAATCTTTAAGATAATTATCAATTAAAATTTGTTTTTCCGAATAACTATCCAATTGTTTTTCTAAACTGTTTTTAAAATTTTCAATATTTGTTTCTATAAAATCTACTTGTTTAGTTATGTTAATAATATCTTGATTTAAATTATTTTCTAATTGTTCTATTTCTTTATATACAACACCAAAAGCTACCACATTATCTTTTTCTTGTTTTTCAACTTCTTTTTGAAGTAGTTGATTTAATTCCATTAATTTACTAATAATATCTTTCATTTGATCACTATTTGAACGAATTTCTTCAACTTCATTTTCTAATGATATTATTCTATTAAGAGAATATTCATTAGATGAATTTATTTCTGAAAAAGATTTTTGTCCAAACTTATCAATTCCCATTTATTAGAAAAAAATTTTTTAATTTATTTAAATTTATATGTAATTTAATTAAACAGTTAATACGTTTCCTTCGGAGAGAGTCAACATATTTTCTTCTCTTAGTTCCTCAATAATATTCATAATTTCATTATGTATTTCTGGACTATCATTTCCTGCATTATACTCTCCTAACAACAAATTTAATCTATCTTTTAATTCATTAATATCATTCCAATAAACACGTTCACATTGTGAACGATTCGCAAAACGAACATATTCAGTAGGTAAACTAGTTTTAATTTTAAAATTTTGTAATGATTTTGAAAGATTATTTTTTGAATTTAAACCAGATCCTACTTTTTCTTTTATAATTTTATTTTTAATCAATATTGGTCTAATAAAATTCATATATTTATTTCCAACGCTAGATTTAATACGTTTTGAACTTTTGTCATTATTTTGCATGTAAGCATATTGTCACATAATTTCATATCACAATTATTTAAATTTAAATATTTCATTGCCATATTTCCAATTTTGTCTGAAATAAATTGTACTGGTGTAGATAACGTTTCATTTGCACTACGCAAAAGAGCGTCTTTTGATGTTGATGGAGTCAACTGTTCGCTTCGTGAACCTGTGCTAGTTGTTGGTGTACTTTCAACTAATTTTTGTTTGTTTGTTTTTCTAATTGGTGATAGTTGCTTTTCGTTAAATTCATTAGTTTGTAAATTCACATTATTGTTAGGTGGTTTATATTCATGTTGTGAATCGTTTCCTTTGGAAGTATATTCACTTTCAGTGTCGTTTCTTTTGGAAACTTGCTTGACATTGTCAAACGGTTTCGACTCCGTTGAAACATGTTCACTTTGTGAATGTCCATCTATTGTTTTTTTATATGATTGATTTGATTGATTTAAATCTACTATTAAATTTTTAAAGCTATCATTTAAATTGTGAACATTAATAACTGATTGATTTAATGGTTGAATAATTGCTTGAAGATCTTCATTAATTTTTTCTTGTTTTATTACTTTGTTTAAATTAAATTGTTGAAGTTTATTTTTTAAGTCTTTTTGTGTTTTAATATATTCTTTTAAAACTTTATCTGATATCATTGTTATTTAATTAAAATAAATTTTAAATATTTTTGAAATGGATAAAGATGAATTTATTGATACTAAAAATAATGATTTTAAAATAGCAAAAGAGTTGCATAAACCAGTAAGAAAAAATTTTGAAAGAAGAAAAATTATTACTAAAGGCATAAATGAATTATGGGCAGCAGATTTACTAATTATGACAACAGTTAATGTTAGAATTAATAGAGGATACAAATATATGCTTAATGTAATTGATACATTTTCTAAATTTGCTTATATAGAGCCATTAAAAAAGAAAGATGGAAAAACAACTTCTGAAGCATTTTTAAATATTATTAAAAAAGCAGGTTGTGCCCCAAAATTACTTCATACAGATTCTGGTAAAGAATTTTTAAATAAACATTTTCAAGAAGTTTTAGATAAATACAATATTAACATGTATCAAACATTTAGTGAAAAGAAATCATCAATTGTAGAAAGATTTAATAGAACCATTAATGAAAAACTAAAAATACGATTTGAAATTCAGAAAAATACTAATTGGATTGATGTAATTGATAAAATATTATATGAATATAATTACAAAGATGTACATAGAACTATTGGTATGAAACCTTGTGAAGTAAATGAAAAAAATGAACAATTAATTTTTGATAATTGTTTTAAAATTAATAGAAACAATTTAGAAAAACCAGTTTTTAAAATTGGAGAAAAAGTAAGAATTCAGTCACATAAAAAACAATTTGAAAACAAATATAAAAATAATTGGACTCGAGAAATATTTTATATTAGTAAAATTTATCCATCTAATCCAATAACATATTTAATAAGAGATTTAAATTATGAACCAATATTGGGTAAATTTTATAAATTTGAACTTCAAAGAGTTTAAATTTGAAGTTTCAATTATTTTGCGTCCACCCTCTTCTAACGCTAAATACACTTGTAACCATGTTTGACTTTGTCAAACGGTTTCGACAGATCAAATATTATGCTTATCTTGCAGTTTGTGACTCATATTCAACAGTATTTCATTTTTTTTGGTTTGTGCTTATGCTTATCTTGCAATTATGCTTATTCTATTTATAGATTGTGAGCAATGTTGATAAGATCAACTGTTTGCTTTGCATACTACTCAGCTGTAATTACATTACTTCAGAATATGATGTTTAGATGAGTTGGTTAAGCAGTTGGAATTATAACAATAATTTTGTTGCAAGTTCAAATCTGGCTCAAAGACTTTTGTTTTGTGGAGTTCATTGTTTTTTCGAAAGGTACTTTAAAAAATAAATGTATCCTTTTTTTTTTTTTTTTTTTTTTTTTTTTTTTTTTTTTTTTTTTTTGAATAGATTACTTTTCACTTAATAGACAGCGACCCAACTCAAAATTTTAACTGTACCAACCTAAATATTGATTATGAGTACTTCAAAAATAGATATCTTAAATACCTTAAAAATATTAACTACGAGTAACTATAATCTAGGGTGGGTGACAGTTTGTAACCCACCTCAAATATTGATTACTAGTACCTCAAAAATATTAACTACGAGTAACTATAATTTAGGGTTGGGGTACTAATAGTACCCCAACCCTAAATATTGATTACGAGTACATCAAAAATAGATATCTTAAATACCTTAAAAATATTAACTACGAGTAACTATAATTTAGGGTTGGACTCATCGACCCACATCAAAATTTTAACGTTTATTTTTTGAGATAATATAAGCTAAAAAAATGAGTTAAATGTTAAAAAATGTTAAAATTTTGAGTAACTGTAAGTTAAAAAAATGAGTTAAATGGTAAAAATGTTAAATTTTTGAGTTAAAATAATAATAAATGTTAAAATTTTAACATTTTTGAGTTAAAATGATAATAAATGTTAAAATTTTAATATTTTTGATATTGCGTTGTAGTCCGGAATATACATACTACTGTTACTGATCGCCATTCACTTGGGAGTGGCCAGGACGACTCTTCTACATATAGTTCAAGCAGCTCACAACGGCCGGGATTAGCCCACGTATCCTCTGGGTAGCTTCCGAACACCCGTTCGGGAGTGAGCTAAAGTGAGAAGGCGAAACTTTCCAGGATAGCTGGTTGTGCGCTGGGTTTGGGACCCGCCACTTAAAAATCCCCCCCAATGAAAAGAATTGCAAAGCCTCGGATGAGAACTGCCTTTACTGATGACGACCCCTGCAAACGAAATAAGGAATATGATTTGAGGGTATGCACCTGGAATGTCCGGTCCCTTAATGGGAAAGGTGCCTCTACCCGGCTGGTTGATGTCCTCGTGAGAGTAAAGGCTGACATCACTGCCATCCAAGAGATGCGATGGACGGCGCAAGGTAAGAAAACTATAGGACCTTGCGACGTCTACTACAGCTGCCATGTAAAGGAGCGCAAATTCGGTGTCGGATTTGTTGTGGGAGAGAGACTTCGTCGCCAAGTACTGTCGTTCACTCCGGTGGACGAGCGTCTCGCAATAATCCGCATCAAAGCGCGATTTTTTAACATCTCGCTAATTTGCGCCCACGCCCCGACGGAAGAGAAGGACGATGCGACCAAAGATTCCTTCTATGAGCGCTTGGAACGTTCCTATGAGCGCTGCCCCCGCCACGACATAAAAATCGTGCTTGGCGACTTCAACGCCAGGGTGGGCAAGGAAGGAATTTTTGGTCCCACAGTCGGAAAATTCAGCCTGCACAACGAAACATCCGGTAACGGACAGAGGCTGATCGACTTCGCCGGGGCCCGAAACATGGTAGTCTGCAGCACCAGATTCCAGCATAAAAAGATACACCAAGCTACCTGCCTGTCTCCTGATCGAAAAACGCGAAACCAGATCGATCATGTTGTGATAGATGGAAGACACGCTTCTAGTGTATTAGATGTACGCACGATCCGAGGACCCAACATCGACTCGGATCATTACCTTGTTGCAGCCAAGCTGCGCACACGCCTCTGTGCAGCAAAAAACGTACATCTACCTACGCAAAGAATGTTCGACATCGAAAAGCTGCAATCACAACAGACAGCCAGAAGATTCGCCACTCGACTCTCACTCCTGCTCTCGGAGAGCACTGCCCAACAAACCGACATGCTCGAGCAATGGATCAACATTTCTCGTTCCCTACGTACCGCCGCCGAAGAAGAAATCGGATTCCGGCGAGCCCGAAAAAACAATTGGTACGACGAGGAATGTCATGCTGCCGCCGAAAGAAAAGATGCCGCCTATAGAGCCACGCTGCGATCGGGCGCAACGCGAGCCATGTGGGATCGCTACAGAGAGCTGAAAAAGGAAGAGAGACGTATTATCCGACAGAAGAAACGAGAGGCCGAAATACGTGAGTGCGAGGAGCTTGAGATGATGGCCAATAGGAACAACGCCCGAAAATTTTACCAGAAAGTTCGGCGGCTTACGGAAGGTTTTAAGACCGGGGCGTTGTCCTGTAAGAACAAAGACGGCGATCTGGTGACTGACGTGCAGAGCAATCTTAAATTATGGAGGGAACACTTCGCGAACCTGTTAAACGGTGACAGCTGCGCATGTCATAGAGAATGTGAAGATCCCGATACCCCAATCGTTGACGACGGAATTGTCGTTCCGTTACCCGACCATGACGAGGTGAGAATAGCAATATCACGGCTAAAGAACAACAAAGCCGCGGGCGCTGACGGACTGCCGGCTGAGCTATTCAAACATGGCGGCGAGAAGCTGGTAAGGTGCATGCATCAGCTCCTATGCAGAATATGGTCGGATGAAAGCATGCCTGCCGATTGGAATTTAAGCGTGCTCTGCCCAATCCATAAGAAGGGCGATCCTGCAATTTGTGCCAATTACCGCGGGATTAGTCTTCTAAATATCGCCTATAAGGTTCTAGCGAGCGTATTGTGTGAAAGGCTGAAGCCCACCGTCAACCAACTGATTGGACCTTATCAGTGTGGCTTCAGACCTGGAAAGTCTACCGTCGACCAAATATTCACAATACGCCAAATCTTGGGAAAGACCCATGAAAGGAGAATCGACACACACCATCTTTTCGTCGACTTCAAAGCTGCATTCGACAGTACGGAAAGGAGTTACCTGTATGCCGCTATGTCTGAATTTGGTATCCCCGCAAAACTAATACGGCTATGTAAGATGACGTTGCTCAACACCAGCAGCGCCGTCAGAATTGGGAAGGACCTCTCCGAGCCGTTTGATACCAAACGAAACCTCGGGTGACTCGCTGTCGTGTGACTTATTTAACCTGATGTTGGAGAGCATCGTACGATCCGCAGAACTTAATCGCTCATGAACAATTTTTTATAAGAGCGTACAATTGTTGGCGTATGCCGATGATATTGACATCATCGGCCTTAACAACCGCGCTGTTAGTTTTGCCTTCTTCAAACTGGATAAAGAGGCAAAGCGAATGGGTTTGGTGGTGAACGAGGACAAAACGAAGTACCTCCTGTCTTCAAACAAACAGTCGGCGCACTCGCGTATCGGCACCCACGTCACTGTTGACAGTTATAATTTTGAGGTTGTAAAAGACTTCGTTTATTTAGGAACCAGCATTAACACCGATAACAATGTCAGCCTTGAAATCCAACGTAGAATCTCTCTTGCCAACAAGTGCTACTTTGGACTAAGTAGGCAATTGAGTAGTAAAGTCCTCTCTCGACGAACAAAACTAACACTCTACAAGACTCTCATCATGCCCGTCCTAACGTATGGCGCAGAAGCTTGGACGATGACAACATCCGATGAAGCGACGCTTGGAGTGTTCGAGAGAAAGATTCTGCGTAAGATTTTTGGACCTTTGCACGTTGGCAACGGCGAGTATCGTAGACGATGGAACGATGAGCTGTATGAGCTTTACGACGACATAGACATAGCGCAGCGAATAAAGATCCAGCGGCTTCGTTGGCTGGGTCATGTCGTCCGAATGGATACAAACGCTCCGGCTTTGAAAGTATTCGATGCGGTACCAGCTGGTGGTAGCAGAGGAAGAGGAAGGCCTCCTCTGCGTTGGAAAGATCAGGTGGAGAAGGACTTGGCTTCACTTGGTGTGTCCAATTGGCGCCGGTTAGCACGAGAAAGAAACGACTGGCGCGCTTTGTTAAGCTCGGCCAAAATCGCGTAAGCGGTTATCGCGCCAATTAAGAAGAAGAAGCTGATTGGCCTAAGATTTTCAATACTTTTTTTTCTTTGTCTTTTTTGGGTATAACAATCATTTTAGCCTTTTTCCAACAAGGTGGGAAATATGCATTGTTCAACATGTTGTTTAATAGAGTACAATATTCTAAAATTATCTCTGAGGGAAGATTTTTTAGTATGATATTTGGTAAACCTGCTGACAATTAACTTTTTAAATTTGCGAATACCCCAGCGAGGTCATTAGGTAGAATTAAAAAGCTTTCAGTCTGTTCCTCCTGAAGGTCATTTGTTCTTTTTTCGTTGCTAAATGTTGTTTTCTGCGATTCGATGCTATCAAATAAAGTGTTTGTTCTTAAAAACTCATTGAAGCATGCATCTACTTGTGAGTGAACTAGATTAGTACGGGCATTCTGTTTTGAAGAGTGGATTGCTTCGAAGTGGACGCCAATCACATCAACTACGTCTTTGTTGTTTTTAATAATGTAGCTGTTGGTTGCCAGATTCTTTTCAATTAAAGAGCTATCTAGTCCCGACTCTTGTATAAGTTCGGATGAAGCAAAGGGGATAGAAAGGTGACTGATGGTTTCATCTTGATTTTTGAGAAACGATTTTTTAACAGTGGATATTTTTGAGGGTTCGCTAGTATTAATGTGAGAGAGTTTATGTTCTAATTGATTGTTTATATGTATTTTGATATTTTCCGGGATAAGTTTCTTGATTAGTTTTAGTTTTGTCTTTTCTTGTTGAATGTTGCTCAGAGAGCACTTTAGTTGCAACCGGTTATATTTTTTATATTAGTTAGAGTTTTACTTTTTTCTAGAAGTAATGTCTTTAACACTGCTATTTTGGCTAGGTTATGAGTAATGTTGTTAGTTTTTGTTTTCGAGACTCTCTTTTCTATGGCAGTAAGTATAATATTGTTTAGCTTGTCCATGTGGTGGTCGATCTCAATATTAGCTAGGTTTCTGTTCTCAGGTGTTCGGATTGCGTTCTGGAGTTCAGAAGTCAAGGAGCTTTTGAATTTTTTCCAATTGGTTTTGTATTGTCCAATGCTCCTTCTTTTGTGTTGGCCAGTAGTGTGAAAAAGTTATCGACTCTGTGAGCTATAATTTCTATGGCGTTGTGATCGCTGTCATAGTGAAGGCATTTCAAACAGTTGACGGTGTCGTTGGATTTTAGTATATTTAATCTGTGGTCGGAAATGCAGACATCCAAAAATGAGCTTGCACTCATGTATGAGGGTGATACAGAGGCATACATACTGCATCTAAATTTTCACTCATTTGTAGTAAGCCAATCTTTTAAAGCTCTGCCTTAGGATTATCTTGGGCATTTCCCCAGTCCATGTGTTTATTGTTAAGGTCCCCTGCTAATATGTAATAGTGATTGAGTTGCTCGAGATTTAAGGCTTCGAAAACTGTGTTAAACTCTGTCTTAAATGCATCGTTGTTATTTCCTGCTGGGTAATATGCTGCTATTATATATAAAATGTTATTCGGGGGCATATGTATTTTAACTATGCAAGTTTCAAGGCATGACAGCTGATCAATTTTGCGGTTAAAGACTTTGGTGAATTTAATGTTTTCTTTGATTAGTATTGCTGTGCCACCACCTCTCATGCCAGCCGACCTATCTTTCCTTATCAAGTTATATTCAGAAAATTTTAGTTTGTGCTTTGAGTTTAATTTATTTCATTAAGTAATAATATGTCTGGGTTTTTGTTTTTCAAAAATTCACTTAAATCTAGTCTCCTGCATAAATTAATGAGAGAGTTGACGTTGAGGGAAATAATATTTAATTGGGTTTTAGTAAAAGCCTGCGAGGGTCCAACGCTCATACTGAGTTCATTAAACCACATATTGCATCGACTCTAGCCGTCTGCAACTCTGATTGTTTTTAAAGATTTATGATTTGATTGCTTAAGTATAAAATTTTATTTTTTAATTCTACTAGGAATGAATTTTGGATATTTTGATCGTTGGTAGTGTTTAGTGCCAGTGGCACCGCCGACGGCCTCGCGCCTGAGGGGGCCTCGCAGATAAACGAGTTACCTATTTATTTTCGTTTCACCAATCATCCTGTCTTCGCCTTAATGAGCGTTTTCACACACACCGCCCGACACGATATCTGTATTGGGTGAAAATGTTTGTAAGTAATGTGTGTGGCATTTATCATTTATTTATTGATTGAATTCATGGGTGCAGGTAAACCTATGAATGCAATAAATAAATCACTTATACGTGCAAAAGATCTTAGTTTAGCATATATACAAACATAATGTGTGTGTGTCCTCTTCATTATGAGCGTCCAATGCCAATATCGAGCGCTCGATTTCTCGCACGCCGCACGAGACTCTGGACGGAGAATCCCCGTGTTGTTTAGTTTATTTATGTATCTATATTTCATTTGTCTGTGAGAGTAATTTTCTTCATACGACAACTTGCAGACAGACTCGCAAGCGCAAAGTTTCTTTTTATTGTATTGTAAAGTCATCACCCCGACGTTCTAGTGCACAGTTCTAGTGCATAAAAGTTTTACGTTATTTGTTATTAATTTCCTACCTAATGTTAAGGTAAGTCAACATCAACTTTTTAACGACTTTAACGATAGTATCCTACAACCCAAGGCCAGAAAGTTGGATTTCCTGGCGGGTGTGAGATGGTGGCCGAGTTAGGCTCGAGCAGGCCTGAAAAGTCGCTCTTCCTGGAGTCAAATGCGGCCAGAAACACCGTACTTTCGGCAGAGTGATCAAGAAAAATTATTTCGTCAAAATCAATAGTTACCTATATCTTTTATAAGTCGTAAATACTCATAATATTAGTAAAGAAATAGATTCAATTTTATATTTACCTAGATAAGTAAAGTACCTACCTACTAATTTTTAAACCTGCGCTAGTGTTTTTTCTCGAAATAATAGAAATATTTCGCCTCCCCACCAATCCCTTCGAGTATATTTTGTATGCGTTAAAATTCGTAACAATTATTTTCACAGAGTTCTTTTTTCATAATATACATACCTACATCTCTTGCGGTGTTCCTACAATAAGTACAAAATCATATGAATGAAAAGGTACCTACAACGAATTATTTCACTTCTCCATAGAAAGACCTTGCTTATAATAAGTTGCTTCTGCATTACGTATTCAACAAAATAAGTAGGTTGGTACTACTTACCTTTGCCTTCTTAATAGTGCCTATAAAATAAAAATATTCTATCTGTGGCATGTACGTACATACATATACAGGGTGGTCATGGATAAAGTGCAAATACCATTGAGACCATAGGCCCGCGACAGATCAAGGTGGGGCTCTTAGGGGAGGCCTATATCCAGCAGTAGATGCCTACCGGTTGAGATGATGATGATGATGATATAAAGTTGGCAGCTGACTCGTAAATTTTGTATAGTCGTTTTCTTTTCATTTCATTTACATTTAATATTCATCAACCAACTCCTATAATCTGTATCCTATAACATTGCGTTTTTACCAAGCTTAACTAAAAAATATTTAAGGTTACCATTTCTGGAGGACCCTCTAGAGACAGAGATGTAGGGAGAAAATGGGAATCCGGTGCGTCAAAAAGAAAAAGAAAGGCTGAAACGGTTGTATCCCACCAAGCTCTGAGTTCCACTGCTTCAGAGTCATGTGATGAATCTTTATTTTCTGAAACGGAATCAGCTACATAGTTCAATGAAACCTTTAGTCAAATTTCTGATACAACTTTACCTTCAACATCGAGTGAACCTGCTGTGACCCAAATTTCTGAATCCAATAAAGAGTTAGAAAGTGAGTATATGTGTGAGTCAGAAAATCAATCAGCAAGAAGTTCATTTAAGCGAGCCATTAATAGACCTAGATCCGGGGAAGTGGGTATTGCCACTAAATGATGCGCAGCGCCATCTCTTAATTCACAACGGTCCCGATCAAGACCTAGAGAAATCTGATGAAAATTACCCAAAATCCAAAGTAAAAGACATTTTTCTAAATTTCATTATACTACAAAATTGAGTAACGGCGAAACGCAACATCGCAGATGGTTAACTTACTCCATGTCTCAAGATAAAGTTTATTGCTTTCCATGTAGACTTTTTTCACATTTGCAGACACAGATAGTAAAAGAAAGATATTGTGATTGGAAGGATCTGAGTCGGATACTGCAAAGACATGAACAAAGTCAAAGACACATGGAGTGTATGATGAAATGGACGGAACTCTTTAAAGGAATCAAACACGGTAAAACAATAGATAAGGATAACGAGAGATTCATTAGGGAATCCCAAAAGCATTGGTATAATTTGTTTGAAAGATTGATAGATATAATAAACTACTTGGCCTCACACAATTTGGCATTTAGAGCGCCTGTGAAGCAGTAATGTAATGAAGTAATGAAGGAATGTTAACTTTTGATTTTATTGTTGCATTACACGTAAGGTTTTGCTACGTGTAAATAATATAAGTAAACTATGGCAATCGGTTCAAAGTCAACTATTGATACTTTATGTTCATTTTGTAGCTAGATTTAAGAATTCTGAAATACAGGATTTGAAAAAAGCGTAACAGAAGCTAGATTATTTGTGGAGAAAAGTACTTGTGAAATTCAGCCTCAATTTAAGGAAAAAAGAATAGCCAGGAAAAAGCGAATGCTTAGTTACGAACATACTGATGAACCAGTTGAATCTCCTGAAATGCAGTTCAGAGTTATTTATTTTAACACAATGGTACAATATAATATGCTATAATAGTCGATACCGAATGTCCATTTATAGTGCTCAATCAATATTTTGAACAATTTGGTTTTATTTATGATATCAATTATTTGAAATATATGCCAAAAGAGGATCTTCTCAAACATTTTACTGATTTAGGTACAAGACTTCGGGAAGGCGAAAACAGTGATATACAGCCTTTCGAACTATATGAAGAGTTTCAGCTTTTAAAAACTAATTCACTAGACTCTATCAACGACGCGAAACAACTCATCCAATACATTTTAGAAAATAATTTAGAAGAAATATATCCACATGCTTATATTACAATTAGAATCATGCTCACAGTTCCGGTCAGCACAGCTTCCGCTGAGAGAAGCTTCTCAAAGTTGAAATTGATAAAAACCTATTTGAGAAGCACAATGAGCCAAGACAGACTATCCGCGTTATCAGTTCTGTCAATCGAAGCTGAAGTAGTGGCTAAAAGCCGAAAAGTTCGACTATTTTAATTTTTGTGTGTAATTATTTTTTGTCATCATTTTATTAACATTAAAACTCGTTAAACTCATAAATTAATATATTTTATAATTTGGCCCACTTAATTTTACGGGTTTTTTCACTGCGAAGTAAAGAGGCATCGCGAAGTTGATGTCGCCGACGTACACATTTGGTCTAGCGCCGCTACTGTTTAGTGCTCCGTGAGCTTCTCTAGTTACATTTGCATAGCTTAAGTTAGGGTGAGTGACTCTAATTGGGTTGCTAGTCTTAGTTATAGTTAGATTTTGCTTTTTCCTTCTTAACTTCTGTTGTAGCTCTTTATATCGTTCGCATCCCCTGTAAGATGCAGGGTACCCTGATTTTTTGCATAATACACAGTATAGGCTTTCCTTTTCTGTATTTTCTCCAACTGAGGAAGGGGATTCTTTGCTGTTATGTGCTCCGCTACATTTCACGCACCGCGGTGGCATATTACAGTTGGCGGCGCTATGGTAGAAGGTTTGACAATTTCTGCACTGTGGGATCTGAGGTTTACGTAGGTGCTCCCATTTAATGCAATGGTATAAAATACAATTGATTGCTTTCAATTCATTGATATTGCTTTCGGCGGTTACTTGGACCATGAATATTGGTAGCGATATATTTCGCTGCATTGATTTTTTAGTGGTAAATGGGCTTACTTTAAGAATTTTGAGGTTGTCGTTTTGGTAGCTGCAAAGCTCGTTGAGAATTTCTTCACAGTTGGTGTTGCCGTTTAGGCCTTTCAGTAAATATGTTTTTATTTTTAGGCATTTAGGTGTATATGAATAATATTTGACGTTGGCTTTTTCAAGATAGCCGCGGACTCTTTTATAATCTTCGAGGTTTGTTAAGTATATCCCTAATTTATTTTGGTTATATTCTTTGATTTTAAATTGTGTTATCTTTAGACGATTTTTAATAAGTTTTATTATTTCTATTGATTCTACATCAAGTGTATTAACATGTTGAGTACCACCATACAACAAAAAAATGAGGTTCGTCCGGCGCCGATTTAGAACTTCTGTGCCATATGAGACCAACGTGTCACCACACATTCTTCTTTGCACTTTAAACCGTTTTGATCATGTTTTAACTTGCAAGCTTTAGCGTTTATTTTGATTTCAAATTGTTTGACTGAATAATTAGTTAGTGATTCTGTGTGCGTCGGGGAAAAAGTAAAAAAATGTCGTCTTATGAAAAACAAACAAAAGGATACACTTGCGCTATGGCAAGAACTTATGTCCGATGAGGAAAATGAGAGGAGTGATCCGTTTGCTAATAATGATACATCGGATGAATATCAACCAAGCTCAAGTGATTCCGACTGTAGTGAATATAGCGAACCACCTCCTCGTATAAAATGAGCAGAAGTAAATCCTGAGGATGAACCATCAACTTCAAGACGCGAAATGGACGCTATTGATCAAACGTTTTCGAGTGTTATTGAAAATTTGCAAATTTCCGATTCCGAAGAAGAAAATGAAGAAGTAAATTTATCTGAAAATATAGCAAAGAGATCTCACACAAACGAAAGGAGTACCTGTGACTGGTATCCTGCATATGGAAACAAATTTAAAACTTTTTCTTTCACCGAAGAGTCTTCTGGCTTTCAAAGTAAGCTGTACGATATGTACAATAAAGAGCCAGTGGACTTCTTCAAATTGTTTGTAAATAACGATATATGGGGGCTAATTGTAAGTTGTCGCCATTGGAAGCAGGCAGATATATTCAATATCTAAAATTGTTTGTGTTTAGGTACTGGAAACAAATCGCCATGCTTCTCAACGCACCCAGAAAGACTCTTTTCCGAATTCCCGTATTCAAAAATGGACACCAACTAATCGTAATGAAATTGAAAAACTTATCGGTATAATCATCTGGATGGGGTTCTGCCCATATCCTTCATTGCAATCATATTGGCAGAAAAAGTCGATTTATCAGAATTGTTTGCCCAGCATAATGCCAAGAAATCGTTTTCAATTATTGCTGAAAATTCTGCATTTCAACAATAATGAGGATCTGACAGAGAATAGGTTACATAAGCTTTCACCATTAATAGAAAAACTTCGGGAATCATTTCAGCAACATATTATTCCATCTGAATATGTCTGTATCGATGAAACACTTGTACCTTTTCGCGGAAGACTAAAGTTCCGCCAGTATATTGCAAATAAAAGACACAAGTTTGGAATTAAACTATTCAAGCTGTGCTTGGAATACGGGTATACCTATGATTTCAAGGTATACTGATGAAAATCGAAGGATGAAAACATGAGTGTACCATCTAAAGTTGTCATGGACCTTATGGAAAAACTACTTGATCAGGGTCGTAGACTTTGTACAGATAACTATTATACGTCTGTTAGCTTGGCAAATGCTTTACTGCAACGTAAAACGCATTTGATTGGTACTCTGTGATCAAACCGAAAATTTAATCCAAGAGAAGTAATTCAAAGAAAACTGATGATAGGAGAATGTATATCCATGGAATGTAAGGAAGGTATTGTGGTTCAAAAGTAGAAAGACAAAAGAGACGTTCTTGTCCTAAGTACGAAGGATGGGGATGAAATGATAAAAGTAAAACAAAGACAACGAGAAGTATTGAAACCAAAAAATGTAGTTGAATATAACAAATACAAATCCTACATAGATATATCTGACCAAATGAAATCTTACAATACCTGTCTTCGCCGTTCTTTGAAATGGTATAGGAAACTTGCCATAGAACTAATAACAGGAACGGTTTTAGTGAATGCTTTTGTGGCTTAAAAAGAAGTAACCAATGAAAAACTATCAATAACGGAATTCAAGGAAAAAATTGTTGAAAGTTTATTCGAAAAGGATCATGAATTGGACGTACCAGAACCAAAAGCTCATAGATTGGAAGATCTCGGTCGATCAAAGCGACGTCGGTGTATAATATGCTACAAAAAAATAGCTGAAGAGTCGGGTAGAGAACAGGCTACCAGGAAAACACCGCAAACCACATTGAAATGCGTAGCATGTGAAAAATACTATTGTCTTCAATGTTTCTTTGACTGCCATAAAATAACCCAAAATTCAATAAATTCATGTAAAAATGTTAATGTACTTGAAGTGAGTTTATTTTTTTACTTTTTTTCTTAATGAATTGATGGAAAAATATTTAGGTATATGAATTTGACTATAACTAATAATTTTATTTTAATCAAAAACTGTATCCAAAAGCTATTATTTCTCCCTACAAATATAAACAAAACATAGACGAGTAAAAAAATCCGTTAATTTTAATCACTTTTTGAATACGCCATATGATGCCACATTGGTCTCATATCCATAGGCCAAGCAGTATAAACAATGCAATGGCTCTAGTATAGCGTGAATACACTACTACTAATAGCCTCTATGAAGCAGCTGCATCAGCACAAACCGAAATCTCGCACATTATACCGTGAAACCAAGTGTTACCACGAGGCCTGAAAGTCTCTTCGCACTGTGAGACCATTCTGAACTCACATGGCACTCAACGTGTTAATAGGTGGTATGTTTTTGTTATTACTCTTGCTTTTGGCATTTGTAGTTGCTGTCGATTCATTGTTTTGAGTTACATTAGCCTGTGCAGTTTCGGCTGCTGCTGCGCTAGTTGATGGTTTATTGTTGTTGTTTAGAGAATTATTGCTCGTGTTTGTTCGCTCTCGTCATTTAGTTTGTGTATATATTGTTGAAATTTTTCAAATTCTTCATTATACTCTTCTAGATCATCGTCTAGTATAGCATAGTAATTGTTTTTGCAATTTTTTGACATTGTGTTCTCGGTCATGTTGTCATTTTTCCTTTTCCTATTTAACTCGTTTTTTTCAGTGTTTATAACTTTATTAAATACAAAGTCAAGCGCATTGCGCTCGCTCATAATTCTTAATCACTATTTTTGCACGTTTGAAACCACTGCCGTTGTGTTTTGATAGTTAAGATGTATTTTTTTATTTAGGTTTTTACTTTTGCATAACGCAGAAAAAAGTAGAGAACTATCCGATTAGGTGTTGTTCGCTCCGCGTGCACGATCGATCGCTTCTTTATCGCTCCTTTAACTTGCCCCAAGAACTCCCCTTCAACTGCAGCGCACTCATGGCAACTTTTAATCCAGTTCTTGGAACTTTTCTGGAATACTATTTTCGGTATAGCCATCAGATGTATTTCGATGTTTTTATTACTTTTTTTCGGCTGTGAAACGCGTTCCCATTAGTGGCTTTTTGCTGTCCGATACCGTTATAATCCAGAAAAACCGCGAGCATCACTTTCTTTTTTAACTGAAAACGACCTGGTTTTTTGGTGTTGTTTCATTCGGAGCTCTGCATAAATCCATGTCTCGTCTCCCGCAAAGAAGCGTTTGGTGAATATTGGGTCGGGTGCAGCCTTGGAAATCATATCAACGCGGTCTGGTTTTCGCAAGAAATTCACGTCCTTGGGCCCCAGTTTTGCAGTAATACGGCACAAACCCAAATCATTAACTTCAATGCCCTGAACGGGTCCATAAGCGATGTTCGAGTCCTCTTTCAGTTCTCTAATGGTTAATTTGCGGTTATTGACTAACTTTTCTTTCTTTTTTTCACTTTATTGATATTTTCATCAGTTTCCGATGCCGTCGGTCTGCCACTACGCTCGTCACCCTCGATGGTCTTAAAACCTCATCTAAAGCGCTTAAGCTACTCATAAATGGTTGCTTTCTTTAGAAAGTCATTATCGAATCAGTTTCCTAATATTTCTAAGGTTCTCACATAATTTAATACAAACTTTTTGTTGCAATTTAAGTCCATATTGAAACCTCTAAAAAATCGAGAACTCGTGCAGGGATAGATTTGCTCAACACGGCGTAACTGCAACACGTAGCAACGTCAAGCGATACAATTTTGGTAGAAATGCTAATCACAGATATGGCAACCTAACAACCTAACAAAAGCAGAACCAAAATCAGTTCACTGTGAGCGTCACCTGCTAATTGTTCAGGAAACTTTTTAATCAAGGTGCTATTAGTAACACATAGGTACATATATGTACATATCTATAAGGCGTAGCGGTATATAAGTGGTATGCTGCAAAACGAGTTTAAACACAAATGTGGATATATGAAATAATTTTCCTGCGCTGCTTTAAAGTATAAGATTATAAGAAAATTCCTTGCTCTCACTGCTCATATAGATCGACGAAATTCCACGAGAGTTTCATTAACTGCATCTCCACTCCGAAAAAACCATTATTTAGCGTGGATTTAGGTTCAGCGGCACTTATTTCTTCAGAAATGAACAACGATATTCGCGACCAAGAATTGATGATATGAATCCCAAAAACGTGTGGTTTCAACAAACTGATTCTGACTGGCTACTGAGATTTAGTTTCTGAGAAGCTGCGTGAAATCTCTGGCCTGTGAAGACAAATTGATAATAATTTCTTGGATTGCACTAGGTGGCGCAAAATTTATCATTTATTTATATTGACTCTTATCGCCATTTGCAAAAATTATAAATCTTCTGATAGGATGATTAATTCTGCGCCAACTTGTATATGAAAAACAAAAAAATTAAAATAAACAAGTGTTTCAGCCGCACTTAATATGAAAAATACTCTCTTATAGTATAACTTATGTGACCGCTGGTTTTCTTTACAATTCCAGCACATTTCTTCACAATTTATATTATCTCAAGCAAGTTTCATTGTGTTTGGTTCATGGGGTTTCCACCAGGATTTAACACATATGTATGATCTTGCTCATTCCAGGGAAACTCTATAGGATTCTATTTGGTGGCCGTTCCACGACTTTAAACTCTTTGCTTGCTTTTGAGTGCCAAAAATCATTGCTGTGTGACTTTAGCCATAATCTTTTTGAAGCATGAACTAGTGCTTCAGATACCCGTGTATCGAGTAGTGCGAGTAGCTCAATACTCGCCCGAAACTTGCTCATTGCTCAACTGCTCAAATCTTTTTTCGAAAATTTCGAGCTTATTAACAGTTTTTAGCATTTGTTTAGTTTTCCAACCACGTTAACACTGTGTATAAATAATTTGCAAAATTGCTATAAAAAATGTTATCAAAAAAGTCAAAACAATCAAAAGTATTGCTCTATTTTTTCGGAAAAGCTCGATTTACTTGAACTCTTGTTCGAAAAATTTTGAGTAGTTATTGCGCATTTGCTCGGGCTGTTCGCAAATGTGCGAACAAAATGCAGAGCTCTTGTATGAAGTGCTGCCCCTTCCCCAAGTTCTTTGTTGTTCTTAAGAGCGACAGTAAAACTAGGATTTACCTTACCAGAAGCCCTTCTAGAGGCCGAATGAATGATTATTTCGTCAGAGTTCCTTCTTTTAAGCTATTGCGGTAGGATGGCTTTTAACTATAGGAACATGGGTTCGGTTTGGTCTTGCTGGGAAGTTGAGGTTGCGCTTGCTTTCTTAATATTACCGATTTGCAATTATTCTGTGTCATCCCCTTCTATTTATGCCTTCTCTTTATTGTACCATTGAATGTGGCACGCACTGGTGCGTAACCTCTATGTTTTAAGAAATTTTAAAGCCTTTTTTTTTTAATACTTGGAACCAAAAGTTTTTTTTACTATTTCACAATAATGGCTTGCAATTGTATGAAAAATCTTGATTTTGAAAGATTAACGAAGACTTTTCAAAAGAAAAAAGGCAGCTGAGGTCAATCATATTAAGTAGTGTACGAATTTTTACGAACGGTAGTGTATAGTAGATCACTGTTCTGGCATGCATTCATTTATTTATTTTTTTCAGTGATTTTTAACACAACTCTGACGACGACTTTGTGTTACCCATTTACCAGATAAGTACCTACTTGTCGAACATTGTAAAAAATGTTTCACTTAAATAGGTATGTATGTAATGTGGTTACAGAACTTCTCTTTAATTATAAATATTGCTCAAGGAAATAGCATAAAATACTTCCGCCCAATGTAACATTTAATTTTTCTTGGGAAGATGAAAGTTAATTTGACGGAAATTATTATTATGTGATTTGAGCTTCAACTGGACCGCATTTGAGATTGCAGGATTTGAAAGGGGAGGTTTATACTGATTTTAAAATTACTAAAACTAATTGTATCCATATATAAAAGTTTGACGCCCTAGATAAGGTATGTTGTTGTATGGTTGGGGATCGGATGTTATAAGCAGAGTTTAAAATCTTGAAAATGTCTGTCGATGCAGTTGAAATTTGGATTCACAGTAAGTGCGCTCTATCTGAGCATTTTGTTTTTATAGGTATACAATTAGTGTAGTAAATTGCTGTTTCTTTCTTCTAATATCCTTAAATGTTCATTAAGCGTACCATGTAAGCGTTCAATGTCAGAATTACCTGTCTTAAGGTAAGGCGTGGTTACGTGTGGCTCAATATTTTCTTCACTTAAAAATAATTTAACGGCGCTATGTAGTATGCAACGCTCGTTATCGAAAATGAGTGTATTCATTTTCCCTAAAAATAAAATTCGTTCTTTTAATCCTGCTAGAATCGCAATCCAATTTCTATCATTTAATTTATGAAATGTTGCATGCTTCGAGAATTTGTCTATAGTGGTTAAATACATTTTATTTCTGCAAGGGTACCAAATATCTATGTGAACTATGTCATTAAAGTGTGTATAGGGTTTCTGTAATTTTATAAGGAAGTTTTAGGGGGTTTCTATCGTGCTTGGCTATAGCGCAAACCGAACAATTGTTAATATAGAGTGTTATCATTTTATAAAGCTTCGGGTAAAAATATTTATTCTTCAGCTCTAAAAATACTTCCTGTATACCTCTATGATTATTGCGAATATGCTCATTTTCAATTATAGTCAATATATCGTTTTTGTCGGTAATTTCAATTACCTTAATGTTTGATCGATATAAAGTCAAAGAATTATTAATAAAGTTTCTAAGATAGATATTCTGAAATTCGATAAAAAGGTCATCATCTTCGCAATACATACACATTATTCCTTTATCTATTAATATATTTTCCATGATTTTACTAAGATCTGTATCCGAGGTAATTTGTACGTGGTTTTGACACTTTTTGTTTACGATTTTTAGTACACGTTTCTCTTTTTTCCCATAACCTAAGTATAATTGATTTTTGTAATAGTTTACTGGTTTTTCAGTAATAAATATGTAGTTCAAAATATCTTCAAATGCGCTGTGTATTGTTGCAGCTGTTGACATAATATCAACTTGATCGTCACTGTTTCCATTAAATTGATTCGCTTCACCTAATTGGCTATTAAAAACATTTATATTTTCCAAATTTTTATTTACACAGTATCTACTTAGAACATCAGCAACTGTATTATCTTTGCCTTTAATATGTGATATATCAAAGTCGTACTCATTAAGTAAGATTTTCCACCTTTGTAGTTTCATGTTTGGTTCCTTAATATTGTGTAGCCAAACTAAAGGTCGGTGGTCAGTCTGAATTAGAAATTTGCGACCGTACAAATATGTATGAAAATGTTTCACGGACCATACAACACCAATTGCGAATTGTGAAGCATCCGTTGTAAGGATGAACTTTTTGTTAAAATCTGGTGGTTGTAACACTGGCTCACTAGTAATAAGTTTTTTTAGTGTTTCGAAGGAATTAAGAAATTCTTGGCTCTTAAAATCTAATAAAGCATTTTGCTTTAAAAATCGAACCATAGGGTATGCGACTTTTGCATAGTCTCGGTGACGCCTAAAAATCGTTTGATTTCCATTATGTTTGAAGGTGGTTGCATTCTATGAATTGCCTCAATTTTTGAGGGATCAGGTTTTATACCTTCACCTGTTACGAGGTGTCCTAAAAATTTTGTGGTCAATGCAGCGAAATGGCATTTATTTATTTGTACCTTTAAATTTGATTCTCGTAATGTGTTAAATATTTGTTTAATGAAATCAATGTGTTCCTGAAAACTAGTGGAAAATATTAAAATATCACCTAGGTATACAACGCAAATTTTGTTGATATGATCTCTTAATACATGATTAATTAATCGTTGGAATGTTGTAGGGGCTGTCTTTAGGCCAAATGGCATACGATTAAATTCGTAATGGCCACTTGCAGTTGAAAAAGCTGTCTTAGCCCTATCCTCGGGGTGTACCTCAATCTGGTGGAATCCCTTAGCGAGATCTATTGTGCTAAAGCAAGAACATTTACCCAACTTATCAAATATGGAAGTGGGAATTTATCGTCTACTGTTTGCTCATTTAGTTTTCTGTAGTCGATTACAATTCTCCATTTTTGTTTACCGCCGTTGTCTGTTTTTTTCGGTACAACCCATAGTGGGGAATTGTAAGGACTACAATTCGGAGATATTATATTTTGCGCTAGCATTTCCTGTATTTGCCTTTCTACTTCTGCCTGATGTATCACAGGGTATCTATACAGTTTGCTATAAATAGGAGTGTCAGGTTTTGTTAAGATTCGATGACTAATTTCACTACTGAAAGGTAAGTTTTCACCATATTTATAAAAAATATCACTAAACTTATTTACAACAGTCTTTAAAACTTGTTGGTCCTTTGAATTTAAGTGCGTAGGAAACATATTAGATAGCGAGTCTTCTGTGATTTCTTCTTCTTCATTGACAAATATTGGCAAATTTTCATTTTTCAGATAATTATCTACAGTAATTTCCTCTTCTTCACAAAAATAAATTGGTAAAGTTGCATCTTTTTTTACTAAAACCCTGTTTTCATGGTCGATTTTACATTCCAAATTAAGCAAAATATTGTTACCTACTAGACCATCAAAATACTTATGAAAATTAAATTCTAGAAAACTAATATTAAAATTTGGTTTATTAAGGGGTTACATCTAGTTAGAAGCCCTGAAAAATGAGGTTTTTAAAAAAATTTTCCTGAGAAAACTTCTGAATTAATTGTTTTAAGCCTTTGTACACATATTATGGTAACTTTGAATAATATTTAAAAAAATTTTATTTGCAAGAATAACAGTTTTTATAGCTGCTACAGCAGATTTCCAGGAACCCCTCCAAAAAAAGACCTTTTACGGTGACCACTATATCTCCGAAGTGGATTATCTGAAATGAAAAAACCAAACGGATTTGATTAAAGTATTGTATATTCTTGTAATTAATCGAAGGAATAAGCAAAAAAAAAATTTATTGACAAAATGGCGGCTTCTCAAAAAAAAAAATCTATTTTTTGGAATAGTTTTGGCCTTAAATTGTGTATAAACAAAAAAATGTTTATCGGTTTTAAAAAAGCTTCGATTAAGTACTAGAAAATATAGTTCAGAAGCCGGTGTAAAAATTTCAGACTAACCGGTTTAGCCGTTTCCGAGAAATCGTGGTCACCGACTTTCAAAACACAGTTTTGAGAAAAACAAGGTTAAAGTTTTAAAAGCTAATTTAATGTGCTCTGACGCGTCGTTACATTTATGCGTATAACTTCAAAAATAATCTTCGGAATGACTTGAAATTTTCATAGTGTTTACTTAAATATATGTACATTACAAAAATGAAATAAAAAAAAAATCGATTTTTTGAAAATTCTAACTAGATGTAACCCCTTAAATTCTTTGAACAATGGAAAGCTATACCGTACATCTGTAGTAACAGCTCGATTTATTACTATTAAGGTGATAGAACGAGATTTTACTCTCCACTTGGGACTGCAAATATTTGGATTTATAATGCTAAATTCGGTACCAGTATCTACTATAAACCTAAGTTTTCTTACGTTGGTTTTAATTGTTATATAGGGTAATTTTCTGGGCCCTGTAATTGAAAATTGTGTTCGTTTTCGTTGACTCCTATTTCCATGGGTTCTACATTGTTATACTTTCTGTTATTGAAAAGTCTTTCATTACTGTTATTTTGATTAAGAAAACTACCAGAGCTACGATTTGTTTTATTTTTTGGTTACTGTTGTTGCTATTAAAACTTGGTTGTTGGTGATTGTTATTAATGTTATTGTTGTTGTACTGTTGTCTGCGCTGTTGACTAAACGCATCGTTTGCTCCATTACTTACCTATATTGCTGTTATTGAACAGCTGGCTGTTCTGTTGATTAAGATATTGGTTCATATTAGGTCCGCTGTTATCACTATGTTGCTGTCTATGTTGCTGTCTATGTTGTTGTTATCAGCATTATGTTCTAAGTTGCTGCTTCTGTTAAGCGAACTACTGTTAAAAAAAAATTACATAAAATTACGACATAACAAAGTATTAAGTGAATTATAAAAAGCTTCGATTATCGAATCACATCTACAGATTCTAATTTTGTCAATGAGTTCGTCAACCGAATTTTTTTCGCCATGGTTATCTATAAGGACATTTTAACTTCCGGCCAAGTATCCGGTTTCCATTTATTAAACGAGATCTCCTAGCGTTTCTAATCATTTTATCTTTAATTTGGCCAATGAATAGAATTTTATATTCTTGAGCAGTAAAAGTGTCTAACATTGGGCATATGTAATCTATACGCTGTACAAAATTTAATAATGCATCTCTGTTTCCATCATATGGAGGAATGCTATTTATGTTGGAGGAAATAAGCTTAAATTTTACATTCATGTCTAAACTATCCATCTTTGCTCAACTGAATTAAATGAAATGTTATATAAATTAATCAATTTTACTTTTAAACAATGAGTTTCTACGAATATATTAGAAAAATTATGTGTGTTGGCTTTAAATGCTAATTACGTACATATATATTACACATACATAAGTCCGGATCACTCCCGCTTGACTCTCAACTATTTTTGTTTCAAAATTTGCTGCAGCGCTGCTGTTAAAGGTGATAACTTTGGGTAAAGGTGACCTTGAATTCTCCGTGACGAAAATGTGTTCTTCTTCGCTCTAATTGTTCATCTTATTGCAAGCGGTGAACTCTCGTGATTTCGTTGTTGTGGTTTTTTTTTCTCTTCTTTCGCTTACTGCTTTGATTGTCTTCTGTTAGTTCATTATAACGGCTATTGATTTACCGTTTTTTTTTTCACTCTACAGTTTCTAATAATGGAAAATTCTTCTTTCACAGCAAGTTTTTATTTTTCGAATCTCAATTCTTATTTATTTATTCACTTAATCAACTTTTGATTTTGTTAGAAATAAAATGTTCATGTCGAACGATTTCGTTTGATTTTTCAAGGTATTAGTTCTTAATATGCGCATAGATGAATAATAATTTGATTTTCACTTTCTTTCCGAAAATTTGTTTTTATGGCTTTTGCTTTTTTCAAGCATTTGCCTTTTAAAATGTTTGCGTTAATCACAATAAATTTTGATTATACTACAAAAGTACTTTTCGAACAATGTAATTAACTTTTTTATTTAAAATTTGCAGTGCGTGTAAGGTTCGCGGTGGACTGCGCCAGAAAAGAAGTAAAACGTCTTCTTGTGTCAAAGAACTTTATTAAAAAACCCCACTAGCTTAAAGCCTAACAATAATTAAATAGTAAGTCAAATGAGAGTATGTTGTTGTGTGTATGTTGAGTGCGTGAGTAAGCGTGTGGGTGTAGAGTGTGAGAAAGTATGTAAAGCAGTTGTTGGTTTAAATAAGAGTTAGCATAAGTAATTAAATATAAGAGTAAGATTAAGTAAGAATTAAGAGTAGGTATAATATAGGAATGGGTACAAGAATGATAGAAACAAGATTGCGCCCATCAGAGCATACGTGACGTCACGTTTGCTGAGTTGGGCAGTATTGCCAACCATTTGCTCTTCGCAATAAATTTAGTGCTTTTTTATACCGAAAATGCGACAATTTTTAAGTTTGGTGTTTGCTTCTTTTTGTTTTTAATTTAAGGCTAGCGAAACTTTAGGTTAAAAAAAAACTGTATTATTATACAAAAGAAGTTTAAAAAAGGCCACTCTGAGAAGATTTTAGTGCTAATGAAAATTTTTTTACTCCTATAAAATTTGATAATTTGAAAGTGCAAATTTAATTTTTGGCTCCATTTAAGGCTATGCAAAAATATTAAATGCCCCGCTCTCAACTCTTCTTAAGATTGAAAACCTTTTTACACATTTTAAAAAGTTTTTGAATTTATTGAATGCGAATTAAAACCATAGAGGTGTAATCGTTTCTTCCGGTCATCAATCCTTAGTGAGACATAGAGCATCAAGAGGTGTATTCATAGTAAAAATAAGCAACAAAATACCAGAAAATACTAAAGAAACCATACCGACATTTTTACGAAAAGAGTACCTTATCTGGTTACATAACTTCAAATATAGCAAAAAAGTCGTTCCCCTAATACAAGAGTCTCGCTTAACAAAAAAAACTCATAAATTAAATTGTACATAAGCATAACACATTTATTTAAAAAAAACGCACATTCTACAGACAATTTGTCACGCATACAAAGTTCTTTAAGTAACACAATAAAAATTTCGTGTTTTATTTTCTTTAAATGGGCATTTAGTGCGTTTTTATATCCAAAGCTAGGCAACTCTGTAGTAGCGAGAGAGAGATTTGACTGCCGAAAGCAGAAGAACACCAACAACACCGGCAATCACGGGCAATGCCACCAGATGTTAAAAAAAAGTAAAGCTAAATAAAACTGAGTGAATTATTTAAATAATTATTAAAAAATTTATATTTTACAAAATTATAAACATTACTTTTAATTAGAATAGGCTAGAAAAATGTCATGTGGAATGAACTAAAACTCCGACACAAAAAATAATAAAAATAACAAAAAAAAAAATGCTAAATCAAGTTACGAAAATGGTAATCTGGCCATACTAAAGCTAAAATCACGTAACTAGTTGTCAAATTCGCTGAGCGCAAAGTAACGGGACCACGATGGGCGCCACCTCATTATTCTTTGCATCATGGGAATGGGTATATACGTATATAGGGTGATCATGTAACTATACATTTAACAATAACCGGACAACACAACAGCTCTTAGAGACTATACTAAATAGACTTAAGCTACGCAATTAAGTTACATTTTAACAATTTATTTAAAAATAATTATTTCTTCTACTTTACTTATTACATTTCAATATAAAAAAAGGTAAATTTCTTACAGATTATACAGAAGCAAAGTTTGGGAATATTTATAAACTAGTTAAACAATTTACTTAGTAACATTTTGAAATAGTTTTCTCGAGCAACTATGAGTCCACCGCTCCACTTATCAAATCGAAAACGAAAGTAAGGGAGAGAATAGTCACCGCTATTGCGAGTGTCACCAATATTGCTGTAGATAAACGACTATTGAGCGATTGTCGATAATTAGTTCAAGTGCTAGTGAGCATGGATCGTTCGATAAATTAGCAACTCTGAACAGTTTCCAAACGGTTATTGGTTTACCACAATTTCTTAATCGCGGAATGTAAATGCGCAATGGAAGTAATACAATATGAAAGGGAATCCATACCAACAGAACTAAACAGCTTGGGACCTCCAGTGAGATCTTATGCCTAGTAGGCATGATCCTTGAGTATAGAAGATCTGATGATAACTTGAGAAATGTGGGAATTGATGTATTTCGTACACTCGTTGGCAATTTGATTGCCAAAATTGTAGGCAAATGCGTGAATGCAGCTTTCGGCAAACGAACATTTTAGAAAAACCTGTACAGTTACATATGTTGTTCTTTCCAGTATTTTCACGCAACTAATTAACAATAGCAACAATGCGACTGTTCTCCGCTCTGAGAGCAGCAATTTCACCAAACACAGACCGCAATGTTAATTATTCGCGTATATTTACACCCTGCATATGTCCGCTGCTATTTAATATTTCCTGACGAGGAGAACCAAAGTTTGGCATTGTTGTTGGATGCTGTGACAAATTACTCATGCCGTTACTTTTTACTTTTGGCTATTCAGAGTAGTTGAGCTATTAGGGCATGCGGCAGTACGATTATTCTCTGTATTATCCAGAGCAACAGATAGCTGTGGCGAACGTAAGGAGCGGGTGAACACTTTCTGCATAAAAATGCTGAGAGCAAAAAACTCCAAATCAATCGGCAAAATATTAACACAGCTTAAGGTGATAGAGTTCTTTGCACAGCCATGTAATTTTGAAAAATTATATAACCAAATTATTTAATAATTTAGAGTCATTTAATTGGAAATTAAGACTACACAAAAATAACATATTTACGAATGTAATGTTAATGTATTAACTGAAAACTAAGAAAATCCAGAGCGCAAATCAAAGGACAACCGCACTTAGCAAAAGTTTGTTTACTTGTTTAAATGCCGAAACTATAATCTCGAGCCAAACGCCACTCCATGATTAATAACTCCCATTGATCTTAACAAACTAAAGAATATTGAATTACAAAGTCAGCTGTACTCGCAATTAAGGAGTATATTTTTAAGTTATCATCATGCGAAAGGAAATTTGTGTAAAAAAACCTCATCTCATTAACAAAAATTATATAGAGAAGCGGCACAGTTTATTTCAGACAGCAGAGGTCGGAATGAAGTAACAGGATGATGAACCATCAATATTAACAACACAGTGATTAACCTCAGTGAGGAGAAATATAAGTAAATCCATTTTAAAACTGTGGAGAAATTAAAACTGTGTGATTAATCTTACTTTTGTATACGTTCTGCGAATTTATTAATACGGCAGAAAGTGCCAACGTTGCGTTATTCGTTATGTCGAAGAGTTGGTTAGTTACTCAAGGTAATTCTTCAATGCTTGAGTCTGAGCGTGACTCATAAAAAAAAGTGGGTAGAAAAGAGTTGGAAGCGACCAACGAAATAGAGATACATGGACATCGACTCAGCTGGAGGCAATTGAGATTGTTTTTTTCCGATATGCGCGGCATAGACGTTGTGAATATGTGTCTGAATTCAATATTTAGACAGTCGTATGTGTATACTATGTACAATCTGCGGACCCGCATTCATCGTGTGTAACCTAAGCTACTCGTTCATTGTGCAAGAGTTTTTTCAAATATATATATATATTAACGTTGCCACACCCACCGTATGACACTGCATTTAGTCCCTCGAACTTTTTATTATTGCGCAAGATGTGACCGCTCCTCAAGAAAGTCATAATTATTTCAAACAGGTGGTGAAGGAAACTGTAAATGTAGTATTGAAAGTACAAGGCTCGGCACTCGAAGTGTAACCAACTTCAGACTGCTCGCCCAGCACATGCACGGGCATCAGCTGTATGTTAGTTGGCTAAATGATAGTCCAGAGTAATGTTTACAAGCGCGCGGAAGCATTTTTCCGAGAGTAAACGCGAAAAAAGAAAATTAGTAATGGATTTCAAACGTAATAGTGTGATTGCATTTTATTTGGCGGGAAAATCATCACAGTAAATAAAGTTTTTGTTTATCGTCCCATTACTCGTTGCAATGATACTGGCAGCATCGCGAAAAGTCATGGAGATGATCCTTAAAAGTTTGCAACGTTACATGAAATTGTTCTAAATGTGAAGAAGCGGTTTGATGGAAATCCCCGACGCAGTGCCAATCAAATTGCGAAAGAACTAAAAAGATCTGCCCATAGCATCCGCCGCATACTGAAAAATGATCCCAAGGTCAAGTCTTACAAAAGGGCGCATTGTCTCACACCAAAGCAGCAACAAGTCAGTCTTGAGAGAGCGAAGAGTTTGCTTCGCTTGGCCGAAAGTAGTCAATTTCCGAACATTGTGTTTTATGACGAGAAAAATTTTCAAATTGAGCAATTCGTTAACTCCCAAAACGATAGAGTTTATTTGATCGAACTTTCATATAAGAATTTAAGTTATCGATTGGCCTCCAGGAGCCAGCACCCGCTGCAGGTAATGGTTTGGGCCGCTGTAACCGCAAATGGTCACTTCCAAACGTTTTCATCGAGCCTGGCGTCAAGGTAAATGCTAAATATTATCAGGAAGTTATTCTTGACATTGCTCTGAGGTCGTGGACAGACAAACATTTCGGTGGAAGACCATGGACATTTCAACTGGAGTCGGCGCCGTCCCACAAAGATCGAGTGAACCAGAAGCGGCTAAAAACTTCCGAACTTCGTAACGTTCACACAATGGCTCTTAAATTCACTAGACGCGAATCCGATGGATTACTCTCTTTAGACCATTTTGGAGAGCAAGGTCCGAACTAAAAGATTCACCAGTCTCGAGGCGCTGAAAAAAACAATTGTCCGCCAGTGGGCCAAAATACCTGCAAGTCACATTCGGGCAGCTTCCGATTCATAACGAGCAAAAGTAAATTAATTCTTAATTTTGTTTTATTTTCACACATTTTTTACTTTGAATTGAATAAAAGTAATTTTCCAAACTAAATTTATGCCCTTTTTAATTGGTTCCACTTCGAGTGCTCCCTATTTCGTGTACTAATGGTAGTACCTATACTAAAGGCGTGCATAGAACGACTCAGAAAAATTTTCAACCAATTCGGCTCTTAAAGCTGTTTAAGATGTAATCATAAAATTTAACTAAATGATAATGTAAGTAATATATATTTTCTAAACTATACCATATATGTAATCACGTAAATTTGTTTTTCCACAGCAATGCAAATATATTTCTTATCAGTTATTTAGTAATTGCTTGTTTTGTCAGCAGTCTCGAAGTATGCAGTAACTGCTTGTAGAGCAAATGTTACTTTCATATGCGGAACAGAAAATCTCAAGTGTTTTCATACACTTTTCTGCATAGTGAAAAGTAATTAGTGGATCTGAGTCTAATTGTTGTGGCATATAAAAGTTGAAGCTGCATGTTCTAATTCATAGTAGAAAAGTTTGTTTTGACACATCCGTCCGGCAAAGAGAGTAGTGCAAAGATGAGTCCAAGTAAGTTCGTTTAAAGTTACTGAGTTAAACAAAAAAAAAAAAGGAAAACACCACTAGACATATATTTTTGATTTCGTTTGATACATGTTCTTAATTTCCAGTAAACTGGTTACTGCTAGTCCTTGCTGTGGCTCCCCAAATATTTGCCCAAGTGGCTCCCGACTGTTCGCTCTTGCGTAATAATGAAATCGTGCCAGACTGTTATAATTGTCAGCGTTATTACATCTGTACAAGGGGTAGAGCCGTGTCACATAGATGCCGACAAGGATTAAATTTTGATTCTAAAACGAACGCCTGCACATCTCCTGAACTTGCAAAATGTTATGTGACTCGGGAGCAAAAACCCGATCCGTATGACGAGTATTATTCAGCTGAAATCTATGGAACATCTTGTGAAACAACACCATCACCATGTGAAACAACAATCCCACCCTGTAAAACAACAGCTCCACCGTGCAAAACAACAACACCCCTATGTGAAACAACAACACCCCTATGTGAAACAACAACCCCACCCTGTAAAACAACAACACCACCATGTGAAACAACAACCCCACCCTGTAAAACAACAAGACCACCATGTGAAACAACAATCCCCCCCTGTGAAATAACCACACCATGTCCTTGTAAAACAGCAGCACCAACACCTACAAGCTGTAAAACAACAACCCCACCATGTGAAACAACAACACCCCCCTGTGAAACAACAACCCCTCCCTGTAAAACAACAAAACCTCCATGTGAAACAACAGCTCCACCATGTAAAACAACAACACCCCTATGTGAAACAACAACCCCACCATGTGAAACAACAACACCACCATGTGAAACAACAACCCCCCCCTGTGAAATAACCACACCATGTCCTTGTAAAACAGCAGCACCAACACCTACAAGCTGTAAAACAACAAGACCACTATGTGAAACAACAGCTCCACCATGTAAAACAACAACACCCCTATGTGAAACAACAACCCCACCCTGTAAAACAACCCCACCCTGTAAAACAACAACACTCCCCTGTGAAACAACAACCCCTCCCTGTAAAACAACAGAAACACCATGTGAAACAACAGCTCCACCATGCAAAACAACAACACCCCCATGTGAAACAACGACCCCACCCAGTAAAACAACAAGACCACCATGTGAAACAACAACACCCCCCTGTGAAATAACCACACCATGTCCTTGTAAAACAGCAGCACCAACCACTTCAGGCTGTGAAACAACAACCCCACCATGTAAAACTACAACACCACCCTGTGAAACAACAACCCCTCCCTGTAAAACAACAACACCACCATGTGAAACAACAGCTCCACCATGCAAAACAACAACACCCCCATGTGAAACAACAACCCAACCCTGTAAAACAACAACTCTACCATGTGAAACAACAACACCTCCCTGTAAAACAACAACAGCACCATGTGAAACAACAGCTCCACCCTGTAAAACAACATCCTGTCCCTGTGAAACAACAACCTCACCTTGTCCAGAAGTATTGACTGATTACGACTATAACAACAGTGGGCATATTGTTCGAGTGAGAAACTCTTCAAGGGATTGTGTTAACTTGCCTGATAACACCTTCCTTGTAGACCCTAGATGTTGTTCCCGCTTCTATGTTTGCCGCAATGGGGCTGTGGAGCCTGTGAGATGTCCACTTGGATTTTGGTTTGATCGAGAGTTGGAGACTTGCCGACCTCGCCGAGAAGTAACAAATTGCCGATAGATGACAAAATGTTGTACTTAAAAGACGACAAATTGTAGAAGAACCAAGGAAGCATTAGAAGCACATCAATAGCATATGTGCTAAGTTTTGTTAGTCTGATAAAAATATACAATAACAGCGGTTAGATAACTCGTATGAACCATTAGGCACATACGATGACTGATGCCCTTATAATGCTTTCTGCTTACGACCACCGGTAAATAAAGGAACCACTAAACATTATTATATATATTTCTATACAAACAATATACTATACATATGTACGTACATATCACCCTATATATGCAGAAGCAAAATATATTATAACCCGAGCATTCCAAAAATCCAAAATATAACTTTTATTTGGCATCGTCATTACATTTATATTAGCTCCAGGACTTTAATTCCCATCCATCGGGCAACGTTGTTCATATATATAATTGGCGCGTACACCCTTTATTTGTTGTTTAGCCGAGCTCCTCCTCCAATTTGTGTAATGCATCGATGTTCGCCGAAGGGCTGATGATTATTCCCAAAGATATTTTTCATGCAAAAAATACATTGAGGTTTGACATTGCCTGCCGAGATACGACAACAATTAGAAAAAAAATATTCTATCATCTGGTGTTTTATGAAGATTCAGAGGTTCACAGAGATGCAAACATACGCACTTATATACATACATACATACACCACCTTATTGATTTTTGTGCTCTTCCATAACCGGAAATGATGATGATTTTTTTTATTTTGGCGAATTTTAATGAAATTATTTTCTTTGAGGCATCAATTTTTCTCAGATTGATACGAGACTCTAAGAAAATAATGAGACTAGTTTGATGCGACCGCGGACTGTAAGTGACCTGAAAAGAAACAGGGCATCGCCTCTAATAACGACCACCACGGGTTCCACGTATACTCAACTTAGCATCTTAATAAACCAGTTCAGTGTTTTTTGGCCAACATCCATAGACCATAAATGGTCTAAGAAGCCAGAAAAATATATGGGTTGAGGATCGATAATAATGCCATACCTAAGCCAGTTGGTATCACCACCGACCCAAAATGGTTTCTGTATGCGTATTATGAGTTATATCTGAGTCTGTTTCCCACCCAAATCAGCATTTAATATTTGAATTTGTTCAAATATAGTCGATCAGTGGCTGGCGCATACCATTTTGCCCTTTGGCGGGTGGCGTAAAATTTAAACAAGCAGTACACGCCATAAAGCGGAAGTGAAGCTCAATAAGCCAATTACCACTTCCAGATAAGTGACGCAAAGAAACAAACAGATTTATAGGTAGTCTTTGGGCCATAGGCCATTTCATGTTTTTCCTGTCAAGGGTAATACCAGGATTCACGATGACTTTTCTTAAAAAGTAGCCTGTGAATAATAGTAAGTTAATTTCTTTCAGTGACGAAAACGCTGTAGTAGTCTAAGTATCAGCGACATGACTCGCTATATAATTGTTGACGATGAACAAATTACCACTTTTTCCTTCGATTTATTTCGCCTAAACCGAGCGTTTGCGGTGGTAAGCTGTATGCATTGACATATGAAACATAGGTAATTGCATAGGGCGTAGCCAAAACATATTTACAGAAATGTGCATATCTATTCATGTAGATGTGTGTATAGATGTACCGAGTGAAATTTACTTGCTCATATTCGAATTCTTCGGTGCTTACTATATCGTTGCGAGATGCGTGTTGTAGCACTGCTGCCATCAAATGCAGCCATGCATAATTTTGGCAATCACTTCCGCTCGAAATGCCTTTAATGTTACATCCCATGTAATTTGCCATGGGACTTAAGGGATGAGCACATTGGCACAATATTTACATATATATTTATGCACACCAATGCACTCATATGTTATATATATGTATGTGTGTGTGTTAGCGTGTATAAATAATAATTAAAAGTATTAAAAATGCGAGTGAACGAGCAATTGTTTGACATTTCCCGCTTTAATTACCAACAAATCTTCCCTGCGTTAAATGAAAGTGGCTTTATTTTAGTCACGTAGAGGTTTGGCCTCTCATGGTTTCGACATAAAGGCAATGCCAGATAATGATTCGAATTTTAGAGTGTAAATACGTATAGCAGCAGTTTGCACCCGAAAAACACCCAAGAACCAGACCAACGAATTTCTATTGAAATTCGCGCCAGCTTTTTGCCATTTATGCGCCTGCTCTTACAACCCATTTTCTTAACTCTAGATGTACATTCATGGTCGATTTGATGACACTCGGCAGCAGTTTACATTTTATTATGATGGTGCGCTTGACGAACATTATTGATCTGACTTGGGAGAGCTAAGTGAAGATGAGTTCCATCGAATATTTTCATGACGGGTCTAATATAGTAGCATTTTCGAAAACTATATTACGTGGAAAACCTCGTCATGAGTAGTCGACGCAGAAAGCTAAGTCTGATAGATACTCGCTTGTCCAAAAGCATTGTGGACCTACTACAAGTTTTCAAACTTTTTATAGTGGGTCGTATGATAGGAGAAATTGTTCAGTGGGCCATCGTTGAAATCAGCCAACGCTCTTGTGTTAATTCAACTGATGCAGCTCAAATAGAATAATCAAACTCTGAGGAAAGTAAAGCTTTGGCAGCTACGTTAGCCCTAACGGCTGTCATGAGGGATAATCACCTTGCATATGCAGAATTATTATGCATGATTTGTTAAGCTTCAAAACGGCGAAAACTCAATCTTCAAGTGCCAAATGTCCAAAAAGATTGTACGGAGAGCATAAAATTGATCTCTGTGCCTCATGTGCGAAATAAAGTGTAAAATTTATAAAACACAGTTTTATTTTAGTCTTAAGCATAAACTGTACGTTTAGAACTAATGTTAGAAATTTAATTTGATTAGTGCTGCTTTTTATTTAATTTATCAGAAGCTATGAACCAAAAAATTAAAAATTAAACAGCTCTCGTGGAGCTGTTGACTTTCCTAATCATTCGAAAATAAACACCTTTAATTTCTCCATGCGTAACCTTAGCAATGTTGCTAATCACGCAAAGAATGTTCCCTTGGTGAGAACTAGAGCTCTGTGTGAGCTTTGGCCTGCTGCACAAAATGTGTCCATTTGTTCCGATCTTTGGCTGATTCCTTCCAATAGTTGACCTTAAGTTTCCCCATGTCGTCTTCTAGTTCGTGAATCCATCTTGACATTGGTCTGCCTCTTGCTTTCGTTGCAAATGTTTTAGCGCCAATTATTTTTCGTTCAGCTCCCGTGGAGTCCATTCTCATGATGGCTAGGCCATCTTAGGCTTTGAGCTTTGATGAACCGTAAAATATTCCGTACACTTTTTTCTCATCTTGTATGCTGGGCCTGCTCATAATTCCATCTAATACTCGCACGCCTTTCGCCGTTGACTTTGCTTGCAACGAAGATTTGTCTTCAAAATTTTCTCCTAAAAACTTGGAGCTTGTTTTTGTCTTTTTCACTTATTGTCTACGACTCCAACATCAACATATATTTTGTTTTATATATATTTCAAACAGTCAAAATATCTAAATAAAAACATACATACATGAAGTCCACAAATATGCAAGCTACTCAGCTCATGCAAGAATGAACCGGTATTCAAATCCTTGTTTGGCTTCTATGTGAGAAAAGAAATACTAATATTTATAAGCATTCATATACATATATATATGCACCTATATACAACTATATTTGTACTCATAGGCGCGCTGAGTCTCGCTGACAATAAGCTGCTTCTTGACATGCGACAGCAAACTATTGATGCCTCCATGTGACTGCTTGCTCTCGACCTTTTGTTGATTTTTCACATCGATGAGTTTAAATACGCATGCAATTAACTTAACTATAAATATGTTTTTAATCGAAAAGGGGGCGGTGAAACCTGTATTATGGCTAAAACAAATTAATTGTGTACACATATATATATACATATATTACATATTGCTTATGTAGCACAGCACTAGGCGTATGGATTTCAACAAGCGTAGAGAAGAGACAAATGCACGCACGTGGGGGAGTATAATTAATTAAAATTTGTTATATTGTGTGTAAGGTGCATTAGAATATTTATTAATAACTTGTTTCCCTATGTTGATATATGCTATGCTGGGACTTCCGAAGAAGCAGCCGACTGTCATGGAGTGCCTACTAAATATAATGACCCCTAAATATCATAACATCTGTGATATTTAGTTCCACTTTCGTTGTCTAAATTGAATATTAAAGCGATGCGATATGCGTTTTAAAAATGCTTAAGATTTGCTTGGGTTTTATTAGATCCCCCAACAGTCAAATTCCGCTTCCACGAAAGGGATGATGACCGTACGATGACTGAGTTGCTGTTGGGCTAACCGCTTCGTGTTGTTAATGAAATTCATCAGGTAGTTAGTAATAACAAGAACAGCTATATCAGCAGGCGTAGCAAAGAAATGAGAGCCAAGATTCTTAAATCTTAGCCAAACGAGAGCAACGCAGCTAAGCAGAAGGTGCTGAGTCTTATAACATACAAAATTCACGGACATTGTCCTGTGGCCACGACTTTACAAGTTTGTTTACTTACCCAGCGCTCGCGGAGTTTATGCGAGAGACACTCTGTCAAAGTAGTCAGGGCCTTTGTCTAGCCAACTCATCCGATCCGCAGTTTTCTGCAATGCTCATTATCACCAGGTACCCAGATGAGACTTACATAAAAAAATCGGTGGCAATCGGAAGTGAAGTCAGGCATTCTCCAATCAGTTTTGAGTTCACGACCATCAAGCCTAGGGCGCTGACTGCCGCTTGGCTCTTTGAGTATAATTAAGCAATCAACTAACTTCTATCGAAAAACTCGCTCCCGTTTTTTATGAGCATTTTATAGCAAGTATGCCGAGGTGACTGGCAGAGCCAATTTTGTTGCGCGCGATGTGCCAGCAGTAAGTCTTGGGTTCATTCACCACAGCAGACCCGAAAGAAAATACTAACTAACACTCGTCCTCTCGGTCGATGAGAAGCCTCTCAGTTTTCGCAAGTCGACACGTATTCGAAAATCGTCACATAAAATTTGGTTGAATTCGCTTAGATTGTCAGGTATTTACAAGAATTACGCTATAGTAAATTCGCTTTTGTGTGAAATTTACTTATTGACGTTTTTGACATTTTTCAATGCTATTGACTATAGCAGCAATAACGTGCCTTTGGGTGGCAAGAAAGCATTGCCTGCGCCAACACACACTAACATACGCACCCGTTCGGTTAAATGCCTTTAAACAATAGTTTGAGCAGATAAATTAATTAGCTGAAATAGTTAAGCGTTCTGTCACTGTCAAAAGCTGTGGGTGCATTATGCAGTAGCCTTACCTAAATATTTCAAAGTGTGCGTGCGTATGTGCGCTGGTGTCGCAGTGTTGTCATCAACAGGCCATACGTGCCGTAATATTCATATGGCAGTTCTGGTAAATTTGAACATATTAATGTACATGCATTCGTGCATATATATATAAGTGTGCGAGCATATAGAAATTCTGACTTTTGTAGAGACTGTCACTCAGTTGGTCATAAATTAAATTTGCGGCAGGCGCGTGCGCGCAGTCATTGTTCCGGCAGGCATTCAAATGCCAATTATGAACAACAACAATAAGAACAACAATAGCAATAGCAGTAATGCAACAACAGTCATGCAAATATTGCCAACTAAAGCCATAACATACAACAACCCCAACAATAAGAGAGATGACAATTGCATTTGCCTCCTCCAATGACGGCGAGGATGTGCACAGTGGCATGCGGCTGTGAAGGCAAAGCCCTTGCCAAAAATTTAGCCCAAAAGTGTACAAGACATGTAAATGTATAAACCTTGTGAAACTTGCTCACTAATATTCATACAAGTGAATATGGGACTAGGCGGGTATGTAGTATTCTATAGGAGAGGGTTACTCACACGCGAAAATAAAGAGAAACTCTACCTCTAATAGCTTTAGTGAAAATGTTCATTTCAAGTTTATTTATAAATGTACTTTCGGTATACAACACTGGGGATGCGCTAGTCAATAGTATATCACCTCTAGTGGGACCACCTCCAAAGTTTACTTTTGCATAGATAGTCAGGCAGCCATAAGCAATTAAATCGCTTGAAATTGAAATTTGAAAAGGTCGAGCCAAGGAGCACCAAGAGATTTGATGGCTCCTAAAATACTCAAGCTAAAAAGCCCATTGTATTTAAAGCTCCGGAAAGGGGGTAGATAGTCAAGGAGGGAAGGAGACAAGTATCGGAGAAAGAGATAGGGAAGAATAGAGACAGATATAGAAATAGTTAGTCTTGAGAGAATTTTCCAGATTCCTTGGCAAATCTGTAAATATTCTCCGGTTTTAGAGAACGAATATTACTCATTGTCACGGCATTGGAACCCAAAACTCGTAGCCGTGCTCTAGTAAAGGCAGGACACTCATATAGAAAGTGCTCAGTGGTATCCGCCTCCTCCAAGCATGGCAGGCACATTGGGTCCTCCATGATTCCTATGGTGGTCATATGCTGACCCCATGGGTTGTGTCCTGTAATGATGCCGACCATCAACCGAACGTCTTTACTTCCAAGTTTTAGTAGAAAGTTTGACAGTTTTCTGTTTGAACTTGTCACAAAACACTTTACAGTTCTGCAGCGTTCTAGGCCGGACTATCGCCCTTTATATAGATTGCCTACATAATCGCTAATCCAATTCATGATTCCTGCGGACCTGATCCCGATTATTGACTCTGGCCCTTGTGGAGGCACCGCTGATCCGCGGTTGGCCAATTCATCGGAATTTTCGCTTCCTTGAACAGCTGAGTGTCCTGGAACCCATATAAGTACAAGCGTGTTTTATCTTGTGACAGAATTAAGCTTCTTCTTATATTCTTCAATAATTTTTGAGGTTTTCTTCGCGTTCTCCAGGGCCTTCAGTGCAGCCTGACTGTCACTGAAAACTCCAATCTGTTTCCCGCTCCATCTCCTCCCGATTATCCATTCGGCAAAAATTTCCGTTTGGAAAACAGTTGCCATATCCCTCATAGTATAGTGATACTTATTACTATCGTTTAAGTACCATCCGGATCCAGACCCTATTTCATTCTTGGACCCATCGGTAAAGAAAATATCCGTCAAACTTCTCTGCATACATTCTGAATTGCTACATTGCTCACGCAATGGAAATCTGTCATCAAATTTCCTTCCAAATGAAAGTGTGGGTATTAGATCGTCTTTAGGTGCCAAAAACAGTGGATACTGCTCAGATAGCAACTTAAAGATTTCTCTGTGTCCCGAAGTCCTATCTTCGTGCCAGAAACCATATTTATGGAGTCTGCACATTGCTTTTATTGCGTAGCATTTAGGGCATCAACAGAGGTTGTACTCATGGCACCCGTGATGCATAAACATACATTTCTTTGTAGCCTGTATAGTTCCCGGATTGTGGACTTAACCATGCTCCGTCGCCACCAGACCACAGAAGCGTAAGGGATGATTTGTCTGATAAGTGCTCTGTATATCCATAGGACCACAGCAGATTTCAGACCCCAGGTTTTACCAAAGGCTCCGCGGTGTATCTCCTAAGTCAGCTTCTTATCCAAGATTACTCCTAGATATTTAACTTCATCGGAAAGACCAAGTGTCACACCTTTCAGTGTTGGAAGACTGAGTCCATCCAATTTCCGTTTTCTCGTAAGCAAGACTGCAGGCAGGGCATTCAAAAATTGGTATTTTTTCGCTGCCATAAACTTTTTTGTTGCTTTGGATGCGTGAACGGTTTTGTTGCCAAGCTGGAAAATCCACTCGGCATCGAAGTTATAATGAGAAAAAGTAATAACTACTTCGTCTAGAAATTCTATATACTAGACAATATTCTTTTTAGTAAACGCGTTATTTCGTATGAAATCCAAATCTCGCAACACAATTTTGCAATAACGGTACTAAGAATAATGACTAAAGAAGAATTTTGCAAGTGTATAGTTAACTTGGATTGGAAATACAGACTTTGGCATACCAAACCAAAATGTGCCGTTACCATCAAGAAAGATATCGGTATAAAAAACTTTGCACATACCTATACTTAAATCTGTGAGGTATATTGCGTGCTTGGCCGAGCTCCTCCTCCTATTTATGGCGTGCGCCTTGATTTTAGAATAGTCAGTTGAAACTAGATTTTAAAATAGTCTATTTGATTTTACAAATGATCAATGGAAGAGTCTATTAATTTTTTTATTTCACTTTCATACACATCACAGATTCTCAAATGTGTAGCCTCTTGTTTAACTTTAACCAATCGAATTGACCATTCTAAAATTCAACTTCGGTTTTCTAAAATCCAATTGACGTTTTCTTAAATCCAAATGAAACTTCAAAAACTCCACATACCTATTTTAAAATCCAAATGAAGTTTTCTGAAATTCAAATGACGCTGATGATTTCTAAAATCCAACCAGAAATGGTATTGAAGTCGCTTGGCAAGAGTTTCGAAATTGCATATGAAATTATTCAACTAAGTAACTTTTTTTATTCCATTTATTAAGTAAAAATTATTGCTGCGATTGGAGGTCACACCAAAAATGCGAAAAGCGCCTTAAACAGGCAAAAAAAAAGTGACTGAGAAAACATAGTTCAGCTTTGCTACTTTTTTCACCATTTAAGAGTCAACTAATATGATCATATAAATGTTGGAAAAAAATTCAACATTTATCTTTTAATATCACATTTCACACGGTTTCCTATAGCACAGAGTGTAAGCTAGTGCCATTTTATTTACACAAATTTTGGCTACATATGTAATTATATGATTAAAACCGAGCGAGTGCCACTTCACTTTTTGTGGGCAATTATATTAATTAGAGCAAAATGACAATAAATAGCAAATAGAATGAAAGCCTTTGTTAAGCATAGTGGCACGCCCACACGCACAGCTTTGCACATGGTTCGTCATTAATTTGCATACATAAAGTTTATAATTGACTGAGCTGTATTGAATTATTTCACGTATGAAAGTATTCAACTACTTTATTTTTAAAATTCATATAATGTGTAATTTAGTAAGCCAAATTAGTTTGCAAAAAATAGTTTTGTGGTTTCATGCAGGCGCAATCTCTATTATTTAGGAACTGGTATTAATCGACACTACGAGATTTCGTTGGTCATACGTCATGACTTTTTTGCCTTCGTGCACCGAGGAAGGCTGAAGTGTCACCAATAAGTTCTTGTACTACTTTCTTTCTAAACTATTTATTGTTGTATTAATTTTTACATGGCTATTGCGCAATGAAAAACGACTTTTTGATGCCGGAAATTGAAGTCCGTGTTATCTACAACATTTGGTTCAAAACAAGACGGCGCTACTTGCCATACAGGTTGTGAAACAATGGATTTACTGCGTCATCGTTGCAGTGAGCAATTGATCTCTTGTCTCTGACCAGTAGATTGGCCACCAAGATCGTGTGATATACACCTTTGGGCTTTTATTTGTGGGGATATGTAAATCTAAATGCTTTGTGGATAAACCAGTTTCGATTGAGGCATTGGGAGCCAACATTACGAAGGTTATTCGGGAGATACAGACCGAAGTCCTCCAATGGGTCATTCGAAATTGCTGTTTACAGATGGTCGAGTTATGGCGTAGTTGCGGTCAACATTTGAAAGGGATTACCTTTAAAAAATTAACTTCATGAGTGGTTATACACAAAAATAATAAAAATTGCCCAATAAATTTAAATTTTTGTTGATTTATTTCAATTTAAAATCCGAAACCTCAAAATTGATCACCCATTAAAAGTAGTATATCGAAACACTAATCCATACAACCATGCAGAATGCCATTGTAATGTATTTATATTGAAGAAAATGCGCAAATCTCAGGAAAAATTTTTTCAAAAATTACCATGAATTTTTAGCCATTTGAGACTTGATTTTTGAATCAAAAACTGAATGGGTCATAAAACTGTGTATTCCCAATTTTTCCAAAAATGCTGACTAAAAAGATTGATATTTTGACCAAAGTTGACCGAATTTTTATAAATATGGTATAAAGTTTGAAGCTTTACATTGTATTGTTTTTGTTGGAGGTATTAAATATATTTAAAAGAAAAAAATCAAAAACAGGATAGAGGAAAAAGTCAAAACTTATAAATATGTGATGCCTACTTTTTTTTGTTTTTTGGCGGGGAGGTTGGGTTAAAAGTGTCTTCGCACCATATAGTAACCGCCGCTACTACGTGTGTGGTGATTCCACTAAAAAAATACCCCTCCTCTTCTCTTCGATTTTTCCCTCCACCACAAGACTGCTTCCGCATTGTTTCGAGGTAGAGGGCCCAGACGGCGTTCTTAAAAAGGGTACTTACTTACTTACTCACCCTGCGTCTAGAGTCGCCTGTTTTGAGAAGCCTATGCTTAATGCTCTTCAGAAAGACTTTCATTTCACGCTTCTTTTTTCGGATAATATCCTCCACGAAATTTGCGACGGCACTCAATTTTTCTTCATCTATCATCTTTTTCTCGATAATTTCTTCAGGTGTAAATACACCAATAGCTCGTTGCAGACCTATTCTCTCTATGTTCCACCTCTCACATTTAAAGAAGGTGTGCTCCGCATCATCATACTCAGTATTTCCATATATGCAGTTTGGTTGGCTCACTTTTCCCATTCGCCACAGATACTTGCGAAAGGATCTATGTCCGGACAAAAGCTGTGTGAGGTAATAGTTAACCTCACTGTGCTTTCTTTCTACCCACTTTTTTAGATCGGGTATTAGTCTCGCTATCCATCTACCGTATCGTTCGGAGTTCCATCTTGCCTGCCAAAGTGTGAGCGTTTGAACTCTAATATCGAAGATAGCATGGTACTGGGATTCCTCTGTTTTTTGCCTCCCATCTCCGTTTGCGCTTGTGCTAGAATATCTATAGGGATGGTTCCGCTGATAACTTAAACCGCTGCTTCAGATACTTTTCTCTATGTATGTAATGCATACTTTAGTTTGACGCTGATTGCATACTGTTATTAATTTATATTGTACCCAAAAAAGTTCATTTTATTACATTGCTTTAGTATCCTGACATTTAAGTCACACTCTCTGCAGCACATATTTAATTACTTCAAATAACTTTTTAAAAAATCGTGCATCGAGGAAAAATAAATACGGTTGAAATTAGCTTTTTCAGTCAACTTTGCAAACCGAAAATTATTATTATTTTTTGTCTTTTAACAAGCTCTATGAATCGTATTAGGCTTCGGTGAGTAAATATCAAAGAGAAAAAACTATTTCACACCCCTTCTTTATCACTGCGTAAATCTTTTGACTGCGCCCCAGGCTGCATAACTTTCAGTGTATCACTCACTTTCAAACAAATTAACCACTGAAAGTTATTTATAATGACCGCAACAACAATAATTGAAATCAAACTATTTAATTTGCCACAAATAACTAAGCTGCCTATAAACTTTTTGGATTGCAAATGTCAATACAAGCAGAAATGATATTATGGTATAAAAATATTAAATAATAAACAAAACCTTGACATTATTTCGAAAATTATTAATATCAGTGCACACAGCACCACTAAACTTACTGACTAGTCACAAAACTACGTATTACATATTTATAATTATATATTTATAACTAATCTATGGACTTCGCTTTCATAATGGCTCACAGGTATGTGCCGCTCTACCAAATAAACGAAAACCCACTTAACCTCTGATATTTGTAAGTTCGTCTGTCTACTCACTTCATACGACTTATTTTCCACTCATGCAAGGTAATAAATCAAAATTTTAGACACTCACACAAACACGCATTAAGGATGCAGAAATACATATACGGAAAATGGGTTATTTGAAAATACATTCAGCTGCGGTTTGACCGAAATTTTCAAAATTTATGTGTGCGTTTACCCAATTAAATTGCCATTGGAAGCCAAGGACGATACATTGCGTTAAATAATTCTGGCAATAGAGCTTATTGACAACTTATTTGTTTCTCATTGAATTCTTATATATATTTTTTTTATGAAAATATATATATTCAAGTTTCAAACTTTTTGCAAGTCAGAAAAAATCAAAAAATTTCATTAAAATTTCACACCATTTAATCACAATTAAAAAAATTAGTATGATGTTTTTACACCATTAAATTTTGTTGTAATAAAGTGCATGTTTGAAGTGTCTAAAGAAGCGTGTTGATTTTTGACATTTTTCTTGTTGGCGGTCTTGCCCGCTATTTTTTATATGGAATAACACACCCAACAGCGCCAGAGGAAAAAATTGTCAAAATCAACGCGTTTTTTATGCCACTTGAAACTTGCACTTTATTGTGCCCAAATTCACTGAGCTATAGAATCCAAGCCTATTTTACTAATTCTGATTAAAAAGTTTAAAATTTGGGCGAAAATTCGTTGAATTTTTTTGAAATTTTGCACAAAGCTTGAACCTTTAATTATATTTCTTTTATAGTGGAATGCACCATTCATGCAAAAATTATTAAAATTAAACGAGAATGAAATAAATTGTAAAAAAGAAAAATAAAAATATATACAAGGGGACTCACAAAAATTCGGTAAATTGAATTAAAAAATAGATTCATTTTTTTAATCCTTATTATTTTTATCTTCTCCATATAATCACCATTAATTTCAATATTTTTTTACTCTGTTGAGAACAGTTCTCAAAATCGCATTTTTACAGCTTCTCAAGTTCAGTATTCACAGAATTTATTATCTCGTCATTGCTACCAAAGAATTTTCCTCTAAATTTTTTTTTTTTAATTTTGGAAATAAATTATTGGACTTTTTTCAATGCTAGCCAGCGCAATGAAGTTACTGGTCATTTCAGTAGTGTGAGCTGACACGTTATCGTGGTGTGAGAAGTTGTCGTTTTTTCAATTTTCAAGCAATTGTTGAACACTTTTGGTAAGCACTTTTAGGTATACCATTTGACAGTTACCGCATGAGAAGAACCTAGCAGCAAACTGTTTGCTCTGGTGAAGTAAACCGCGATCAAAACTTTTGTACAAGTGGATGTGCTGCTTTCAGACTCCATATCATTGACTGCAGTTTGGATTCCGAATCATACTTTAACAATGAAGCTTGTCGTCTACTCAAGCTGACATTGGATCAATTATTTCACGTTTTTGCGTCCTCTTTTTCTGGAACTTGAAAAGAAATATAGCAAACTATACCAAAATGAATGGCATTAAAAATTTTTCAAAAAAATTTAAAATAAAAATCGGCTTACCGAACTTCTGTTAGTATATACAAATAAGTACGAATTTCGAAAATGGGAACTGAGAGTTTTAGCTATAAAATATGAAGTATAAGCGTTAAATTTACATACATATAAATATAATGTTTTGAATGGTGTTAGTATTGAATGGTGTTAGTATTCTTGACAACAGCAACAATTCAAATTTGTAATAGTCAATAATTTTCGTAACAGACTAAATCCTACACAATTCGAATCACAATTTGCACATTAAAGAAATTTCTAATTTTAATATGAAAACTGAAAAAAATCATAAATGATATGCGAAGAATAATATATTTTAAGCTCAAGTGTTTTTCAACTTATTTGTATTTGATATTGAAGAGAAAAGGCGAAATATTGTTGATATTTAAATGCAGCTAAGCTAGAATAAAATAATGAAATGAAAATAGATTTTGTTGTTTTTCTATTTCAAATTTAATAGAAGGCAAGCAATCAGTTAGATATTTTAATATTTTAACCCATAAATGGTGATAATCGATATTCTGCCAAATTTTCATTATAGCTGCATCAAATTTTACGCTCGAATACTTAGTACACACGTAACTTTATATCACATAATTATATTTAAAATATGCATCTGTAATTATAAAATCCACATTGCACAATTAATTATATGCAACCATCATTTGTTTTTTTTTTTTTTGTTTAGTTGTTATCTTTTAATCAACACGTATAATTATAATTATCATTTTCCGCTCCAAAAAATTAACACATTTTTCCTACAACTCATTACTCTAATTACACTTAATCCCGTCCAACAAATTGAATTTATTTATTTTACAATATTAAATCTACACACAAATACTAATGCACGCAACTGATTGCTGCCAAAATTGCATCTGTCAAAAGCTACGCAACGTAAATATCTACTCGTTGTAGTGTCTATGCATATCCTCACCGACTAGCCTGACATGGCGTATACGCAACTACCTTGCCGCCGACGGGCACATCAGATTTTGTATACTCTCAACGGCCATACATCAATATTATATTTGCACTTATTTACAGCAGCTATTTGTTGTTTGTTTGTTTTTTTTTTCTGCTTTTGTTTTTGGGGCATAGCAACCGAAATACGGCACTGAATGCACGAGTATATTTAACAAGTATCTGTTGCCTGTAGTGATTGTGAGGGTGTACATATATACAATCAGCTCCGGTCAAAGTAATAGTAGTGCCTAAAATAAGTGGACTGTGCAGGCCATTTCCCACCCTCAACCCTATTTCCCTAAAACCACTGCTGCGCCAACTTGTTTGTATGTACTATTGGAAGATCAAAAACAGTGGCATTTCTTTTCTTGAACGGTCTCCTTTATCTAGTTTATCGGTCTGACACTATAAAATGAAAAAATGCCCAAATCATAACACCTGATCTTCCTTGTTTAATAGTTCTGTTTGTGCATTTCGGGTTGTACTCGGAATCAGCAGGACGTGTGATGCATTATTATCTTGTATGCGTCCTCTTTTACCATACAGCGCGATTTTGGATTCATCTGTCTACAATATATTTTTCTATTTCTCGGTGGGCCAATCGAAGTTCTCATTTGCAACCTTTAGTTGCCTTTTAGACAGTAATGGCACTTTTCTAAGGTTATGAGCGTTCAAGTTCTGTTCCCACAAACCTCTACGTATAGTTTCCAAGCTTGCCTCCAGCTCCAGTTCACTTTTAATTTTAGTAGTCGGAGCAAAATAACTATTCTCTGAGTCCTAACCACACGATTAATTGATTTGGACATCGTCTACTTGTTTCAGGTTGTAATTTATATTTTAATGCATAACAAATCATTTTCGGTGAACAGCCTCCAATATCTTCAACTTCTTTCGAAGTTTTCCTTTCGAAATTAATTTTTTGATAAGGTTGCGCTGTTCGGCGGTGCAATGCTTGCCTCGTTCCATAGTTGAACATTTTTTTATCAGATTTTCATAAATTTCTTTTTTTCTTTTATTGAAACTTTACAAAATTTGTATACATTTCATGGTATTACGCCTAGCTTAAGCTAACAAATAAAATTATTTTATCCTTAACATTGAAATTTAAAAACAATTATAAATATTTGGCGACTAAATCTCGTGGCTTAGTTCTTCGAAGTCTTCTTGTGCAGACTGTTTTGGTAAACTCTGTGGCCGGGTTTGTGTGCTCTTTCGGCCTGGTTTCATGCTTATTTGTAATAATTGGGATTGTATCAGCGCTTTTTTCACCGACAGATCATTGTGCAGGTCGTGATTTCGCACATACCAAGATGCGTTGACCATGTCTCTGAGGATATGTCCACAGGCATTGTACAACTTCAATGTTTGATTTAGTGGTACGTCCCCATAATCGAATGAGATTTTCATAAAATGATTTGGAAAGGAAAGGCAGTATTTACCTTCTCGTAAATAAAGCACTCAAATAAATATATTATATGCATTTTTTGGCAGCACATTTCTTGCGCTACTATTATTTTTGCTGACTCATTAGCCAATGCACATGAAAATAAATGAAATCTCGATTCCAAGTGCTAACGTATACAGGGATAGGGGCGCTTTTTTCATTGAACTCTGTCTATGCAAGAGTATCTTAAAGAGAATAATGCACAAAGAAGACAACGAGAAAAATAAAAATATTTTACTGTTTGCGGTACTAGTACAACTTTTATTTTGACAGCAACTGTATATGTTATTAATATATATATATTCGTACAAATATATTTGTATATATAGCGCAGAGAACGTCAATAACCACACTAAATTAAAATTCATAATTGAGTGGGATTGTGTGCGGGCGGAAATTGCGCACACTGGTGCTTATGTTGCATGCAATAACCAATCAAATATTTGTTGTCAAATATTATAATTTTTTTTGTTTTGTTTTGTTTTTCTTTTTGTCCCTTTTTCTATAAAGTAAATTGTACCTTGAATTTATGCCATGATTTTCAATGCGAATTCCCGAATGTGGCAAAAACCCAGAGAAATACACACATATGTACATACTCGTGTATATAAACATACGCACATGAATTTTGCATAAATCAAAGTCCACTAACACTAAATAGTTGCGGAACAGCGATCATTCGCGACACACGGAAATTACAAATTGGTGTGCACGTATATGTTCATACATACATATATGTATGTATTACATTACGGCATTAAAAGTAGTGACAATAATAGAGCACTGAAAGCAAATTTATGCTCGCACATACACATTCGTATAGAAGTGTACGCATGGCATGCATTTATGTATGACGATTTGTTGATTTGTGGTGTTCTGACTAACTACCTTTGCTCTGCCAACACTAAGGCAGCAAATAAATCACATTTTCGCATGCCACAAAAAATTCTATTTATTTAAATATTAATTTCAATGTTTATACAATGACGATTTGCATACATACAAATGCATTATTTGCTAGTCAGAAAGCACGGAATAAATTTCAATAAAAAGTAGCATTTCAATAAATTAAACCAAGTGCTTGTAAATGCCCCATGCTAAGAGTGTGCTGTCATGAGAGACTTACGCGGAGTGTGCACACGAGAAGAGAAACGACCCTCAATAGTCTTTATGGCAGTAATCAGAGCATAAATATGTAAAGATGTTGCGCATTTTCTCCATAAACCGATTGCACGACATATTGTAGCCTTAATTGGTCATCATTCTTATTGCTGAGTAGATGAACTAAGAGCCGAGTGAGTACTGAGAGACAATAGAGTGCCGCAGAAAGGCGAATGCCTTTTGGTTTACTAAGAGCCGAGTGAGTACTGAGAGTTAATGGAGGCTCTCAGGCAGGCGAATGCCCTTTGGTTTACTAAGGATGGCATTAAGTCATTATGTAGGTCTGATGTATATAGGCTGCTCATTTGTTACCTCACCGATTACTTTACAAGTGTAACAGAATGTTGGATAAGAAATGTGGTCTTCAACCAAAGCTATCCAATTGGTGCTATACAGCCTTACTAATATATGTGGCACTAGGCCGGTGACCTGCTATAGTAAAGATATACATCCAAACCAAGCTGAACAAGATGCAAAAATCAGCGTGTATCCTAAACTCAGAAGCGCTTGGCACCAGCCCTACTGAAGTGCTTAACATACTAACACATCTATTACCATTGAACTTACACATAAAAATATAGCAAGATCCTCCTAAATGGGCCCTCACTGCTCAAAAACAAATCCGACTTCACAATCCACGAACTTAACTTCAAGAAAGATTGTACAGTACGTTTCCCACCGATAGCCGAATAGAGGAAAAAGAAGGTGATAGGTAGACTCGGCATTGAAATCTACACTGCCAGTTTTAAGTTGAACAGTGATATGGGAGCTGGAACCTATTTGGAGCCGCTCAAATTGTCCAAATCAATTCAACTTCCTGACTATGCCAGCGTCTTCCAGGCAGAACTATCAGCAATCAAAGAAACATGCAAATCCCTAAAACACTACAAAGAAATTGGTGTAAGAGTACCAAACTTTGCAGACTGTCAAGCAGTATCAAGGCCTTAGATTCCAATTTCATTTCATCGAAACTAGTTTTGCAGTTACTCTGAAATGGGTTCCCGGTCATGGAAGTATTAAGGGTAATGAGATAGCTGATGAGCTACCAAGAAAATGCGCCTATGCGCTAGATATAACAGAGGCAGTAGCTTCACACTACTATGCTTTAGCCGAAAAAAGGTGAACGCAATTAAATACATGTATCAGAACAAGAGAAACATGTCCATCGTACAACATCCAAAGGACGATTTAACTGTTAGGATGATCTCGCCCAAGGGGATCATATAGCCAAACTTAACCATCCTTTCAATCCCATCTGCAGAAGGTGTCAGGCGGAAGAGGTGAAAGCAAGTACTTTACACCACACTATGTGAATGTCCAGGTCTAGCTAGAGCAAGACTTCAGGGTTTCGGTAATCCTCTTAAGGAACTGGTTCTGCCGAGGTTAGAAAAAGGACTGGTAGACCAAAAACTAGATGCTCTATTGAGAATATTGCTGCTGTAACGCAAAGTGTTGCTTAACAGCCTTCACCATCAATATCTTGACGTTATCAACAATTCAGGAATCAGCATTAGTGAATCAACTGTTTGGCATGTTTTATCTGTCGACGTGCTTATGGTTTTGAATAAAAATAGTCAAACCAGAAGTTATCTAAATTTCTGCACGATTTATTTCAAAACAACTTCAAGGCGCATCTTTTCATAGACCCTTTATTAAAATTCTTCAACACAAGAGCCCTTTGAGTATTGCGAACTATCATATTTTACTCATTTGCAACCCCACTGTACACGACCACTTACAGATATTTGTACAATTAAGTATACACCTGCAAATATACATTCACACGTTTGTATTTTGTTGGGTTCTAAATCCGCTCAAAGTTGTAAGTCTTGTGTCGACAATTTCCAATCAAACTCATACAAGCGCATAAACATACACCATTACGGGGGTAGGAAAACAAATTTCAATGATTTTATAAACATACATATGTCTATTGACATGCAAGTGTGCACACTTACAAATCACAGAAGCTATATTACGGTACAAGTATATGTACAAATACCGAAGCAGCAGATTTGGTTGCATTTAAATCAAATTACAATGTTTAGATGCTTGCCAAGGTAGGTAGCAATACAATCGTCTTAGCAATGCAAGTGGGTGGATACCATCGAGCAAAAGAAATCCGCTTAGATCCTGGTACGATGCACCAGAAATAGTGTGGTAACATTGCAAATAACGAAGAAGCAGTAGCAAGAAGCTGGCATAACGAAACGAGAGGTGGAAAATAATCGGCAACTGGGAAATGAAGCACAACAGCAAGAATACGGCAGTAATTGCAATGGCATGAGGTAACTATTGCGTTTTGAAAAAAAAATGTTTAATGGCAACCAGCTGCAACTATTTACAGTGCACATGCGATCCGAAAACGATTCAACATTGTTAGATGGGTTGAGCTCTAAGTTGTGTGCTTGCTGTGGCAAATAAATGTATTATACGTGAAAAATCGATAGATAAATATTGAGCGCGAAATTAGTGCATGTGTAGTGGTGAGTTGCTGAAAAGGGTTCTTGTATAATTCGTAAGTTCTGTAACGTAATTATATGATTCTCACCTGATTCAATTACATAAATAAAATGCGCGCCTAAAGATATGCATCTCCTAAAATGCTTGAAAGTAGTGTCGGCTGAAATCATATAACAAATACATGCAGACACATTTGTTCTACATACAGGCGCTTTATTAAACACAGCACAGATTAAAGCTGATATTATATTGTAATTTAAGATGGATATAGACTTCTACATATGCATGTAGATATATGTCATAAATTTCTATGAAAGAGAAAGAACTATGCTCAAAAATTACTCAAAAACTCGATTTTAATACGTGTTTTTACTTTATTTGAAAATGTTTCATATGCAACACTCGTTTTTTCTGTAATACCATTTTTTTAGAGTGCTGCCATCTTTGAGTAATTTAATAAGAGTAATTTACGAAAACTACACGGAAATAAATGTTGAGATAAAGAATATTTAGTAAACCTCGACTCTGAAAACTTTTTTGTTTTGACAGCGGGGGGTTAGATGGGAAAGTGATGCGTACAATATAGCCACTCCTCTCCAATTGGCAACCTCTACCCACTGTCCAGGAACTGATGCCCTGGACTTGGTACTCCCTGTTTTCGCTAACGAGGCTCTGTCGACCGGTGACAAGGCGGTATAACCTTGTCAGCACTTTAAGCTAAGGTGTCGAGGTACCCGTGCCGAGAGCTGCATGGCTGGTAGTGTCTAAATAACCAGTCTTTAACGGTCCCCTCCGACGCCCAGGCTAGGTCGGTTGTATTAAGTGCCTTACCACGGCATGCCGGCTCTGCCGTGGCGGACCACCCCTTCCGTGCCTACTCGTGGGACCAAAAAGCTAATGGATTCTAAAACAAACAAAAAAACAAAAGAAGAAGTAAAGGAGTTAACGGAGAGTGTGCTGGGCACTCTCTCCGAGGACGATCTTCTGGCTTCCAGCCAGGAAACGATCGTCGAGACATGTTCGAGCGGTGCAAAACACAGCACCCCGCTTCTAAGACCAAGCCTTCTCCAGTCGGCTACCAAGACGACCTCTGGTGAGGTAATCAAGGTGGCCTCTGGAAAGGTCTCCTTGGGGGTCTCTGGTAAGGCCGCCAAGGTGACCCCTGGCAATGATGCCCCGGGGACCACTACGAAGGTCACCAAAAAGAAAAAGAACAAGAAGTCGTCCGGTACCCTACTCAAAGCGCGCTACCTGAGGGCGAAATTCATTCTGGCAAAGATTGCCAAGAATGAACAAGCCGGTAAAGCGCACGAGCGGGACGCTGAGGACCATGTGAAGTACGAGGCCGCGATCAGAGAGTACGAGGCCGCGTCCGCAGCAAAATTAAACCAGCCACAACAACAACCACAACAACAACCACAACAACAGCCAAAACCGGCACGGAGCTCTGCTAAACGCAACCGCTCACAGGATGTGAGTGGACGTGTGGCCAAAAGGAGCAAATACTCCTCAACCCAGGGGGCTGGGGGCCCTTCAACCAGTGCGGCAGGTGCGGCCTCGAGGGCGGCTTACAGTGAGGTGGCCAGAGATCATCTCCAAGTTGCCCTCGTGGACGCAAAAACCAATAGTGGAAGAGCGGTGTTACCCCTTTGGGATGCCATTGAGGGACGGCTATCGGGCATGGTCGTCAGACACCTCATGGATAAAAAAGGGCCAGCTCCGCTCTTTGACTCGGGCGAAATCTGTCGAGGCTGTAGGGTGATAAAATGTGCCAATCAGTACTCGAAGGAGGAGGCTTTCGCTAAAGCTCATCCCTGCCTCAGAAATTCCCAGGCGACCACGAGCCAGAATCTGGTTGCCGAAAATGGAGTTGGACAGTTCGGAAATTGTCCCGTGTCTCAAGCTACAGAATCCTGAGGCTCCTATGGATGACTGGTCTGTCATCAAAGTAGAAGAACCTCAGCAGCATAGCTGAGCCATATTACTGCTGATCAACAACGGGTCGCTGGAGGCACTCGAAAAACAGCAGTTTAAACTTCGCTTTGGCCTCAGGTTGGCCAAAGTGAAGGTCTTCCCCGCCTCTGTCGCCCTGGACGACGACTTGGAGAAATTGGGGGATGACACCAAGAAGCTGCTCGACGATCTACGGCAGTCTGGGACGGACGCAGACTCTGAACTGGGGGAGCAGTCGTAAAAGGTAAGTAACACTTTTGAACAGGTTGTTAAAAGTATTACAAATTAACCTTCGTCATTCCAAACTAGCCACAGATAACCAACGAGTCACCCTCCGGGAGGAGGACATCGATGTCTGCCTGATTCAGGAGCCATGGATCTGGCAGCAAAAAATCATTCGACTGAGGGACAGATCCTATGACCTTTTTTATGTCCAAAGGAACACAATTAATGCCTTTTTGCTGTCTAATTTCAGTTCACCGGATGTGACTGCGGTCAGGGTGGAACCATCCAGTGGCAGTTGCTTCTGCTTGGTGTCTGCCTACATGGCCCATGACAGATCGGCGCCTCCTGAGGAGTTGCAACATCTAGTGGATACTCTCCAGCCCAAGAAGGAGAACATCCTGATCGGATGCGATGCTAATGCCAGACACACCATTTGGGGCAGCAGCGAGATCAATGAACGGGGTGAGTCTCTGTTTGATTTTATACTAAGCCGTAATTTACTTATCTGGAACAAGGGCAACTCCCCAACTTTTGTCTTCCCGGCATTGGGAACATCAAGGGGTTGGGAGGAAGTTCTTGATATCTCTCTTTCTACAAACTCATCTGCTGTCAGGGTTGAAAATTGGACGGTCTCCCAGAGGAACTCGTTTTCGGACCACAGGTTGATCCTCTACGAAATCGATTTCGTTCGGGAGACCTTGCTACCCCGTAGGAACCCTAAACGAACAGACTGGTCTCTTTTCCACAGGGTTTTCTGCAAGAAGCTGAATAGGAGTAAGTTCTTGACTTCAACTAAGGAACAACTGGACACGCAAGTCAGACACTTAGAAGGGTCCTATCAGACTGCCTTCAAAGTGGCCTGTCCAGTATCCTTTAGCAAGGAAGACTTTCCTCCCTGGTGGAGCAAGACGCTGACCGACTTGAAAGAGAAGGTTAGGAGAGTCTTCAACAAATGTTACGAAATAAGGAACTTTCAAGATTACCGGGAAATCTTGAAAGCTTATAAGAAAGCCATTAGAGATACGAAGCGCAACTCTTGGAAAGAGTACTGCGAATCCATCGAATCCGTAAGAGACTCGGCCAGACTCAACAGGATCCTATCCAAGGACCACTCCTGTAAAACTCTTGTCAAAAGAGAGAACAGGGAGTGGGCTGAATCTGCAGGCGAATCCTTAAAAATCCTTATTGATGCCCATTTCCCGGAAAACTCTATTGATCCGGTCTGTAACGAAGACGCGAACCGGCAGGAGGGGTTACCTGTGATGTCCCTGACACCGGTCTTGTCCGTCAACAGAATAAACTGGGCAATCGAGAGTTTTTCCCCTTTCAAATCTCCAGGCATCGATGGTATCATGCCAGTAATGCTTCAGAAGACTAAGACCGTGGTGGTTCCCGTTCTTCAAAAGATCTTCTCGGCGTGTATCTCGCTGAACCACGTTCCTACTAGCTGGAAGAAAACCAAAGTGGTCTTCATTCCTAAGGCAGGAAGGAGGGGCCACGTCCTGGCCAAGGACTTCAGACCTATAAGTCTTACCTCCTTTATTCTCAAGGTGTTTGAAAGAGTAATCGACTGTCACATCCGAGAGCACTGTGAAACCAGACTTTCTCCAGCCCAACACGCTTACCTGAAAGGGAAATCTACCGAGTCAGCCTTACATGAGGTAGTAGGGACTGTAGAAAAATCTCTGGAGGGGAAACAATTCACTTTGGCGGCCTTTATAGACATAAAGGGCGCCTTTAATAATATTACGGCGGAGTCAATTGTCACGGCTCTAAACAGGCTAGGGGTGGAAATACCTATCTACCGCTGGATCTCGTCCCTGCTTGGTAGTAGGGAAATAAATGCGGTGGCAGGAGGGGCAAGAATCACCAGATTCGTACATAGGGGCACACCACAGGGCGGCGTCCTCTCGCCTCTCCTTTGGCTAGTAGCTGTAGATGAAGCCCTAACTCGCTTAAACAGGGGGGGGTAAAAGTGGTAGCATATGCCGATGACTTGGTCCTGATGGTCTCAGGTCCCTTCCCATCAGTAATGGCTGAAATTCTGGAAGGAGCACTGGCTACACTCAGCAGATGGGCCGCCAGTTGCGGTCTCAGAGTCAACTCTGACAAAACAGAGTTGATGCTATTCACCAGAAAATACAAGCCTCCACCTTTTAAGCTTCCTAGACTTAACAACCAGTGTCTTACACTTTCATCGGAAGTCAAGTATCTTGGTGTAATACTTGACCCCAAGCTCCACTGGAAGCCGCACATAGAAAATCGAGTTAAGAAGGCTAATATAGCCTTCTACGCCTGTAAATCTATGTTCGGCAAAAAATGGGGCCTCAAGCCACGTGTCGTACTTTGGATGTACAACTTAGTGGTTCTGCCAATTTTGACATACGGTTGCATAGTTTGGTGGTTAGCTCTTCAGAAGGGCTACAACTTCACTAAATTAGAGAGAGTGCAGAGAACTGCATGTGTAGGCATCACTGGTGCCTGTAGGACATGTCCCACCGCTGCGCTCAACGTTATTATCCACTTAATTCCTGTGGATCTGCAGGTTAAGTCCATTGCTGCTCAGAGCGCTATTAGACTGAAGGAGTTTGGCCTTTGGAGACAACTCCCTGTAGGGCATAGCAGCATCTTGAAGCAGATCTCCCCTTCCTTCTCTGATATTCGCACCGACCTCTCCATCCGCAAACTGTGCTTTGAGGGTTGTGCTAGGGCTATCTTTCCGAGCAGGCAAGATTGGAAAGAGGGGAGAGTTGTTGCGGATATAGATGCCTCTGTTTTCACTGACGGATCCAAAATGGAGTCTGGAGTGGGGGCAGGGGTCTACTCCAAATCAGCCAGCATTTCGGTCTCCTATAAACTGCCGGAGACAAGCAGCGTCTTTCAAGCAGAGGTCTTCGCGATCCTGCAGGCATGCAAAATGCTTCGGGATCGCTGTTGGGAGGGAGACATTAAAATTTTTTCCGATAGCCAACCTGCAATCAAGGCACTGTCGTCGCCGTACTGCAGATCTCTTCTCGTGAACTCCTGCAAGGAGGAACTTAAACGCCTCGAACGTGCTGGAAACATTTCCCTCATCTGGGTTCCTGGGCACAAGAATATAGAGGGAAATGAAATTGCCGATGAGCTTGCCAGGAAGGGGCGGCAGAACCAAATCCAGCTGCCCTCTTCTCAGACATCGGTATCCCCTTGGCCGTCGTTAAAGGGAAACTACACAACTTCTTTCTAAGAAAAGCGCAAGACAGATGGAGGTCTGTCTCATCGTGTGCCATTTCAAAAGCACTATGGCCTCAATATGACATAAACAAAACGCTTAAGGTGATGGGAACTCCCCGCCATTCAATTTCCAAACTCATTGCGGTGATCACTGGGCACTGGGTGATCGGCACTCACGCGGAGAAGCTTGGAATTCCGTACAACCCCCATTGCAGAAGCTGTGGGGATCCTGCAGAGAAAGAGACTGTGGAACACTTTCTCTGCAGATGTCCGGCCTTGGCGGCTAGGCGCTTGAGATTCCTCAGCGTCCCCTTTGGGGATGACTTGATGAAATTCTCCAGCCTAGATCCCTTTTCTCTCCTCCGCTACATCAACAGCACTGGATGGCTGTAGACGGGCTTATCTCCTCCCTTAATCCTTTCACAGGTAGTGGTCCACTTTATGGTATCAAAACGGCACGTAAGTGCTACTTGTAGTGTACCTGGGGTACTCTTGCCATCTTACCTACCTACCTACCTACCTGACAGCGTTGCCACCTGAAATTTATTAAAAAAGAATTCTAACTTATTTTACAACTGAATAAATACTAAGAGTTGGTATTAAACGAAAAGTGTTAAAAAGAAATATTGATAAAAAAAATTTCCAGTGGCGTTGCCACTTTATATTTAATTTTATATTAGAAATTAATTACCAAACTTAGAATAAAATTTAAAAAAAAGGGTATCCAACGACAAATGCTTATGGATATTGTCCATTCAAAAACATTTTTGGAAATAAATTCTAGAAATAAATTCCAAAACCTACTTAATATTAAAACATCCTTAAACAACAAAACATGTGCGTGAAGGCTCAAACCATAAAAAATAGCGTTGCCACCTAATTTTTAATAGAAAAAATATAAATCAATTACTAAACTGAACTTAATATTTGTATATTGTACGAAATTTGCTTAAAATAAAAAAGAAAGCCAAAATGAAAGCAAAACGTTTTTATAACTGCCAACGTCATAATTTTCATACGAAAATGGTGAATAATTGCGCGATGCAATTAATTATTGAAATACGGATTTAAAAAAAGGGATTAGGAAAATTTTAAAATAACATGAAATGCTGTTGCCACCTAATTTATAAATCAGAAAGTAGAACTAGAAACCTTTTACAACTTACAGCGATGAAGTAGGTTGTTGTTGTTGTAGCAGCATAACATTCCCCGTGCATAACGAGGAATGCTGTTGAAGTGACAGTCCTTAGCCGGATATAAATCCGGGTCGTTCCGGTTACGTAGAACCGACTGTCGTGGGAACGTGAAGTAGGTGAATGTAGGAAAGTAGGAAAATGAAGAAGGTTATCTTCATGGACGGTGGGCCAATAGATTTTGAAAATTCGAGGCTTCAAAATAAAGTTTAAAATCATTTCACGTAAAAAAGTGCATTTATTGTCCTTAAAAATATGCCAACAGTATAGAGTTACATCGAAATTTATGAGCATTCAGACGTTCAAGAAGTAAAATTAAAAAGCATTAAATTAAGTTACAATGCGTTTTGAGAGCCCTTTGCTATAGTCAAAACAAAATATCAAAAGAATAAATCAAGTAAAGTATAGTATATATATCTTATACCTAAGAGAGCGAGAGAGTTGTGTATTCCTATCAATTATAAAAACATACTGGACCCAATTCGATGCGGAACTGTTGATTAGCCTCGCCAACATCTCTGATTTTAACATCAACAATTGGCAGCCTCTGTGGCTTCTCAGTTTTATATGTGATCACCGTTTTGGCCCAAGAATTCGAGCGATGCTGAAAAAGCAATAAGAAAAGGTTTATAAAAAAAATAACTCGCGGTGGAAGAAATCCTCTGTCACGTACCCTGCATTCATCGCTTTCTGCTTCAAAGCGCAGACGCAGCGGTCCCTTTGGCGTTAATTCTGCATCATTCCATGACAACAGCTTTAGGCCATTTCTAAAATGAAACAATAACTAACATTAAACCGACACAGCAAGTAAACTTTTTTCCGCTTACCGATCGTTCGTTTTGTCTTCATCCAAATAGCCAATTGTATTTCGACAATTGAAAGTGATTCTTTGTGAGGCCTTAGCGGAAAGCAATTGCAGGAAGCCCAACTGATGCGAATCGGTTTTGTAGGTGATTTTCATACCTCCAGGCATTTCACTCAGCCACGTTTCCCTCTCAGCGCCTTTGTAGCTTAACACTGGCGTTTCTTGTGGCTTCGGTAGTATGCACGAACCGCGCGTCTCACGCTCACAATACACCAAGATAGCGTCACGTGGATCAGCTTCATTTGGATCGATCCAGTATTCGCCAGATTTGTAGTCAGGATAGGCCGCGAAAAGATCACGACACGTTTTGGCTGGTGCCGATTGCTGACCGTTGGGTCTTCGCAATCTCTCAAAAGATGCCTTCAAGTGTTCGAACGCCTTGATTACCATCGCTTCCTTTTCGTCATCGGAAAGTCCTTCTGGTAGGAGATTCGGTTGGTCACTTTGAAAATCGATGCCTTTTGTTTGGCCTTGATTGAGTAAAGCAGTAAGTGCAGCTACATCGTATCCGACCGATTCTCCAGGTGAGCCTGGTGGTCCTGGGGGACCGGCGGGTCCTATGGGTCCAGGTTTACCCTCACCGCCGCTTAAGCCACGTGGACCAGGTTGACCTGGCGGGCCCATAGGCCCAGGGTTGCCATCGCGGCCTTGTGGACCACGCATTCCCATCTCTCCTGACTTTCCCGGCTGACCGGGTATGCCTGGTGGACCTGAGTCACCTTTAAGACCTGCTTGGCCGGGCATACCCTGTAAACCGATAAGACCGCGATGACCCTTGATACCTTTAGGACCAGGCTCACCATGTTCACCCTTTGGTCCTTCAACACCTGGTGGGCCAGATTTGCCACGCAGGCCTTGTGGTCCTTCAACACCTGGTAAACCAAGATCGCCCTTTGGTCCACGCTCACCTTGTAAACCTACCGGCCCCATGGCACCAGGTGGACCGGGCAGACCAGGATTTCCCGGTGGTCCAGGATTTCCTACTTGTCCCTGAGGTCCTTTATCACCAACACGACCAGCAATTCCAGGAGGTCCAGCTTTACCAGCTGGTCCTTCAGGTCCAGACTCACCCATTGGACCCGGTAGGCCTTGTGGTCCTACAAGTGATATTCAAACATTATTACCAAGACTCTACAATATTAAATTAATTTTATTTGTACTAAAATTTGTACATACCTTGCAGGCCTTGCGCTCCCGGTGCACCATCCTTTCCGGGTCTACCTTGTGGACCTGCTTCACCTGGAACTCCTCTTAAGCCACGCAAACCTGCCGCGCCTGGTGGACCAGACAAGCCTGGCATTCCGCGTTCACCAACATTACCGGGTGGTCCTGGATTACCCGCTGGCCCAGGAGGTCCATCATTGCCTGTTTCACCTTTTTGTCCCTCCAAACCAGTTGCACCTTGCAAACCTTGAGATCCAGGATTTCCTGGTCTACCGGGTTCCCCAGGATTTCCCTTAGCTCCTGGAAATCCAGCCACACCAGGTAACCCTTGGCTTCCGGGTTGTCCCTATAAAACAGTTCATTATCATTTGTCTTTATGTTGACAACAAAGACTAAACATCTTACAGGTTGACCCTGATCACCGGGTCTGCCAGGCAATCCGCTTAATCCTGGTTCTCCCCTGAGTCCTGGTTCACCTCGAGCACCTTTCAAACCACTTAAGCCCACGGGACCTTGCAGACCCTGCTCTCCGGGGGGACCATGAGGTCCTAGCATGCCTTGTTCGCCTTTGATACCCATTAAACCACGATCGCCTTTTGCTCCGGGTAATCCTGCCAAGCCTGGGGCTCCAGGATAACCTGGTGGGCCCTGCAAACCAATTGGTCCTCTTTCACCAGGACCACCTGCTGCTCCTTGCTCACCTGGTTGCCCAGGGCTTCCAGGCTCACCCCTTTCTCCTGATTCACCGGGTGCTCCAGGTGGTCCTACCATTCCTTGTGGGCCACGATCGCCTGGACGGCCTGGTGGACCTTCCGGACCAAATGGTCCTATGCTACCACGCTCACCTTTTTCTCCTGGCAACCCAGAAAGTCCTCTCGGACCAGGCAATCCCAACATTCCTGGCGCTCCCATATGTCCTTTAGATCCTAGTTTTCCAGGTAAACCCTAATTTATATTGAATAAAGAACTGTTATTCGAAAAAGCATGCTTTTTCTCAAATTATACTTACTTGTGGTCCGTCATGCCCTGGCGCACCAGGTTCTCCACGCTCTCCAGGTGTTCCAGGCTGACCTACTGGACCTCTTTCACCAGGGTAACCACGTTCACCACGTAATCCAGAAGGGCCAACAAGACCTTGTGGGCCAGGTGGTCCGGCAGATCCATCTTTTCCTGGAGCGCCTGGATTACCAGCGACGCCAGGTAGACCTTGGAAACCTCTGGGGCCAGCAGTGCCTGGCTCTCCACGCTCACCATCTTGACCAGGAGGACCACGAGGACCTTGTGCGCCAGGCAAACCATCTTTGCCGCTATCTCCATGGGGCCCTTGCGGACCCGGTGGACCTGGCTCACCATTTTTACCAGGTTCTCCGGTGAAACCTTTATCGCCAGGAATGCCCATTGGTCCAGGTAGCCCCTGCAAGCCTTGCAGACCTTGTTCACCGGGCCTTCCATCGGCGCCAGGAATTCCCCTCTCACCCACAGGTCCAGGTTTTCCTGGAGGTCCTATACGTCCTGGCAAACCACGCAAACCTTGAACTCCTGGTATACCGGGTTGTCCAACATCGCCTGGACTTCCCTTTATGCCGTGTGGTCCTTGTATGCCGCGGTCGCCGGGAGTACCTTTTGGACCAATAGGACCATCTGGACCAGAAATTCCAGGCAATCCTTGCGGTCCTCTTTCGCCAGTTGGGCCTGAAGGTCCGGTAGGTCCTCGCATACCGCGTTTACCACGTTTTCCTTCCGGCCCTACCGTACCTGGTAAGCCACGCGGACCTGATTGACCAGATTCTCCTTTAATACCTTGATCGCCTAGAAAAGTTATAATTTATGTTTTTAAAAGACCTTACAAATAAAACACCAAACAGGGGTAGTACCTTTATAACCACGTTCGCCAGGTTGCCCTGGTGTGCCTTTTATACCAGGTTCTCCTGGACTGCCAGGTATGCCATCCGGACCACGGGGTCCAGGAAAACCTTGCGGTCCTGCAATACCAGGTGCACCCATCGAACCTTTGTCACCATGTAAACCATCTTTACCAGGCGGTCCTGACATGCCAGGCTCACCGGCAGCGCCTGGACGTCCAGCCTCACCGCGTGGACCCTGCAATCCTTGATCACCTTTTGGTCCTGGATGTCCCCAATCGCCTTTGGCACCGGGACTACCAGGGAAACCTGGTGGACCAGGCTTGCCAATAGAACCAGGTTGCCCTGCAGCACCCGGATTACCATCTAACCCTCTGGCGCCCTGTGGACCCGGTGGCCCTTCACGCCCACGCTCCCCACGAGGACCAGCAGGGCCCTATCAAATAAAAACTATATATCTATTTTCATAAACAAAAGGAAATTCAACAGTAAAACATACCTGTGGGCCTGTAGGGCCAACAGCACCCATTGGGCCAGTGCCACCTTTCTCACCAGGAGCACCTAGCTCACCTTTTGCGCCATCAATACCAGGCAAGCCATGATGCCCCTTCAAACCGGGAATACCTGGCATACCGGGTAAGCCTCGTGGCCCTGGTATACCTGCAGCACCTTGCAATCCAGGTTCACCATCCTCACCAGGAGAACCATCTTTACCTGGTGGACCAGGTAAGCCGCGTGGTCCCATCAAACCAGGTGGACCTTGTGGTCCAGGCTCGCCAGGTTCACCACGCATGCCTTGAAAACCTTGAGGGCCAACAGGACCTGAGCTACCAGGTGCACCACGTGGACCGACAGCTCCCACAGATGATTGCAGATACTGAAACTCCGGAACGAATGGTAACGAACTGGGACCCTTATCCGAATTTGCATACTCAGCGGCCAACTGTTGGTGATAATAACTCATATCCGGTATCGGGCCAGGCACGCCAGGATTTCCAGGCACACCTGGATTACCAGGCGTACCAGGTATACCACCCTCTCCCGGACGACCTTGTGCACCCGGATAACCAGGTAAGCCGCGTGGGCCAGTGGAAACGCCAGCATAGGGATTGTCTTCAGCGGTATCTGGGAGATTAGGCTCTGTCGTCGTGGTAGTTGTTGTGGTGGAAGTTGCTGGTGGGATGTGCATGCAATTTTCAGTCTCGCGACAGATCACCTTGCCTTCAGTGCAAGAACAAGAATTTGTGCAGCCATTGCGCTCGCTGGTAAATTCATCACCATCGCGATACCAATTACCCTCATACAGACATGAAAAAGCACCCACAACGTTGGCGGGGGTTTCAACATTTGGCACATTCGACGGGTTGCTTGCTGGAAAATGTATGGAAGCAAATAAGTCAATAAAATTGTATAAAACATGAATGAACATTTATACCTTCCTGGTGGGTATCGAAACCGTTAGTGCCGCCTACATTCACGTCGGCATCTGGAAAGAGAGAGCGCATAGTTTACATGGTTGTGCTAGTAACTTAGCTTGTAAAAGGGTGTATATATGTGTATGTATGTATGTGTGTGTGTGTATATGTGTGCTAGTGTTTTGCTAAAAGCAAATAGTTACTAGCGCACATAAGTAATGTAAATATTCCCGACATGTGTTCCACTTGTGCAACTCCAATTAATTTCTGCTACTGCACTTTTCATTAAGAGCAATCTTCATCCTTGCATTAATATCTTCATTATGCTATTACAACTTTGTTATCGCTTTGTCAACATGAGAATCGAGACAATTATAAACATACACACATTCCCATCGGTATGTATATATTTATTTTGAATAGCAAAAATTTCCCATTTCATCAGTTGCAAATCAAGCAAATGTAATTTCGGAAGAATAGTTGAATATACAATTTATTTATATGGTAATCTACTTATGAAACGAGTCTCAGCAATACAGTGGTCTGCTTCAGTCTTATTTTACACAAAAAATTGAATACAGTTACTCTTCATATATTCTTACACACTTGCGTTAAAAGCCCTCTTCGAATCATCATCAGGATAACGAACATATGAAGCGACTGGCACAAAAAACATACGTTGGCAGCATTGGAAAAGATCTGCGAAAATTGCATTTGTTTGGAAACGTTTAATGACTGCTTACAGGTATAGCTACGCGAGTTGCTTGCATTTGTTTTTATTTTTAGTCGAGAGTCAGCAACAACAATGAGAAGAAGGGGAACACAAAGCAAATTCACAGCCTAATAAGCCAATATCAGAAGAAAGATTTGGCAGTATAATAATTCTCGCTGGCGGCGAATATTAATACAAGGTTTCCAATATTCAACGGGCCCATCTGGCAACCCTGTATCTTTTGACAGAGACGTCAGATCGCTTAATTACATACCGCGTTGGAAGCGTCAGTCTAAGCAGATTTTTACCATGGAACAGTAAACACCGCGCAAGCGCTCCCAAATTGTTGAAATTTACATTCAACAAAAGAAATCAATTGTGAAAACTCAACGTGCGTATAAAAAATTAAATAATGTAAAAACAGAACGCCTTCTAAGAACACCATTAAACGCTTGTACGAAAGGTTTTCGACTGGGTATGCTCTTTCTAATCCAAAGAGGCCAAATCAAAACCGACAAAGGACATCAAGGACATCCCAAAATCGCCATTCTCAGCAGTTGGGCACTGCTCGGACCACTTTACAACGAACTATCCGCATTGATTTGCATTTATTCCCGTATAAGATTCAATTGACGCAAAGATTGTTGCCTGCGCCCAAAGAGTCATCGAAGTCCGTCGGGTCCGTCTAATATGGGCAACCCTTTAGATAACTTTGTGGTTACTTTTACATGAAAATAAATTGTAACTAATTATTTATTTATTTTGTTATTTCTTTTATTTTTTTTTTTAATATAGTTCATACCACAACAAAAACCATATAAAACAATGTTGGGAGCATTGTATAAAATTTGTAAAAATTCGGCAGATTTGCAACAAAATATCAAACTTTTAATCAGAACGTTTACAAAAATTTCGGGAATGCAGTTTTATAGATCATTGAATTTTGGTACAATAAAGTGCAGGTTTCAAGTAGACTAAAAATCACACTGATTTTCTGAGAATTTGTTTCAGTCCCGATCTTGTGCATTTTCTCCATTTAAGGGGTTATATACCTTGTGTTTTTCAAAAAAATCAAAATAAATTTTATTTCTTTATCGTAAAGTACAATCCCTTGAGAACATTTTCCAAAAATTTCATAGAGATCTGAGCAATAGATCGAAAGTTACAGCGTTTTAAATTGTGCGTCGTCACGTCCTGAGCGTACGGCCTCATGCGGCGCTTGAAACTTTAAACGCGATTATCTCAAAAACGTGTTTTTCCAAAAATGCTTTTGCGGTGGACGCGATTGCAAAAAAAGTATTCAACCGATTTTTATAATTTTTTTTTTAAATTGTTCGTAATTGATGTCGCCTCTTAGTGAACGATCAACTTTTTATGTATAAATTTTTATTTTGCAGATATGAATTTTTTAATGCCAATTTTAGGACTGTAGAAGTGGAGTTTTTTAAAAACATGTTCCTATTTTCACAAAAATCAAAATATTTAATATATTGATCGTTCACTAAGAAGATATAACCCTATACTAATGAAATCTTTTCGATTTTTTGATTTCAGTTGACTTGGTGGACTTGAATCGCGTCCACCGCAAGCCTCTTCCAAAAAAAGGGTCTTGGGGGAAAACGCCATAACTCCGCCATTTTTAAATATTTTTACACAAACAAAGCCTTTTTTTTTTCTTTAAACATTGTAATATCCAATAATAAAAACTTTTATACAATAAAATTATTGCTACATATCTTTAAAAAAAACCCAACTTTCGCTAATTTCACCGGACCACAAGGTATATAACCCCTTAACGCCTGCTCCACATTTTTTTATATGGAAGAAAATACCCAACACCGTCAGCAGAAAGAATTGTCAAAAATCCATTCAATTTTAAGCCGCTTCAACCTTGCACTTTGTTATACCAGAATTTAATGGGCTATAAAACAAACCTTGAAACTGCATATGGCCCTTGTACGAAAATGAACCATATTTTCATTAACAAATTATTAAAATCAAATGACAAATAAATAAATTAAGTTAAGTCAATAAGTTAGCAAGTCCCCGTGTATAAATATACCCCACACCACTATCCCAACCCCATTCCATGCGAATTATCCACTTCTCGTAACAGTGTTGGAACGGTCTATGTGAGATCTATTCAGATCAGCCAGCTATACCTAACCTAGACTAACAGTGCTGGAAATCTTCTCCTGTCAGTCAATAGACTCAAATCTTGTTCATAAGAGTGGCACAGTGTAAGGCACCGCGCTTATGGTGTAACACTGGAATGTTGTACTCGTCTCGAAATTTAATACCCGAGAATTTCGTATGAAACTGCGTATGGTATTGTTGAAGAGCCCACGACCTTTCCTTCAGAATTTGGGTGTTCTTTTCCTCGCTATATCACAAAGTTCAGCAAAAGCGTGTTGGTGGTAATGTTGGTTTGTACCTCAGTGACCCTCAGAAACTCAGTTGAGGTGCACAAAGTTCCATATGTATTGTTCTGAAATTTAATTATATTTTTCGTGCTTTTTTTATTCCCATACCAATAAATGTGTGTCATTTACATTTCATATTTTTGCAAAAAAGATTTCCTTTTCAAGCGTAAAATTTTTAGGCCCAATATTTCCTGCGAAATAAATTGTAATTTGAACGAATTATCTACAGTATTTTTTATAGAAGTGAGAGGTACAACATTTGGAAGATAAGACTTTACACAAAACCGTTAGCGGTAGCTTAGCAGCATTTATCTCACATTACTCAATAGTCACACCTTTTAGCTTTCGGCAGCAGACGATAGAAGATCCAACGGGGGTTTAAAACGTTTTTCTTTAAGCTAACTCTATAGCAGCTTAGACAAAGGTAAAGCCAATAATATAACAGGTAGTAAAAACAATTATTCAGCATCACAAACTAAAATTGATTCATTCCTTTAACAAGCTAACTTATTAGCATCGAGCAGCAACCTCTTCCTCATGCAGCCATCAACGACTGACATACTAACGCGGAAAAATTGCCATACACCACCCAGGAGGTACAGTCGCTCTACCTTATAAAGTTTATACGCAAATATCATTCTTTTTTTAATGCTTTTATCTATCAAAAAGGTTTATGTCTAAATCTATAATCTAAATACGCACAAAAACGCAAATATATTCATAGACGTGCCTATCGCTCACTCACATTTTATGCTTTTTTCTCTTCTGCCTGGCCTGCCTGCCTGCCTTTGAAAAGTATACAACTTTTAATCAGTTCATTTCCATCTGCACATCTACAAACATAAAAACAAACACTAGCCGTATGACCTGCATATTAATTCATATGTATTCGCTTTTCCCTTAAGAAAATCATCGAATGCCTTAATCGATTTCACACTCACTTCAATGGACTCATTCTCTGTGTCCATTCATTTATGATTTGCAGATGCGCTATTCTCGTATTTGACACAAATTCTGCATCATTCACATAGATTTCGCTGTAAAGCGAAATTATTTATTTTAGTTTTTTTTGTGTTTTTCCTTGATGTTGCAATAAGATTGCTTGCTTGAACGTGCAACAAACATAAAAGTTTACTGCGCTCCAATTAGCAACAAACGAGGTTGTCAGCTGAGCAATTGAAATTGAATGGAGATGTCATTAAAAGCGTGCGCATATGTGTGTGTGCGTAAGTACATATCACAGAGATGAATTGCTGAAGTTCGATAGACGTCAATGAAAAAGATGTTAATAATAAAAAGGCATGCATTGGAAAATATTTGTTTGGGATATACACAGAATATTTTCTTGAATTTTTAAAACAATACAAAAATTTGTTTTGCTTCGAGGTGTATATGAGTAGAAATCGTAGAGGTAAGAATCAGTAGTGGCTAGGGCAATTGAATTTCATAAGTAAATATTACATATAGTTTACTTTGAACTTTAAGTCCATAAAGAAATTGATATAATATCAGTAGTTTGATATTTTCCAAAAAGCCTCTCCAATAGCGCGGTAGTACGAAACAATAACTTTCCTACGCTTATTTATAAGTACATATTTTCTTAAGTTTTTCTCTGATTTCCTTGAAATTTTGATATGCCATTCAGGAAGTGATATGCTTTCAAAGAAAGTAAAAAACTAAAACTCCATGTTTCAAAATGAATCCCTAAAATTCGTTTAAAGTTTCCTATGTTTCAAGTTCACCTAACCTGACTTCTTTGCGTAAAGCCACATAAGTAGTATGTGGAAGTATATATATAAGGAACACAGAACTCTCTTCAAAGTCATTTGAAAGAAATTGTATTTCATTTTTAATGACAAAAATTACGCTTTCCAATAAAGAAAAGTTCGAGTAAGTATTTTCTGGCGCCTTTTTTCTGGATATATGAAATAACAAGAGCTTTATGTCCTTCACTGTATAATGAAACATGAGCTCTATTGTATAATTTTATGGTTATGTGAAAGATGTGAAATGCTTTCTTTCCGGCTTTCGCTTAAATTATTATTTGCATTACTCCTTTCCACATAACTTCTCCTTATACTCACCCACGTCCACATCTTCGTAGTTGTTGTAATCGTATGCTTCGAACTCATCTGTGCCCGGTAAATCGGCTTCCGGTTGCGGCTCCTCTGCTTGCGGTCGCTCATTAAATGCTTTACGGTATTTTTTCACTTTTTTAGTACGTGTTTTTCGCTTTCCTACATGCGCTCCAGCAGAGTTCTCCGCCCAAGCACACTCAAGCAAAACGCACAGAACGCATGCGAAGCATAGGAGATGTAAAGGCTTGAATCTCATTTTTTGTTTTGCTATTTATCTTTATTTTTATTTTTTATTTATTTTTTTTTTTTTTGAATCGCGAAAAATTCAAAATGCTTTGGATTAAGTATTCATAAGGTCATTTGCTGCATCATAAACTGCACAGGAATAGATAAAAACAATGTAAGGTATAAAACAAAAAATGTGAACAAAAAACAAACAAATCTTTTTGAATGACAGGATTTGGATAAGCAAGCGTAAACCAAAAACAAACAAAAAAAAAAACAGCTTTAATAACAAACTATAGGTAAAGAAATGGAAATGGCAATGTCATGAAAGGACTAAAAGCCGAAAAAACGAAATTTAAAAGCCGAAATCCGAAATCTGCTGTTCGCATCAACGGGCAATGCGTAGCGACAGCGCTTCGATTTCGATTTTACTGCAGCCAAACTGGGTCAACCGGCTGCTCGTAGGCAACACGCTCACAAAAGTGAACTCAGTGCAAGTGCAGTTTTTTATTTTTGCCACCATTTGTTTGAACAAGTCGTTCTCGTTGCTTTATGTGTGTGTTTTTATTGCGCTAAAAACATTTTTGAACGTGACACGTCCCCATCGCAACAGAGACTAGTTTCATTTTTTTCCATGTTTTTCTTTTTTTGTTTTTTTTTTATTCATTCGGCCAATCCACAGTAATCTCAGTTTATTTGGACGAGGTCATCAACTTGAATTGATAAAACGCATACACACACACAGCCATTAGAAGTGGGATGCCCTTGTCCAAAAAAGCGGTAGTCAGCTTTTTTTACTATTGTTTTTGTTTGAATTACTTTTGTTTTTTATGGCCACACACACATATGTATATGTGTGTTTGTATTTGCTTTGATTAATTGTGTATGCGTGCGAGTGTGTTTGTATACGCGCTTTCAACTTTTTTCCCGCTTGTCCCGCATATTTGATTCGATTTATACGGACTATGGCGGCTCTTATCAAGCCACAGCATAGATTTGAGTTCACTCTTTTTTGTTGCTGGTATGTCTGAAGCTATTAATGACCGAAATTTGTTGCTTTGTCCCCGATTAAGAACTTGGCTGTGTGCGTTAATTGTCTATGTATTTGCAGGTACATTTTCGTTAATTAAAAATTAAATCACAAACAAAAGGAATACAACTAAAAATAATATTTTGATAATTTCGAAATGTTTCCGGTATGCAGCAGAGCGCTCGTATGCGCAATTACTTAAATGTTGAAGGTAATCGGTTTTAGGACTCAAATAAAATATGTAGAAAATTTAATCAAATACTCGCATACATTCTTAAGTTAGAATCTAATTATCCATTGGAACTCCTAATTTAGCTCTACTAAGTACCGGTTGACTGCATCACTCATGTCAAACCAAGTCGAAAATAAAATGAAAAGCTATTACTACTCTAAGAAACATTATTTTAAAACCAATTCAAACCTCTTTCTTTCCTATTTGTTTAAATAAAGTTAACAATGAAACTACAAAACCGATTACTCTTTTAAATCCGTTTTCACAAAACCGTTTTTTCACACAATTAACCACTGACTCAATAAAACGCAAGCTATTTAAAGTGAAAAATTCGAATATGCACTACCTTCAGTTTTCAATTTTATTTTTCAAAAAATACTATACGAGGGATGCTATTTATGTTTTTGATCAAAGAATGGGAAAACAGGCATTGGTGGTTAAAAATGGTTTTACTGTTTTTCAAAATAATACCAATTATGATCAATACATTTGTGCATACATTTGACCAATTTCCGAGACACCTTGGAATATTACAATATGATAAAATATGTTTTGTCTAATTTTTTCATAGAAAATTCATTGTCGCCTCACAACACTAGGCCAAGAGCAGAAACATAAATAGCAATCCTCGTACAACTTAAAAAACTGTTAGAACTGAAATTCCTGAGGCGACTGTGTACTTTATAGCGCGACTTATTTCCTTTTCAAAATTTACAGATCAAGCATTTGAAATTTTAGTTTATTAATTTTTATTAAAAAAAGTTTTATAATTTTTTTTATTGAAATAATTGTATTTACTCAAATGTTTATTTTTTTTATTTAAAACCAAAAATCCGTTTTTTAATTAAATACATCTTGCTGCTTTAAGTGGCTGCATATTCGCGGACGTGTTCCACAATATGTAGTATTGCATAATCCTTGTCACATAAATTTTTTTCATTTTATTTGAATTAAAATTTCGTAATAAAACCACCATTATAATAAAGTATTTTCAACAACATCTTTTTTTTTTTTGTTTTCAAATCAAACCACACAAATGTAATATCCGGTTAGTGTCACATGTACGCTTATGTAATCGTATGCTTTGCATATTTCTACACGCACACACACACTCTCATCTATATGCATATGAATTTTATTTATAGCAATATTTCCGGTATTATGCTTGCCATTTTTATATTTTTTATTAATAGTTCTCCAATTATCAAAACACTTCTTGCAACTTTCCGATTCTGTAATTCAATATCCCTTATAGTATCCTTTTTGCGTTAAATGCATATCTGCTACATGGCCTACTGACCCCTTTTCTAGGTTTAGCTGTTGCCTTCACTTCCGTTCCGCACTTCTCACTATTTTCTCACACAAATCACTTCTTACCCGGGACCAAATCTAAACCAACCGAAAACCAAACGAACTGAAGCTTTTTCAAGACGCGCTTGGCTTTTTATAGCACTCACTGATCGCAGCAGATGAAAACGAAAATCTAAAAGCGATTGCCTTAACTTCAGAACGCTACAAGAAATAATTCAGTCTGAGAATTATCAGCAATAGCCCTCAATAGGCCACCATCACTATCTGCAACTATTCGAATTTCGTATGGCTCGTTTGCGTATATGTAAGAGCGCTGGCGTGTGATCAACGCGTTTGCGAGTCTGCAAGGAGAGCATATTTTCAATTAAAAATAAATGTGCGTTAAAGTGAGGAGTATTAGCTTGAATGCTATGATATGAGCACAGCGAAATTCTTTGTTTTTCTCAAAGTGTTCTAATGATCTTGCGCTCCTATGTTGTCGTTCTTATACTCGCCCAGTTGGCGGCATAAATGTTGGTGTTTGCGTATTTCCATGCGCAGCAAGCAGACTGATAAGCGTTGTTGTAAGCCGGCCGGCCGGCTGTTGCGTGGCTGTTCAGCTGTTACTTCATATGTTGAGGTGGACTGATATTTTTAGACTCACAATGTCATAAAAATATAACAATAATACAATATAACAAAGAGCGAGCGCTCTGATTTTTCTATTGGGGTTAGTAAGTTATTGATAGTTGTTTAAAAGTAAATAAAATATTCTGCTATGTAAAACAAAACAAAAAAAAGTATATTCCAATCAAGTAATCTTTGTCAGGCAAGTGAGTGTGCTAGCGCCAGTAAAATAAAAGCGAAATCATAAAAAACTACACGTGAACAGATACCAAGCATGAGACTGACATTAGTTTAATCCCACCAAGAAACATCAAATCATTTCAAGCGAGACAAAGATGCATCGAACGATTCATCCTCAGCAGATTGTCACACGCGATAGTGATAGTGAAATAACTGATTGCCTGCCCATGAAACAATGGTCAGCGCATAGTTGGGTCAAATGTTTAACTGCCCATTTTACTGCGTCACAAAAGCAAGAACTCATAACTCTTCAACTTCGACAAACAGTGCAGCCTATGAAGTGAAGTAACGCGAAAAAACCGCAATTGAAAGTTCAAACATCCCCTGTCAGGGTATCTTAAAAAATATGAAATTCGCTTAGAAATATCAGCAACTGCGTATGGGTGCTTACAGTATATAGAAGCACACAACTTACCTTCTGATACATTCACTCCATACGTTGTCTTATGCAATGTTTATCAACATGTTGCTATCATCTCTCCACTTTGCACAACACAATGTTGCTACTCCTCAATATTAACTAGCAATCGTATATCGTAATTAGACTTTTTCGAAATGCGTATTTGGTGAATTTTTCACTCTAACCTAGCAACATTTTTTATGCTCGAATTTATATGTTGCGAAAACATTTTTAAAAGCAGCGGCCTGTTAACACCGCGAAGCTTCGAATATCGCTTTTCTCAGTACGCATGGATTTTCGAACTATTTGTTGGAACTGTCAGTTGCTTTCCACTGTCAGGTATTTTGCATGCACTCAAAAATTGAATCACTTCACAGCAGGATAGCGGCGAGAATTTTAACACCCCCAAGTGGAAACAAGCAGTATCTCGTAAAATTCGAAATTCCTACAATTCAGTTGTTTCGTGTTGCTCAAACGATTTGGTGTACGCGAAAAAATCGAACTAAATGGATTGTCTGAGTTTTTCTATTTTTAAATGGTGATATTTTAACGTAATTATTTGTGAAATTTTGTTGGCTACTAAGATTACAAAAAATTAAAGGAAACTAATGGTATTAAAAACAATTAAAAAAATGAGTTGATTAGGGTGTCGTGTATAAAAAAGGATTTGAATTTTATGGGAACTGCAAATTCTTAAATAACTTGATATTCACTTTCATATCCGTGTTTAGTTGTATATATTCTTATTTTCCAACGACAAGTATCTACTTTGAAATTTTAAGTTATACAATTTCTTTTTATTATTTTTAAATTTTTGTTCACTTTATTTTATTACTAGAAATAATAGAATAATTCATGTGTTATTCAAAATATCCACTATTATTTTAGATACTTAACAAATTCCAAAGTAAAAATTACTAAAGCAAAACTCTAAAATAAAAAAGCTTCAAAGGAAAAAAATCTTGGATTTTGAAAGTAAAAGTTCCATTGAGTTACAAGAACCTGATTTTGTGAAAATATATGTATGTAATTGGCGCTTACACCCTTTTCGAGTATTTAGTTGACCTCCCCCTCCCAAAATGTGAAAATTAATTCATTAATTTTGCTAATCTAGTCACAAATTTTTTCTTGTAGACTAGTAATGTCATTGTTACTTTGCACCTACAGAATAAATACAGGAAATGTACTACTGTTATGTTATATTACAAAAAAAAACTGTCAGCTAAGTACTAGATTGTTCAATATGTTTTGCAGTTCGACAAGAAAAACACAATTTTATGGTTTGAAATATACTTTGTTTTCAGTGTCCTTTATTTAGTCCTTCTTCAGTCTCGCTGAACATCAATGCACTTGTTCCAACGAGACTCCAATTTATAAATTCCACCCCTGAAGTGAGGCACTGGAAGGGCTGAAAAAACGCTTCCAGAGCTATTATGACCGCATCATTTGATGAAAAACGCTCCACACGTGAATTTTTTTAGATTTGGAAGCAGATGGAGGTCGCTAGGGGCCAAATTTGGTAAATGCGGTGGATGCTCCAACAATTCGAACTTTAATTCAAGGATTTTAGCCATTGTCAAAATGCTCTTATGACACGTGGCATTGGCCTGATGAAAAATATTTTTTTCTTTTGCAAACTGGCTCTTTTTTCACACATTGTTTTCTTCAGCGGTCTAAAAGGTTACAAAAATATTCAGAATTTATTGTTTTACCAGTTTGCAAATAGTTCAAAATTCCTTTCGCAACCCAAAACACTGATCCTAACACCTTCTTGGCCAATTTCTGGGCACGAACTCGTTTCGCAGCCAAAGAACCAGGTTCACACCATTCTTTAGGCTCTTGTTTTGTTTTAGAATTATGGCGTTAGATCCACGTTTCATCCGTAGTGATGAACATAATCCACTTTATCCTTTCGAAAATGCTTGAAATGTCGCTGAGAAAATCGCATTCGAATGTATTTTTGTTCCATTGTTAGCGTACGCGGCACCCATTGCGCACACAGCTTTCTGAGACCCAATGCCTTAGTTGCCTTAGTCAAAATATTGCTTACACTGCCTAATGAGATGCCTAGGGCTTCTACTAAATCTCTTTCAGTCACTCTTCGATTTTCCAATACTTGTTTTTTTCAATTTAAATACTTTTTTTTTTGGAATATATAAATATTACATTCATCTCCATGAACTATTCTATCTGCATTGCACTCTTAAATCTACGTGTATTAAATTCACATATCGCCGAAAAGTAGACTATTTTTAATTCGATATTCCCATTCACTGCTTAAAGAGGAACGCATAGTTCATTTAACGAAGGTGTTCCTCTTATTGTACAAATTTAACAAGTTTTCATCCTCAGTTCCAAGCAATTGGAAGTAATTGGTGATTTTGCTTTAACATACGAACTATTTAAAGTACTTAAAGCGCCCTTACATTGGTAGTGCCGTAACCCACTTCACACACATTTGCGAATAATACAAAATAAATCGCACAAGCAGACAATTTTTATCTCGGCTTTAGCCTCTTTTCACTTTTCCCTATTAAACCAAACAAACACTGATATGCAGAGATAAATATATATATTTGTATATTTAATATCCTCCAGCATATGTAACAAATGTAGGTAGTGGTAAATAGGCAATGCACATGAATGGAAGCACGCAAGTGTAGAATGAGCACAGCATACAAATTGTAAGTATACAGAATTTATCCAGCGATTTTTGAAAGGTTAATAAAACATAACTATGTATGATTATTTAAAATTGTGTGGCAATATATGGGGAAAAATTTTTTAAAAGCATTTTTTTTAACATGGCATAAGATTTAAGGGGAATTGCAGCAGCATACGCCAACGACCTGTGTAAGCGCTCAAAAGTAGGCAAATAGGCCATACAAGCAACATAGCAACTGTATAGTGCACAATACATAGGCAGGCATAATAAGGCAAATATTTTATTTTTTTTTAACGGGCATATGCACATATCTTCGCTTAAATGTCCGTATGCCATGTACATTAGGGGAGTAAACAAAAAGTCGATATCAAAATTGTTTTGTTGTATATTGAAAAAAACAAACTCGTATTCTCCAATTTAGTTTACATCGCTAGATATTTAATGGTTTTTTATTTTTATTGAATCGTTATAAATATTTAAATACATTTCATTCTATTACACTTAGTTCACAACTATCAAGTAATATTATTTTATTAAATTCAAGAGTATTTACAGGAAATACGTATATATGTAACTGGAAGACACCTGACAGAAATTTACATATATTTGTCAGTCATCAAAATTTCTGGAACAAGATCATTTGGTTTTTTTCGTTTAAGTCTCCGGCATTGGTCATCTAAATTGGCAAGTCGCCGAGCCTCCGGGTTAGTATGTTTTTCGAGCCTTTCGGTATGAGCTACAGCGTAATGTTTGACAACTTCTGATACTAATGACATCTTTAGGTCACGATGTAAATCAGTGTTCCTCACATACCATGGTGCGTTTACTGCGTTCTTTAGGAACTTGTTTTGAAATCGTTGTATTTTTTCGATATGAGTTTGTTTGGCACAGCCCCATAGCTGTATACCATAAGTCCACACAGGTTTAAATACTTGTTTTTAAATTAAAAGTTTATTTTGTATGGAAAGAGGAGACCTCCTTCCAGTAAGCCGGTTTAATTTTTGTATTTTGAGGTTTAATTCCACGTGTTTTATTTTAACGTGCTCTTTCCAGCATAGTTTGGCATCAAGCGTCATCCCTAAGTACTTCGCCGCATTGGAGTAAGGAATTTTCGAGCCAGAAATATATACAGGATGATATTGATTTGTTTTGTTTGTAAAATCCACATGAAGTGACTTGGCTTCATTAAGTTTTATACGCCACTTTGTAGTCCATTCGGTGATTTTGTTAACATCTTCCTGAAGTTTGCGAGAGGACTGTGTCTCATCGTCTACAATTGCTAAAATGCACGTATCGTCAGCAAAGGTAGCTATAGTGCTAGTCTCAGAAACCGGTAGGTCAGATGTGAAAAGCACGTAAAGTATAGGGCCAAGGATACTGCCTTGTGGAACCCCGGTTTTAATTCGCTTTAGGCTTGAATAAGAGCTATCACACTTGATCCTAAAATATCGGTTATTTAGATACGAAGTAAATTGGTCCGAAAACTCCCTCGGAAGCAAGATTTTAATTTTATGGAGTAGTCCGTCATGCCATACTTTGTCGAAGGCCTGAGCAACATCGGGAAATATGGAAGAGTACACTTTTTTCTTTTCAATTGCTTCTTCTATCACATTTGAGATCCTATGCACTTGTTCGATTGTTGAGTGCTTTGCTCAAAATCCGAACTGGTGCGTAGGAATAAGGCGTTTGTTTTCAATCAATGGCTTTACCCGCTGCAGAATTATGTTTTCGAGTAGTTTGGACATTATAGGTAGCAAAGGAAATTGGACGGTATAATGACACTTCGTGAGGACTTTTGCCAGGTTTTGGTATCATTATTACCTCTGAAATTTTCCAGTATGTTGGCACATATTTTAGCTTAAGGCATGCATTTATAATTTTTGTTAGCTTAATCAATGTTTTTTGAGGAATATTATTTAAGGTTTCAGCGGTGATAAGATGCAAGCCGGGTGCTTTTTTAGATTTCAGGAGATTTATTTCACGCTTTATCTCTGCAGGCGAAGACAAACAGAACTGGTTTTCAGCTTGAGGAATATCTGTAAATGTTTTTTCTAAGTCATCAGCAAAGACTTCCGTTTTTCCAATATCGCTCTTAGCCCACAAGCCATTGGGTTTTTTAATTGGAGGATTTTGTATAGTCGGTCTTTTCAGGTATTTTGTAGATTTTCATAGGGAGTAGTCAATACTTTTTTCCGCTGTTAGTTCCTGTATATAGTGATTGAAGGATACATTTTTAAGTTTATTAATTTCTTCTCTTAAATGTTGAGTCATTTTATTTAACAAAGTTTTTAGCGATGGTTGTCGGGTTCGTTGCCACTTTCTTCTTAACTTTCTTTTTTTCGGCGATAAGGGAATATATTTCATTTGGATAACGAAGACCAGCTTGTTTTGCTGTTTGAGTTGGTGTGCTATACCATGCGGCATTTTGGATTTGTTGGGTAAGCAATAATACTTCTTCATCAATTTCATTATGTGACGAGAGTGTATTTTGTTTTTGAACGTTTTGATTAAGCGTATATTTGAAATACTCACAATCAGTAAACTTGTTGGTCAGAGTAGGCGCTTGTTGTTTAAGTTCAATGCCTTCACTTAGTTTTAAATAGACGGGTGAATGATCTGAATTAAGGTCTGTTCTTTCATATACTAGCAAGGATTTTTTTTCTTACAATGAAGAAGTCAATTGGAGGATGGTTCCATGTGTAGAAGTCCACGCAAGTGGGGAAAGTTACTGATCGCCATTCACTTGGGAGTGGCCAGGACGATTCTTCTACATATGGTCCAAGCAGCTCACAACGTCCGGGATTAGCCCACGTATCCTCTGGTTAGATTCCGAACACCCGTTCGGGAGTGAGCTAACGTGAGAAGGCGAAGCATCCCAGCAAAGCTGGTTGTGCGCTGGGTTTGGAACCCGCCACTTAAAAAGCCCCCCCAATGAAAACAGCAACAAAGCCTCGGATGAGAACTTCCAACACTGATGACGACCCCTGCAAACGAAATAAGGAATACGACTTGAGGGCATGCACCTGGAAGGTCCGGTCCCTTAATGGGGAAGGTGCCTCTGCCCGGCTGGTTGATGTCCTCGTGAGAGTAAAGGCTGACATCACAGCCATCCAAGAGATGCGATGGACGGGGCAAGGTAAGAAAAACATAGGACCTTGCGACGTCTACTACAGCTGCCATGTAAAGGAGCGCAAATTCGGGGTCGGATTTGTTGTGGGAGAGAGACTTCGTGGCCAAGTACTGTCGTTCACTCCGGTGGACGAGCGTCTCGCAATAATCCGCATCAAAGCGCGATTTTTTAACATCTCGCTAATTTGCGCCCACGCCCCGACGGAAGAGAAGGACGATGCGACCAAAGATTCCTTCTATGAGCGCTTGGAACGTTCCTATGAGCGCTGCCCCCGCCACGACATAAAAATTGTGCTTGGCGACTTCAACGCCAGGGTGGCCAAGGAGGGAATTTTTGGTCCCACAGTCGGAAAATTCAGCCTGCACAACGAAACATCCGGTAACGGACAGAGGCTGATCGACTTCGCCGGGGCCCGAAACATGGTAGTCTGCAGCACCAGATTCCAGCATAAAAAGATACACCAAGCTACCTGGCTGTCTCCTGATCGAAAAACGCGAAACCAAATCGATCATGTTGTGATAGATGGAAGACACGCATCTAGTGTATTAGATGTACGTACGATACGAGGAGCCAACATCTACTCGGATCATTACCTTGTTGCAGCCAAACTGCGCACACGCCTCTGTGCAGCAAAAAACGTACATCTACCTACGCAAAGAATGTTCGGCATCGAAAAGCTGCAATCACAACAGACAGCCAGAAAATTCGCCACTCGACTCTCACTCCTGCTCTCGGAGAGCACTGCCCAACACACCGGCATGCGCGAGCAATGGAGCAACATTTCTCGTTCCCTACGTACCGCCGCCGAAGAAGAAATCGGATTCCGGCGAGCCCGAAAAAACAATTGGTACGACGAGGAATGTCATGCTGCCGCAGAAAGAAAGGATGCCGCCTATAGAGCCACGCTGCGATCGGGCGCAACGCGAGCCATGTGGGATCGCTACAGAGAGCTGAAAAAGGAAGAGAGACGTATTATCCGACAGAAGAAACGAGAGGCCGAAATACGTGAGTGCGAAGAGCTTGAGATGCTGGCCAACAGGAACAACGCCCGAAAATTCTACCAGAAAGTTCGGCGGCTTACCGAAGGTTTCAAGACCGGGGCGTTTTCCTGTAAGAACAAAGACGGCGAACTGGTGACTGACGTACAGAGCAATCTTAAATTATGGAGGGAACACTTCTCGAACCTGTTAAAAGGTGACAGCTGCGCATGTCATAGAGAATGTGAAGATCCCGATACCCCAATCGTTGACGACGGAATTTTCGTTCCGTTACCCGACCATGACGAAGTGAGAATTGCTACGGCTAAAGGACAACAAAACCGCGGGCGCCGACGGACTGCCGGCTGAGCTATTCAAACATGGCGGCGAGGAGCTAGTAAGGTGCATGCATCAGCTCCTATGTAAAATATGGTCGGATGATTGGAATTTAAGTGTGCTCTGCCCAATCCATAAGAAGGGTGATCCTGCAATTTGTGCCAATTACGCGGGATTAGTCTTTTAAATATCGCCTATAAGGTTCTAGCGAGCGTATTGTGTGAAAGGCTGAAGCCCACCGTCAACCAACTGATTGGACCTTATCAGTGTGGCTTCAGACCTGGAAAGTCTACCATCGACCAAATATTCACAATACGCCAAATCTTGGAAAAGACCCATGAAAGGAGAATCGACACACACCATCTTTTCGTCGACTTCAAAGCTGCATTCGACAGTACGGAAAGGAGTTACCTGTATGCCGCTATGTCTGAATTTGGTATCCCCGCAAAACTAATACGGCTATGTAAGATGACGTTGCTCAACACCAGCAGCGCCGTCAGAATTGGGAAGGACCTCTCCGAACCGTTTGATACCAAACAAGGTTTCAGACAGGGTGACTCGCTGTCGTGTGACTTCTTTAACCTGATGTTGGAGAGCATCGTACGAGCCGCAGAACTTAATCGCTCAGGCACAATATTTTATAAGAGCGTACAATTGTTGGCGTATGCCGATGATATTGATGTCATCGGCCTTAACAACCGCGCTGTTAGTTCTGCCTTCTCCAAACTGGATAAAGAGGCAAAGCGAATGGGTTTTGTGGTGAACGAGGACAAAACGAAGTACCTCCTGTCTTCAAATAAACAGTCGGCGCACTCGCGTATCGGCACCCACGTCACTGTAGACAGTTATAATTTCGAGGTTGTAAAAGACTTCGTTTATTTAGGAACCAGCATTAACACCGATAACAATGTCAGCCTTGAAATCCAACGTAGAATCTCTCTTGCCAACAAGTGCTACTTTGGACTAAGTAGGCAACTGAGCAGTAAAGTCCTCTCTCGACGAACAAAACTAACACTCTACAAGACTCTCATCATGCCCGTCCTAACGTATGGCGCAGAAGCTTGGACGATGACAACATCCGATGAAGCGACGCTTGAAGTGTTCGAGAGAAAGATTCTGCGTAAGATTTTTGGACCTTTGCACGTTGGCAACGGCGAATATGGCAGGCGATGGAACGTGAGCTGTATGAGCTTTACGGCGACATAGACATAACGCAGCGAATAAAGATCCAGCGGCTTCGTTGGCTGGGTCATGTCGTCCGAATGGATTCAAACGCTCCGGCTTTGAAAGTATTCGATGCGGTACCAGCTGGTGGTAGCAGAGGAAGAGGAAGGCCTCCTCTGCGTTGGAAAGATCAGGTGGAGAAGGACTTGGCTTCACTTGGTGTGTCCAATTGGCGCCGGTTAGCACGAGAAAGAAACGACTGGCGCGCTTTGTTAAGCTCGGCCAAAATCGCGTAAGCGGTTATCGCGCCAATTAAGAAGAAGAAGAAGAAGTCACTTAGATCTGGAGTTTTATTTTGGTCTGTTGGCCAATAAGTAGGTTTGCCGGTGGAGATAAATTCACAGCCAGTTTCTCTTGCAGCTTTATAGAGTTCACGACCTTTAGTTGTTGTGAGTCTCGAGATATTTAATGGTGCCGCAAAGTTCTTGTATTTTAAAGGGTGAAAGGTAGCTTTTTTACAAATTTTGTACAAAAACACTAAAAATTCATATTTTTAAATGCGTAAGCAATATTTCTCTTCGGTAGGGTACAAACTATAGAATTTTAATTATTATTTATTAAAAGTATTGTGTCATATTAACTATTTTTATATAGCTGTTTAGTAAAAAATTTCAGTCAGATTAAAACTTGAAATGCCATTTCTAATACATTTCTAATGATAACAAATTAATACAAAATTTTAAAAATGATAAATAAAACCAATTAATACAAAATTTTAATTATAATTCTTTTTATTTCTATCTTCTTAATTCTATTAAATTTTGTCACAAAAATAATTTGTATTCCAATAAAAAACATTACCTAGTTTTTTTTATTTTCCATCAGATTAATATTGAGACCTTATTTCTAGTGGTAAACATCGCGTTCCCATTAAAAATTTTGTATGCAAGCGATGTTGACAATTTTCTTTTATGCAAAGCTCATTTTCGGAAAATTGTCATATTTCAATCCGATTTTTGAGAGATTTTGTAATTTTATTTCTAGTGATAAACATCGCTTTCCCATTAAAAAAATTTTTTAGATGAATTTCTTTTTCAATTATAAAATTTTTTGTTTTGTTTTTTATTTCGTAAAAAAAATAGTTTTTACCGCTTTTGCGGCACTATTAAATATCAGCCGATCTCAAATTAACAAAAATACCCGCCTTTCCTCTTCCAATATCGAGGACATTGTGACATTATAAATTTTCAGTATTTCAGCTTGTTTTTGGCTACCCTATGTGCACGCAAAACTTTGCTACCGCTGAAAATATATGTTTGTGCATATTTGTTGGCAAATAATTTGGTACGGCCTCTGGGTCGGCCGAATTTCTGTTTTCGCTTGTGCGCCTTCACTGACATACTATCGCGAACGTGTGTGTGTGAGCAAGCTTACACTTCTGTATGCCTATCAATTGTGAACATCAAAATCAGCTAGGTAACATTGCCAAATAAAATAGCCCATGGAAATCAAATACTAATTTATTTTTGGTCCCAAATCGATTTCCTTTATGACAATTTTTATAGAAGCAAGCGCTAAGCTCAACGCGTGTACGCAATCATAAGCATAAGTCCACTTGCGTTAGAACCGAATGACAGGTCGTTTGGTGTGCTGTACAGCACAATTTATGCGCTTGTTTTTTTAGGCCAAAATTTTAATGTTTTCTTGCCAATCTCGTCACAAGTTCCTAGTGCTACAGGAGCTTCCCTTCATTTATTCCTTTTATTTGGCTGTCATACAATTTTATCAACTATTCGTTATTATTATTCGTGGAATAAGTCCGATTTTCATTTATATTTCATTGCACTTATTTCCCTTTCTTTCTGTTGTGACGTTCTTAGTTTATTTTCCTGTTAAACTCTTGCAATCCATCTGGAGATTCCGCTTCACTGCTTTAGTTTTTGTGGTAGTAATCGTATTGTTTCCGCTTCCTTCATATTATTATTCATATATGTATGTGTGCGCGTATACATATTTTGAGTTACTATTCGTATATGCCATGGCATAAAACGATTATTGTCGTTCGCTCAAGAATTCAATCATTTTACATATTTTGGCATCCATAAGACTTTGCTGAACTCTCTGCACCGATGTATATTTATATGTGTAGCTGCGAGCTGAATGTTTTTTGTTTTATTTTGTTAGCATTTCAGTATCTGATAAACGATTAGGTAAACAATTCTGGCCTCATTGCACTGCTAGCAAGCAGCAGAGGACTAGCGACAAAGTGGATGTGAGTAGCATGCGTTAAAAGAAAATGTAATTTTATGATTAAAAAACTCTTATATGGATATGTAAGGATTAGATATATTAATATTATTTAAAAAACATCGCTCACCAAATATCTCAAGGTATGCTCTAGTAAACTGTATTTCGTGTAAGAACAATTCTTGACTGGCATCATTATTGTGGATGCATTAAATGTAGTCTAAATTTAGGGGCAGTTACTTGTTTAAGACAATATTTCTTTGGAACTTAGCCAGTAGAAAAGAAATATTTCAAAACAATTTTTCTCAACATAACCCTTTACACCCTTTATAAGGTATTTGACCGAGCTACTTCCCCTATTTGTGGGGTGTGTGTGTGTCTTGATGTTTTCCCACAAATGGAGGAACCTAGAGTTTTAAGCCAGGAGCCTAGAGTTTGAGGAGCTTTGTCATGGCAGAAACACACTTGGCGGTTTACCTTTACCGAGGGGTAGCCGCTATTAGAAAAACGTTTTCTATCATTTGATGTTTCATGCCAGAGGTTTTCGAAAACGGGCACTAAGCGTCGACAATAGGGCAACTTAATAGTGGATTTTTGCTACAGCCACAAATTTATCTTTATCAGGTTGAGTGAAGAAAATTAATTGGTGAATAACATTTTTTTTTTTGCGAAGTAGATAGTATTAACTTGTTCAGAAATTTCTTGAGTATTATCTTCTAATTTTTTATTGCAAAATATTAAAAATCCAGCAACCTCCGGCGCCTCATAAAAAGCTGTTTTACGATGTACATCAGATCTTGCAGCAGAATCATCTGAAACGAAGAAACAAAAATGCATTTGCAAGATTCTCGAGTTATCACTGAGAAGATTTTTTCGATTTTTCAATTTTTCGCCTAGTAAATTATGTAAAGAAGTACTGCACAGCTTTGAGTTATAGCATATATGGGCTTCGAAAATTATAAGTTAGAGAAATATGCTATAAGATCGAGCAGGAATAGATGCCCGCCCTGGCAAGGCGGATGCTCAACTTTGCTCGAATAGGCTTAAAACAGTGGCATAGCATAAAAAAATATGCAAAACAAATAAAAAACCGGCAAAAAAGTTTATGTACCCTACACCCTTAAAGGCGCATCGATCGATTAGTAAAGCTCTCAATCAGGTGAATGCGGTTCATAGTTTAATAAAAGAATTAACCTTTTTATGAGAAATTCACTCACAAGTCTTAATCGATATGTTAGATTTTTCTGTCGTCCTGTAGCGAGCGCTGTTTTCATTTTTTAGGCGGCTCTATGGACCTATTCAATTGTCGAACGCTCTTTCCTGAAACAGAGCTGACGTTTTGGAATTATATTATTTGCTTGCATTCAAAAACAACCATTAAACGTGTTAGGAAAACTTTTTCAAACACTTTTGACAGAACTGGTAGAAGGCAGATAGGACCATAAGATTATACTTCATCGCCTGGCTTTACCGGTTTGAGCACCTTTTCAATTTCTGCCACTCTCCATTCAGCAGGGAAGATATTTCTATATTTTTTCTATTTCTAAATTTTTTTAGTTTTTTTTTTAATAGTATAGCGTGAAATTTTCCATAACGCCTACATAGATTCTCTTCCTGAATTTTGGCACACATTACACACAGTTTTCGTACTCGATAACCTGCGCATTCATTTGAATGTCATAATGGCATTGTTTCTTATTGCTTTTGTTGCCGTTATTGTAGCCTAGAGCGTACTTTTTTAATAGGAAAATCAAATTGCTGGAAACACGCAAACATTTTTGCCTCGATTTTTCTAACGCCCCAGCTACCTAACCACCGCCACCGCATCACTCCACAGAGTAATCGCCTACTTACCGCACTTTGCTTAGCGGCACGTTCGTATGATGTCTTAAATGTTGCATTATCAAAGTATGATGTGTAAACGATAAAAAAATAACAACTACAAGCAACAAAAACACGCTTCCTGAGAAAGATAGGGACAAGAACGAGAAGCGTAAAGCGAAGAAAAAAATATAAATCCGCATTGCGATAATTTCACTTGGTTACTGAAAATTTTGGGTGTACAAGGTGGCGCAAAATTTATAATTTCTTTGCAAGTTTGGTTTTGAATAACTTTTTTACTAAATAAAAACAAATTATTTGGAGTGAAAGTTATCTTTATATAACTTTACGCGCTCCATTGCTGGTATTTTTGTATACTGCACTGGACAGCTTCACAAGTGTCAAATATGTGTGAGGCGACCCCATTTGCAAAAATTATAAATCTCCCGATATGGTGATTAATTTTACGCCACCTTGTATACTTTAATATACATTTTATATGTATGTATATTAGTTAATTTTTTTCTCTTACTTAGCCACCTTTCTCACTTCCGAAATTTACAGCGCCCACCTCGCCCAACTTCCTGCAGTTGACATTTCGTCTGCCTAAAACGCTTGATCAACAACTTAATACGGAGGCATGCCGCATTATTGCACGCGCACCCTGTCAGAGGCTTTGGGTGTATGTGGAGTGTACAAAGTGTAAGTGGCTGTATAGTTGCTAATGTGTCAGCTATGTTAGCTGCCATTTTGTTAGCTAAATAATCGCTTCATTTCCGATTTAGATAAAAATGTGGGTACAAAATGAAGTTAGCAGCTTTTGGCTCGCATTATCAAAGGGGAAGTTACCCACCGAAGGACACCCAGCATGGCTGTCAAATGCTGGGTGTTCTTTGGTGGAACACATACCCATAAATAAATAGCTAACTGTTGTACTAGCGTGTGTGTGGCAACACTACGTCTACTGCTTTGCCCACCTACTTTCTTTCTTTATCGCAGGGACGTTACTCAAAAGATAGATCGCTGGGATTTATAAAATGTCACGTTATTAATTAGCGTAATTTGGCTTGCAACACTTTGACACTTCTTGTCTTTCTTGTGGCATACGCACATATGTGCGAGTATGTACAAGTCACGCGGCCCCTGTATGTATGTCTGTGCGTTGAAGGATGTGTCTTGCTAGCTAAATTTCCATGTAACCATTATGTGCATATGTGAAGCATGCAAATATCACGTTAGCGCATTAAATCACATCGTTCTTGGTGAGTATAAATATGGCAAGGGCGTGCGCCTTAGATTGATATTAATGAAGCTTTAATTAGCTTTTATATGTTATGAGTGTTTGAGCAGAAATTTATGTTATTTGTTGACGACTTTGATAGGTAGGTAAAATAAATTCTACGCCGCAGTACCATCGATTGGCAAAAATAAATATTTTATATATATAATCGACGCGTACATTTTGTTGGGTGTTACGCTGAGCTGCTCATCCAATTTGTAGTATGCGTCTTGCTATTGTCCACAAATCAAAAAGCCTACAGTTTTATTCCGCCCCGGAGCATCTGATGGTTTTTTATGTGAAGCTTTTTCATGCCAGGAACGCACTCGTAAGTTTTCAATTTTAGTTCTTCTCTGTAGATTTAACAATGGTACGAGTTTTGGTGTACTCGGAATTTATTTTCTATCAAAACGATGTATTTCAAAATCCACGAAAGGATGGAGATTTGCAACGATCGAGAAAATAAAGACTGAATCGTTGGAAGAGCTTAAGACCATATCTAAAATGCATATGAGTGATTCAAGAGTTGGAAAAGATAATGATGCAAGTTTAAGTCTCCATCTTTCATCTAAAGTATTTGAAGGAATCAAACAGTCAAAATGGCCAAATAAAAAAATTGAATTTCATCTTTATTCTAGCAAGCGTAGTATTTAGTGGGAAAATTTAAGATCAGTCAAGCTTTTGTTAAAATCTATCACTTAAGTAAGAATATAAGGACAAACATAAATTGAGCTTCATCTTGAGCTAGAGCATAAAAATCAAGCTCAAAAACGAATCGAAATTTCATCCATGAGGCCTACTGTGTATCAAATATCTTACAAACTGAAATATTATTACTAAAAGCCAGTCTCGCTACTTACCTCAAATAAATTACAGAAGAAACGCGAAATTTCCTGCTTACAAAGGTGACGCAAAATTAATCATCTGTTTTTGGTTTTGAATCGTTTTTTCACTAAATAAAGGAAAGTGATGAAAATCTTTATTTTGCTCTTTACGTGCACTATTGCTTGTCTGTTTATATACTCCAGCTGTACAGTTCTCACAACAAATTGCAAAAAATAGAATTATAAATCTTCCACTCGGATGATTAATTTGCGCCTCCTTATGCATATTTTGCTTACATTTTCTGCTAAATTAGTGAAAGTGCATAGCGAGTATTTTCTTATGAACCCCCTAAAATTATCAAAAAAAACATTGCGTGCATTCGTTCTATGGAGAAAATGCGCAACCCGTCAACGGAAAAAATTACCGAAAATCAACGAAAATTTTGTGTCACTTCAAATTTCCATTTTATCTACTGAAATTTTATGGGCTGCGTTCCCAATATTTTTCTGATTAGGGCTTCAAAATTTTGATGAAAATTGGTCGAATTTTTATAAATCTTGTATAAAAATTAAAATTTTTGTGGCCTCGGTAACATAGTGAAATATATTTTTAATAGAAAATAATTGAAGTTAAAAAATAATACATAAATAATTTAAAACCTGCCGATATATGGTGTTTGTTAACCGTTGTCTGCGTAAGGTCCATTCCATTCCAATATCATTCAATGCACTTTGCTTTGGCAAGCCACAAAGCAGATCCCTATTGTTAAGGAAATTATCAGACGAAAATGGAACTAGCTTGGCCATGTACATGCTTAATTACGCTGTCACAAGAACTGCAGTGGAATGGAGCCCGCATACCATTTGCAGCAGTGGAAGACCGTATAAAATTTTAATAAGGATTTTTGAGGCTGAGATGGAAAAGACGAATAAAGCAAGGAGTGAAGTTAAAATACCAGCTCAAAATCGGGGCCATTGGAAACAATTTGTTGAGGCCCTATGTTCGGCACAGGAATAAAACGATCGAATTTGCATAAGTATATGTGGTGCCTTCATAATAAATGCGGGAGGTGTGTGATCATACTAATCATACAATCATACAATGTCCTATCCTATCATACAATATCCTATCTAGAACTAACTGAAGCTGATAAGAAGAGGAAGAGGTACATGTATTTTATTTTTCAAGCGAATCCCTTCAACTTATTTTTATAAAATGAAGCTACTAAGAAAATCAACCGTGATATTAAAAATACGTACATTTTTCTTCTTTTTCTCAAGCTCTCGCTTTTTTCCTTCACCTTTGACCACTTTTGTGTTCATCAAATAATATACCTACAACTATATGGCCATGTATTTATGCAAATAGAATACTCTTATTCATTTATTCTTCCATTGCGTAAATCCATTACCTTAATGAGCGACTTCCAGCAGCTGATTGCAATTCAAATATGGGCAATTACACGTTCATTAAGTTCAAAGATGAGGCCATAATGAGCCAAAGCAAAAGAATAACACGGCATTGTGGCGCTTAACTGAAACTGGGAATGAAATATTCGTTTCGTATGAAATATGGAATTTTAAAGGAAAAATGTTTGAAGTTGATAGCTATGATTTCAAAAAATTATATTAGTTAATGAAGAATGTCAAATAGGTATATATATGTATGTATATTAGGGCGGTCGCCCTAGCCGAATGGGTTGGTGCGTGACTACCATTCAGAATTCACAGAGAGAACGTAGGTTCGAATCTTGGTGAAACACCAAAATTAAGAAAAACATTTTTAATAGCGGTCGCCCCTCGGCAGACAATGGCAAACCTCCGAGTATATTTCTGCCATGAAAAAGCTCCTCATAAAAATATCTGCCGTTCGGAGTCGGCTTGAAACTGTAGGTCCCTCCATTTGTGGAACAACATCAAGACGCACACCACAAATAGGAGGAGGAGCTCGGCCAAACACCCAAAAAGGGTGGACGCTCCAATTAAATATATATGTATGTATATTAGGGCGGGTCAATTTCAATGGCACAATTTTTTTCGGCATCGGGCCTACCAATTTTAGAATCTGCATGAAATTTTAAGAAAAAATACGCACCAGATTTGAAAAGAAGCTATTTAAAATTAATGCGAAAATAGAGATGGCGAGAAAGTAAAAAAATACACCTAGTTCTCAAAGTAAAAAAGGTCGAATGCCAAAATATTTGTTTGTTTTACGTTGATAATTGTCAAAAAATTTATAATTAGAAAAAAATTAAAAAAAAAAAATACCTTAGTAAATATTCATCTTCATGTGAACTTTGTAATAATTAAATATAGCAACTTTAAAAATTTTGGAAAGCTCGAAATTGACTTTAGAACTTTGCTCTACTGGAAACTTTTTCCTAAAATTTATGTAGCATCCAAAACCACTGAGCGCGTTTTCGAAAAACAAATTTCATGCATTCATGCGTTTCATGCAATTTAACCCACCCTAATGCATGTTAATCTATCTCATTAACCTACATTCGCCTAAAGGCTTTCCGGATTAAAGTATTTTTAAAAAATATACTCAAGGTGTTTTGACAAGAGGTCACTTCGTTTATTTGCTTCCAGATATGATGGTTCTAGGACGCAAAATTTGGATCTGGTAAAAGCGGTGCACCAATGCACTAAGAGCTCTGCTGCTTCTCGTTCTTGGACGCATAATATTCGCTGATTCGATTCTCTGCGCTGCCCAGTAGAAAGCGTGACGGCTAGTAGAAACGGACTACTACAGCAGATTTATTGGTAAGTTGAGAAGTATTTTGGAACTTCTTGCTGATGTTTTCGCAATTAAGCCTTTGGCTTGCCTGTTACCTCCCATAACCGTCCAGTAATTGCTTTCTTATTCATTCACCAATAGATTAGGACTTCAATTAAAAATTAATTAAAAAAAACGTTTTGTTAGTATTTTGTAAAATATTTAAATATAATTTAGAATAGCTTCAAGTGATTTTATCATTACTCCAACAGCGATTTAACCAGTATGAAACTAGCAATCTGGCCCTCTTGTTTCAGTCCATTCAATTGATCCATTCTGGATACATTCGACTTGGCAATCTGGCAACTTTAATAATTTTCCTTCACATAAATGCCTAAAATCTATATATAACATATAAAAATTCAGCCGTTTTTCGCGTTGTGATGAACTTTACGGAGAATGGTTAACCGATTTTAACCAAACTTTGCCACATTGAAGAGACACATGTGGAGAATGTTTGTGTTTTGAAATTTTAAGAATTGGATACCAGGGTCTCGAGACATAGGCAAAAACGTGGACCGGGGTAACCCTAAGATGTGTTTGTACAATATGTGTAGCAAATGGAAGCTGTTGATGATTTCTATAGTATAGAGTATTTTTCATACCGTTCCGTGACTAGGGTCTCGAGATATAGGCCAAAACGTGGACCCGGGTAACCCTAGGATGTATTTGTACAATATGGATATCAAATGGAAGCTGTTGGTGAATGCTTTAGTAGAGAGTATTTTTCATGCCGCTCCGTGACTGGGGTCTCGAGATAAGGGTCAAAACGTGGACCCGGGTAACCTTTGGTTGTGTATGTACAATATGGATATCAAATAAAAGCTGTTGATAAGTGCTTTAAAACGGGGTAATTTTCATACCTATTGATGACTAGGGTCTCGAAATATATGCCAAAACGTGGACCCGCCGTGTCTTTGCACCGAATTAAACCAAACTTGCACACATTGTTAAGTAAGTATTGAAAATGCGTTTCGTAAAGTTTGGTTGTAATTCGGAACACCGGCAACGCGTACAGCGTTCTTTTGAACCAGCCATAATGCCGTTTACTTTTTTAACGCTTGGGGCGGAACTGAACTGTCAAGTTGACAGTGTGAGTTACAATGTGTCAATATTTCTTTCTGATTTGGACGTCATAAGGAGAAGACGTAAGTGCAAAGTGTAAACATTTTTTGTGAATTTTTTTGGAGTGGATTTAGGAACAGTAAATAATTTCTTACGAAATTTGAGAATTTAATGTGAAATCCGAATGTTTAAATGAAATTATGTTTTGTGGATTTATTTTTTCGGTTCATATGCGATAAGCTACGATACACCATGAGTGAAAAAAATGGTAAAAAAAAGTGAAAAAACAAAAGAAATTGTTAAAGGATGCGAAAGAAGATCACGAAAAATGCGTAACTTTGATGAAAAAATTAATAGTCTTATCAAGCAAATTGTCAACAATTTTCAGAAGAAAAAAAATGATTTAAGAGAATAACAACAAAATAAAATAATCCTGATCTGGGCTTTCCACAAAATTGAAAAAAAAACATGTTTTATATTAAAATCTCAGAATACCATAATTACAATCATGTTTATTACAGTACAAATGCCAAGGCAATCACGTAATCATATTGGTCGTTCGACAAATAATAATAGGCGCATGAGAAATGCCCGGAATAACGCGACATCAGAAGAAACGATTGATGAATAATGTTATCCAAGCAACTATTTTAATTGGCAAATTCAAGAATGAAGACGTTCTAATACCAAGAATTCCAATGATTCCACCTGAATTGCCATTTGAATTCAAGCGTTTGCAACTGCCCATTCGTTTAGCATTTGCAATAACTATCAATAAATCACAAGGGCAAACTTTAGAAATATGCGGGATGAATTTAGAAGAACCAGTATTCACCCATGGTCAACTATACGTTGGCTGTTCACATGTTGGGAAGCCAACAACATTATATATTTACTCAAAGACAAATAAAGAATCAAGAAATAAATAGTTTGAAAACCATATCTTTTCTGTTCTAAACCATATCTATTTTATTTTAGTGTGCCCAGCGAAGCGGGCCGGGTTTGCTAGTAGTTTATATTTCCATAGTTTATATGCAAAATTTACCAGATTAGCAAAGGAGGGCTAACCAATATTGAAGAAACCTAAAAGGCTGCTGGCATTGCCAGTATTACGTTCTAGTCCCTGGCTACGTGAAATGGCTTAACTTGGCGTGACATGGATCCGTTTTGCGTGCTAAATTTCAAGTCAGCGACTGTTTGCCACAAGAGCTAATTGAATTAAAAAGTCATAAAAGTTAAGTACGAGTACAGAAAATGTTGAATTTTTATCAAAGTAAATAAAAAACAAAAAAATTTAAATAAAAAAAAAAGATACTTTCTGTTCCTTTTAGAAAGCAAACCCAATATAACGAGCCTTCAGCGTCACGTGTAATAGAGGAATGCATTTCGAGCATAAGGCCCTTTAATGACCTTCATAATATTCGTCAAAATCCATTTCTTTTAAGAAATCCAAGGTGATAATGGGCTGAGTTAAGCGCCCTTACTTCCCCTTTTTGATATAGTACCGCAGCAAATGCGGCGATTTCTCTGAAAATGAGTCCCAGAGTGGTCAAGACTTATAAGTCCATACCCCGACCCTGTGCAGATGACCTCACCATCTCCAGTACCTGACGAGAATACCAGTGAGCTTCTCAGATTATTCTTGAAGAGGCTTATAAGTTCTTTAAATCTTGTTATATGGACATTGTTGTCGTTGTATCTTGAGCTCCTTGTTGGTATGTTATCTTATCTCCAGAAAAGGCTCAGATCTTAGTCAGTTTATGGAACTAAAAAACTAACGGAAGGTGAAGGCTGCAGTGCAGCCGGGCTTTTGCTTAGAATGGTAATCTGATCTTTGTGGATGATTTTCTGCAATTTATCTAGGCACGCATACAGATGACATACATTTTCCCATAGGAGATGCTCTTAAAACTACGTAACGCCACCGTCAGCTTTGTTTTGGGGACAAATATCCCAGCATCTATGCTTTCAGTTAAGTTCAGAGTCCTATAAAGGCAGGGACTCCCTTTCAAAGGCAGTTGTACTCCAGTTCATTTGGTGTGCTTTCATGAATCTTTTTTCAAAAGATCACATCTAATTATCAGGGTGTACATTCTCTTCAGGATTTTCGGGCCTTAGCCACAGGAATTTTCTTCTACTCATTTGAGCTCCATGAGTGACTTTTATCTTTCTCTTATTTTAATGAAAGCAACTAGTATTTTCAACATGCCGATGAAACCTCGTTTTGGTTTCTTCCTAATAATAAAAAATATTTTTTTGGCATATATTTAAAATTATACATTTTGCAACTGGTGCAGTACTACTCCATCTCGGACTAGTTTGACTTCTTATACTAAATAGCAGTTCATGGGTTACAATACTTGCTGTATATTTTGGCTATCCACTGCAAAGCATACATCTTCATATTCGGGCAGTGTCAAAGGCCAAAGCAATTCAAGGATTTATTCAACCGAATCTAACTGATCAACTACGAAATAGATATTTTATGGTATTTTACACCAACTTGAATATGAATGAATTCAACCTGAATGCATAGATCAACAAAATATTTATGAGATACAAATTCTCGCTTAGGCCTGTCACACCTTTAGCGCACAAGTTGTGATGTCCATTGAGCGACACAAAAAAATCAAGAAACAAACTAAATAGTAACGAGGAGGGAAGGGGAGAGGAAGCAAGGGATTTGCGGAAAACTGTAAATAATTACCACACAAAGTGCACGTAAAATAGGAAAAAAATAAAACTAAGAAAAAGTCATTGGCAATATTGCGCTACTTTCAACCAAAGTAAACATAATCCATCATTCGTATATGTATGCGTATTGAGCACTCAAAGCGATGGGTTTTGTGTGTGTGTGCGTGGGTGTCCGTGCCACGATATGCTACTAAGTTAGCTTAGGTGAAGCTAAGTCGCCAAATTGATTCGCTCGTTGCCCACCGCAAAGCTGAAACTTGTTTGAGCAAATACAAATGAGGGAAGTACAGTACAACAACTGTATATACAATGAAAAAAACCAAGAGAACGAAAAAGGCATACGTACAGAAAGCTGATAAGCAGTTGTTTTACGGCATTAACCCAGGTCAGTTTTTACACCTTTTTCTCAGTCAGCAGCTTTTTGTTTAGCAAAAACTTGACCTGGCTTTTAGCCAAGTGCTTAGATTTGAGCCCTAGCGCCTTTTAGACGCACGTGCGCACACCTGTCATTGGCGTAACAAATCGATTTGTTTGTACACTAAGTTAGTTTGAGTCCACTTGTGTGTGTTTGTGTGTATGTTAGTTGAGTTAACTGCACTTTGGGCCAAAGCGTGTGGTTTTTGCGGCAAACGAACAAACTGTTAAAATTAATTTAACAGTTAAGGCTACACAAATAACTGTTTAACGAGCAAAATCAAGCAAAGTGTACAAGTGATGAAGCTGAAAACCTTGAGTTGGCCTAAGATGTTATGCGTTGCGCTTATCAACATTCCATTGTTGTGCTTTTCTTTTTTTTTAATTTCTTTTTTATGCATTTTTTTCCTTTTTATTTTAGTATTTTATGCTTAGTATATTCGCAATTTTTGCCATTTTGCGTTTTGTCTGTTTTATGCATGCTTTTTTATCTTGTATTTCTACTCACTTTGCTTGTTTTCTGTTCCTGGCAATGAAATATTTCCAAGCGCCTGTCTTTATACACTTCAAATACTGACAGGAATGCCAATTTTACGCATCACTTAGTTGCAAATATTTTGAAGCAATGAAGTCGTTTTTTTCTTCTGTGCCGTTTTTTTTTTACTTTTTTTATGAATTTAAACCGTGCGCGTTACTGATAAAGTGATTTTCTGACGTGTTTGGAATCGTTCGACAGTGCCATGGATTGTGGCTTACTTTTACGCGTTCTGTGCTGAAAAAAAAATTGGTTAAAGCAATATTTATTAAATTAATAAAAAAGCTTACAACTCCGTTCTTGTGCCATGGCTCGTTATATAATTATTTCAAATTGAATTCAATAGCTGTCACACTTAGATATGGCTATTTGCGACAAGCGCCAATTTTACTCAATAGGCTTTATTCGAGACCACCACCGACTTTGTGTGCACGGATTTTTGCACGCTGACTTTGTTTGAAATTGAAAAAAATATTTTAAATTTTACAAAAGAAATTAAAATAATTAATATTTGTTTGTTCTTGCATGAGTTAGGCAGCTCTACAAGCTGAGGTCTAAGCGCCTTAGTTTTTGATGTGAAAGTTCACACAGTTCGGACTTAAAAACTTCCAGGAAGCCTTTATTCAAGTAACTATGCCGCAGATGGAATAACTGACTATTATTGTACATAGCTACTAGCTTTTCAAGTCTCAAATGCACTTTCTTTGTCGTACGGTATTTTGCCTCGGTTTTCGCCAAAGCTTTTTTGCTTTCTTCCTCTAAAACCACTAACTGCGTACCATATATCTTATACTTTATCTTATGATATTTAATTTTAATATTAGGTGCGCAACTAAGTTCCCGCTGTTTGTCAAAGATGCCGCCAGCAGTGTGTGCTAGTAGATTCTAACATAACCTAAACGTCATAAACCAAGCTTAGACATATGGTAAGCAAACTGCTTCGACACATTAGAGATTTTGTTTTGGTATCGTATACTTTTGGTTTTGTGAAAATGTCGGATTTTGAGTCGAATAATCGTCATTTGCGGGAAGTGTTGATTTTCCTCTTTCATTCGAAAAAAACGGCGGTTGAAGCGTATCGAGAGCTACAAAAAGTCAATGGAGATGCTGCTTTAAATGAAACAACGTGCCAAGATTGGTTCCGTCGCTTCAAAGTTGACGACCGTCTGCGTGAAGGAAGGCCAAAAACCTTCGAAGACGCAGAATTGGAGGCATTGCTCAATAGGATCCGTGTCAAACGCAAGAAGAGATTTCTTCAGTATTAGAAGTTACACACCAATCCATTTCCAAGCGATTGCATGCTTTGGGAATGATTTAGAAACAGGGGATCCTTATGAGTTAAAACCAAGGGATGTTGAACGTCATTTTTTCCCCTGTGAACAACTGCACCAGCGGAAAAAAAGGAAGGGTTTGCTTCATCGCTTCGTGACGGGTGATGAAAAATGGATTCACTACAGCAATCTAAAAAACAGAAAGTCATGGGGACTGCCCGGTCATGCTTCTGCGTCGTCGCCTCAGCCGAATATTCACGCTGCGAAAGTTATGCTATGTATTTGGTGGGACCAAGTTGGTGTTATTTATTATGAACTGTTGAAACCAAGTGAAACCATCATCGGCCGAGCACTGCGCGAGAAGCGGCCGCAATACGCGGAGAGGCATGAAACAGTTTTTCCACAGCATGACAACGCTCGGCCTGACGTTGCCAAACCCGTTAAAACCTACTTGGAAACACTGAAAAGGGGAATCCTACCCCACCTGCCATATTCTCCAGATATTGCGCTGTCCGATTATCACTTGTTCTGATCGATGGCACATGCTCTAGCTGACCAGCAGTTCCATTCATATGAAGATATCAAAAAATGGCTTGATCCGTGGATAGCATAAAAAGATGAATGGTTTTACCGCTTCGGCATACGAGATGTACCAGAAAGATTGGAAAGAGTAGTAGCCAGCGATGGGCAATACTTTCAATCATTCACTTGTAACCATTTCTTTCAGAATAAAGTTGCATTTTCATCAAAAAAACAGCGAGAACTTAGTTGCGCACCTAATATTTTTTATGAAAGCATAGTTCACTCTACTACAAAAACTATGTAAGTCCAAGTTTCAAACTTTGTAAAAATTAAAGAACAAATACACAAATTTCCATCAAAATTTCACACTTTTCAATCAGAATCTTAAAAGAAATTTCGATTAAGCAGTTTTATAGCTCATAAATTTATAGACTAGAGAAGTGCAAGTATGAAGTCGCTCAAAAATCGTTTCCGATTTTGACAATTCTTTCTCATCCGATGTTGCCAATTTTATTTCAAACTCGTATAACACACTTGTTCGAAATCCGTCAATATGTAAGAAAATGTTCAATATCGTTTACAAGCAAAAATTATTTTTGATATTAAATTATATATGATTTTTTTAATTGTAATTGAAGGGCTCTTTGAAAAGGCTATGCAAAATTAAAAAAATATTCAACTGTTTGCGGTGAACCTTTGTTATTTCATGTTTTTATGTTTATACAATTTGTTCAAAGCTGTTCTAGTTTATTGATCCCTTCCGAATAATAGGATTCGTCCAAGCCTGGAAAATAGTCATTCTTTTCTGCGATCACCTCCTCGTTTGAGTAAAATCTTTTTCTCGCCAGCCATTTCTTCAAATTGGGGAACAAATGATAGTCCAAGGGAGCCAAGTCTGGAGAATATAGGGAATGTGAAACGAGTTCGAACCCCATTTCCCGACAATTGATGAGCGCGAGCTGGTTCGTTGTTGTGATAGAAAATCACTTGACTTCCTCGATATAAACGTATATCAAACACAAATGAATGGATTCAGCTGGCTTAAACTTGGTGAATGTTCTTTTAAGAGATGTTACTAATTAAACATAACCTCGATATGCGCCAGTAGTGCCATCTTTCTGACTTTGCTCGGACTTTTCAAATAACCCTCGTAAAAAAAGTGGTTGCACGAAATGTTTTTATGTCTATGTAAATCAAGCTAAAGCTTTTAAAAAATTAAAAATCAAAATATTATTTTAATATTTAGCGCCATCTGGCGCTATACAAAAAAATTATATCGAAAATAATTTCCTCGTATCAAGAAATTTCCAAGTGCATTCATACTACTTAAATAAATATTAATCTCTATATTAGCTTCATATTAATGAAAGATAATTTCTTGAGCTCGAAATTGGATTTAGGGCTATGCTTTAAGATGCTAATAGACTCTTTTTTCTTATAATTTCAATTTCTTATAAATTCTGATTAATTCTTATAGTTTTATGTGCTAGAAACGATGCCAAAAAAGAATTGGCATGTATAGATGAGTATTCGAAATTGTTTTACGATATTTGAAAGCTTTTGATTTTCTTCATTGACAATTTTAAAATAATAATTATTTTCGATCCCTGACTTCGAAGGATGCCAAGCATATTTTTAGAAGGGTACACTAGTGCAGCTTCTGCATTGTGCAGATGGTTGTCTGTATGTACTAAACCTTTAGGATGGTTCAAATATAAGTAGAAATGTATTTTCTTTGCTGGGAATGAGAGTAAGTCTTTATAAACAGAAATCAGTTTTGAGGGAAAATTTTTATTTACTCTGTACCGCAGTAAGCTTTTTGGGGAGTCTCCGAGTGTACTCATTTATTTAACTTCATTCCACTTAAATAATATTTCTTTTACTAAATACTAATTTTATTTGTAAATTTTCTCTTTCTTCAGCTCAAATTGCCTGCATTTCAACTTTAAAGAGGCTGATGCATCAGTGGCGCTTTAATAGTAGAAACCGCCAGCCAGGGTCTCAACACTTAAAATGTACAAACATATCAGTTATATGTATGAAAAAATTCAAGTGAAATTTTGTGCTAAAACATTTTCTATTCGCGCAACTATTTAGGGTATTTAGCTTTGAGAGCAAAACACTGATTATTTTAAAGCAATAAAATTTCGCACTTAAAATCACATTATTTTTATGTAAACATTTAATGAAAAGAGCTTGAAATTAATAGCAAATATTTACAAATAATTTAAATAGTTGTCATAAATCGGTGCTTACAAACTAATATTTAGGCCACTTAGTTTTTGTGAACACACACACGGACACGTTTAAAAGCGCTCTATAAAAATTTGCATAAAACGCACACTTGCAAAAACTGCGTATTTTAAGTACCACACATTCATATATACATTCACAGCACTTTAATACGCAAATCAAATAAATAATTACCAATAAAAATTACCGAAAAGCAATAAAATTTATCAATATTTGGCTTTTATGATGCAAGCGGGCGGACAGGTGGTATACACAACATTGAAATGTATCTGTGTGAAATTATTGAATTAGACAAAAATAGCAGCAATATCGTTAAATAAATATGTATATAAATCCAAAAAAACACAAATAAAGCAAATATTTTTAAGCTCACTTCTCACTTAACTATTATTTGCCAAAATAAATGCCCAAAACTGGCACCTATTAGAGTTTAATATTTTTTCAGCGTAAAATGCGGCAAGGGAAAATAATGGAAGTTATTATTTGAATTACCCGCAACGCTGAATGAACTGAAAGCGTTTTAAAGGCAATATGTTACAGGCCATAAATTGTGTATGTGTGTATATTATATTTGTATACACAAAATGTTTGGCTGCATTTCAGGCTTTTAAAATGTAACGTTTCCCACGGCTTTGATTTTAGCACATATTTCAGCGCGCGTCAAGTGCGGCTAAGTTTCCATTTAGTGATACTCAAGCACGGCACTCTACTATTATTAAATTTGAATATTAATGAGGAATACGAGCTTGAATTTTTAATATTGTTTAATATTTTACAAAAATAGATAGGAATTTAAATGAAATTTAAGCTAGGCATTTAGGAAAAATGCAGCGCTGAAAAAATGAAATGAAGGGGGAAAAAGGAAAAGGGTTGAAAGCGAAATAAATATTTATTTTTTGAGCATTTAATAATTGTTTTGTGCATTGGCGTCACTTCCAGTAAAAACGTTGTTTGTAAAATATTTAGTGGGCTTTACTTAAACTTTCTATTTTGGATTTTTTTTTCAATGCAATTTTTTTTTATCTAATCATAGTTAAGTTCATAGAAATCAATTGCGATTAATCCATTGTTTATAAAGTAATTAACATTATAAATCCGTTTATCGTTTTTTTTTTGTTTGGTAGCCCATTTCAAAGCGCAAAAAACATAAATAACAAGGTTCCTTTTTTTTTTTGCTTGGTAGCCAATTTTAAAGCGCAAAAAACCTAAATAACAAGGTTCATTATCAATTTTCATTCATTAAGTATTATTAAATGCATTTATCGCATAGGTAGGGGTTGTGGCGTCAAGTAGGCTTTATTAATTTTTTTCTTTGTTTTTTTTAATTTTCAGCTAAAAAACCAAAAATCAAAGTCTAAACTTTTCTGCTTTGCGCTGCTAATAGTAATTGAATATTACTCGTATATACTTAAATGATTTCTATTAGCTGAATTTAAAGTTCAAAACTCAATTTGCTGCATTCGAATTTTTAATAAATTCAGCGCATAGTATACCAGAAATAGCTTCATAATTTCCCAAGCCTTCATTTCGCAGGCTGCCATTATTAGTACTTTCCATTCGCCTACTACCAAGCGAAGTTACTGTCTGCGTCGGTGATAAAAGTAAACTGCGGGTCAAGCACAACAAATAAAGTGTCACTCGCAGAGCAACAAGAGTCACCGCAAGCCAACCATTAAAGGCAAACGGCAAAAAGCGAAAAACTTCACATGGCGGCTGAAGAGAACAAAAGTATTAAAATTCTAAAACAAAAGAAGCAAAGCTGAAGCTAACAACAACACGCATAGCACAACACAATGAGTGCAAGTATATTACAATAATAATAAAAATAGAAACAAGCTTAATAATATTTATCTAAATGTCACCTTAACGATGCCAAGACGCTGGCCACTCACACCACACGCCACGCCCAACGCCCAGCGCATCCAATTTAATGGCGTAAATAAGCATCACATAAACACTAACGTTCATCGACACAGGCACACAGAAGCAACAGCAACACACCACTGGCGAGGACATTCTAAACGGCAAGCTGCTTGCTGGCAAACAAGCAACGCAAAGACGCAAAAAAAATGCTTGCGTATGACAGGCTCGACTAACTGCTGACTGGCTGGCTGAGATCATTATTTTAAATGGCAGTGCGAAAAAAGATACGCAAAAGACAAAGACCAACTGTAGCTGTGACAGTACACCTTTATCTCCTTGGCCATCTCAACCGCCGTGGCGTTGGCAGTGGCTAATGTTTGACTCGGCGCTTTGTGGCAAATATTTGCGCGCGGCTAAACAAGCGCTTAGGCACACTCACACGCACACAAATACATGCATGCTCATACATGGAGGCAGGCTGTGGCATTTGCGCACCGCCATTGTTTTGCCGTCAGTTTAGCTTGTATTACAGGTCCATTGACATGACCGTAGCCACCAGCTGTGTTGGTGTGAGACGCGCGCATACCGGACGTGTAGAATGTCATCATCAAGCGTCTGGACTGTAGCCGTTTGGCGCTAATTAAGTGCTGAAGTGAATACCTGCGACAATTTTTTTTTTCTTGAGGAACAAATACGTTTTAGCTGGTTTGCTGTTAATGAGGTAGTCTAAACGACATTAATGAGTAGTTTTGAATCGTTAGTTATAGGCAGCCGTCTGCGTGCACTGTGCAATAGTAGTTCAATATACTTATACGGGTATAAATACGCACTGAAAATACTTTACTTTAACTTAAATTTATTCTTATTCTCACTTAAATTTATTTCTTCATATAGTTGTACCTTCAATTCTTCGATAATGGAATTACTGCTCGCATGCTCCACAATTTCCCTGATTTTATAGGCACCATATCACACCTTCGACGTCCACTTGAGCACTAGAACCAATGCTTCGCTATTGCATTCAATACTAAATATATTGGATCCATAAGCAGCACACATTTTTTCCCCCAACGCCGATTTTTACTATGGTCGTGGTCTTACTAAAAAAATGCAACAATTTTCTGTGTTATCACCTTCATTTTAAAAAAGAGGTTGTCTGTAAAGTCGGTTTACTGACGATAGTTTAACGTGACAACGTCATTAGAAAATATTGATGGAATGGTTGCAATTTTCAAAACAAAATTTTAATTTTATTTGTTTGATAGATATTTTGTATGGATATAGAGGAGGAGGTAAATGGAATTGCAATGGGATAGGTCAAGTTACATTTACACTAACGTGAAAAATGACGAAAAATTTATCAAATTCATGAAAGATATCTTCAATTTCGATTGTGCATCAGACGTTAATAAGTCAACAACACTAAGAGGCACCATCATCGATTTGCCTTTTTCAAGACACTTTACAACACTCGAAACACTCCCTTTCACTTCCTACTTTTTCTATCATCGACCTATTCTCAACAGAGAAATGGTTCATTACCATGCACACAGGAAGAAGGCATATGCAAATACAAGTATGTGAATTTATATACCTGTATATGCTCATATACATACATATATATGCTCACTCAAGTAGGACAGAGCCAGATGTCGAACGTTGCCGAACGCGGGGCCGATTGTGCTCTTTGTCGTTCGTTCCGCGCTCTCGCTTGCAGTTCAAGCACATTAGCTTACATTTGCTTGCGTACGGAATAGATTCGTATATTTGATATGCCCATATGACTTGTATGCATCTTTACATATAGATTTGTTCTTTTTGAAAATTGCGCGAAATTGTATATGTATATGCATGCTTATATGCATATATTAGTATACAACATATCTTATAAGGTATATGGTAAATATTACCATACATTTTTTCCTTCATATATAATAAAAAAATTAATAATAATAGTATTAAAACAACAGGTATTATTAACAAACTTGGTTTTATTAACACACTTTTATTAGGTCGGGTTGTATGTATGTATGTAACGGAATCTTTGAGCTTAATTTTCACTGGCTTCTAAAAATCTGATCGACTTGGAATTTTGCACACCTATCAAGGACCGATGGCAATGCAATAATTTGATAAAAGTTTTCCATTATTCTTATTAGGATTGCCAGGATTAATATTTTCTTTTTTTTAATGTGGGCAAAAAGTAAGGTGAATTTGGTTGTAAAATGAAAAATCTTTATTTATTCTTGTAAATCAGTTTCTCAGGCACCCTCCACGAAATAAGTTCTTCATCCCGATTACTTCTTTATCACGGCCGATAACTGCATAGCTCTAGACTCACAGTCGATAAGAAAGGAATTAAATATAACAATAGATTTTTTAAACTATTTTTTATTTTCTACTTTTTAGTTCGATTAGCAATAAAAGCGTGTCTTTTAGTTTTTTTAAACTATTTTTTATTTTAAATTCTTCAAGTAAATCAAATTAATAATAATCAATAATAATCAATAAGAAGGCATATGCAAATACAAATACATGAATTTTAATATGTACATATGCGCATGTACATACATATATACGCTCACTTAAGTAGGAGAGAGCAAGATGTCGAACGTTGCCGTTCGTTTGCTTTGTTCGTTCCGCGCTTTCGCTTGCAGTTCATTCAAAGTAACGGCAATGAGCAAGGTAACGACAAATGAGCAAGGTAACACTAATGAGCAAGGTAACGACACATTTTTTCGTGCGTGCAGCCGGCTAAATCGAATTATAAGACGCTATCACGTCAAAATGTATGCTGCATTCACCAAATACGAAACTGCCAGAAAACTTTTATTAATGTTTAAAGGTGCTAAGTGCCGCTTAGCAAAACTCGAAGCAACGTATACATCCTGAGGTATGGCTCAAGCTACTCAATGGTTCTAAGCTCAAAAAACTAACTGGAGATGGTCAGAACTTTGTGTAAAGAAGTAGAGTCTTGCTTAATCGTGTATGGGCTGTGTGATGTTGCACACATCAACCCAGGGTCTCACTATCGTCTCTAAAACCTCAATATATACAACTAAATTCACTCATGTGTATGACAAAAGGAAACTCTATAGCCATCCTCATTTCTGCGGTTGGTCTTTTGGACTTGATAAAAAAATGTTTAGCTGGATATGCTGTTGTGTTCATCGAAGAATGCCTTCCTCTATTTAGGAAGCGATGAGAAGTGGAAGACAGTTATAATTTTTACTATTGGCTTTGTACATCAATCATATTTGACACTTGTAAACTAGGGAACTTCAGTATACAAACAGACATGCAGTGGAAAAAAAATTATGAGAAATCAACCGAATTTTCAGCACTTTTCGGCTTCCAGAAATTCATAATAAGAACCGTGGAATTTGGAATGAAAAATTTGTGCAATTTTTCTAATCTTTGTTACTTTTTTCTAATTTTTGTACATTTGAACATGGATTTGAATGAGTTTTGGGTAGCCCGTAAACGATAGTTATTCAGAAAAAAAATGGAATAATCAAAACTACTCAAAGCGGCGCAAAATTAATCATTCAATTTTGGTTTTGAATAATTTTTTTGCTAAATAAAAACAAAATTATTTTTGAGCCCGTATACCATATAGGTACATGTGAAGAACAAACTCAACAGTGAATTAAAAATTTAAAAAATTTCAAAATTTAAATTAGTAGTGATTTATTTTCCAAATATTTTTCTAACCTGGAGAAGCGCATATGAAACTCCATTGCATGCACATAATTATGCTCAAAAATTATGGTCTACAGCAAGCATAATAAATTCATTTTTTCCTGTTTGATAGAGAAGTATGAGTATTTGTATTTTTAATTGTTAAGTGTTTTATTTGAGCACATTTTTTTTGTTTTCACTGTTTCAAGTGTGTACGCAATGTTTTTACTTCATTTTTCCATTCTCTTGGGTACACCTATTCACCAGATACCACTATGCAGTTCTGATATGCTTCGCGGAAAATAGGAAAAAAAGCGCAACAGTTGTTAAAGAACATTCACGCTGAGAGTTTCCCACGAGACTTAGCGTCCCATGAGGTTAAAATGGTTTAACTATTTATTAATGTGTGGGCACACATATGTGCATACATATATGTAACTGGTTGAGGTAATAGAAAATATGTACGTATATTTGAATTTAGGAATATCGGTGAATACGCGTAGATAAATATCTTTGTACTTTAATCTAAGTATGGATGCATGTAAAGGGCTTTCCAATACCAGGTGTTATTTTGAATAGCCCGCTTTTCGGTAGATGTCATTTTTGAAGCTGTAATTTTTTCATATTTGACACGTAGAAACTACGCCATTAATAAAAATGGAACGATACACGCTTAAACAACGCATTAAAATTATTAAAATTCACTATGAAAATGGTGAAAATTTGACAGAACGGTTCGTAAAACTCGAACATTTTTGAGTCATCGTGAAGCACCTTGTCGGATGGCAATACAGAAATTGGTGAAAAAATTCGAGCTGTTGGGACAAGTTAGTGATGTGAATAATAAAACCCGTGCACGTCGCTCAAGAACAGCCGAAAATATTGTTGTTGTAGCCGAAAGTGTTGAAGACAACCCAGTTTTGTCCATTCCTAGACGTTCTTTGGAATTAGGCATTCCACAAACGTCATTATACTGTATTTTGCATTAAGATTTGGGTATTCAGACTAATAAAGTTCAGTTAACACAAGAACTCAGGCCGGCCGATCATCAACAACGTCGTGTCTTGGCTGATTGGGTCGTTGAAATGCATGAACATGATCTGGAATTCCATCGAAAAATCATCTTGAGTGACGAGGCTCATTTCCACCTCGGTGGCTTTGTCAAAAAGCAAAATTGTCTGAACTTGGGGTCAGAAAATTCAAGACTTATTGTTGAAAAGCCTCTTTATCTTCAACGTGTGACTGTTTGGTGCGGTTCATGGTCCGGCGGAGTCATTGGGCCTTACTTTTTCGAAAATGAAGCTAGAACAACAGTTGCGGTGAATGGATTGCGCTATCGAGAGATGTTTAATGATTTTTTATGGCCGAAACTATATTGAAATTGGAATTTGAAAAGGTCGAGCCAAGGAGCACCAGGAAATTTGGTGGCTCCTAAAACACTAAGGCTAAAAGGCCCATTGTATTTAAAGCTCTGGAAAGAGGGTAGTTAGTCAAGGAGGGAAGGACAAAAGTATCAGACAAAGAGATAGGAAAGAATAGAGACAGAGGTAGAGATAGTTAGTTCTGTGAGAATTTTCCAGAAAAATAATATCGTTCAAATGACTGCCACGACTGGCTTTACAGTAAGCCATTCGATCAACCCAATTTTTAAGCACATTTTCGATTGTTTGGGCTTCAATTTCATGAATGGCAACTTCGATTTCGTGTTTTAAACCATCAATCGTCTCTGGATGGTTCGCATAGCATTTGTCCTTAACGGCTCTCCACAAAAAATAGCCCAGCGGGCTTAAATCACAGATCCGAGGCGGCCAATTGATATCGGAATTCAAAAACGGTAGCCAAAAGTTCGAGTGTAACTTTGGAAACAAAAACTCGTTGAGCATGTCACGGTAACGCTCGCCACTTATTGTAACCGTGGAAGAAGAAGAAGACTCACCACTTTGGAAATAGGTTTTCAATATTTCCCAATTTTGTTCAAGCGTATAGCGTCCCATTTCGTAAATGTCAAACATTTAAGTAAATTATGAACACATTTGATATGTCATTTGTGTTACCATTCTCAAAAAATAGGTGGTTCAAAAAGCAAACGCTATATGGCCCAGCCTGTATGAAAATAATTATTCAACAAAAAAAGTTGTGAATTCCGGCGTGTAAAATATTTTATATAACAAAATAAAAAGCCTGATTCAAGAAACCACTTGTCATTTTAAATTACATTTAATTATTTTTGCAGAAGTTGCATAGTTCAAACCAGCGCAATGCACATTTACACGTGCACAGTTTATCAATACATGCATTAGTATGTGCGAAAGACAAATAAATACATCTTTGCTTCTACAAACTTAAATCTACAGCATACATTTCTGCGAAATGTAGGAAAGAAAATTTCAATTACCCATTTTCTAAAACCAGCAAAATCACCTCCACGCTATAAATACGAATTACTCACATACATTGATACTCACATTAAGCAACACACACATTCAAGCATTTAAATGCTCAGATATATTTCGTATTTGCTATTTGCTATTTGCTTTTTGTTATTTTCTAGTGCTTAAACGCTACGTAACGTAATTGATTACTTGCTGTTTGTGCACACCCACACACTGCTCACCTCCACACGTCCTCCACTTATTTGCGTATTGTCTCAATTTTCTATATTTATGCGAATATGTTGCTTATTTACAGCATTCAACATGCAAATGTTATAGCACTGAAGTATTTCAAGGATCTACACTCAACAGTCACACACACACACACACACACATGCTAGACATTCGCCAACTGAAGCTTTGGCACATTGAAGAAAATCAATGAAGTGGAAATATTCCAATTTGAAATTTTCAACAATTTGCCAAGTAAAATAACAAAATGTAAAATAAAAAATACAAAAAAAATTATAATGACTAGCGAGGGATTCAAGGAAGTGAGTTCGCTATGGCATTAGAACTGCTTGCTTTGCTGAAATTCTAGCTTTCTGTGCTTCTACTTTTCATTGCTGTGAACATCTTTGCCTCTTTGCAACAGCTACGATATTTGAAATAAAAGTGATAAGAGTCATAGAAGCATGCAAGTTGGCATTAACCGAAATTGCTTTAAGGTGTGCACCTTAGCGTATACGTAATCACAGGTTTGGCTCAACAATGCAGCAAAGGAATGTAATTAAATTGTATTGGTATGGTATTTTCCACTGACTCTTCAAAGTTCTCTACACAAAGCACTGTATTCAAACGCCATATGGTATTGAATTCAACAACAAGACACTGCACTACCTTCAGGTGGTTGAAGCAATTGGAAAAACGAAGAAAGCGAACGCATTTTATTACAAATACACCACTGCGTGGCATCAAAGTTTAAGAAGAAGTTGTAACTTGTATGCAAAAACCAACGAAATTATTAAATATTCTTCGGTATTTTAATGACAATACTTTTTTCGAGGCACTTTAGACATTTTAAAAAGTAGCAAAAGCCACCTTGATCAAAAAGTTCCCGGAAAAGTTCAGAAAATTCAAAATGCAAGTTAATTTCTCAAAAGTGGTATTATCGCCTCCAAAGTACTTCCCATCGACTAAAACACACTTATACCTTTGATCCAGCTGACGAAACATTTTTGAAACTCTATTTTCGGCATAGCCATCAGAGCCGTCTTCGATTTCTCCATTACTTCCACGAGTCGTACTCTTTAACCCACATCTCGTCTCCAGAAATGTTGCAATTGATGAATGTTGGTTCAGACGCAGCCTTGATTTACTTTCGATGCAATTATGAAAAAAGTCAGGGTGCCGAATTTTAGAACGAATTCATAACTAATAATATAAAAAACGGTCATATTGAAAATTCCGTTGACCAAAAAACAGTGGCGAATACACTAAAGTTATAAATATTTTATTCCTCATACTTGAACTCAATAATATCATTTTGTACTTATCCTTTTGAAAATATATGAAATGAAAAACCTTGCAAAAATGCAAACTTTTTTATTGCGCATACTCAATTTGTTTAATTTCTCCCTTAATAGCGCGGAAAAACTGGAGGATATCAACTAATCCTGTCCAATATCGGAGTTTGAATATTTCTGCCTTGTACCAGTCCTTTAAGCAATTCACACTCTTACAAACAGTATTTAACAGACGATGGCCGCCATGACGTATGAGTAATCACACTCATTGCTCCCTTAACAGCAAATGAAATAGCTGCATAAATAGCGAAATAGCGCATATGTACATATTGCTTATTTACTGCTCCTACACACACACACATATATTTAAACATCAAAAATATTACTTTTAACCAACCACTCTCAACAATAGTCATGAATTTTATTTCAATACTTAAATTCAATTAGCGCGCATGCATTTTAAATAAATGTTTGTCTACTGTGTGCCATTCTTTTGTTTTATAGCTGCAAATATACTGACGTGCGCGCACACACACTCGTAGTTAATCAGTAGGGCAAGCATCAATAGCGTATTGTTGCACAACTCGCCACGCTACCTGTGAGCAACACCGATGGTATCAGCTGCGCACACAGCTATTAATTGCTGCCTTGCTTATTGGTAGTAAAAAAAATTATTTTGTATTTATATTAAATTCAATACAGCGCATTTTTTCTTATCGTGTCTGCATTTAATTGCACTTTTCTGGCCAATAAATTCAATTCCACATGATAGTAGTGCGACGACCGCTACTTCAGCGCAAAGGAGCAGCTGTAGCAGCACCAGCACCAGCCCCAGCATTGGCTGTACAATAACACCTGTGCGAACGCATGATATGAATTAATTTTTAACGAAGCCGTTTGGTAGACCTCCAATAGTAAATATTATTGAGCTACCGTATGTAATATTGAGTACTGCGCGTCTGCATACACATATACATATGCATGAGGGTACAAATATGCAGTAAGCGCGCAGCTTTTTCACAGTTGAACAGATCATCTGAACTGTACAAATGATTTAATTTCTTGAAAGCACTTGCTACGTATCATTGCTTCATCTCCACTCGCTGCACCACCCATTCACTTATAGCATCAATTATGATATACAAATTTATTTAAGCATATGCAGCAGTACATACATATGTACATAAATATAATCAAAACTTATTTAAATTTTTTTTTTCATTTTCTCACAACTCCCGAAACAAGCTTCGCATTTGCACAAAGAGTCCGTATGAAATGCGGAAAACCGCTCATAACAACGTTGATTGAGTCGATTGAATGTATGCATTTAAAATTGGCATTGATTCCCGAGCAATCTTTGGTATTCATCTGCGCTTTCGAACATCCACCGCATTATCGATGGCTTACGCAAGTACATGAATGCATGAGCGACTGCAGCAGATAATGAGTGCAAAGTTCTTATTTATATTTTCATTATTATTTTCATTATTATTTTCATTATTGTCTCACCTCACTCTCTCCCGCATCTCGTATATTTGTTATATAAATCTTTGATTTTTGTTAAGTGTTGTTTATTGGCTATTTCTTGATGTTTTATTATGGCAACTGTGTTGTGTATATGTGCCTGCTAGAATTTGGCACCGTGCAGTTATGTGGTACATTATTTCTGGGTGTATTTAGCATCTTTGGCATTTGTCACTATTATAATCGGGTCTTTGATTATGAATTTGTGATAGCTTTTGGTGAGGATTACGATTATAAACCCTTCTGTTTCAGCATGAAGCCCTACTCTCTGACTCCTCGTTTTGTCGATATTTAGGTTTTCCATATGCTCGCCATGCAACTGTTTCTGGCGGTTTCTGTTTATTATTTTTATTACTATTATTATTATAACCATTATTAAAAGTTTTATTATAGTTGCTGTCATTACTCCTTGTTCCTGCGCTGGTAGCTGATATTTATTGCTAAAGAAAATTGCATTATTCTCAGCAGACAAAACGAGTATGCCATGCTATGTAGAAATATAGCGGAATGCAGCTTAAAAAAAGAAAGTGCGAGCTACTGAGCAACAGACTGAGCGTGCAAATGCGCGAGTTTATTAAGGAAAGCAATTCGCGCGGAATGCAATTTAACATTCACTTCGATGGCTATTCAAGTGAAAATGCAATAAATACACATTTACAGCAGCAATGGGTTGCTTATTGGAAGTGAATACACCGGCCGACCAGTTGGTTGTTGATAGCAAGCAGCACGAATTTGCAGCGGCTTTTCCAATGGTTGTTGCATAAGTAATGAATTGAATTCTTGTGGTTACTTGAACGAATTAAGGTCAGGAATTTCATTGTAAGCTATTTATGTTATGAGCAAAACTGGATTTGCAATGTATAAAAAGTATAGAAGAGGGTCAAGTTTTTTATGACTTATTTTTGGGCTAATCATTTAGTATATTTGTTAGTTAATATTTGAGAAAAGTAAAAGTAAGTAAAGTAAAGATAAATTATAAGCTGTTAGGGGCAATAGCAGCGGCCACAGGAAAAGCATAACTTGACGATATTTCGGGATTAATAAAAACTTACCAGAATTTATTAAACAGAAAAAACAGTGCCCTCTTATCACTCTGATGCAAAATGGTGTGAATAGGGCCAATCCTTGAAATTATAAACCGAAGTTTTCATAATCTACAATTTAACCCTTAGAAGTGCGTACATTTAACATAACTATAAATAAAATATCGCATTATGAGCAGCAAATTAATGGTATTTTTAGCTTTTATGATTCCGAAATACGTTAAAATAGAGCTGTCACTTATTTCGATTATTCAATATAACTGTAAATAAAAAATCAGCAATATTAGCAGCAATCAATGGCATTTGTGACAATTTAATTAAAAAATATTTTTTAATGGGATTGTCCCTTATATGTATTACAAACTATTCAATACAACTACATATTATATTACGTAACGCAATATCAGCAGCAATGGATGGTATTTTCGAAAATATTTTTTCATAAGGTTGCCACTTATTTTGTCCATTTCATTGTAATTATAAATTAAATATAATAATATGGGTAGCAAATGAATGGTAATTTTAACTGTTACAATTCCAGAGTATTTTTAAAAAGGGTTACCACTTATATTAACTATTCAACATAACTGTAAGCAAAATACAAAAAATGGGTGACAAATAAATGGCATTTTTTACTGTTTTATTTAAGGAATATTTTTAATTAGGGTTGTCACTTATTTTATTTATTTTTATTATTATTTATATCAGTATTATTGTAAATCATTTTTCGCGATATTAACAGTAAGTGAGTGGTATTTTTAGCTGTTATCTCAGAAGTATTTTTAAACAAGGTTGCCACTTATTTGAATTATTCAGTATAACAGTAATACAATATATTAAAATATGGATGAAGGCTTAAAAGTATTTTTAACTGTTTTAATTTAAAAATATTTGAAATAGGATTTCCACTTAGGGTTGCTACTTATTTTAACTGTTCAACAAAATTATAAATAAAATCACATTATAGATAGCAACAACAGTATTTTTGGCTGTTTTAATTCAGAAATATTTTTCAGTAGGGTTGCCACATACTATTTAGCTATTCAAAAATTCGCAATATTAGCAGCAAATTAATGACGTTTTTAACTGTTTTCAAAAATATTTTTAAATAATGTTGCCACTTATATTAACTATTCAACAAAACTAAAAATAAAATATCGCAATATGAGCAACAAATACCTATCACTTTATTTTTAATATATTATCTGTATTATTTAAAAAATATTTCTGTATTAAAACTGAAATAGAAAATATAATAAAAATTTAATGAAACTTGATTTCAGTGCTAAAATTTCGGGAAATTCTACTTTTTTCTAAAAACTGCACTTATAAACAATTTTTTTTTTTCAAAACGAGTCTGTGTAGAGACAAATAATTTGAAGGTATAATTATAATAGCTGCTTTCGACTCATCAAGCACCTAGCGATTAGTGAACAAAACAAAAAATTTCCCTTAAATGCCACGATACTTAACATACACATACATACCTTCTGCTCAAATATGAACGAGACTTTATCAATAAAACGGTCCGCGGATGACATATGGCAAAAATAATTTTTTTATTGGATGGTAGGACTGTTATAAGCTTACATGGCAAATTTTAGCGTGATATGTCACATAGTTTGTTTTCTGTGCCACTGTAAACAAGTCAAGCTCGAGTGTGTTTTTCGAATTTAACGATGGAAATTCAAGTTGAACAAAGAATTTGTTTGAAATTTTGTTATTCCAAAAAGAAAAACGGCTTCAGACGCCTTAAAAATGTTGCAGACAACCTATGGGGACTCTGCTCTATCGCGTGCACGTGTTTTCCAGTGATACAAATCCTTCAAAGAGGGCCCTCCCCGAAGGTGCCGAAACCCAAAAAACCACGCCAAAGTCGCTCAAAAATTAAGGTTATGCTGACTGTTTTTTTTCGATTACGAAGATGTGGTGCACTCGGAGTTCCTTCCGCAAGGCCGATTGGTTAACGCTAAATATTATTTAGACGTTTTAAAGCGTTTGCGCGAGAACATTCGTCTTAAAAGGAAGGAATTGTGGGACAACAAGTCATGGTTCTTGCATCACGATATTGCACCAGCTCACACATCACGTCTTGTTCGCGATTATTTGAACAAAAATAATGTTAATATCGTTCCGCAAGCACCGTATTCGCCTGATATGGCTTCATGTGACTTTTTTCTGTTTCCCAAGCTCAAGTTGCCGCTCCGTGGAATATATTTTGAGACAATTGAAGTCATAAAAGAGAATTCGAAGAAGGAACGGAAATCCATACCGAAATCGGTCTTCCAGAAACGCTATGATGATTGGAAAAAACGTTGGCATATGTGTATCGCCTCCAATGGTCATTACTTTGAAGGAGATTTAATAAAAATTTAACAATAATTAACCGTTTGTGTTTTATTAAATCAGTCTCGTTAATATTTGATATGATATGGTAGCACTGCATTTCTTTTTTTGTTTTTGTTTTTGGCAAACTCTTCCTTTTCAAATCACCCCGAATGAAAATACGAAAAGTGGTTTGTTCCCATCGAAAAATGGGTTTTTTGACTAGTACAAAATATGTGTAATAAAAAATATCCCTACCTATGCTTGAAAGCACTGACCTAAGCATGTCTCTTAAGAGCTAATTGATTAAGGGTCTAAAAACTAGGTTGTTTGAATACCACTAAACTGTAGCTGCTTTCACATAAAAATTTTTCGCTTGGCGAGCAGAGAAGCGGTGTATCGAAAGCAACCAATATGAAGGTATTCTTGGAAAGTTAATATTACAATAACAAATTGGCCGATTCTTTAGCGAAAATCAGTTTTTTGGCTTCCAAGTGCTACGAAAAATTTAAAAGTCAAAGAAAGAATGTAATCCGCCCAAGAAGACTTTGAGAAAAATCTCTTTTAATAGAACTGCCCATATATTCGAAATGAGTGCGACCTAATTTTAAACAAATATTTTGTCAAATTTTTAGTACCATAAATCCTTCAAATATCAAAGCTTTGACAAAGAACAACAAATTGCCAATAAAATTGTATTAAATTTAGGCTTTGCTGGGAATCTATTTCTTTGCTAACTGTATGGTAAAAAACATATTGATTTATTATTTTAATTTATTATGACGCCTTTCAGATGTTTGAATTTTTCACGGCTCCTATGACCATTGACAATCAACTCAATTAAAGCGACTGGAAGTTTTTTTTAAATAAAAGCTGCTCTGCCGAAGGTCAATTGCTAGCTAAAGCGGCATGAAAATGCAATTAACCAACTTTTACTACCCCACTCGTAACATTGATGAAGTGCAATTGACCGTCGCCACTGGAAGCATAAAGTACAGGGAAGTGGATATTTGCAAGCATTTTAAATTAACCGAAAAAATCAAAGGCATCGTAATAAAGCATCGTATAGTAAAAACTATGCAAAAATATTTCAAAAAAGTCAACGCCAACAGTAGTGGCAGTCAAGTAAGCAGCAAACAACAAATGAGAGCAATAGCCAGTGCAGTTGCTGCATCCACAGAATTCAACATCGCATCCGTTTTTTGAGTTCATTCGCGCTGCTGCAATAACGATTATTGATTTTCGCAGCACTGCGCTGATTTTAGCCACACATTTACCAACCAACATGCCTATTTAAACGCGCCTCCCCGCCCACTCCGGCAACTGCAAGTCATCAATTGAAGGAAGGTCAGTTGTAGAAAATGGATTGCAAAGCTGGCTTTAATTTGAATGCTCAATGCTGCACTGCGGCCATCGGCCAAGGTAAGTGGCCTATAATGAATATGAACAAGGAGCTTTTCGCTTATTGCTGTCGAAATTGACAGCCTCGCTATTGTACTTGTACTTACTTGGTGCTCAGCTGTTAAGTGTGTGGCAGAGTGAAGTTCATAGCGTTGGTCGGGAAGGTTATTGTTGTTAAAGCATAAATCTCTAGGTAATTGTTCGTTGAGTAATAAGGCGATAGCATAGCATAAATTACCTGATTCAAGATCATTTTTGTTATGAATTTTTAAAATGGATTCTATTTGTTAACATTTAAAATTTCAACCTTTTTTTTTGTGGTTTAGCAGCAAAAATATATCTCAGTTAGTGAGCCGAAAAAGCTGACTTCGCCATTACTAGCCTTGTATCCTGGATTTTCATAGTTAAGTGGTTCAGATGGGCTACTTTTGTCACAGAGGTCCATTGCGATGCATTGAAACATTTTTCCTGTCCTTTCCCTACCTGTCGGATATTTTGCTTGATCGGGGCACTGCTAAAACTGCATGCTTAATAAAATAATCCGCCATGAATTCGAAGTGTATCCTGCGACATTTGAGAGAATTAACAAAAGAACTTCTGAACAGAACTTCTAATATTTTCATGATCTCTGCAACTCCTACAAAAGTTAGATTTCGGGCTCTGCAACTACCAGCCAACTGGCCAGTAGTTCAGTGTACTCGAGAACTCAAACGAGCATCTTTGGGAGTCTTAGCAAAGTAAGCGCAATGCTCTGCAGACACCCGGATGAGGGTGCCTATTGTCTTTGGTACCTACCCTACTTGTGGAAACAGTAAGCCCATAGAAGACTCGAATCTCCAAGCTTTGTTTCAGAGCTCTTCCCAACGCGCTCGGTCGCTTCATCATTTCCCATAATACTACATTTGCCCATATTTCAGTACAGGCTGGGTGTCGTGGGTCAATGTGCAGGCACACGTATTGTATAAAACTTTAATTTTGTTGCAAATATTTCAAGTTAGTCGTTGTCAACTGAACTGCCATCATGAAGATGCGTTTTGAAGCAATAAATTCCAGTGCCTGCCAGTTGTGTCTAAATTTTAGATTGCTTTCATCTCGGTTTGAAAATTATTGCAGTAGTCTGAACGTCTCTAAGCTTAACTGAATGATAATTGCAGAAAAAGGATTCTAAAGTTCCAATTTTATACCCTTTGTCCGGACTGGAGTGCCCTCATTGCTAAGAACGACATCAAATTTCTATCAGCGAAGTGAACGTTGAAGTTGTGGCCCAAAGCGATTTCAGTGGATTGATAGTCTGATGTTCTACTGCGGTTTAATTTAAGATCCGCCGCTTGTTAACGTCCCGCCGCCTGTCTTATAAGCATACCTACCAATGAATTTATTGTATAAGCTTGAAAAGGAAATTTGACGAATGAAATCGAGCACATGGTGCGTCTGCTTATTTATTTAAATGAGCCCCGCCGGCTTTCCGTCTCTGCTTTATGATGGGATGACAAACAATCAGAGCTGATGCTGTTATATTTTATTTCGCTAGCGCACATAAATATGCGTTTTCTGTCTTAGCATGCCCTTGATATCACCTTATGACTGCCCCCAAGTCCATGTAATTTACTACCAAATCCACTATTTTTCATACTTCCCATGTGCGTGCTTTGTCATAATATTGCTTCTTATAAATATCAGCATTTTAAAAAGCTACATATAATACATACTTAATCAAGATTACAATTTACAGTTTCTATTATATTTCGTTGCAACTGAAAGCAGCATAAAAAATATTCCCATTTGACTTTTTCATTTAATTTGTTTTTTTTCACAGTATTCTTCCATATTGTCTATTTAAAAGTCTCATTAGCAATAATTCACAACTCGGCTTTGCATAAACTACCGCATTTCCATGCATAAATGCGAATATCTGAAGATTCTGCTTCACCTCAGCTTCCTTAGCTAGTCTGCTCATCTATTTATCTCTCCTCTCTTTATAGCACCGCATCCTTGGGGCACCTCAATTGTTTTCATTAACAGCTATTAAATTGAGTTATGACCGTCATGACGATTTAATTGTTCCGCTGCTGATGGTTAATAAAACGCCGACATAATGACAATTCCTCGCTCCACTCATTTGAACTCCCATTTGCAATGCGTACTCACCACTATACTTACCATGTTTCTCCACACCACACCAGTCACCACACTACTACAAATCTCCAACACGAGCATCGCCGTGGTGATAGACCTGTGAATTGCGCATAAATTTCACAGATTATTTGCTGTATTGTTGAATAATTCGTTTTAATGATTGCTTGTGAACAATACAACAACAGCAACATTTGCGAATAAGAAGAACAAATATGTATAAAGTAGTTAGTAATTATGTCAGCAAAGCAATAGCATATTTATGATAAATTTAAATGAGAAACTACCGTTAAAACGTATGGGATTTTCGTTGTCGGTTGATCGGCCTCTGTGCATTAAAGGCTATACTACGCAGAAGGTAAAAAAGAGCAGGAAGGACGCATTTCTTAGGAAAACTAAATTAATTAAAGGTGTTTATACCGCAGGGCTATCAAAAGGGTGGTTAAGTTTTTTTTTTTTTTTTTTTTTAAAGAAATTATTGTAATTTCTCTTTACTAAGATAATATTGGTATGGCTCAATTACGTATGAAACAAAATATTGGCCAAATGGCCTCGACGGCACACCTCCATCCGATGGTCCAAATTTTCGATGACGCTGAGGCATAATTGAGGTTCTATGCCGTTAATGTGCCGAATCATCTCATCGATTAGCTCTTGAATTGTTGCTGGCTTATCGACGTACACCTTTTCCTTCAAATAACTCCAAAGAAAGAAGTCCAACGGTATCAAATCCATGATCTTGGCGGCTAATTGACATCGCCGCGATGGGAGATTATTCGGCCATCAAATTTTTCGCGCAAAAGAGCCTTTGTATCGTTAGCTGTATGACAAGTGCACCGTCCTGTTGAAACCATATATTGTCCACATTCATATCTTCCAATTCGGGCCATAAAAAGTTCGTTATCACCTCACGATTGCGAACACTATTCACAGTAACTGCCCGACCGGTCTCATTTTGGAAAAAATACGGCCCAATCATTCCGCCGGCCCATAAACCGCGTTGGGTGCATTGGTTTTTCGGTAATCACTCTTGGATTATCATTCGCCCAAATGTGGCAATTCTGCTTATTGACGAATCCACTGAGGTGAAAATGTACCTCATCACTGAAGACGAAGTGCGCGATATACATTTTGATGTGAACGCCCGTTTTCACAATAAGCCTGAATATTTATGTATCTTTCTATAATTTAAATTGAGTTAATCTGAAATTGAAAAATGTCAAATGAGATGTAGAAAAAAGGTTGACATTTAGGTGTGGTTCACATTCAACATCGGCCCTTAAAATTTAACAACCCTCTTATAATAGATAAACAAAACTACTTTTCCGTAAACATCTGCTCACATCGCAAAGGCTATGCGATTACCCGACTCAACTCAGCGACTTCAGTCGGAAGTTTGTATCATTTGGCAGACTTGTAAAATATTCTTAGCCTCGAAATGGCACTTAACTAGAAATTCATGAAGCATAAGTGGAAACACCTTAGAAATAGCGACGAAGGAAAGCAGAAGAAAGTAGTCGAAAGCGTTCGAGTGTAAGCCCCGTCAGCTTAAGGGGTTATATACCTTGTGGTCCGGTGAAATTAGCGAAAGTTGGGTTTTTTTTAAAGATATGTAGGAATAATTTTATTGTATAAAAGTTTTTATTATTGGATATTACAATGTTTAAAGAAAAAAAAAAGGCTTTGTTTGTGTAAAAATATTTAAAAATGGCGGAGTTATGGCGTTTTCCCCCAAGACCCTTTTTTTGGAAGAGGCTTGCGGTGGACGCGATTCAAGTCCACCAAGTCAACTGAAATCAAAAAATCGAAAAGATTTCATTAGTATAGGGTTATATCTTCTTAGTGAACGATCAATATATTAAATATTTTGATTTTTGTGAAAATAGGAACATGTTTTTAAAAAACTCCACTTCTACAGTCCTAAAATTGGCATTAAAAAATTCATATCTGCAAAATAAAAATTTATACATAAAAAGTTGATCGTTCACTAAGAGGCGACATCAATTACGAACAATTTAAAAAAAAAATTATAAAAATCGGTTGAATACTTTTTTTGCAATCGCGTCCACCGCAAAAGCATTTTTGGAAAAACACGTTTTTGAGATAATCGCGTTTAAAGTTTCAAGCGCCGCATGAGGCCGTACGCTCAGGACGTGACGACGCACAATTTAAAACGCTGTAACTTTCGATCTATTGCTCAGATCTCTATGAAATTTTTGGAAAATGTTCTCAAGGGATTGTACTTTACGATAAAGAAATAAAATTTATTTTGATTTTTTTGAAAAACACAAGGTATATAACCCCTTAACTCGGCAAAAGTATTCCAAAACTGCACAAGCTAAAAATCGAATATTGCTAAAGCTACGAGTATACCACCTAGAATTAAAAACACTGAGGTAGAAAACTCAAGCACAAAATAAAGCGGAGATATAAACACATATGACCGCTAACATGTGCCAATATAAAAGACACAACCTAATTTTCTAAAAAAGTATTTTTTCAGCGTTTTTTTTTTGTCAGCACCATTTCGCATTACCTTCCAAGGGTGCCTAATTTTCTTTTAATAATTTCACTGAATTAGACCAATCAAAAGGGTAATAAATCATACACGTTTGCTGATATGCGCCGTTTGTAATTGTTTTTTTTTTTTTTGTTTTTTTTTCTTGACTATTTCACATACCCAAACAAGTAGATTAGAATGTGTGCGAAGGGTAAACTGAGAGCTAACTGGTGAAATTCAATGAAACCAAGTGAAGAAAAATGTCAAATAGGCTTAAAAGAAATATTATATGAATATAAAACGCAGAGCATTCATACATAATTCAAGGCATTCGCGCATACATGAAAAAATGGTAAAGTTTCGCGCCTTAAAGCATGCTTCCTACAATTTGGTGAACAGAATATACTCGCACACCTACTGTTTGTAGCTGTAGTGTGAGTGTGTGAGTTAATAAATTGTATGATATATTTCAATGTGTCAGCGTGGAGTAGTCGTGAGTGTGCTTATGCGCGCATGCACACACATATGTACGTGCATCTGTATTCAATGAGCAGCTGTCTTGAGTAATAATAAAAATATTTATAAATTTTTCATTCCCTTACTTTTTGCTTTCCATTGTGGCTATACAGTTGAGTACCTGATTACGTCGAATGACATGTAGCTACAAGAGTATTAAGGTGAGTAGGTATGTACGTGCGTAAGTTACACACACATACATGTGTGCGCTTGGATCTTACTGCCGACTGTTTCTGGTACATTTATTCTCCTTAAAGAAGTAACCCATTTGTATTTTTGCTCCGCTCTGTTTGCGGCATTTTCTCTCTCACCTAAGAGGTGTTTACATGAAATCACATATTTTCATAAATTATCATAAAGAGTGTTGGGAAAAATTACAAGTACTCTAAATAAAATACTCTTAGGCTTGAGTTTTATTTTGAAAGCTTTTAAACTAAATAAATTACAGACAAATGGCTCACTTTGATATATGGAGATTTTTATTACATAAAAAGGAAGCCGCTTTATGTGTGTAAAATTCATGGCGCCAAACTCAGTGGCAAATTTTTGGGCTTATAATCTAAATATAATAAATATTTTACAGTAAAGGAAGAAAGCAACCACATAATTTTATAAATTTTACTAAAAAGGGGAGTTTGTACAATATAAAAAAATTGGTGTAAAATTAAAAAAAAAGAATTATATTTACTAGTTAATTGTGAAATTAATTTATTTTACTACATAAATGGAAATGTATTTGTATTTGTATTTTCAATATAAAAATATATCAAACATGCTTTGTGACACCGACACCAAAAAAAAAATTTTCACAAATCAACGCGATATTTCAGCCGCTTAAAACTTGTTTTGTGGCTCTAAAGAAATTAAATCAGCTGAGAAGAGGGAAAAATAAGTGCGTTCGAGTACCGAGTTCCGCATACCGAATACCGAATTTTAGCTTTACCGAACTCTCAAGACCCCTATTTAAAATTAAATTTTGACGCTGTTATAATCATTTTGTAAGACAAATGATAAGAAACAAGATTACGCTTATTTTTTTAATGGGCTTTTGATTTCGTATTTTACAGTGACCTAATTTTAGAGCAGCCTACGAAAGTGAACTGAACGTGTCAAAACAGCCAACTTTTGCGAACAAAAATTGAATGTCATTATCCAATAATAAAAGGTTGTGCAAAGTTTGCCAACTGATTTCGGATGCTACTTAATCCAAAGCGGCTTCAGTTTATCTCCTTTTTGAAAAGGTAAAGGTAGTAAAAAATTGAAAAAGGTCGGTTTATACTACAGAATAATTTTATGTTGTTTTATGAATGATGTTGTTGTATTTTTGTTGTTGAAATGGTTGAATATTTCCACTTAAATACTCCTAATTAGTGACCAGCGCCGTTTTACTACCAGTGTCTCGTGTGATGATGTCTTTTTTTTCCTTTTTTTTGTTTCCAAGTCAGATCCATTTAGTGAGGCCCAAGTATAACAGCAAATCCTTTATCTCGATGTCTGAAATCTCCTTAATTTGCTGTAGGAAAGGCTTACCGACGGAGCGCAGTCGTGCCCTGGCTAGCCCCGGACATTCATATCAATAGTGGAAAAGACTTTCCTTCACTCTTTCCGCTTGACAGCTTCTGCAGATGGAATTGAAGGGGAGGTTGAGTCTGGCAGCATGCTCCCCTACTTTCCAATGACCTGTAAGGGTTGCTGGGACGTGTGAGATGTTTGGCCGAGAACATCCTAACAGGTGATTTGTCCTTTGGATTTTGTATGACAGTCATGTATTTTTTGTTGTAATACGTGTAGTTATTTGCTTCCATCTTCTTTCGGCTAAAGCAAGATAGTGTGAAGCAATGGATGCTTTTAATGTGTTCAGTGGGGTGGAGACTGCCACCGCCTCTGCTTAGTCTAGTGTCGAACCTTTTCTTGCTAGCTCATCCGCTATCTCCATTACCCCGTATGTTCCTATGACCGGGAACCCATATCAGAGTGATTTCAAGCCAATGGCTAAGCAATTCCAGCCCCTCTCTACACTGTAAGACCCCTTTGGATGAAATGGAGTTGAAGTCTAAGGCCTTTATAGCTGCTTGACTATCTGAGAAGATAGCTACTCTTGCACCAACTTCCTTATAGAGCTTTAGGGATTTACATGATTCTCTGGTCGCTAAAAGTTCTGCCTGGAACACGCTGGCATTGTCAGGAAGACGAATTGACTGAGATAGGTTCAGTGGTTCCGAATGGAAGCCAGCTCCCACACCACAGTTCATCTTAGAACCATCGGTATAGATTTCAATATCGTATCTTCCAATCACCTTCCCTTTGCTCTATTCGGCTCTCGGTGGAAAACGTACCGTAAATCCTTTTTTGAATTTAAGGTCGGGGACTGTTTTTGAGCAGCGATTATGAATGATATACTGTGGGCAAAAAGTAAGGTGAATTTATTTGTCAAACTTCGCGGGATTATAATTTCGCTCTAGTTATTTTTTTCATGAATTCGCAGCACTGTTAATAACATCTGGGCCAACTTTCATGTGAATGTCATTATCAGTAATATATTTACGCTTGTGTTTACCAAACGACCAAGAGTGCATTTTTTGATTTTTACGATGTCTGATTTGATTGAGCAGAGAAGTGCCATCAAATTTTGTTTGCGGAATGAAATTTTGGCTGCGGAAACGTTAACATGTTGCAGAAGGCATTTGGTGATTCGGCCATGTCGCAGAAAAATGTTTATAAGTGTTCAAAAATCGTCGGTTGACTGTTAAAGACCTTACTGATATGATCGGAATATCAGAAGGATCTGTGAAAACCATTTTGAAAGACCATTTGGGCCTACGAAAAGTCAAATCTCGTTTGGTACCGAAAACTCTCAATTTCTTGGAAAAAAGTCGTCGCGTTGATGTGTGTGAAACAATGCTTTCAGACTATCAGGACAAGCTCAAAAGCATCATTACGGGAGATGAGACTTGGATTTATGCTTACGACCCTGAAAAAACCGACCAATCAAGCGAATATCGTGCTAAAGGCGAGGCCAGACCGAAAAGAGCACGTCAAAGTCGTTCAAAAATAAAGGCCATGATGATAGTTTTTTTCGATTTTCGTGGTGTGGTGCACTATGAATTCCTTCCACCTGGCCAACTGTTAATAAGGAATATTATTTGAGCGTTATGCGTCGTTTACGTGAAGCAATTCGTCTAAAAAGACCAGAATTTTGGGCCAACAACTCTTGGTTTTTGCATCACGATACCGCACCGTCTCACACTGCACTCGTTCTTCGTGACCATTTCGCCAAAAACTCCACGCATATCGTTCCGCAACCACCGTATTCGCCTGAGACCACTCCGAGGAACGCGTTTCGAGTCGATTGAGGAGATAAAAGATGAATCGAAGAAGGTGCTGATGGCTATACCGGAAATTGATTATTTGGCATGTTTCGGGGATTGAAAAAATCGTTGGCATAAGTGTATTTCATCGAGAGGGGATTATTTTGAAGGGGATGAAATTGATTTACAAGAATAAATTAAAATTTTTCATTTTACAACCAAATTCACCTTACTCTTTATACTTAATTATTTATACTTTTAACTTAACCATTCCCGTTGACTTATCACATATTGACCATGCTTGTGATTGGCGTCTACCGAGTTCTTTACACTCGTATATGTCCTATATTTCATGGTATTCTTCCTCATGTTTTATTGTTTTCAAGTTTCTTAAAATTGCTATGATTTTTTTTCAAGTTTCAGAAATATGAATATCCTAAATCACAGAGCTCATAGTTTGGCAAACAATTGCAATAACCAAAACCATTTAGAAATAAAATACAACTTAACTTTCAACTAAATAAGGGAGTTTTAAAAATGTGTGCGGCTTTCAGCATGTTTCACAAAAGCTTTAACGACCTAAACTATAAGTTTGCCACAAAAAAGATATTTTTTCCAATCTTAGAAGACCTGTGTTAACCCATGTATGAATTTTGGATATTACCTGTGGCATATCGTTCCATTCTAAATGAATTGTTTTGGTTGAGTCTTCCAACTCTTTAATCTGTTTCAACTCGATGGGCGTAAACTTCGTATTCCCGCCTACGCTGTTGTTACCTGAAAAGTTAAGTGGTGGCGGTTGCCTTTTTCTACGGGCCACTTAATCTATTCGGCCCAGTTAGACTAACTAAATAAATAACCTGAGAGTTGTACACAAAATACGAGATGAGTGCAAAAATTACCAAAAATAGACCAAAAATTTGGCTTAAAACTTATTTTAAAGCTTTTTAATATAATATGAAAAAAAATTTGAAATTGAAATCCATCATTTGGGGAGCTAAATTCAAATTTCCATAACTTTGGCAAATACGGATATAACTCAAGCTGTTTTTCCATATAAATATTTGCATAGACAGTTGGCATATAAATAAATTATATATTATTATTGATAATAAATTATATTGCATAGGTATTTGTAGCTTTGCATCATTCTCTAAACGATGCATAACGTTGACCAACGGCGTATATTGACCATTTTTCTTTATCTTCCTACTTTATTTCCATTAATGTTGGCATCAATAATGCTTCCTTGTGGAGAAAAAAGCACTGAATACAGTGGAATACCTTTCTTACGTCGTCACTAAAAGCATTTGACTTTGTCACATTTTCTCTGGGTCATAAATCAATGGAGTTTGCCGGCAAAGACAAGGCAACAGCGAACTGTGCCTCCTGTCCGCCATTACTCCAGGTGTATACGTAGCGCACACATACAGATACCTGGCATCGGCCCATACACACATCTATAATACACACAGCAAACACTTCACTACAGGAAGTGTTGGTCACACATACATGCATGTATACATGTGTGTGTACCAAAATCACTCACTTTCTCCTTTCCACTGCACTCACTTACTTACTTTCTCTGGCAACATCTTTGCTTTACCTACTATTGGCAAAAAGGATATTTTACCGATTTCCTTCTACATTAGTAATCGCATTACTATTGAAATGCAACAAAATGTAGTAAATACACAAACTCACTAAAATCGCTTTCATGTAAATGTGTACATGCGGGCATTGGCGCTTTTGTGCTCAAATGTAAGTATGTGGCTATTACTGAGTTATGTCGCAAGCATATTTGAGCACATGTAGCTTCATGAAGTGGCATACGAACACAGTTATCGGCACTGCTGCTGGGATTCCATTTGGAATGCTGAATCTCTTATCGCACTGACAACAACCAAAACCTTACTGCGTCCCAACGCTATTGACCTAAATTTACGACTCTCTGTCTTACATCCACAAATCTGACAAAATGGATGTACCTACATACTTGTGTACGAGTATATAGGTACAAGTATTTTTTTTATTTGAAATTCCATTCAATTTTAAATTTTGGCCGTGGCGCGTAGCCTTAATGATTTATTTGAACTGTACTGGTATGCGTGTAGCGATAACACACCCTCTAAATGTCTTGATAATCCTTTAATTTGGCTTCAACATCGTAAGCTCAGTGATATTTTTAAATGTGGAACGTGGATGCTATTGCTCTGGTGCATATTTGGCAAAAGTCTCGTCAACAGAGTTGACAAGCACCGACAGTACATTTTTTAATGTCATTGGGAAGACAAAAATTAACTTAAACACAATGAAAAAACCCCAATTTGTTGATTTATATGAAGTATAATAAATTACATTACAGAAGTAAGGCAGCTAGCAGCTGAGGCTATCGGCCTGGCAAGTCAAATACGCAAAGTAACGGTTTATTAAAAAAATTTCAAAAATATTTATATAAATAACGGCATACGTACATAATCAAGGAATGCACAGCAGCCTATTGATGGAGTGCTCCGTCCAAACCCACTTCTGTCAGTAAGTAATTTTCAGGCCGCATACGATTCCGAAGGCAAATGTGTGTGTATGTATGTATATTGTATAAAAGTAGCAGTTGATTGGAAGTCTCATTCATAATAATAATACCTTGATCAAAAAGTGCGTGGAACAACCTCCAGGTGACGCTCTAAGTCAACTGATTTGAGTTCTGTTTTTGGTTGTTTTGTTACGTTGCCAAATTTGTGATTTATACTCCAATTTTATTGCCATTGCTTAACATTTTGCTTGAAAGTGACGCCGCCTACCTCTGCACGTGCTTTCGATTAGTTACAGTTTTAAAAATGGATTTGAATTCGCAACAACGACTTTGTTTGCGTTAAAAATGGATTCAAAGGTGTGAAGATCTTAGAAATATTTGGAGACTGTTTCGGTTATGATACTCTAAAGAAAACAGCCGTTTACGAGTGGCATGAATGCTTCAGAAGGCATCGTAAGTCCAGCGAGGCTGACGAATATAGTGGCAAGCCGTCGAGATCGAAAACTGATGAAATCATTAATAAAGTGAAAGAAAAGTTGATCACTAACCACAAATTAAGCATCAGAGAACTGGCAGAGGGGTTGAGCATTGATGCTAATGACTTGGATTTGCGCCGTGTTGCTGCAAAGTTGACCCCAAAGGACCTGAATTTCATGCAAAAAGGGGCTGCGATGATATTGCCAACGATGTGATTTCCAAGGCTGAATCCGACCCAACTTTCATGAAACGCATCATTACTGGAGACGAGACGTGGGTTAATGAGTGCGGCACGCAATCTGGGCATCAGGCGAGTTAATGGAGAGCTCGGAATGAACCCAGAACAAAAAAACACGTCGTTTTCAGTCAAGAAAGCGACGCTCACGGTTTTTATGGGTTACACAATATTGTACACCCCAATTTTTGCCAGAAGGCCTGTCAGTTAATAAAGACTACTAGTTGTGCGTTATGCGACGCTTACGCTTTTTTGTATTTAATTTGTTTATGTTTTCATTAAATTATAATGCATTCAACAACAAAAACTATTAAACTGAAAGCTTTGAACTTTTTAGAAAATTAACAAAAGTTTGTTAAATTAAAAAAATGAATATTTTTAACTTTTTATTTAGAAATTAAAAAAAAGACACGTTTCATTCAAGTGGCTCAAAATTATCGTAGACTTTTAACATATTATTTTCGAAGAGGTGTTGGTCCTTTTGTTCCATATAAAAGGCTTTTTCAACGACTCCAAACTGATATAAATACTAAAATTTAAAGGGCTTTAAAACTGTATGTCTGGAAATTTTTTAAAGATTCTGGTTAAAAAGTTGAAAATTTTGATGGCAATTGTCTTAAATTTGAATTAAAATGTTTTTTTTTTTTATTTTTGTGAATTTTGCACAAAGTTATGAGTTTTGAGTTATGCGGTATGGTTGTAGAATGCAATGTTGAAAAACATTAAAATTAAATATAAAAAAGTTAAAAACATCGTCGCCCCACTATTAATTTGAACACAATATTTTTCTTTTAAATTCACTTTATTTTTATTTATATTCAAGTGAAACTGATGAAGATGACACTTACCACACATATTACCAGTTATGGTAATCCAAATAATTTTATTCTCAAAAGCAAAAAACGAAAATAAAGTCATCCTATTCTTCCATATTTCAGCGCCGGCAATCCCAATATACATATAAATGAGTACTAGAAAAGCACCTGCACCGCTATTTCCGCTCAATTAAATTGGTGTGACATTGCTTTAGTAATTTTCTTGGCAACACTCGTAACATAATCATTGCAACATGCCAATCGCGCATTATCCTTCACACGTTCAGGCATCCCTTTTACGGAGTCGTCAGCTGCCACTTTCAACTTTGCAATAAACTTTTCAAAGCTACCTTTTTCGGTTTAATTCCTCTTTAATTTGTGTTTCTTTAATTTTTCGCTTTTCTTTTTCTTTTTTGTATTCAGTTTATCGGTAAATTATACTGTGTTGTTGTTAATATTTTTGTTGCAAGAATTATACTCCTTTTACGCTTCGTGATTTTATGCCATCTGTGCACTTCCGGTATTTACATCCGCAATTCTTTTCTTTTGTTGTTTATTGTTTTTTTTGTTTTTTTGTTTTTCTTACCTTTCCCATGCTCCTTTCTTCCGCTTCCGCTTTGCATTGTGTTTGTAATTTTATGCTTGGCGCACAAAAAATTGCTGAAAATGAAAAATATTCAAAACATAAATCAAACGATGAATTTTCAAAAAAAAATAAATATAGGGTGGGCCATGTAAAATTTGCTTTTGAATCGGCTATAAAGAAAAAACTAATAAATATTTTTTCAAACTTTTTTTTTTATTTTGAAGATTGATCATCATTTATGAATAAAAAATAATATCGTACAAATGACTGCCACGACTGGCTTTACAGTAGGTCATTCGATCAACCCAATTTTTAAGCACATTTTCGATTGTTTGGGCTCCAATTTCATGAATGGTAACTTCGAATTCGCGTTTTAAAGCATCAATCGTCTCTGGATGGTTCGCATAGCATTTGTCCTTAACGGCTCCCCACAAAAAATAGTCAGACGGGCTTAAATCACAGGTCCGAGGCGGCCAATTGATATCGGAATTCAAAAACGGTAGCCAAAAGTTCGAGTGTAACTTTGGAAACAAAAACTCGTTGAGCATGTCACGGTAACGCTCGCCATTTATTGTAACCGTGGAAGAAGAAGAAGACTCACCACTTTGGAAATAGGTTTTCAATATTTCACAATTTTGTTCAAGCGAATAGCGTCCCATTTCGTAAATGTCAAACATTTAAGTATATTATGAACACATTTGATATGTCATTTGTGTTACCATTCTCAAAAAAATAGGTGGTTCAAAAAGCAAACGCTATATGGCCCACCCTGTAGAAGAAGTGGGGGGAAGAAGAAATTCAAGTACATAAAAAAAATAAAAATATATAAACTTCCGGGAAGGCAGGCACCGTGCCGTGGTGCAGAGGCTTAGTCGAATCATTAACCAGACCTTATTAATGGATAGTAGTGTGGTCGTTCAATTACACTCCAGTATTGAGCGAGTGCATTCCATTCCCATGGTTCGGACTGCTTTTTTGAATGATGACATAGTTCTGCTCTGGGTTGGAACAAGGTGTAATGCGACCCGTGCCGAGGTTCACCCTGGCTGGGGACCTAGATCAAAAATAATCCAGTCGCGAACGGAGTGCTCCGGATACCTGGCGACCTCCAGTTCTATCTAGCCTTACCTGTACAGGCGGACCTCCCTTGTTCGACACTCGTGGGACCAAAATGGAGATGAATTTAAAGAAATAGGTATATTTCTAACAAGGAGGTCGGTCCTCCCAAAAAACCGACGAAAGTGACTCCGACTGCTGTCACAGCTGCGAGCAAGGTAGTGGTCAGACCGCCATTAATATGAGATAGAGGGGGCTTGAGCAATAGGGACAGCAGGAATGTCAGGATCAACTCCGCTTAGGGCGAGCAATCCCCATTTCACCTCAACCTCTTTTAGGGGACGGGGGGTCGGCAGCGGCTTAAAGGCTTAAAGGCTTAACCGGCAGGCTGCCATAGAAGCGCCTAGTACCTCTAGGTTAGGCTCTAGGCAAATGTTTTTTATGAGGAGCTGGTTGATAGCAGCAATACACTCGGAGGTTTGCCATTACGCAATTAAATTAACACTGCTATTGTTTCATATCGTCAAACCAATTTTTATGAAGAAAAACCTTTCAAGCTAGCCTTGACAGCTGATTGTCAACGCGCAAATCAATGTTTGTGGATTTATTGCTAATCACTGCATAGAGAACGTATTTTTAGGTGATTTAGGTTACTTTGGATTCCTCTCTTGCTCTCGGGAGCACTTTCGTAATTGCTGAGAGAAACTCTTTGAATCCATGAAAGGGCATCAATAGATCACAATAGATAGAATATAATGAATAGAAAACCAGTTACTACTTGTATTCTTCACGACAGTTGCTAGTTTGCTTGCATTTAAATTTAACAGAGAAATAAGAAAAGTGGACAATTCAGAAAAGCTGTGCTTGATGTGTCCACAGTACAAAAGTTGTAGTCCAGTTTAGTGTAGACTAAAGTTAGATGCTCAATTTTTCAGGCTCAAGTTTAAAATTCACCACAGTTAAACCAATACTGAAAAATCGGCTCTGGCAGGGTTAAACTTATTTTAAAATTTTTTTTCAAAACTTTCAAAAACTGCACCTATATTCCACACTTATTGCAAATAGTAAATTGCCATATAAGTATTTGCTTAGGTCGTTCCGCCTTGACCAGTCGAATGCCGGATGAGCCGTTTCACTACTTCAAGTTCCCATTTTTCTCTCTGGGAAAACTCACTTAGTTGAGGATTTAATAGATTAAATATTTCTATGTTTGCAGTAATGGTTGTTAAGGAGTAACTTTTTTTTTTTTTTTTAATGGGATAATTTGTAGTTGTGTAGTTTGCGAACCCTTTTAATGCAGTCCCTACAGATTTTATTGTAGTTCAAATAATATTGAAATATGTGCACAAGAAAAGAGGTAATTTAACCTGCCCAGCACACCCTAAAACTCTATTTTATTAAGATAAAATTTAAGCTTTTAAATAAATTGCAAATTCAAACTGTCAGAACAGAAAAAACGATTTTGGTGAATGCTATTGTGAACGCGCATTTCACTTGCACCACATCCGTACTGGCAATCGTTAATTTCCTAGCGAATACCATTTCAAATGGTAGATATTCTCTTCTTCAGCGTAAATTTACTGTATCCAAACTGGTTTTTTGAACTGCAGATGAGGAAAATATGACAAATTGCTGAAATAATAAAACTTTTAGAGAAAAAGAGGAAGAAATAAATTTTATCGTTTTGATATGTCAACTAATTTTTTTTTATTTATTCATTTATTTATCTAAGGTATGTGTGTGTATTTGTAAGACTTTAAGTCTTTTATAATATGTCTACGCAATGGAAATAAATTATTACAAACGAGGCTGCGCTGAAATGAAAATAGGGATATTAAACCTCCAAATACATGGAAGGTCATTTTTTTCTTATATGTATTTAGCAAGACGGGATTCCCAGGTGTGTATGTATTATGAAAACACACTAATTAAAAAGTATTCGTTTATTTTTTGAAGGCAGTGTGTATTACAGCAATACCGATCTAATGGCTGAAATATTTGAGGTCGTAAAAGTACCCTCTATACCACAGACAAACAAAGGTTAACCCGTTTTATATAGTTTTTTAGCAACTTTAGTACTATTTTTTTTTTATAAATTATAGCAGCGATTGTAATTAAGAAAAAGTTTGCAACAAACCAACCTTCAACCAGGCAGCGGTCGGTGAATACAGTAGACCATCTACAATAAAAATTGCAAAACTGTGCAATTCTCCCTCAGGTATTATTATTGGTCGTATGCACAGTTTTATACTCAAGGCTATATTTTGGTGTTGGAATTGGTGTTACATATAGTAACCGACCATTATGGGTTTACTCGGGGTATATTTTTTTAGATTTAACATCCTTTCTGCAAAAAATTTTGGAAAATCAAAAAATGATTGAAGCCAAACTGGATGCTCGTTTGAAGAATTTGGAACAAACTTTGCAATTTATTTGTAATTAATTAACTGTTTAACTTTTTTTTTATATTAATTTTCAGGCTTTCGGCAACTCAACGTAAACGGCAAACGAGAATATATGGTTTGTGTTAGTATTTGTTAAAATATAAATAAAAATCAATAAATAAAAGTTATACACAAATGTCATTAACATTTTGCTTAATATATATATTAATAAATTAAAAAATACGCTTCATTTTATCGAAACGAATTCGTGTACGTATGTGCAATATGTTTGTACATTAGATAATTGCTATTTAATCCCTTATAATTAACCTTACATACTTACTAATGTAGCCCCTTATAAAATCTCTTAGACTATTCCTTAGCTATAAGGTGTTCGAGTGAGAGGACTATAGCATACAAAAATACTAAAAGCACATATGATAGAGAGAGACAAAAGCTCACACGTATGAACTTATCCCTTATGCTTCTCCATTTGGCCTGTGTAATATAATGGAATGCTATAAAATTCATAAGGAATACTTTTCTTAGTGGTATGGCACATACAAGGCATTACATAAGCCACACTGTTCTAGCTGGGTATATTCCCCATGAGAAACGTTTTCTATAATATCATTTGATTTGAAATGATAATGAATTAGATACAAATTTAGAGTAACATATTTTTATAAAACACTTAATTTTTGAAACAGGTAGCAACTCTTTTGCCATGTCTGTCTCATAAAATTGTTTATTCACTTCACTAATTCCAATATGGACATAAAATTTTTTAAGTTTTCTAGTTTTGAATTTTTAAACTTTGCCTGAATGTTCAGTAAGAAGAAGCATATGACAGTATTTTTGTCGTTTTCGCGCCTATTGTGCGGCATTTCTCATCATTCCTTCGTATGTAGCGCATTTTGTACAGCAACAAAGGTTTTTCGCATTTTTGCAAAGTGCAAATTTGATACTACATATTATAAATTTCAACAGCAAATATATAAACTTAAATCAAGAAATCTTTTGAAAAGACAAGAAGAGAGATTACCACTGATTTTACCGTTGCGATTTTTACGAAGCGAAACGATAATGGCGAAGTTGGCGAAACCGGTTGTAGGACGAAAATCATTGGAGAACGTTAACGAAGAAGCCGTGGTGTCTTCGTCAAGCGGATTTTTAAGTGGCGAAGATGATGCCGTAACTTCTACAAAAGGTAAAGGACGCGGTCGTAAAGCCAAAAAGGAATTAGCCATTGAAGTAGATGCAATGCCCATACAAAAGGTAGTAAAATCAGCAAAAGCATCTGGCACGGGGCGAGGACGCAAAAAGTTGTCGAATGAGGAAGAGAAAACTCAAGCAACACCAGCAGAAAACGCAATAGTGGATAAAAAGTCTTCTTCTACGAAAGCTCGAGGGAAAAAGTCTGCTGAACTCGCGACTGTTGAAGGTCAATTGCTGGCAGAAGTTAATACAAATGAAGAAAATGGTGTAGTGAAGGCGCCACCGAAGCGTGGACGTAAACCAGCTGCAACAAAAGTTGAAGATAGTGCCACTAACAATGACAGTGGGCCTGTAATTACTGCAGCACCAGCTACAAAAGGACGAGGTATATGAAAATGTATTTTCTCAATATCATGAATGCTTTAATATAACTTCGGTTTTTAAAGGACGTGGGAACAAAGATGCTGTCGTGGCAGTTGAGGAACCTGAAGCAACGCAGTCAAAGCTAGAGGAACCCATCAAACAGAAGAAGCCGAAGAAGTCTGCTAAAGATATTCCAATAGATGAGGGGAAGCAAAATGGTGAAAGTTCAGAAATGGCCTTAAAGGATGTGAAAAAGAAAGCAACTAAAAGGTCAAAAGCCAAAGGCGAGCAAATTGAATCAAATGAGGCATCGGAGACAGTCGTAGAACCAAAGAAATCAAAGACAAAAAGAAAGACGCCGCAGCAAGAGCCTAGGGAAGAACAGAATGGCGAATTATTGGAGAAGCCTGTCGAAAAGCCGGTGAAAGCAAGTGCAGCCAATAAGCGTAAGGCAAATAAGAAAGCGCCGGAATTAGAAAATTCAGTTGAAGCAAGTGAAGTGGTATTAAAAGTGGAACCTGAGGAGGAAGATGCAAAACCGAGCCCAAAAAGTAATTCGAGATTTAATAAAACTATAATCGGGTGAATTAGCATTGAAATTTGTTTATATTTTCTACAGAAATGTCCAAGAAGGAGCCTAAAGAAAAGAAGCCGAAGGAAACCAAACCAAGAGCAAGAACTACTAAATTAGAGGAACAGGAACAATTGGAGAATGGTGAGTGCGAAAGGGTTTAAAATTAATATTGGAAACATATTTCTCCCTTGACAATCGGTTCTACGTTACCGGAACGGGGAATGTTTTAGGCTGTTACAACGAGTACAAGTACTTAGCATTATTTTCAATTATTACTTGACAGCTCAGCTATCTTTCTTTCGAAGTTAATGTTTTTTTTTTTAATTTATACATTTAATTTTGCCCAGAAATATGAAAATTACTAGTATGTTTACATATCTGCGTTTATCACATAAGAGTTTAATTGAAACCTTTTATATTTTTGTATTTTTTTAAGGTATCTTAGAAAAAGAAAAGCGTCAGCCCCGTAAACGAGGCGCTGCAAAAAATATTGCTCCCGAAAACACTGATGAGACTGATGGTGCCAAACGTGAGTGCTCCCACAAGTCTACCTTCTACAAAGATATAAAAGCATTTTTATTTTCGTACTTCCAGCGGCTAAATCAAAGAAAACTGCAGGTGCACTAGTCAATACGACCGTCACCAAATATAACAAAGAGGACTTCCAACTGCAATCAAGTGAAGATGGTGCAGAAAAGTTTAATTTAAAAATTTCCAGTTGGAATGTGGCTGGTTTGCGTTCGTGGTTAAACAAAGATGGTTTAACCTTTTTGGATTACGAGTTACCAGACATTTTTTGCTTACAGGTTAGTCACAGAGTACTCGGAATTTGACTGATTCATAAAATGTATTTTATCAAACCGCAGGAAATAAAATGCACTATAGATCAGTTGCCGGAGCAGGTTGCACGCATACCTGGCTATCATCCCTATTGGCTTTGTATGCCGGGTGGTTATGCTGGCGTTGCTATATATTCAAAGATTATGCCCATTAACGTTGAATATGGTATTGGCAATAAAGAGTTCGATTCGGCTGGGCGTATGATCACGGCTGAATATGAGAAATTCTTCTTAATCAACGTGTATGTGCCTAATTCGGGACGAAAGCTGGTAAATTTGGAGGCACGTATGCGCTGGGAAAAACTCTTCCAAGAGTACGTTAAACGTTTGGATGCCATAAAGCCAGTTGTAATATGTGGCGATATGAACGTTTCACACCAGGCCATAGATCTCGCAAATCCCAAAACCAATACACTTAGTGCTGGCTTCACGCAGGAAGAACGTGACAAAATGACTGAATTGTTGGCTCTCGGATTCGTCGATACATTTAGGCATTTATATCCGGATCGCACTGCTGCCTACACATACTGGACTTACATGGGAAAAGCACGGTCACGCAACGTAGGCTGGCGATTGGATTACTTTATAGTATCCGAACGTTTCACTAAACGAGTTTTAGAGAACTGTATACGTTCACAAGTAATGGGCAGCGACCATTGTCCAATCACATTGTTTTTGAAAATGTAAGAGAGGAGAACTCTGTTTTGTACTCTTAAGAATCGTTCATGTTTTGTCAACCTACTTTCTATATTTTTTATTGGTACTTTTATTTGTTGTAGTAATTTGATTAAAGCATCACAAATGCATTTCCATGTCACAAATATCTGTCATTCCATATTAGAAGTTGAATGCATTTCCCAGTTAATTGTGTGTTAGTAGCGTAATTTGTAACGCTGTAGTTGTAGACAATACTGCTGAAGCAATTTAAAAAAGAAAGAACTTTCCATTAGTATACGTTTTAGGTATCCTTAACATCTGTCATTTCATAAACCATAAATGCAAAATTTAATAAATAAGAGATGTGTGTAACTAAGAATAAAAATTATGAAATTTGAATTGAAAAAAAAAAGAAAAATATTGGCCAGTCAATTGATCATTTCGATTACATCTGTGAATGCAGTTAGTGTATGACCCAATTTATATTTGGTATGTTTTGACAATGCGCGAGATATACGCTGCTCTGATATGTAGTACTTTCTAAGAGCGAGGCTCTACCTATCTCGTTTTAATGGTAATATTGACTAAAATATAGAGCATTGATTTGCAAATTCGTAGAGTGTTTAATAAAATAATTTTTGGTAAAAAAAAAAAATACAGGCGTTTATGTCATGTTTTGCTGCTTTCGACGTTAGTTACAAATGTAGGCTTGGCTATTTAAGCTATTGGCGCATTCACAAAGGCGCCAGCGAATAAGATATTCCTCTTATTCCAAATAGCATAGAAGAATGGACGGTCGGCAATGAATTGCGGGTCTACGAGCATGCAACGCGCCATCATAATCATCGCTGGAAAGAGAAATCATTAAATACTAAAAACATGTATTGGATTTGTAAAGTTTACCGGTAGCGGCAGCTGCCTCGGTGCCCTCTTCATTCACTTCAATAACTGCCTTATGGAATACATTAGAGACGTGAAGAGCCTCTGGCGCTTCAAGCATGTTGCTAAACTCAGCTTCGTCGCTGAATATTTTGTCAATACCGAGCTGGAATTAAATATTAAATATTAAAAATTATTTTTACAAATTCAAATAATATAGTTTGTAGCTGACTTGTCTTGCGTCTTATTTGAGAAATCGAACATATTCATATGTGATCCTAAGCTATCTAACTTTTATGGTAATAAAGTCGTTTGAGAATTGCACATAAATCCTAAATACTAACACCTACGTAACTTGCAGTTAGCGGTTTTTCTTTAACGTTAAATACTGCTTCTGCCTCAAGTAGGCATTGTATAGATACTATCGCAAGCCAAATTAATACCACATCGTAAATAAGCAATTTAAATGTTGGGTGATAAGTTAAAGGTGTGATAAGGAAATTTGGGCTGCCGTAAATTTTATTTTTAGGGTATTTCATCATTCAGCAGTTTAATCATCCGCATAACCGTTACCGTTGTTATGATGTGGCTCAACAAATTACTAAGTTACCATAGTGATATTTGCTATATCAAATGTCATACAAAGGAGTAATCACAAAAAACGTTCTCCAAACTCACCTTCTTCAATGTCTCTGTTAGCTCTACTTCAAATTCCACTTTGAATTTAGGGAATTTGACCACAATGTTGTCGCCGTCGTCAAGATTGGCAGCCAAATCGACCAAATTCACCGACTTCAGCTTCTCGGCAAGCGATTTCAAGCCCTCACGCTCGTTGGGCAATAGCACAAGCATAGATAGATCTGAATTATTGTATGGCATTTCGAGCGCCTGGCAGTCTAACTCTTCAAAGAACCCATAACCAAATTTCGCTTTCTTATTCATAAAGGGCAACTTAATAGATTCTTCCTCAGATATCCAAAAATCGTCCTCGGCAGTTTCTTCTTCATCGAATTTATTAGCCCATGAGCCCTTGAAATGTAGCGCATTCAGCAATACAAGCCGTGTTAATGCATCGAAAGTTGCTGGCTGCACAAGATCTTTAATTTTGCCAGCAGTTTTGTCCTCCACCCACGAATTTATTGTAGCGGCAGTACTTTCGCTTTCAGCGAAATCAACATTTTCTGTTTCAGCGTTGTAACTTTCTTTCAATGACGTCTCATAATCGGCTTTTAGTAGGTATCCCTCTTGAATATACAGCTTGTTGGCAATTTTAAGCAATTCACTATCTTTGTACTTGTCAAAAACAAATTGGAAGGTTTCCGCCACCTCGGGATGAAAATTCGATGCGAATTTGAGGCCTTCAGCAATCTGATCGGCTGTTTCTCCGCTGGCACCCGCAAATGCCAATGCAGCACAAGCTTGTATGGAAAACGGTGAGAAAATTATGTTCTGCTTAACGCCTCCATCTGCTAGCAATTCGAAGAGTTCGGTGGTAACTTTAGCGCCACCACGAGCAAATTCTAGATTGAAATCGAACATTTTTCCACTCTTAGGACTTATTTAATGATCAGCGAGAAGTTTAGTAGTACTTCGAAAATCTGAAAAAATGTATGAAAGAAATACATGGTTGTTAAATTTTGCTACAATACCTTAACACACCTTACCTTTGCCACTGCCACTGCTGGAATGCGCCTCGGTTCGTTTTAATACAAGGCCTACACTCATTGCTCTGTGGCCTTAATGGAACATGACTCATTTCCTAAACAATGCGTTTAAGTATTGCCGAATATTTTGCACAACAGTACGTGTTATTCAACCGTAGAGCGGAGCAACGGGATGTTAGGGAATCACTCGGCGATAAAGATATAACTCACACATTGAACCCGGCGTACTCTTTCTACTGTTGCTACTGTTTTGTTCGATAAGGTGTGCAGGCAAAGATAATATGCAGGCCCATTAACTTCTACATACATATTCCTTAATAGCACTGTGCTTAATCTGAGAAAAATAAACCAGCTGTGTTATATAAATAAATATTCAGATTAGTGGTTTCTCGTAGCCAAATCAATTGTTGTTGTCAATAAATGAATATCTTTGAATTTTATGGAATAATGCAAAGCTTTCTGTGCCAAACAATTTTCCAGAATGAAGTATATAATATAATATATATAATATAAGTATATATAAATATAACTCATTTATGATCCGATTGGTTCGCGGTATTATTATTATTAAGCATCATTTATTACATTAATCAGTTGTTTACAAGTATCCGAGATTTCTCAAAAAAATCCCCCATTTTGAGGGTTTGTCGCTTTTTTTGTTTACCACCGTTTCTGACAGCTTACAACTCAGCTGATTACGCCGAAATCGAAATGTCAATTAATCCCAAGGCAAGAAAAACACACAGCGTTTGTACACAAGAACGAATAATAAATTTGCGTTTATAGCAGGCGTGAAAATAAAAAAATACGTAAACGAAAAAATAGTAATTCATTATAATGGTGAAACTAAAATATAATAAATAGGTTGTGTACAAAAGAACGAATAAGGAGAGAAATTTGAACACTTGTTTTGAAAATGGATCCCTGGATTTTTCTCAGCGTTGTCGTGGTGCTGTATGGCGTCTGTTTTTTCATTGATCGCCTTTTCAAGGTGAGACACCCGCAGCTGCACTTTGCACTACTCATAAACAAATTCATATAATTTTTTTTTGTAGAGTTGTATGCACTATCCGTATGAGACATTTCTAAAAAATACTGGTCTAACGGTACAATTTTTGCGCATTCGTTGGCATACGACTGCGTTTAATCGTGCCATGCTGCGATGGGGTAACAACAGCGGTTGGATGCGTGTGTGGCTAACGCGCAGCTACACTGTCGGAGTTTTGGTGGCTTTGGCATTGTTACCAATTGGTATTATTTTATTGTTCATAACAATATTTAATGAAGAAAGTAATGGTGCTTCAAACGCTGGCGGAAATGGAGCCAATGCTGAGAGTGGGATATTACAAAATGCACCAAAAGTAGAAATATTATTGCCTGGTGTGAATTTGCCGCTGGAAGAGGTTGGTTATTATGCGTTAACGCTACTTTTATGCACAATGGTGCACGAATTCGGACACGCATTAGCAGCAGTACAAGAGGATATACCAGTTATTGGGTTCGGGTTCCAAGTATGCATTACTTTTCGAGTATATTGGAAGGACCTAATTATATTTAATTTTTAGTTATATCTATGTTTGCCGTTCGCGTACACAGAGATCTCCACCGAGCACCTTAATGCTTTAAAATGGCTCAAGAAATTGCGCATAATCTGTGCCGGAATTTGGCATAATTTCGTTTTTGCATGCGTTTGTTATTTTCTTCTCTCCACGTTAAACTATGTGGCCGCGCCATTCTACACCATTGATCATGGTGTTGTTGTAACAGAAATGTCGCGCAATTCACCGCTCCTTGGAACAGCTGGGAAAGGTCTGATGGTTAGTGATGTTGTTTCGCAAATCAACGATTGCAAGGTAAACAAGGAGTCCGATTGGTATGAGTGCCTTCTACGTTCGATACGAGGCACTCGCCTTGGGTACTGTGTTTCTCATGATTTTATACGTTACAATGATGAAAGCATCGAAATCTCACATCATAGCGCTGATGGCATGCTGCAGTGCTGTGATGAACGCAACGAGAAACTGTGCTGTTTCGAATCGGTAACTGAAAGTCTCAATAGCTTAGAAACTGCTGACATGACAGACGCAGCAGAACACGCACAAATACCGCAACACGTTTGCTTAGATGTACGCCGCACACTTGAGGATTCACATGGCTTCTGCAGCGGTATCAATGGTAAAAGCAGCAATTCGAAAGATGGCAATTCCTGCCAGAGCGGCTTTTGTTTGCGTCCATTACTTCGCAATACAACTACGATTTTAACGTTCAAACGTACTAGCAACAGTGTTAATAATCAGCCGACGAAATTGCGAGACGTTATCTATATTGGTCATCCAACTGACGTTTTTAGTACTGTACGGATTTCCCCATATGTGCCCCGTCGGTCTTATGTATCATCACAATGGTGTGATGCCTACGCTCTCTTCCTAAAATATAATGTGATCTTCAGTTTTGGTCAAGCGCTTTTAAACGCCATACCATGTTTTGGTCTCGACGGCTACCACATTACAAGCACTATTGTGCATAGTTTTCTAGTCCAGCGCATCGCAGAACGTCCGAAGCGCGATTTTATAGCACTACTAGTCGCTGGCACAGGCACATTGCTGTTTGGCTCAGCGCTCCTCAAAGTGCTATGGATGAGTGTGATGCGATTTGTATATTAGCCTAAAACGAGTTTCTGCTCTCACTACTTCTATGTTACTTTGTATATTTATTTTTAAAAACAAATTTTAAATGATATATGTAGATTAACGCAGGCACAATGCATGCTTACGAATACAAATTTATTAATTTATAAGTTTTCTACCAAACACACGTAGACGCTGTGGTAATTAATTGGAGGATTTGCTGCTATCTTTAATTTAAGAGATTTTGAAGCTGGTGCAAATAGCACGCGTTAAATCGAGTTAACATTTTGTAATAACATACCTAATTAGGTACTACGTACGAAAATACGAAAATAATTTATATTAGACGCTTTCGAGGGGATCCGAACGGCCACGAAATCGTAACTGCGGAATTACCAAATAATATGCACAAAACTAGCAAATAAAAAGGGCGCTGAATTCAAACTGATTTAAGTACATTTGAACTTCATTCTAAAATAAAAGGGGGTGTAATATTTAAAATTGATTCGCCTCAATAATTCTGCTTTCGGTACATATTATTTTTTATTATCTAATTTTATTCTTTAGTTCTTCATTACTGGATTTCTTACTTTCCGTCGTTTTCGCACTCGAACCCTTCCCAGCACCGGCACCACTCAAATCCAAACTTGTTTGCAACTCAGTAAGACTGCGACGCCCGTATTGTATCATCATTTTAATGGCCAATTCATCTGTTTGGCCACGGTGTGTACGAAAGTCATGCCGGGCCCACTCACGTAGCTCCCGCTGATTGCTCTCGTCCGGCACAAGTCGAATGGTGCGGAAAATTTCCCGATACAGCTTGAGTACCTCCTGGCGTAGCATGAACTGCGAAAAAGTTGTACAGTGGAATAGGTATAATTTAATACGTAGATGCATTTTTTGTTTAATTCACCTGCTTCAAATTTAATGCCGTTTTTTGAAGTTTTGCCATTTTTTATTGAGAGATTTGTGAAATATATTCCCCTTTTATTAGCTTCAGTCAAGGACGATATATATTTACACCAGGATTTCAGCTGACTGGTTTGTGCATCCTACAACTTTTTCATTTAGAATGCCAAAAACAGCTGTTTCCACGTTTTGTTGTGCTATGATTTTTCGTTGGAGAAGTCACTTTTTAGTTTTGTTTGTTTTGCACTTGCTAGGGCTGTCTCACATCTTGCTTGCACTTCTGCTGTGCAATGGAATAATTCAAACTTTCACCCAATCGTTTTTATTCATAGCAAAGTTTGTTTAATATTATCTAAAAACTTAGAATTATATGCTGATTATGATTTATTTAATCAATAATATTGGGTATATATATATTTAGTTATTGCGATATCCCTTAAAACATACAGGAAATTTCGGTGAAGGCTATGCATTTACTGCGAATACATTTGGAGTTTCTTTCTGTGAAATGACTTTTTTCACATTATTATATACATAAGTATGTATATGCATGCATATAACGGCTTTAATACTGCATACAAACTGCATGTAAGCAAATTTCTGAGGGAACTATCTGTCTATTTCCCTTATTTGTTTTGTTATTTTAAGATCGATTTTAAAATAAGTAAGTAAAAATTCTAGTGGACACAGCAGAAAACGAAATATAATATTATTTCAATCATTTGGCACAAGTCCTGAATGCAGTTGCCTTGAGCCTCAATGCTTTATCCAACTATGTATAATTACAAATGTACCAACCATGACCTCAACGGACGTCGCCGCAAATGGGGTATTCAATTTCACCACCATTGCCACTCAGAAGTCCACCACAGTACAGCCGCTCACCATACATCCAATCAGATGTCGATGAATAACGTACTTGAAGGGTTGTTTAACACGGATGTAAAAGTGAAAATAGCGGAAATACATAGAATGGCGGTGACCGGTGTTTGTGAACAAAAATTTAGTAAATATAATATATATTTCCTAAATTTCTGAAAATGCGAAATAATATATGTATGTACATATGTATGTATGAGTGCAATTTCTTAGACAGGTGTTAAATAAGCTAAAGAAACAATTGACGTGGGAAGTGACAACGGTTTTAGAAATGGACAGACAGTCATGAAAATCTGTTTTCCAGAAAAAAAACAGAACTAGAACTAATTTTAGAAAAAAGTATCATAAGCAAATATTTATATCCGTAAACAAAGCGAGGTGCAAAAGAAGCAGTGCATCACTTTCCGTCATCAGCACATGGACAGTTGGTCTTCTTACACAGAAAAAAGAAATACATAACAACAAAAAATTAAATATACTACAAACATTTAAGCAGGTTAGGTCTGGTTGTACTGCAAATCTCTGAAATGTGATCAAGCGATACAAATATATACTCAAAACATAAAAATAAAAATCAGCAACGCATGTGACACAGAAATAATTGGAAAAATAGCAGAAAGCGAAAAGCGCCTTCTATTTGCGATGAGCGATAGTAAATAGAAACAAAATTTTTGAATTTAAGGATCTAAATACATATGTACACTTTGAAGAAAAGTTGTAGTGCATGTGAATACGAATATTTTTGCACACATTTTGTACACACAAATTTACGTGTAATCACCAAACGCTAATGCTTTGATTAAAAGTGAAAGCAATTAAAGTGAAAAGCAATTACTTCTGCTGACTTTAGCTTTGACTTTTGTCACACCTAATTATGAAACTATTTAATTGACTAATATTTAAATTTGCATATACATTTACATACATACATGTGTATGTATATACTACTTAACACGTAGTAAACGAATTTTTATGCTAGTGTAAATTACAACAATATCGGCAATATTTATTCGTCCACACAAATGCTTTCTCGCTTTCAACATGCACACACATCTGCGAAATTGTCTTAATTAACCGACTAAGTTGTTTTTCTTCTAATCATTCAAAGTGTTTGTTGCTCTTAGCATAGAAGTACTCATGCAATTTTTGTTGCTATTCTCATTCGCTATCGCCTTTGTTGTTTTTCACGAACAGCACAAAATTTAAATGGTCGGTATGCAAATTTGCAATTTGATATGGGGAGAGAAGGCTTTTCAGTCTAACGGCTATTGACAAAGTTTAAAATTCAAGTGAATAATTTAATATTGCTTGAGCATATTATTTCATATTAAATACGAAATTACCTTAAATGTAAATGCAGTCAACTTAAAGTAAAAAGGCAACTGTAGAAATATGAATAATTTTTTCCGATGCCATTACAGTTTCTATTCCTTCTTTTTTGTTTATACAACAGAATGACATTTATGTCCCATATTGACCCCTATTTTGTGCAATACTTTGTAGCCGAATTAAAAGTAATCTATGCATATACTATTTTTAATTGCACTTATTTGAATGTGAATGCATTCACGCGAAAAATAAATATTCTTTTTAATGCGCTTTTAAATTTCTTCTCAATTTGCTTTCGTTTTCATTACTGATTTCAATTTCATTCTAAAGCCAAATTGCACGAAAGAAAATATTAAGTAAGAAAAAAGAAAATGTAAAAGAAACGCAACTAAAAGTTAAAAATAAATAAAACTCTCAACATGGAGAGCATTGTTGTGGTCGTAGAAAAAAAGAGAGCACAAAGGTGAATTTTTTACTCACGTGCAATGTTTTAGAGGAGTGGATGAGTGATTCGCGCAGGCAAGTGAATGCTCCACTCAGAGTGAATTCTTATAATTCGCTCTTTCAACAATATAGTCTGTAGGAAGATATTTCGGAGCAAAACAGGTAGAATATGGCGCGAAAGGCTTATTTGCTAGCGAAACGTGAGCGTGTGCGGTTGGCCGATGAGTCTGGCGGTTTGCGAGTGATTCGTTCGATGAGTACAATATCTACATGTGTAGATATGTACATTTAATATTTGTGTGCATAGGGAAGTGCTTCGATTGAGTGCTTTTTGGAAAGGTACAATAACTATATAAATTTAAGTAATTAACTAAAAGAAAAATAAAAAAATAATATATTATTTACATATTTATGTATGGGCAGCTGTGATAAAAAAATTTACTCATTTGTAAATCTGCGCTCATCGTTTTTTTTCAAATATTGTAAATGAAAATTGAAAGCTATTTTTGGATTGAAAGCAGCACGCGTCTGGCAAAATATGGAAAATATCAGCAATGAAAACTTTATAATTTTTTTCTGTATCTAAAATGAGATAATCAATTTTGATTCGAAATGCACTTTGTATTTGTATGAAATGTGTATGTATAATAAATAATGAAATACAAAAGTCAGCAATCCCAAGTGAAGTAAATGATAAATAAGTGGTAAAAAAATAATAAAATAAAAGCAAAGAAAAAAAAAATAAGTTAGTTAAAACAGAACAAATTTTAAAATAAAATAAATGTGAATACCATTAAACCAAATTCAATAAAATGACACACACCATATGTATGCATATGTACTTTCATACATACGTACGTTTGTGAATCATATTCAGTTGCCATTTCTAAATCTTAAATTTTATGAATTTTAACTTTGCCAACATTGGCATCGACAATTCTACTGCATGTCACTTATTCGGAACTTTTTACGTTTTCCAAGCACTGCGCGGCGTTACTCGATACTTGGTAACATTTCAACGAAAGTATTAAATTACTGAAAAGTTGACGGGATGGCAGACATAAAACAAACGCACGCAAATCAATGTGTAAAAAGATACGTTACCCTGGGGTTTACACTCTAGTGTGTGTGTGTGCGTGTGCGTGTATATGGGTTTACATAACCATTCCACAGTCATTCTGATGGAGAAAATAAAAACAAAAATCACTGCAATTCACAGGCAATTTGTGCTACTGAAAAACAAACAAAGAAACAACACTAATAAGACGTGAATTAATTAATTCAATACGAAAAAATATGTAGATCAATATTGAAAAGTAAGCTTGAAACATAGCTTTGTTAAAACCGTGCAGTAAGAGCGAAAAAAAGTTATCAATAATTTGCAAAATAAAATTCTCATAATACTTCTATTAAAAAAACTGAAGTAGTTTATTTTAGTGGAATTTGAAAACTAATAAAAACAACAATACGCCAAAACTTCATACAATCATTGTGCCAAGCCTCTCATATTGCCAGAGCTGCTGCTTATTATATTATGAACACATTAAAATTTTTTTTTTTTTTACTATTTATAGTGATTAAAATACATAAAATGCCAATTTGTTGCATTCAGTATTTGCCGACAAAGTGTTTATTTAAAAAATAATAAAACATTTCTCGAGAAGTTGCAAAGATATTGGTTTTCTACTAAAAAAAAAAAGAATGTCCAAAAAATCCGCACCTTTGAGTGTAGGTTCTAAATTAAAAACAAAAACAACTACTACACAAGCAGTAACAGTAAGAGCTACAACAGCAGCAATAGCAACAAGTTCCAATTTGAACGAAGCGTCCAGCGATATTAGCAGCCTAACAACCATGCAGGCGGTCAAAATAAAAAAGGAGCTGCCAAGTGATGAGATAAAGGTGAGTTTCTACATGTATACTTAGGCACATATATATATTGTACATATGTATATTTATGGACGTGTGTAACGTTTAATATAAATATAATACATATTTTAATGTAATATAAAATATGACTGACAGGGGAATTCGTAGTGTGCAAATAGGCGTAAGAGGGTGGAAAAAAAACTAATAAATGTAATTTAAATTTTAAATAAGCTAATGTATTATTAAAGCGCATGAACAATTTATCTGACCTGGTAAATATTTAGCAATACTTTTTTTGAACTCGAAATTTTTTTACGCAAGCATGAAGGTTAAAAAAATAATAAATACTTTTTTCATGCCTATCGTTTTGATCTTTATGTCTGCTTTTATTTTCATACTTTCACCTTCTCGCGGACACTAGTAAACAGATAATACATTCATGCTGTCAACAATTTTGCAACAACAAAAAAACAAAAACGATTGCATGTAAACATGCCAAGAGTGAAATCCTTGCTGGTGACTATAAACTCGCAAATATTTATAAAAAAAAACACTCAAATAAACATATACATGCGTGCATAATAAAGACGAAGCTTAATAATACTTACTTACGCACATATATACATAAATACATACATACTTATATGTATAAGAACGCAATTTTACTTAATGACAATAAGCAATTCATTTTAATGGAGAGTGAGAAATATGTAATACACACATACATATCTATGCCATGTATCTGCATGTACATACACACGCATATACACCACTGAAACATTTTACCATGCATTCTTATACGTATGTATGTATGTAAATATGTATGAGCACATAAGTAAATGCATGTTTGTTGGCTTGTGCAGTTTCGCGCGACTTTTATTCCTATCTGTGATTTTTGAAAATTTTCGCATTTTTATAGATTTTGCGTTTACTCTCATTTTCTATGACATTGAGTAGACTACGTTGTAGTATTTTTTTCAATGAAGGTTCGTGCAATTTTTCCATATTTTTTTTTGATTTATAATCAAACGAAAACATTTCCAAAATAGCCAAAGCTGATGCAAGCTCGGCAATATATCGATGGTTTTCGAGAAAAGTGACATAATTCAAAAATACAAAATACTGAGTTGGGTCAGTTTTCTAGATAAGTGACGCGCCAATTCGTTCACCTGACAAAACGACACTAACGCCATCTCTCACAATTGCTTCAAGATTCGCTTATGAGGCTTTTCCAGATAAAAATATATAAACTCTGTAGTTGATTTTTGCTTTTAACGGCAAAACTCCGAATTTTGAGTTAATTTTGAGTTGTGTCGCTTTTCTCGAAAACCATCGACATTATTTACAAAAGCTATGTTGAACTGGGTATTCCAGAAGATGCATATTTGGAAGCAGAACTATTATAGGTTCATTCTGATACATACTTTTAAATAATAATTAAATAACGGTAACTATGATATCATAAATTAAAAGATCTCAATGTGCTGGTGAGAAAAGTCAACCACTTGGAAGCCCATTTGTGTGATTTTGAAGTAGGTCTTAAATCAAAGTCCTGGAGCTGCATTATTTCCGACAACTGAAATGTTAGAAGCACTAAAGTTACCCTCAAAGAAACCCCTTTCTCACATGTGTGCAAGTTCGATAAATTCCAGACCCTGAGACCATGCGATTCTTGTTTAATTTTACCATCAGTTTTCGCAATCTGAGGTCTGTTTTCTGAGGACTCTCTCTCGAAATTCTCCTCGGCAATAAGAAATCTTCGAGTGTTTTTGTGCCAGTTCCTCATAAACCCCATTTGCCGTTCGAAGTCAGCTTCAAACTGTAGGTCCCTCCATTTATTAAACAACACCAAGACGCACGCCACAAATAGGCAGAGGAGTTCGGCCAAATAAGAAGTGTTATTTTGATATTTCAATAAGAAGTGTTATTTTGATATTCAAAGAAAAATGCTATTTTTTAATATAAATGATCGGATGTTTATTTCATTATAAAGAGGACGGTATGCCGTTAATAGTGGAAAATAACATCAGGCACATGGAATTTTCCATAACTGAATTGCATAGTGGCTGCCCTATGTCTTCGATAGCCTCACGAATTCCATCTTTGAGGTCTTGAATCGACCCTGGGCTGTTGGCGTAGACCCTCTCTTTCACAAAGTCAAAAAGAAGTCACAAGGTATTGTGATGACCTCTTCGAGAGATAATACGGTCCGGAAACTTTTCCCGTAAAAGATCAATGGTTTCGTTGCTTTTGTGGCACGTAGCTCCGTCTTGTTGAAAATAAACGTTGTTCAGATCAATACCATCCCATTCCGGCCATGAAAAATCGTTAATCATCTCTCGATAGCGATAGATAACACCTGTTATTGGAAAACCCTTTATAATGTTGGGACATCCTGTGTTTGAGAATTTTGTGAAATTTGTTTTTTTACTTTTTTGTTTTATTTCTTTATTTTAACCCATGTTTCTTATTTAAATGTTCAAACTTATTTTATAAGTCACACTAATACACATCTCAATTCATTTTCAAATTCTCTGAATTGTTTTTCTAAGTGTGGACTAAAGTTCTCACTCACTTTTGCACATTCTTCTATTCAACCTTCTTTTGTCAGCATTTTTTTCAATGCACGCCAGCGATATTAAAAAAAATATATTGTATATTTTAATAAATCGAGACACGGCATCTTATTTTGGAAAAATTTATATATTGTTGTACGGTGTTATCCAAGCATTGCCTCAGCAAAAAATTACTTCTAGTTAGCGAAGGATCCAGTCTTAGCCACGAAATAAAAGTTATGAAAGTTATTAGCCGTTAAATAAATCACTTGGCGTCCTTAATATTCTGCAAGTAAATATTTTCTGCGTTTATTTTATTTAAATTTTATTCATTCTATTTTAATTTTTACTTTACTTTACTATTTTGTTGTAACGATGCCTCGTGATATGCAATTTTAGAAAACATTTCACTTTCATTGCTTTTGCAAATAGATATGTACTTACACACACACACATACACACACATAGAGGCATACATAATATTTAAATATTTTTGTTTATTTGGATGTTTTTTGTTTTGCTTTTATTACATATGTATTTCTTGTACTGTTTTGTTTTTGAATTCAAATTTAGCAAATGACTTAATACTTACCTCAGCATGGTGGATGTGGCTAAGCGTGAAAAGAGCAGGTACAGCCCGCGAAAAAATTATAGCTCCTCAACATTTCGACCAGTTTTGACAATTTTGTTTTTTTAATACTCATTATTTTTTATAAAAGTGTAGCCTAATAAAAAACATATAAATCAAATTTCAAACTTTATACAAAATTTAAAAAAATTGGACAAACTTTTTAATCAGAATTAAAAAAAAATTGGGTACGCAATTTTATAGTCATTCGCATGCAAATATTGGAGAGAACAGCATTGACAAAGTGAGCGGTTTTCAGTATCTTGGAAGCCAATTCACGACAGATGGGGGATATAAAAGTGATGTTTTCACAAGACCGCAGCAAGCAATAGACGCATTTCCTAATCTTCGACGTGGATACCAAACTTCGAATCATTAATTAATTAAAATGTTAAGTCTGTCCTTCTCTATGCCTGCGAAACATAGTGTCCATCAGCAGAAACTGTTCAAAAAGTGCAAGTGATTGTACACCGTAGCCTGAGGAACATCGTGCGCATTTGGGAGCCAGACAATTGGATATCGAACGCTGACTTACACCGACGATGTCACTCGCGCAAGAAATCAGAGAGCGCAAGTGGAAGTGGCACTACGCAAGGGAGGCACGGAGATCAGCAGGCAAGCACTAGACTGGAATCGCCAGGATCCAGGGTCTGAGGCAGGCCTAGGTGCTCATGGCACCATTGCATCGAAAGTGAAATAAAAAAGAAAGAAAAAAGCAGAACTGAGTGCAAAAATTTTGCTTTGGTCTATGATCTGCAATGGATCTCAAGGAACTGTGATGATTATGAATTGTATAGCCCATTAAAGTTCAGTATGTTAAAGTGTAAGTTCGAGATTTCTGGAAAATTCCCTGGTTTTTTGTAATGGTTTTTTTATGTATATGGACCATGGCGTTGCGTACACCGTCAGAGATTATTAAAAAACGAGAATTTTGAGCCAATTCAAACTTGCACTTTATTATACCAAAATCTAATGGGCTATAAAACTGCATACCCGATTTTTTTTTTTTGGCGGCCGCCGCAGCCGAATGGGTTGGTGCGTGACTACCATTCGGAATTCACAGAGAGAACGTAGGTTCGAATCTCGGTGAAACACTAAATTAAGAAAAACATTTTCCTAATAGCGGTCGCCCCTCGGCAGGCAATGGCAAACCTCCGATTGTATTTCTGCCATAAAAAAGCTCCTCATAAAGATATTTGCCGTTCGGAGTCGGCTTGAAACTGTAGGTCCCTCCATTTGTGGAACAACATCAAGACGCACACCACAAATAGGAGGAGGAGCTCGGCCAAACACCATAAAAGGGTGTACGCGCCAATTATATATATATATAATTTTTTTTTTTAATTCTGATAAAAAATTTTGGGATTTTGATAAGAATTTGACGAATTTTAATAAATTTTGTGCTAAGGTAAAAAGTTGGATTAAAGGAGCTTTTATTATAGAATAAGCTATATCTTTAGTTTAAGTTAATTAATTTTAAATTAAAAAAATAAATAATAATAAACTTTTCAAAATATTGAGGTGCTAATTTTTTTCCCGGGCTGTATGCAAATGGGTACGAATTTCTTTGGCAGATTAATGAAAATGATATAAATATGTATGTATGTGCATACATTTACACACAAATGCATAGGTGAGTAGTGTGTGTGCATTTAGGAGCTTTGTTTTGGATGCATTTTGTCGAAGGCAGCGCTGTGTAATTGAGCGAGTGACTCAAATTGTTTTGTTAAATCACAGTAGTATCACATAAGTAAATAGGAGTGAGAAATTATTACAAAGTGTTTGATCTTGACTTTGAAAGAAAGCAGATGAAGAACAATAAGAGCCATAAGAGTTTTAGTGGACTTACATTTAATAGAAGAATTTGTAATAATTAAAAATAATGTAGCAAAATTCACTGTGTCCTGAAGGCCATATAAGTTTGTGATGCTGTGGTGAAATATGTATGTATGCACTTTAGTCACTATTAATTCGTGCCCCTACGATTGCTTCGTATATACAGCCAATTGCAGAATTTTCAACAAATTATAAACACATATTTTTTTATATAAAAATATACTTAATTCTACGCCAAAAACAATGTGCCAATGTACCAATACTGTATACCATATATTACAATAAATACCTTTGATTTTTGGCAAATTTTTTGTTGATGGTGCTAGGCGTATTTTTTCCAAATATATTTCATTCCCTTCAAAATAGCTTCCCTCGTACAAAATAAGTTTATGCCAAACTCTATTTCCTAATCGACCTTCTCAGAGTGGGTCTTCTTTTTTTATTGTTGGAGGTTACGTGAAGTTAAATCAAGTAATACGGTGATGGTGGAACAACTTGGCCCCAAATGATCACGAAAAATGAGTGCATAAATAAATAAATATAAATAAATCGTGAAATTAGCAATTACAGCTCGCGAAAAAATTATAGCCCCTCAACATTTCAACCAGTTTTGACAATTTTTTTTTTATTTAATACTCATTATGATTTATAAAAGTACAGTGAACTGTCTAACAAAAAACATAAAAATACCGTTGAGAGTATTTTAGTCACAAGTGTGACATTTTTTGCAATAGCTTCATGTCGGCAACGTTTAACACCCAGTCAAAGTTCAGTCAATTTAAAATGTCCATGATTTTTGTGCGATTTTGGGGTGCTTTTTTGGTATTTGGTCACTTTCATACAATACGAGTAGGCCTTCTTCTATGCAAAATGATTACCAACTACAAAGCTATATTCTTTACAAAAAACTGTGTTGCGGATGGGCAAAAAATGTGAGCGAAACCTTAAATTGTATTTATTATAACATGCAGGTCAGTCCAATACTGTGACTCCATTTTCTTGTTTTGTTGTTTCTCAATGTGTTTTTGTCTTTTTTTGATCACTTCAGCCCTTTCAAATGCGAGCATAAAAATACCGCCTCGAAACGCTTCACGTATTTCTCACTCATTTTTTTTTTGGTTGCGTTTACGGGACAGCCGGAGTTAGCACTGGGGTCGGAGCTTCAAAAACGACGCCAAGATGTTAGTAGTGAATACTTCCTAGACGATACTTTTCTGTATGTCATCTCTGACAAGTGTTAATCTGTCTAAGATGTAATATTTTCCACGATAGAACGACTCGTAAAAGTTTTTGAAACTTATTATGGAAATGATCCGATGGTCGATCTTTAGAGAACAACATATCGCAAAAGCCTGGTTTTTTTTGGTAGAAATATTCGTCCAAATTAGTCGAAAATTCAAAAGTTGGAGCAAGTTGGTCTTTCGAGGATAAGACTGGCAGACCAAAAACTGTTGAGAATATTGCTGCTGTAGCTCAAAGTGTTGCTGCACAACCTTCAACATCGAAATCTCGATATTCTCAACAATTGGGCAGTCATGATTCGACTGTTCGGCGGATTTCACCTCTTGCGGATAGACGTGCCTATGATGGAAATTTAAATGATATTCTTTTCCACATATTATATAATTGTTAAGAGCCAAATTTTGAACAAAAATAGTGAAGCCTAAAATAATTAAATTTTAACATATTTTATTTAAAAAAACAACTAGGCGCGTATTTTACTCTTATATTTTCACAACCATTTTCTTTGCGACAATTTATGGTTTGCCTTTCTATTTTCTGTGCCACTTGACATTTAACCCGAGCAATATTTTATTACCGCGCCTTTTCGCGATTTTCCGGACTTCAATGTTATTTGTACAAAACCTTGAAATTACAACAAAAACTCCCAACGGAAAATTATAATATTGTTTTCCATATGTATGCAAAAAAATTCAAATTCTCAGAAAAAAACAATCGAAATAAACACAAAAACTAAAAATTAATGTCGACCTTAAAAATGTAATGCAAAACTCGACGAAAAAGCTCTGCAAAAATTATTTATTATACTAGACCAAAGAAAATATTTTAGTTAGTTGAAAAATATATTCTTTTGTATATATGTACATGGTTTTCCAAATGAAAGTGAAATTGAATGTGTATAATATTTTTACATACATACTATACCTATGTGTATACGTACGTATTTATGAACAAATACACATTAATATGAAGATATATAATATATATATATATATTTTTTATCTTCGCCGCATTGAATTTTTGAATGCCGCTGTTGACGTTGATCTCTTGCCGATCTATCGAGCTGTCGCTATTTTTGTTGTTGTTTATGTTTCATTAAGAAAAAACTACAAAAATAACAGAGTAGCGTATATGTACTTACAACAACACTTAAGTAAGAAAGACACACACATACTCACATATACATTTGTATGAAAGAACATCTCGTAATTAAATCTATACCACATATTGGAGGATTTCGAACTAAGCAAGAGGTGTGTCAAAAGCGAAGAATTTATATGTATTTGTGCATAGATTCATTATGAATACTTGCTTATATACATACACACAAACTTTCACGTATATATTTATACTTCCGTGCGAAGGTTTAGATATGTGGTATCGTTTTCTCGCATTGCTTCATCGAATATACAAATATATGTGCGTTATCCTCTGTGCTCCAAAAAAAGTGTATACCCCATCTATAGCCACGACGTGTCTGCATACAGCTCGAGGGGTATCGACCTGATTACGCTGCAGCGTATGCGAGAGCATAAAATGCAGTCAAAAGAGCCCATAGCCGCCACAGTCGCATCCACATACTTAAGATTAAAAATAACATTTTGTGAACGGAAAATAAAAAGAAACAATTTAATACGAATGCTAATTTAAGCAACACGCTTGAGTAGTTGGGCGTCTGACTGTGTGGCTGGGGGAGACCATATGTTTTCGTTTAGCAAGAATTTATGCAGCTAATTTAGCTAACCAAATGGCAGAGCTTTGTAAGGGCCATTAGGATTTGTTTACTTTTCGCTTTTTTTCGGAAAATAATTCTATCCTTTTTAAATAATTTTTATATGTGAATATGCACGCATGCTTGCTGCCTCAAAGAGGTGGACAATTGGCCATTGTTGAAATGACCATTGCTATACTCGTATGAGGAAACGTAAAATATTGCATTATGTCCTTGTGCCTTTTAAAATGTGAGAAAAATGGAAAAAAGCAAAGAATCGTTATATTTCGAGGAGGTTTACACAAAGGAAAAAGCTCAGCAAATATCGTATTACAATAGCACAAACTATTTACAAGCATTCACATATACATATACATATGTTTTTTTTTTTTCTAAAACAGTTGAAGATTAGTAACGCAGAGAGTGGGGTAACCCAGCATTTGGTGTCGGTTGGCATAGAGAATAACCTTACACTGCAGCATTAAAAGCATGCGAAGAAGAAACTATGAGATATGAGATGTCTTAGGCATTGGTGTGCGCATATGTATGGATATATGTAAGTGTATACATATATATACACGCTTATAGGAAATTCTAAACCAACTACCACAAACATACACAAAGCCACACATACATACACGCATGTTTGTATACACACGTGTGTCTTACACCCTACAAAGTGCACGCACGCATATACGCACTTACATATTCTCATGCACATCCATACGCACACTTTAGACGCACGTACTATACTTGTAGTTATATTAGATACTTAGTGCCTTGGCTCGAATGACCGCTGCCTTCTTTATTAATGAAAAAACATATTAAATTACCATCAACCGTAAGAAAATACAAACAAATGGCAGTAAAAAGCAAGTTACGGCAAAAGAGTAGTGAGTCGTAGTGAATGCATACCATGTGCGTGTGTCTGTATATACATACATATACATATAAGTGGGTTGTAACAGTTTGAGTGATTTTGCTGTTAGGAGAGTATGGAGAGCATGTAGCTTGAGTTGCCTACTGCTAGCTGTAAGCGCCTCTTTGAGTGAGTGAAGGTGCTCCACTTGGGTGTCAGGATAAAATGTCACTTTGCCGTACTCGTTTTTGAAATTGAAAAAGTACTTGATTGGTAACCGATATTAATTGCGCGCAATAAACTCGTACAAAGAGATTTTTTTTTAAATAAGGTAATATGCATGCTGATTCGCTTTCAAAGCTGAAAGGGAGCCGTTGTTTTTATTATTATTTTTTTTTTTAATTTCGAAAGTTCTCTGATAACAATTTTAAAAGTGAAGCTTTAATTGAAACTACATGATCGGGTAAAATTCATTCGATTTCAAACAAAATTTAAATTTAACACAATAAGTAATTACTATTTTTTAGAAGAATTAATGTAGCCGTAGCTGAATGGCTTGGTGCGTGACTACCAATCGGAAGTGGGTAGGTTCAAATCTCCAGCAAAAAGATAGAAAAAATGTATCTAATAGCGGTCGCCCCTCGGCAGGGGGCGCCATGAAAAAGCTCCTCATAAAAAACCATTTGCCGTTCGGGGTCGGCTTAAAACTGTATGTCTCTCCATTTGTGGAATATCAAGACGGACACCACAAATCGGAGGAGGAGCTCGGTCAAACACATAACAGAAATGTAGGCGCAAATTATTTATTTTTTAATTATTTATTTATGTTTGCTTAAGAAAATAAAAAAACCAATGGAATCTTTTATCTTACAAACTTTCTGGTAATGGAATACATTCATGCACAAATATTTTCGCATCTGTATATCTTGACTAAATATGTATATAATCGCTGATTAGTAATTAATCAGCTCAAGTGACAATCGTGAGGAGCAGTGCCTGGTAAATATGTTGGGTAGGGTAGCGCTGTATTCTAATATTTCCGAGCAATTCATGCTGAAAACTCACTGCTGCATATTCCTTCTCATATTACGACGGGACATTCTTTACCTTTAGCATCAAAACACTAATTTTCTCATCTAAGTAATCAAGTTGTGCACATCGAGACAATAAACAGTTCTTAACGAATTATGAATTCACTTTCTGTTCAACAATTTTCAAGAATGATAATATCTTTCAAAGTCACATCAAGGTTTTAAGGTTAAAAAAATAGCGAGCTGAGAGTTTAAGGGCGAAAACATGCTTATCGGCATAATAAAGTGAACTATAATGAAAGTAAAATATGTTTAATGTAAATTTTGAATTAAAATGTAAACATTTTTTCCGGCACAATGTGGTGGCCCTAAGACTTCCTAAGAATTCTATTACATACATGACCTGCACATTAAAAACAAAAAACTTTTCAAGTCTCAAATTCCTTTTTTGAGTATAAACATTTGTCATTTGCAGCGCAAGCAAAAAATATGCACTTTTTATGTATAAGTAATATTTCAAAATTGTCTTATTTACTGAATGAAAGTAATATACATAAATAACCCTTTACAATATAAAAAATAAAGAAGCGCTTTAATGCAAAGTATTATCAAGTGGATTCAACTACATTTTTCTTCTCTTCGTTGTAACACAAATTCTCCAATGCAATTCATATGCGCCAACAACAATATCGTAATTAACATCAGCAGCATTAGCATTACTCAACCTCTTGCAAATGAGAAGGTCATGTCGCGTTGTGCTCACACCGAGCACGAGTAGAGAGCATTGCATGTGCGCTGTGCTCCAAGTGAATACTCCTATGACTTAAGTATATGGATGTATACAACAACGCCAAGAACATAACTTTAGGCGTTTTTCAACACCTACACCAATACCAACAGCCAATAGTAATAGAAATACGCTGAAACACCCAATACCCAACACCCAGCTCTCTACAACAAAATCGACTTGAATATTTGCAACAACATTATTGGCGTTTATTCAACCAATGTATGTATATAAGTGTATATTTGAAACAAGCAAGACCTACCGCCACCCATTACGGCCCATCAAGCGCTCACAACCAAGTAGCATATCTCATTTCCAAAGTCTCTATATTAGGATGATGATTTAACACTCAGTTTCGTTTTCTATTTCTCTAGTTGGATGTTTGTTGCTGTAAATTCAGTTGTTTTTTCTTTATATTTCTTTAATGCATTTTGTTGTTGTTTGGTTTGCTCCATGTCTTTTGCTTTCGTTGTTCTTCTCTTTAAACTTTGAAGCAAAGTCTAGACTTACAATCACATATCATATATCAATAGTGTAGTACATAGTACATGAGGACACCCAACAACCCACATAGCAATTTCACCTTATTGGGAATTTGTTCAACCCAAAACAGTGTCTTACTATTGCTTGCAATTGTTGCTCTCTTCAGTTTTTTTGAAGTTTGCCAAAGAAGCGATAAACTACGGCGGCCGCCTTCGAAGAGAAGTAGATAAAATTGGAGATCCTCGGTGAGAAATGAAGTTAACAAATTTTGTACTCTTTGGCCTGAGATCTGTTTGTTATATAGTAAACTAGCAACCCGCCCAGCTTCGCACGGGTATAAAATATATACCCTATGTCACTCACTGAAAAAATGATTAAAATCGATCCAGTAGTTTTGGCTTATTCATTATTGCCCGTGGCCCGCACGCGTTAAATTTGGAGTAAAACAATTCTCCTTTCTTTATAGCATGAAGATTTCCTGCTATCTTTGGGATATCTAAATTCATACCCTACATTTTTGCATATTAACTTTTTGCATTTTTACATATGTATTTATTTTATTTTTACAACAATTACTATATTACAGAATGTCTTTATATACAACGTTCATAGCCTTCTTGTCATTAGACAATACAAACATGTTTTCTCTAGAGGTTACTCTTGAAAGAGCGATATACAGTTGGCCATGTGAAAAACAGTCAACACTCAAATCTAAGCCTGCAACGTTGAAGGTTTGACCCTGAGATTTATTAATGGTCATTGCAAAAGATGTCTTTACCGGAAATTGTAAGCGTTTAAATTGGAATGGTAGATCCGATGGTATCAGAGGGATTCGGGGAATCAATACATCTTCTCCGGTACCACATCCTGTGAGTATTGTGCACTCTATTATGAAAGTTTTCAGTGATTTTACCATCAAACGCGTGCCATTGCAAAGTTTAGGTGGACTTAGGTTTCTTAATAAAATAACAGGATAACCTATTTTCAGCTCCATTTGGTGAGGAGGGAGTCCAGACGGTTTCAAAGAATTTAGAAATTCTGTAGGAAATTGAACAGCTTCTTCCAAATCGAGAACAGTATCGACCGAGTAGTATATTTTCGTCGGCGCATCAATCTTTGAAATAATCAAGTTATTTACTTTATCTACTTGTTCGTTAGTTGGTGACAGAATAGCTCTTTCTTTAAACCAAGATATTGTCTTATAACTTATGTTATCAATGTCTGGATAGACATTGTTGACTAACTCTTGGATGTTGTCTATCAAAACACAAAGGTTTTCTAGGTTAATCCTTCCCTCACTTTGTGTTAATTCTCCATTGCCAACGTTTAGCAGCATCTCTGGAAATAGCCTGTTCTCACGTGAAGATGACGAAATTCTCATATTAGTTTTAAGCTCTAATTTATTGACATACGACTAAAGGTGGGATCTTTTTAGCGAAGCATTTATTTCGTCAGCACGTGTTCCTCGAGTCACAACTGGTAGGATTTGACGGAAATCTCCTGAGAACAGAATTGTATATCCACCCATAGGTGCATTTTTGTTGCGCAAATCGCGCATTGTCCTATCCAGTGCTTCCACAGACGTCTTGTTTGACATGGTAGCTTCGCCCCAGACTATTAATGAGCAGTCACGCATCAATTTTCCTGTATTGCTCTGTCTAGAAACACTACAGACGCTGTTATCATCATCGGTGGCGATTTTCAGCGGGTGCTTCATTGTAGAGTGTGTGGTTCGGCCTCTTTCCAAAAGACTCTTTCCAAAAGAGTAGCGGCAATGCCGGATGACGCAACAGCTAACGCAATTTTTCCGGTAGATCTCAATTACTAATTACTGTTGTAATATCTTGAAAAATATTGTTTTTAATTATATGCTGTAAAGAGCCATATACATAGATCTATATGAAAACAACAATGTATTTAAGGTATTTAATTGGATAAGGATTAATGTTCTACCCATTTGTTGAAATCGCTTCGAAAATAAGCTATTAGTTGTCGTAAAAAGTAAATGACAAAAAATGTTATTGTATGGAATTGATAGCAAATTAAACGCGCTCCGAATCAATAAAAACTATTCAAAAACTGTATTTTAATTATGTGCGATTTACTAATATAGAACCTGAAAATAGCGTTTTATTTCGCTGTAAAATTGTATGTACATATAATTACATGGAATTCAGTACATACATAGATACATATGTATGTACATATGTCCGAAATGAAATAATGCGAGCGATTCGTAAATACATACATACATACGTCACCATACGATGTAATTCAACATTAATGAGGTGTGGTGAGATTATCGCTTAACGCCTGCTGTTTCATTCGGTTGACAGCGAACACACACACAAACAGCTTTTTTGGAAAAAGAGCTGCTTTTGTTTAAACAATTTTGGTTAAATAACAAATAAATCAATTATTTTTTTTGATGCAGAACGAAAGTAAATATTTCAAAGTTAAACTTCAAGAAAGTTTCATTTTAATTGGTTGATTCGTTTATGATTTATGGCCGTGAAAACAAAAAAATTATGTTTTTTTGCCACATTTTGACCGATTGCCACGCCCCCTTTATATATTTCTTCACATTATATAGATATAAACCTTCCTCTTCAATCAATCTATCTTTAAAAAAAAACCGCATCAAAATCCGTTGCGTAGTTTTAAAGATTTAAGCGTATAAGGGGACATAGGGACAGAAAAAGCGACTTTGTTTTATAATATGTAGTGATTAAGAGTTATTTCTTTAAAGGCTGAAGAATTCCATTGAACATAGTTATTATTCCTAATTTTTTTTTATCATGCTTCGTTTACCTGGGTCAGAGTTTATTAAAAAGGGTTAAAGAGTTTAGTTAATTTTCTTAATTTTGGTTTTATAAAAACATAGATCATTATCCAATAAAACCATACAACTCAAAGTTTCAAACTTAAAATAAAATAAAAAAATATAAAAAAATGTTCACCGAAATTTCTAACTTTTTAAATAGAATTTAAAAAAAAAATTCTTGGTATGTAATTGTATAGGTCATTTTGGTATAACGAAGTGCAAGCTCCAAGTGAGTACAAAATACATTGACTTTTGACAACTTTTTTCTTGACGGTGTTCTGAATTTTTTTCTCTAATATAACAAATGCTCGAATTTTTTATATGGAGAAACTGGAGCACTCGATCGCTACCAAAAAACAAAAATAGAAAAATCAACACGATTTGTGAGCTACCTCAAATTTGCATTTTATTATACCATTTAATGGGCTAAAAATTGTTCTAGAAATTCTGATGAAAAAGTTTGAAATATTGATGAATTTGTTTTGAAAATTTTCTAAATTTTGTGCAAGGTTCAAAGCTTTAAGTTATATAGTTTTTCTTGCAAAATAAACGATATTTTTTTTAAATTTAATAAATAGTTAAAACTTTGCAATATATCGCACTGTGGACGCATTTGTATGTATACACACCAAAAAATAGTAACGGCCATGCACCTGCTGGCCACTTTACAAGCGACAAAGTTACCATGATAAATTCCCCTAAGTTTCGTGAGAGCCCTTTCATGAGCTTTTCATACGATAGTCGAATAGTGGCACTAAAGCAAAATTTTCATATTTTTACTGAACAATTTTTATGATTTTTTTTTTGAAGAGAAAAACAGAGCTTCAACATATTATCCCTCAAAGGCATATAACTAAAATAATGATTACTTTTCTAGATCCATCCACCTTGACGAAGGTGAACTATGGGACGTCGCCACGCGTAGTTAGACTAAGATTGGCACAATTTCCTCTTTGCTTTAAAAAAAAATCGCTCTTATACTTCAAACTTTATCAAGAATTACATATTTTATGTAATGAGGGTCTTAACACTCCAACTCTAAGATTTAATTAATATTATATAACTCTTTGGAAACAAGGTTTTAGGTGTGACGTTTGTAAGCAAATACATTTTTAAAACACTTCAATTACAACTCATCCCACTGTGCCTCATCTAATATTTCTAACAGTCTTGGCAGTCAGTTTTAAGTTCTCGCAAACTAACGATGTTAGTGTTAGCCAAGCCGCTGGCGAGAAATCGACGATGGTGTGGCGGCGGTGAATAGGGTCAGGCAATAGTGGGCGTTGTATCGATACACATCCAACTCTCCACAGCACCCAGCTGTTTCATGACTCAGCTCAGGTGATGTACAACTATTATTACCACTCTTGTGTATATTGTGGGCAACATTAATAAAACTCAATGGGATAATGAATAACAAGATAATGCAAAAAAAAGAAAAAAACAATAATGATCAGCAACGCTAATAAACTGAAATGCCAGCCATTAAGGTTAAGGCAAATTTGATGAAATTTAGTACTTTTAGCAAAATCCATTTCGAAGCCTTAAATAATTTTGTAAACTTTAGAGTCGACATTTAGCAAGCAGCAGGCAGTGGGTGGGAGGCGTTCGAGAAGTGAGGCATCGCATAGCAATCAACTGCCGGTAAGAGATATTCGATCCGATGCCCCCACTCCTTAAATAAAAGCTAATATTTCGCTATTTGTCTACGATTTGTATGTACTTGGAATAGTTTTTTTTCGGTTTTGCTTTACTTTACCTAATATAGCACGGAGGATATTACACTCATCAGACTATTTGCCAGAATATGCAGTATGGTTTATGTATGGCAGCGAGTATTGAATTTGTGCTGACACATACCGGGTACCACGTGTAATCGAATATCGATAGCACGGGATTGAATAACGCTCGCGTCCTTCTTCTTGGTAGCAATTTTCTTACGTTTGATGTATGTATGTATGTATATTTGTTGTTTTTGTTTTTGTTTTTGCAATTTAATATTTTCTACTACTCTATTTTGCAAAAAAAAAAACAAAAAAATATAAGCAGCAACAGCAAACTATCGAAATGGGGTGCGTATTTATTTACATGCGCCCGAGAATATATTCATATATGCAATATTAAGTGTTTAATGCCGTTATATAGTGCATGTACATATGTATGTGCATGCATATTTGTTGAATATGGCGGGTATATGAATACAATGTTATAAATATGCATGAGGCTATTATATTACAAGGCGTATCGTAAGCGCATTTTCCGATATTAAATGACATTCGTGTAAAATGCAAAATTATTAACAAAACAAAAATGATCTTACATATATACATATGCATCCATACATGCATGCATGTATGTGTTGTTTAACTGGCACAATTTGGCTAAAAGTGGTTTTTTCGCGAGAGAGGATTAAACTGTTGCTCGCGAGTGGGACTCGCGTGGTATTTGATATTTTAAAATGTCGACCAACTTTCTCAAAAGAACCTAGAAACTTAGAACGATATTTCCATTACCGTTTCCACGGCTGTTAAAACGCCGAACTGGTTCCCCGTAGTGGGTTTTTGACGCACTCAAACATAAAGAAATCGAAGGGAGCAATATCAGGCGAATTCTTGGTCAAAAATTCACGGATAATGACGGTACTGAGCAACGGTGCGTTATCCACGGGTGCAAAATCCATGAGTTTTTTCCCACAAATCCTTTCTTTTTTGGCGAATTGCTTCAGGCAAACGTCTCATAACGGCCAATTAATAGTCCTTATTACTCTCTGACCTTCTACCGAAAATTCGCGGTGTACAATACCGTCCTAATCGATAAAAGCCGCGGGAATCGGTGTCTTCACTGAAAACTACGTGGTTTTTGTTTGTTCTTGGTTCATTCCGGGCTCTCCATTCACTCGCCCGATGTGTGAATTGCGATATTGAGCAAGGTAACCCAAGAAGTGCTACTTTGGACTAAGTAGGAAATTGAGTAGTAAAGTCCTCTCTCGACGAACAAAACTAACACCCTACAAAGCTCTTATCATGCCCGTCCTCACGTATGGCGCAGAAACGTGGACGATGTCAATATCCGATGAAGCGACGCTTGGACTGTTTGAGAGAAAGATTCTGCGCAAGATTTCTGCGAATATCTCAGGCGATGGAACGATGAGCTGTATGAGCTTTACGACGACATAGACATAGCGCAGCGAATAAAGATCCAGCGGCTACGCTGGCTGGGTCATGTTGTCCGAGTGGATACCAACACATTCCGGCTCTGAAAGTATTAGATGCGGTATCAGCTGGTGATAGCAGAGGAAAAGGAAGGTCTCCTCTGCGTTGGAAAGATCAGGTGGAGAAGGACTTGGCTTCATTTGATGTGTCCAATTGGCGCCGGTTAGCACGAGAAAGAAACGACTGGCGCGCTTAACTTGACCAAAATCGCGTAAGCGGTTATCGCGCCAATTAAGAAGAAGAAGAAGAACCCAAGGTTAAATGATTAGGTTTCAGTAGCGAGAGGTACTACATTCGAAAAATGAAGCTTTACGCTAAACAACTGACAATCGCTAACGTGTGACGGAAGCGCATTTCTTCTATAGCAGCGCCAGTATCTTTACTTAATAACCACAGCTCGCATAATAACGCATAACTAATCATTTACAGTGTATTGAACATAAATTATGGTAGTGCTTGTAATCACCATAAAATTACTCGAAGATTCGCTAAGTAAAACGTACTAAACTTCTCCCCTAACTCACCACCGAATTCATTATTAATTGCTAACATTTGTTATGATTTCTTACAACTGATGGCTATTATTAGCGCCATATCTGATTCCCTTCTAACGTCAGCCGGCAGAATTGTAACAGTAACACAGCCTATACCTCGTTGCAAAACAAAAAACAAAAAAAATATCGTACATATGCCTCTTATCCTTGTTGCAACAAGGCGGTTATAAGACTTTTGTTCTTGCGATTTTCTTTTTTATTTTTGTTGCAGAATATCGGGCCGAGTATTAGCTTGTGAGTGAGCAGTACACTGCAGTCATATCGAATTGCAAAGCATATTTTTATAAGGCGCCATTTGTTAACGCACCGAGTTAATGACAAGGAAAAGATGGTCAAATATGATTCTCGAAAAGAGGCGGAAAAACGGGCGGCCTAAAGAGGCACACAGTGCGCAGTTTATTAAAGATATGCAAGCAAAATATACCCTTATATACATATTTTTGTTAGGTAACTGGCATCCGAAACCTCCATTATATACTTTGGATATGTCATTGATTTGTGGTTTAATTATTAGAGAGAATACATATACATACATACAAATTTTACTTGATACCTCAAGATGACACTTCAATGCAAGTATTTATTAGTATAAATGAATGTTTTGAGGTGCATACAAAAATAGGCCAGGACGAAAGAGGAAGAATAGTCATAACACTATTGATATCTAAATATGAAGAAGAAGAAACGTACACAACTTGTTACATAAGTCTACAAGAAATATTGCCACAAGAATCGTTGTGATACTTAAAACCAGAATCAGATGATTGCTTCATTTCAGGGAAAATACAGACTTGGACTCAATCGTTAAAATAATTATGTGTGCTGTTTGGAATTTGACAGTATTGAGGATTTTATTTATTTATATAAAATTAGCTTACAACATAAATCTTATAAGCTATTTTAAGTTAGGAGCTATAGCAGCGAGGCCTTAAGCTTGATAATTTTATATACATATGCATACTTCCATTCTTAAACTTAGTAGATACAATTTTATTTTAAATCTTATGGTAAAGATTGGTTCTTTTGAGGAATTTTGTTATTAGGGATATTGACTCAAGAGAAGGGACTGAGAGGTGTGAAATTGGGTTTGTGTTAGTGAATATTTGTTCTCTACGGGTAGCATACAGGGGGCAACTCAGTAGAAGATGAGTTACTGTGACTAAGATATCTGTGTTGCAAGTACAATATAATGGGTTTGTGTTATTCATAAGATGGCCATGTGTTATTTTCGTATGTCCTAACCTAAGGCGTTCGAATTTTATAATGTCTAGTCGTGAAGGTTTTTTATTAGTTTTTTGTAGAAAATCTGTTATATTGGTCTTTGTGTAGTTAACGTTTTTATACCAGTCATTGGTTAGATTCCATTCAAGGAGTTGTTTGTAGTAGAAGTGTTGTTTAATATGATTTTTAATATCGAGTAAGTTGAAATTGTCTGTGCTAGTTACTGGGCTTCGATGAGCTTGTTTCGCGGATTGGTCAGCGAGGCTGTTCCCAACAATATTATTGTGCCCAGGCACCCATATTAAAATAATTTTTGGGTAGTGTTGTGTGATAATGTGTCTGATTTTGTTTGGGTAATAGTCGCTGTTATTTATATTGGCTATGGAATTAAGAGCGGAGAGTGAGTCTGAGCATATAGCAACCTTTTTTCTCTTGTGCTTTACTAAATTTATTGCTTCAGATATGGCAATAATTTCGGCTGAATATATAGAACTATAATATGGAATAATTGATATTTTTATAATTTCATTTTCTAGGGTTATGCTATATGATGTATTTTGGTTTATCTTTGACCCATCAGTATAAATAAAAGTATAGTTGGAGTATTTATTTTTAACTTCGTTGAACATTGCATGATATTGAATCGGATTTGTGTTGTTCTTGTTGAAGATACGCAATGAAGTGTCAATTGCTTTTGGGTTAAAGGACCATGGGGGATGGATATGAATATCGTATTTAGTTGGCTTTAAAAGTATACCTACTGCTGAGCAAAGTACTGTTGTTCTGCTTATAGCAGGCTGTATTTTAAGGGTGGTTGTCCTCTTTTTTAGGTTATTGACGATATTGTAAAGCGGGTTGTCTTGCTTTGTTATGAGAGCTTTAAATAGTTTAGCAGTTGTTAGGTCTCTTTGATTTTCGAAATTCAATATTTTTGATTCAAAAAATAAATTTGCGATTGGTGTAGAGCGCAGGGCTCCCAACGCGGTTCTTATTGCAGCGTTAAGTAATGACTTGATTTTGTTTATGAGATAGTTAGGAGCATATCCGTAAAGAAAAATGCCATAACTGATTTTGGGTATAAATAATGTTTTTACAATTGTTAAGATAGATTGAGTGTCGCATTGAAATTTTGGGGAGGCTAGACATTTCACAATGTTTAATTGTGTGACCAGGGAAGTGCTTAGGTGATCGATGTGGGAGTTCCATCTGTATCTCTTATTGATAATGATTCCTAAAATTTTTAACTCATCACAGGGAAAGAGGTTTATGTTTCGTGAAAGCACAGTACATTGACAATTGTGCTTTCGACAGAGATGAATGTACCGATTTTTTGTTGGTGATAAGTTTGCTCCTGAGTAATCGCACCAAGTTAAGATGTCGTGAAAAAGGTTATTCAGGTCAATTATTGGACACTTTTCTTTATTTGATTTAATAATAATGTTAAAGTCATCTGCGTAGGCGCAAAAGTCAATTTCTTTATGGAATGATATTACAGAGCATAGTTTTTCATACGCAATCAAGAACACAATGACAGATAAAGGGGATCCTTGGGGAATACCATTGTCTGTTGACCAGAAATCAGAGAAATGGTTATTTATTCGTACCATAAACTTACGATTTGACATAAAATTGATAATATAATTGGTGATTTTGGGGCCAACCTTCCATTTTACGAGTTGGTCAACTACCGTGTGTATGCCTATTTTATCATACGCCTTTTCAAAGTCAAGAGAAATAATTGTTAAATGGCTTTTTGATGAGAGCTTGGCTGCAGCTAGATAGTCTAACAGTAGTAGACTATCTGCTGTAGATTTTCCTCTCTTGAAACTCATTTGTCGGCTATTCAATAATTTGTTTTTTGTTACAAACCACCAAAGCCGATTTGCTATTATCCTTTCTAGAACCTTAGCGAAGCATATGTTTAAAGATATCGGTTTGTATGATTTTGCTTGTGTTTTATCTGACTTTGGTTTTGGTATTGGTATAATAATGCTGTGTTTGAAGGACTGCGGGATAATTTTGTTATGAAGAATCGCGTTGAATAAATTTAAAAGGCGCTTTTTAAAAATTTCAGGAGAGTTTCGAATCATTGGATATGTTATCCTATCTAAGCCTGGAGTTTTTCCTTTTAGCTTAGTTAGTGCAGATATCATTTCCAGATGATTTATATCTTGTTCTAATATATTCGCATCTCTACAGGGTTGTGCATACACTTGAGATTGTAAGGTCGCTCTTTTCCTGTTTTGAAAGCTACTTGGAAAATTTTGGTCCGAAGCTGAATTGCTCCAGTATTTAGCCAGCTCATTAGCGATATCTTTTGGATCTGTGTGAGATTGATTGGGATTGTTTAGGGACTGTAGGCAATGTATACCGTGGGGGAGTTTGTATCCACAAAAGCGTCGTATAGTCATCCAAATTTTCTTTGTGGGGGTGCTAGGACTAATTTCTGCTGTAAACTTTTGTATCGAACATTGCTTGGAGGTTTTAATTTCTCGTTTAAAGGCAGATTTTGCTTTTTTATACTCAATTAAATTTAGTTCAGTCATGTTCGATCTGAATATATGAAACCGCCTGTTTTTCTCAGCTTTTAATTTACCTAAGTTATGATTCCACCACGGCACTGATCTTTGTTTTTTATTATTTAAAGTTTTTGGTATAGATTCATTAGCAGACTGTAGAATAATTTTCCTAAGGTTGGGTGCTTCTGCATTAACATTACGGCTGATAGGTCGGGTTGACTCGAACTGTCTACATTTCTTTTCAAATAGTTCCCAGTTTGCAAGATCAGTTTTGAATGAAGTCTTACTTGCTGCGTTCGGTTGGTTAATAGGTGGGAAGAGAGAAATGAAAATTGGGAAGTGGTCGCTTCCGTTTAAATCATTGTGAGTCCTCCAATCAGCGTGAACGGCAAGATCGGGGGTACAGAGAGTCAGGTCTATGTGCGTGAGTGTATTGTGTGTGGAAAAGTGTGTTGGTGATTTGTCGTTTAGTAGAACGAAGTGAGATTGATTAATAAAATTTGACAAGATGTTGCCCTTCCGGTTGTTGACGCGTGAACCCCAGCTTTGGTGCCAACAATTAAAGTCGCCAGTGATAATGCCTGAGTGATTAGTTTGATTAAATACAGTTTCTAGGTTGCGGTAATGAAGATTGTAAGATGGGGGACAATAGGCTGACGTGATTCTGAATTTTTTTGTTGAGTGTATTTCTAAAGTAATGTTGTCAAAGTCCTTTTCAGTTTGAATTATTTCGTGTTGTATAGATTTATGTATCAGTATAGCTACACCACCGTATGATGGGTTTGAGTTGAATGAATACAAAAGGAAGTTGTTTGGAATTGGGACGTTTTGGAATTGTGTCGGAATGTGGCTTTCTTGGATAGAAATAATTTTAGGTTTATAATTATTAATAAGAATTAGCAGTTCATTATAATTATTAATATATCCGTTTATGTTCCATTGTATGATAAGTAGTGTCATGATAAATTGTATGAATGAGTTTATCTAAGTATATATGTATGTGTATAAGTATAAATGTATAATAGAATCTAAGATATAAATTGAGTAACTAAGTTATTGATCTGTAGACATTGATTCTGATGAATCAGAATCGATATCTGCAATAGGTAATGTTGAATCGCAATCTTGCTTAGAATTTCCCTTCAACTTGTTGATTTTTTTTAACATGGCTTTTGTTCTGTTAGAAATGTTTTTAGGGTAGATTTTAGTTTTATTATCTTTTGTTATTTGTTGCAAAGTGCTTTTAGTTAAAAAGTTACTATTGAGTATATCTGAGTAGTCTGTTTGCTCTCTCGGTTTGGTACATGCTGGTTGTGTTGGTTGAGATGTGTATGGTGGATTCGAAGAGTTGAGTGGGAGTGAGGATTTACTGCTGTTGCTGGAATTTGGTATTATACTGTTTACTGAGGTGGTTTCTGCTATCATTCGTGAGAGTGTTGGAGAGTGTGGTGAATCTGCGCTCTTGTTGTAGGTAATTGGTGGGTTTGTTTTTGCTAACTTTGATGCGTATGTTGCTGTGTTGAGTGGGTGACGTTCTTCGTATGTGGCTATCGCTCTCCGCCTATCGACTTTCTCTAGTGTGATGATCGCTTGGATTTCTTTCTCTTTTATGAATACCGGACATTTCTTATCAAGTGCATTGTGGTCAGCATTTTCTGATCCATTGTTGGTACAACTAACGCAAGCTGATGGGTCAGTGCACTTATCATTAGTTTCGCGGTCAATGTGAGAAGTTTTGGCGCAATTTGCGCATATTTTAGTGTTATTGCAAATTTTTGCTGAGTGACCATATTTTAAACAGTTCATGCATCTTAGTGGGAGAGGGATGTAGGGTCTTATTTTTATTTTCTCATATCCGATCAAAATGTGATTTGGTAGTATGGAGTTGTCGAATGTAAGAATAAGTAAGCCTGTTTCGACTAGAATGCTGTCAACCTTTTTCTTGATTTTCCTTACTTCGCTTACTCCTTGGTTTTTTAGTTCGTTTCTTATTGTTTCTTCTGATATACCTATTAATTCACGGGAGAAGATGACACCTTTTGATTGATTGAGGGTATTGTGTTCACATACTTCCACTTTAATATATGGGGATAGGGCAGACAGTTTTATTAATTTGCATGCTTGTACAAATGTTTTTGTTTTGATTAGAATACTTCCATTCCTCAATTTCTTGCACATTTCAACTTCGCCACCACATACTGAGTCAATGACCTTTTTAATAAGAAAAGGGGACACTTTTGAGAGAGATTCCGCGCTTTCGATTCTGTTAATTATCAAGTATTTAGGAGTTTTTGAATTACTGGTTAATAATTTATTTTGATTAGTTTGGTACGAGAGCTGTTCTACAGCTTTGTCTCGATCAGGAGGATCAGCCATTTGGTTAAAGTTTGTTGATTCGTTATATTTACTTGGGTTTTCACTCAAAGAAGCGATAATGTGTATATTAGTAAGTGCCGACAAGTATACTGAGGATGAGACATTAATATAACATGAAGAACCTTTAACCCTAGAAAGATAATCATAGTCGGACATATACGAGTTTAAAAGATAATCATGCGTGAAATTGACTAGCTTTTTTGTCAGATTTTATTGATTAATTTGGAATAAACTAATATGGGTTATATTTTTAGATAAAACTTAAATAAATATACTTGAATTAAAAACATATTGATATTATTTATTATGAAAGCCGATAGCCCTGGTAGCTAGAGCTTTTATCTTAGATTAATCTATAATTTTAATTATATTTTAATAAATAATAATAATAATAATATTTATTATGAAAAAAAAAATAATTCAACTTCTTCAGTAATCGTAACCAACAAAACTTTGAGGAATATTTCTTTGAGCACTTATCTCATATCTAAGATCGATTAAATAGCTCTTCTGTAGGAATGTGGCTATCCTTCTGCATTCTCCTGTCATTACCAGAACCCTAATCAAAGGGCGTACTATATTTCATCTTCATAAGTGTCACGAAATGTAGCACCGCTCATAGGTTAGGTTAGGTTGACCTGGCTGGCTGAAAGCCATTGCATAGACCTATTGGTGCTTAGTGATACCAGATGGAGCTTGACCCATACCTTTCCTTGTTGTAGGCTTCTAGTAATAAGCCTGCGTCTTTTGCGAATCTAAGTAAGCTCTGAAGCTCTCACCCCGAGAAACATAGATATGCTTCGATTCGAAGACAACACAGCGTTAGACCATTTTACGATCCCGCCAATTATTTCATCAGTAAAAAATATAATTCAGCGTAAAACATTATCATTTAAGTAGACTACGACACATTCGCTGAGATTCCCTTTGTGATCTAACAGTATTCAATGCTCACACCCGGCTACGCTTAGATTGTTTCGAAGTCGACCAGCAATGCCTATTCCTTCCTCTAATAGTTTTCTGTGGCATTTCTTCGAAATGTTGATGAAGAAGCTAGTTGTTCAATATCCTCTAGAACTATGGGTTCGTTTTCGCTAGGTATCGGCAGTTTTTCTCTCTCCACATATTCACTCAGTTTTTGGTCTATCTGTTTCCTTTTTCTATCCTCGACAGAACCAATTTCTGTCGACTCATTCGAACGACTATTTCCTTCAAAGAATCTCGAATTTTGCGATGTGTTTCTCTTAAAGATCGAGTATTTTCATATAAATAATTTTCAATAATTTTAACGCATCGTACTATCGAGTAAAATGATATCTATCTGTATACTTTCCAAAGTCAAAGATGACATAAAAAGCGGCGCCGTCTAGAATTATTCGCTATTGATATATTATATATGTGCGCAATTTTTAGAAAATGCTTCATTACATTGATAGATAGACTCCAGATTTCTCTGTGGGCTTAGTTTCAGTATTACCTTTAAAGACTCCAAAAAAATGAAAAAAACTCTAAGGATACTTAATAACAATTGAGAGGTCCCCGAAGGTACTTCCGCTCTTCCTTTTTTCATTTAAGTTAGTCTCGTGTTTGTTCTTCCGTGGAAACTCTGGTTCATCTGCTTCACCATTCTTATGATTCGCATCAGAAAATTTCAAATAAAAAAATTAATTTTTCTACTACATAACCCTTTACATCAACTCCACTAAAGCGCATTATAAGCTCCCTTAGAAGGTGACGAAAACGCATTGGAATCAATGTAAACACTAACAACAACCAAATGTTGAATTTAATGTTTTTTCAAAAATTAATGATGTCGGTGGCACCTCTTAACATACGGTCAGGCAAATATTATTTCGCGATTTATAAACAAAAATCACTCGACCCTAATGTTGAATTAAATTTGAATTTGAAAAGGTCGAGCCAAGGAGCACCAGGAGATTTGATGGTTCCTAAAACACTCAGGCTAAAGGGCCCATTGTATGTAAAGCTCTGGAAAGGGGGTAGATAGTCAAGAAGGGAGGGAGAAAAGTATCAGAGAAAGAGATAGAGAAGAATAGAGACAGAGATCGAGATAGTTAGTCCTGAGAGAATTTTCCAGATTCTTTAGCAAATCTGTAAATATCCTCCAGTTTTAGAGAACGAATATCACTCATTCTCATGACTTCGGAACCCAATACTCGTAGCCTTGCTCTAGCAAAGGCAGGACACTCACAGAGAAAGTGCTCAGTGCTATCCGCCTCCTCCAAGCATGACAGGCATACCCGGTCCTCGATGATTCCAATGGTGGTCATATGCTGACCCCATGGGTTGTGTCCTGTAATGATGCCGACCATCAACCGAATGTCTTTCCTTCTAAGTTTTAGTAGAAAGTTTGACAGTTTTCTGTTCGGACTTGTCACAAAACACTTTACAGTTCTGCAGCGTTCTAGACCGGACCATCGCTCTTTATGTAGATTGCCTACATAATCGCTGATCCAATTCTTGATTCCTGCGGGACTGATTCCGATTATTGACTCTGGCCCCTGTGGAGGCACCGCTGATCCACGGTTGGCCAATTCGTCGGCAATTTCGTTTCCTTGAACACCGGAGTGTCCTGGAACCCATATAAGTACATGCCTGTTTTGTCTTGCGACAGAATTAAGCTTCTTCTTACATTCTTGAACAATCTTTGAGGTTTGCTTCGCGTTCTCCAGGGCCTCAATGCAGCCTGACTGTCACTGAAGACTCCAATCTGTCTCCCGCTCCATCTCCTCTCGATTATCTATTCGGCTACTTTTAGGATGGCAAAAACTTCTGCATGCATTCTGGATTGCTCCATTGCTCACGCAATGGAAATCTGACATAAAATTTTCTTCCAAATGAAACGGTGGGTATCAGGTCATCTTTAGGTGCCAAAAACAGTGGATACTGCTCCGACAGCAACTTAAAGATTTCTCTGTGTCCCGAAGTTCCATCTTCGTGCCAGAAACCATATTTATGGAGTCTACACATTGCTTTTATTGCTTCTTGTTGTATCTTAAGATCCAGGGGGAGCAAATCAAGCATAGCATTCAGGGCATCACCAGAGGTTGTACTCATGGCACCCGTGATGCATAAACATACACTTCTTTGCAGCCTGTATAGTTCCCGGATTGTGGACTTAACCATGCTCCGTCGCCACCAGACCACAGAAGCGTAAGTGATGATTGGTTTGATAAGTGCTGCGTATATCCATAGGATTTGCCAAAGGCTCTACGGCATTGCTGAAAAATCTTCAATGCACGGTTCACCTTCAGTGAAACGTGTGTCTCCCAAGTCAGCTTCTTATCCAAGATTACTCCTAGATATTTAACTTCGTTGGAAAGACCAAGTGTCACACCTTTCAGTGTTGGAAGAATGAGTCCATCCAATTTCCGTTTTCTCGTAAACAAGACTATGGTTGTTTTGTCCGGGTTAACGGAAAGACCTTGTCTCATGCACCAGTCATCGATTTTGTCAAGAATCCTCTGCACTTTCGTGCAAAGCCTCCTTAAGGATTTATCCGATGTTAGCGCACAGACGTCGTCCGCATATGCTTGGACGTGAAAACCGAGTTCCTGCATCTCCACTAATAGAGTCTACAACGAAGCACCACAGCAGCGGAGAAAGAACACCCCTTTGGGGACATCCTTGCTTGGCCCTGACTGTGATTTGCTCGTCGCCGCTCTCACCAGCGGTTAACAGCCTCTCAGAGAGCATAGAGTATATCCATTTTATAATGGCTTGATTAACTCCGTGTCGTTCGGCAGAAGAACATATCGAGCCGAAAGTGGCATTATCAAAAGCCCCCTCAATGTCCACGAACACGCCCATTGTGTATTCGTCAGCTTCCAGCCCAGCTTCAATCTTGCTAACAAGATCGTGTAAGGCTGATTCACATGACTTTCCACTCTGGTAAGCGTGTTGATTTCTACTAAGTGGACTTCTCGGCAGTACCCCCACTCGAATATGTTTCTCCACCACTCGTTCCAGACTTTTCAACATGAACGATGTCAAACTGATTGGTCTAAAACTTTTTGCTAGGGAATAGTCATCTTTTCCTGGTTTCGGAATAAATACTACTCTTACGCGTCGCCATTGGGATGGTATATAACCAAATGCAAGACAGGCTGTGAAGATCCTTTTCAGGGCCTCAATCAGCCTGTCTCCTCCTTTTTTAAGCATTGCTGGATATATTCCGTCAGGTCCAGGGGACTTAAAGTTCTCAAAGGAAGATAAGGAAAATCTTATCGATTCCCTTGTCACTATCCGACTAGCAATATACCAGCTGTACCTAGAGGTTCCACCGTTGATACCGTTATTGTTCATGCCACTCTCAACTTCAGAGAGAGTTATACTACCCGGAAAATGAGTTTCGAGTAGAGCATTAAACGTTTCCGATTTGGAAATGGTGTATGAACCATCAGGTTTTCGAATGGAATCCAGCCTTACTGAGCGGTCTAAATGAAGGACCTTACAAAGTCTCGCTGTTTGATTTGATTTCCAACTGACCTATTGGTAAGTATTAAGTCAATCACCTCTTGTCTCCTTCTGGTCACAAAAGTTGGTTAGTTACCAGTGTTTTGAATAACCAAATCGGATGACAGGATAAAATCCAGTAACTTGAGACCTCTGGGGTTGCATTTGCTGCTTCCGCACACAATGTTCTGTGAATTTGCATCACAGCCCACTATTAGCCCCAGATTATTGGATTCTGCGTACTTGACCACTTCTCTTAGCTCCCTCGAAGGAGGTGGCTGTAAAGAGTCGTAGGGTAGGTAGGCCGAAACTACGATAGCTTCGACACTGTTCCCACTTTTGAAGTACTTTATTTTTGCAGCAACGATATCTCCGGAGCATAGCTCTTTTAACATCGTGTGTTCGATCAACCTCGACATGATAATACATGCTCGCGGTCTCACATTCCCTTCACAATGAAATATTTGTCCCCACGACATAGCACCTAGACCACAGATACGCCATGGTTCTTGTATAAGTATTATGTGTGGGCTTTTTGCAGTTTTGCATGCCTACGGCACAAGAGAGCCATAGACGCTTTGCTATGCTACAGATTTATCTGTGTAAATATTACTTCAGTCATGAGACTGAGTATATTTACGCTTTGTCCTCCACCTTATCCTGGACACGGAAGTGGATTCGCCCCAGATGTAGGTGAGGACGGCACCCGTACTTCGACTTAAGAACCTCGAGGGACCCAAGATCGATACCCAGTACCAGGTGGGAACCCGCCTCCGAAGTGGTGGCGGATTTCTGCCTGATGCACGAGTATACTCTCGATAGAGTCGTGTCAAGATCCTTATTCTGAACACGGATGCGTTTGAGTAGTTCTGCTGAATTACAGGAAGGACCCGGAATCCAGACACTCGCTCGTACCAGCCTTTCTTTGCTACTCTCAACAAGAATAAACTTGCTGTTTTCGCAGGCTGGAATCTTTGCTATCGCTTTTTCTAGGCATTCTCGGGAAAAAGCATGGGAAGAGTGCACCTTTACGATGCCGTCCACCACGCTTTTCCCCTCGAAAGTCTTTCGGCTCACCGATAGCTTTCCAAAGATAGCTGTCAAGATAGTCTTGTTGCCCTTTGGACAGTAGACCATCTTGTTTGTCGGTATGTATCTCCACCGTCATTGCCTTTGCTGCCATTCTCGCGAATGATTCGCCAGACGTTGACGGAAGAGTGTCATTCGACATTTGAGGTCCCTTAGCCTCTGCCTTGTCAGGCAAAGGTTTGTCTGCCTTGGATTGGGTCGAGGATGCAGGCATTTCCGAATTCCGTCTCTCGAATTTCCTCTTCTTTGCCTTTCTCCTCTTCCCGGTCGTTGGCACAGACCCCGTTTCGTTTCCGGAAGAGCGCAGCGCTACAGAGGAATCCTCTGTTCTGCCACGCTTTCCCGTTTCCGTTACAGGTGTCGAAGTTGAGGGAGCTTGAGTCCTTGCCTTAGCTAGTGCTTGCCTCGCCGTCTGTCTTCTTCGTTTGATCTGCCTTGCGGTTAGACCAACACCTGCGTTCGACTCTCCAATAACTTCAGTCTTTTTACCGGTACTTACCTGATTCACACCAGGTTTAACCGTTGTCAAAGGCTTATTCGGTACCAGAGATCCGCCTGAGTCTACTAAGAGATTGTCCGCCATCTCCACATCCTCCACAACTTGTTCAGTTGCTTCAGATAGTTTCGACGACGGTATATCGCTCACACTCACTCGGCTCTCCATTGGCATAACCAATGTGCCATGTTTCACCACTAGTAGTGCGCTTCCTCCGGAACCCTGGGTGTCAGTTCCGGTCATAGGGGAATGTGAGGTTCGGGCCTGCACATCCGATGCCCGACCCGTCGATTGTTCGACGGTAGGATTTCCCGAAAGTGGGTTACCTCGTGCAGAGAGATTCTTGTTTAGCCTCCACATCGTAGGAAAATGCATTTTATACCTCCTGCCAGGTTCTCGGTACGGTACTCTCCACATAGTACTTGGGTGGCCACCAATTCCGCCGTTCCGCGGATGAGTGGATACCCAATTCCTATATGAAGCTGCCCTCTTAGTTCGTGGTAAGTTAATCTCCATAGCATGGGGTTAACTCGCCACTTAAGCCTCATCCCCGCGGCAAGGAGACCGACATGAAGAGGTGACCCTAATGTACGCCTTGACTTAATTGTTAGTTGGCTAAGTTTTCTGTATCTAAAAGATGTCTAAGTAATTTTTACTATTATTTCACATCAAACAGGCAAACTCTGGGTCAGCCAAGTTGAAGTTAAAAGTTACGAGATTTCTGAAAGTCGACACACATATACATGCATACCTGAAAAAGGCGCTTAAATTGTTCTTAAATTTTAATTAAGGCTAATTATATGTAAGTATGTATGTATTCAAGCATATTCGAATTTCTTAGTATTACAAATCGTAGCCAACACTTTCAATAACGGAAGTTAATGTTTTACTCCATTGGAATGCCTTACGAAATATTCGCGTGGGCATTAAAAACCAAACGTACTTGTTTTTGAAGTTCTCAATTACAAATTTCCTTGTTTTAAGCAAAAATGTATAGGAAAAAACACAAAGCAACGAAAAGTCGAGAGTCTTGCGAAGTGTTTGATGGTGGAGGGCAGCGCAAAAATACACCAGCCATATGAACTGTCATCATTTAAAATTTAACGGCTACAATTTGAGTGGTGCTGTTTACAAAATACATACATACATAGAAAGATGTGTGTGTGTATCTCACATATAGAAAAGCTTCAGTATTTTCAAATGTGCAATGATTCCATAGCTGCTGCAGTTTTGTTTGCCTGCTTGTATGTATGTATGTATGTAAGTCCTCATATGCGTTGCCTTGCCGCAGTTCAATGCGACTTGGCAATATTTATGGCAGTTTATAATTACGTGAAATTTTTTCACTCACTCATTTGCTTTTATTGCCATTGATGTTGCTGCTGCTTTTGTTGCCTCTGTTGTTGTTGTTGCAGTTATAGCTATTATTGTTGCGCTTTTTGCCTATTCGTTTGTGAAATCTCAGCTTACAAAAGCATATCATATTTATTTTATAATGAATTGAGCACAAGCACACTGCCACACACACACGCATGCAAGCGAAGAATACAACTGCATTTGCACTTATGTATGTGAGTGAGCAAATACATATGAATATGTGAGTGTATGTTGCAGCAACAAATGTTGCAAAAGTAAGAATTGTAAAAAAACGAGGCATAAGGCATCCACAGGCGCAAGGCATGCAACACATGCCTTTGTGGCAGCTTTCCCCCACCGCAATCTCGGCCCCCTTTCGGTTGGCTTTGGTTCGATTAGGCATTTCGAAAGCTAAAACTGCACCTTCAAGCTCAAACTATAGCCTGGAGTTGGGTGTTGCTATGATCGCTTGCCAGCATCTGAGTGCGGAAAGGAAAGGTTAAGGCATTCAAAGAAATTCGATAGTGTTTGGGGTGCGTACGTGTGACCCAAGGAATTATGTTGCAAGGCACATAATAGCACACACTCACATGCAACTTAATGTGCATTTTCGCAATAAACAAACTTTCCGGCAATGCTTATAGGAAAATGTAAACGAAATACAATAATAAATATGCCACAGCACAGCCCCAAGAATGCTTCTTCTTCTTCTTCTTTTTATATTCTTAATATTGCCGCAGTGCTTGTAGTATTTTGCCTTTTGGCAATTCGATTACAAAGCACCAGCAACAACAACAACAAGCAATGAATAATAATAAATACTCCAACATACACATACACACACATCTACAATTGCATGCAACACGGTTAAAACCATATCACATGCAAAGGCACAAGGAAGGTAAATAAGCAACAGAAATAGCAACAGCAAAACTGTCATTACCCTGATATTTGATATGCTCTCTCTGGTTTTTACTGCAACCCAGCAAGGCTGGTAGGCCGGCAAGCTGGCTTCGGACCCGTAGGGATGTGGCTGGCGTACAAGGAGTAAGGTGGCAGGAGTGCAAGAATGAGTGTGAATAACATGCGTGTATGTATGCACGTATGTGTGTGTACATACAGATGTGAATATGGATACGCATAGGTTGATATCAGAGACTGCAATCGGCATGAAATTGAATGTACGAGCAAAACACATGAAAAGGATATTAGGTTGCACGTTACGAGGCGATAATTTGCAACAAATTTTGAAGAAAAATATCATATATAATTTAATTAATTAAATGACAAAGGAAATAATTATAGTGGGAATGAAAAAGTTTTGGCTTTGTTATTGTTTTTTTTTGTTATGCAATGTTTGAAAATTGATTTGCCTGTATTGCAGTTAGTTTTAATATTTTATATGGTATTTAAGACAATTTTAATCCAAAGCCTTTGAAGTTTATTTCAGTTTTTATCACATATTTGCAGCTCATTGCCATTTTAAATCATTTTACGTAGCTTCCTTCTTTATTCCATTTGCTTTGATGATGGGGCTTGGATTTGTTGTTGTTGCAGCTGCTGTTCTAACGCTAGTTTATTTTAGTTTAAGTTAGGTAGATGCCCTTAACCGTCCGTTGAACACCTTTTTTAAAACCTTCGGTTGGGTGGGACTGGCCTTTTTTCGTCCTCTTCGAGGATCTTTTTAAATGTTATATCCATAAATCGATAGAAAATTAAATTTTAGGAAGCTACCTGGAAGCTTAAGTCGTTGGCTATAATAAAAATATGATAAATTCACGCCCAAGCTCGGGGTCCCAACGGAGGGTTTAAGAAGTGGCGCTCACTTTGTAGTAACACCAAACACAATACAGTGAAGAAAAAAAAGGAACAAAAGACACAGGTGCGACCGCTATTAGAAAATACTTTCTATCATTTTGGAAAGTATAGAACCTGAGCAGTAAATGTTAGTATGATTCAAACTCATTATCATCCAGACAGCTACCATAGAAGCAACTCCATCGGATAGTGGCCACCCAACGAGGATTGTGGCTTAGTTAGTTTTATAAACTCGCCAACTGCCTTTGCCTAGATGAACTTTGCAAACTTGCATACTACTTTTTTCCCCCAGTACTGATCATCAGTCTCATAAGCCCTGCAGTCAGATAGTAAAGTATTTAAAAGCGTCCGAAAGAGAAGTCAGGCGCTCTCTGACTAATTTCTAATGCATCCTCAGGGAGCGAAGGGTATGGATTGCCACTTGGTTATTGAATTAATAATAAACTTAATGTTATGGGGAGCTCTTGACCATAGACTCCTAAGCAAACCATTCAATCAGACAAGTTCTTTAGGTCTTGTTTCCAAATGCCAAATTGTGTTAACACTTCAACATCCATAGATTTAGTACAGCATTTCAGTACCCTGAGAGTAAAGCCTTACATCTGAACTACATACGAGGTGTGTTCAAAAAGTATCCCGAATTATGAATTTTTGCAGGTTACGTATATTCGAATTTCAATTTTTTTTGCCGATATGTTGGTACTCATGCCTCTCATTCGGCCATTTTGAATGTTCAGTTAATTATTGACAGCTGCTTTGCTTGCACATGTTTCGGCTCGTCCTCGATTTTTACCTATTCAAAAAGATGGATCAAAGAACCTGTATGAAATTTTGTGTGAAAAGCGAAATTAAGTGCGCGGATGCATTCCGAATATTTTCTGTGTCATACGGAAAGGTACTTTGGACCAAAGCAACGTTTATCGTGGTACAAAATGTTCTCAGAAGGCCGAAAAAGTGTGAACGACGAAAAGCGTGTCGGAAATTGATGAAGTAAAGAAAATGATATTGGCCAATCGCCGAATCACCGTTAGAAAAGTTGCTGAGGACCTAGACACATCGATAGGCTCGTGCGATTTGCTCCAGAGAGTCATAACTGGTGACGTTCGTTGGTATATGGTTATGACGTGGAAACCAAAGCTCAATCATCTCAATGGAAGCTGCTGCACGAACCAAGACCGAAAAAAGCGCGCCAAGTTCGGTCGAATGTAAAAGTTTTACTTACCGTTTTCTTCGATTGCAGGGGCGTTGTGCATCATGAGTTCTTGCCACAGGGTAAAACGGTTAATATTGGTTATATTACCCAAGTTATGCGCAATTTGCGCGAAGCAATTCGCCAGAAACGCCCGGATTTGTGGAAGAACAAAAATTGGCTCTTGCATCACGATACCGCCCCCGCTCACACATGTGGGCGACTTTTTGGCCAAAAACAACACACTAATGATGCCATAGCCACCGTATTCCCAAGATCTGGTCCCCTCTGACTTTTTCTTGTTCCCGAAGAGGCCCATGAAAGGACGACGCTACGCTACGATTGACTAGATAAATATGGCATCGAAGGAGGAGCTGAACAAGATAAAAAAAAAAATGATTTTTTGAAGTGTTTCGGAGATTGGAAAAAACGTTGGCACAAGTGCATAATATCTCATGGGGATTACTTTGAAGGGGACAAAAAAGATATTAATGAATAAATAAATAATTTTTGAAAAATCACAAAATTCGCTATACTTTTTGAACTCACATCGTATATCTTGTCTTTTAATACTTCGCTGCATCTCATCATCTTCTTGCATAAGTCAAGATTCTGATTCAGTGAAATCAAAATATGAATTTCTGTCAGAAAATACAGAGGCAGTGGTTTCTTTTCGAAAATTCAGCAAACAAAAATAAGTGTTTTTCGCTATATTATTGCTTTATACGAAAGTGCCAACATTCTCCTTTTTTTCCAACACAATTTTATTCATCTAGCTCCACTTGAGCTAAACAACATTGACTTTAGAAATAAGTTTACAATGTTTACCAACGTTGTTCACGCGTAAAGCGATTCATTTTGTAGCTACGTTACTGACTTTTGTCCAGATATCCAGCGAAAAAGATAAAAATAACACACAATTAAACACAAACAACCCTGTACATAGCAAAGTGATTCGCAGTTGGTCGGATACAGAAATTTTCATTGATAATCTTGTGAAAGTTGGTTGAATGGTTCATGAACTATTTTTAGTGACACTATTTTCTAATAAGCTCTACCAAATGCCTTGAAATTTAGAAATGATTCACACTAAAACAATATTTTATATCTTATTGTCATATTTACAAAAAAAAGGTTTTATAATTCCAACTTTGTTTTCATTTATACCTATGATATTTTTTTCGCCATGAAAAAATTTCGTTCTTACTTCTGAATGCTTAAACTTTTCGGGTATTGCATTTTAACTGGAGTTGATATTGTGAAGAAACGCCACAACTTATACATAGCTGCAGAGGTAGAGGTGATAGCTAACCCCGACTTTGTCATTCGAATTTTTCCCCAGCATACCACTCGAAGTAGCGGCTAATGCTGAAAGTTCGGCTGATGCAACGCTTCACTAAGCGGCAAATTTACTTGAGATGAGTAACAAATAAGAAAATTCAACACTCATAAGATTTTATTTCAAAGAAATACACAAAAAATTCGAGCTACGTTCTATAAAGCAAATTTCTATCGAAAAATACAGCATCTTTATTTTCCAAAATCACTTACATTTCAAAATGCCACCAACTTTTATTCATTAATTTTAAAATATGTACTCAAATAAAATTTTATTCACTATCGAGGTACATTCCTTGGATATTAAGTACATATGCATATACATACATATTTACCCTCAGCATTTTGGCAAATCCAATCGGACCTTGTAACGCCTCTCAATTTTCCCGCTTTCAAACTTTTGTGCAAATCAGCATTTCAACTCCAACCGCCTCTTCCTGTCTCATTCATTATAATATTTTATGCGAATCACTTTCCCATGTTGTTGTTGTTTAAATTTATCATTATTCCTTCCATATATGTGCGTTATTGTTGCTTGTGTTACTCTTTATTATGGCTGTTGCGTTGGTATTGTTGTTGCAAGCATATCCTATTACATTTGCGTCTCCGATTACACATCGTTTCGTTGTTTGGCATAAAATTAATTTTTCAACATTACACCGATCGTTGTTATTGGTGCTAGCGGGTATCTTGCTATCGTTGTTGTTGCTATTGCTGTTGCGTGATTATGCAGAGGCGGAGGTTTGAAGTTTCCATTGCTCAGTGCTGTCACTGTGACTGTTGTTATTTTAGGTGTTGTTGTTATTGTTGTTTCTGATATTTTCGTGCCAAGCCACGTGTGCCTCGCTCGGCGCGCTCTTTCAATGTATTTTATTACACGCTTTTTTCGCTAAACTTTGTTGATTTTGTTCTTTTTTTTCTGCTTGTGAAAAAGCGCAAAATTCAAGTATTAATAATAACAATAATTCTTCAAATATTTTATTACATTAAATGCTCAACTCCTCATTTTACAATGGTCGAAGGTATTCGGATTTGCAATAGTCAGCCTACCCGCTGGCATTGCCCCTGACTTACCTTGCTGGGTTCCCCTGTAGCTGTTTTTTTTTTTTCAGAAAATATCAAATACTAACATCAGTGCATTCCAGCATTTTTTCCTGTGCTTTGTGTGTATTTTGAATACTTCTTCGCACGGGCGCTCAGTTTACTTAAAAATAGTTCCGCAGAATTTGTTGTAATACCAAGCCGTTTAAAGTTCGCGAATTTCGGACGCTGGCAGTCAAGCGCCATTTCGAGACGTGCGCAATACCTCACTATACATATTTATGTACATATGTGTTCGTATATGCAAGGTGGCGCAAAATTAATAATCCGATTTTGTTTTTGAATAATTTGTTATTAAATAAAATAGAAATGATTTTGAGTAATGGAAATCTGTTTTTTCGCGCCTACGCTGCAGTTTTCTAGAGCACAAGTGCCAAATAGAATTGACATACGACACCATTTGCAAAAATTATAAATCTGCGGATGGGGTGCGCCTCCTTGTAAGAGGCTTATTGTGAATTTGGAGGCAAAATGATATGCATATTAGGGGTGTTAATACTTGTATAAGATTTTTTTTTTGTGGAACAATTAAGCTGGTCACACCTCCAGCAATCGACCGCCGATTACATTCAACTATAATTAAAAAAAAAAAATGCCAATAAAGCAACCCTAATGAGCAAAGAAATTAATAATTTTTATGAAAAATCAATATGTTTTATGTCACTGAAACGATTGGCTCAAGTTGAAACGCTGCAATCAAATCCAAAAAATGACACGAAAAAGATCACTTCATAATAAGACAAAACTGCATGACAAGAATTTCTCTAAAAGCTCTGACTAAAAAGTTTGAAATTTTGTTGTAATTTTTTTTCATTTTGTACAAAGTTTGAAACTTTCAGTTACATAGTTTCTGTTGCAGCATAAACTTTATTTTTATAAAAAAAAAAAAATAATTAAAAAAATTAGTAAAATGTTTTTCTTTATGACGCGCTGCTATTATTGTGGGCACAGGTAAGTACATATAACTGAAGTAATAAAGTATATCTGCACGAGTACATGCGCACATATACACACGCCTCATATGCTCATAAGTATCATTGAACACGAACCAAGCGCGCATTGATTTAATTAATAACTTAAATTCCCATGAAAATTCAGTAGATTCGCTTTCAAACTTGGTAACTTTACGCATGTAAACATTGCAAATACCTTTCGCGCTCTATAATAATCACACACACACACACACACTCGAAGTGTCTATCGCTGCCCTTGCCTCTACCCGCCACAACCACTGCAACTCAATCACCAGCATACCATAATGACGATGACGACGACGACGAAGCCTACGACAATGACGCTGACGACGAACGATATGAGATCTCTCAGCTGCTCAAATTACAAACCGGTAGATTTTTTACCTTATATACTTCTTCCATTTTATTAAATTTAATTTATGTGAGGTTTATAATTTCTGATTTGTGCGCTTCGCGATATGAATGCGATTCGATTACGCTGCCTATGAGCCGGGAATACCACCCCAATCGCCATGCGGACAGGCATAGGCAGCTTAGCTAGCCGGCTGGTTGGCTGGTTAGCTGGTTGGTTGTTGGCTCATTGACTGACGCACTCTGTGACTGTTTAGCTATTTGTCTGGTTGGCGGTGAATGGTAGAACCCAACTGCCTCTGGGTGCTGTAATGAAACTGAAACCACTTGATCGCGAACGAGACGAACGTAAGCGAAAGAGAGTGAATTAGGCCAGGCGAAAAGAAACTGCTGCTAAATTGCATTTATAGCTAAAAATATATAAATTAATTTAAAGTAGAAATAAGTAAATGAAGCTGCAAGGAAATGTGATATATTTAGATTTGGTTCCGATGGCAATGTACGCTTTTTCGTTTGGCTGCATTTTTTGCTACTCTACTCTCCAAGCACAACTAGCCTTCACGATAGAAGCATGCCACCAATATAAAAATTTTGTTTTATTTAATCACATTGACTTGCAATTCCGCTTTAGATTTACAACTTTTGAAATATAAGACGCATTCGATGATTCGAATCCTCACAACCACCTACCTCATAAAATAAGAATTTATTTAATTGTTCCTCTAATTAAACTAAAACTCAATAGTAGATATAGGTACTCTGTATTTCATGCAGATTTCATTCGCTGTTGCATATCTGAAACGGTGTGATGGTCGTGAGTCTGCTTGCTAGTTTGACCAGTGCTTGGGTGACTCATAGCTCACGATTAGCTACGACGAAAGGTTCGGCTTATTTTTCTCGGATAATTTTATCGTATCGTACGAAAAAATTTACTTTACAGTTCATACCTTCCAGTTTCGTTGCTGCTGCAATTATCTGGCCATTTCCTGTGAACTCTCTACAATTGAACAGAACAAATATAATGAAATTCAAAAATACCAGTGCCACAATTAAGCAAAATCTCATTACCTTGCTCTTCAATGAGTTCTACTGTGGGAATTTGCCTACCTTTGAGCTGAGAACAACGCCACAAATGCGAAGTTACACCATTATATGTATGTGGACTTGAGCAAGATAGGAGAACCGAACTTTCCAATGCAGAGTATGCCTCACCACCGGCAATAGCTGTCTAATCGAACACCACCAAATAGATTATTTGGATTAATGTGGGTGACGTAATCTTCGCAAGGGACAGGAAACTACTTACAGCTTATCATTTCATTGTCTTCAGTTTTCAAAAGAGAACTTTTCCACAAACTTTATAGTAGCTTTTTTATCGGATCACCGAGAATAGAATAGAATAAATTTGAGATTTGCATATCGACCTCATGGTCTTTTGGGCCCTCTACTCATCACAGTACCTCATCCAAACCCAGCTCCCTTGTTAAACTTGAGACAGAGCTGAGTAGCGCTGAGAGTATGTACCTTTCTTCTGGCTGCAATTGGCCGGGAGTCTCTTGGAAATGATCCCAGAAATGACAAGGTCAGGAGACCATATCCCAATCCTGTGCAGGCGAATGTGCAATCTGCATTGACCTGTCAGAATGCTCGTGAACATTCTCAGTTTATAGTCTCTAGCCAATGCATCCACTACTTCGTTCCCTGTTATACCCCTGTGCCCCATGTGAGCTGGATGCAATTGTGCGTATCTCACAAATTCAGTTTCTCGATACACTCAAGTTTCAGTGAGGGCTTAACGTCAAAGGTTGACAATGCCTTAAGTGCCATCTGATTCTCGCTCAGAATGGCAATTTGCTCGTTCTTGGTTAAGGAAAGATTGCGACATTGGTCTCGAATATCTAAGGGATGCGCTGTGTTTGGTATGCTAGACAAGATATGGACAACTAACCACATTTCCAGAGGTACGAATATAGGAATACTCGACGCTAATGTGAAATCAATAGTCGTATATGGGTGCGAAACATGGAATATAACAGTGTGCGCCCTACAATCATTGCACTCTTTTCTGAGGATTAAGTACTTTTAAATATAAAAGCCTGAGCTCATCCAAGTGAGCTGATAACTAAGTAGATCTGGCCAAGAACAAATGGACAGCGAACTAGGTTCCTCATGATTCTAAATGGAGCTTCCATTAGTACAGTGGTTGGTATCATCACAAAGCACTGTTTACTGGTAACACATGGGTAATGTATGAGTTTTCTCTCTACTGACTTCTGTCACAGCTGGAGGAACGACGAGAACGCAGCACCGCTGTCTGAGCCCTTACTTCTTTGGATGTCTAGCACACTTGGAATCAGTAGTCATCTACAGTACCTTATAGTTTATCTGAGAGGCGAAGCAGTAGGCCTCTTCTACACCTTATGTAATTTAATCTATATTAATGTAAGAGGGCAGTTGCAGGAACCCCTTTTCAGAGAAGAAAGTGCCATACTAGAAAATCTTATTACCATTTTTTATACTTCTCCAGAGAGTAGTTCCTGCTTTTGATTATCAAATATATATGTATATTAGAGAAAATATATGTATTAGCATTTCTTTCTTAGTAACTCTCATATCTGAAACTCGTTCTGCTTTGCTGTCTCTCGATTTTGAACTATTTTTTGCTTGTGTACTTTCAAAAGGAACCAAACACGTTATTTGATACGTTGAAACAAAAAATTGGTTTTCATAAAAAGAGGCGCGAAAAAAGAAATCTGAAACAGTAACGAACAGCAATGAAATTCAACTTTGCAGAAGCACTCTTGTCAACATGATACAATAATGGCAACAACAAAAATTTCAGAGTTGTGGGGCGATTTGCCGACAACAAAAAGCAAATGGAACTTGGCAGCCTTGGAGTCGAGTGCTTGCTTGCTGCCTGGCCGGCTGACTGACACATGTCACCTCACAAGCGATCGAATTAGTAATTGAAATTGGAACATTTTCACACTCACTTGCGCACATTAAACAGCGAAAAAATACATATTAATATGACTATGTGCATCATTGTATGCCTCACGCTGTGCATATTTTTTAGCTGCCACTAAACATAGTCCAATGGAAGTGTGATATCAAATTTGATACTTGGTCGCGCATGGAAGTGCATGATTGAAGGCATCAGTTGACGCTCCAACAGCACGCTGCTGTTTTGAACGATTGTGTTGAATTAGAGCAGCAGCAACAGCAGCAGCGAGACCTGCACCGTGCAACTGGTACGAACTGTCAGCAAATCCAGAAGAGAAAAAACAAATAAGTATCTACAATTAAAATATCACCAACCTAAGAAAAGTGAGACACACAATGGTATCGGTGACAAGGAATCACAAAAATATGTACGTGTGTGCACATTCGTATGTACGTTTGTGGCTGAAGTACGATTTTAGTGCCAAGCACCTATTGCGCGATTGGTGTCGTTGGTGCCATCAGTTGCTATTTATCGCAAGAAAGCAGATGTAAAATTGCTTGCGTCGAGGAAATCAATACTGGTCACCAGTTAGCGATAAGCAGCAGACAAGGGAAGAAATCAAGAAGGGAGGAGCTTGAAAAGGAAGCTGAAGGAAATCATGGGGTCTCAAATGTTGACTGCTGGATTGGATGAGAGTGGTAATTTTTTTGTTATTGAGACCGACACAACGATGTTGGTGTCACTTAACAATGAAATGCTAAAAAATGGTATTTAATATGAATTTATTGCACATGCGAGTGTGTTCACATACATGTGCATATGTTTGCGTGTATATATTTTTATACACTACCGAACTTGTACTGCGTTGCTAGTGAATTTAAATTTATAACCAATTTGGATAAATGCAAGGAACGCCCTTGAAAAGTATAATTTTTCTTAGTTACAGCCCTTTTTAGATAATTCTAAACCAGTATTGGATTCGACAAATTACACAGTGCGACATCAAAAATCAAACCGCACCGGACCTTTTTTTTCTGAAAATATACCTATTCAATAGCAAAACCCTCGCTGGGATTTTAAAAGTTAGCTCGATTTTTTTTTTTATTGCGTTTTGAAGTTTTTTATTTTCATGAGATTTTGGAGTTTTACCTGTACGCTAAATTTGACTTATAAATCGACCTTTGTTTGATTTAATCGATTTATTTTGTCATAGCTTGATGCAGAAATGTCGTACATGTACAAATAAACTTATTTTGAGAACAACCTATATCTCAATACGCAATTTTGAATACCAAAATTTCGAAAAATTGTATGTTTTTACCATTTTTTACTGTAATTATGAAAATAATTATTATTATGGAATTATTTACTGATGAATCTGATTACTCTGATAATGATGATGTTGAAATTCAATAATTGTCGAAAAGAGCTCGTCTTTAAGGTTTTAGTACGTAAACATTCTTTATTTTAATAAAAAAAAAAAAAAAAAATTATAAGAATTCAAGTCTATATTCTTTTTACTTAATCTATTTAATATTTTTACCTACAGAGTTTTTAGATATTTAAAAAAAAATTTAAATCAGAGTATAAAAAAATTATTTTTATGAAGAAAAATCTTGTTAAAAATTTATTTTTTTAGAAAATAACAAACTTAAAGTTCAGTTTTATGTTTTTATCTTATAAATGACTTTTTTAGTATATTTTGCAACATTTTTGCTAGAAGAAATAGTGAGAAATTTTAATTATTTTCATAATTACAGTAAAAAATGGTAAAAACATACAATTTTTCGAAATTTTGGTATTCAAAATTGCGTATTGAGATATAGGTTCTTCTCAAAATAAGTTTATTTGTACATATACGAAATTTCTGCATCAAGCTATGACAAAATAAATCGATTAAATCAAACAAAGGTCGATTTATAAGTCAAATTTAGCGTACAGGTAAAACTCCAAAATCTCATGAAAATAGAAAACTTCAAAACGCTATAAAAAAAAATCGAGCTAACTTTTAAAAACACAGCGAGGGTTTTGCTACTGAATAGGTATATTTTCAGAAAAAAAAGGTCCGGTGTGGTTTGATTTTGATGACCCCAAAATTGTCCCACAGTGTTATATCTGGGAAAAAGAGGGGAATAAGCCAGAGTTTAATCATGCTACTATCATGATAGTGGAAAGAGCCAAATATCGGTCACGTCCTGGGCTCCTACGATCAGCACCAGCATGCGACATTTGAGAGTGGGACTAAAACTAAGATAAACGCGTCTGGGCGTTTTTCTGTATCAATTCGTCAACGTTTTTATATACAAAATTTGTTTTTAATTCATATGACTCATTCAGTATATTTTCTGACAAAGCAAAAAATTTATCTGAGTCAAAGAAGTAAATATTCCAATACAAAATTGTCTTCTGAGTCGCGCCTAGATGTTGTTTTAAAATAAATTTTGTATCCAATATACGACTTTTAACAATCATATGCGAAGAATGACATCATTTAAATGTCCACCCGCCAATGTAAACCCGCCAAACAATCGATTCATGAATGCCTAATTGTCGAGAACGTCGAGGTATCGATGTTGAAGGGTGTTCAGACACATTTTGTGCAACAGCAGCAATATTCTCAAAGGAACGTGCAGTTTTTGCTCTGCCAGTCTTTCTTCTATCCTCGACGGAAACAGTTTATTGAAATTCTTTTCCCAACCTCTGAACTGTCGACTCATTCGGACGATTATTTCCACAAAAAAAAAAAAAAAAAATTACAGAATTCATTCTTAAAGATCGACCATTTTCATAATGAATTTCAATAATTAAAATTTTACATCTGCCTACTTGACAAATCTCAAAGATGATATAAAAAAAGGTACAGTCTAGGAATTATTCACTACTGACATCTAGGCGACGCTTTATAACAAAGTTTGTTGAAATCAAGGCACGTGGAACCGGTAGTAGCCGTGGAGTAAAAATAACAAGAGCAATGTATTGCCTTTTAGCTTTTGGTCCCTAGAATGTCAAAGCCTATAAACAAAACAGGTTGATTGTATAGAGTGATTTAAAAAATTTACAATTTAGGGATCAAATAAATAGAAAAAATTCAAATCAACTACTTTACTGCCTTTACCTCTTCAACGCACCAACTTGGAATGAATCCAAAACTTTTAGCAGAATTTTTTTTTCTCTCTGTGGGAGAAGAGTTTTATTTTTCAACATAAATCATGTCAATTGAAAACAATATGAAAAACAGATATTTGAAGAGGCTTTCTATAAAACTATTGCATCACCTGCTATCGATTCTTCAAATGTAAACATTTGGTGGGCTATTGTCAAATTTGTTTGCTATACTCTCACTTTGACAATCAGGCACCAATCAGCTGACGAAACAATTCAACCTTGTGCAGATTCACCTCATGATGTAACGATTTTAAAGGTGAGCTCTTTAACAGACTGCTCTTCGGCTCTAAGCGAATTTTACGGAATCAGTGATGAGCTGACGTCACTTGGGGTGTGTTTACAAAAAAAAACAAAGATTGTGTTGGTGATACACGAAAAAATTAATCAATGACACTTCGTTACCGTCTGAACAACGACTGATTGGACGAATGTGTGAATATATGTATGTGAAATGATCATGCAGAATTTGGCTGCCGAATACCCAAGTGACGTGAACAATAGAAAAAACCCAAAAGCACCGACAACAACTGACAAAAATAGTTTTTGAATTTTGGACCTTCTGGAGTGTTTCAACTCAGAGCTCTTAGAACTTTTGTTATTTTAAAAATTTCTGAAAATGTTGCACATCTGCATATTTGCGATTTCTGGTATATATTTTAGCCCTTTGCAGAATATCATATATACAGGACCTACTCGTACGTAGCAGATGACCTTAGGGATATGGTACTCATTTAAGAAATCGTTTTAAAAAATCGCCATTAATTCGAAGAGGCATGTAGAGGCTAGTGTCCTGTTCTTAAAAATGTTCTTAAAGAAAGAAAATATATTCTTATTGTACCTAATAAAGCGAGGAAATTTTTATAAAACTCTTTTTTTTTGAAAAATTCATAGGTTGTTGGGGCTTACGTACGCCATTCCAATAAAATTTGGATATTAAACTATCGTATCGTAATATCGTAAAAATTGTTGGCATCGAGTAGTGAAACTATCGACAAACTAATGCATCCTTGTAGCTTTTCTGGGTTTTTATAAAGCAAAAAAGCAAATGCGTTGCAGATTCGCCCCTTACCACAACAGACTTATGAAGCCTACATTCGTATAGGGTTTCCTTTGTAGGGTAATATGTATGTATGACTTTACCTACAAATGTAATTTATATGCATTTATATCCACGTATGTTCAGCCTTCCATTCCGACTTGTACGCCTTTAATTTGATCCTTATTCCATGGAGGTGTCGTATTCAGCATGAGTTTGTGGGTCTTTGTGGTCACAAATGCATATGAACGTATGTAGAAATTATTATAGTTTGAACAGGAATCGAATTTTACTGAATGCTTTATTTTTTTTCTTTTCTTAAAAAATATATATCATATACCATATCTATGTATACACATCCATATAATACCATGCAAAATAATAAAAATAATGGTAAAAATATGTAATGAAAGTTAAAGCTTAAAAAGTTTGTCCAAAAAATCCAGTTTATAGTTTATAGCTTATTTATCCATTAAATATTTAAAAAAATACTGGTTCAAACAAGCTTCTTTTTATTTATTGCTTTTAATTCAATTATTACCTATTTATATTTTCACTTCGCATTCAGTACAAAGTCCTTTAAATATTAAATTTTAAACTCAAGCCAAGTGCGCCTTTAGTAGTAGTACTAGTTTTTGGCTTCTTAAATTAATTTGCATCAATGAGCTTCCAAACTTAAACGCACTCCCCTTTATTATTGCAGGAATACGCCGAGAACACAATGAACGAACTGCTCGGCTGGTATGGATTTGATGGTGTGGATCGGCTTGATTTGTCTACAAAAACTAGCCGTTTGCTGCAATCGGCGGCAGTTGCTCAAGCAAACAATGCTGCATTGAGTGTTGCCAATAACAACAGCAACAACGCTAACAACACAAACAACAACAACTCGGGTGGCAGTAATAACAGCGCAATAAGTCAACAACGGCATTGCATGGAGAAACGACGAAGTCGCAGTCGGGCAGCTACATTATTGCAATTACAGCAGCAACAACAGAACGAACATATGCGTAATATAATGAACAACAACAACAATAACAATAACAACAATGGTATTATTAACGCGAACAACAAACATAATAACAACAGCAACAGCAGAAAAATGGCGCTCAACTGTGGTAGCGGAAATTATCGCACCAGCAACAGAGGAAATGCGAGCGGTGGAGGTGGCGAAAGCACAGCATCGGATCATGATACGCGTAGCTCGCGTGAGGAGGATTCCAAGAGTCCGATTTCAGCGGGAAAAAATACTGTTTTGGAAGAGAAAATTGGTGAGTAGCAAAAGGCAAACAAAAACCAAAAAGTGAAGAACGAAGTGCGGCGTACAATGGCGTGGAATTTCGTATAGGCTAGCAGAATTTTGCGTGCAAATATCTACAGTATAATAGCCAAATATACGACCCAATCAGTAATTATCAATATTCTTTTACAATTTTTTTGATTACAAAAATAACAACAGGAAGTAGAGTTTCACATATTTAGCAATAAACTTAATGAGTCTCGATTACCTTCACAATTAATATTGGAAAAAGTGATTTTTGTTCAACTTGAATATATGTACCTATATAGACCCCAACAAAATTGGTTTCACTTTTCTTCTAATGAGTGCTAGTTTTGATTATGTAATGCCGCTTGCTGCATAGAAACAGATATATATATACGTAGGTTTATACTGAGTAATGCATCAAATGTCGGTGATATGCTGCACAGTGGGCAAATGCTTACATAAATGGTGTTAAATTAATTAGCGGTACAAAAGAACAACAATTTTACTAGCTACAGCTTTTTGTGTTGATTCTATCTATGTACTTGCGTGAAGGTTATTTAGGGAAAACTAAAAATTTTGGAATTGGTAAAAGCAAAATTTTCAAACAGCGTAAAATAAATAGCAGATAACTGTTTTAAGCCACCATTAGTTTGAGGCAAATATGGCTTAAATATTTTAAGTTTATAAATAGGAATAGCATTTCAACATGCATGTGTAATATAAAAATACAAAATTTAGTTCTTTAAGATTTCTCCTTAACGTTTCATCATTCTTTTGATGTGAAATCTTCTTATATTTTAAAAAATTTCATACACAAAAAAATATATGCATAACAAAAAAGATAAAAAATATAATAAATAAAAAAAATGTAAATAGGTAAAAAGTACGCAATTTATTTGTTTAATCTTTAGCATCTGTAGTTTCATCATCATTCCTTTAGTTTGTAGTTTTCGGGGAAAAGACTGTTTTTATGACAATTACAAAATTTTAATTCTGTAGCAACACTATAAATAATCCCTATTTCACAAATCGACGTTTTCAAAGTGTGGTAATGACTTTGTGTGACATTTTGGCAGTAACTCCAAATTAGTAAGAAGTTAACCCTTATATTCAGTTTATCTATGTATACAGGATAAATGGCAAAATTGTATAAAAAACATTTTTGTATTATATTAAAAGATGTTTTATGGAATTTCGCCTATATATTTCTTCTGAAGGGGTCAAAACTACCTTCACAATGAGAGTTGAAGGGTTAATGTGTTCCAAGAAATTAACATCGAACAAAAGATTAACAATTTTTTATCTAAGATGTAGTGATCGAGTAGTTTGACGTGCTGTTTTGTCCCAAAAAGGCTGAACTTTTGTTGTTGTAAAGCTTAAAAGTTCAAACCTTGTCATTTCCGGTAAACAAAATTTATTTGAGTGAAATACTTAATTCTACTACTATTTTTACCTAGAAATACAAGGTAAGACGTATCAAAAATTTTTTTTTTAACATTTAAATAAATATAAATATTTTTTAAATTAAAAATAATTAGCTACAGCATGCCAAAAATTTCAGAAAAAATATTTAAAAACTACGATTTTTTTCAGAGAAAAAATAGTTATGGCACACTGTGCGGTTCAGTGTGCTTTCGCCAACTGTCAATGCTGTGCATGTAAATGTTGAGCACCCGCCCACCTTTCGCTAAATATTGTACGAATCAGGGCACAGGGAGAGTGATGCTAACGCAAGCGGATTGAGGTATCCGTAGAAAGAAATATATGATAGTATGTTGACTACTCGGTTGAGCTCACTCACAAAAAAATAAATAAAATAAATTTCAAAAAACAAAAAATCGATGGGCTAACATTCTGGTAAATGCCAAATGTAAAAGTATAAGGGTAGCGCACACGTAAATATCACATCACCACGTACGAATAAAATACAACTGCAATGAATGTTTAGTTGTGTATGTATGTATGTGTATGCAAAGGTGAAAAGCGTTGTTGGGCACCTTTTTGAGAAAACTCAGCCATGAGTCATTTGCTGGTCCTCTAAAAGTTCTTATTTCTTTTTGGCATATTCTCCTATGCCAGTTGCTCAATCGCATTAACCAACAAGTGTGCTCGGACATGTAAATGTGTGCGCATGTACATATTTGTATATGCACATAGTAGTAATTATTAAAATTGAATTCGTAAAAGCAGCCATTGCAGGCCACCTGGATATTTGACTATCTGCGGTGGTCTGTTAAGCTCATCATCACACAATTTCACACTCGCAAAAGTTATTGGAAGTGTGCATGTGTACATGCCATATATGTATATGGTGTGTATGTGTATATACGGATACTTTTGGGTAAAAGTATGCAGGATCCATTTCAGCTGGGCGACGGCGGATGATTGCATAAGCGTGTGTATGATATGCTGAACTTAACCAAATGGAGGTTGTGCACACACACACGAGCACATACATAAAAGTGCATAACAAAACTTTATATACTATGTATTGTATATACCGCCTCTTCTTTCCACCACTCATATTTCGTGTACTGCTACGAAGCCAAGCTCATGAAAAATCAAATATGAGTACCGCTCTCTTCCCCCGCTATCCTTTGCCAGTAGTCGAAGCCTTGCCGTGCATCGAGTTCATAGTTTTCATATTGTGTGGTGTAAAATTTCAAATTTTGCATTTTTAATGATTTTATCCGATTTTTGCTTTTTACAAGCTCATTTTTCTGCTCATCGTACCCAAGCAGAAACAAAATTAGTAAGTAATCAAGTTGCCAATAGTTTTATACTCCTCTCATTTTCACGGTAAGCGACACTGAAAACGAATGATAATTAAAATCCTTTGCTATTCGCTTCGAAACGCCTGGGCATTGGAGTAATTAATGGAAAATATTTGTTTACCTATGCACTTTTCAGTAAGCTTTAATTCCCTAATCTTTTCTAAGGCATTTTCCTGTTGTTGGCTTCTTACATAGATAGTCAATTACATTTCGGAGTGGAAGAGAAAACTTGAACAGTTAAGAATAGAAAGCTGACTAATATGAGCACGTGTAGAGTATGGCCCACATTTTGGGCAGCATTCAATGAACAAATAACACCAAATTTAATGAAACTCTCCAAATGAAATATACAACTTTTTTCTGAATACTAACGGAGCATTGGACTTTTTGACACTATATGCCATCAGAGCTGGAGCTTCAAATAAAGAATTTTGTAAAATGCGTTAAATTTCATTCCCTTCGAAAAAGGAGCTGCCGCTTTCTGAGGCAACGCGTTTTCAATAATCTCAAGCGCAGTCTCACTAGAAGGCAAGTTTGGGCTCGCCAATGAGTTGGTATGCTTGAGTTACATCTTGGGATAAGGCTTGGGTAATCTTTCGCCGGCTACACAGAGGAGCTTTGTCATGATCATCAATTCCTTTTATGCCGAACGAAATATAGGGCCTCCACAAAACGTTGCCATCGCTTACGGTCCTGCACAATGACTTTAATTTCCTTAAATGACTATCCTTTTCAAGCATTCTCTTCCATGTGCACCTGGACCGACTTTGCTATCTGCTACCTTGCACGTTCCATTTTAGCGCCTGCCTGCAGATTTCAGTTGGGTATTTTTGTAAGGTATGGTTTTATCTCAGACTGGCTAGGTACTTGCTTGCCTTGATCCCAAAAATCTGCGCTGGAGATTGTTCTGGGCCACCAGATGCGCAGAAACCACCGTAGGCACTTGGTGACGAAAACTTGTAGTTTCGCAGTCATACAGAAGAACCGATTTGACGCTAGATTTAAAAATGCGCAACTTAGTAATAGTGGAGAAATCGTTGAGGAGTTTCAGACATTGTTAAGTTGCACAAACGCACCACGGGCTTTGGCGATTCTAGACTGAACGTCATCTGCTACTCTGCCATCTATAGAGGTAAAAATATATAAATACATATATCATGCCATTACATTTGAAACCAGCATACTGAGCTTTGATTAATTTGATGAATTGGGTATTATGGCTAAAGACTATACTTAATTAAATAGCAGCCCATCTGACCTGATCTAACCTAACTTAACCTACTTATTTAAGTTTAAAGCATTTAAATAAGCAGTTGCCCTCAAAGCTAACAATTGCCGAGAGTTGTTCCCTTTGGTTTTAAGACTTATTGCCCAGGCAGTTGCATAAATAATCGGTCGTTTTTTGTACGTCGACTTACATGGGCCTGATTAGAATTATAAAAGTGTGCCGTGCGAAAATTATGTAATAATAATACATTTACCTGTATGTACACTTGAATTCTTTGACTCATCATGTCATTTTTCACTTTTTCAGATCTCCAGAACTGCTGCTGGTGTCGCCGTCCTGTGCCTGACAACGCACCCGAGTTTCTTACCACTTCCGACGGCCCACGCTATTGTTCTGAATCCTGCTTCACGCAATCTCGTCGCGCCTCTTTCAAAAAGGCCAAAACCTGCGATTGGTGTAAGCACGTGCGACATGCCATCAGCTATGTTGACTTTCAGGATGGTGCCTCACAGCTCCAATTTTGCTCCGACAAATGCCTGAATCAGTATAAAATGCAAATTTTCTGTAAGGAGACACAAGCACATCTGGACATGAACCCTCATCTGCGTGAACAAGGTCTGGAAGCGGTGGCGTCCGGCAACGGCGTCGGTCTCATAACACCCGACTTATGGCTGCGTAATTGTCGCAGTCGTTCTGCTTCACCAGCGTCCACACTCTCCGTCTCACCGGGTCCGTCGGGTCCGACAGTAATTATACCTAATAATACCAGTTTAGCCACTGGCTCTTCGTCATCACCGGCTTCATCGGCTGCTTCAAATTTGGGACACAATGCCACGCCACACAAGCCCATGATCTCAGTAGCACCCGTATCGAAACTCATGTCGAAGAGTGTGGGCATGTTGAGTTCAACGCCAGTGCCGACATCGAATCGTGTCTCACCGAAGCACAACCGCAAGAAACGACCGTTGCGTTCTAGCATGAGCGTCAGCGCCGGTAATCATGCCGATTTGTCCACTGCTGGCGTAAAAGGAAATCACAGTGCAATGGCGCGCGATGTTAGCAGTTTAAGTGGTTCAACGACATCTGCCGCATCCAGTTTGCTAGGTAAGGCAAAGTCATTGCTTGGTGCTACTTCGAACAGCAACTTACGTACAAGTCCTGGTATTCATCTACCGGTAGCTGGTGCTAGTGGATCCAGCGCGAAGTCGGGCGCATCCGTCCTAAGCCAATTTGCTGGCTCCAGCGTGCAGGATCTGCATATGAGCGTGCCGCCCCTCTCACCCATGTTGGAACAACAAACTCCTCCGCATGCACTGCCATCACATACGATGAATGCGAGCGGACGTAGTGCTACAAGCATACCACCGGCTTTCTTCGCCACGCCGACTGGAGGGCAGCCACCGAACAGCGCGGTATCACATCAGCAACTACCACATGGCGCTTTTCCACCACACTCACCACATTTTCTGCCAAATCCAGGAGCGCCAACAGCACCTGGTATGCTTCCGAGATTTTTCGGTATAGGTGGATACCCGACTTTTCCACTACCTCCGCATGCTGTACAAACATCTCCAGATTTATTGGGTGGCTTGGGTCTGGGAGCCTTATTGGGTGCTCCTCCACCTGTTACGGTTATGGTGCCATATCCTATAGTTATACCATTACCTATACCCATACCAGTGCCGCTGCCAGTAATGGACTTCTACAAGGCTTATCTGTCGCCTGAAGAGCGTGCGAAAATGAAGGAGAAAGAAGAGAACGAAACCAAAGGAGTTGTAGATGAGGCGTCCGATGCGAGAAATATATCGGGTGATAGTGATTGTGAGCAAAAAATCGAAGTGGCGGAAGAAGCTATAAACGAAGAGCCATTAGATTTCACCAAATCCAGAGATTGCATGCATTCCCAACGTGTTGAGGATCAGCAAGAAGAGCACGCATCTAATCTTAAACGCACTTTGTCCGATGAGCACTTGAGGGTAACGCCGACAGCATTGCCACCAGACACACCAGC